>NC_140595.1:407861011-410261011 GCF_964204655.1 Triturus cristatus
ACCCTCAATTATTGACATTGCAAAATCCTATGCTTTTGTAAACTATAGAGACTGTGAAATGCATAGAGGTATCTAGTAAGTCTTGTAAAGAATTGATATGGAAGGAGCAGAGTGAGGTAGCTGTGACCAAAGATAATTGGAGTATGGAACAAAAGGGGCAGACCAAAAAGTTTGTAACGGAAAAAGAATTCAAGGATGGATTTTTCAATGAAAAGAACATTTGTTTTAGGTGTGGGTATCCGAATCACGGACCCAACGGTCGACCATGCAGAACCTGCAGAACCTGTGGTAAAGTCGGACACTTTGCCAAGGTATGTCAGTCAGATAAGGAAAAGGTGAATTTCATACCCAACAGGGAGCTGGGTGGCAGTTAGAGGATGACCAAATCAGTGAAAGGGACTTGGTCGTCCAGGAGTAGAATCCACTTGTGTTGACCCATATGAGAATATTGTGGTGGATGGTAAGGTACTGAGACTCTTGATTGATTTGGGAGCACAGATGAATTGTTTCAAAACATGTGAGGTGACAGGAAATTGATTCTGCCCAACAGAAACCCAGTGACATATGATTTATTTGTATTTTATTTTATATATTCATTTATAAAGTTTTAAATAGCGTGAACAAGATCCCGAAGGATATCAGAGCGCTTTACAGTAGGCAGAAAGAAAGAGCAAGGGGGTAGTATAGACATTAATTGGGAAACAGCAGCAAAAAAAGGAAGATAATACAGTAAACAGGTGTCCACATGTGGGGGGAAAAAACAACAACAAAAATAAAACAGGGAAGAAGATCCATTGTAGCTGGAAGTACCAAGGTGAAAAGAATAAAGTCAGAGGAGTTGGATGTACCTCCTCCCCTTATGGAAAGAATTTTCTCATTAGGAATCTTTTGGCTTCCAATTTGAACGCCGTCGTCGATGATGGGAGGAAGATTAAACTTCTAGACACTTTGAATGTCACATGAAGTTTAAGGACAGAGTTATTTTTGGTAAAGTGTACTTGTCAAAGAAAGGTTTGAACATTTTAGGGTGGCATCATCAGGGTCTATTTTGCATGACATTAAGTCGAGGAAGAAAAACTCAAGTCTCCTTGGTCACTGATGGTGAATCTGTTGGTTTGGCGTCTGTTGACCAGGATCCAAACAAGTGGACCGGGTTGTATGAAGATATTTTAAGTGATAAATTGGAGACGATTACTGGTTTTAGGCACAACATTAAGGTGCAAGTGGTGTGACTCCAGTCAAACACAAGTTAAGGAATCTACCTTTTAGCGTTTATGAGGATTTGGATGAAATACTCAAAAAATGAGTGAAGATTGGGGTATTGAACCCATTGACTCATCAATTTGTTTGTCTCCTCTGGTGATAGCTAGGTAGAAGAATGGTGAGTTAAGGGTTTGTGTGGACCTGAGGAGCTTGAAAAAGGTGATTTGGGTAGACTCCCATCCACTTCCTCGCATAGATAACATAATTACCACCTTTGCAGGCACCAAAGTGATTAGCAGATTGATTTGGTTGTCTGCTTACCATCAGGTTGAACTAGATGAGTCCTCTAGGCTTCTCACAGCAATTGTATCACCGGTAGGCACTTTTCAATTCAGAAGGATGCCTTTTGGATTGGCATCTGCTGCATCGGTTTTGCAACTGGTGTTGGAAAATGTACTCCAAGGTATCAAAGGAGTTGAGACCTTCCAGGACGACATTCTGGTGGCAGGGTAGGACCTTGACAACCATTATAAACTTATGCATTTGGTGTTAAAGAGATTACAGAACTTTGCTGTGATAGCCAATGTCAAAAAATGTGAGTTTGCTAAAAGCTCTATACATTTTTTTGTCCATGTTACTTCCAAAAAAGGGGCAGAGCCTAGTACCTGGTTACTGGAAGCTATTACAAAAGCCCCCACGTCGAGAAACAAGGAACATGTGGCAACTTTATTTAGGTATGTGTGAGTTGTATGTATGCCAAATTTATTTTAAAAAATCTCTCCAAAGACTGCATTTGACAGAACTTCTGTAGAAAAAGAAAACATTTGATTGGAGTGACATATGCCAGGATGAATTTCTGGCACTTAAAAATGATATTATATTTACTGGTGTGTTGGCACCATTTGATCCTGTGAGGAAGTGTATCATCACTGTTGATTCAAGCAACGATGGGCTGGGTGCTACTCTTGTTAAAATAAAGAGGGTGATGGACTGACTGTGGGTTTTATGTCCAGGTCATTACGAGAGAATGGAAAGGTGTTTTCTGTTATAGAGAAATAATTGATGGCCTGTTCCTGTACATTTTAAATGTTTTATTTGGGATAGGAGATTTACCCTTAAAACAGATCACAAGCCATTGGTGAATATCCTTGGGGGAATGGTTATCAAAGACCATACCTCTTGGTTGGGCAGCCTGAGTTCAAAACTTTGCAATATAACTTTTACATTGAATACATTCTCAGGGGATAAGAGCGCTCGAGCAGAATACTTATCATGCTCTCCGGTTAGTGGCGAGGAATGTTCAGAAAACTGGGAGGAGGAGAATTAAGAGTGCTTGATAGCAGTGATTGATGTATGCAGTGACAGTGCATTTGTAGAGGATGAGTGGAACACTAAAATGGTGCAGGACAAAGATCTGGAGAGCGTGAAGAAGTCTTTTAGGGAGGGCTTGCCCAAGGAGAAGGTAAGGATACAGGGATATTTCAAAATGGTAGATGAGTTGTCAGCAGAAAAAAAATGAATGTTTGTGCATGGTGACACATTTTGCCTCCCAGTGGTCTAAGGGAAAAGATACATTTGAGAGGGCATGAAGGGCACTGGGGGCAAGCTATTACCAAAAGAAAGATTGGGGATAGTGTTTGGATGCCAGAGATGGACACAGACATCATTATAAAGGTCAGAGCATGTGTTACATATGCCACAAGTGAAAAAGTGCTGAAAACAGAATCTATGCTATTGCAGCAGTGCAGACTTCCAGAGGGGCCATGGTCAAAATTGGAAATAGATTTTATTGGTCCTTTTAACATTCTACCATGGAAATACAGGTTTGCCATTGTAGTGGTAAATTACTTCTGTAAGTGGTGGGAAGTGAATTTTATGGAGGAACTCTACACTGTTGCAGTCATCAAACTTTTAAAGAACTAGTTTTTAATGGAAGGTTGACCGCAGAAAATTGTCTCGGACAATGGTGTGCAGTTTGTCTCGAGAGAGAGAGTTGAGGGCGTTTTGGGAGAAAAATGCAATAAATCACAAACACGTAGCGTTGTATCACCCCCAGCCAAATGTACTCATAGAAAAGATGACTCACACTTTGGCAGAGTGTATTCAGTGGGCTGTTCAAAACAATATTGAGCTGTTGGAGATGGTGGTGAGCATACTGTGGTCCCGTCGGTCAAGTCCTACTGCTGTAACTGGTTTGTGTCCTTTTGAAGTCATGAGGGGACGAGTACCAACATAAAAGTTGTGTCCTGCGTGGTTGAGAGAACTTTATTAAAATCAGATCAGTGGACATGATCATGAGGCCCAGAGTGAAAGTTTTTTTGCGACAAAATGAAGGAAGGGTATGATGCCAGACACAGGGTTAAAGAAGGTAGTAGTGAAATTAAGGTTGGTGAGTGGGTGCATGTGAAGGATCCCACTCGTGTGGCCAAGGGGAAGTCCATGTTCAGTTCTCCAGTCAGGGTTGATGCTGGATCCAGGAATGCGGTGTGCACAAAAGAACATGAATGGTGGAACATAAGTAGAGTGGTGAAAGTGAAGCTGGGAGACGGATGTTGTGGGGGTTTTGGTGGTGGTTCATCTTTCTCTGGTTGGTCAGGTGACAACCATCCTGGTCAGGTGATGAGGGGTACTTATTAGCTCCTGAGGCCTGAGCCGGGAGACGGCTAGAGCGTGAATCTGCACCATTTGTTTTTAGGACTGCCAGGAATGTCTTTATTTTAGGTGCTTTTAACTAGCATTTTCACTGTTTTTAAATTGTTCTTATTCCAGTTACCTACTGAAATTGTACTGTTTTTAATCTGGGGAATCCTGTTTTGTGGGAATCTTAAAAACTCACCTCGGCTCTGAGGGATCTCCCCTGAACTTCACGGTCGTGGGCTGCCCTCACGCTTAATTGTTCACGTTGGGCTCGTTCCGGCCCTGTGGGATTAAGCGGAGCCGCCATCTTGGGGGAACACTAGGTTAGCGGGCCAGCTCCTCGCCCTGTTTACCTACAAATACGCTTGCTTATGCGACCGCGCAGTGGGTGCGCCGCCGGCGCCCCAAAGGCAAGCCCGTCTGTGCCCGTCCACGCACGGATCGCGCTCAGCGCCAGTCCCCCAGCATTTTTCAAATCAGGAGTGGCCCCCGTCCTAAGTTACACTAATGCACAGTTATTAAAGGAGAGACCAATTTATAAATCTCCTGGGTGTTTGTGTCTGACGTGGGAATTATGTCCTTCCGCTTCCGTGATCACTTGCACGAACTGTAATTGCACATTACCCAGAATTCTGTACCAAAATGTTAACCCCATAGCAACAAAGAAGCAAAGAAGCAAAGAAGCAAATAGATATGGTACTGGAGAATACAGCATTTAAATGCATTTTGCTGAACGCCAGATCTTTAGTTAAGCACAGTATAGAATGCTCAGACTTAGAAAAAGGAAAGAGACATTAAAATGGCGTTTATTACTGAAACACGGACTGACGAAGCCTCAGGGCCCGATATTGTCAAGGCAACACCTCCAGGGTTTCTCTGCTACACCTTAAATAGACCTGTCTTGAAAGGTGGGGGTATAGCCATAATTTATCACAACTGAACTGAAGGTGGGTTTTTGCATTGCTTCGAACTCAGCCTGTGAGGCGCTTTCATTTAGCCTCTCTTTGTCTGATCACCATACCTTTAAGGGAATCCTACTTTACAGACCCCCTGGGCCCAGAAACAACTTCCTTGAGTCCATTGGGAATCTGTTGGAAGTAGGTCTATGCTCTGACTCCTTCACGATCCTGGGTGATTTTAACTACCATTTGGAGGCACTCTTGGATCCCGATACACTGGCTCTTATTGACACAATGAAGAGTGGGGATCTTAATCAAATGGTGACAGGACCGACGCACATAGCAGGCCACACTTTGGATGGTATCTTTTCTAATCACTCTCAGTTAACATGTTTGGGTGTGCTTCCCCTTACATGGACTGATCACTCAGCCGTAATTTTTAAACTGACCTGTCCGGGCCACAGCGCCAGCAAGGGGGGCACTAAGAGACAAATTGCGGGTAGGTCATGGAACAGAATTGAAGGCAAAGAACTAGAGGCGGCACTTATAGCAACTTCGGGTCCGCTTGCCACAGGAATAGATGAGGCAACAACTTCTTACACTAACTGGTTGGAATCAGCTTGTAATTAACTAGCCCCTATAAAATGTAGATTCTCAAAAAGATCTCACCCAACAGCCCCCTGGTATACGGAGGAGCTGAAAAATCAGAAACTCATATGTAAATCCCTTGAGCAGAACTGGAGAATAAAATATGAGGAGTCAGATAGAAAGAGATACAAACAGAGTTTTGCCTCATATAAGGTTCTAATTCTCAATGCAAATAAAAGTTTCTTTGCAAATCAAATCAATTTGGCAAGAAACTCGGCAAAATAAATTTTTAAAACTGTATCTAATCTGGTCTCCCCACGTCCAGTAAAAATTTACTCTAGTCAGGAACTATGCGAGGACATCGCTAGGTTCTTCCTGAACAAGGTGGAGGTAATTTTTTCAGCATTTAATCTTTTAAGCGCCTCAGATTCGGCGGTTCTGCAGGAAGGAGTTGAGCCTCCTAGGGACCCTTCCCATGTCTTTAATAAATGTACCAATATATCTCTAAAGGATACTAAGAAACTTCTCATGGCAGCGAGATCAGGCTCGCCCTTCGGTCCCTGCCCGGTTTCGGTGACTAAACTCACCCCGACTCCTGTAGCGCAGGCGCTTACCTCTCTTTTCAATGGTATTTTCGATATAGGGCATTTCCCAAAATTGTGGAAATTCGCTTCAGTTCTACCCCTGCTAAAGAAGTCTAGCCTTGATCCCAAGGACCCAAACAATTTTCGACCGATCTCTCGCCTCCCACTACCAGCGAAGATCATTGAGAAGCAAATGAATATACAACTCAGTGTCTTCCTACGGGACAACCAAGTGTTGGACCCCATGCAATACGGTTTTAAAGAGGGCCACAGCACTGAGTCAGCATTAATAATATCGACAGAAGAGATCAGGGAAGCTTTAGATAGGGGAGGTAAGGCTGCCCTGGTCTTGCTTGATATATCGGCAGCCTTTGATACATTCCATCATGGCGTACTGATGGACCGTTTGTTGGCTTGCGGGGTTCAAGGTAAAGCTTGGATGCTCCTAAAGTTTTTCCTATCGGAGCGCTCACAAATCGTTGCATTGGATAATTTTTACTCCAAGCCTTTTTCCCTGCCCTGCGGAGTGCCTCAGGGGTCTACACTTAGCCCCCTTCTCTTCAATGTTTATGTTTCATCACTTGCTCCATTGATCAGTTCCTTTGGTTTTAAATTGCCATCTTACGCTGATGACACACAGATTGTTGTGTCACTGGGGCTAGACCAGGATACTGAATTAGATAATCAGTTTCATGATTGCATGGAAGCTGTCGGGAGGTGGATGACACAAAATTGCCTTAAATTAAATGCAGGCAAGACGGAGGTTATCCTTTTTGGGAATTATGCTATTTTTTGGACCCCTAATTTGTGGCCAATAACACTCGGCACTCTTCCCACACCGTCAAGGATGGTAAAAAACATAGGCATCATGATAGATGACAAGTTCAATTTTGGAGATCAGATCAACTCAATTTCATCTGCCACCTTCCATGTACTTAGGATGATCAAAAATCAAAAAAATTCTCCCCTTTTTACCGCCTGACAGTCAACAAACAGTGGTCACAGCGCTTGTCCTGTCTAAGATCGATTATTGTAATGGTCTTTATCTGAGCCTACAGGAACGTTTTATGAATAGACTTCAAATGCTGCAAAACTCAGCAGCAAGGCTGTTGTCGGGCACATCCAAATTTGCGTCCATCTCCAAGGAAATCAGTAAACTTCACTGGTTGCCAGTCAGGAAACGGGTGTGTTTCAAGGCCTTGTTCATCGTGTTCAAGGCTCTTCAGGGCACAGGCCCTGATTTTCTGAAACAAAACATTTGATGGTACTTGCCTAAAACAACGCTGCGCTCCATGGAAGCCAAGTTGGTTATTGTACCACTTATAAGAAAAGCCTCCTGGGGCGGAAGAAGTTTTGTTTGGCAGGCCACAAAAGCCTGGAATGCCCTTCCGTTCCATCTAAGAAAAAGTCCAGGCCTCCTGACTTTTAGGAAGAGTCTAAAGACCTGGCTTTTTAACCTTTAATAGCAGCTCACCGTCTCTCTACTTAAGGAATAATAATCAGCACCAGGACACCTCCGGGTAATCGTTGCACTATACAAGATCTCCTTTCACATAACATAACATGAGCTTTCAAGTCTCAAACTAAATTCCCACAGACCAAACACAAGAGGGATACAGGTTGATTACCCAGTAGTATGTAAGAGTAATCGGGTAGTGTCTAGACCATCTAGATTTTGTGATGTATAGGTAATTCTTACATGTTGTGTATCAGTTCATCACCTCATGAAGAAATATTTTAAAGACATTTTCCTTGCATCTGATAATGTTTTTGTTCAACTGATTTATTTTATTGTTTAGGGTTATGTATTTTGTTATGTACATAAAGGAGGGAGATGTTGAGGTGATGTGGTCTTTCCACTACATTATATATTGCGGATTCCTGTCCTTAGGACTGAGGAATGTAGGTAAGTGGCTACCTGTTGGAGCTTTTATCTTTAGAGTTGTTGCCCTAGGCTGTGAAGATTGTGGCCAGTAAACCTACACTCTTGATTCAACACTATGCGGGGTGTTGTGATGTGTTACACTCCTACAAAAAGCTACAAGAACATTGGTATTTTGTCACTTTGCTTGTATGTATCCTTTTGAATGGAGATTTTTGCCCTAGCTGGATGATGTTTTCTTGTGATGCTTTATCTTTAGATATACTACTAAATTGGCAGTTGCCACTGTGTAGTTATAGTTATGAACACAATTCCAAAGGAGGTCCCTTTTTTGTGTTGGTGCCATTTGACGATTCTCCACAAAATGTTTTTGCCTAGTTTGCACATGGAAAGTTTCGGTGAAAACCATCAAATGGGTCTCGATAAAAAGGGGACGGTCCCAAAAAGCGTTTTCCTTATACATTTTTCCTTAGGAACTTTAAACATAGTTACAGCCCAAACTGCTGAACAAATGTACACCAAATTGAGCAGAAAATTAGATCTTGGGCCTGAAAAAATGCTCTTTGTGAAATGGTATAACTCTATTCAGTATTTCAGTAGCACCTCAGTATCCAGTGTTGTCACCTCACTCGCCACATGGCATTAACGATAACTCACACCTTCTCCATGCACTGTTTCCACGCATTATGTAATTTAAGATGTCATAAATGTTGCTATGAGTGATATGATTTCACATGGTATGTGATGTCATATGCTAGCGTATAACCAGTGCATGGAGAAGGTGTGAGTGATAGTTAATGTAATGTGGTGAGTGAGGTGACAACACTGGATATGGATGTGAGCAACTTATAATAATTTCAAGGTGGTGCATAAATTATACATTTAAGTTATAACTATACCTTTAGAATTTCTAATGTTTGACTAGTTTAAGTTGGGTTTGTATAGAAAAAATAAATAAAGTTTTTCTAACTATAACTTATCCCTAACCTTTGTTTTTTCAATGAATTTCAATTGTTTATATTTAATAAAAATGTGCTTCAAATCGTAGTGTTGAGTGTCTTTTATTAGTGTGTCGTTAACTGGAGTGTTGTATAGTATAATGGAGGAGAGTGTCATATAGTGCAGTGTGGTAGAGTGTAGTATTGTAGAGTGGTATACAGTGCAGTGGAGTCAAATGCACTGGGGTAGCATACAGTGGAGCCAAGTCCTATACAGAGGAGTGGCATGGTGTGTTGTGGAGTGGAGTAGTGTAGCGTAGAGTGGAGCTGTGTGTTTTTCAGTGGAGTGGCATGTTGTAGAGGGGAGCAGGGTGTCAGACTGTCATAGAGTAGAGTACAGTGTTGTAAAAAGGATTGACATAGAGTGGAGAAGGGTATAGTAGAGTGTCATTCAGTGGAGTATCATCAAGAGCAGTGTTGTAGAGTACGCTGGAGGAGTGTAATGTAAAGTGCATGGTGTAACATATAGTGGAGCTGCCTGTCATAGAGAGTAGTAGAGTGGCAGCTCAATGAATGTTATACAGTGTACTTCAAAGGGGTATCCTACACAGGAGTGGTGTAGAGTGGTATACAGTGGAATAGCCAACAGTGGAGTGTTGTTGACTAGAGTGGCATACATTGGAATAGCATAAACTGGAGTTGCATCCAATGCAGTGGCGTAGAGTGGAATAGCGTATACTGGACTAGTGTAGAATGGATTGACGTACAGTGGAATAGTGTATAGTGCAGTAATGCACAGTGGAGTGGCGCACAGTGGAGTAGAGTACACTGGGGTGGCATACAGTGAAGTTGCGAACACTGGAGTGAGGTAGAATGGAGTGGCATGGAGTGGAGTGTTGTCCAATTGGAATAGCATAGCATAGAGTCATGTACAGTGGAATGGCGTACACTGGAGTGGCAAAGAGGGAGTACTGTCTAGTGGAGTGGAATACAGTGTAATAGCGAACAGTAGAGTGTCGTTGAGATGAGTGACCTAAACTGAAATAGCATAGAGTGGAGCGGCATTCAGTGCAGTGGCGGAGAGTGGAATAGTGTATACTGGAGTAGAGTAGACTGGAGTGGCATATAGTGGAGTGGGGTAGAGTGGAATAACATACAATGGAGTGGAGTAGATTGGAGTTGCATACACTGAATAGTTTAAACTGGAGTGGCGTGGACTGCAGTGGCATACAGTTAAGTGGAGTAGAGTGGAATAATATAGAGTGGAGTAGAGGTGCGTAGAATGTAATAGCATAGAGTGGAGTGGTATAGAGTAGAGTGCGCTACAGTGGAGTAGCGTAGAGTGTAGTACAGTGGACTGGCATACAGTGGAATAGCATAGAGTGGAGTAGCATACAGTGGATTGGAATACAGTGGAGTGGTGTAGACTTAAGAGGCGTACAATACAGTAGAGTACAGTAGATTAGCATACAGAGGAGTGGCATAGAGTGTAATGGTGTCCAATGCAATAGCATACAATGGAGTGGCGTAGATTAAAGTGTCATACACTGCAATGACGTAAACTGCAGTGGCATACAGTGGAGTAGCGTCTAGGCGAGTGGCATACAGAGGAATAGCATACAGTGGACTGTGCTACTCTGTAGAGGCATGCAGTAGAATCTCATAGATTGAAGTGGCTGTGCAATAGAGTGGCATAGAGCGGAATGATGTATGCTGGAGTAGAGTACAGTAGAAGTGTAGACTGGGGTGGTGGACAGTGGAGTGGGGTAGGGCGGCATGTCATATATTGGAGTGGCATAGAGTGGAGTTGCATACAGTGTAATAATGTAGAGTTGAAGTGACATAGAGTGGACTGGTGCACTGTGAAGTGGCATAGAGTGAAGTGATGTACACTGTAGTGGCATAAAGTGGGATACCGTAAAGTGCACTGGTGAATGGCATACACTGCAGTGGCGTACAGTGGAGTGATGTACACTGGAGTGGGGTACAGTGGATTACCATAGAGTGGAGTGGCATACAGTGGAGGTGTCTACAGTGGAATCGCATAGAGTGGAGGGGTCTATAGTGTAGTGGCATATGTTATAGTGGTATAGACTGGAATAGCATATAGTGTAGTGGCGTACAGTGATATTCTATGGAAAATGCATTGAGGAGCAAACGCTTTTTGGGACCCCCAGTTTTAATTTGCACCCCTTTCAGACTAGAGTGTAGTAGCGCAGAGTGGTGTGCAGTGGAGTGGCACATAGTGGAATAGAGTTGAGTGGAGTAGCGTAGAGCAGAGTGGAGTGGAGTGGCGTGCAGATATAGTTGAAAATAGCTAGGAATGTAGAACATGGTGTGAAAAGTAATGCAAGACAGCGATTTGCACTGCCTTGTGTTAATAAAGATTTACCAACCAGCAAAGGGCCATGCATGGTGACCTTGCCTTGCTTTGCTTTGTAAATGTCTCTTATGTATTGTGTTGGCCATGCAACACTATGCGTAAAACAAGGGTAACGGAACCCAATAATAAATATGAGTAATAGTGAAATATTGTGCCATGGTATACTGCAGTACTTTCGAGGTATAACATGGTGTTTGTTGATAGGAAGGAATGATCTAATTTTTCCCAAACCTTGGCAGTATTTTAAGTTAGGGCCTTATATATAGGTAGCTAGTAGGTTTTCTTCTTTTTCCCTATCGATTACCACTTTATTAAAGTGTTATTAGGTATAGAAAATAATTTATATTTCTCTATATATAATTTTAAAATGTCTACGGTGTAGTGCGCTAGTAGTTATCAAGTACTTGTATGTCTTTTAACCAATTTACCTTTTTTCTTTACATTTTTTAAATTGTGCGGTATTTTAGCGCAAATTGCATGCTACACCATAATTCTTTTTCATTTTTTTTTAAATATGTACAAATTAGAAAATACACTGCAGTACACTAGATCAGTAAAATATATTGTATTACAGTGTTTTTTACATTTTCTAAACACACACACATATATATATATATATATATATATATATATACATACACAGCCGCGGCCCGTGGAGGGAGTTCCGTGGGGCGGTAAGGCGGGGCGGGGGAGGGAGGGACAGGGTGGGGGGTTCTAAAAACCGGAATATGGATAATTGCAGGTAAGTAAACAATAAATAAATAAAACGAATTTCGTAGCGTGCGCTGCATCGCAAAATGCAAAATGCGATGCAGCGCGCGCTCCAAAATTCGTTTTATTTATTTAATTGTTTACTTACCTGCAATTATCCATATTCCGGTTTTTCGAACCCCCCCACCCTGCCCCTCCCCCGCCCCACCGCCCCACGGAACTCCCTCCACGGGCCACGGCTGTACATACACACACACACATATATATATATATATATATATATATACACACATATATATATATATATATGTATTTTTTTTTCTTCGGTACCATGACTCCCAAGATAGTGCCGCTGTACTCTATGATATTTTGTTTTAGAAGTATTACACATTATAATTATTTTCCCTACCTATTACTCCTTAATTAAGTGATAATTGGTAGGGTAAAATAATAAAACCTACTACATACCTGTATTTGATGTCCTAACCCAGAACACAGCCAAATTGCCCAAAAAACAACATGTCTGCCTTTAACTTTTGTAAAGGCAGTCATTAGCCAATGATATAATGCTTTGTGCCCTCATATCTTACAAAATGCTTATCTTACTTACCTCTAAGCCCAAAAGGATCATCTGCACACCATAATCCATAATCCTGCCAAATTTCATCCAAATCTGGCAGGCCGTTTTTGCGCGACATCCAATACAAAAAAGTCTATGGAAAATGCATTGGGGACAAAACGCATTTTTGAACCCCCCATTTTTCTTTGCGCTAATGTAGAAGGCAGACTAGGCCTGGAAATGTTCATGGAGATTCGTCAGAAGGGCGCAAAGTTATTAAGAAGCAATAATATGAGGTGCATCCATTGATGAGGTGGATTTACTTTCTTGGCTGCGTGCCAAGCAAGCTGATATGTTACTGAGGCAGACTATATGTGGAAATGTTTCTCTTTTTCTGGGTCCATCATGCCTCGCACAATAATTGCATGTAGGATCGAATCAGTGGTGAAGGCCCACCATAAATGGGGATAGGGGCAAGGTGTCAGGTCAAAGTTTCCAGTAGCGGAGCCAGATGACGCTTCCCTTCAGAAACCCAGCAATACCCTAACCTCAAAGAGGGAGCGGAACCGCAGGTTTGTAAGATGGGAACCCTACCTATTTACAACAGGACTCCTGCTCACCTAAATCCTAATATTGGAGCACCTCATGTTTTAGTGTGCACCAGAGAAAGGTCAAATCATGAATTAAAAGTATAGATTATACGAGGCAAACTTTAAACATTATCAATGTACAGAAGTTGATTTAGAATCTACACTTACTGTTTGGGACGCCTTCCTGTGCTTTTTCCTAGTAGAACCAATTTATTTAGTTTTTCTCCACAACTTTAGTATCTCATAGGAATAATTGTTCAGTCCATTTGTAGATGTATCCTGATATTCACATTTGTATAAAAGGTAGATCAGTGTGCACCTAGCTTGCCTTACATATTGTTGTTGCCATCACACCTGCAAAATAAAAATCTATACGTGCATTATAGTAATATTGGTCCAATTAAAGCGCACTTGTACCGTTTAAGCACATGGATGGCCATCTTTTTCAGGCAGTTATTACTGGCCTACAGCAGTGTTTATTGCTTCACTTTCGAAATGTAATCTTTGCTATTATTTCCTGAAGAGAATGTATTACTGGCATACCCTAGTGGGGTAAAGCCGTCTATCAGTCTGCTCAGTCACAATATGTTTGAGTACCATCTTGAAAAGAAAATCTTAAGTGACCAAATACAATTAAAATCGACTAATGCTGCAATAATGTCAGCAGTAAGTGGAAAAGATATCTGTGCAGAAGGCTTGACTAATACTTGACTTGCCTTTTTACCGCCCAAGTAAAAATAAAATAAGAAAAGCCAACGGGTATTTCTTCTAAATATACATTCTTAGTCTCCATCCAGCTTTGGAAATGCTGTCTGTCTTTTGTAAGAGGGTGGCACCTATTTTTGGCTTCTAAGGCATTGTACTGTATTTTGATTTTTTTATTATGCTGCATTCACAAGATTTGTGCATGTGTTTCACTGTTGTTGAGGCAAGGCACACTAGTCCAAGGTAGTCGGTGTTACTGTCGGTGACGTTGAAAAAATATTGTGCACTGTTATCAGGGCCAGACTAGCCGTAGCGGACATTGGGCATTTTCCCGGGAGGCTGGAAGGGTAGAGGCTGGTTTTGCAGCAGTGGGGACCGGTATGTTGTCACTGCAGACCGTTTTTTTCAGTGGTGCAGCCATATCGGCCCTCAGAAACAAAAGCAGCAGTGCTTTACACTTGACCTCACCCACCCCTGCCTGGGGAGGTTTGGGGGTGGAGTGGTGGGGGGAGTAGGGCTGGTCCTACAAAATTGCCAGAGAAACATTGGATCCCCAGTCCGGCCCTGAATGTTATTCTTTTTTTTTTTGTTTTTACTTTAAAATCTGAATATTTATTAATTCTGTTTATTGAACATGAATAAAGGGTCGCGCGATACAAATATTCATTTTGTGCATTTACAGGGAACAGTGTCTGCCCAGGCATTGGTGGTTTGCTTTCGTTATCAAAGTTACATCAACAGTACATGTAATTGGTTTCAGATCGTCAAGTGTTCATCAAGGGAGGGAATAATAGGGGGTTCACACACTCCTCCCCGGTATACATTCCATTTAGTCCAGATTGTTATCCATTCTGAATGTTATTCTTCTTATTATTTCTGATTAAGCTGTATGGTTTGTGCCTAAAGGAATGGATCTGGTGAGGAAAACGTTCCACCAAAAGCGAATTGCAAAGGCTCTTTCCTATGCAATGGAAAACATTCCTGGATCTGGTCTTGCTCATTCTTATCCAAATTTGCATTAAGTTCGCAAAAGCCTTTCTGGTTTCAAATTGGGTGAAAGTGTGCTTGTGTATCCAATCCTAGAGCCCTTTACTTGATGAAGAGACAGATTGTAACTTTTATTGATGATTCATGATGGGCCAAAGTCTAATAGATGGAGCAAATAGCGTCATACATGGTGTTAGTTGTATGATGTGAAATATGACAGTTTTGTGTGTTTTTGTGCTACATACAGTTGTAGGAGTATGGTAAAGGTCTGCTGTGTGAAATTGTGTGCTGTAGAAAGTGAGTGATAGTAGTGTGGTCAGTTGCAGTAATGTGTTGATGATGAGAGATGTAGTGAGATGTGAATGACTTCCCTTGGTTGGATGAGGGGTTTTGTGGGGAGATGGTCATGGTATAGTTTAGTCTCATGTCTTGAAGTGTTGCATAGTGGGTGGGTTGTCATGGAAAGCCTATGTGGTGTTGGGTATGATAGGTTAAGAGTGAGCAGCATGTTGTATTGAATTGTAGCATTTATATATTGTGCTTTTCTACATTTCTGTGATGCACCAAAGTACTTTCCAGTTGGTCAAGTAAGTATCTATGCTGTAGAGCATGGTTGTCGAAGGGTGTTGGATGAAGTGCCATTTATTTGCAATATGTCTTAGTGTGATCTACATAGTATCAAGTGATGGGTAACTGTCATCCATATGGCTTGAAATCTATACGTTACGTGAGACATGTTTTTAGTATCAAGCAGATCTTTTTTTTCCAATTCCAAATGGCTGTCATTGATCCTTAATTTCTCCCGTAGACTAAAAATGAACAACTTTATACGTTTGTACATTGAAAGATCTTTCATAATTTTGCTGTCCTTTAGGACAGTGATTCTTAACCTTTTGACAGCTTAATCATTACTGGCCTAAGCAGTTTTAATGATTTGATCTTCAAAACAATAAACTAAAATATGGAAACAAGCATTAATTTGATGAACTTGCAGGACTCCAATAAATCAGTTTGAGGATACCAAATTCATTTTTAGCATGCAATGTCAAATTCATTCAGATTTACAGAACACTTTAAAATGTTCAATGTTAAATTTTGCTTTTTTATTGATATGCACTTTAATAATCAGTTAATATTATTTCATTTTCTAAGCAGTCGGGAACCCCCTGAGTAGGCGTCGTAGACGCCCAATGCTCCCAGACCACTGCTCTAGAATCTATCCCTGTTTCATGCTGCAAGGTATGCAGAAACTGTCACATACATACAAATAAATGTAGTTGGATGAGGAGCTGCTACTACCCACACTCTTACATATGAGTATTACAAAAACATTTACATTAGCAAATAGTAAAAGAAAAACCAACCAAGAATATCATGGTGTAGAAGTTTTCACAGGCCTCTCAATGTGCCCTTTTGCTTAAATATTCAAAAATGTGTGGCTCCAAAAATTATGCGCAGCTCTACAAATAATGTCAAAAATGGGGTAATCTGGAAAAGCAAGTAAGTGGTTAAAGTGGAAAGTACATCATAGTTTCCAGAGAAGGCTATGCATGAGCTTATATTTCATCCCAAAGCTTGAGCTATGATATGAGTTAACTGACTCCTACAATAGAAACTGTAGGATATTGTAGCCATGGATGGAGGAAGGAACCAGACCAATGTACAGCTTCACTCTTGGTAACCATAACAGCCATGATGTACTTAGACCAATTAAACCAGGAGCAAAACCAATATTCCTACGAACATGGGTGATTAAAGACAAAGAAATACACAATGTTCCATCACACTAATTACTATAAAGTCATACTTCATGGTAGCCTCAATGAGTGCTACCTGAAACTCAATAAATGAAAAGAGAGTGATACAATGGTCAATAAAACACATCACGTATTGGGAACACAACACATGATCATGATCAACATATATGATCAACATAAATGCTCAACAAAGGTGCTCCTGGTAATGGCTTAGTGCAAGTGCAATGGTGCAGCATTTATAAGAGTGCACAAAGACAGTCATGTACAAAGGTCAACAGTTCACGAAGAAAGATACTACAAAATCCTGACCAACATAGGTTCAGAAACAGAATGTCCACATTAAATGAGTGACCCAGTGGAGATTAGTCAGCATTTCAAACTGCAAGGTTACTGAAAGAGGTCCTCTTCCTGACAGGGTACAGGAAGCAACTTCTATGTTCACTCCACAGAAATTCACATTGTAGTCTGTATACATCTTAACATTGTGGCATTTTTCACCACAAGGTTAAGATGTGTGTGTGCCTATGTTGTAAAGCTTGGGAAATCATGCTCACCTGCAGTGTCTGATCTGTGTAGCAGCAGCTGGCTGTGTTGTAGTGGAGATACAGTAGAGCTTGGTGTATGGCAGTTGAGATTCTAAAGCAAACACGGCCGCAGCTTTTATGTTTATTGTGTTCCATTCATTATGGCTTTACAAACAAACAAAAACCTCATGGCTAAGATTTTGAACAAATCGACTGAGACCTCTTAGGTATACATATAATTGCTGTTTCCATGGTTCTTTTGGCATTGTAAGGTCGGCAAGGTAGCTAAGTATGATAAACTCTTGCTGATGACACGTGTGTGGAAACACAGGTTAGTAATCGAACCCTGAAGGGCCAACACAACCCTTCTGAGTTCTGATATTCTGAGTAGCATTAAATTGGTAAATAGTAACACCTGCTACTCTAAGCTTTCATAAATGGCACTACCACAGTATTAAGCGCTTTATTAAAACAAGTCATTATAAGGGGAGGAGCCAAGATGGCGACCGGAGCAGACGCTTGAGCGCCCGGCTCCGCCGGCCCTTGGCCTCGGACTATCATCCTGATTCCTATCCTCGCCGATTTTCGAGGTGCAACGTGCGCGACGACGCGCTGACCGCGCCGCCGCTTTCCCGGAGTCTGAGCCCGCCCGGATGCCGGAGTTCTTGGTGCCTTTGTTCTCCGCGTTGGACCCCTGCTCTATTGTGGCCTTGGCCGGCCCCCTGGAAGCTCCGCAGTCACTGGACCCCCGGCGCAAATCTGAGCCCCGCGGCCCCGATCCCGCCTCACACCACGGATTGTCGCCAGATGAGCCGGGGGAGAGCCGCCCGGACCCCTCCTTCACCTTTCACCTGACGGGCTGGAGCTATAGGGTAAGCCCCGGTGTGGCGGGTCTCCTGCTTCGCTCTGTGGCCCGCGCTGTGGAAGGCTGCGGACCCCCTTCTTCTATTGCCTAGTCGGCTGCAAAGAGAGTCCGAGGGAGGGGAAGCGACTGTTGGCTTTCACCTGTTGCGGCGCAGACCTGCGTGGAATTGCCTCCTTGTTACGACCCCCCCCCTGGCCACTGTACCGTTCAGCGGTAAAACATGGCGTTGATTGCCTGCTCGCTGCTGGGGGGCGATGCTCCGGTCTCGCCCGCTGCCCGCTTCGCCCTCCCTCTACCAGACTCCAGCTCCACAGTGCCGTCCCGGATTGCTGCCGATGTGGGGGCGCAGCTTCCGCTGACATGCGGCTCCGTTCTGGCTGCCCTGCGGGACCTTCGTCTGCAACTGTGTGTTGGCTTGCAAACGCTGAGTGAGCGGTTCGACTCCATACTGTCGGCTGCGGGTCGTGAGCGCCCCGTTTGTTCTCAACAAGACGTGGGTCTGCCAGTGCTTCTGTCCTCTTGCGGGGACGCAACGACTGTGTATAACCGTGCTACACTGGTGTCTGCATCTGGCTTTCCCGGCACCCAGGATCAATCGATCTCCTGCTCAATTGTGGACACTTTGTTTCCCCGTTCATTGCTGCCTGCTTTGTTGTTGCCTGCCTCACCGCGTCCGCAAGAGTATCCAGCTGAGCGACACCTGACGCCCTCGAGGAACCGTTCACGGGGGCCTACGGCTTCTTTTATGTGGAACTCCTGTACTTTACAGGCCAGGTTTGGATTTTATATGGTGCACAAGGGGACCTCAATAGATGATCGGCGGCCATTTTGTGACTCTACTTCTCCATCTTCTCCCAAGCGGCCATATTGTCTTTGTCTGCACGGGCTGCGGGGCCTTCATGTGGGGGCTAGTCTAATCTTACGCCCGCGATCGGGCCAGGGCTAGATTGATTTCTATCACCATGGTGTCACGGATGGGCTGGACTGGGACTGGAACTGTCTGCATATGTTGTGCGCACTCGTCGCGATTTGTCTGCCTTCATTTATATTGTTGTGACACGTTATCTTCACACGACCGCCTTTGGGTGTAGTGGGTTCTCAGTGTGTGGAGACGTAGTTGGCCGGTGGTTTCGGGCGCTGCGAGGTTACGTGGGCTCCTCCCCGCTTTCTTCTTTGTTTTCTTATTTTCTTTACTCTATTCCTACTTTCTCTCTTGTCTATATTTCGGGTTCATTGGGCGACAGGCACTATGCCGGGGGGGGGCAGGCCGTAGCCTCCGCATTGGTGTAGGGTGGGGGGGTAATTTACCTTTTCTTTTTAGTTCTATGGGCCTCTTTCTTCTATGTCTCTGCGCTATACTGGTTTCCGATTCGGGGTCCGGGTGTGGGGTGTATTGAGTGGGGGCGGCTTTGGAGGGGTGCGTATTTACTCATGTGACTATCCTGTTATATAACTGCATCGCCTCACTGTCTGAGATTTTCTATGGCCGTTTTAATGATGCTGCTGCTCTCCCGTGTGATGAAGCCATCTTGCGGACTCGAATCTCCTTGGTTCTATCCTCTACTGACCTTTTCCTCGATAAAATTATTTTGAAAACCTTAAAATTAACCTTTACTTCTCCTTCCCCTGGTGTCAAGGATCTCTCCAGTGTATAACTCCTGAATCGTTGCTAATCTTGACCATTGACGCACAGGGGTTGTAATGTGTGTCTCAGTGCTTAACCGTTTTGTGGCCGGCCTGATGGTTGTAGGCCCGTATTTGTCCTTTTCATATGCACAAATAAAGGTTTTAAAAAAAAAAAAAAAAAAAAAAAAAAAAAAAACAAGTCATTATAATGGCAAGCATGTGACACTCCATATTCCCAGTTGAGTAACTGAAGCAGTGAGGCAGCCAGTGGTATAAGGTCACATTTAGTGTCAAGCATCTGAATCTGGGTTTAAATGCAATAATGCTGACTCCTTCCCAGTCCCCTTCATCAGTACTAATCTGTTAATCCCTACTGATGTATCCATTAAATTGAGCAGCGCCTGTTTTGGTTCCTAGTTTTTAACCTTTTAAATACCTTATAAGTACTTCAACTTTAGCATTCTTAGCTAGTTACATTTGAGGAAGAGATGATTTTGAAGTGACATCAAAATATAAATGTAATTTATTGGTTATAAAAATAACTGGCCATCTATTTCACAATCAGTTGAATTATTGGTTATAAAAATAACTGCCCATCTATTTCACAGTCCGCTGAAATACTTCACCTCCTAATAGTTACATGTTCTCTCCTCACCCATCATTAAGCAACAAAATGTCCAGTGTGATAACTAATTATAACTCTATTAATGGTCACTTTAAACAACTCTCTTCTATTGACATTAAGCCATTTGCTTTAGGGATTTTTGGGTGAAGTGAAGAGTAGGGAGTCCCTCACACCTGATAATCAAATGCAAAGAAAGTCACATGTATAATAAGAATAATCAACTGCTTGGAACTAATGACCAGGCGAGTAGTTCATACCTGCTATTGGTGGGGTCCCATACTGCTTTTAACTCGCATGATGGAATGTAGGCATCGGCTTTCAGGTATGGTTGAAAGGTGCATGGCCGGAGAGTGCCATACATGGCAACAGTATGGTGTCATGCCTAAAGGCCACAGATGAACTATGATCATTTAAGTGCACAGAGATGCTTTTGCTACACATGCTGGTAACAAAGTAATATGTATCAGGACAGAGCAGTCAATGTTCTTTGTGCGTGGTTGGCAGTAAAACTGGAGGTTGAAGTCCTATATGAAAAGACTCAGATGTCATGAGCTAGGACTAGAGATATCCTCCAAAGATGTTTTGTTGACCCTGACACTTTCCCTGAGGATGGCATTGTTTCTGAAGGAGTACCAGAAAGTATCAAATAATGCTCTAAATTATCAGTGTATTTAGGAGCTACCATGGATGCAACAATGGTATCTTCTAAGCTTATGAACTCTGAAATCTTGAACAGTAGGTGGTCATTTGCCAGGTTTGAAATAGCAGGTAATCACCTTCTCAAGGAAGTCTGCTTTCTTTCAGGGAATAATTGATTACTAAGTGTGCCGTGGTCCCATCAAAGGGAAGTCTGATTCTCCAATGCACAAACAAGACCACAGCCTTCTTGGGAGTGAGATCAAAACCAACTGGAAATCACCTAAAATGGCAGTCTTATTCATTTATAAGAGTAAGCTTGAGTCCACAAAAACGTATGGACTGATTGGGGTACCTTCTAGTAATAGACTTGTCAACGCAACCCCTCTGCTATGTACATAGAGATACAGTGCTAACTAGGACGTGGTGTGCAAGAGAACAATGAGCAAAACCATAGTGAACAAAAGAGAGGTAATTTCATTCTAGATAAATGGAAAACAAATGCAGCATTTAAGACTCCTTCTATGGTTGATTGAAACAAATTGAAAATTATATTTTTGGCATGTACTTCAGCAGCTTGAGCATCAAACAACAGAAGATAACTGCACTGTGTGAGAAGCGCATTTGATGATGGTTTCTTTCCCCAATCGAGTGATTGGGGAATAGATGGAGGAGACTGTCCTGCAAATATTAGTTAGAGAATCACTTCACAATACCACATCTACGAAGTCCACATCCGATTATGTAATGGAGGTAACATGGCCGTAGGATTCAACAGAAGAGAAACAAGCTTCACTAAATGGGTCTTGGAGTAGCACAAATAGATGATCATTGATAGGTCTGGCATTGACAGATAATTTAATTCACAGTTTAGGTTCTACCTCATTCTCCTCAGATTGATTTTCCAAAGTGCCAAATAAAAGACAATACTTTATAGCTCATGTAGCTGAGCTGTCTTACAGCATCACACACATGAACCTGGATCTCAAAGGTTCAACCAGATCAGAGCGGTATTTGGTTCAGATAGCTGTGTCATGGAGATCTTTTCCAATCAGACTACTTTCCCCCATCTGAACTCTCATAATGGTTGATCGTGATATTTTAAAAGGACCAGGTTTGAGGTAGTTTGGAAAACAAGTTTCAAATCTCTCTTGGATACAGCAGTACCTTCTCAATTTCTACTGGACTCTTGCAGCCTATTCTTGTATTCAGCATATGGAAACTGTGCCTTTTCATGTGTATTGTCTGGGATTTAGAACTGCCTCCAGAAAGCTACTACATTTCCTATATATAAGAAGATCATGCAAGATTCATATTTTCTATCTCATCTTACGATTATTGGAAATACTTAGGAGATGTCTCAAGGTGACTGTGGCTCACCATACTTTTTCTAGAACATTTTGTTTGCTTGGAATTTTACCTTAGAATGTGGCTGATCTCATAAATTATATGCAGCTTGTACATAGTGAGTGTTGAATTACTGATGCACTTCACTTATGGTACAGTAAAATGATGAACCCCTGATTGAAAGGCTGGCAGAACCCTGTTGTCGATGCTCCATTATTGCACTAATTAATGCCATATTGTGTTAGCTAAGAGTAGAAACACATACTGGCTCCATATTACTGAGAAACCACTAGAGTGTTAATGCATGTACCCTTGAGATCAGTTCTCGCTTGTGGCTTGTACTGCGGTGTGACCAAAGAGGGACTTTTCTATGAGCTCATGCGCAACTTCCTGAGTGCTGCAGTACCATCATCTGAGAGTGTGAGTGCATTTATTAATTGATCTGCAATTCTGCATCAAATATCCTTGATAGGATGAAATCTAAAATTAAAGTGGAGGGGTTATTTGATGTGTGTATTCCACAAGTGCCTAAATAAAGCAATTTTCGCTAATGTTGTAGGTTGGTGCCAGGTGCCTAAGCAGGTGCACTGAGGGAAGAAGTGTATGTGCCTTTGGCTCTTTGTAAATTATTTGTTCTGAACATTTTGTGAGTATTTTTTCTATTTTTGTTTGTGGTGGAACAAAAAACGGAGCCTCAGTGGAAGTGTCTCTAGATCCCCCGCATCTGCAGTCATCTCCCAAGGGTACTACTTATGTAATGGCAGGTGTGGATGGCAGAAAAGCTAGGAAAGAGAGAGTTTGAGGTTAGCAAAAATAAAAACTGTCATCTGTGTTATGTTCATGAAATTCTCCATTGTTAAACATTGATTTATTACCTTTAAGTTTATGTTGTTAGCTTTTTTGAAAGGAAGTCTGCAACCGATATTTCCATAACTGATGGGAAGATGGATACAGCCCCGCATATCCGCCCAAAGGCCTCCATTACGAGAAGTCCGGAAAATGTACCAGATTTTCACCACCCCTGGAATGTCTGATACCCGGGTTATCGGTAATTTCTTACTTGTGAAAATTCAGCTCATTGTGTGTGGAGACTGTTCTCCAGTAAGGAATCAGGAATTACAGTGGAATCAGTAATCCCAGGTCCAATTCCCCTGATATTTCCTCATTATGGGCTGGACTGTCACTATGAGGTTTTGGCTGCTTTTAGCAGTCGAAAACGCAGCCAGAAATATACATATAGCAGCCTCTGATTCATAATAAGGAGTCAGTGGATAATTAATCTGGGACTGATTTTTTTTTTTTTAGCGGACGGCCTATGGTTTTGCATGTGGATGGAGTAGAATACTCCATCCTCATGGTGGAGAGGCAGCCCACCTAATTTATAAATGACCGACAAGCAGGCAGTCGTTTATAAAGACGTTGGCAGAAACTGCCATCACAGCAGTTCTCGTCAATACATTTTACTGTTTGCTACAAGTCTGCGCTAGAAGGACGTATCCCTGTATTCTTTTTTACTTTTCAAAAAGAAAATCCTGAAATGGGATTTGTTTTTGGAAAAGAGGAATAGTAATGCTCCCCTCACCAAGGGAGACTTCTCCCATGGCGGGGGAGCATTATAATTGTTTTATTGTTCCTTAGGAACAGTAAGAAATGTCTAGATTTCTGCTCATCTAAATTGGTTGGGCGGATATCTAGTCATTTCTCTGATGGATTCAAAAATAACAATTGATGGACAGAATGCAGAACAATGTCATTCATTCACCCCAGTACAGAGATCTGGGCCTAAATCCTTCGTTTTTTTGCTTGCCATGCCATTCCAGTTTGAACCCAGCCATATTCAAATCAGTCTTGACCCTGCGCCCAACGGGAACAGTCCAGTCTGAACTGCCAGGCCAGGTCCTCCCTGGACTGGAAACAAGCATCCTAGGACCAGTTTCGGGGTTTCACCCCTAATCAGCCACGATAACTTGACTCCAGTGGCATGGATAGCACGGGACCCACGTCTGGGCATACCCTTCCCACTCGGGGTCACAAATGCAAAATGAACAATTGATGGACCTTACCCTCCAGGGCTGTCAGAGAAGTTTGACCACAGTGGAAACAGAACAGTCTCCATCATGTCCAAACCAGCGGTCCACCCACATTTCAGTTGGGCGGGCAGTCATTTCTTTTGGCAGTATGTATTCTTTGTCGCCGTTGAAACAGAGTACACATATCGCCAATATATATAGATCAGGCCCTTTGTCAAACATTTTTGTTTTGAATGTAATTGAGATCCTACTGTCCTTTAGATAAATGTGATTGTATGCAATGATTGTATGTAACTAAAGGCAAGTAAGCTGGTGTTGCACCATCCTGGCTGAGGCTTAGAAGTGACCTAGTCTGTGTCACTGTGTGTGATAATCCTTTAGGAGGATTAATGGATGAGAAATGACGTCTTCATACTAGCAACATCTAGACCCATGAATTTAATACCAAACCTCAAATCCTGCTTGTGTATGCCATATTCATACCTATCCAAGGAAACAATAAAGTCACCAATATACAGTTTTTCAACTATATCACCAGAGACAATAATATATTTATTTCTAGATTTTTGTACAGTACTGTGTATCACTTTTCAGCTACCTTACAGTGTTTCATGTTAACAAAGGTAATGCATGTCCCAGTCATGCAAAGGCTTTTGGATGACACACAGTGCCTTGAATCTCAATCGTTATTCAGAAACCAGTGGAAGGTCTTTTATATTGTTGCAATGTGGTCACAATTGCTCAGGATGGTTATGAGTCAGACGGAAGCTTTTCAAAAGCTTTTGTGGAGATACTCATGCAAATGGTATTGAAGTAAGACAGGCAGGACCAGGGGCGGACTGGGACAAAAAATAGGCATAGGCACCAAAATAAAAGTGGCCTCCATTAGTGAACCAGATAGCTGAAAACTGACCCACATTTGCAAATTAGGCCAGTTCGAACTTGTAAAGACACACTGCATAGGTGTTTTGCGGATTATGAGAGACTGCATGTATTTATGTTTGCGAAGGCACTACTGTTCGTTGTAATATCAGGAGAATCAACAGTAAAAATCAGTCCACCTTGCCATAAGACAGGCTCACACACTTCTAATAAAACGAACCCCACACTGACCTGCCAGAGCAGCCTTTCGGGCACTGCCTGATTGCTATGGGCATGTTCGACCCTCAACAGGACTTACTAGTGCAAGGATCAAGGCACTTTCTTCACTTGTTTGTAGCAGTGGGAGAGACCCTTGAAGTTGCGAAGGCAATCAACAGAATTCTGGGTTCATTCGTTTAATTGGTGCATAAAGTAGAACTTTTTAACAAACAGATCCTCTAGGGTTTGCACATTTTACCTATGTGCTGGAAGAGGTCTCAAGGTGATTTTAGTCTTTGTACCTTTGAGAAAGGACATTTCCGTGACATCTTGGCAGATTTACTTGATCAGTTCTTAACATACCTTCATTGCTCCCTCGCTCCTTCCTTCACTCCTTCCCTCTTTTCTCTTCCGCCCATCTAAATTGGGTGAGTGGACATATAGCTCTTTCTCCGATGGCCCTTACTCCCCAGGGCCGTCGAATAAATTTGACCACAGCGGAGACAAAGCAGTCCCCACCATGCCCAAACTGGAGGTCAGCCCACATTTCAATTGGGTGAGCGGGTGGACCTCTTTGTTTGTTTGCTTGTTTCTTTCTTTCTTTCTTTCGTTCCAAAATGCTATTGCTCACGACCTCTTAACAGAACACCTCATCTTGTTTCACATCAAATTTCACACCTATCAATAATTTCCACTTTTCCATTTGCTTTTTCTTTCTCGACCATGTCCCATAGCACACAATGAACAAACACAACACAGTCCAAACAATATGTAATAAAATCATGATAACCTGCCCGACAACACAGAAGTGCATCTGCAATCAAGCTTCAGCTCACAGTGTCAGCTTCCCCACTTACAGCGAGCGGCATTTAACAACTTCCCACGTGAGCGTGTACTTGATCTTGGCAACCTCCATGCAAAGTGTGCTCTGTCATGAACCTTTGATGGATGGATACTGTGCCTCATTTTCATGTGGCAGCAAGCCCCCGACCAATCACACTGAGCGGAGTGGAGCAAACGGACAAAGATTAATCAGTCGGGGGCTTTGAGCTATCGCAGTGGTTAGTTGGGTGCCAGACTGTGTTCCTTGACAGCAACACACATCTGCTTCATAAGGCAGTATTTTATGTTTTCCAGTTTGTTATACACTGTGCAAAAAAGATGGCATGCTTAAATGGATATGGCACTGTAAGAAACAATGTTTCCGTATCTTCACTTTGCATTTGTTTTCCCAACAGGTTTTCCCTGAGTTCCAGACTCTCCTGCAACAGTTCTTGTCAAAGTTACAACCAACTGGAGGCTGAATTGTTTGATCAAAGCGTTAACTGGTAAGAGTTAGTTATGGAGCTTTCTTCATTTTTGGATATGTAGCAGTGATGTTGTGTAAAATTAGACTAAAACACTGGGTTAAATGGCTGATTAAAATGTATGTGAGAATATGAGTTGGAAGGGTATATGATGAATGTCTCCAAATTATAACTCTTTCATTTCATAGTCAATCCAAACAAGAACATTTCATTTCTCCAAATAAATGGCTGTGATATAATTTGCTTAGTAAACTGCAAGATGAAAGCTCCAACACACCACAAAGCAAACCATAAATGTCCAGCAAATTCATATGACACTTGTAAGATTTTAGTTGGTCTTTACTCAACTCGAGACTGATTACATCTGCTGTCATTCTCTCCTTGGAAGACTTAATCCAAAGAGCACATGGCTGAGTCAAACAGGTAGAGCCAGAAAGAAGCTCTGATATGGAGTGTGTGACGGGATGGTGAGATGTTCTCCTCTATTGTCAGATCAGGAACAGTTTTTGAAGCCGTGCCCAATCTCTGCTTTCATATTCTATATACTGCAATTACCCCAACTCATATGCCTCAGACCTAGTACCCCGCTCCCCTTTCATTTGTTGCAAAGCATCGCTTTTGTGGTCTAGAGTTTTAAGAATAATGTGGAGACAAAGGTTTGTTGTCATATTCTGTCCGCGACAGTTCACATACAACCACTTTTTCAGTACTGCATGTTTAGTCGATGTATGACTGCTAACATCTACTATCAATTATTTGAAATACGGCTTTCTGTTGAGTTGTTAAATCTGAATGAATAAACATAAAATGCTGTATATTTTGCCCTGTTCTTCTTTCCTCTGTTTTGGCCCATTTGCATCTTTTGGACCCATGTGCCATATATCCAGTGACAAATATTAATCCCAGCACAAAACTGGTTGAATTCGATGCATTAGATAGTCAAAGTCCAGCATCCCTCATTGTGAATCATGTCAAGGAAAAGCTCTAAGGATCTCTGGAGCTACAGAGATCACCTTTCTTCTTTCAATGATGATATGTCTTGGAGCCGTATCATCTCTAGCAACAAATACCACAATTGTTTGTGACATCTGGTTGAGGCCAGATTACAGATTACAGAAACCAGGATGTGCTGAGGAAGAGGTGGCATATATCCTTTGAACAGTACTAGACAGCACACTGTGCAATCGACTCAATACTTTGATCCCACATAATCACTTTTTGTCTTGCCGGAATTTGAGATCCGGCATGACAAATAGTGATTAGCTGAGAATCACATTGTTTTGGACAGTTCTGGTAGTCTAGAGCTTGGACTCAGGCTGCGGCTGCCAACACAAGTCCCTGTTGTTGCCAAATAAGTCAGTAGAGGATGTGTTATTCCTCTGTGTCATTTATATGCCAGTCAAGCTGAAACATGACCTTTCTAAACACACAGGACCTCATTGCAAGCTGCTGGGAAATTCTGGAACTGGGCTCAAAACCGTTTGCACCTGATCCCAGTAATCTCATTTGGACAATAATGTCCCCGTCCCCCCTCCCAGATGTTTCAACATCCACGTTTTGCCAGGCAACACTTGGCAAAATTTGCATGGAGAAGACTGGCCAGAAACAAGGAAAATGTGTTGAAGCCATATGAGACAATTTTACGTTATCACTCATAACAAGCAGGACAACTCTGAATCATGTGTTAATTTTGGCTGGAGGAAAAATTGAAAAGTGCAACAACAGGTTCCTCTGGAGGTAAAGTACCATACAGCATTCCCAGGCTATTTACAAAGGCCATAGCATAGTGGCGATGATGCTCGAAGTGACATAGATAGATTGCTATTGGAATTGCACTTGGCTCACCATTGTTTTGCACACAGACGCCTTCCTCCATGGAACCATTTGGGCTTCCTTAGTGTTCTTACCTTGAGTAAAGGGTAAATAAAACATGAGCGAGGTGCTTTCATCGCCTTTTTTTCTGTATGTATGTGAACCCACATAACAAGCTTAAAAATATTAGACACTGCCCCCACCACAATCATCCCAATAATATTTTGGGGTTCCAAAGAAGGCAAACGCGATGCCTGAAGTTGGCTGCTTATTAGCCCATGTGCATCCCTGGCAGCTGAGGGAAACAGCCCATAAATGAATGCAGAGAGTGAAAATAAAAAAAAATGGTTCAAAATGGGACCAGCGGACCACCAACTTCAAAGATCGTTTTTGCCTTCCTATGACCATAACAATAAAAAACAAGCATTGACAAAGGCAATAGGTTAGGCAATAGCAAGTCTGTGATTTTTTTAAAGGTAATTTCGTTTTGCAAACGTAGACAATGAACACTGAGCATGTAAAAATATTAAAAAGAAAAAATGACACCATCAAAAGGTGATGTGCATATGGCTGGAAAAAAATCCAAACATTTCCCATCACAAAAAGTAAATAAAAAAAAATAAAAAAATGAAAGCATAAATTGATCTACCGGCCCTGACACTCGCATGGACTACTTTTTAGGTGGATGGCTGGAGTGAACCTATCCATTGCCACATGCTGTATACTGGAGTAGGCGGAAGCAAAATGGTATTGACACTTGAACAAATCAGTGGATGAATAGGGCTGATGCACACACACACACACACAGACTGTATACTTATTATGATTTTTTGGGAAAAAATAAGGCTGGCGCGACAGCTAAAGATGCCTTTATGCCAGACCTAAAAATGGGCTGAAGGAGGCTATGTGCTGAGCGGATGGAGGGGGTACAATTATTTTAAACGTTTCTTCGTGTTTAATCCCACTCATGAGATCTTCTCCTGCTGTTTACCTATCATGAACTATCACTTGTCTCAACTTCTTTCTCCTAAACTAGATTTTGGTAATCACACAAGATCCTCCAGGATTCAATTCCCATAGTGCTGACCCCATGCACAACAAGACCGTTTCAGAGTGGAAATTCTACATTGGTTGTTATATTATTTAGCAATTAAAAATCTAGTTCCAGTATTTGATTTAGTAATTTAGGATTATGAACGAACGCTTTGATTAATATAAACACTCACTGTACATTTGCTTGTAGGCATTTTAATTCACTGGTATTTTAGTCGGTTACCGCAAGAGGATGCAAACTTGAAAAATATGCAATTTTCAGGTCCTAATTAGCTAAATCTACTTTCCCCTGAACGTGTTCCAAAGAGGTCATCAAATGCACTGTCTAAATAGATAGCAGGAGCAGGCGTTCTAAATTCATTTTTACAATGTATTCAATTTGGATTGTGACCCCCTGCTTTCAAAAATGCTTACCTTTCGAATCTGTGCATGTTCATCACTTGGTAACACTTTTATTTTAGTTTTCCTACAACAGTCACATTAGAAATGTGCTGTTTTATTCTTACCTTCTTAGTAAAAATCCTTTTATCACACAATGGGTAATTTATATCCATTACTAGCCCTTTCAATTCTTTTCAGTGGTGCTGTCAGTGCCTTTGGCACAGCAGTGATTAATGTGATCTAATAATAACCTGCCATTATATTACCTTAGTAAAACATGTACCAACATCCTATTCAGATCTACCAAATTCATAGCTTCCTATAATATTTTTGTTGAAAGACAGAATTACAATTTCTCAAAGCAGAAGTTTTTTTTTTGAGCTCTTTAACAAATTTAATGAAATTCGCCCATTTTCCCATTCCCATGGACATTTTGTGTCTGCTTTCAAGGAGAACATTTTATCTTATTTTTCTGCCACCTATATTTTTTCATGCAAAAGTTTGACGGGTAAAAGGATGTGCTAAAAGCATGCTCATTGCTTTCTGGATAAAAATCACAATGGATTAAAAGCATTCTATATGCTATCATCCCAGATTCCTCTCTCCAAACAAATTAACATGGCATAAGAAAGTAGGTATTCAATGAGCAGGATGTAATACTGGAGTTTTGTGTCCTATAACTATAAGGCCATAAGTGGGTGGAGATTGTTTAGTTTCCAAAGTGCAAGCTAAGTGCTCTCATTCGGTCCCTCATTTATGCCTACAGTTACTCATTCATCAAACATGAATGCTTTTCACCTGTTATGAATATGAATAAAAGCACAGGGGACTGTACTGCAATTTCCCCGAATAGTACTTGTTCTCTAAGGGAAGCAAATAAATAAACTTTTCCTCAAATTCAGTTTTATTGTAAATTTCCAGTCTAAATATTTTTTACAACATACTGACATTCAGTAACCTTGTCAATGTCATAGTCGGCCATAAACTGATAGTGTTTGGACACAGTAAGACACTCATTAAAAATATATCTCTGGGCTGGAAATACCAATTCTGGCTTGTGTCTCCACTCCAGTCTCCTGCCATCATGAACTGTTGGCTCAGAATGGGGAATAACCGGTGGGTCCTGATATTACAGGGCCAAACGCTGCAGGTTTATCCCAATTTCAAGGCTTTTTCCACCGATTGTTTTCTCATTCTCTGAGCACAAACATTTGTGGTTTTACCAGTTGCGATTCGAGGCGCTATAAGAAGCTGAGCAGTTGGTGCGTGAATAACTAGTTGATTTGTAATACAGCTTTTTTTGGGTTCTGAATGCGTTGTACATATGTAAAATGAATTAGTATTTCTATTATTTTACTTTATTGCTCCTTTTTGTTATTTTGAGTGGCCATTCTTGTAGTACTCAAGCATTACCAACACTCAAGCTGATTGTTGAAAATTAAAATTGAATGGTGTGATATATGTGTCATTTTGGATACATTTAGAGGGGCTTTGCGTTATTTCTGATAACGACCGATCTGAGCCTCTTTCCAAAACCATCCATTAGAAGGCTGGTCTCATTATGGGCAGTGTTTGGCCTCAGAGGGCTTGCTGTCTATTCACATGAAGGATTATATCACTGGAAGAGTCCGCGGCAGGGTTCAAATACATGGGACAGAAGCCTATTCAAATAGAATTCCTATATCCCCATTCTTCCTCCTGTCGGTGAGTTTGGATCTGTAGATTGTGGTCCACCGACAGTACTTTACAACCGGTGGCAGACACCCACCACTGCGTAGTCAGCAATAATGTACTACCAAAGGTAACGTCACAGTTTAGGGGGTGTTACAGTCATACCCTGGACATAATATGAGCCACGGAAATTTACAAGAGGACAAACATACACGTGGTGACCACCTAGAAGAGAAACATCAAACTTGGCAAGCTTCAGTTTGACACATCCATCTATCTAATCTCTTGATTTCTTATTTAAGGAACACATTCTTACTCTTAAAGTATTTTGCTCTCCTCGTAGAGTTCCTGCAAAGATTATCAGACGGGCATCAGATATTTTTGTTATTATTTATTTATTTATTTATTTATTGAGTTTTATATAGTGCAAACTTGTCCCGTGGGCATCAGAGCGCCTCACAGAGTTAGCACAAGCAGCATATACGTAAGTTACAGAATGGAGTAAATACAGATACTTAGTGACAGAATGTGATGGGGTATGTGAGGAATTGCATAAGCAGTAATTACGTAAGGTACATTTGGAGTAAATATAGATACATGGTGACAGTATGTGACGAGGTGTACAAGGACATTACGGAAAGTTGCCGATACTTTTTTGAGGTAGTTCCGGTACACATAAATACATAGCGCTTTACAGAGCAGAGCGGCAATTGTAAGAGATGATAACCTTAACTATTTATCTGACTTCCATTTGTACAGTTTTAAAATGGGACATCCCAGGTCTACGGTTGCTGTCGGTGCTTGGGAGCATGGGCATTGAAGAATATTTATTAGAAGACCTGCAATGACGGGCACCCTTGCACATCATTCATCGCACATGGTTCGCCTCTGAACTTGTGGTAGGTCACCACAATGAATACGAGGCCACTTTCTTATGGTCTGTGGGTGTGGTCACGTCCTGCGCAAGTCACGGCAAGTGGCAATCACCAACAATCACAATATTTTACAATATGAGTTTTGACCAATGGAAAGAAAGTTCGTGGAAAACGAATACATACTTGGTTTGTCTGTTTAGCAATGACCTACGGTGCCTCAAATGTGTCTAGGTGGAGACATAGTACACACTGCCAGCAGAGGCACGACTTGTGACCTGAACTGATTTCAAGTGTCAATGCAAGAGTCAATCCTGTGTCAGCTTCCCAGTTTTGAAAATAAAACCGCATTAAGGAAATATTTACTTGAATGGCAAGGCCCTAAATCACTGATACACACATTTAGAAATATTTCGTTTTTAGAAATGATTTTAGAAATTTAGTTTTTAGGAAAGATTTCAGAAATTCAGTTTTTAGAAATGAATTTAGATTTTTTTCTGCAGCAATCAATTTACCGCCTGTGGAAAATCCTTCCTTAGCACTGTCCCTTTTGCACAGAATGTTAAGAGAGAGCTAAGCCCGAGGTTTAGCGAGAGCCACATTTCATCCTTGTCCACTTTGAAAAAACTAGAGCCACTAGTGCAAACGAGCTCCACCTTTGATAACTTATACACACAAAATAATTGTTTTTAGTCACTAGTTGCCATTTTCCATGGAAATCTGTGCTGCTGTTACTGCAGGTAGAGTTTACCAGCAGATGGCCCTTTTCTGCATAGGCGCCTCCCACAACGCGTCACTCAACAGCAAGCAATTACCATTGTGTAGTACTTATTCTCCCAAGGCGATAACCTACATAGCAATATATGAAAAGTCTATCATAAAATGGCGGCACTAAATCATGCAAGTGTGTTATTTTCCTCATAAAGCTGAATACGAGCAGAGAGATGAAAGATGCGGCCCATAAATACAGTCTGGCCACGTGACTTTCTATGTCTGCAAATCCGTCTACAGAAGTAACAGACAAAACGAACCTGATGGTTTGGTTTGATTTGTTTTTTCCATCGTACCCTAGCACGAGTTAGACGCAACCTACACATCCATCATTCGCGTTTTATTTGTGGCATTCTATTCAGATCTGCATAGTGAAGAGGATTCTGGGTACCATTTCCATAAGGTCGTCTCCCATCCCTTCCACAGTGCAAGAGCTTGTAATGTTACACTCGGGGATACTTGCTCAAGGATGAAATGTGACTGCGACAAAATCAATTTTGTTATATTTTTTTTAGGCAAAGTGTTTCACAAAAGACACCCCCCATTTGCCCATCGTAATAATGACGGTCCTTGCTTTTAGAACTAAAAACATCTTCATCTGCTAGGCTTTTAATGCTTTCTCCAAAGTAAACATGGACTGAATACAAATGATTTTGGGAAGGGGTCTCGAAATATTCCTTTTAAATGTCTAATTTAAGGAGAAACGCACAGGATAGATTTTCTGTATGGGTTTCCTGACTTTGTTCTCTCTGAATTAGGTCCTATTCATGCCTACAAATTTCACAGAAATCCCTTGTTTTTGTCCTCAAACCTAATGCATGCCTTGATGTGTTTTTTTTCAAATTAGGTTTTAGTTGCTAAACCCCCACAATTAGTGGCAAACATGGTGATGCATTTGCCAGCAATATAACAATGTATTTCTGCCCAGGGTATGCTGATTGTACCCCTTGCCACATTAAGCTGGTGGTCACTGCTCACATCCTTGACACAATATATTGATAATTCTAAGTTTGATGTGATGGCTGCTCTTCCTAGATTGGCGTTTAGGACTTTATGTTCAGAATGCAGTTGGGCCAGTGGCGTAGCAAGGTCAGGTGGTACCCAGTGCAGAAAATTTCTTGTCACCCCCGGCTTCACAAAATGGCAAAAATATGTGTTTAAAACACATATTTTTGTCATTTTGTCACGCCCCTCAGTGATGGCACCCCGGGCGGCCCTCACCCACCACCCCCCCACCCCTTCCTACGCCACTGAGTGGGGCTGGTTCTGCTGTTATTATCTCTATGCCAAATGATGGTGATTGTTTTTTGCAAAAATTACTGTTTTGCTTAATTGTATTTTTCACTGCACTCTAATGTTCTCTTCAAGGGATGTATGGGCTACTTTGCCTCGGGGGAACATTGCTAAGGATATTATTAAATGCATCCATAGTCTACATTGAAATTAATTATGCTTGGTCTACTCCAGGCTTTTCCAACGAGTAGCTTGTGAGCTACCGGTAGCTCTCCAGCTGCCTGAAAGTAACTCTCCTGTGTGCAGCCCAGTCTACTAAATTGGAAACATTTTGTAGGTTGAATAATGTATACCAAAATGAAAAGTGTGTATTCAAGATGAAAATATGTCCATTTTCAGAACACATAAACTCATGTTTAGAGGAAAAGGGTTTAATTTCTAAAATTATATTTAAAGTTCATATTTGGGTGCTAAATCATGCAGTGTTTGGGAAACCTATTACTAATATTAATACCTTGGTGGCTGTGGCATTGCAGCTATGGCTGGTATGTATCTCCCATATAGGCACAGCCTTTCCCACATTACTGCTGGCAACCCTGCCTGATTCCCTGATGTGATCACTGCTAGTAATCTTGCATATTGTGGCCACTAATGTAATCTTGGTTGATGTGGTCACTATTCCACCACTGGTAATATTAGCAGCTCGGGATGATTTTCACTAAACATAGGTAGCTCCCACTAAAGAATAGGTTGGCGACCCCTGGTATACACTAATCGTGCTCGCCCTAGCCCACTATATGATCAAGAAAATCGACTGAACCCTCTCTGATCATTGTTTAACGGGTCGGTCCAATATGGTCCAGATGTTAGATCTGCCTTTAAATCATTCTATCTTCTACACCTTCCTGTAGTGATAAAAGTCCCCACACTCTGGACACAGCTTTACCATACTGTCCTCTCTTTTCACTTTCCGGCTGATGGTGTATTTTTTCCCTGCAGTCATTATATTTACAAGTACACTGGAACTGTTCCACATGTTTTGGGATTTGATTGCCCCAGAAGAGCACCAAGTTTACGTAGCCTGAGGATGCACCCATAGTGCCAACTCACCTAAAGTAATGTGGGAACATCACTTTTTAATGGTATCCCTCCGAGAAAAGTCTAGTGACCCTTTCTATGAAGTTCTTTAGTACCACATTAAACAGGTATTTCAGTTGTTCCTAAATGTGCTGTGTGCTTGCACATATGTGTAGTGCACAGTGAGACCATGCAGAATGAATAAAGTCATGTGGAAGGGCATGTTGCACGCATACAAAACAGTGGCTCTCTGCACCAAACAGACCATTCTTGTTTCAGTGTCCTGGAAGCAGCATCTGGCAGTGCTCTTCAGGGACTTGACAGAGGGTTTGTTCTTTAATTGATTCTGGTGGCAATTTCATTCCGCCCAAAGATCTTCCTTAACATAAACGACTGATCTCACTACTCTTTCTGCCTGGGCAGGTCACTCCCAGATCTGCATTCAGATACCTCCACTCAGGGTGTTTGATTCGGGTAAGGACCAACTCATGTTCTGTGAACTTCTGTGGTATTTCCCTTTTTTCCTCTCCATAAGCCTGTTGACAAATCACAATGATCCCAAGTATGGAGGCTATAAGTACACACTATTTCCTTTGAAATTCTCATTCCTTTGAGTTGTTTTTGCCTTATGTTCCTTCCCTTTGTGGATGCCTTTGATGAAAAGCCTGTAAATATACAATTTGTTTCAGATAGCAATGTTATGACTTTTTAACCTAGGGCATATTCCTATGTCCAGTGTTGTCGCTTTAATTAATACATGGCATTCTTCTGGAATTCGGAACAAGCTCTACTGCATCAGCAAAGGGAAAAACTGGACCAAGAACAATATTTCCCCAAGCCTGGAGACAAGTCGAGGACTCTAGAGGAACCTCTGCCAATGGGATGTCCTAGGATAAGAGGGGGAAGTACTCCCAGGTGTGGTGGTTTGGAAGGAAGCTAGATACTACCCAGGTGGACAACATGCAATTCCATGTAGATTGAAGCTTATGTTAAGGATTTCTCAAGAAAAAGAGCCACACCGGATCCTTGATGATCTCAAAGCCTCTTTGGCCAGAATTGAGCTGAACACATCACTTCACAAAAGGGTTGAGGACATTCAAGATCCATTTGAGAATGGCAAGTGTCGTTACCCTACATTTCCTTTAACAATTTCATATTAAACTTGGTTTTGTCAGACCCTGTATTACCCCACTTTCCTTTTCAACCCAGGCCATAGGGCAGTGTCCCATACATTGAGGACAATCAACGGAATTCTGGAACTCTTTGAAACATCCACCTAGCCCTCTTGGTTCCTTGTACACTTGGGTTTAAAGGTGTAACTGTTTTCTAACCCGAAATCCGTGTTCCCTCCCTAGTTGTTACTGGGTAAAAGCGGGTCCTGTGGCTACCTTATCTTAGTTGCCTGGACTTAAACACACTGAGTGGCACCCAGAATCTTGGAAAAAACCACACATATCATAGCATGCATGACATTGTAGCACTGAGTCTGGGACCTTTTCTTCAATCACCAGGAGCTATAAAGGCAGCCATAGTAACAGTACTGAAACAAAAGGTTTTCTAAGGATAACTGTTACCTCGCATACCTTCCCTCGTTGAATACCATTGTCCACAGGTGTCTACATTATTTGAATGATTGCACCTTACCACAAAAGCACTATAATGCAGAACCTTTGGATGTATTGTATTGCTCCTTATCGTAACTACCCTACATTTTCTTTGGGTAAACAAAAGCTTGTTATTGTGTATGATTGCATTCCTATATTGTATTGAGTTCCAAAACTTCTCCCAACTTATAGCATAGGCTTTGACTCAACCTAGCTTGAGGAGAGCCAACTTTGCAAAGGGAGTAACCTGGTAACCCAACAGAAGGCCTAAATAAAGCACAGGGACACCAGCGGTAAATGATAGTACACACTTTGGATACTGATCAATACTACTGCACCAGGATTAGGAGAACATTCTTCACATTGAGTAGAGGATGCATGCCAGCACACCTAAACACATCTCGAACATTTAAAATAACACCAGGCATCAACAAAATCATAAACAACTCTCTAAAAGAAGGACTGTATTGAGTTGTAAAATTAGGGTTAACTGAGTGAAAATTGATAGAAAGCAGTAGTATTGAAAAAACATGGTAACATTGATTGCATCTGAACCCTTCTGATGCTGCTGGTGTACCTGTGAAAAGGTTTGTGGATTTTATTGAAAATGCAATAAAATGTCAAACAAAAGAAAAAGAAAGAAATGTTAAAACAGACCCTTCTCACAGTACAACCTCCATGGTGTGAATCAATATGATTCTAGTCACGTATGTAGCACAGAATCCACCATCCAATGGATAGCCATGGATGTCTTTTTTGGTCTCATTGGTGATGTCCCAGTGCTGCTTATTCTGTATCCAATGTTCAATATAGCTGCCATGAGGCACTCAGCACCATCCAGTCCACACAAATGGGTTTCATCAGGACAGTCCAAAGACTGTTCCCAGCCTTTACTGTCCTTGAAATCTCAGTTTGTGAAAATTGATTCGATCTGGTTGGCCGTCCTTCCCTTACCGTTTAGAGTACCTGAAGTCTCAAGTGCTCTCACCCTCCTTGTTCCATACCTACATGCATACTCTAGTCCAGCAATTTCTAGTTGAAGCCATGTCCACGACAGGATTCACAAACTACAGAACAAAATAAATGGGGGACGGTGGCAGGAATTCCGTACTTTCCAGGGACGGACTGGGAACACAAACCAGCCCGGGAGCCGTTGTGGCCGGCATGGCTCATGGATGGGGGGCTGGCGTGGGTTGCACGTGGTGGGGGGGCGGGCGAGGATTGGGCCCGAAGGAAGGGGGTCAGGAGGGGGGGGTTCAATAATAAAAAATTAAAACTTAATTTTCCGGCTGCCTGGGTCACGTGTCACGGGCACGCGTCTTCACTGCTCGGTCTGCTCCTGCTCTCCTGCCTGCGGCAGGAACAGGAAGCAGGCAGCCTCACTCCCCTCCCCTAAGCAAATTGGGCGCAGCCCAGCCAGGGGTTGTAGGGGATAGCATGTTCGTTCGCGACTACCTAGACACCTGTAGCTCGTCGGCACGGAGCCGGTTTCACATTGAGATATCATTAAAGAGGACATTTATTCTCACTAACCAGTTGTCCGTCATCAATGCGGATTACCATATTCAAAAGTGGTCGCGAATATCAAAAGTTTTTATCCACAGAAGACTATATATCGGGAAACACTAATCAGTGAGCCCCATGCCATATGTCCATACATATAAAGTTATTGTGGCTTTTCCTGACGAAGGCGTACTTTACGCCAAAACGCGCGTCGAAGATTTATTATTCTGCCATTCTACTGGTTTTTAATTGTGATTTCATTGAAATGTGATTCTATGTATAAATAAGTAATGAAACCTTTATTTTTTAGAAGTCAATAAATTTGTGTTTTTAACTTACAATTGTAATAATGTCAATAGAGCATTGAATAACGGTTATTACAATAATGCTTGCATTTTTGTAATTTGGTCGTTACACTGAGTTCCTTATTATTATACATATAAATTAGACTGATATTATTAAATTGCCTAGATATTTATTTTTCATTGTGTATTACCCTGTCCTAGGAATTGTACTACTTACAATTTGTCAGGGGGTCCTTATTACTCACAGGGGATAGCATGTTCTCCTGCTTGCCAGTTATCATGCTGTGGATACGGTTTTTCCCTTACAAATTGGGATCATAACCACCAAGAAACTTTTGTTGGCATTACTGTTCATGCTGCTATGGTCCATCATAATATGGAAGTGACCCTTGTATTATTATCCGATTTGGATACATTTGTGCTGAATATTATGCAGTAATCAGATCGTTTGCCTATGGGATACTGTGCAAATCATCTTTCCAATATTAATCGTGTCATTTGATTTTTAGCCCTGAAGAAGTTCCTTGGCAAAAGGGATGAAACGCGTTGGCTGTTTGCCGTTTGTTTATAACCTTCTGGAATAAATACAAGATAAATGGACAATACTTGTGGTCTTGAATGACTCTTGTTGAGTGCACCTTCCTTCTTTCTGTGAAATCTCATGTTCTCCATGTAGGCTTCAATGCAGCCTGCATGGAGAAGTGCAGAGTGTGCATGACTGGTATGGGCAGCCTGAGAGGGCCGACCAAACCAGTCATGAGTACTCAGGAGTGGGCAAACCACTCCTGCCCTGCCCGGGCAGCTCCACCCAGCAATGCGGAAAGAAACATAAAATGGTAATAACCAAAAGTTATTACAATTTATGTTTGGCTTTCTCGGACTGCACCTTCCAGACCATCGGGGAAACTCCCGGTACCCGCTACGGCCAGTCCGGCCCTGACACTGCCCCTTAGTCTGCAGATGAGACAAAGATTTATTTGTCTTGGCGTGACATACTCCTTTGATGTTGAGAATCTGAAATAATGCCATGTACTGGGGTGCTCTTGTGAATGAAGTTATTGCCTAATCAATTATTTATTTCCGTGCAAATGTACCATCTGCCTGCGGCTAGGGTTGAAATAAGTGACGCCAGAGTGGCCAACCAGGCAGCCCGGTTTCTAGAAGTGGAAAAAGAACGGTTGCTTTCCAGTTCTACTCGGCAGGTTTGCAGATAAGTGGGATAAAAAAACGATTTGTCGAGCATTACAAAAAATGCACACCAACGTCACCTCACACCGTTATTACTTGTTTCTGCCATGAACCGAATTTTGAAAGTGCGTACGTAATATGCTATTGCTAATATAAATCGGTTAAGTTTTTTTTATTATGTGAGCAAAATCTCCCTGACAGCCAGATTATTGGTATATCAGTAGCTTCACGATGTTACTGGGTAGTTGGGTGGTTTTAACCTGCAGATAGGAAACGTTGTCTCACTAGTGACAAGATTTCCTTGCGCATACTGGCTCTGAGAATGCATATGCTCATGTGAGGTAATGTTAAAATCACTCCTCTCGTGTCTTCGAAAGTGGATGGGTGTTGGTGATCATTTTTCTCTCTCAAACCAATCTGAGACAGGTGTGAAAATTCTCAGTTGAATGTGAAACCGTCATGCAGAAAACGTTTAGAATTACAGACACTAAACGCAGAATTCACAAGAATGTTGTTTACTAAAATATCCCTACATTTGGTTCCATGATATGGTTGTTCCTTACCATAGAACAAGAATAGCAAATGCATTAATTACAAAGAATCAAGGATTTATAGTTTAACAGATTGTATTTAATGTCTGTGTGTGCTTGGCAGAGGGACCGCTGAATTCCAGGCCTTTTAGTGATCGTTGCCCTTTAAGTAGCTTAGCCCCAACTTCGGAGCATGGAATTACAAGGCAGACCAAGTAAATAGTGTCTTGCGCTGTCATGCCTTTGCAGAAAGTGAACACCTACTTTATTATGCAAGGATACACCAATCACAGCCGCATCCCAGGGCCCGGGCCCCCACCATCCAATAGGATCCATCCGAGTACTAATATTTAGTACTAATCCAAGATGGCTGCCATATCTGTCCCTCCCATCTGCAGATGTTAGATTGAACTGAATCTATTTATTTAATATTTACTGATTTGCTTATTTTAAAAGTTTTGTATAGCATGAACACGACCATGTGAGTAGCAGAGCGCTTTACACGTGCAGAGGGATATGGAAACAAATATGGCTCCCAAGATATTGGCGAAATCAGGACAAAAGTATAGATAAAAATGGATACGGTAGTACAAACACAATAACCATAAGAAAAACAATCATCAAAACAATGACAACATGATGTAATATACTGCCATGCAGGTCTGAAGTAGATGTAAAATGACAAATTAAGTGATATGAAAAACTCCAAAAATACGTAAACAAAAAAAACAATACGTTCAGTGGTTAGCCTGGCGCGTGCCTTCTCTTGTCTTCCGTTAATGAGTATTTACAGCAACAACATAGAAAGAGCTCTCGAATCATCCCACCTCAGATGTGCCTACTATATCTTTTTATACAGGATGCAGGAAAACAAAACCTTAAATAGATTTGAGTTCTTACTCTAAATGCAATTTGAATCATTATCTCTGTCTAGTCTCTTGTGCAAAGAACACTCTAGGCATTACACTCTGCTTCAAAAAACAGACATGGGTGTTAGTAAATTATTAAAGCAGAAGCATTTCACCTCTGAGCATTTCAGTAAAAAAAAAATAAGATTTGTGTCATCAAGGTGTGAAATTTCAACCATATGCTCTAGACTCTAAATATAACCCTCACACTTGCCTTCTATAATAATTCAGAATAACTGTGCCAGAAACGAATTCACTATGTTCAGTGTTTTCAGTTCAAAGAACCGTGCACTTGACATGGGAATTACTGCACTCGCGATAACAAGTTTACGCCAATAGTTAAAAATGCAAATGGATTCTCCTATGAGCATTTATTGGGATGTGGCCTAAGTGCTACAATTTTTTAATTTTTTTTAAAGAGTTTTATGTAACGCGAACTTGACCCGAATCGATTAGTTCAATATTCGCCTCATTCAACTTCATGCCCCAAACCTTAAGTTAAAAATCTCATGGAAGAAGAGGCAGTCTTACGGCTGTGCATCCTTCAGTCTGAGACTGTGTGCCTGATTAGAGGATAAAAATGTGCTTTCTCCACTGGTGAGATCACAGAAATGAATCATCCACTGGAGTTTCAAACCTCCACTCCTTACTCCACTGCCTGTGACACCAGTCTGTGTTTGGAGGGGCCAGGATCCTCCACAGGCAGATTCTGCTGTTGGCTGCGAATCCCAGTGGCGGCTGCTCTCCAAGCCAATTGGTGAGGCAGTGTGGTAACAACAACTAACGTAAATACACAAAAGAATCTGTGATACCGGTGCGTGTCTACCAGCATGCTCCTGTCGCAACACTGGGGCTGCAGCATTAAATCGTGCACTGCTAATGCAGAGATCGACTCGCTTCTGGGGCAGTAATTTGAGCAGCATTAATAGCAGATTTACGCTAAGCAGACACACGAGCACCGTACAGCCAGTGGTGGTTGGTGACGTATTGAATAGGAGCGGGGCGAACAAACATTTTACAAAAAAAAAGTTTAAAAGATTCACTTACTTTAAACACCAGTTCCTCGATGTTCTCCTCGATGTTCCTGGCTCCAGCCGGAGTGTGACGTCAAACAGCCATCTTCCTTCCTTCACTCATGCTGTTAGAGTGAGCATCTTGATTGGCTGGAGTGGGCATGCTCTACGCTCCTAAAGGCATGGTAGACTTTTGCATTCCTCTCCAACCCGGCTGTTGGAGAGGTTTGAATTGCACATGTTTGTTTGGCCGTGGCAAGGTAGCCGGCCAAACAAACATGCACAATGCAAATTTAAGTGGCCCCTCGTCACTGCTGCCCCGCCCTCACACTGCACCTGCTGGCAGAGATTAAAAAATAAAATGGTAATAAAATCACTTTATTACCATTTCATTTTTCACTTTCTGTGCAGCAGTGTGTGTGTGGGAGGGGGCGACGCTCCTCCACTCATATGGAGGAACCGCCGCTGGCAATTCTGTGTGGGCCAGTACCTGGCATATCCTGGAAACTTCCATGTCCCTGGCATGTGCATCCCTTAGAGCTCCTTTTCCCCCCCATCTATGCCTAGCTATAGTATGTTCCTGGGCATTCCCTTCTTTCCATGGGGCAACACCCCATGCAAATAAGAAAACACCCACTTGCCATTGCACAGGTGCTATAAATGCAAGTGATAATGAGTATTACATAAGCCTCAGTGCCCCACTCTATAATACCAAAGATACCCACTTTCTATGGATGATAGGCCCAATGAGCTAGAATTTGGAACATGTTCAGCTCAATAAATTTGCTGATTCCTTTACCTTTCCTGTAAAAGGACAAACAATCAAAGCAGTTCCTTTCCACGCTTTTGTAGGAGTAGCCATCACACTTTATTGCCAAACTGATAACTATTTGGTAAGACCCATTCAGCCCCATACATTACAAATGGACAAATATAGGATCCATCTATGGGTGGGAGGTAGAAAAACACATGAATATACCTTTTTAGCACCTCTCGTCTCACACATGCTTGGCTGACATTCATGGGATTCCTAATGGATCCCAGTTGCACTCAAGTGCAATTTTGAAAGTCATATGTTTTCTGAGGTGTGCACATGTGTAAAATCTCTGCATGCAGAGGTTCCAACGAGTGGAAACTGCCGCTATCATAAATCTGTTTCATATATACATTGCACTGATAACTTTTTTCATTTCTCCATGCAGAAAATATATTTCCCTTCGGAAACCCCCTGTACTTTACTCCCTCTTTCAATATGGGACTGTTCCCTCCTCAGCCCCAACCCGAAAACACAAGTCGCTCTCCTTTGGCAGGAATAATGCAGTGTTTGATTTAAAGGTGGTGAAATTAATTGTACCAGGGGCGGCTCCTCCGTAATGGCGGAGGAGATCCGGACCACTCTTCAGAGTCAGTCACAGAAAACTAAAACTATAATGAAACAATATCACTTTATTTTTCTTTGACTGATTCTGACATGCGTGCAGGGCGGGGCAGGGCTGGGCCATGACAGGCAGGTGGTGGCACTTAGAAGCGCGCATGTATGTTTGGCCAGCCGTCCTAGGCCGGCCAAACATACATGTGCATCTCTATTTCTCCAACCCAGCTGTGTTCACAGCCGGGTGGGATAGATGCAGCAGGCTCATAGGCAGTGTCTGAGTGGCAGAGCAGCCGCTTAGACCAACTCTGGCGCTGCTCTCATGTCAGGAGAGCAGCGCCAGCATTGGCTGAGCAGCCTCTGCCTTCCCAGAGACTGCTCGCAGAGCTCTGAGCTTGTGGCGGCCGTCGGAGGCTATGGGGAAAAGGTAGGTTTTAAAAAATTATTATTTTTCCTTCCCCGTTCCCATCCCCGCTGCCCACCCGCCTACTCATCTGTCCATCCCCCGCCCTCCCACCTTTGTGTTGGTGCAGCCACCACTGAATTGTATGAGGTATGTGTGATACTCACAAAGAGTCAAGTTTTGGCTTTTCGCCTACTTTTAGAGATATGCTCACCCAAAAATGCACACAAGCCAGCCCCTGACCTCAATCTGCGAATGCAAAAGTTTATACCTACTGGCAAATGTTCCACATTCACACATGCACGTACCACAAATACAAAGCCACTCTCTTAAGATTGAAAAGTTAAACCATTTATTACAATTACTGGTTTCGTTCTAGATTAGAAACTGCCATGCTAAATTATTTTTTACTAATAACTATTTTGCATTTTTCTGTAATTACAACAATTTTCTTCAGCCTGCTGTGCTAACCTACGAAAATACACTCCATTCCATTTTTCATTGACTTTGAGAGGATTATATATTTGTCATATAGTTAAAAATATGAATTCATTTTTGTCATTCTGTTTGCCAAGTAAAACAATGAAGTGGCGGAGTAACTTGTTTGTCTCCAAACTGTGGCAATTCTTTTTAATGAAGGAAACATTTTTACCTCAACTAAGAGTGCTCTAAAATATAGTTATCCCATCCTCTGAGGTTTAAGGAATGAGTTCACAACCTATAGTAATTTATGGCAAATCCAGTGAATGAACGCTGGAAAATGGAACAGGCATGTTATTTTTGTTTGTAGATTAGTGAACTGTGCATAACAAACTGTTTCAAATATGTGGTAATTGAGAATTGTATCATGGGCCTTACCTGCTCCTAAGTACCCCACCCGCATATTTTTATATCAGTTGAACTATGCTGTAGGCTTCTGGTATTTTAGAGACGGAACAGTGATAGTCTGACAATGGTTGTATGACAGAACCCTGCATGCATTTACAATGCAGTCACTACAGGACTGCAAGGTTCCCATGCGTTACTTTACCACGCAAGTCGTTACAACGATTTGGTTTAGGGGGCACTGGCCGTTGGAATAGTATATATTACTATTCCAAATCTATTCTATGCAACAGTAGGGAAGGTGCTGGATGTAAAAGTCAAACACCAGTCCAAAAACACGCCCTCTACAGCCAGTTGTTGTAACGACTTGCATGGTAAAGTAACATGTGGTAACATCGCAGTCGGGGTAGGGACTGCATTGTAAAGGTAGGTTGTTGTTGTGATTGCGGGGTAAAGGATGTTTCCCCTGACAATACACTGTAGTTAAATAAGCATCGGCAACTCAACGGTGACACACAGCCATTCTGATTAATGATTGGTGGCCTTTCTGGTGGTGATTTCTGTCTGTATTCAGGCTTCACTGTTGTTAGAGAGGCATTGTATTTAACATCAACAAAGGCCTAGTTGCCTTTTTGCCTATGTACTTGGATTTATCGCCTTTATATGCAAACATCAGCTTATACTCCATCCACCATGGATTTTCTGCCCATCTATTCATAATTCTACCCATTTATCTACCTATCCATCCATGTAACTTTGCATCTTGTTATCTGCACGACTATATAACTATGTTGCTGCTTTTCGCTGACCTCTCCCTGTACCTACCAGGCAGGTTCTTCCGCCACCTAAACTCGATGCTTTGTAAGCTAATTTGGAATAGAAGCTAGCACTGGGTAGCGTTAGCAAAACTCCACTGCCCTCTTGAGCAGGGAGGACTCGGCACACCCAACTTTGAGTATTACTATTGTACCTCACAGCTTCAGTGGGTGGCTCTGGATAGCCAATAATCAGTTAGATGACTCAGCTCTAAGAACAGGGCATGGCGTCCGACGGAAGTGGTCCTATGTTATTGCTCGGTGGATCCCACGCCACGTCCCTCCTTCAGACAAACATGAGAAGCTCATCAGTGTTACAGAAGTGCTTTGCGTAGTACATCCCTAATACTTCCCTACAAACCAACAATGCAGCTGCTAAGCCTGAAACACATTGGAACACATGAGACCCTCACCCCCATTCGACGGTGGCGCATGCTGGGGGTTTGAAGCCCTGGGAGATCTAAATTAGGGTGAACCATTGCTCCATTTTGGCATACTAGTGGAAAGCTACGGGCTGCTCCAGGGACACTTCATGGCCTATAACGCATTATTGCATGCGCTGCGTCGCTGTTGACAGATTAGAACCACTGAACCACCAACACACAAAATTCTTTGAATGCTCTATTCCCTGGGCAATGGTCGTCATCTTGTTAAATGGATTGCCTTCTCACTAGTATCACACACGCTGGCACCCCATGCTGCATTGCATGTCGCATGGGAGGTGGAACTGGGGAGAGTGCTCCATGATGCAGAATGGAAACAAGTACTTGCCTACCCATCTACGATGACCAAGAAGTCCAGTTTGAAGCTAATACAATTTTATGTGCTTCATAGGTCTCATACAACTCCAGAGAAAATTAACACCTTCTTGCCCAGAGCTGACTCTTCCTGTCCCCACTGCCTCCACTTTGGACCTGGACTATAACATATGATCTGGTCATGCCTGAGCCATAGCAACTTTTGGGCTATGGTTACTAGCCAACTCCAGGACATCTCTTGGCAGACTGACCTCTAGAGATGGGACGTATGTGCCCTTGGCCTTTTTATGCATCCCAGGTCCCGCAGGGCCCTCTCTCATTTCCTTGTTTGGCGTTCATGCTTACGATTAGCTCTGTGACATGCCTTTGGAAGGCAACTACCCCTCCTACCATTGACGCATGGCGGCGAGGACTCGTTGCATGGGCGGGGGTAAGGAGTGCACTGCCCTGTCACGAGGAAGCTTGTGGGCTCCGAAAATACCTGATGTCGATGAGCGGGGATGTCCTCCCTTAAGCTTTCCGTGTCCAACACAATGACACTCTCCAGCCATAGCATACGCATAATGCATCTAGGCTCTATTAGATGTACGCACCATTTACTTTCATTATGATATTTTGTACTGTCTTTGCCCTTTGTCCACGATAATGTGATTTATGTCTGAATGTATGGAGCTTTGAAGTTCTTTCCTTTTTTTTGAAAATCGAATGAAACTCATTATAAAACATATTGCTGTCTGACTCACAAAAGAATCTATCTATCTATCTATCTATCTATCTATCTATCTATCTATCTATCTATCTATCTATCTATCTATCTATCTATCTATCTATCTATCTATCTATCTATCTATCTATCTATCTATCTATCTATCTATCTATCTATCTATCTATCTATCTATCTATCTATCTATCTATCTATCCTGTGTATTTGTCAGTCTGTCTGTCTGCAGTATGCCTGCCTATATGTTTCATAAGTGCTTTTATTTGATCGATCTCTATTTCCGTCTCTATTTGCTTTCTACCTATGTAGCTCTTTGTCTGCATTTCCTGTTTTGACTGAAGTATAATGAAAACACATAATCAAAAACAAACAGCCTTTTTGTAATGATGATAACCGGGTGTGTAATAAATGTAAAGGTTTAGTGAGCAAGGCATGTTACTTTATACCCACATCTGTCATATAGTTCATTTTGGCGTAGAAACCTTCATTTGTGTGTAGGCCTCATGCTATAAAAAAAGTTTCCAATAAAAATACGCATGTACATTCACGAAGGGTTGTCAGTCATCCCTCTTCATCCTTTGGTCTCTATAAGCATAAATCACATTTTGCTTCCGCCCGCCAGAGAATGCAAGATGGGACAACGGCTTAGCCCACTTCAGCCATTGGCTCTCTTTTATTGTGAGTGCTGGAATTTTCTTGTACACATGTCCACGTCCACTTCATGCATTTTTTAAATTTGTTTTTGCCATGGCTAACTTTTTTAACTTTACACGCTACCTTTACATAAATTAATAATAATTAAAAATTCCACGCTTGCCAAGACCAGACTTATTTGCTTTACCAATGCTTTTTTTTTTTAATGATAAAGGCGACCTGTTTAAGAGATTATTCGATGGGCCAGTAATGGCAGGGCTCTAAAAGAAGTGAAAGCCAGAATTCACCAAGTACAAGCATAGGTTAAGCATACTGTGCAATAGAGATCAGGAAGGCCTGTTAAGCTAAAGTCTGAAAACCTCTAGGCATGTGGTTCTCAGACTTCAATCTGGAAGCCACATTTCTGTTTTCATCTTCAAAGATATACACACATCTATTCGGGACATTGGATTCCTTTCAAGACAGAGGACACATTCTGAGGTCTGCACTGTTTGAAGAAGCAGCATCGCGGTGACAGATTAGCAACAGCTATTGAGTGAAATCTTGAGTTTCAAAAAATATCTGTCTTACTGTAGAGATACCTTTAAAGAAAACTACTTCAAGTTTAGTGAAGTAATTCCTGATAAGGTATTGAATACATGCAGGAGAGTTATAGGTAGAAGATCTAGAGGACTGACCAGTGAATGGGAGTTGCTTTTACATAACCCAAGAGCAAGCACAGCAACACCAGATTGTAACAAACATATTTTCTTTTAATATAGTTCTGTAATGACTATAATGCATAGATATTCCAGATTATATATATATATATATATATATATATATATATATATATATATATATATATATATATATATATATATATATATATATATGCATATATAAATAAATTCCCTTTCAGGCATAGGGTGCTGCATTAAATATATAAAAGAGAAGCAAAGAACTTTGGATAGTTCCCATGTTAGGGTATAGAGCACCCTACAACACGGGCGGCACTCTGAATCTGCTTACCTCAAATGTCAGCTTTTCAATCAAAGTTTTTAAGCATAGGATTAGCATATTGCCATCCTCTAAGAGATAGAAAGGGACTTAGTGCCTGATTTAAAGTTTGGGAGAGGGGTTACTCCATCACAAACGTGACAGTTATCCCGTCTGCTGTATTACGATTTCCATAGGATATCATTGAGCCGTAATACAGCGGATGGGGTATCCGTCATGTTTGTAACGGAGGAACCCCATCGGCCAAACTCAAAATCAGGCCCAAAGTCTTTTGCCATTCCTACAGCAAAGTCTTTAAGCATAGGAGTAGCACAGTGCCATCCATGCTGAGCTGTAAATGACAGAAGACTTTTACCACTCCAGGCACAGTGGTACAGCTTTAGATTGGTATACCATCCAAGCCAACACGGAATGAATAAAAGCAGCCCCTGACATGTTTTTCGCTGTTATATATATATATATATATATGTGAACAATCTCCTCCAAAGAAATAAAGTACACTCGAAATAAAGATAGATGCAGAGTGTTTAATCTAAGAACTCCAGCCCCTGCTACTCGTTGGCCCTAAATAGCCATGCTCACGCACGGAGTGGCTGTGAAACTGACATCATTAATTCAAAATTGTGTAAACATGGAGAAGGGACTTGCAGAGCGCAGCACAGAAAGTTACAAAGTAAAATGCTGCCATGTTCCATTGTCTTGTGGGGCCAGTTGCTATACTGCCCTGGTGCCTTGTAGACAACACATCTCCCTGAGTGGCGGGTCAGCTCATACACTTCCTTTATTATATACTTCCACATCTCTCCCCCACCCCATACATGTGTTTCAGGAAGGTTTAGGGTATATAAAAAGTATCAGTGATGGAGGAGGCCAGAAATCATGTTCCATCTCTCCAGTGGAGGCTGCTTTTTTCTATTCTCGCTATCACCGATGAAGGACTAGAACTCACTTAACAGTTGGGGGCCTGATTTAGCATTTGGCAGGTGCATACCCCTCTGTCATGAATGTGATGGATATCCCATATGCTTTATTACAAATACATTATATCCTAAAGCACTTGTAATAGGGTGGACAGGATATCCATCAGATTTGTGATGGAGTAACCCATCCACCAAACTCTGAATCAGTCCCTAACTTCTGGAGTCTGCTCTTGCATACAATTCTGCCTATCGATTTAAGGGAGATATGGGAAATTATATGTGGAACTCACTGGAATTAAGTTGCATAAAGAATGTCTGCAAAATAAGAACTGTAATTAACAACGCTTCCGATACTTCTTTCTAAATTGACTTAAATGAAACGTAAACCAAGATGTCTGTAATTGATCTCAAACATATGCCGGGTCTGGTGGCTCAGTGAACTAATGCGTCCACTGTACGGGCCCTGTGTTCGAACTCATGGTCACAGGTTTAAATCCCAGCGGGTCCACTCAGCTTTTCATCCATCTGAGGTCGATAACATGAGTACCATTGAGTTGGACAGCAATAAACATCCATTATTCAGCACCTCGATACCCTTGGGTGATATGTGCGCTTTACAAAAACACATGTTATGTTATGTTACATAAGGAATACTGCTATGACTGTAGCTGTTTCCTATGTCAATTGTTGTAATGCCTAGATGTCTAGTAGACACTATAAACAGCTGTAAGTAAGTAAACAAATACATTAGTAAAAATATAAAAACTCACTGTGTGCATTGCTAATTGATGTGAACTGACACAAATCCACAATTTATAAAAAGTCTAGGCGAGTATAAAAGTTAGTGATCTAATTTTTATCAACTATATGAGACATGGCACATGAATGCATACTGTCGACACATGTTTCTGTGGATATAAGAACCGGCTGGAGCCTTGCCAATTTGCCATTGATCTGACTGAGCTTGATTGAGCTCAGAGGCATTCAATGAGGCCCTTGTTGACACATAAAGCCACTCATTACTCTAGGAGGCATTACATCTTTTCCGATCATATTTGAGAAAGTATGTAATCCATATTCATTCATGGTAGGAAGCCTTTTAAGCCGCAAAACCGTCTGCTCTTTGATATTTTTAACCCAGCTCTAAATGTTTCATTAAATTATGACTAACTTTTCACGAAAATGACAGAACAGGAAGGAATTTTGTATCAATTCACTAAGGCGTTTTACAAAAAAACCCACTATGTGTTCCATAAAATAGGCCTTTGTTCCTTTAAGTAGGAGTGCCGGCATGTAATGCATAAACAACCTAGTGGAGGACTCACAAAGAGAAATGTAAATATGCGTTGTGTGGAGCTGAATGTCTGCAATGAAACAAACTGAATCTATGTCTTGATTCTCAGAGACTTAGACACTAGTTTGTAATTGAATATGCATGAACTGGGTGCATGACTGACTCCTACATATTCAAAGGCAAAAGAAACAGGTGCATAAACCTAAATTGGACACAAAGCACTACTCACTTGACTTAAATCCAAATGGTCGCACACTGCTGACCTACCAGCATGTTACCCCAAAGAACTGTGGTCCCTGTAGTCAGCGTCGGCGGATACACCTATGCTCGTGTCGTGAGTGCAAGTGTGAATAGCGTTAGCCATCCCTGGACACGTGTTTCGAGGTAGTTGCCTCTCGTCAGCAGGGAGTAGGAAAGAGTGTAGGGTTGCTGTGTAAGCTGCTAAAATCATTATCAGGTAAAGTACCTCTCGTAGCAACGCAGGTGCGTAACCTGAGTCCGTCGACTCCCCGGCTCAAAGAGCCACTAAATTATTAAATCCAAATGGTCGCACACTGCTGACCTACCAGCGTGTTACCCCAAAGAACTGTGGTCCCTGTAGTCAGCGTCGGCGGATACACCTATGCTCGTGTCGTGAGTGCAAGTGTGAATAGCGTTAGCCATCCCTGGACACGTGTTTCGAGGTAGTTGCCTCTCGTCAGCAGGGAGTAGGAAAGAGTGTAGGGTTGCTGTGTAAGCTGCTAAAATCATTATCAGGTAAAGTACCTCTCGTAGCAACGCAGGTGCATAACCTGAGTCCGTCGACTCCCCGGCTCAAAGAGCCACTAAACTATTAAATCCAAATGGTCGCACACTGCTGACCTACCAGCGTGTTACCCCAAAGAACTGTGGTCCCTGTAGTCAGCGTCGGCGGATACACCTATGCTTGTGTCGTGAGTGCAAGTGTGAATAGCGTTAGCCATCCCTGGACACTTGTTTCGAGGTAGTTGCCTCTCGTCAGCAGGGAGTAGGAAAGAGTGTAGGGTTGCTGTGTAAGCTTCTAAAATCATTATGAGGTAAAGTACCTCTCGTAGCAAGACTTAACACTACTCACTTGACCACATTGTTTGCAACAGCAAGGAACAAAAGGAGAGGTCTTGGAGCTGTCCATTATTACCTAAAATCCGGACTTCCAGAAATAGGTTTTTTTAAGTCACAATGTGAAGGTTAATTGGATTACGGTGTCAGAACCCCTCATTGGGTATGAAACATTCAAATACCGATCCAGAATAAACTGTGCGATGCCATCCATAGTCCATGCTATATACCAAGGTTCTAAAGATTCCCTGGGAAGTGCTCGTTTAAATACACCATCAAGTTTTATTTAGAGATTCAACTACAGAAGTACAAAATAAGGAACCATTTGCATGTGACAATCGTCATTTTACAAATCCACACCCACCATAAAATAACATTGTCTGCATGGTGTGTGCAATTATAATTTTTATCTGAAAGCTTAGATGTTTTGAAAATTGTGACTTTAGTCATGATTGAATCAAATTAAAGAACACACCAAATCCCCCTACTTTAAAGAATTCTCTTTGTTCCATGTGGGATGTTGTGAATTTTCTTCTTTGAAAACTTAGCTCCTGAGAAAGCAGAACCAATAACGACCCATAATAAAATTGTGTTCACTACATTGACCTACTACTAATTTGCTTCATTATAAGATAAGTATACAGTTATTGATCTTAAATCCACCTATACGTACCGTGAAAGGTAAGTATAGGTGGAATGAAGAATAGTAATAATATCTTGTTTACTGTGTAGTGGTAGGTAAGTGTAGGATGTAGTGGACACAATGTTATTGTCATGTGATATGTTGGATGCAGTATATTGAGACCCCACTTTGTATATAAATAGATAGAGCATCTAACGAATGCCAGTAGAGTACATGGGATTTGAGTAACCTACAAGTAGAGACCTTTAAAAAACAGTGGTATGGCAGTATGGCTAAAATCAGTGCATTCTCCATACAGAAAAGTGAGTAAAGGATTAAGGAAATGAGAGAATGTACATTTGTGAAGATCAGAGTGGGATCCGGTGGATCTGGAAAAACAATTTTAATTTGTAATCCAGTTTTATTCAATCCGCCATTTTGTTTCCAAATACAAACAATCATTTATAGCTTCTGTTTTAAGATGAAATATCATAACCAAATGATCGACCTATTGACAGTTATTTTTTTATGGGCAGATTCACAAAAGAAGAAAGTCATACACATTTGCTATTACTAATTTAAGACAGGAAAATCACTACTGACAAAGTACATCATAACAATTATCCAGGCACTTAGAAACAATGAGAAAATAGTCCAAGTATATTAAAAGTAGTAAAATCGACATAGAGATTTGTTGCAGCGTGAAGCGTGTGTAAAATGTCTCTATTCATATGCTTATTCTTTTCACTACTCTAACAGTACTGGGACCTCTACGTTTAGAAAGTCTGCAGCATTTCCATTACCACAGAGACAATGATCCCCTGATGAATCTTTCCCCGCTGATTGAAGGGTTGGAAATTAGGGCGACCAAACTCCAAGTTATCTGTCGAACGAGGACCATTAATTGACAGCCAACTCACAAGTTAGAAATCAAATTAAGGTACACCACTCTTAAGACCATTCGGTAGAAATAAAGAATAGCAACTGGAAGACCCAAGCTCTTGGAGGCGTTAAGTCCAGTGAGGATAATGCAAACCAAAAGCTCTACAACAGCAACACAGAATAAAAGAAGTAAAACCTGATGTTCTGATAGAGCTCATTGATTCTCTCTGCAGTGCATTTAAAACCTCAGTACAGTAGCACAGTTTAAGTGGAAGAACCAACAGGACTCAAAAATAGACTCAGACAAGATTTAGATTAATTTTGTTGTTGTATTAAAGAATCAAAATTCATTAAAATTAACAATTTCTTAAGGACTTCAGTCAAGAATATCGCAGCTTGCATTAAAGAACCAAACATTTCAGTAGATCTTTATTGAATGATTATTAATAAGATACAGTGTGCAAAGTTACAGAGTCCCACTACTCTTTAAGGCAGAAGGATGGTTCAAATTTCTAACAGCTCAGGACCTACAAAAAGGGAAAAGGTACAGACGTTAAGTCCATTAGGGGTGAGTCCATTAGCTTAGAGCTAAAGATATAATGGATATTGAAAATAAAATGGTTCGGCAAAGAAGGTCTCAGTCCATCAGCTACCCATTGTATGATTGTAGCATTGATAAACAGTCCAAAGTAAAAGATGATCAGCATAGTATCCGGATTTCAAGTAGGAAATATAATAATGGTGGTTGGTGTCCCTCCTTTGCGGTTTCTTCTTTTATAGAGTTTTTAGTAATGTCCAGTGGTGTGGGCGTCACACCACCATCAAATGACTATCACATGTCCATGTTCACATCATGTCTCCTGAGCTGGTCGAAACATCAGGCTGGTTTCCCATGCTAGTCAGTAGAAATGAGAAATTGTTAGTCCTCACTAGCCTAGTAACAAATAAAAAGATACAAAGTAGTCTGTCCATAGACATAGCTGAAATTCTATTCCCACAGGAATATTTCATGGTGAATGCTTCAGAAACATTCAAGAATGTCAAGGGGAACATGTACGGGACAAATAAGTAACCTTTATTTGTAAAGAGCGATCCATTGTATTAAATGAGGGCAAAGGTCAGCACTATAGAAAAAAACATTAGAAAAGACCATGTAAGTTAGCATCATATGTTTAAATGAAATGAGCTTTAACTTTGCTTTAATTATAATTAAATTAAATCAATTCAAATGAAGAATATATATATATATATATTCACAAAATATTATTACATGGAAATGGCTAATGTTAGAAATGTCCTACTACCACAATTTTTCACAATATTCATATGCATGCACGTTTTTCAAATTTCAACCTACAAAATTAATTTTTAATATTTCATAATTTATAGAGTCTCTAGTATCATAATTAAAAATATCTTGTACTTCTTTGCTACACATTTTTGCACCCGCTTTTCTAACTAGTGCATTCTCAGCAAAGAGCATGAAGAACACTAGGCCACTTCACTTAGCATCACAATTTTCATCAGTATACGTTAATAAGCAACATGCGCATTAAAAATGTATTATCACAACTCATATATATGTATTAGTGTTATCTTACAAATGTTTTTCTTTATTTTCACATTTCAAAGCACGCTTTTACAGGGCTTTTACTACACTTGTCTCTATATCATGTGTCACTGTGTCTAACATGTGCAATGTGTATTTTCAACCTTTCATGTCTTCTGTGTATAAACATGGTGATTATTATGATTTTTAAAATCATGCTGAACTAGGCCCCCATTTTATGGCTAATCAAACCATCATCTTATCTACCACCACATCAGATCTCATCACTGATTATGGGTGTGTTGTCTCTAATCTCTTTCCTCTACTCTCTTCTAAAGTGTTTAATTCATCATAAAATTTGCATTCTGCCTACTCCATTTCAAGATCAGCCCTTTTTCTTTTCACTCCATGATTTTTTCTCTTTTGATATTTGCAAAATTTGATTGACAATATCAGCAGCATTATGCATAAAGAGATCACCACTACAGGTCTCAAGATGGAATTCACGAATCCATTTCCGAAGTTTCCCAACCAGCTGGTAACACTTGACAATCCTTTACCTATGATTTCTGGGGTAGAAACTGCTCTTTTAAGTCTTTCAGGTCTTTGTTCAAATCAGTAATATTTTTAATATAACCTTGCAAGTCTTTGTCCCTGTCAGGTATGTACATGCAACAGTGAAGGACTTTCAATTATCGGTAGACTCCACCCTCCTTTGCGAGAAGGATGCCAAGGGCAAGTCGATTTTGAATCACCATTGACCTCAACGATATCATCTCTTCATTCATAACAGAAAACACCCCGGTTGTACTGGTGACAATTTTATCATCAATAGTAGACAGCTTTCTAAGTTTCTGGGAGTTTAATGCTACTCCTAATAATGGTATCAGAACTCCAAATATATTACCTACAATTTCACTTGCATTTCTCTTTGTTCTCTTATTTGTTTCCATTAACTCTTCTTTAATCCTTATAATGATAAATGTTAGGAAAAACTGTTCCTATAATACACCTTCCATACCATCTTTTCGGCAACTTACAATAGGCACTCTTCCCACAAACATAATATACTCCAGGGAAAATAGGATCTACTCCTTCTAAATATGTTTTCCAGGTTTCATACAATTCAAATGTGTGCTCGCATTCACTAAATCCTACAAAAACAGTGTTAAAGTTTGATTTCTTTCGATATATACAAAGTTTGCCTTTGTATTGCCAATCTAAAGCTAATGAAACCATTCCCTCTATAATTCTGTTTTCTTCTTGTGGTAAACTCCAATTAGTTAATTTAGACAATCTACTAATATAGTTCACTTCATGGCTTTGTCTACTTTCCACTAAATCTATCAAATTCTTTTCAGTTCTCACTAATTTACATGTAAGGTTATTTCTAAGTGCATAAGCCATATCCAAAGATTGAGTCGTCTGAATATGTAACCCGTAGTTTCCATTGTTGAAACTTCAGGATGTGGGTTTAAATGTCTAAGCACAGACATTTCAGAAAAGATCTGATCTTGATTTGAGTAATAATAATATAGCAATTGATCAGCACCATAATACAAGCTAGCTAACACACTGCAAGAAATTCCATATGCTGGAGATAAGCTATGGTAGGTTACCACCTGAGCAACTGATGAAGGTATTTGCATACAAATGCAGCAATCACCAACATCCATAGTATCTACATACTTGTTGAGTAAAACAGCATAAACATTTGAACTAGAATCTACTTTCAAGGAATTATTGTGTAAAGAATTGACATTCATGCCATCAGAATTAAAATATTTCTTTTATTAGCTCCAGAAGGAATAGTACGTTTTGAGTCTTTCACAGAAACATAAAGTGGCATATTAAGGAAAATAATCATTGCAATCAATATCAAAACAGAAATAGAAAGAATCAGAGTAGATACACATTTGCATTTGGAAGAGATTCCAGAGTCGGTCTGCATGGTTACTGAAGATTCAGACCTCTGACTTGGTACCTTTGCTCATTTTGGTCCCCTCACATCTACTTGTTCATCGTCTGTGTCACTTTGATCTGATGGCTCAAAGGTTTCAGGAATAGTTAGTGGTACTCTTCCTGTGGTCAGGCAGCTTCTCAGAATGCCACCTCTTTTTGGGCAATGGTCTCCGGGCTTGACTCGCTTTCTTACTGCACTACGCCCTTCTTTGGGTTCTGTACCGCTCGTAGACAACTGTCCTGATCGTTACCCTTCAGTACCTACAGTTGACTCTCTCAAACAATTTGTAGTAAGAGTGAAATGCATGCATGCAAGAAGGAAAGACCAGAAGGCAGGCCATCTAAAGTGATACACAGAATCTGGAAAGGCAACCCAAGAAAAGTCCAAATGGCATCTATCGTCTTGCAAGTCAAAAAGGGTTTGATAACCCATTCCTTCAGAGAACACTACCTCCCGACACAATGCACATATGTTACCCTGCATTCTTGTAAACAATCTTGAATCATCTGTCAAAGCTCATGCTCATTTTCCGGTGCTCCCCAGTTGGGTTAGTGCTTTATGAGTATCAATATCAATAGCAGAATAACCATCATGGGTTTGTAATGATGGCATCACAGTGTTCCCCTTAGGGCTTGATCTCCAGTTGGTGGTAATTTTGTAACAGTCAAAAATGTGAGTTTTTGGTCAGAACAGAATTACAAGATGGCATATTTTAGAGCACCCACAATTACTGGGTGTGTTAAAACCTGAGCACAGTGCCACCTCTGGAAAGCAGGTGGAATATGTTCCCAGTAATTGACCTGGGAGTCGAGGAAAACATACAGAAACAGGTGCAATAACACCACATCATGCATGTTATTCCCCATTCTAGGCCAAAAATTCGTAATTGCACACTAATTGTATGGTTATTTCAGGAGCGGATTTACTCCCCCCCCCCCATTATCCATTACTGTGCTGCTCCTAACTGGGCAATTAGATAATGCAGTATTTGCAAGTGTGTAGCACAATGTTTTTATTTACTAAAACCTACAGTTCAGCTTCTTGCAGTGCACTGTAGACGCCTTGACCACAGAAGGGCACATTGCACACTCACTCCTTTTTTTCTGATCTAGAACTGCTCTTTCAATTTGTATCTCATTTTGTTTACTCATAATGACCTGAAATACTGTTTACAGCACATCACCAAATTAAAAGTATCCTATAAAAATGTGTTAGAATACCTCTTAAGCCACTTATTGTAAAATGCACAAAAGTTCATGGGTCGAAGATGTAATTGGAACTCTGTACATGGATACCTCTCAGAAAACAACACAGGTAATCACCAAACTCACTCCGTTTAGCTAAGGAGCCTCTGTCGGCGAAATACATTCACTTTCAACCACTGTATCATTTTTTTTGTGTTAAAAAGCAGTAAATGATAGCTTTGCATTTAGGAACGTAGTGTGTTTCATTTTTCAACGATTATCTTCTCCTGTCTGTGATTCTTGATCCATGGGCATAAGGGTTTCACAGCATGTCTGAAAGGCACCTCACTGAGGAGAGTGTTCAGTGTGGTGGCTTGACTGCAACTAACAGTGGGCGCCATCTTTTCATGCTCTGCTATTAACAAATCGACCATAAAAATATTTTTTTGTCTTCAAAAGGAAGCTAGTGTTGGGCAGCAGATTAACTGTGCCATTCCTAGTACCTAAACTGCAAAGAATGTATAATAATGTGGCATTTCTTTCGATCCCAAATTCTAAATATTCACTAGAAGTCAAACTCTTTAAAACATAAGCTTCACTAAACTTTTGATAATGGATTGGAAGAAAAGGCGTCTCCAGGGGTGAAGTGTTTTTTTGGGTCACCCTTTATTGGAGATGTAAACTCACAGGGGTCCTGGAAGATTGGCATCAAGGGGAACCTCTATTTCATTTATTTGAATTCACAAACAGTAATATCAACATTTAGAGCTTGGCAGATGGGATACTCCATCACAAACATGACGGTTATAGGATATAATGCACTTGTAATACAGTGGTTGGGAAATCCATCAAGTTTGTGACAGAGTATGCAATCCGCCAAACTTGAAATCAGGATCTATGTATTAGAGCTAGGAAGCATGGTGAGAGCCTTGAGGCAAATCCAACCAGTCACCCATGCTATACAGGTCCTTCTTTCATAATTAATGAGCTTGCAAATGGAACATTATGCAGTGCATCCAAGATAATCAGTTTGGCCTAAGGATTTTGGGAGATGTGGCAACACATTGGTTATCTAACTGCCTTCTCTCAACATCAAAAGGAGGGTACAATAAATCTTGCTTTAGCAGAATTAGTTAAGATGGGTTCATGCTGGTGAGGCCAAAGCACAGCTGAGCACATTTAAAAACCTCTACAAGAACTACTTGATTTTCTAATACACACTAACCACTTATTCACAGAAAGTTAAATATTGCCTTGTGGCATGAGCCGAAACACATAAACCTTGACTTTTCCTGTGGATTATTTATATATCCTATTATTTCAATAAACGGATTTTGGTGGTTCTCATGTGAGATACATATTTTTCACTGATAAAGCCAGTGACATTATATTTATGTGTTGTAATAATATTTATGTGTTGCAATAATGTAAAAAATATTGTTTAGAAATTATTTTTCTATTTTTACTTCAGGACAGTTGACTAAGTCCCCAAGTCCTGTAATGGCTGCCAGCAACATTTTTCTCATGCTGTTGGCAGCCAATCAGAGTGTTCGCTCCTGCTGGAGTCTGCCTTCTATAGGAGCAAGGTGGCCCAAGGGAAATAAAGCTCCCTGTGCAAATCAGAATGCTCTATTCTCAAAATGGCGCGCCTTTGAGAGGCTCTTGAGCATCTTGAGCCTCTTGTGGACTCAACCACCCATATACACAATTAAGCTTTAGCCTTAATTTCTCAAAAACTACAGAACAAATTTACACCAACTCACAAAAAGCACAATCTGCATACAAAGTTCTAGTTTCCTGCCAAATTTGGTGTAATTTCATTCAGCAGTTTTTGCTGTAGTCCTTCTTAAAGAAGTCAATAGATAATGTATGGAGATTTTGCATTTTTGGACCCTCCTTATTTCTCGGCCCCCACTTGAAGGTCCTCCCCGTAACTTTGCATGCACTAACTAGTCAAAAAGTAGTTGGTAAGTTTTGTGGAGATTCAAACAGTGCCAAAGTTATTAGCAATACAAATAACGCTTTCATATGGAACAGCAGAGCTAAGCATAACTACCCAGTTAAGACCACCACTGGTTAATGTATATCTACACACACACACACACACACACACACACACACACACACACACACATACATATACACACACATATTTTATATATAACAAAACAAATAAATATTAACAGATGAAAACATTTACATTTTACTATTATATATAGAATACAATGAAAAATTTAACGTATATAACAACATTTTAAGTAAATGATCCTGAATACTGGCATGTGGAATTACAAAGTCCAACAAAATAAAAACACATTTTGAGTACTACCCTAAGATTGCAAATACTTGATTTCCCCAAACTATTATGATGTGCGATAATGGATGTGTTTTATTTTGAAAAGGTATGGGTTCAATTTATCTCTGATCTCAAAACTATCAGAAAACTAGTGGCTAAACTAAATATGATTAAATATTATTGCAAAATCATTAAATGTATGTCCTTTAAATATGAATGTAAATCGTTTAGGATGTGGTTATTACTGTAATTTCTGTTCTGCTGCACAATAAAAAATGAAAAAAATAAACTCACTGTCACCCAATACAGTATGCAACAAAGCTACATTTGTTTAATAGTTTAAGTGCAAGGTTAGGACATTGAAAGTTTAGATGGATTCAAATTTTGCTACAATGGCTCCTTGAATTGGGGCCCTTTTTAAATCTCTCTTAGCCAAGATCTTTTTTTAACAAATGCTCACAGAGTGGGTCTGGGGAGCCACCTTCAGCTGTTGGTTGCTTCTGGTCAGTGTCAATCATATGTTGGTTCAGTCCAGAGAAGTAAGACTCCCAGGCCATACCGCTATTAGCTGCATTAGTTCTCCTGCTATTGAGAGCTTCAATTTGAGTGCCTGAGATGTACTGTTTGCATGATCTGTTGAAGTTAGGAGCGATTATTGATGGAAACAGAATCCATCTTGAAGAATCGATTTTCCCTCTGAAAGCAGCACATTCCAGGTGTTTAACCAGTTATACTGGAAGTTTTATCTAAAAAAGTATGTAAATCACTAAAAGATTTGTCACCTGTTTTTTCAGCAGATTTTGTCATGTGCGAAAGAATGCTACATAAAAAATACATAACACGAAATTATTGATAATAACCCATCGGAATTATTATAGCACGTTTGCACTTATTGCTACATCACACTTCATGAAAGCATTTTTTATATTGCTTTGTTTTGTTTTTTTCAGTGCCCAAAACATTGTCATGTTCACAAAGACAGTATTTAATCCATCGTTGGTTCCTCTTTTCTTTTTATGACCCAGCCCGCGTGCTTCCATTGCTGATGTACAAGTGTAGAAGAAGTAAGACCGAGCTGGACAGGGTAGTCCTTTTGAAGCCATTAAGAACACTATCTGAAACTATCGTTTTCCAGGGCTGCAAGAGCACTTTGGGAAGTAATGTGTTCGAATATGTCGGATTTCATTTTTTATTAGCATGGTATGGTTTTTGGGGGTGGATAGCTTTTGGACCTAGCCTTCGCGTTAGGCATCTTCTGAGGATTGATTACATTTGTTTTTGGCTTCTTTTCGTTGTACTTTGGTTTGTTTCAGGTTTGTTTTAATGAAATATTGTGCTTTTTGAAGACTTCTTAGACATGGTTTGGCTTGTTTTGGTAATTTTTGTTGGCGGAACTTGGCTTGTACTACACTTTTGATGACTTTGCAAGGAAGATTTTGCACTTAAATCTGTTGGGGTACCTAAATGTGTTTTTGGCACCCAAATGTGTCTCTCCCACACCTGATGATGTAGCATCAATGGTGATAAACATGAGTCTGATCAATACCTTTAACATAAGATTCCTTAATTTGAGCATATACCCAGGCACCAGACTACATCAGGAGAATTCTTTTCAGCAATGCTCCCATGTGCCAATAGGTGGTGCCATGTGGACCTACGGTGAGTCTGTTTCTCTATGAAAATAATGGAGAGGGCAGATGACTTTAAAGAAATTATGCTTAGATAGTGTGCTAGGACAATGTCTCACCTGGAGATAAAAGAATTGAAGGCATGCAGGGACTTCAGGAAACAGATTTCGGTCAGGGACCCTTCCAACACATGCCTTTGGTGCTTGGACCATGGTTATGCCTCTAAGTTTTGGAATAAATACACTCTGGTGCACCTGAAGGTAATCTGGGAGTAGTAGGCAACAAAACTAAATTTCTGAAAAAAATAAGTGGTTGAGGTTGAAATTCCATTCTGATTCAAGTGGCTAGGCTGTTCATGATCACGTTCAAGGAGTCAGTCCTCCAGAAAGTCTTATTTTCACTGAAGGTCTTCTAGTACAGGCCATATCCACAAGAAAGCCAAGCTGGCTCCACCTCATTACACAGCTCAAAATCAGATGAGAAAACACAAGTGTGTCAACCAAAGGGCCAAATACTAAAACCATCTATGATGTGGTCCAACAGTCGGTTCCAGTGTGCCCCAAATTCTCCAGCCCATCGCCGGTGCCGTAGCAAATTGCGTTCTTCACGGAGGTCATGCTGTTCAGACATTTCTGGATCTCTCTAGCATTTCTTCAGGCCCCACAGAGCCACACCAACTGTCCCCAAGTGACCCCTGCCCAGGTCTGTTCTGATGTTGTTTAATGCATCCATTCCTGCCCCAGGGTCCATGCCAGTGCCTTCTGAGCTGAAACTGATGCCAACTCTGCCGGCCCAAGACCTGAGCACAATGATGGTATCTGTCCATGAGCCATTGTTAGCTTGCTCCAGGCCCATGTTGTACTATGAGATCACAATGATGCAACCAGTCAATTTGCTAGCAGATATAATCCCCAACCTCTGCTTCGACACCAGTACTATCAGAGGCTGGATACCTTATTTTGATCTGATGCAGTTTAGGGTGTGCAAAATGTTTCCTCATCGAACTGCATTTCCATGCCTCAAAGACTGGCTGCTCAAGGTGAGCTCACTGCAGACAGTCATAGCTCATCTCCTGATAATTGCTGAACTCCTAACATCCTTGGGTTTTCCTTCAACGATCCAAGGTCCCACCTCTGCCACATTTGTAGAATTCTTTTCTTTAAGGCTGTCTAGGGCATTGTGGCATTCAAAGCCTTCGCTGTACCTCAGTTAGTTTGGTACATACAGGATATGACCAATTTTTTGGGCTAAGTCCTGGGGCTCATAGGTCTTGTGTATACACCTCACTTCAAATTCCAGATGTCATATGCAGCCTATGGAGTGGAATCTTAGGTTTCATTGGCCCAGCATCAGGGCTACCAGTTCTGCTCCATCCAATCCTCACAGGAGATGGCTCAGGAATGTCTGTGGTAGCAGACAAAAGCCTCAAGCAGGCCACTCTTCCTTCCCGAACCGGACTTCAATGTTGTGACAGACGCATTGATAGTGGATTGAGGGCATCACCTGGAAGAGATGGAGACCAGAGGGTTCTGGTCTTCAGCAGACAGCTAAGTCCATATCAACCCTTTTGAGCTTTTAGCAATCCATGTGGCCCTGAAAGCCTTTTCTGCCATCCTTGATAAGGACTCTGCTGCACGTCCTCATAGACCAAAGGTACATTGTATGGTACTACAACAAGCAGGGTGGAGTGGTCTCCTGGATCCTGTGTCAAGAAGATGCTCTACACCTATGGAAGTAGCTGAATTTTCAGAAAAGGATCTTCTAAAATGGATAGTCATCTGCATTAAAATCTGCTGTGCACTGGCCAAAAAGCAACCACCCAAAGGCCTTCAGGCTCATTCCACCAGGGCTGCTATGACATGTTGTCTACGGGATTGCCCCTTCTGGCCATCTTCCAGGCTTCTACATTGACGTCGGTGCACATGTTCACAAAATACTACTGCCTTAACTGTTCATTCCAATAGGAGGACCATTTTGCCTGCTCAGTCCAGTAAGACTTTCTGGTCTAAGTCCACTCCCCAAATCCTCCCCCTTGATAAGGTACTGCTATGGTATCTATTCCTAAGGTGAGAACTGTACGGTTAGAATTATCCATCAAGTTAATTACCTTCAGTAAAGCTCTATATATTATCACAGACGTCTTATTGCCCTCCCAGTTCTGTGGAGTTGGCTCCTGGACATCATAATAAGGATATAACTTTTTGCGCACTGTCACCTGCAATTTGTTCATAGAACTAACTGTCTGGAGTTGTAGAAGGAGACAAATTAAGAAACAGGCATGGAGCTTATAAGTGCCTCCATGTCATCACTTCTGGGGTGGAATGGAAGAGCCACATCTTGACACCTATCAGTGCACAGGAGCATTACTGAGAAAGTTCTCTGGATCCACTCTGGCACTTGGGGATATTCTAAAGATAAGGAATTTGCAGTTAGATAAAGTATCCACTAGAAAGATCATTACCAAAGATAATGAGCCTAAATGCTTAAATACATTTTTGCACAGAAATGTATGTCCACACTCTTGCTGGTGTTGCACCAATGATCTAATACATCCCTATAATACTGCAAACAGTGATCCCCTGGATTCCAACTTGAACTCTTAGTTAGTGATAATACCATAGACACCATTAAAACTTACCTACTTTTTGTTTTTACTAACCTTCTGGACCAATTCACTACGCTTTTTTTTTTTATCTCTAAAAGCACAAAATCCCTTATGGGGCAAAATGTACCATTTCCGGTTACCATAGCCACAAATGTAAGCTATATCATCCTGTAAGAAAATGGTAAGGTCATGCTCCTGTCGTTTGATCTCAACCTCTATATCATAACAAAATGTTTTGATACCCTGAAAACCATTAAGACTACTACCATCACTAGGAGTGTGCGTACTAATACTTTTCTTAACATGCCTATTGAGTAAAACATGAATAGCGAAGAATCCACCATGCCTACATTTCCCCATTATCACCCCTCGAGTAATGAAACCGGTCTGTGTAATGGCAATAAATATTTGTTGTCAGAATCACATCTTGGAACAAAACCTCTACTGCACTTAGAACACAATACTGTCAAGGACCAAACTCACACCCTCCTGGTCATCAACACTGCTCTTTTAAGCAGTCTCCCTGTATCAGCACATGAACTGTCTGTACACAGATGACTTACATGTTTTTTCGGAAAACCTAGCACTTAATTATTATAAATCAAACCATTTTGAACATTTGCTCATTCAATGTTTTCTCAGATATAGCCAAACAGAATATTTACATAATAAATTATAAATCCAACCATTTTGAACATTTTCTCAATCAATCCAAGACCCCTTGCATGATTGTTCTTGAAACATAATTCATACAAAAATAAATGATTTCTCTTCTTACATATCAAATTCATTTTCCCAATTCTTCCAAATTGTATTCACTTGGTTTTTAGACCCCATTCCTTTTGCATACATGACTTCACAAGTGTGAACTTTATGCATCTTAAAAATCCATTGAGAAGCTGAAGGAACTGTGTCAGACTTCCACTTGGACAAGACAAGTGATCTTGGAACTAGACCAGAGATAATTGGTGTTGCCCTAACATCATTTCCGGGGAGGAAACAACAATGCCAAACAATGCCTAATTTGCATCAGGAACATCATTGTGCTTCAGTCTTAGGCTCTCTTCAGCAAAGATGTCCTGCCAAGAATCTCTGAGACAAATGTATGTAATCATCATATGGAGCCAATCCCTGTTAGCCTGATTACATCTAAAAGATGTAGATTCTGCCCCTGAATACATTTTTTATCTTGGCAGGGGTATAATACAATATGCACATGCTGAAGAAAACGTTATGGCTAATTCAATTGTAAAACTGCCATTGAAAGCTATTTAATATGCATTCCGTCGAGGATTCTATTAACTGGGGCAGGTCTGTAGTCACTGCCTTGCTTCTTTTTGGGCGGAGCCATCTATACCAATTCCCTGTGCCACATATTGAAATAGGCTTTACAAAGATTGTCTGCAAATGTCTCATCCTCCATTCCATATCCCGAACAAAAATTCTAATTTAAACAAAACTAAAAAAGAGAGGTCCATAAAGATTGGGTTTGAGATCTGCCAGCCTACCCCATTAGGAAAATGCTCCATTATAATAAAAAATCTTGCACCCTCCTATACCCAAATCAGTTCCAGTGATTGCAAGTGTGGTTTGATAGATGCAGTCTCAATGGAATACAGTCTGCTAACTTGTTAGTGAAGCCGAGGGTTTTCAAATTCCTTCCAGATCATGTTAAAATGACCCACAAAGTTTGAGGGGGTCCTATATCTAGATTATTTTGGTAGCCTTGGAATTTTTATGAAGGGGAAAAGCCTTATTTCTGATGTTGTTAGCATACGTTCTAAGAAGAAATTTCTTTCAATTGGATGGCTGAAAAGGAGCTAATCAGCCAATCGAGGAATGCCGCCTGATAATAGATCTTTATACTGGGGAGCACCAAACCTCCATCTTGGAGGTCTAGCTTCAACACCTGAATTTTAAGTCTGGGTTTCTTACTCTGCCATGCAAACTTTCTAATTTCAGTGTTTACTGACTCAAAAAAGACTAAGGGATTTTTATTGTGACCAACAGCAGCCGGTGCAGGTAAGCGCGGTGGGGTGGGACGGTGAGGATACATAAAACTGCAAATTCGGTGGCTGTATCAATATTGCGTTCTAAAAAGGCCTCCTGAAGCATTCGGGTAACACATTGATCATTCATTAGCAATGACTTACCAAAAACCCATAAAAAGTTCTGATATCGTTGATCTGTTAAGTGAAGATTTATAGTAATTACTGAATGGTCTGAAAATGGGTTTGTTATTATTTCTGACTGAACTTTTTGAAGGGAGTGTGAAGTTTAAAAAATAAATAAATGCATGAGGATGAATGTAATATTTTTGGATGACAGATATAGGATTTACGCAAACACAAGGAGATGATGGACTGAGCACCGAAACCTTTCAGACACTCACCCCCAGTCACAGATCTGAGTTGAATCCATCATCGTTCTTTAGCTCATTTCAATACCCCAGTTCAGACCCAGCCATATGCAAATCAGTCTTGACCATGTGCCTCATGGGAACAGTCCAGCCCAAACTGCCAAGCCAGGTCATCCCTAGACTGGAAACAAGCATCCTGGGATATAGGATCTCTCCTTGGGGTGATCGCTTCACCAAGAATCCACCAAGGCACAGTTGTGCGCTAAGGTATGCAGGAGCTGTTTCACTTATTCTGTAGTTTATTAACCCAAGAAGAGTCCAAGGCTGTATTTGGAAGGATATTAAAATCTCCTCCAGCCAACAGAGGACTAGGCTCTTCTTTTGTGAAGCTATATAAGGGTTCAAGGCTCTGATGCAAATCCTCGATAATGCCATAAAGGTTTACAGAGTTACAAACGTGGCTCAAAATCCTCATTCACTTCCAGATCCACCTGGCGCGCAGATCTCCATGTACCTTGAGGATCTCACATAGCAGTTCTTTACCAACAAGTATAGCCACCCCCATGATTAAGTGCGTCTCCTGAAGGAGAATTATGTTTGCCTGTAATGATTTAAACCTGTCGAGCATTACCCGAGGTTTCACTCTATTATCAAAGCCATTCATGTTACATGAAATTATTCTCAGCTGCCTGGGAGTCATAGTATACATCAACGCCCCCCCCCCCCCCTTTGAGCTCCAAAATAATCTACTGGTAATGCTGCCATCTCTATTTTGTGCACAACCTACTCCTTCTCACACACCTCCCTGATGAAGAGGAGCTGTACTGGGTAAATGATGCAAACACTCATTCATCCCACCTCAAATACTTCCTATCAGATAGCAACCGACTTCCATATTGTAATTTTCTCCCTCATAATAAGAGCACTAACTTGTTTCTGATTTTTGTTTGGATAGACCGTTTCTTCATTCCTTTACAAAACCCGGCCTTAACATGCTAACTGCATGTTATTGTGACATAGAAATGGTAAAACCTAGAAACTGCGTATTCTTTGGGTGAGTCGATGGTCCAATGCCATCTGTAGATCTACTTTAAATTCATAAAGAGATCGCTGTGACACCATTTATTTGTGCCCTGAATTTACTGTGTTCTTTTAGTTTTGAAACTAAGGGCCCGATTCAGATCTTGGCAGACAGGTCCCTCCATCACAATGGTGACGGACACCCCGGCTGCCGAAATATAAATCCCATAGGATATATGGGGATTTATACTTTGGGGGACGGGATACCTGTCACCGTTGTGATGGAGTAAATCGACTGCCAAGATCTAAATCAGGCCCTTAGAGCCTGATTTAGATTTTGGTGGCTGAGTTGCTCCATCACAAACGTGAGCGATCTTCCTTTTGCCTTATTACAAGTCCCATTGCATATAATTGCCTTTTAATATGGAGGACACTATTACGGTCACGTTTGTGACAGAGTAACCCATCATCCGAAATATAAATCAGACCTTAGGTTTTTAAATCCCAGCAATAGCAAGTCCTATTTTGTGGTACATGCTATGAAAACAACCTTTAAGAATTAAATGTTCTGAAGATCTCAAAATTATTTTCATGCTTGGTCAGATCAAAGAGACCAATGACAATATATCTATCTAATGACATCAAACAGGCAAAGATTGACATTATGTTACATTTTATAACACTACCTCTTGCCAACTATGCCATTTCAATATTGCCTTATGGGAGCCAGGCCCCCAGCACCCACACTTTGTGCATGTACATTTGTATTTTAGCTGCTTATACTTCTGTCCATCTGTTAGTCTGGCCCTGTGCCCATATTTTGATGTTGCCCAAGGGTATTAGGGCCAGACAATAATGGATTTGGATGGGTAGCCAAAACAACAATGCACATATCATATCATCTGCAGAAAAGCTCTACTCTGTGCCAGCGTTGAGACAGGCACTTGACAACATTTGCAGAAATCAGCATTACATTTCCAAAGTCTGCTGCCTCTTGGATGCAATAAGACACATAATTCTGAATTGTACAACACAATCTTATATTGTAACTTTCCTTGGCCATTCATATCTACTAACAGAAGGGAATCAAGGATTGCAGAAGAATTGCCAGTACATTCGCTAAAAAAAAACATTCCAGCAAAATTGTTTCTGTGTACCCTTAGATAAAAAGGAGGTATTGCACAAGAACATTCCAGGAAATGTATTTTTGCAGCAACATTAAAATATATTTTTGCAAAATGTATGTTTTCATTCAGGTTTGATGTAGTACCTTTTTATTTGGCAGCCTCTATTTTATATTACATCTTCTCTATTTCTCTTTTTGTTATCATAATTTCAATAATAATGTTTTTCTCGAATTAAAGTAAACTGGAAAAGGAAAATCAAACAAGAAAAAAGACACTGATGGAAAATTTAGTAAGGTAGAATTGGACGAGAGGTGAAAGATGAAGTAGCATAGTGCGTTATCCGATTTAATTATAGGCCGATAATAAAATTGTTTCAGAAGGTGATGAATTAAAATGTTAAAAATAGTGCTGGATAACAATATAGTTGTATGAGACTGAGTATATTATCTAATAAAATAAAAATCCTCCTTGAGGTTTTTATTTTTTGATAACAACTGTGGTGTTGTCAAAATGTCTGAAAAAAGCTTTTAGCTAACAGTGCGAGTCAGAATGTCACATCACACCACACTTCAGGGAACTACACTGGCTCTTGATACACAAACACGCTAATTTCAAACTCCTCACACACACATTCAAGGCACTACACAGCTCAGGCACAACCTACCTGAACAGATGCATCTCCTTCCACCAACCACTCACACACCTCTTCTCCACAGGACTCCTACTCGCACACATCCCACGCATGCACAGAAACAGTTCAGGAGGATGAGTGTTTTTTACATCGGTCTTAAAGTATGGAACGACCTCCCACTCCCCATCAGAACCTCCTCTTTTCTTCTGGAACCCCGCAAGAAGTTGAAGCCCCGGCTTTTCAATTAACCAACATACCATAGGTAGGGCTAGGCAAACACATCTGCTCAGTGCCAGGATATCCTTGCAGCTGAAAGTGCGCTTTACAAATACTCATAACATAACATAATAAAAGAATGGCCATTTAACTATGCAAAGGGTACACAATTACATGAATACACAATGTTTTCAAAACAGGCCGTGGCATGAAGGTAGTTTATCTATAAATATTGACAGAACCAAAATAACTTGCTTGGCTTGCTGTATCAATGTGTACAATCAGTACATGCACATACATAGTCTTTCAGATACCTATTCTACAAATCCGGTGCAATGCATTTTAGCCCTAGCATGATTATGCCAATACTTAATCTGGACAGGGCTATTACATTGTTACTTTTTAGCATGACCTCTGGAGGTGAGTCATAAATATACTTCTAGAACACCTCTGGGTATGTAAACTTCAATACCTATTTGACAGTCGATTTAGGTCCAGAATTTGTTTGTCTTGTACCTTAAGAGCCCATTCAGATGTACATATTCACACAGACATTTTAGAGTGGTGGGCTTTATGGATTTGGGATCTGCCCTACGTTTTAGTGTCCTAGTTGGGTGTCCTGACCATTACATCAGTATTTTCAATCAACCGAGCAACTCTGTCTGGAAATCCGGTACAGGTTTTGCACCCTGTTCTGTAAAGAATACAGATATATATTAATGTGTGACATGCACAAAGCAAACTGGGATGTTTTGACTGGCAGTTTTACCTGGAAGCTTTCTCAGATCTCATATTTTTTTCTTCACAAGCACAATACAAGTTGTATGTGCTAAACAGCTGCCCTCTTATTTCGTGACTAATCTACTACTTTAGTTATAAATACAAAATGTAATGTCAAATTAAGGGCTTCCTCACTGGAACGTTTACCTTCCTACGTTGAAATGTTTACTTTTTACAGCATATCAGCCTTCATCTCTATATGAGGAGTAGCATTCCATTGCCATTCAGTTTCACAGTGTTTCGAGTCTGCTATAATTCCATCAATGAATTCTTACGGGAAATTGGAGCATAGTAACAAAACTATCAATTCGTAGATTTTCTTCCAATATGTAGACAGATTTATTATATAAATAATTCCTACCTGCCTTTCAGCATGCCCCAACTGACACCTGTGTCGCCCAGTTCAGTTCTAAATATAATCGACCTGTAGGCATCTCAAATCATTTTTGTTGCTATGCCCAAACTAATTATATTACTATATTAATCTGTGCATGTCTATCAAATACCTCACATGGGAACGAACAGTGAATATCTGAATAATTTTGGAAACTCGTCTGGATTTACCTTGTTTCTGTCCTGTGGATGTCTGATAGAATATTGATGACAAAAATATTGTGTGGACAGAATATCGTGTCAAAAATATGAGGATCAAAATATCAAGACGGTAGTGCAAATAGGTTACTATAGATTTGCTGTTCTTACCTCCACATCTATGTACTTTGACGATATTTATATATATATATTGACAAGGTACATATATGTTGAGTCAGGTATAATAAAACCTTGCTTTCCCATAGAAACTTACAGTTAGAAATTGGATTACTGGTTGACTGGGGTGTAAGCTCTAGTCAAGCAGCAACCACAACCCTAGTCAGGGTAATTTAATAAATGAAAGAAGACCAAAAATACAATTAGTAGAAAAGCGTATATTCAATTGAACAGTTTTAGATAAAAATAGTGCCAAAAAAGCACAAAGTGCCAACTGTGGATATCCGGTTGCACCGGAAAGGGAAAAAGTCACAAGCTCAGACTGACAGCGATGGAGCGTGGGCCAGCTACAGGAACCCAGTTAGGCCCACTGAACAAAGTACCTTAAATCCTGGTTGCAGAGTGTTGCATGGATCCGCATCAAAGATGCCCATTGTAGCCGGAACAATGCGTCAGTTCCGAAATGCAGTGAGGTTGCGGTGCGAGGTACTGTTGCGCCATCATCCGGGATTCTGATTGATGGAGTTTGCAACGTGAAGTCCAGTGTCGGGATTGGCATGCAGCTGGCGATGCATCGGTTGTCGATTCTGAGGAGGTATGAGGCTGTGATGAGGACCCCAGCATCGTCATCAAGACAGTTATCGGTGAGGGATGCGACCTGGGCTTTAGATGCGGTGCGCCTTTGGGACGATGTGTCAGTTCCAAGGACTGGAGGAGCGAAGCGTTGCAGCCAATCCATGCAGCAGTGGTGATGCATCGCTTAACAGAGGAAATGTATCAGGTCTGTTGGCAAGCCCCTTAGGCCCACTTCCAAGAGTCCAGGATGGGGGTGGTACCACTTGGCAGGCTAGACTCACAGACGGCAAAGCCAAGGTGCAGGTGCAAGGTTGTTGGAAGCCTGTTATGTCCCTGAGGCTTCAGATCAGAAGACCAGCCAACTAGCCCTTGGAGTCATTCTGGGGTCAAAAGATGCAGGTCCAGGCCTTCCCACCTAGGCAAGAGAGCAGCAGGTAGCAGTGCAGAACAGCAGGGCAGCAGTTTCTTCAGAGCAGTAGTCCAACAGAGTGGCAGTTCTTCAGCAGCACAGCAGTCCTTCCTGGCAGAAAATCCACAGTTCCAGAAGTGTACTGAAGTGGTGATGTCTGAGGTCCTTCTTTTATACACAGGTGTGCCTTTGAAGAGGGGAGAAGCTTCCAGAGGCATGACTTTGAAGTGGACAGATGCCATGCCTTCCCTTCCCTGATTCCAGACTAACTACAGGGAGTATGCAGCCCTTTGTGTGGAGACAGGACTCAGCCTTTTCAGGTGTAAGGGAGGTTGGGCCCAGCTCCTCCCTCTCATCCTGCCAGGGATGGCCCTGTCAGTCACACCTAAGTTCCTATTTTGTGCGTGGCTGTCTAGGACGAATACACAAAGCCTAACTGCCAACTATACTTAATCATGTGACCAGAGACTGGCTGCAGGCAAGAAATGGCTAAGGCAAGAAAATGGCAACATTCTAAAAGTGCCATTTTCAAAATTGCAATTTAAAATCCGACTTCAGTTTTAAATTATGATTCCAAAGACTCAAAATTTGAAGGAGTTATTTCTTCCCATTTGGAAATTACACTTAAAAATTTAGTATGGCAATTCCAATGTTATCCTATGGGAGTGATAGGCTTTGCAATAGCGAAAAATTAATGTAGGTGTTTTTCACTACCAGGACATGTGAAGCTAAAAGGTTCATGCTCAGCCTCTTAAATACACAGCACCCTGCCATTGGGGCTGCCTAGGGCCTAACTTGGGGGGTTAATGATATGTATTAAAAAGTAAGGTTTGGGCCTGGCAAATAGTTTATTTTACCAGGTCAACATGGCAGGTTAAACTGCACACACATGCTCTGGAATGGCATGCCTGAGACATGTTTAAAGGGATACTTACGTGGGTGGCACAATCGGTGCTGTAGGCCCACTAGTAGAATTTAATTTACAGGCCCAGGACACATGTAGTCCACTTTAATAGGTAATTATAAGTAAATTAAATATGCCATTCGGTATGAGCCAATGTTACCATGTTTTAGGGAAAGAGCACAATCACTTTAGCACTGGTTGGAAGTGGTAAAGTGCGCAGAGCCCTAAGGCAAGCAAAAACAGGAGGCCAGAGGGCAAAAACCTAAGAGGAAACTACACCAAGAATGCCAGGTCCAGCACTTACTTCCACAATAAATTTCTCCTCGATATTCTTAACACAATATTTTGTCCACATGATATATTTTTTCCTCAATATTTTGTGTAAACACACTGTCCAGCAGATCAGTGAGGAGTTGGTATTATTCAACATGCTGTATGTACTTGTATCAAACCTTAAGCCTGCGCCTGTGTGTTTCTGTGGTCTGTATAACTATAAACCTTGCTGTAGAATAAACTCTCAGTAGTCAGTAGCAGGCTGGCATTGATGAAAGAGGCAAATGCAATTATCAAATCACTAATTTTCTTACCTCGAAAAATACACCATTCAGGAATTTGGAGAATATTGCAATAAAGTCAAACATAGATATCCCTTTACAAATGAAAGACAGAACTCTAATTGCTATTTTGAGCTTCTGAAACATAAAGTGAATTTATGTGCATTTGCTATATATATATTTTTTAAATGATTTAGCACAATGTGCTACGTTGATCTCAATAGAAAAAGACTGTAAGTTGTTGGAGGTGAGGCTGTGGCACAGTAGCCTTTGGCTATGTGCTATTCTCAGAACATGCTCGGCTGTAGTCCTTCCTACTTCAACAACCTTTCACAATGACATCAATCATTATAGCATTCTTTACTGGTAATGTCTTTATTCTTACATTCACATTTGGAAGGACTTTCAATGCAAATTTTAAAAGGGATATTTGGGGTTTCTGCTTTAGCATGATAATGCAATGAACAAGGAAACAAAAAGATGGTTAAAATGTCTTACCGTAAAAGTGGTATGCTGGAAAATGGCCTGCTCTGAAGGGTCACCACAAACTTTTTGCCTTTCTCCTCTTCTTTTTCTGACCTTCTTTGTTGGCCTAAGGACAGCCGCGGTCCGTGCAGGTAACAGCGGTGGGACGGTGGATCGGTGTAAGGGGGGATTTCGAGGGACAATGCAGAGGGAACATTAAATATATCATTAATATTCCCTCAGCATCGTGCCTCAAAATCCCCCTTACACGGCCCCACCGCCCTACTGCTGTTACCTGCACGGACTGCGGCTTGCAAGGGACTCTTAGCACTTTACCACTGTTGACCAGTGCTAGAGTGCATGTGATTCTCCCCTAAACTGGTTAATATTGGTGTATACACAATTGACATATTTAGCTTACCTCTAAGTCCCTTCTAAAGTGGTATACCATATACCCAAGGCCTGTAACTTAATTGCTACTAGTGGGCCTACAGCCCTGATTGCGCCACCCACACCAGTTGCCTTTCAAACCTGTCTCAGCCCTGCCATTAAAATTACTTGCCAAGCCTTAAACTCCCCTTTTATTACACATACGTCACCATAAGGTAGGCCCTAGGTAGCTCACAGGACCGAAAGTTGTGCAAGTAAAAGGTAGGACATGTACTTTTAAGTTTTGCATGTCCTGGTAGTGACAAACACCCAAATTCGTTTTTCACTACTGTGAGGCCTTGGCCTCTCACAGTTTAACATTGTGAATTCCTTAATACACTCTAAGCTGTAATTCCTAATTAGAAAGGAGTGCTACCTCATGTTTTATATATTTGGACTGGTACTGATAAATCCTCTTTACTGGTATAGTTGTATTTATCTTTACTGTTTTGGAAATGCCACTTTTAGAAAGTGGACATTTTTCTGCTCTTACTCGTCTGTGTGTCTGCAGCCTGTCTCCAATACACGTCTGTGGTCAGTGACAGCTACACTTTGTGCATTCCTTCTAGACAGCCACAAACGCAGGAAGAGTAGGTGCGGCAGAGAACTCATCTGCATTTATCTGCATTCTGATAGCTCTTCCAGGGCGGAAGAGAGGGTGGAGCTGACATTTACACCTGACTATGCAGTGTCCTGTTTCCTTCGTAAAGGCCTGATTACCCCCTACTGATAGTCTGGAGCCAGGGCAGGGAAAAAAGAGCCTGTGTGCAGTTCAAAGACCCTTCTTTGAAGTCACCCCTACTTCAAAGGCACAACTGAGTATAAGTACTGGGGCTCTGATCTAGCAAACTACTGGACCTGTGAAGAACTCTGCCAGGAATAAAGACAGCTGTGCTCCAAGGATTGCCACTCTGCTGGACTGCTGCTCTAGAAGAACTGTTTTTCTGTGCTGCCCTGCTGCCTGCTGATCTCTGCCCTGCTGGGGACAAGGACGGGACCCCTCTCACTTGAGCATAGAGTGACTCCAAGGACCTGCTGGCTTGACCCCTGTTCTGAAGTCTCAGGGCCATCAAGGACTTTCTTCAACCCTGCTACAGCGCCTGGACTCTGCCATCTGTAAGTCCTGCCTTACTAAGTGGTGCCAATCCAGTCCTGGGCCCTTTAAAGGTGACTTCTGCTGTACAGAACCATCAAAATTGGCACAATGATGACTTTGCGTCAATCGGAGCTGACTCATTGCCCTTCAAAGCCGATGCAGGAACTGATTGACGACATCGCTTCGATTGACTTTGTGGCTCGATGACGACGGACAATGTGACTCGACAATGACGCAGTGCTTGCATCTTAAAGGGGTTCATCGATGAAGCCCGCGCAGATCAGAACTGACACATTGACTCTTCTACAATGCTTGCTCCATCAAAGGTACTTTTTCAGCAAGACCTGCGTGAGTCTTGTAGCTGGCCTCAATCGCAGTTGGTCTAAACTTTGTATTTACCCCGGTCCTTCGCGACCTCATGTAACCCCTAAGTGCTATTTGTTTTAAAGCACATCTTTTTGATCTATTCCTTAAAAATTAATAACTCCGGTTCTACTTATTGGATTTTTGTCATTTTGGTCTTGTTTTACTCATAACATTATAATATATTTTCCTAACCCTAGGTGGAGTATTCTTATGGTGTTACTCTGTGTGTGTGTTGCACAAATACTTTACACATTGCCTCTTTAGATAAGCCGGACTGCTTTGTGCCAAGCTACCAGAAGGTGAGCACAGGTTATCTTTAAGTGTGTATCTAGCTTACCCTGAGTAGAGTGGTGGTTCCGGCTTGTGCAGGGAGCATACTCTGGCAACCAGAAACCTCATTTCTAACATACGTAACTACTTAACACAATTGGTAGAGTTGCTCATCTGGCAAAGAAAAAAATACATTCATAGAAACATGTTTAGTCAAAAGGTTTTCAACAAAATTATATAGACCACTGGCAATCACTATAAAAGTGTCAACCCAACAGTTTGAGATAAAGGAATGAATACAACTGAACTGGCTAAACTACAATAACATACTTGAGCAAACTCTTTTATTCCACTAATCTATCTTCTCACCTTTGATGGATGATCTGCTTCTGTTGACCATCCCTGACTTCACCCTTTCTTTTAAAAACTATTTGATTCACCTGGAAATGTGTCTGCAAGCTCAACCTGACACATGAGATCTGCATTAATGCAGTGGTTTACTTTATCTTTTGTCAGTTCTAATCCCTACAGTATGTCTTTTCCTTTTTTCACAAACAGGAGGGGGATATGCTGGTGTGTCTTCTTTTGAATGCGCAAATTCACCAGGCAATCCATTTTCCCTAAATCTTCACCATAGCATGCTGGAAAGGAGCATGTGGTGCCAAACTGGAGTCCTCCTTTCCAGCATTTAGTGGGTTGCATTCCACATTTCTTTTCACTGGTAGCTGCTGTAAAGATCATTTAAAATTCACATGGGCTTCGAGACTTTATGTAAAATGTTCGGTTCTGGTTTGAATACCCTGGTACAGAGTAGCACCATCATGCAATGTGTGTTGCAATGTGAGCTTTAAATTATCAGATGTTAATTCCCAAAACCCAACGATCAATGTCAGGCTTAACATTTCAAAAATATTGCCCTTGTAGGCAGCAGCGGCCGGGGAAGGTAAGCATGGTGGGGCGTTGGGGTGGGGAGCTGTGGGCGGGGATGTCGATAGATAGAATAGGAGTTATTTATTTATTTAAATTGCCCTATTCCGTTGTCTGTCAACATCCCCTTCACCCCGCCCACCGCGCTTAGCTGCACCGGCCGCTGCTGCTTGTAAGTGAAAAAACGTTCTGTGAACTAAAAAATCCCGCACTTAACAGCGATCCCATTTTGGATTTGTTCCTAATTCCCATTGACTTGATTTAGGAGCAATTTATCTCAGCCGTTTTATTTTTTCTGGATGATCATCATCATATTCTGTCGGTACTCATTACTGTTGGGTAAGGAGTTAAAGAAAGATGAAAGAAGGGAAAGAAATGCCTTATTCTAACATATACCTTTGCTAATAAAATGTGAAAATCCACACATGAATGAAGAGCCTCTAAACCACCCTGTAATAAAACACCTGCTATTAGCAATTGGAGCTTGCAATGACACTTCCATACATGGAACTCCACTTTCAGAAATGGTGTAAGCAAAGCTATGCACAATTGTGTGCTTTTGTTAAACTGTCAAATTCAAGCTTAGTACCATAGCCAAGCAAGATATAGAGCAGCCTCCAACATTTAATAAACCTCTATGACTCACAGGGGCAGATTTACAAGCCCCTTGCGCCTCATTTACGCCGCCGTTGCGTCACTTTTGTGACGCAGCGGCGGCGCAAATCCTGCGCCATGGTGCGGGATATTTACAACGTGACGCATCTGGGCGATGCGTCACGTTGTAAAGCCCTGCGCAACATGTAGCCGTTCTTGCACAGGGGGGGCGTTCCGACGCAGGAACGCCTCCTAAAAGTGGCTGAGTGAAATCTACAAGATTTCACTCAGTCACTTTTAGGCCCAAGCTGCGTCAAAACCCTGCGCCTGCCTGAAGCAGGCGTAAGGATTGACGCAGCATTAACAAGATAGGGCCCCCAGAGCATTGCTGGAGCTGCGTCGCGCTTGCAACGCAACTCCAGCAATGTGCCACTTTTACGGCACAGATGCGTCACGCATCTGTGCCGTTTTTGCCCCATGGTGCGCCGCATTGTAAATGCGGCGCATCCATGGTGGCGGAGCTGTGGCGCACAATAACTGGCGCATCCATGCTGATATGCAGGGATGCGCCAGTTATTGTAAATATGCCCCCAAGTGTTTTTGTTCTGGAAACATGCAAAAATAGAGGGAATATTTGTAAAAGCTTTATTTCATTTGAGCAAGTTTCTAAGCACCGTATGAATGCAGTAAACAGAATTTGGGTAGCAATGTTTCCTGAATGCTGACTCTGGTGCAATCACATCCAGCCCACACAACTATATAAATCGATTCATTGAGATAGCTGGGTCAGTGAATTTGGTAAATTATCACCCATCATTCACTTGGCACAGAACAGTGAATTACCCTATTGTGAATCGCCATACAATTACCATAGATATTTGCTCTGATACAATTTCAAAGCCTGGCTCGATGGTAGCAAAAATGAATCTATTGATTCCAAAACTAATTTCACACATAAGGTGAACTAACTGATCCTTCAATAAAATTGATTTTACAAAAAAAACGATTCTTGAAAAATAATCAAACTTTGAAAATAACAAATCAGTTCTTACAATAAAAAGGCTGTTAACCGTTTTCAAATATATAATCCAACAAATATCTTCTCTTGACACCATAGTGGCAAATAAGCAGGTTTATCAGATTTTAATACCTGGTCACAATCGGCAAATTTTAAGACTTGCGATTTTACCAGGTGCTGTCTACAGATGCCTATGCTTGCACCTTATTGCAAACAACCCAACACCATAGAAACATGATCTAGAGGAGAAGGCACTTTAAAAGGAGGCACTGTTTAAATTTAGCTTGAACTCAGATATGTAGGTGTAACGTTGTTGATTTTCGTGGGCAGTGAGTCATCTTCCAGGATGTTTGTCAAAATATTTGTCCCTGTGCACAGAAATAGGTTTTGGAGCATTTCTTTTTTCTTACAGGTCAAATTGCCAAAAAAAAGCTATTCTGCATTTAGTTTGGCTCTTAATTCAAAGCTGAAAGAAGTACAATTCTACCAGTAAAATTGAATGACGTATTAAGCATGTGCACTTCAAGAAGCTGCAAAGTTAGTACACTTTTTCGTACAAGCCTGAGGGCAAAATGTTCACGCAAAAAATTATTTTATGGAAGGTTTTTACAAAAAAAATATTTACTGGAAAATGTACATTGTAATGTAAAAGTAATTTTCCTATTGCCAAAATCCTTCATTTTGTAGAATTTAGACCTTCAAATGGATCCCCCCCCCCCCAAGTCAAGGAAGACAGTCACCCACGCACTCGTCACCAGCAGGTTGAACTACAGTAACGCCCTCTAAGCCGGCATAAACAAGTCCCCACTCCGCAAGCTCCAGACTATACAGAACACCGCTGCCAGACTTGTCCTCAGCATCCCTCGACACAAGCACATCAGCCAAACACCTACAGAAGCTCCACTGGCTCCCCATCGAGAAGAGAATCACCTTCAAGATACTCACCCACACCTACAAATGCCTACACAACACCGGACCCAAATACATAAATGACAGAATCATACTCCACGTACCCAAAAGGTACCTCCGATCCGCCAACCTTGTCCTTGCCGCAACCCATCGCATCCACAGATCCAAAGCAGGGGGGAGAATCTTCTCCTACATCGCGGCCATGACCTGGAGCGAGCTCCTGATCGACATCAGACATGCCCTCTCCCTGAACACCTTCAGGAAGACCCTCAAGACCTGGCTCTTTGGCTGAAATAGAACGGCTGACCCCCCTCCCTAGCACCTTGAGACCCTCACGGGTGAGTAGCGTGCTTACAATTCACTGATTGATTGATTGAGACTCACTGTTTTGATCCTAGTAAAATAGTGACATTCACTAAGAGCCCATTTTAGATTGTTTTCTGCTCACCAAACTCTTGGTCCGCCTCCTCATTTAGATATAGGCAGACCTTACTGGCCACCCATATTGATTGAGCCTTCATTGGGTCTGTTGATAGAATCATTTCTCAGATGGCCCAATGGCGGAGGGGCTAGTGGAAAAAAGTCATTATACCACCCGGACTGTTTAGGTTCGCTGGTGTAATGTCTTATTTCCTGTCTGTCACCTTCAGTCAAAAGTTGGTGCTAAGCGACAGGAAAAAAATAATGACTACAACATTCTGGAAGAAAACTCCAAGGAATAGTGGTCATTTGTATGATTAAAAACAAAAACATTGTAAAAGTTTGTTGGACCACCATGAGAACCAACGGCAGCCATCCAACAAACTTGTAGTGCATTGAAAGGAACCACTGTGATGGTGATTCCTTTTAGTATACCGAGATGGCCTCTGGACCTGTGGTCATATCTACATTTGGCAGATGGAGCGCCATTGGCATGGCAGAAGTAGTGTCTTTACTATCCCAACGGATTCTACTCCTTCCATTAAAGGCTAAATCAGGACCTACACTTGCAAAGTTCTTGAAGTTTATGTTACTGAGATTATACAACATTGACTACCCTTTCCTCAAGATCCATGGGAGCACATACTTTGGGCTTGATTCACTGTATTTTTCCAATGCACTGTGTTGTGTAGGTGTTGTTTTGCAAGAAGAACAGAGCTTATGGAGTTTCTTTTGGCATTTGTCAATACAGAGCGTGAACGAAGATGGTACAAATTTCAAGTCTTAGGTGTCATAGAGGGATTATGTTCTATGAACAAACATGCAGCTTTGCGTGACGTGGCCATAAGTCTACCTGCATGCTCTCTGAAAAACCCAAATATAATAGGAATGAACATACTGAGAACAAATGCCTCGAGAGAGATCAATCATATCTTTGGGTCAGGTTGTAATACACTATAAATAAAGAATTTCCTCAGTTCCTTCAGTCTTTCTTTTCCTCTCTGTACTGTTTACTAATCCCAGAATTTCTTGTTAAAGGCCTTTTCCTGTTAATTATACATAATGAAATATTAATCTATGTAACTCTGTGAACTAAACTTACCGACCTAGGATTCTGATTTGATATGGCTTTTTGGATGACGTTAAGGTCAGAAACCTATTAAGGACATATGTTGCCATTGCCAGTCGTTGGTGAATGTTTAAAAAGCAGGATACTTGGTTGGGTGTATTCAGGCCAAAGTGTTACTTCTGCACTCACAATTGGCTGGTAAATGAAATGATCTGACCTGGAGTGATTAATTTCAGGATTCTGAATAATTTGCTTTTGTATTTTGTCAAAAATATGTTTCCTTAAACACATATAAACACACACACACGCATGCACACAGCACACACAAAGACACACACACAAAACACCAGTGCACGACCACAGAGGAATTTGTTTTGAATTTTTGTTTTTGTCTTTTTTCAACGAACAAAAAATGTACATAAAAGTAGCTCGATAGTAAAACAGTGGTTCATAAATTAAATTTTGGATGAAGATGAACAAAATGAACAAAAACAGCATCAGAATTATCAGTGCAAAAAGGGTTATAACATTTATTAATCCACTTTAAAAGTGCTAGTTGTCTAAGTGCTGTCAAGCATATCAAATTGTCATGTCTTCTTCCAAAACATGCACATTATTTTACCACTATGTAGGTCACATTACAATGCTTTCTAGTTACTGAGCATGGGCTTATGTAACTGTTTGTAGAAAATTAAATGCTTTTGCCGCATCAGCACAATTTCAAATGGCTTTTCTCACATAGTTATGCGACTGAAAAGGAGCAGCGCTGCAGAAAGAATTAGTTCGCTTGTTCCCACTGATGCTGTGAGCTCTTTATGTATGTTACGTTTTGTTTAATTCTTAATGAGTTTGGGGTGTATGTAATCTTTTCCACATATTGGCCCTGCAAAGGTTTATGCATATTTTACAGATTGTTAAAGATTAAGAAAATTCTGTGGTCAACTTAATTAGAACATTTTAACACATTAACACCATATGTATCCGGCGGAAATATAAATTGAAGCAGGGTTTGAATTCCAACTCAAATTAAAGGGTTCTATAAAACGCTTTAAAGAAGTTTGACTCATATTTTTACAAATAATTTGCAATCAGAAAATAAAGTTGCACTTGATTGCTTAGCACCATGTAGGCAGATAATACAAAAAATTGCAGAGAATTGTTGTCTGGGCTTTGCGTTTAAATGTCATTTCATTATGTCACTTGAAATATAGCAATTGATTGTTTTCGAGGCTGTCACATGGAGGTTTAAATGAGGGTCCCAGAGAGAAGGCTTAGACATGGGGTGCAACTATCCTACTGGTTGAATGACTGGAATCACACCTGGGGAAATGCACTGCTTCAGCATGGAACACATAGTGTAAATGTAATGCTAAATATGTTTTAATTCATTTAAGATAAGTGCTTGTAAATATATGCTGTTTTTTATTTGACATTAACCAAGATTCATAGCCTGCAAAGACAAATTACCAAAAGAGTGAAGATGCAATCGGCATGACACACATAGATTTTTAAAAAATATATTTTTATTGGGATTTTCATATTACAAAAGACAGATTGTGTTAAGAAACAAGTAATTTGACTTCATTTCTTGCATAATACATCATTGGACATTGCCATCCTCGCATTAAGTAGACATGTATTGTGTCATTATTCAGGTCTTACGCTAAACAAATCCTATGTAGAACTGGGATGCAAAACTGGGATAACGTTCATGGAATCCAGGGTACATATATCGGACGGGGTGTCAGGGTTGGTGCGCATCTCGCTGGTTGGTATGTCTGAGTGCTGCTAGGGGAGGAAGGTGGTTGATCCAGCCCTTATGCCTTGTCTTCGAGTCCTGTGAGGTTCGTGGCGATAATATCTAGCAACGTTACGTATTTGCTGGCATGACACACATAGATGCAATGTTTTCTGACTTTGTGAGCAAAAAGCAAAGTATGCATTGTGCAAGTAGCTAAGGAGCTGCTGATTATAGTATCTGCCCCAGAAAATACATCTATTTGTCTTAATCAGTGAGATAGAATTCACCAGCCATGGCATCCAGTTGGTATGTCATATTCTGATTCACCTCTGTATGATATTCACAGTATTCATTCCCCAAAATCCACTTACCTGTGATAGTGGATATCCTTAAATGCAGGGCTTATTTGATTTATTTTTATAAAGCGTGAAATATGCCCGAATGCGTTTTGGCACTACTGACTTTAACCAGGGGAAACTAACTGCATATAGTGAATTACAACTACATGGGGAGTGGAAAAAGCCATGTTTTTAGCTGTTTCCGAAAAATTATCTGGTTCTGCTGGCTTCTTAGGAGACAAGGAAGTAGGTTCCAAAGCTTGTATGTTGAAAGTACAAACCTTCTACCACCCCACCAAGCTGTACAAATTTGTTGCAAACTGACAGATTTAGCGGTCTCTAAACAAAGATCTCTACCCGAGATGTACCATAAAAAATGTTTTTTTCAGGTATTCTGGCCCGACGCCGTAGAGTGCTTTATGTGCTATGCATAGTGCCTTAAACGCCACTCTCTTTTTATAGGGAGCCATGGCAGCTCCTCCAGGGCCTTTGAGACTGAGTCAAATTTTTTATGTTTTAGAGCAGCCTCGCAGCTGCGTTCTGAACTCTCTGCAATTTTTTGAGAGAGCCCTGCTGCAAGCCCAAATACAGGACATCACAGTAATCTAGTCTGGAAAAGATGAGAGAGATAGCCACGGTCTTTTGTAAATCTTTTGGGATCAAGGGAAAGATTTTTCTGAGCATTTTTGGCTGGTGAAAACAGGTAGATGCAAGTTTGTTTGATTGTGCCTCGAAAGAAAGATTAGAATAAAAAATGATTAAGAGATTTCTCACTTTAGGAATAGACCTCAGAAGAGGTTCCAATATCTGTGGCCACCAAGTATCACTCCAAAAGGAGGTACCCCTCCCAAAGAGAATTACTTCAGTTTTATCCAAATTCAGCTTGAGGCAGTGGGTGCCCATCCAGCTAACCATTGTGTGCATACAACTACTGAACATTTGAGCCACCTCCTCTACATTACTCGTGATGGACACAACAATTTGTGTGTCATCAGCATAGGAGGTAGTTGAAAAGCTGAAGGATCTAATGAGTTTGGCAAGGGTGGCCACTTAGATATTAAAGAAGGTGTGACTAAGCGACAACCCTTGTGGTATGCCACATTGTAGGGAGAAGGGAGTGGAAACAATATGATCAAACATGACTGTTTGCTCTCTGTCTAAAAGGAAAGAGTGCAAAAGATCATGGGCTGACCAGGCAATTCCTATCTACGGTAGCCTTTGCAGCAGTCCTGAGTGGCTCACAGTGTCAAAGGCTGTAAAGAGGTCTAATAGGACCACCATGGCTCTGTCTCCATTATCCATGATGTTCCTGCTTTCTTCTGTGACCACTATGAGTGACGATTCGGTACTGTGCACCTTTCTGAAGCCAAATTGAGTTCCATCCAGAAACTCGTTTTGGTTGAGATATGCAGATAGAGTGATATTGATGTGTTTTTCTAGAATTTTTGGTGGGAGAGGAAGACATGATATGGGGCAATGGTTCTTTTCCTCTTGATGATACAATGCAGGTTTTTTAAGCAGAGGCAAGAGGGAGGCTTTCTTCCTTTCAGTTGGAAAAGAGCTTGTGTTGATGAAAAGGTTAAGGAGTGCAGTGAGATGTGGGGACACCACACTTGCAAACTCCTGGAGTATTTTGAGAGGGCAGGTATTATACCTGCCATCTTTTGGCATGGTATCCCCAGACTTTTTGCCTCTATCCTCCTGTTTTTGACTGCGTACTGTATTTTATTTTTACTGGTGTTAGGACTCTAGGCACTTTACCACTGCTGACCACTGCTAAAGTGCAATTGCTTTATGTCTAAAATGTAATGGATATTGGTTTCTCCATGACTGGCATACTTGATTTACTTTTGAGTTCCTGGTACAGTGCACCATGTGTGCCTAAAGCCTGTAAATCAACTGCTACTAGTGGGCCTGCAACACTGATTGTGGTGCCCACATGAGTAGCCTGGCAAACGTGTATCAGGCCTGTGTGTGCAGTTTTAAACTGCAATTTCAAGTCGGTATGTGCACCCACTTGCCATGCCCAAGCCTTCCCTTTTATTACATATACGGTGCCCCTAAGGTAGGCCCAAGGTAGTCCCATTGGCAGGGTGCAGTGTATTTGAAAGGTTGGACATGTATTGTTGTGTTTTGAATGTCCTGGTAGTGAGTGAAAAAACTGCTAAATTTATTTTTTACTACAGCAACCCCTATCTCACCCATAGGTTAGCATTGGACCCGCCTTGTAACATTTTACAAGTGCAGCTCCCAATTGGTGCAAATTGAAGTTTGGTGTCTCTGGACTCATATATTTAAAAATACATCTTTTAATGAAGTTGGGTTCCAAATTGCAGGCCTGAAAATGCCACTGTTAGAAAGTTGGGATTTTCTAACTTTAACCGTTCTGTGTTTCTGCCTGTTTCTGAATACACGTCTGGGTCGGAATGACAGTTGAGCTGTTTGTGCATTGACTCTAGGCAGTCACACAAAGGGAGCTAATGTGTGTCATGCATATCCTGATGGCCCATCACCAGGCTGAAGGGCTTCCTGAGCTAGAGTATTGGGAGGAGTTGGCACTGACACCTGAAAAGGGCAGTGCCTGTCCTCACACAATGAAGTCTTTACCCCCAGTAGTGTGTCTGGAGTCACGGCAAGGAAGGGCAGGTTATTGTGCATTACAAAGACCTCTCTTTGAAGTTTGCCTAATTCAAAGTTCGAATTGGGAATAAGTACTGGACCCCTGACACCATATACTCAGAACACTTCTGGGTTGAGGACGTTCTGCCAGGAAGAAGAGCTGGAAGAAGAGTATAGGAGAAATGGAAAATAGATAGAAAGACTGAGCATAAGGGAGATGGAGAGCGTGAAGGACAGTTTGCTAGAGACGATTAGTAAGGAAGAAAGGGAAGTGTGAAATGAAAAGAGGGAGACTTGCAGACAAAATCAAAGAAACTGGGAGAGAGAGAGACAGAGAGAAACATGGAGTGATAAACAGAGGGAGAGAGAGCAAGAGTGAGAGAGAAAAGCTGCAGATTGCCTTTTCAGAGAGAACATTAAAGGCAACAGCAGATCTGGAGTAAATAGTAATTCCTCCCTATCTGCATTTCATTTTGGGATGAGTATTTTGGAAATAAATAGTGAAGGTGTGCTTCTCCAGTAAGATTTCAAACCTCAAGAGTATGGGGTTGTTTTCTTTCCAGTGACCAAGGCGCGTCCTTCAGGAAGAAGGTGATTAGGTTTTGAACCATTCTGTTAAATCTTTAAAGACAGTCTAGTCATACAAGGTAACAAAAGAAATTTAAAAACATTTTGTTAAGGGTGACATAGCTGATCCACATGCTATTGAGTGCAATTTTACAAAGTGTCTTCTTTATACTGCATTCTTTGTGCTCTCTCTTCTTCAACACTTCTCTTTTGTAGATGTATACCACTGCCTTAAAAGTTAAGGCACTTCTAACTAGAATACAGTAGTGCTGAGAATAGGGTTTGAAGAAGGCAGACGTATTGAGATTCCACGTTGAATGTGCATCAAATATAATTTGGTGTCTGCAATTTGGGTTTGTATTATGATGAGGATCCTATTGTACCCACTGATTAGTCCATGAACGTAGCGAGAAAGGCAAAGTTTGTGATATTGTCTTGTTGATCCATGTTCGCTTCAGTAGGGATCACCCACCCACATACAGTTTGACAACTACATTTAAACATTTATATTTCACATACTGCTGTAGATGTACAGTCTAGTGCTCATGCACTGACACTTGTACACCCAGAATATATGTAAGAGCACAGGGTGATCTACAATAGTGTTAGATAATATCATGATGATTTACAAAGGTATTTGTAAGGTATGGCATGCAAACGTCTGCAATAAATAATACTAGTCTAATTTGTACGTGTTTGTTTGTTTCACAGTAAATTTGCTGATAATTTGGGTAAGTTATGTATGTCATATAGTACACACAATATTGCACAACATTCAATAACATAGCAGAGGCACTTCATTCTTTCTAATCTAATAAGTAGCCATCGTTTGCTTTGTGTTCTACACACATGTGTAGGATAAGGACTGCTGTGGAATTTGTATTTCCTTTTATATGTATGATGTTTCTATATACTTTCATCAACCCTTTTCTGCACCTTTTACATCTGATCCATCGGTTTATAAATAAATATAAGAATGGATTGCATATGGAGGTAAATTGGCACAAAGTTATGATTTCACAAGTCTTCACCTGACGTTCCGACTTCTCCTCTATATATGGAAGACCTGCAGTAATGGCCCTTGTCCCCTTTCCTCCACTTCATACTCTGGGCCTGAGTAAGGGGGAATACTTCTTCTCCTCATCTATGAAAACCATGCACTAAACTTCTTTGTACTGCCATCCCCTGTCCCTTCCCAGACCTGTGATAGGTTGGCTGGGAAGACCCTTGTTTCATCCATTCCCCTGTAGACAGTAGGCACCTATTCTATGCCCACATCTGAAATTTTAGGTTTTAATCAATGTCCCTTGTTACCTCTCTTCTTGTGTATATTGTACATTTGTGGAGAAGATAAGTATGTCCCACAGTGGCTTATTTACAAAAGGCCTGTAGTAAAGACTCTTTTTTACCCTATAGTGTCATAAAGCTGAGTGAGATGTTTCTCTACATTAACCATTTAACCCTGTTGTGTTGCTGCTCTAGGCTCACTGTTAATCCCATTGTGTAGCTCTTACAGGGCCAATCATGTGCATATACGCACATCAATACACCTGCCACAAAACGTACATACTGACTCTGTCCTCATACCTGTAATGTTTACTCATCGTTTTTGCCTTTTCACTTCTACGCCGGACCCTCACCCTGCACCCTGTCATGCCAGCCATTCAAAACAACAGATGCTCTTTTGAAGGGAATTCCTTCAGCCCGTATCACCTCAGTATCTCCTTCTGCCCTTAATTCTCCCTAAAAAACCCAGCCCACACCCCTCTCTTTTCCCTTGACACTGGGGGTGGGGTGTGGGGGGACAGGGTTAGCTAACACTAGCAATCATCTAACCAACTTCAAGTGTGGCCCTGAACCCAGAAAACATAGTCAGGCCACCTTGTGGTAGGTAAATGCTAGGGCATAACATTTGACACTGTGGCTACGTTATAAGAAAAGTGTACAAAGTTCAAACATTTTTCTTGAAAACTTTATGGAGCTATATGGAAAACTTTGCAGACATCAGTTTTCGATGTCCCACTTGCACATGAAAATCAGGGCTTTTGCAACAGTTTACTTACAAACATTTTTTTACTCTTACAAAATAGTTGACTAAACTACACGTTTTTTGATGTTCGGCCTTTTGGTATGTTCCTTCTCCATCCTTCCCAGCCTACCCTCAGTTCATTTCCACATTTTCCAATCGATTTTTCTTGAGAATGTTGAGGAGAATTTTAATATATGATTTAAGTGAACTTTAAGTTATTGGGAGGAATTCCAGAGATTGCCAAAATGTTAGTGACACTGAATATAATTCTGCTTGTCTTTCGCTGGTTCTTGTTTTCTCACCCTTATTTACAACAATATGATCTGCAGAAAACACTGGGCTTGATTCACAGAGGGCCTCCGCACTGTTGGCGGACACCCCACAGTAATGGGGAGCCTCCACACTCAGGGCAGAATTCTCTTAGTGAAGATTCTGTCCCGAGTGCGGAGACTCCCCCACAACTGCGGGGCCTCCGGCACGAGGGCGGAGTCACTTTGTGAATCAGGCCCACTATTCCTTTCGGGAAGCGGCGTTTACTTAGCGCACGTTACTTTGCATGCCGTTACTACGTGGTCGTTAGTACGACCGCGTTGTTAGTTAGCATACCTTTACTTCGCAATTCGGAACTACGAATTGCAGTAAGGGGGGGAAGGTGTTGGATTTAAAATCCAACACCTTCCCTAGTGTCCGCATAGACTGGAGTTGGAATAGTAAATTATACTATTCCAACATCCAGCACCCCCTTACTGCAATTCGTAGTTACGAATTGCGAAGTAAAGGTATGCTAAGTAACAACGCGGTCGTACTAACGACCGCGTAGTAACGGCATGCGAAGTAAACGCATGCGAAGAAAAGTTATATATTCATTCCTTTCCTGTGCAAAACTGAACAATAGGTTAACTTACACTGAAAAGTTCTAAAGTTCTGCAAACATTTTCCACTGTGCATTGAAAAGCTTATCAGAAAGTAAAATTTCTGACTTTAAGTGGGTTCAATTATAGCAAAAATTGTTTTGCTTTATAGTGAGAATGATTTGGCAATGAAGATAAAGACTATGCTTGAGTGGAGATAAACCAGAATGATTTGCAGCCTTAGCAAAGAGCAAATTCTGGGAACTTCACAATACCTTTTTGGCAGAACAATCTGCAAATCTAGTCACAGTTGATGACACTTTATGCCTTTAAGAGCACACACAATGGGAAGCCTCAAGGGGTGTATCTCACAGACCATCAGCTCTTCCTCTCCAACTATACCTTCACTTCTGGGCACCACCAGCAAACGTTTTTATTGGGAAGAGCAACCATAAAAGCTCTAACTGTAAACACTGTAGGGAGGGGCATGTTCCTCCTTCCTGGTGCTCTCTGTGGACTAATCAATTTCTTTAAAAACAATTACCATGATTTATAACTTTCAATCATGTCCTAAGACCCTCTGATTCCCACCTACTGCCCTGTCCTGCTCCTGACTGCTAACTCCTGCTCTTCTGTCACATTCCTGCTCCCTCCTGATCTCTCCTTCCTGTGAACCCAAGACTGGACGTCAGCTACCTACCATGCCCTGTCAATCCATCTAGTGAGATGCAAAGTTTTTAGGCAATGCCATTGCGCTCAACAAACTTTCTATATTCTCACCATCTACTGCCTTCCTTTCCAAACCTCCTCTCTCCTGTCAGTTCTTTGTGGTGCTCTTAATGTGATATAGAGCGCAATACAAAAAAGTAGCATAACCTAACGTGCGAGGACATAAGTGCAGTGTTTAATTTGTAAAAGAATCAAGTGCCAGGGTCCCGCGAAGGCGCCACTGTAGTTCGCCTCATCCATTGCCCTGCTAGCGCTGCCAATGACTTTACAAACACATGTACTAACCATCGAACTCCTACAAGTGTGAGAATTCAGACTGTTCCAGGCCACCAAAGCTATTGGAATGGCTTGGGTGGGGAGTATTAGTAATTTTCAATGTATATTGAATTTATAAACAACTGTTGTACTCATCTGTAAATAAGATAAACTGCACCACTATGTGACAGACTGCCATAGGTGCCGCTGCTGATAATTAAGTGCCGGTGCCGAGCACCGGAAACCATCAGCTCAAATTAATCACTGCTTACTCGGTGCACATAGAGGATCAGCTTATTGGTATGCATGTACAGTTGCTCTGTGCTTTTCAAATCACTGCAAAGTTTGTGTGAATAAATTACAACAATTTCCAGGAACAAGACTTAAGCCTAGAAAACATTTGGTCTCTTGGCCCGAAAGCATGGACGACCTAAACCTCAGGCAATCATGATATGGCAAGACATTTCAAGCACTATCATATTATAACCAACTACACTATTTTGCCATTCTATTTTCTAATAAACTGAGGCCCTCATTACAAGTACCTGAGTGCCAAAATCATGCCACAAATGTCAATTTGTGTTGAAATCAGAAATGCATATAGTCCATATTTATTGCATTCCTGGGTAGTTCTCCTTGTGGGAATTTTGCCAAGAAAAACCTGCTAAATTTGCATGGGGAAAGGAGAATTGAATGGTGGTAACTGGGTGGGAAAACTCTGATAATTTGTGTTATGCCATATGCTGACCAGTCCAACTCAAAGCTTTCTGCTAATATTGACCCAGGGAAATACAGCACCATGTGCTGTCGGTATTCCACTGGTGGTGCCACAATAAATTAAGGGGATGCTCAGAATGAATGTCCTGAACGTTTTCCTGTAAAATACTCACAACAAAAAGTTCTTGATGTGAAACCTCTGCACCATTCCCCTTACCTTTGACTGTCATCTCTGTAAATAATCATCCTGTTCTGCACTGATAGTCTAAAGTGAGAATAGTTGAAGTCATTGGGGCGGATCACAAAATATTTCTGACTGATTCAGTTCTACATAGTTGGTGGTAAGTTAAGGCTATACTTGGTGCAAACCGCTTTTACACCCTTATTATGAAACCAGGTTTCTGGAAGTGTGTGACGAGAACGTTTTTACATACTTGTTGCGTGTCATTTTGTTGAGAGGGTTCTGTTGTGTTTTTGTGCTGCTTTATGGCAATGTGATGTTGTGTTGTATTGTGGTGATGTATTGCACTCTCTTTCACCTGTTATGTTGTGCTGTGCCCTGTTATGTTTGTGTTGCTTTGCCTATGTTATTGTGTTATATTCTGTTGTTTGCTTTAGATTTATCAATGAATGTTGCTACTTTTCCAGCCAGAAGCAGCACACGCCTTTAAAGTTTCTGTGACAAGCAATCACTTACCACAGACCAAGGTGGCAAATTAGGGTAAACATTGTTTACCACAAAACCAGAACACTGCATGTCATTACAACACATGCCATTACTCCGCAAGTCGGAACAACGACTTGCTTTAGCGGTCAGAAGGTGTTGGATTTAAAATCCAACACCTTCCCTACTGTTGCCCAGCCTGGAGTTTGAATAGTAAATTATACTATTTCAATGTCCAGCGCCCCCCCTAGAGCAAGTCGTTGTTCTGACTTGTGTTGTAATGGCATGCTTTAAAAAAGCATGCAAGGTAGTGTGGCATATTCACAAATTAGCTCTGCTCCAGCTCGTCAAGAATGTCAGTCTAAAACTGTGGCAGAAAAGTGTCATAAATCAGTACCTGCCTCTGCTTACCTCCACCACCTACATAGCTGGAAAGAGTCACTAGGCATTTTACCATTGGCCCCCTGGTCTTAGGGATTTTTACTCGTGTACTCTTCTCTTATAATCCAGGTCAGTGGTACATACCAGGCATAGGTGGAAATAGGGATCGATTGTCCCAGTCGGCAGACAGGATAGGGTGACCAGATGTCCCGGTTTTCCCCGGACAGTCCCTGTTTTCCCCAGATAGTCCCGGTTTTCGGTGGACTTTCCCGGTGTCCCGACACATTTCTTCTTTTTGAATAAATGTCCTGGTTTTTGGGACAAAGGTCAGGTAATGGCGATTTTAAGGAGAATTGGAAGGTATGCTCTCCTTAAACCGGAGCTTCAGAATAATCAAAATACTAAGCAATTTATGCAGTCTCCGCAGGCAGCACAGGAGGAGGTCGGCTGCAAGCTCCCAGCAGAGGGGAGGTTCTGTTTTTGTGACACAATAAAGGTATATTGTGTTGTCCTTGGTGTGCCGCTGGATTTATTTCGGAGAAATACTCGGATTCTATCCTGTGTAAAACATATATATATATATATATATATATATATATATATATATATATATAGTAGTAGATAGTTATAGTTAGGACCGAGTTTCCATAGGAAATCTGAAAATTCTATTTTGAATAACTTTGGCGCCGGTTGACGAATCCTCGCAAAAACTAATGGGGCGCTCCGCTGAGCTCCTACCCTGAAAGTCTCGGGGTGATTCGTCAAGCAGGGGCTGAGAAAAAAGGGGGGTCCTAAAACGCATTTTCCCCATGCATTTTCCCATAGGACCTTTAGTCGAAGGTACAGCCCAAACGGCTGAACAGAATTACTTGAAATTTGGCAAAGAGGTAGTCCTCAGGTCAGGCATGTGCCTTTTGCATATATGGTGTCAATCTGTTCAGTAGTTCCTGAGAAAATTGCAGTTAAAAGTACATAAATATCTATAAGCGCGCACCTTGCGCGCACCGTGCGCGCACCTTAACGTGCGCGAGCGTAATTCTGATTGGTGGTTACATGTCAGTCAACATTCGAATCGGTCGAAATCAGGAAGTGTCGATCACCATTTTGGGTGTGGCAGTGAAAAACAAAGGTGGAGAACGTGAAAAGGGGGCAGGGTAGAGAGTTCCTGACCCCCTAGCCTTTGTCAGGGGGTCCCTGAAGGACCCTGAAGGGTGAAAAAAACATTTTTGTTTTTTTTTCAAAAAATCGCGGGGTGCGCGCACCGTGCGCGCACGGTGAAAAACCCTTAAAATTTTTTTTACAAAAAATGAAACGAGCCATTCCATATTACAGGATACAGTCAATCTATAACTATATATATAGGTAGTTTATTGTAAAATAAATATATAAAAAATATAATAATACATACATAAATTAGCATTTAAAAACCCTTACAAATTCACTTAAAAAACCATAGGTTTCACTCAAGGTATAGTTAGGAATTAGCATTTTAAAAACCTTGCAAATTCACTTAAAAAACCATAGGTTTCACACATGTTATAGTTAGCTGGACATTTCACTCGTAAAAAATCATTGAAATTCCCCCGTTATAGTTAGTTCAGATAACTATAACTCGCGCGACCGCCACTCTATCACAAGGATGATGTCATCAGTGATGTCATGAGTGATGTCACTGACCATGTCATGAGTGATGTAATATGTGACGTCATCAGCAGTGGATTGCGGGCGCGCGAGTTATAGTTATCTGAACTAACTATAACGGGGGAATTTCAATGGTTTTTTACGAGTGAAATGTCCAGCTAACTATAACATGTGTGAAACATATGGTTTTTTAATTGAATATATATATATATACATTTGTGTGTGTACATATTTTCAAGGCTATGCAAAACCGGGACAGGCTAGATATAGAAGTAAGACTAAAGGCTCTAGTCCTACTTTTATTTCTGATGTGTCCCAGTTTCCGGGTTCTCAAAGTCTGGTCGCCCTAAAGACAGGGCCACACCAACCCCGCTATTCCTTTTCACTGTTATTATAAAGTTCATTTGACCCCGCCGTTTATTTCCAAACATTGACGCTATTTGTTCTGGTATATTCTTAAACAGGGGTTGTTTTTCCCCTTTCAGAGAGCGAGCACAGATGGTGATTGATTTTTCAAGTGCTGACATCCCTGCTTGAGAAAACGTTCCCACCTTCTTTGTGCCGGCCCAGCCAGGCACGCTAACGCGATGATGCGATCATCGCTTTCATGCAGACATGCAGAATTGATTGACAGGGAAAAATTTAACATAAACCGCACATTCTCTAAGTGCCTTCAATTTCGCTTGACGATGTTTATTTGAAAGGCAGAAAGAGCAGGCGAATTTGGGGCTTTAAAAAAAGTATATTCGAAGGCCGGTGCTCAATTGAGCATGACTGCCTGGTCCACGCAATATCAGCAGATATTATAAGAGCTTCGGAGGCATTCCAGGAGCTAAATCCTGTCCCTGGCTAACTAGCCATTCTCAGGCCATTGCCTCTCTTTGCGTGACTAAATACATACAATTAAGGCCAGGCAGCTTCATTTTCTGTGAACTCATTGTTATCTAGGGTTCAAGTACTCAGATAATGGGCCTGGAGAGAAATAGGCCTATCGTCAGCCCATAGTGCCTGCAACCTGCTTGGCAAAATGCATTTCTCATTATCTGATGCCTGCCTTTCACACTGAATGGGGCTATCACTCTATTCATAAATATTACGACAATTGCGAAAAGTAATTTCCTGACGCTACAAAAAAATAAAATACGATTAATTGCAAAGTTATGGCTTCACATTTTGAGCTTGAACCATTCCTACCCAATCTTACTCCGCAATCATGTTTGTGATGGCTGATCACAGTCTAAATCCACATGAAGGATAGTCAAACGATGAATAATCCATGTTTAAGACAGGAATTTTGTTGCTAGTGAAGTTGTCTTGCTGAACTTTATTTGAGCAGATTTCCTAAATTTTTGTAATTTTTTCATTTTTAAAATCCTTAGAATAACGGTTTTTTGAACTTTAAAAAAATAACAAAAATCTCTTACCATTAAAAATACGTTTTAAGCTCGTTAAACTTAATTAACATTTATTATTCTGAACAATAAACAGTGAACCTTTCTGGGAGCACGTTTTACAGTTTTCTGCACATTTAAAAAAAGACTTATAATGGGGATTGCAGAAATAAATATTTGGCCTCCAAGAGCAGTGTCGCAAAATGTCTCCTCTACTGGAATGTTGAAGGTAAAAATGTGAATTTTGCGCAGATCCTCATAATGAAAGCTGTGTTTCCTCTTGGGTACCTTTGTACACGAGAACGATTGAAAATACAGAGCAATAATCGAAGCACACATTTATTTTGCCTATTTTCGATGGCTTTTTGTGCCTTTTGTTGTCACTTCAGTGATGTATTCAAGTTGACAATTAATACATTTGTGGCCCATAATTCACATTTTTACATTGGTTCTAGAAAGGCTTTTTATGAAAAGAGCATGGAAAGAAAAAAACAATAGCGGCTTTGTCTGCGCTTAGTACCTTGAAATTGCATTAATACATCACGGAAAAGAGACAGTAAAATGAATCCAAACTTTGCCTGAATAATGTAAATTAGGATTGATCATCATAGATCAAACAGATCATATACATGCCACACCGGTGAAATGTAACCCCCAATGTTAAGACATGTTCTTTCTTTCTGTTGCCACCGCTTGTAAAAATGTGAAGCACTCATGTTAAATCTTAGTTGTCAAGCTGGTGTTAGTTTATTCGAGGGTGATGAAGTGGAGGTGGGGTTTTGAGTATTTCAGACACAAGTGACATTACAGACATCTCACCAGTTAGCATAGTGTCATGAAGCTACTGTATCACTCATTTTCCCCATAAAATAAGAATTGTGATTTCACATGCCAGAAATAAAAAAATATATATTTTATGGAAAAAAACATTGGCAGCAAAATGTAACACAAATTCTAATTGACCATCTCTACCACTCTGGTTAGTTAGGCCTGGCTGTCCAGTGGTTCTCTTCCAATGCACCAAGTCAGAGCCTCTTCCTGCATTCCATATCTCAGAGATGAGGGTATCTTGTCTAGTTCCTCAAAACTCCTATCTAGGCCCTCTTCTGTTTATCCCTTATGTCTACCTTCAGCAAGAGCTAATCTGGTCATTCACGGTTTAACACTCTTTCCTATCTTGACATCATACAGCTTCTGCTAAAATTGAACCACGTCAGCCAACTTGGGCAGCTCAAGGACTGTCTGTGTGGCATCTGGGACTAGAGGACATCTGGCTTTCTTAAACTGAATGAAGATGAAATGGAGATTTTGCTGAGGTGGGAGGACCTTGGCTGCTCTTTCAGCCTGTAGCCAGTGTGTCTGGTTCTTTCTAAATTGCAGTTCCAATCAACTAACAATTGGTAGTTCTCTTCGATCGGGATTTTTCCTTGCAGTCACAAGTTCAAATTGAAAAAAATATTTTCCTTTGCTCCACCAGCCAAACTTGCTTCTGCACTAGAGGTATGAGTGTGGTCCCATGTGTACTAATGGAAAGCCTTATATCTTAACCTCCCGGAGTAGTACTATATTTCCAAACTCCTGTGTGTCTTCAGAATATAGCTGTGAGACCTGTATGTGAACGACATAGACATGATCACGTGTCCTTGGACCCTTGTTTGTGGAATTGTCTTCTTATTAAGTAGTGTCCAATTTTAGGCTCATCATGTCTTTGCAATAACAGCACCTGATTTTGTCTTGCTGAATCTGACCTCATCTGTTTCTGCGGGATCCCTGTGGTCTGGCAGTCTTCTTTTACTGAGAGTCCACGCATAAGCACACCTGCAGCAGTAGTTGATCACTCCTTATTCTAGGACTCAAGCTTAACAATTCTCTCTTGAGATATACTGTCTGTCCAATCTTAGCCACTATAGGCGAGCTCTAAAGATGCATCTGTTTTGATGGTGGACTTTCTGTGCTGCTCCCATGTCCGTGTCCCTGGGATTCCTAGCACCAAGATGATTTTTTGTGAACATGTGCTTCATAACTAAATAAATAAATAACTATGTTTATATTTATGGTTGCCCATGCAGGCTAGCAAATGCCAGTATCCATACAGCCAACCCCTCATGTTGGAACTAGAATCATCCCAGACTTGGCTTTGAAAATATTATCAGCAGAATGCGTAGGGAACAATTACACAATATTCAACAACGCATCCAGTAACCAACAACATTGTTCAGACACCTCCTAAACTGAATGGAAGAATGAGGTTAAAGCATGTCACAAGTAAAATTTAAGGAAAAAACTGAGATTAGGGAATATCTGTCTGCTGTACCACAGAGACACAAATTAGGGGTAGCTAAGGAGAAATTCCAGGCATTAAAAATGTAAGTGACAATAAAATATCCCATATTGTCATACTACAGAATGACTTATTCAATGGGGTATTTTCAACAATAAATGCTTTTGACATGACCTACGTTGTAGTATAAGATTATTTTACGTTACTCCACAGATGTTCTATTTCAGTGTTTCTCACCATTTTTTCTTCTGGAGACTCCCAAGGAATGACTACTGGACACCGCGAACCCTCACCTAAGCAAATTCTATGTTTAAAACCTCAAACCAATGCACAAAACTACATACACAGTTATACATTAAATAAATACATACATTATGAAATATTGTCTAATACAAAGACAAAAGATAAAATCGAAATTAAAATGTTATTGGGAAGGTTGGAGAGTTTCAGAAATGTAGATTTATTTCTAAAAGACAAAGCTATATGATAGACTCTACCATATTGCTTTGTCTTTTTTGCTCTTAATATATTCTTTTTGCTGGTGCATATCAGTGCTTTAATTGAGGTAGCCAATTGTCTATACTACTGTTTGCTACACTTGAGCTGCTCCCGCAAATCAAGCTAAGGATACAAACCTAATTTTTAGCTTCCAATTCAAATGCCTTCATATTTGCAGAACGTTTTAAAAATGTAAATATTAAATTTATCTTCTCTTATGTAGATATATTTTATTAATATTCATCAGAAGGAGGTTTCAACTCAAAAAAGTATATATTTCTGTCAGTTGTTATATTCCAAAGTTATAAACATAAATCTTTGTTCAGGTACACATTTATTTAGTTTCAAACCAAAGGATGCATCCAGCCAACACGTGTTTTGAGGGACACCCCTTCTTCCTCAGGGCTTGTAGATTTTCTGTAACAGGTTCCAATGATTCTCTTTTCTTGATGGACTGATGCAACGTTCAATCTTTATGTTGCCCCATTCCGGTATCAGCAACTGCACTACACTACTATGGCCTCTCGCTATGTTACTCCTAAGTAACTGGGGTAGCTAAACACAAATATTGTGTCAAATTGTTTTGACACAATATTTGAGTTTAATGATAGTTTTTATAGGATAATTCTCCAAACACAAACCTGATGAGAGAAACCTGGGACAGGAAGATAGTAAGTTCTCTGAGAATCATTCAGACTAATTTCCTGTGACAAACGGTTGTGCATTTGAACATGGAGTTCAGCATGCATTCACCTGCTGATACAGGATAAAGCAGAACAAGTAAGGGCCCACTTTTTCTGGCAGATGGCAAACCTTTGTTATTGTTGTGCAGACCTGAAGGGTCCACAGTTGATGACAAAGTCCCCTGATCCTCACTATCACCAGAGGGAACATTTGCTCTTCACTACTCTTCAAAGCAAGACAAGATTTCTTTTTCCTGTGTCTCCTTGCAGTGAAGAATGCCATTTGAGAAGGATGCAGAGTAGAGGAAGTATTAGCATGGTGCTTGAAACTAGAGGTGCAGCTTGCATCAGTGTTAGATGACAGAGACATTATGGGCCTCATTACGATGTCGGTGAGATCAGCCATGCAACCGCCATAGCCGTGATTGTATTCTGACCGCCGAGGCCGGGAAAGTTCCCCCCGTCTCATCTTCGGCAGTTCACATACCCCGAATATGTCACTGTAAGTGCGTACAAACTCACAGGAAACGTGATATGTACACGCATGCGTGCCGTATTTGGGGATTTGCCTTCTGCTGAATGTACCCCATTGCTGGAGTGTAGCTATCTGTGCACAGTCCAGTCAATGCAGATACATGCCACCTATTTACTTACCTGCATTCTGGCACCCACAGGGTCGTAGTCTTCGGGGTTCAGCTGTCATGGTGTAGGAGGGACATGCAGGATGGGATCCATGCTGGAGACTATCAGGGGGAAGCTGATTTGGGTGAGTATGCACCCAAAATCCTTTGTTTCTGATGAGTCGAGGCAGCCGGTCGGACTGCCACGCCGGCTCATCAGAAATGCACATTGTAAATCAGGCGGCATTCAGAACTCCCTGTACAGCTCTATCACTGCTGCTTTTCTCTGACAACCATCTCAGCGGTTAGAAAAAGGCTGTCGGAGTCAGCGGTTGGAGTACATGATGCATGCATTGACCGATTCCGATGAGATCGCTGTGGTCCGACCGCCTCTGACAGGACTACGGAGGTCAGACCGGCATCGTTATGAGGCCCAATGTGTCTATTATGAGTCCTTCCTCTCTAGAACTAAAGGGAAGAATTGGTTTAAATAAGTTATACTTTTTGGCAGAAAAAGGATGTAAGAGGTAGTTACAGACAGAGGGCACATGGTAGAGCTCATCATATTGTGTCTTGATCCTCCGGCACTGTACCTGGACAGTTATGACAATGTTGTCCAAAGTTGCTTGAGCAATTTTGTTTCAGTAGAAAAGGTTTTTTTACATAGCAAATAATGAGAAAGTACATAACCTTGAGTGATCAAAAAAGTTAAGAGTGCTTTTTAAGGCCTGCAAAAGGCGCACAATGGGTAGCACAGTACATGGAGGTTCATTATATCAACAAAAGATATGTACACTAATACTACTGTACCAACATGCTTATCAAAAGGGAAAGCAAATTTCGAAACCTATTCATTTCTGACTTTCAGCAAACATGTTAACTTTGATAGCACTTTTCTTTGACAATTGGTTCATTTTACAAAACACACAGCAAAAATAAAATATATGCGGATACATTCTGACGTAAGTGTAAAGGTTAACCCCCATGATTCTCAGTAAAATATTATTATTATTATTATTATTTTAAAGAACGTGCTAAATGTTCTCTGAAGGACATTGTTCTTTCCAGGACATATGTGTTTCAAAAGAAATGTGACCATTATATTTGTAAACCATAATACATGTTGAACATAAGTGGCTTAAATGACAGAATATCAGAAAAAAACCTTCAGCGAAGCATATCATGTGAAAACAGGCACAATCAGGCGAGAGTCAAATCCCATAGAAATGGTAACTCAGCTGTGGAAATTTTTGCTGAATACATCAAAAATGTATCCTCGGGACGCCCGATGTACCATTGGTGCGTCCTGGGAAGCGTATTTGTTTAGAAAACAAAAATACCTCTCTTCCCTTAACGCCCACCTGTTCCACTGCAGTGTCCAATTCATGGTCGCATCTAGCTTTTTTTCCATCAACAGTTTGCAAGATGCATCTTTGTCTAGAAATAATTCAATGAAGTGTTGAAACATTGTGAGTATTCTGGGAGTTGTCTCTCTCATATCTTTCCCTTCTTTCTCTTTTAATGAACCAGAGCAAATAGAGAGCAATGTTCTACTTGGAAGGGTGGGGGTTGTATCATTTTACAGCTGACAAACCATAGCCAGGACAAGATCACTGTGGAAGTCAGTATTACATAGGTACTACCATCCTAGCACCAACACGCATGCACTGTGTAAGGTATCAAGGCTAGGAGGCATGTTAGAGAATACCTCTGGGATCACCTCACCTATCACTTTGGGACTCATTTAAAGTTTGACGGATGAGATACTTCATCACAAACATAACAGATATCTGTCCACCATATGACAAGTGTCATAGGATGTATCGCTATTGCAATATGGCGGACTGGATATCAGTCACGTTTGTGATGGAGCATCCTATCTGCCAGACTATAAATCAGGCTTTAAGCTAGTAAGAATGGAGTAAGAATTACTTTATCAGACTCAGGAACAGAAACCTGACATTTCACCAAGCTATGGTAGAAGTGTTTACAAAAGTTATGAATTTTCCAACCTGCCGCATTATCATATTGATAGGCAGGGCAGGGAGGACTTCTTGATCGTGCACTGAAATAAAAATCAAAAACAGTTTTTAGGAGTAATCAAGTAAATTCCAAAAGTAGTTACACAAGTGCAGAAACAGCAATAGGTTGACTTGCATGGCCAAGTAATGCAGAATGTTGAGTTCACATTGCATGTGGTCCTGCATCTAGGGATGGAGTAAGTCCATCTGCACTTAGTGGTCATAAGCACTTGCTGTACATGCACCTTGCCAAAGCACTCCATGAAGTATGAACTTTTATTTTGAGAGGCAGTTCTGTGAATGTTCTAAGAGGGTCTAACCCAGCTTAATAATTACAGTTATTATTAGCAAGTGGAGGATAAGAAGTGACTTTAAAGCAGACAAGCGACAGGTATAAACATCGTATTAACCTGCCAATTAAAGAGCCCAAACTATGTTTTTAAATCCTTTCCAATGTTTGCAAATGTTTAGAAAAAAACGAACTAATGGGTACATGATCAATAGACTCTTCGTGTTTTTTTGCTTATCACACAAAAATACGAAAAATACATAAAACCAAGGAAAGGCACCCAATACATTTCATGCCTGCCAAATGGCTTTGTTTTTGCTTTTCATGGCTAAAGTTGCCAATGGGGATTTCCAGGTTAATAGAAAAAAACACTTGTTTTGGGACCTCCCTTTATATATTTAACACCCATTCACCAATCGGGACCAAATTTACGGTATTTTTAATTAGTTTGATGTAAATTGGAGCGGGCGGGAGGGTAGGGGGCACATTTATTTACAATGTGAAAGTATTTTGCTTTAAAGTACTGTGTCGACCTTGAGCAAAGGTTTGGAAAGCACTGATATGATGTATATATGAAAGTACTGTGAACATGTCACACCATTGAATTAACAAAAGTCCTTCTTCTGTTATACGTCAGAACCAGAACATCCTACTTGCAAATGCTTTAAGCTGACATCCAAAGGGCACCCCTTCTGTTAATTTTAAATAGCTCTGACTAGGTTTGGAAATATCACTAAATTGCACATTACTGCCCATTTCGCCTACATGCTCTTGATCTGTTTTGCGTTTTGGACACACCAGTGGAGGTTTTGAAAGTCTCATGACCAAATCACTAGGCTCCCACAGTAGAAGTTCCATATTTGCATCGAGCAAACTACCTTTGTTTGAACTTGCTTCTATAATTAAGAGGATTTAATGAGCTCACCTGCGCTGGTGATTTAGCAGTTTAATAACTTAGCAGGGTTTTTTAATTAAACGTAAGTGGCAGTTTTGTTCACCCTTTTTTCCTTGTCTGTCACAAAAAAATAAATTAATGTCATCCTTCTATGGAGGTCTGTTTACTCATATTTTCAGTAGGTAATCATGCTATCTATGGACAGACAACAAAGTTTCTGCTTTGTATAGTAAGCAATTAAACAATTACAGGCAGCCTTTCCACTTGCATTCAAAGGAAGAACTTACATTTGCTGACTAACCCACAGTTTGGATTGTACATAAATTAGGTGATTGGCACATTTAGGGCCGAAGCAGGACCACCCGACTACAAGTCAGCGGTCCTGCTGCCCTCATTACGATATGACCACCTTCACGGCTGTCATATACTTTGCATTGCGGCATGCGCTGCGGGCTGCAGCGCACACCGCAGTACAAAATATACACATTTTAAACATCCCTGCATTATGTGGCAGGCACATGGTGCAAGGATATTTAGGGGGGCACGATAGGTGCCCCCCAGGGCCCATAGTGGAGGGCCAGGGGGGGATGAGGTTCCTGCTAGGGGCCCCCAAAGTCACTGACACCCAGCCTTTTTCATGGTGGGTTAACCGCCATGAAAGAGCCGGCGGAACGGGACATCCTGAGCAGGCACCGCCTCACTGTAGGGAATAGGAGTCTGATCACCGCACTGGCGGGACCCCCGCGATCTGAGATCCAACCGCCTGCATCTTAATGCAGCGGTCGGATCCAGTGGACAGGATTGCCGTTGGACCACCACCGAGAGCCTGACGGTGGTGGTCCTACCACCATAGTAATCAGGCCCTTAGTTACAGAAAACAGCTGCTTTCAGTGAAGGTTCAGAAAGAAATGAATCAGTTTTGGCAGGCCATCTTGTTGATGGCATTATTTCTGTAAAGGGGAAAGGAGCAACAGGGAACAAGCTCCTGACATTGAAATTCCCACTAATATTTCTAACATTATGGTATAGTTTGCAATAAAAGGTCACATAGCTAAAAACACACGTCATTAATTTTATACACTCTTGTGAAAATGAGCTCATATCGAAGGACAGGATGGACTTGGATCTACATTCATAATTAGCAAATTTTATTTGGACCTCATCTGCTGTGCTCATTCAATTATGTTCATTGTGTTGTTCAGCACACCACTGTTGAATGACATCTGTAAGTATAATTAATAATTATCAGTTTGTAAGCAAGTAAGAGGAATTCTTACAGTTTGTGACACACTTATCTTGCTTACATTTCTCAGAGCATTCAAATTAGTGTAAGTGTTCCGACATTGATGTGAAGAGAAGCAGGGACAGAGGTCGTGTCTCCTCAATAACTACAGCGGTTATGTGTATGTGAGAAGGGGGCACTTTGTCTCCACAAACTGGCCCTAGGCAATCAACTAATATAGCCTTATAGCTCGCTGTAGAGGGCTATACTGGCCATTAAAGGCCCACTCAAAAATTAAAGGCCCGTGCCGAAGGCCTTTAACAAGGAAGCTGGACATTAATGCCGGAATACCCCAGCTACTGAGGGCTATTAGAACATTCCACCACAAGAGGAAAGAATGTTCTAACAAATAAAACAAAGGTCTCAGGGAGTCCCAGGGGATTGAAATCCCCTCGGGCTCCGTGAGGCCTTTGTTTACAGGAACAGCTGTTAATGACAACATTGGAATGTTGGATCTCCGGGCTCCTACTGACAATTAGAAGCTCGGAGCATTCCATTGTTTTCAATGGAGCTCCCAACATTCCAATGTTCTAATTACTAATAGACTGCTGAAAAAAGGTAGAATCTAAGTCTGATGACCTACAGCGGTGTCATTTTACCAAATCAAAGGAAAACAATATTTATATTGAAAGTAATTTACAAACCCTCTATCACCTTCCTGTAACATCAAAGTCCCATCAACACAACCTTTGACCCCGATTCCCCTGGCTGTTATACTTTTTATTTACAAATATAGTGCTTCATAATTTGTGATTGAAAAATGTTTATTAGCAATGGCTTAATATAGATACTAACATTTGGCTATGAAAAGTAGACAAATGAATAAATCAAAAGAGTTTCAAAGATGTTCACATGAGTGGCAAGGATCAAAATTTAGGTAGGTAGCAATAGCTATTCCCTGCTATAAGACCTACAGGTGAAAGGCTCTGTTGTGTAGCTTTTTTACCAATCCTTATAGCAATTCTTTCCTTACCTACTTAGAATGCCAGTCGTGACACAAACAATTATTTTCATCTAGCTAAGACGCATGAGAGGACGGTTTGGCCAAGTCCAATTTAATTTCAGAGCCACTGGCCAAAATATGTGCATGTGAGAAATATGTTTGGCAACTCAATCGCCTTCCCCGTGACAACTTGTGATGTATGCATAGATCAGAAACCAGGCAATGTGAATCCATACCATCACTGGATTGATATTGCTTCTCACTGAATTTGCTGAGTCTGTTTTGCACTGGCCTCAACGTAGTTACAGAATATGTCAAAATAGTTTGCATGATGTGCAAAAAAAGCAGAAGGAAAGAAGGGTGCTGCAGGATACAGACAATGACTACCTCCCACAACAGAAAATAGGACCTGTGCACTGGAGATGGAAACAAGGAAGAAGATCAGAAACACAAGGCAGGGGGCCAATCACCTGTAACACAGTCATTGGTTCATTGTGGCATCAGCAGGATGTCGGAGAGGAGGGGAGGGTGTAAAGTAGAGCAGGGATTCCCCCCCCCCCCAAATTTGTAGAAGGAAGAAAGCATGGTCAAATGGGTCACCTAAGAAAGTTACAGTAAAAATACAGACATGATTACCCTAGACACTAATAAAAACTGAGTGCCATTATAAGCTTTTATATTCTTTGTCTGACACTGTAGAGAGTAGTCAGTACACAAAGCAATGTTTATTTAATTTGGTTTCATTGAAAATATTTACCCTTTACAGGCTCGCCTTCTACTTTCAGAATTTTAATAAATGCTGCAGGCAGAAATAGTTCATTGCTGTATATACGATTTCAGCAAAACCCTTACTATTCTGGCATGTTTTTACCTGTTAAATACAAACTCACAAGCATACACTATGACATCATCAGATTAGGAGAAATATTGCAAGTTTGACACTCACGGAGGTCCCAAATTTTGTATCACTTATATCTGAGTGAAAATGTTGCTGCTAGCAAGGTTATGAGAAAAATAAATATAGCCTTCATAGATTTTTTATTTATAGACATTACCAAGCATGTGGATGATTCTTGTGAATCGGCCAAGGCCAATTATATTCTTGCGTTTGAAATCTTGTGAAATTCACAAATTCTACAAACTTTGTTGTATTTCATGACCTCACAAAATTGTGTAGTTTTCACCCACCTCAGACTGGATTGAGTAGAAAATGTCATGCGTGAAAAGTACAACCATGGGGGAAAGATATTTACTTCTTGAACCAACTGTGACCTTTGTTCATAAGGTGGGACTTCATATTCAATTTTCGCAGAAGATGCTGGTGGCAGTATATTTTACCCACTATGAATAATTTTGTCTAACTATTTCCAAATGTACTTAAATTCTCCCAAACTTCTTTTGTACATTTACTCATCACCTCCTTGTACTTCAAAGGCCGGTAAAGGTCATGAAGGGGATGAAAGTTGCAACTGACTTTTCCCATCAATAAGCGAATAATCAGCATATTTCATAGCACTTGATCGATCCTATCGTACCACATGAACTAACAAATCATAGAGCACTCTAACTACATTTACAAGGGACACACATTCATACAATCCTGTACCTGCCTACATGGTGGATCCATAAAGTGTGCTCCCACAGGTTGTTGATAATCCACAGCCAAAGTGTGGCTATTTAAACAGTTCTGATGCCCTCATTAATTAACCTGTATACCTACCCACATTTGTTTGCTGGTGGTAAATACAAAGTGGAGTGTGGATGGGAGAAGAAACCACTCACCCACCTGCATGTGTCCCATCCAGCTTCCAATCAAATCATTGCTGAACAGTATTCTGGTAAAACGTCACTGGGTTCAAATGCATTTACATGTGCAGTCATTCTATGCAAATATGTTTCAGCCTACTCAAGGCAGCCAAATGGCGTTCTTCTGCAGGTGGATCACACGTTTAGCTAACCTGACGCTTACATATTAGGCTATAGGCCTCATGTGTGGCATCTGCGGTTACTCATGCGATTGCTGATTGGGGGCTTTTAGAATATAAATTAGAGGGATCAAATTTTCTTCATTGGAAGACCAAATACACATGTCTGCCAGTTACGGGTTTGTGACCCGAAACTGATGGCAGTATCTTGAGGATAACCTTCAGCTAGGGTATTTTTTAAATGAGCTTTACACTTTTACCTTTTAAATCCCAAAACACTATCGGTTGACTTTGAGTTTATCTCAACTATGAACTTGCTAAACTAGCATCCAGGGGTACTTGGAAAGCAAAAACACTTTCCTTTATTGTTTGTGGCTAATATGATACTGATTTTTGGAATTTCACCTTTCAAATCTGTAATTCTGCAACGAAACTGGAGGATCAACCACAAATATTGTGTGTAATATTTATTCATATTATCGTATCGGGTAGACATATGAGACATCAACAAAGAAAGTTAACATCTAGTAAATAGCATTACATAATGCATACAGGGGTTCAGTGTGTTTTCCGTGCAGGATATTATTAACTGATGCCCTTGCATACCAAGGCAATGATGTGCAACCTAATGGAGCAGCCAAAGTAAATGATGGAGGCCCTTTGGAATGCACTATGAGACTGTGACATATCTTGAATGTGAATTGTGATACAAATGGCGTTATAATAAATCTCCCAAATATTTTTTTAAATTTTATATTTTTATAAAACTTGACATCCCTAGCAGAATTAGCAGACCCGATCTCTTTCCAAATGTTGAAAAACACAATTATTGTGAAACCCGTACTGAAGAAGTTAATTATGTTTTAAGATGACAGTAAATCTACACCACCAGAATCCTATTTTTTTGTTCTTATGTGTACTAACCAGGTGCCTGTTTGGACCTTGTCCACTCTAGAGAAAACTTTACAGTAAACAAACAATGCGCCTCACCCGTGGAGATCTCCATATCAAAATGACTGTATATCATGAAACTAGATCCTTGCCAAACCATCACCCAGAGCGGTGCCCTCGGACACATTAAATACTTAAGTACCAGCTGTGGCACCATTTCTCTTTTGTGCCTAATTGCCCATTTCATCACTGTACCAGCAAATCACATGCGACTCTTAGACCACGTTCATATTAGCCTAAATATTATGAAGTCGCTGCAGAGAAATTGTACAAAGAACCCCACACATCTGTACAACATGAATAGCAGCATTGAAGCGCTAGAACTGTGTGTGAATTATTGAAAAAGCATATTATGTTTTTATAATATAGGTTAGCCTGATGATATGTCATTTAAAATATTTTGATTTTCAAATCACGTGTACTGAAAATTGATATGGTGTATTTGCCTATAACCTTTTCATGTCGCAGTTACTTACCTCCCTGTGGCGGACAGGTGGCCAGACCACAAGTGTCAGACATGAATATGCATATTTATACGCATATGTATCTTTATATGAATATGTAAATATATAAAATTATAGAAGGGCACAAATGATGCCAAGCGGAGCCCTATGTGTTGTGCTATGAGGAATTTTACATATCAATTTTGCTGTGTGAAATCAATTATCAAGAATAATTGACAAGGGGCCAGATGTACAACCTTTTTTTGCGGTCGCAAACGGGAAATCGGCCCATTTGCGACTGCAAAAACCGATCCTGACATGTACATACGCTATTAATAGCGTTTGCGACTCTTGCTATTAGGAAAGCACGTCCCTTCCTAATAGTGAGTCACAATGGAATGTACCATTGTTTTGCGACCAAATTTGCAGTTGCGAAAAACTCACAGTTTACCATCTACTTCAAGTAGGTGGCAAGCCGCTCACAAACGGGAAGGGGTCCCCATTTTGTGAGTACGTGCAAAAATATTTTCGAAGAGCAGGCAGTGGTCTCACGGACCACTGCCTGCTCTTAATAAATTAAACAGAAACGTATGTTTTTTCTTTTTTAAATGCATCCCGGTTTCCTTGGACTACATTAAAAAAAACACTGCTTTATTAAAAAAGCAGTCACAGACATGGTGGTCTGCTGACCCCAGCAGGCCACCATCCATGTGAGTGCTGGCCGTTCCTAATGGGATCGCAAATAGCACCTACATCATGAATATTATTGAGGCAGGCAATTTGCGACCCCATTAGGAATCGCTAACAGTGTCTGACACACAGTGTCTGAGACACAGTTGTAAATTGCATTTTGCGAGTCGCAAAGGGACGCAAAATTTAAGTGTCGTACATCTGGCCCTAAGTCAATAGGTTTGGCTTTTGTAGGGTGCATGCACAGGAACAAATGCACACATTAGGACGCCAGAATGAACTGCACCCAACATATCTAAAGGCAGCGTATCAGATTATATACTTTATACACATTTTATGCAATAAACTATTGGATAGGTATATCCACAATATGGGAGACTTGCTGAGCAGTGCAATTCACTAACTAATAACTGATTTCTGTGAAGACCGTATGACCTACTAAAGGTGCACTATTGAAAACTTTGGATACAACATACATTTATTTTCAAAGAATTACCCTGGCATCTCAACAAATCATTAAATCAATAGTTCTGGTAATTGCATCACGGCCAATATTATCTCCAATAGGCTTCGGCATGCAAACGCTGAACCAGCATTTGGTAAGCTAAAGCTAATAAGTGACCTGTTGTGTTTTTGTTTTTTAAATGAAAATAGTAAAAACGTGGTCATAATTCCCCAGGTCTAGAAGACACTGTTAAAGCGGTACTTTGTGAACAAAAAATTGCAGGATAAGTTTGATAGGAACAACTGTGATTGTTTTCAAACATTCTAATCACTTGCTTATCACTAGCATAGCAAAATATTTGTCTCTCTGGTTTTGCATAATATATGCTGAAACCAAAATTGTCACTTTGTAGAGAAAAGGTACAAAGAAATTAAGCATAGGTTTTCATGCAGCCTTCTTTACAGATTTCATCCATGCATATGGCATTGATGATTTAAAAATATGTAAGCAAAAAAGGAAACACTAAACAAAGCAGTTTTGAATATTTTGAAGAACCTAATTCAGATACCCTCAATAAGACCTGTGCATTTGTCTGGGGATTGCCGAGTGACTTACATTCTTAACTACACTTAGAGTTCTCCAGTATTGATTTGTTTCCATTCTGTACATTACAATTCGGCAGAGGTGGGATGTTTTGCCGCATAGTCAGTCGGACAGTAGGACCTCGTGGCCGCACTGCCCTGGCTCACTCGTCCTTGCCATCGCTTCCTATTGATAGGAAGTGATATGGAGGGCGTAAAGGAATTGGGCATGAGGTCAGAAGCATCTTAGTGGAGGCTAGCTCCCCAGAAGTAGCCACATATTGTATTCGCAATGATCATTTGATATAAAGAATAACTACCTGCATAGAAATACACTTCACGCCGTTCTTATCAGGGCAAAAATAAAAAATGGGAAATGCGTCAAAAAGTGGCAGATTTACTGTCTGCCCTATTTAGAGTGTATAAATGTGTCATCTTGCTATATAGGGCAGACAGAACATCTGCTATTTTTTGATGGGTGTCCCACATCCCTCAAACTCTACATCAGTTCCCAGCTTATTAGTAACTTTGTTTATCTGGCTTAATTTCTACTACAGAAAACACTTCAAAGCAGAAATGTACAATGTACTGGGGAGGGGGCTTCAGTTATTTCACAGTGTAGCTGTTACCAGGACAACAGATTTGAAAATATCACTCCCCATCCTTGACCAGTGGTTGTGGATTTTTAAGTTTCACATCCAGTTCTGGTGGATTCTTATGACCTACCAAAGCACCATAAGGAACACACACTACTTGTGAACTAATCTGTAGTATACCGGAGAGCCTTCCTCAGTGGCAAGACAGGGGAGGTACGCTTTAATTAAAACAATTAGTATTTTAAATCATGCTCTCAGAATTAGGAGTTCAAGTTTAAGTTCAAGTTTATTTTATTATGATAAGGAACTCTTTATGAGGTCCACATAAAACAACATATACATGCAAAACAAAAAATACATAATACATTATTCCATCACAATTACTCGAGACATCTTAATACAGGTCCAAAAAACATTTAAAAAAGTTGTACAGTTTAAAAGCAAACATTTCATTAGGAGGATTAATCAAGGCTGCCTTAAATGAAGAAGCAGATAATATGTTGAGTTGTAAGCAAATTGGTCTTAACCATCTACGCCTGCAAGACATCAGTGCAGAACAAACAAACATGACATGATCTAAGTCCTGATCATACAATTGACAAAGATCACAGCATGCCGAATGACCATACCAGCTGGCATGTAGAGCTTTCAGGGGAAGCAAATTATGTCTTAATAAGAACACAAGGCGCCTGACGCCATGGGAAATGTTCCAAAACATATACGATTGAGCTTTCCGCAGGGTATAAGAATCAATAACAGGCGTACCACCTCTTTTCGCTAAACAGAAGTCTCTATCCTGACAAAACCCCAATTCCCAAGAGGCTGACTTCAGAACAGTTTTTAATGGATGAGAGGATAATAAAAATAAAGTCTCCTCATCCAATTTCAATTGCAACACGGCAAATCTGAAGTTTTTTACAATCAGGGAGAAATCATTAAAAGATCCTAGTAATTCATTTTTTATAAGATCTCTTAAGGTATTAGGTTCACCTTTAGATAGAGCTACTACCCAACGTATTATACTTGCCAGACCTTGAACCCAACTGCTACGTAAACCCAATTCCTGTCTCAGAGAAGCAGTCGAATTTGCTGTACCTACAGACATTAAACTGCGTAAAATTTTCCCTTCCACAGGGTTTAAAAAACTCCACTTTTTTACATCAATTAACTCAATTCCGTATAACAGGGAGGCCGGAACTTTCGCTCTGAAAACATCTAAAAGAATAGAAAAATGCCTTCTACCTGTGGCTTTATACAGGGAAACTAAACTCTTTCCCTGACAAATAGCCTTCCGAGAGTTATTGTCAATGTGTAGTTTGTCACTTAAATTATAAGTGACAATTTTACCTAGGAAGGTGTATGATTTCACACATTCCAGTTTTTTCCCCCCCACAACCCATGGATAATTAAGGCATTTAGACTTCTTTCTACCAGAAAAGCAAATCACTTTGCTTTTTGCCGTATTTATTGATAGGAAATGACTTTCCGCAAATTCAGAGAGTGCTTGCAACCGATTGTTCAGGCCCTTTGGGGTGAGATCCAAAATTAGGATATCGTCTGCATACATAAGGCATGCAATTGGAACACCACCCAAGGACGGGGCAATACCGGCGCAAGCGGAAAGTGTGACGGGTAAATCAACCGTATACAAGGAAAATAGCAATGGAGCCAAAAGGCAACCTTGCTTCAACCCATTGGAAGTGGGAATTAATTTAGATACACCACGTTCACCTCCAAGTAGAACTCTGCACCAGGTGTCAGAGTAAAGGGCGCGAATTAACTTGATCAGGAATGGGGGCATACCTAAGTTAAATAACTTTCTCCACAGCAAAATTCTATCTACTTTATCAAAGGCGGTGGAGAAGTCAATAAAGGCGCCATATACCTGACCACCACGGATTTTCACATATTTTTCATTAATAACTTGCAATGCAGTCAGGTTGTCTAAAGTTCCATGATTTTGTCTAAAACCTGTTTGCTCCATGGGAAGAATTTTATGTTCAGATACCCATTGATTCATTAAAGTAAGCACACATTTTGCGAAAACCTTACCAATGGCATCAAGCAGAGCGATTTGACGGTAATTTTGCGGTAGATCTCTTGCCCCTTTTTTATATAAAGGGACAATAATACTTCCTTTCCAGGAGGGGGGGACTGTTCCATTAGAAAAACAAAATTTAAACACTGGAAAGAGTATTTTACTCCAAAGTTCACTCTGGTGTTTTAATACTGAAATTGGGATTTTATCAGGGCCCATCGCACCAGAGGAACGCATATTCTTAATGGCATATTCAATTTCCTTTTCCGTTGGACAGTTAAGTATACGTGAGACATTATCAGATTCGACATTAAAAACTTGAGAATTATTATTACTGTACAACTTCTCGATATAAAGAACCCACACCTGTTCCTCAATGGCAATAGGCGTAGGACTGGCTCTAGTACCACAGCCTTTGCCAATTAAGGACCAGAATGTCTTGGCTTGGCCATTATAAGAAGCTTCCCTCAGTTGAATCCAGAGGGCATCTTCCTTAGAACGTTTTAAACGGGCCTTAAGTCTAACTCTCCTTCTTTTTAAGATAAACAACTTAGACTTAGCTTCTTGAGTAAAGAATAAAAATTGTCCCCTTACCACTTTGTTTATTTCTCTATTTAAAGCCCGTAGAGGATGAGGGACTACGAGGGATTGTTTCACACCTGGTTTCTTTTTTGCGCTAGCGGTTACAGAATCTAAAAAATTGAAAAAACTTAACAGCACTCTCCCTTCCCAGAGGGGTAAATTCTCAACAGTAAAATACAAAAGAGGCACTACATTTTCAATAGTACAAGGGTTCCAAAAACATTTCCCAGAGCTGGAATCAAAATTCACAAGATCTGTATCCAGACTCCACGGATCCACTTTCTGAAGATTAACAGAGACAGAAAGCATCAATGCATTATGGTCACTAAGAATAGACTCAATGACCTTCATATCCTTTAGTAGGTGAAAACCGTAATAATCTACCATGATAAAATCAATAATAGATTTTCCCTTATTAGATTTACGAGTATAAGCTGCCGGGGTGTCAGACGGAAGCCTCCCGTTTACTATTAAGCATTCAACTTTAAGTAAACCATCTAAGATAAGTTTACCTCTTTTGTTAGTTTTAATTTTAGACGGAAACTGGGCAGGAGGAATATTCAGAGACTCTTCCAATTGAATATTTCTAAACAACTCCAACCCACAGGTAGATATATTACAATTTAGGTCCCCAAACATTAACACATGCGGAGTTGGGGAGACATCTAACGCTTTAGTTAAAAAAGTGAACACATTTTTTAAACCAGTATTAAAACTACAATTGGGGGGAATATAAATATTAACCACAATCAACAATCTATTAGGGCAATCCTCAAATACATCTTTTAGGGTTATTGCTTGAAACAGTTTCCCTGGATCTAAATAGTGTGAATAGTTCCATTGCAATCTGTTAGATAACAAGCATGCTAACCCTCCCTTAGCATGACCTCTTCTAGTGCTGGTTGCATTGTATTCCAAAACAAAATAGTCTTTTTCCAAAGCTAATCTTCCTTCAACCCAGGTTTCTTGCAAACAAATTATATCTGCCTTTTGAGAATGCAAGAAACCCAATTTCTCCTTATAATCCTTGAATCCGGCAGTGTTCCATGAGATAAATTTCAGCTCTCTGTTAAAAATTGGAAGGTTGTTTAGAACAGGGAGCGGATTTACTCGCTAGAACTCCAGGTAACCAACTCCATTTAAATTGGTCATCCTTCCCTGTCTGCTTAAGGGGAGCGTTTTTGTATGAAACTAGCCTTTCATTCCTAGCCACACAAATTTTTAGGTCCTCTGATCTAAGATTAGACCAATCCGGCAACAGCACACCCGTATTAGAGGGAAGTGATAGTGAAGAATTGGCAAGAATCCTTTGAGTACATTTTTCCCCAAAGTGTGGCATGACATCTATCCCTCTAACTTGAAATTCCTCTGCCCACTGTAGAACAAGATTTAACACAACTTTCGAATGGAATTTCACCCTTGTTGATCTTATTGGTTTCCCCACGAAGGAGTTAAGGAGAAATACAACATCTAAGTCAGACGTTTGAATTAATTTCAAACTTTCAATCTCATTAAAACAGATCAATAGGGCAGATCTATTTAAAATTAAATCTGGTTCAAACAAGGGAGAAAAATCAAGATATAAAGTATCCACACTTATTTTTTCTTTTGGGAGAATAACTGACATTGAAGGTGGAACCTGAAAGGGTCTTGCTGAAGGATTTAGGGAATTAGGGGACGGGATGACGGAAGAGGTGTTAACCTTAGAAATAACTTGGCAAGATCCTGCTTTAACATTACAATAAGCTGAAAAAGGATTGGCGGAAGGGTGGGAAACCTTGGGGAAGAAAGAATTGGTAAAGCTTATAGGACCTAAACCAGAGACAGGGGCGTCTTCTTTAGGCGAGACAACCCTAGCTTCTACATGAGAGGTAGGGGACTGCTCCACCTGCGGGGAATCTTCTGAACTTAATTCAGCATTCTTATCAAAAAGAAGTTTCCTCTGTCTTTTTTTAGCGAATCTTCGAATGGGTTTCCTCTTCTTCATTCTAATCTTTTTGTGTTTCAGGGGACTCACTTTTCCCAACAATCCCGTATTTACTTTGGGAATCTCCTCTTCTTTGCTAGATGGCAAGGAGAATATCGGAAAAAGAGATGGAATTACGGATTTGGGAATGAGAGGAGATGTTGCTATTACCTCTATCTTGTCACTCATTGGAGCTATACAATTAGCGCCAGCCGAAACCACTTTGGCAGGATTGGGGACAGCAGGAAGAGCTACAAGCTTCTTTTCCTTATCACCCTCTATCAAAGGAGCAGATTGAGCTGAATCCAAAACTGCCGAAGCGGGAGGAGTGCCTATTTTTGGGGGCACCAATGGAGAAGCCGATGGTATGGGAAGATCTGACACTAACTCATTTTTACTTAGCAAGAGAACTTGCAAAATTTGCGTTACAGTGTCAAAAATACATTCCGAACCTCCCACAAATTTTTCGAGCAAACTCAAAATCGAAGAAAGAATTGATTCCAAAGAGGACAAAGAATTAGAAATTAGCCTCCCATTAATGTTTGGAGAGCCCTCAGCTAAATTGTTCAACACTGGACCAGAACAAGATGTAAAGTTTAATTGAGAAAGGGAAAAATCTAGTTTATTCGAAGGAGTGCTTCTTAGAGGACCGGTACTTGAAATAGTTATTGCTTCCTCTAAAGGCACGCCTTTACGGTTCCCCTGTAATGATCCCACCCGCGCCCTATGAGCTGTTAAATCAATGTCGGGCAGTGTAAAATCGTTCCCTACTACAGGGGATTTAACTAACGCGACTGACAAAGGATCAGTATTCACTGAAACTTTAGGAACATCCATTAGGGCAACTTGGGAGGGGACAATTTTATCATTATTTGACGCCGAAGGCGAGCCCCTTAGTACTTCGGGACTAACTAAAATAGGCAAAGATTGACTGGCAACCATGCTTAAGCTAGAGGAAACATCAATGACCCCATTAACAGGCACCGAATCGTTAGACCCTGGGATTTCATTCGGGGGCTGCAGATCAGTGGGTTTATCTTTCCCTTTGTCCCAAAAATTGAAAAGCTGACATTGACCTTTCAATTGCATGGAAGTTGCAATTTTGTTCCGAAGGGGGTTAGATTTGGTTTTAGACCCTGATCTCCCCACAATCACTCGCCCAGAGCGTAGTTTTTTAGCCGTCATGAGGCTATATTAAACGGGGAGTAAGAATCAATTAAAACAATTGTAGAATAAAACAACTCAAAATCCTAAAAGACAATACAATTTATAAAAGCAGTGTCACACAGGTTTAATACCGGAGAACCAAGGGAGGGGGCCCAGCCCAGCCTTCTGCAGCCTCTGACGGCCTCAGACGGTCCCGCCCTTGTCCCGGGCTTCTCCCGGCGCGCTCCCGCGCGCTCCCGCGTTGCGGTATCACAAGGGAGGGTTATAGCCGCGCTGAGGCGGGGGAGGAGCCAGCAGGGAGAGCGGGTCAGCTGCTGGTGATGCCGAGGGTCAGGCGCTCCTGGGACTTGAAGTCCTCACCTGACCACGCTCGCAGCCCTGCCCACACCACCGCCACAGAGGCTCTGTCTGAAGTTAGAACTCACAGTCACAGCGCACTTCCAGCAGCGCTAAACAAAGACCCAGAGGCGAAGCGAAACCCGCGATGCGGGTTCCACGAGGAGTTGATCGAAGGAAGAGCAGCTCCAGCGTACTCGCAGTCCGAAGCTCCCTCTTCAGTCTACACAGGTGACAGGTAAGGAAACCAGCAATGAAACTGACGCGCTGATTTTAGCCGCGCTGAGGCGGGGGAGGAGCCAGCAGGGAGAGCGGGTCAGCTGCTGGTGATGCCGAGGGTCAGGCGCTCCTGGGACTTGAAGTCCTCGCCTGACCACGCTCGCAGCCCTGCCCACACCACCGCCACAGAGGCTCTGTCTGAAGTTAGAACTCACAGTCACAGCGCACTTCCAGCAGCGCTAAACAAAGACCCAGAGGCGAAGCGGGACCCGCGAAGCGGGTTCCGCGAGGAGTTGATCGAAGGAAGAGCAGCTCCAGCGTACTCGCAGTCCGAAGCTCCCTCTTCAGTCTACACAGGTGACAGGTAAGGAAACCACCTTCCTCACAGTTCCTGACACACCGTTTGTGTTCCAGTGTCGGGTGTAGCTGGCGTCTGCCTTCCCGGAAGGAAAAAAACTCAGAATTAGGAAATCCAAGAGTGACCAGTGATCATATGCCTCCTTTTCTTTTTTGAACCAAGTGTCTTCTTTGGTCAAATCCTCTCCAACTGTTTTAAACATGTAACCTACCTGTCTATTCATGCCCAAAAGGTTTCTATTTTAGAATTCACTATTTTCTTCCCAGTTGGATTATTTGTGTGCCATTTATCTTGGCTCCCCTGCATGTCTTAAGAGAAAACTGCAATTGAACCTGAATTTTTGCTGCCTTGTTAGCTTGCGGTGTTAATCACAGCTCTCCCATTTCTCCCATTTTGGCTCAACTGCATTGGCTACTGGTAACCAAGAGATGTTATTCAAATCTCTTTGCTTGATCCATAAGACAGTCTATCCCCCCTATACATCTCCTCTCAGTACTCGTTTACTGCAGTATCTTCCATCTCGTCAACTGAGATCAGCTTCTGCTAGTCTGCTGATCCTTAGGTTTCGTTGTAAGACTATTGGAGGTTGTACCTTTTCTGTTGCAGCCGCCCAAAGTGGGAACCTGCTTCCAAACTTTCTTTGGGATGAATTAGATTGTCTCGGATCCAGTGCATGCATTAAGACCTGGCTATGCCTCAGGTTTCATTGGTGTGTTATCTATGCAACTGATTGTGTGCATTTGCTATTTGACACACCATGATACTCAAGTATGGGGGAAATTCTACACTTTTCAAAACCAAAAATCAAAATCTAATCAAATCATAACCCTCATCCCACTATCATTTTTGACTGTAAGTTACCTGCTCCTGGAAGCTTTTTCTAATTTTCTGGGTAATTGATTTGAGTGTAGACGGAGAACCAGGGTGCATTAACAGCAGGTGGAAGTTAGATCTAATGTTGCACCACTCCTAATGTATAAATAACTGCCCACCAACTTTTCCATTGGCAGTACAGGCTCTTCATGTACATACATGTGAATGTTGGCAATTGGTGAGATTATGGATTAGATTTAGTGCTAGCCCTGGTATTACAGTATAGGTGTTGTCAAATACATGTCGCTCATGCACGCCTACAAAGCCCTCCACATCACAAGACCAGAATACCTGAGCACCTGCCATATGTTCTACCAACGCACCAGACACCTGTGGTCTGCCTCCATGACCCTTGCCACTGTACCCACGTCCATCATACCAGAGCTGGAGGACGCTCTTTATCCCACCTCGCAGGCAAAGCCTACAACGGCCTCCCCTTCCACCTCCAAATCTCTAACTCCCTCGCCAAATTCAGGAGTGGACTCACGACCTGGCTGTTCAAGTAGCTCCACTCACACATCGCTTGGATACCCCTCTGGGTGATTAGCGTGGGTTACAAGAACTAGAAATAGAAAGTCATCAGTATGGTGCCATGAGACCTTTTAGTCCCTTTCAAGGTTCTTCTCATGTTTAAGATGACTGACAGGGTGCTTATGTGGGTGGCATTGGAGGTGTTGTGGGCTGCAGTACTCATGCTGCACCTACTGCGTGATAGGTCTATGAAGATTATACTTTTGCTCAGTGTTACAGCAGCAAGGGCATGCGTTCTGTTACTGCTATTACTTCATGTCATAGAAATGCTTTGCTGGTTGTGTTGATGTTATGGGACTTTTGGCAATGGCCAGCTACTGCAGGTTTGGCTAGACTGTGAGGGGCAGTGGTGGCAATACTGATCTAGCTGCCCCATCACTGGTGACGCAACTCTTGTATAAAGTTGCAGCTGTGGCTCTGGGGGCACCTTCACACCCTCCAAGGCATGTAACCGCAAATAAGTAGATTTACGTATTTACTTCAATCTTTGAAGAGACAAAAACTCAATAAATCCAAGAATTAGCCAGTAAGAACACAAAGTTAACAAACTAGAGGTTGAAACTCGGATTTTAAAAAAGTCTTTAAATGTGATCTCTTTGTTGCTGGGCCGGCACCCACAATCCTTCACAAACTCCGTCTGTAACATCAACACTATGCAGGCAGATACCTTATTGCTCAAGTCCTGAGGGTCACAGAGTTAGCTAAATGTTATGGAAACAGTATCATGTGTTGAAAATTCCCCCACAAGAGGCCTGAGATTGTTCACAGCTGAAACAACAAAAACTCTCTTCTCAGAAGGAGGATCCCTTTGTCTTTGCTGAGCATGTTGTATCACTTCGATATGCGGAGACTCGCATTTCGGTCATCGAACCTTTGAATCTTGAGGATGATGTAAGATGACGTTGTTGTGCTGTAAAGTGTGACTCGCTAGCCTTATATTGGAGAAAGGAAGGTTTTTAGGCATATAATAATTCTCCTTGACTGGCCCTAAATGGGAGGAAGGAAGATGTTTAGGCATACATTAATGGTCCTTGACCGGCCTTAAATGGGAGGAAGGAAGATTTTTAGGCTTAAATCAGTGCTCCTTGACTGGCTTTAAATGGGAGGAAGGAAGATTTTTAGGCTTACATCAATGCTCCTTGACTGGCTTTAAATGGGAGGAAGGAAGATTTTTAGGCTTAAATCAATGCTCCTTGACTGGCTTTAAATGGGAGGAAGGAAGATTTTTAGGCACCGATTAATGCTGCTTGATCATCAGAGGATCCGAAGATTCAACAACCCATGCGCTTGTCTGTCATAGCATTTGACATGGCAATAAGGCTAACTCTGAAGGAAATTAATAAAGTGAGGAGAAGAAATTCATCTCATATGATCCCTAATGGACAGAGTTTTCTGGTCTTTCATTGGCAACTTCTTAGAATCAAATATTTGCTTGTGAGTCCTCCAACCACAGGTGGTAATTCTGAGTTTGCCTCAACAAGGATGTAATTTCTCTTAGGAAACATTCTTGGTGTAAATTGGCTTCCATTTGACTGCTTTTGCCATCTCTGCAATCTATTTGAACGACCCCCTTAAAAAGGGTGCAAAACATATACGCTAATCCATTTATATGATAAAAAATAATGGGCCAGTTGTTGTTAGACGCAGCTGTGGGTAAAGCCTCATCTGTAAAAGCAAACACATAAAGTGAATCTTTGAAACTTTCGTATCTGCACATTCCAGTTTTTTTTTCAAATATTCTAATTGGAAGAAAAGGCTTTGTCACGAATAATTCCTCCATGAAAGGCTGTTAGTTTTCGCCGCACGCACAGAGCTGGTGTGATCGCTCATGACCCCTTCACAGCTGGGTACCAGATTCGAGAGTTTCACACTACATTTGACTTGTATCAATGCTCCCAGTGAGGGTGGAAAAGGTTTGCCTACTTTAGTCTACAAATACCATCAGCAAGCAAGGAGGGGAAGCTCAGCTGTATTAACACTCCAACCTTCTGAGATCAAGCTGCCAGACATGGCTTTTTTGCTTTAGGTAGACGGTAAAATTACTAAAATTGAAGAATTTTCTGACGTAATCCTGTGTATGGTCTGTATGTACAACAATATTTTAAACACAGAGGCCCTCGTTATGGGTGGCCCTTGAATTACGATGGGGTTGGTAAGTGAAATTATCTGCCCAATCCGAATTACAAGCTGTGCGGTAACCAGTGCTTAATTTGAGCCGGTTGTTTCCGGTGCTCAGCGCCGGCACTTAATCATCAACACCGGCGCATTTAGGGGCATATGTATCAACATCTCCATTTGCGATTCTCAAATAGCGATTTTTAAAGAATCGCTATTTGAGAATTGCAAAACGGGATGTATTTAAAAAATCGCAAAACTTTAGCGATTTCTTAAAATTCCTTAATTGCGATTAGCAAATTGCGAAATCGCAATTAAGGAATACCTTCCCATTCATTTCTATGGGCCAGGAGACCCATAGGAATGAATGGGAAGTAATTCTAAAATTGCGATTCGCAATTTGCTAATCGCTATTTGAGAATAATTTCAAAGGTGCAAGGGTGTCATGATGACACCCTGATGCACCCCTGAAATGAGCATGTGTGTGCATATGGCGCACATACATGCCCTAAGGGCATGTATGTGCGCCACGTGGCACTTTCTAAAATTACAAAAAGTGAATTTTTAACAGAAATCGCAAATTACCACCAACTAGAAGTTGGTGGTAATTTGCGATTTCTTAAGGATAATTCGCAATGCTTTGGTGCGTGGTACATATCATTTAAGAAATCGCAATTTGCAATTTCTTAACTGCTTACGCAAACTTAAGAAATCGCTAAATTAGCGATTCCTTAAATTTGCAATGAGATTTTGCCTCATACATCCCGTTTTGCATATTTTTAATCGCAAACACTGTTTTTTGCGAATCGCAGCGTTTGCGATTAAAAATTCGGTTGATACATATGCCCCCCGGTGAGCACCAATTCACATTCATTTATGGTAGGCACGGGGAGATTAACTAATTTGCCCAGAATCACAGGATGTTGAGCACACGCAGAGACTCGAACCTGGTTCCTCAGGTCCGAAGTCGACAGCTCTGGCCATTATGCCACATCCTCTCCCTACTTTCATGGTTAGTAGTTGGTTCTGTTTTGGGCGGCGCTAACATGAGAAATGGGCTGGTGCATGCTGCCTCCTGACGAGAGCCCTGGCACTTATTATTTTTTTTACAAATTAACCACTGGCGGTAACCCCACAGGTCTGCGGTGTTTCAGTCGGAGACCCAATATGCTCAAAGCAGGAGGTGTCTGTGGATCTGCGGAAAAAATATTGGGGGGCATATGTATCAACCGAATTTTTAATCGCAAACGCTGCGATTCGCAAAAAACAGCGTTTGCGATTAAAAATTCGCTAAACGGGATGTATGAGGCAAAATCTCATCGCAAATTTAAGGAATCGCTAATTTAGCAATTTCTTAAGTTTGCGTAAGCAGTTAAGAAATCGCAAATTGCGATTTCTTAAATGATATGTACCACGCACCAAAGCATTGCGAATTATCCTTAAGAAATCGCAAATTACCACCAACTTCTAGTTGGTGGTAATTTGCGATTTCAGTTAAAAATGCACTTTTTGTAATTTTACAAAGTGCCACGTGGCGCACATACATGCCCTTAGGGCATGTATGTGCGCCATATGCACACACATGCTCATTTCAGGGGTGCATCAGGGTGTCATCATGACACCCTTGCACCTTTGAAATTATTCTCAAATAGCGATTAGCAAATTGCAAATCGAAATTTTAGAATTACTTCCCATTCATTCCTATGGGTCTCCTGGCCCATAGAAATGAATGGGAAGGTATTCCTTAATTGCGATTTCGCAATTTGCTAATCGCAATTAAGGAATTTTAAGAAATCGCTAAAGTTTTGCGATTTTTTAAATACATCCCGTTTTGCAATTCTCAAATAGCGATTCTTTAAAAATCGCTATTTGAGAATCGCAAATGGAGATGTTGATACATATGCCCCTTAATCCTTTGTGGGACACATGATCGAAATTACTAATTCCCACTATTTTCTGCTTTATAAGAGGAAACCTCAGAGTTCTTCTTGTAATCTGCCAGTCAGTCCAACATTCCAACTCCCCTCCCCCAACTTGGAGTTACTGCTAACCCGGTATTGGTAACTCCAGGGGAGCTATGCAATTAACTACCAATTTTGCGAAGCCCTGATTATGAAGCCCACAGAATGTGCCCTTTTAAAGACAATTTTTCCATAATTTTTTGGTTTAAAACTCTGTGTGAAGGGTTCGCTAGCTGTCTGGGATGTTAATTTAATAAACTAATTTTTACCCTATCTCACTTCCGGCCTATTTTTTACTTTGCGCTTTCTTTGGGCTTACTGTTTTTCTTAAGCAGCCTGAGAAATGGGACTCACTTCACACGTGCATCATTTTTACTGCCTACGAATAACGTGTTTATGAATGACAGGAACAGCAAAACTAACAAGGGCCCAAGGAATGGGAATGTAATGACTGCATTGATCTCAAATCAGTACCAAAAGAGCCATTCTGAAGTCGATGGAAGTGTTTCATAAACTTTTATTGACATCATATCTGCTCCAAAGGAGTCGTTTCCGGTAGAATAGAAGTGGCCCATTCAGGTTATCAGACCATTAGAGATCCCAAAGGAAATTAACTACCTGAGATTTAAAGGGATTCAGCCAACCCAAAGCAGACCTTTCGTGGCTCTTTGAGGCGGTGCGCGTGTGGGAGTCGCGGCGCATCCCTGTAACTCTGTCCCCATCCTGTTGCGCACAGCTACCTTATGGCCTCAGAACAGTTGTTGTTTTTATTCTTTTGAACATGTGGGCTTCATTGCCCTAGTTAAGCAGCTTACGCTCCTCAGCGGTGCGCCCACCTACACACGAGGACCTCGAATGGAGGTTGGTGAAGGCAACGCGTGCCGTTCCCTGCACCATCACACAATCCCACACCTTCTGCCCCGCCTACACTGGCGTCATCGAGGGTCCTAGGCCTTTCATTACTGAAGTTCCAAAAATGAATTCAGTGCAGTGGGGTTTTTAATTGTGTGGGGAGCACTAATCAGAGTTTAATTTAAGCAAAATTCTCACTGCAAATTGAAGCCTCATACAGTGCTGCTGAGTGCTTATTAAATAGTAAATGTTGAGGAGTAGGGACTAGATCTCAAGATGCAAAAGTCTTTTAGGCTCCTTAAAATAAGCCTTACCTGTTGTTAGACTGGTTAAACTGCATATGATTACACTTTCAAACCTGTTGACCTCAGGTAAATTCCTAAGGTAATTTCTGGATGTATCTGCACAGAGAAAAACCTGAGTTGCACGTGCAATTTGCACCTTACTTGGAAATTTGAAGTCCGGTGCAAACTCTACCTGAGCCCATTTCCAGATGCACTGCAGCCCTCAAAATGAGCATGATAGAGTGCTTGCTGCTATGATAAACCAGTGCACCAATATAGGTATCTATGCTGATGTGGGCCTTTATGTTAACATACGACTCGCGTGAAGCTGCTAGCACTTGTGGTCCAACATATGGGCTGGCGGGTGAGCCCTATTTCACAGAAAACCTAAACAATGTTCAATGAATAAAAATCTTGCCTTTTTGAAAGCTATGTACAGTGGGAAATAGGCTGCTTGGTGGGAAGGGGAAGCAAAATAGAGAGGAGCGTGAAACGACCGAAATAGGTTTTTTTTTAGAGAAAAAGTTATTAGAAATAGCCTGGGACAAGAAAAGAAGTGAGAGGGAGTCTGGAGCAGAAAAAAAGTCTAGATGGAGTAAGAGAGTCTGATGGAGAAGAAGCAATATCGAGTGAATTTGAAAGAGTCTGGTGCAGAAAACCAAGTCTGGGTTAAATGTGAGAATGCTAGAGAGAGGAGAGAGATGGTGTGGATTAAAGAGCTGGGCTAGCAAAGAGTCTTTATAAGTGTGAAAATAGTGTGGGCCAGGAGCACGGGAGGTAGTATATGATACCTGTGGAAGTGCTTGATGTAGGAGTGTTATGTGGAGAGTTTGAGTGAGCCTGGCCGAGGGAGGGGAGTGTGGGATCCGTGTGCAAAGGTTCAGGGCAGGAGAGGGTTTCATGGTGAGTGTGAACGAGCCTGGGACATGGACAATCCTGCCAACTCACACGGCACCACCATGTGACATATGATATCGGCTCCCATCTCCCGGTCTCGCTGTGAGGAGCCGATATCACACGGTGGCAGGGAAAACGAGCTGAAAAACACAGTAAATAGTATTTCTTTCAGCTCGTTCTCAGTGGATTTGAACAGCCGACGTCCATTAAGTGATGTGAAAACACCCCAGGCCATCGGCACCAGCCTCAGCATATTCTTTTTTGGGGGGAGGAGGGGGTTTGAGTGCAAAAGTGCCTCATAGGTACTTCTCGACACGAGGCCCTGCCTCCTTCCAGGCCCCGCCCCCTTCTCACACAGTGAGATTGTTATTCAAGCTGCCAGGTATGCATGGAGGAAGGCTTTATTGAGTGGGATAGAGACTGAGGCAGGAGAGGAAGTCTGGATAGGAGGCCATTGGCCCTCATTTGTTATGCGGGGGTGAAGCCTGTTGACTTTTATGTTAAATTTACTTCTCGAGTGCGCGGTTGCTGAGGCTTTATTGTGCTCTGCAAGGTATCATCACATCAGGTTAAGAGCATCCACTCCAAAAAGCCCATTAAGCCTGGAAAGTTCTGATGGGTAATCCATAAAATAGCCATAAATATGACTTTTCTTCAAAGGGGCAGCCATTGTGTTGACCGTAACAGCCAGGATATGTGGCCATGCACGCCTGTGATCAGAAAGGCTGCAGAATTTTGGACTAGCTGGAGTCATTGTTGGAGCACTTCCGGTATGCCTGCAGCTTGGTATGACATTTGTGGGGTTCAGTGTAACTGAAAGTTGTGGTAAGGGATGCAAAGTGTCAGAAACCTAAATCATTAAAATGTTTCTCAACTTGCTTGCCCGCGCCCAGAATAACCTCATAAGTTTGGCCCTGGAAGCCAAAGGTTGCAGGTTAACAACAAAAAAAAGTAGAACTGTGACCGGCAGGGTGAGGATGGAGAAGGCAAGAGGGAGAGGGGTTATTGAAAACAAATTACTTACGATGCCGGTCCTCTAAGCAAATCAGTTGCTTCAATGATTATAAAGTACAATTACAACATAAAAAGAGGTGTTGGAAACGTGAAAATTGTTGATTGACAAAAGCACGCATGGCTGCACCACGCATCCCTCTTCAACGCAGTCCCAACAACGATTGAGTTTTAACCATGCATTCCTTTATCACGCATGCATTTATAACTTATTTCATTGTAAAGGCATGTGTGCTAAAGGGATATGTGCCTCGATGCCCTCTTCCTGCCCTAAGCCCTAAAATCGTATTACCCTACCTCGGCTCCCCCGCCCTTAGCCCGACCCACCCGACCCTTAAAAATGCCCCTTCCCCTCCCTCCACCCTGTGGCCTAAAATCCTGCCCCCTACCAAAAACTACCCTGATCCCAGCCCCACGCCCTGAGCCCTAAAAACTTACCCCACCCTGCCCTTAAAACTACCCTTACCTCTTCCCCTGCTATGAGCCCTAAAACTCTGCCTCACTTTAAAAAGACTACCCAGACCCCCCAGCCCTGAGCTCCTAAAACTGGCCCCATCCCTAAAAACTACCACCCCCCAAACCCAGCCCTACTTACCTGTCTGCGTCCGAAACTTTCAGTTCCAATGCTTCCGGTTCCTCTCTCCATCCATCCAGACACTAGAACGCTATCTGCCTTTACCATGCATATGCGTGGTTCAGGCAAGTGTTGTTACGCTTGCGGGGAAACAGCACGTGTGGCTCAGCCCGTGTTGTAAATGCCATTTCTCATGAAAATAGTTGTAAATGAGAACTATGGAGGCTATTCTGGGTGAAAACAAACTCTTTTACCGACAACTGTGAATATTATTTTAAGAGAATCAATACAAGTAAGAGTGTGAAAGACATAAAAAGTGAAGAGAAGAGAAAAATGGAACAGAAAGGGCAAAACGGGAGACAAAATGTGTGAGGCAGAGAGAGTATGACAGATTGGCAGAAAGAGAGGTGTGATAAGAGGCTGGGTGATTCAGAGAGACTGCTCGAAAGCTGGTTTACATTACTAAGCACAGGAGACCAATGCAAACTATGAGAATAAGGAAAGTGTACTGTGAATACTAAAAAGTGCTCAAATAGCATCCAGCGGAGAATGCAGAGTGGGCTGGAGAGTCGCTTGTTGAACAGGACTTGAAAGGTGATGACAGCAGCAGCTTGCTGACTCTGGGAGTGATCCTGGGCAACTAACTGTTCAAAAGTAGAATACCTTCAAAAAGAATCAATAGTGTTCTCAAAGCGCATAGCCCGCTTAGACCATCCAACAATCTCGCCCACAAAGTATCCTAATGATTTATGTTTCACATAGCAATGTTACTACTTCTTTGCCATTTCATAGCATTGCAAAAACTGGTGGACATATTAACCAACTGAATTGCTCTACCTTGAAAAAATTTAAGATTGGGTCAACCATTCTGAGAAACTGACCTGTTGACGCACAGATTTCACCCACATCTCAGCAGAGGATGCTTAAATTACTCAGCTGTGTTAATTGGCTTTGGGCTATGCCCAAATAACAAGGCAATCATTCCAGCTGTCCAGCAGTCCCAAATATTAATGATACATCAGGTAAATGTTTGTGCCGCAGGCCGTGGTAGATACCAGATGCACACTCAGCTGCGCATCTCTCAGTGTCTTAGGTCTTGAATGTGGCAAAACATGGTAACTAAATGTGTTTTCCCCGCATGTTAAGTAGTTTGAGTTTCGCATAGGTTTTGTGAATGCTTTGCATAAGGCTTTGCTTGGTGAAACTTGTGCAAACAAATACCCATCCTTCTACACAGGTAACAATATTATTAGATTTACCCATCATCCATCTACACAGGAAGTAACCTCACTGGTTTACCACAAAAAACATCTTTAATAGGAGAAATGAAGGAATAGGAATGCATTTCCCATCACTCATCTACACAGGAAGTGACATTACTGGATTTACCCTTCATTAATCTGCACACAAAGTTTAATCAGTTCCTGGCCTCTCACTGCTTGAGTCAACTCTTCAGGGCATCCCATCACCTGAGTGTCCTAAGCAAAGGGCTGACAGAGACAAGAGTATCAACTGTGTGGGCTTGTTAGGGCCAGAAAAGGCATTGGCCAGAGCCCTTTTTTCACCAAAACTTACAAGGTAAGATATAGTCACATGACTCACCCAGCATCCCATATGGCCGTTCCCCACAATCACATCATGATGTAAATTCCCAAGACACTCACATAGCATTCGTAGAAACCCAACCTTGTAGACATCTCACTAACTACCAGACACCCTCAAACTACAGAACACACATTCCAACTCATACTCATCAAGTTTGCCCTGCAGGGCTCCAGGCACCAGATATCATAGACCTCATCAGTTATCACAAGCTTGACGCCCTCTTTATCATAGAAACATGGTTCACTCCTACATCTTTGCACATCCCAGATGCCCTTCTTCCTACAGGCTACAGCATCTATTGTGTGATACATGCACATAGGAAAAGAGGAAGCCTCGCTGTCATCCATAAGTCCTCCTGGTTCTTCCCCCTAGGCAAACAAGTAACACAACTCCGTGGAGCAGCTGACATGCCATTTTTCTACTATTTGCAACTCAAACCACCACTTTCCATCCCATCTACAGACCTCCTGGGCAGAACAAGGACTTCATTGATGAATTCTCAGATCTCGTCACCACCTCATCCATCCGACATGCCCACACCATCCTCTTGGGTGATTATAACCTCCCAGGTAACACAAGCTCATAAAAAAGAAACACTGTTTAAAACCTCATCAGTACACAAAAAGTGGAATAGTATGTCACACAATAAACACATGCCAGAGACCACATCCTCATCCTTGTGTTCTCAACATTACCAACAATCTAATGCAACCCCCCATACCCCTAGACTTGGCTGACCACCTAGCTGTCCCTATCTCCATGCTTAGCGCCCTACCAGTACACCAAAGTCAACACAAAAGAGAAGACTAGCCCTTCAGAATCTTCGAAGACTTCTCCATAGACAAACCAATGCTTGAACTCATCATCACTCACCCTATAACGTGTACATCCAATGACAACACCCTTCTATCAACAACTTAAACAATTGTGGGGAAAACTATGCGAACATCCACACCCAATTACAACACATAAGTGCAAGTCAAAGGCTTGGTACTTCACAGACCTTGCTGACAATAAAAAATCCATCTGCAGACAAGAAAGAAAATGGAAGAAATCAGAACTCTCAGCCCATCTTGATACTCACGTCCCGCCGCTCAGGACGCAGACTGCTCATCACATCAGTCAAAGCAAAGTACTATATCAACACCCTCAATGAAGTCACCAACAGAAGTAGACGGCTGTTCAAGAAAACAAAGTACTGTACTGCCCTTGCTGGACCCACCTATTCCTCACTCCATAGTAAAGTGCAATGCCATCAACCTCTTCTTCTGTGAAAAAATACAGACGATTCGACAGCCCATCAATGACACCCAGCCTACTTCAACTCCTATACCCATGCTTTCCTGAAGGATGCTATGGCCAGCTTTCATTGCCCTATCTCTCTCAGATTTTGCAGACAAACTCAACTCTCTCAAAACCACTTCTAATGATGATGACGTCCGACCATCGTAATTGATCAAAGCTTTCCCCAGAGATGTTATCTTACCCCAATTTACCCGGCTTACCATTGTCAATGCTTTCCCCACTTAAGGCATCTTCCCAGAAGTTCTCAAGACTGGCCAGATCATCCTACTCTTAAAGAAACATACACTAGGCCCTAATGACCTCACCAACTACTGGGCCATCACTCATCAGGCAAAATCAATGAAAAACCACTCTATGTTCACCTTCAAGAACACACCAAAGCTACAGATCATGCTGCAGTATGGATACTACTACTATACACGTCAAAGATAATGCCCTCTTGACCACAGATGAGGATGACCCCAGCCTCCTGATATTGCTGGACCTCTCTGCTGATTTCAACACAGTCAAACATCCCACCCTCATACACACCCTGGAGTCTCAAAAGGGATTCTCCGGAAATGAACTTCACCGGGTTTCCTCCTGCCTTTCCAACCAACCTCAGTTTGTTTACATGGGCAAATTCAGGTGGCAAAAGACCCTTGTCATCTGTGGAGTGTCCCATGGCGCCCTACTGTCTCCTTTCATCTTTAACCTATTTATGGACCATCTTAGCACTCTACTCACAGATTACATCATGATTCACCAATATGCTGGTGGTACACAAAATCTGTTTGAAATCTCCTCTGCTTCAGACATCCAATGCCTGAAGCTTTGCTTGCACATCACAGAGACATGGATTGTCCACGCCTACCTGAAGATCAACCCAGCCAACACAGAAGTCCTGTTATTTGTCAAGAACAACAAACACGATCAATTATAAATATGGCTCAATGCGTCAGCTTTGATTGCTTTGAAAACCAACTTTCAGCTAATGCCAAGTCACTTGGATTCACCCTAGGTATCAACCTCACCCTCAACGAACACATTGCCAAAAGACCAAAGACAATCTGATACCAGCTCTTTCTTCTAAAGAAGTTCAATCCATTTCTTATAGAAAGCGACTTCAGAACTGCTGTTCAAACTATCTTACTCTTACATCTAGATCGTGAGAATGCCTTACTGCATGGCCTGCCAGACTCCACACTGGCACACCATAGGGACACCCTGCAAGCTGCAGCACGTCTCACCCAGGACCTGAAGAAATATGATCTCATCACCCCCATCCTGATTGAACTCCATCCGCTCCCCTTGCTGGCATGCACCATCTTCAAAACAAGCTGCATTATTTACAAAACTATCACAACACGCACCCCTGCATATCTTACAGACAAGCTCACCATCTCTGGTGGAACTTGCTACACTCATTGTATTGGATGCCATTAGACCGCAGACTAACAAGTGTATACAAGAAAAAAAAAGACAACAAGTAAATTCTATCCATGAAACCAGCATCTAGAACGACATACCCGCATCCATCAGGACTACCTCAACACTGCTCCAATTTAGGAAAGAGTTAATGACTCACCTCTTTAAAGAACGCTACATCACAATGCATTAACCACACAACTCAGCTTCCTCTCCTCTTGGTCATTGACGTTATGCTTGTCTTTAGCCATGTACAGCGCTACACTGCCTTTTGGGTAGGTCCACTCTATAGAATACCATATGAATACATACATTCCTGCTAGGTGCACCATTTAGTTAGAATCCCTATTTGACCACAAACAGGAGCTTGCACCTGAACCGAGAACCGCTGGAAGGAAGACAGAAGAGCAGTGGAACAAACTTCCATTGAAACCTTGCAAGAGCACATAGACATTTTGTGCCATGAGGAAATGAATAAAAAGCTAGGTACATTCTGTAGCTTATTCAATATGGAATGAGCAGCAAATTTTGATCCAATTTCCAGGTAAAAAGGTAGAGTCAGTGAAATCTTTTTTGGTACCATATTCAGCGAATAGCAAGTGACGCAGAATTAAATTACTTGATTGTGCCTGGCACAACAATTTATAGATTGGGCACCAAAAATCTATTTGTGCAGGGTTCTGTCTTTATTCTTTAGTCTTTAGGGAGCTTAACAGTAATTCGCAGAATTGTATTGTCTCATGCAGTATTATTCATGCGAATACTATGACTGGATGTTTTTATTCTTGGTATGTGATGTACTTTCTATTATTAACCTTGTACATGCAGTGCGAGAAAGTCACAGAGATGGGTCTGCATTGATGATGTGCGCATCTAAAGTCACTGATAAGCTCAAGCTGGTGGTTAGTTTTAGACGGTGGTTGCACGTAGACCAACCAACACTTATTTTTGGGCATTGACACGTATTTTCCCACAACAGGCTTTTACCCAGGGGAAGAGAGAGAAAAATACAAAAAGGGTAAAGGAGGAAGAGAAAGAAAAACAGTGTCAAAGGGAGAAAGTAGGGATGAAAAAGGACTCACAAGAGTGAGATAGAGAGACAGGAAGTGTCTGATGGTGGATTACAGAGTCAGGAAGTGGAATCAAAACTACGCAGCCTTGGTATTCGGCGCCCTGACGTTTGGGAGCGTCGGCCGTGGACTTCTGAGAAATACTTTGGTCCCGGCACTTATCCTTTTACAAATTAGTCAATGGCTTCAGCTAAGGCCTCACATGGCATTTTACAGAGAGCGTATACCTTGCACTATTCTAGGGTCTCGGGCTATAAATTCCGCGGACCAGATATTCTCGCCTCAGTGCCTATTCTAATCATGAGTCCCACGCTGCAACTCTGGGCAATAGCTTGCTTAATCTCCACAACGGCCCCAACAGCGCTGGGATGCCTGGCCTTCACCATGGAGGTGCCCAGGAGTGGACACCTCACATGGAAAAGCCAGGAAGGGTTCCTTCAGCGGTATGAATACAGCGCTGAGATACCCGTAGTGGTGTTCAGCGCTATATAAGAAACCATACATTTACATTTACATTTTAAAAGCAGCCATCAACATTGAGGCCCCCCTGAGTTCTACGGCTCTGCCCATCATTCTCTTATTGCCATGTCAGAAAAGTCGTATAAAAACACCACCATTAAGGCCTCGCTCTTTGTGTTTTTGCTTCACTTCGTGGCCCCAGCAGTCCCTTTAAGGAGCCACGGTTCAGTACCCTGGGACACAGCAGCAGCTCTAGAGTGCAGAAAGCCTGCACCAGATGGGGGCTTTACATTTTGTTTAGTTTTTAGGAACGGATTTTTATAACATCATTCAAAATCAGCCCGATGCCTTATGGTGTTTACACAGAGAGCTTTGTAGCTAAGATGTTTACAGTGTGGAGAATGTTTTAAGATATTTTATAGTTATGATATTTAGATAATTGGAAGGAAAAAAGATAGTTTGTTGAGATTACTGAAATGTCGGTACCAGTAAAGTAACTTATGAGGCTCAATAAATATGTTCGCCTTGGTGGAAAGTACAAACTAACTTAAAACAAAAACAACATAAGAAGGAATTTCTTTTTAGTGAAATCATTTCCTTTCCTTAATCAAAAGATGACAGCCTCTGCCTTGGAACTTCCATCTGTAACACACCATACCATCTATCTGCAAAGCAGGGCTCCCTCTTTGTGACTGATACACTGCAGTCTCTTGTGGTAAACTAATATTTTATATAAATCACCACAAGATAAACACACACTGAATATTGACATTCAGTTTATATTTTTTATTTTTTTTCTGTTACATTTTTATTGCAGTAGTTGAAACAGAAGTATGCGCCTCCCACAGTTTTTAACGAACAGCATCAGATTTATTTTAACTTATGAAACATTTATGCAAAGCAGCAATTCGAGCCTTTTTTCCAAGTGCCAAAACAATGCATCAACGCAAAACAATAGTCTCTTTGAACTTTTAAATCTGTTCCAAAAGTAAAGTTTGAAATATCTGCGCGTGTGTGGGCCACAAATGTGAAGAATGCAAACATTTCATAACAAACATGTTTAAGAGCACGTCGTTGAAGTGATACGCTTAAAGATAGTCCATGCTGAGTTAATTAATGCGCTCCCATAAAAATAAACCTCACTCTCTAGATGGAACAATGAAAATCATTACTTATGTGTGCCTTGGACAGCTGATGGATGTGTGTGGAAAGTTCTGTGGCGCTTGCTGTGCCTAAACCCCTGCTGGAGAATGCCATTTAAAATTAAAACAGAAATTGTTCTGATGGAAGGCTTTGACATTCTTTGTAAATCGGTGTTAAAGATTAAAGACTATTTTTGAAGTTTTTTTGGTAGCCGTCAAACTGATTCTTCCATGTAATGTGACTTACTATTATGTTCCAGACTTTACCCTAAAGCACTTTAAAGTTTGAAAACGGGTTATTCTGTGTGGACTATAGAGCAGGCATGCTTCCAGGAGTTGTGTTTTTTTGTGGTGTGTAACAGGCGAAGTGATCGTTGGACAAAGAACGACACACTAAACAGGTCAATCTTTGAAATGGTGAATTTGACGAAAAATTGTTGGGAATGGACCGGAGTGGTGTCTTTCTTTTCTCTAATCTTTTTTGCCTGCTCTCTTCTACCTGGCTGTTCTTTTAGAAAGTAAATGTGGGTTTATGATAAGGGACTTTTCCTGTGGGGGGTACTTACATAAAATCCTGACATTCCCATTCTAAAGCATGTTGACCTTGTTAGACCAGATTCCAAACGTACGTAACCCCTACAAATTAAGACTTCAAGATGGTTGCCGTGGATTTTAAGGCTCTTGCAGCTTATGGTCGCTGTATGTCGGAATTCGTCTTCCAAAGAAATACATTGAAGCAAATCTTATATCAACTCGAAATGCTCGCCTATGTGAAACTGTGTTTATAGTAGCGTCATCTGGATCCATTAAAGATTTGAATTGGTTGGCTGCCTTGTAGATGGCTAACCTTCTCATTGGATGGTATCTGGTGAGCCTCTGTGCTTTGTTCTTCCATTCAAAATCCATGACATGTGTCTCATGGCCTTTTCAACATGTTTTATCTCATTGTTGACACATTCCTCATTAATCTATTGCTTTCTTTCAAAAGTCTTGCAGTTTTATATAGGTTCTAAAGAGCAATGTATAACTGGTTTGTGCCGTTTATCTGAGGTCATAATCAAGGCATTTTACTGAAATAAATCACTGTTCTACAGCACATCATGTGGTTTGATAATTTGTCTTTGTTTCTATCAAACAAAAAAGGGTATGATGTAGAGACCGAATTGGTTGTATTCAGTTCTGCGTTCATCGACCCACCGAACAAAAAAATCCAGTTCGCTTTACAGGACATATATAATGAATATGCATAAGGCAAATTTACATATAATGAATTGCAGAGTTCTCGAATGCTTATTGATCATTCTGTAAACGGACTGTTTTTACTATTGTTGTGGCTCAACACACTAAGGACTATTTGCCTTCCTTTAAGCCATCCAACGGTCCTGTGGAAGCCTAGGCTTCAAAAACTTGGTGCAGCCGTCTCATGGCAGTGAGATGTGGAGCAACATCAAATGAATACCACTTCATGTTGTAATGGAATTTGTTTCCTATTGATCACACATTAAAGTGTTACTATGCAAACAAAGCTCAAAGATGAGAACAAAGATGAGGGCAGAGGATGTGGTCTAACGGCTAGAGTGCTCGACCTTGGAGCTGGGGAACCGGGTTCAAGTCTCAGCAGAGATACTCAACATCCTGTGATTCTGGGCAAATCACTTAATCTCTCTGTGCCTAACAGAAATTATGAATGTGTCCATCTGTAACGCAACTGGTGCTCATGTAAAGCACTCTGATGCTTTTGGGTCTAGTTCGCGCTACATAAAACTCCCCCAAAAAAAGAGATCCGTTTTGTTGCCTTGCAGTGTGACTGACAGTTGCTCTTACCAGGGTGAGACGCTGAGCGAACAAATCATCTGCTTCTATTCCCTTTATTATTAGATATTTGTAATCCTCTTCCCTGGGGTACTAAACATATGTAAATAAAAAAACATTCTTACATCTTGCGTTACGAGATATAAGTAAATAGAGAAGCATTTTATAGAAGCCCTGGAGCTGACGAGACCAAGCAAATACTAAATACTGCGGTGGCAACAGGCCACCGTATATGAACTGCTGTGTGCGTAGGACAGCGGATGTATCGGAAGATATACTCATCTCCCTTCCTTAAACACTGCCAAAAGGAGGAATGACCTACAATACTATACACCCAACTTCTTATCAGTACACAACAACACACTCAGCATGAAAGACTTAACACAACACACCATGTAACACAAGCCCACAATACTGCCCCCACAAAAGTATCACATTCACCCATCTCACGTGGCCTGCTGCAATCGTACTTGCTAAGGGCATACCAACCAACTAAACATAGATACGGCACAGTGCACCTCGACTGTAGAGGGGTAGACTTCACACCCCTGCAGCCACCTAATTCGGCCCAGTGCCACTGTACCTTCAGGAGAGCTATATTTCCTCTGCTCTCCGTCACACTTGACCCAACAAGGGTCCTATTACTAAAAATCTAAAACAAAAACAGTAAAAAGGTACATGTGCGCAGCGGCCAGAGCGGCTGACTCCGCAGTGCGGGGATCACGGTTCGACCCCCGGGGCTGGCGGCAGCTCAGTTCAGCATCATGTGACTCTGGGCAATAGCTCACTTAATCTCCCCGACAGCCCCCAGTGCCTTGAAACCCTTAAGGGAGTGATATGTTCATTCTTTGCAAATAGGATTTACATCAACACCTGTACATCATCTTCACTGCACACATCAAAGTGCAATGTCTCTTAAAATGCTATCTGTGTAGAGCTGTTTAATAGGGGCTGCCAAATTTGTTGCAGGGAAAATGATCTGAAACATCAACAAGTTAATTGTACCCTGGAATATCATTGAGGAGCTCAGTGGCACATGTGTTTCTGGCAGCAGCGGTCCGTGGAGGGAGTTCCGTGGGGCGGGAAGGCGGGGCGGGGGAGGGGCAGGGTGGGGGGTACTAAAAACCAGAATAATTGGAGGTAAGTAAACAATTAAATAAATAAAACGAACTACGTAGCGCGCGCTGCACCGCATTTTGTGATGCAGGACGCGCTACGAAATTCGTTTTATTTATTTAATTGTTTACTTACCTCCAATTATCCATGTTCCGGTGTTTAGTACCCCCCACCCTGCCCCTCCCCCGCCCTGCCTTTCCGCCCCACGGAACTCCCTCCACAGACCGCTGCTGGTTTCTGGGGTTCACATTCTGCAAACTTTAAAACATGATTCTTACCTGGCCTGACTACTAACAAGGTTGGTCTGTTTACTTGTAGGAACAAATCTGCCATTTACAGTACAGCATCAGCATTTTAGCCCTTTGTGAATTTTTGCGGTTATCCCATTTTTAAGTCCCCCTTCGCCGTTGTAAAGATGTTCTGCTAACTGCAAAATAACTTTGACTGCATTGTGTGACAATAATCAGTATAACAGAACCCAGAAATGTTGGAAAATGTATGCAGACCCTTTCTCTGCAGGGTTTTTCTATAGCCAGTGTCAAACATATATTACCTTTTCTCTGCAGGGTTTTTCTATTTACAGTGTGAAATGTAGATTTCCTTTTTGTTACAATACATTTTCACAAAAGTCAAGATTTTCAAAACAAATGTAACAAACTTTGAACAAACTTTTCAACTTCCCATTCCCATTCCTCTGTTTAATGCCACTGTGTTTCTTAAGTCTCCCTTGGACCTTTTTTTGAACTCACCCAACTATATAAGCAATATTGACTTTCGGATTATTGCTTCTAACAAGGGATACAGACTCTTAAATTGGACAGAACTGCAGTTGCATAAATGATGGCTGTTTAATTCCTTCCTGTAAATATTTGTGCTCTGTGTTTTGAGTAATGGCATTGATGATTTTTAGCATGCAATTTATTATATATAGTAAATAATCCCTTTGAAAATAAATATTTGTGTTTTCTAATGCTTCTTAAATGCGGGCTCTTCCCACAGTCGGCAACAATAAAACTAGTTTGATTTTATATATAGTGTTACTGGGGCAGAATGGATGAGCTGCTACCGACCTAATAGTGACGATTAATATAAACAAGCATATATATATGCCACACTTCTGAACGAGGAATGGATTCCCTGCTACTTAAAACACAGGGGTTATTTGCATGTGCCAATTAATGAAAGATTGCAATTAAATGAAAAATAAAGAATGTTTGCACATTGCTGGTGGAAGACGAGCAAGGATTTAGTAGAATGAACAGTTATTGTTTGTGGTTGTAACAAAGGATCACAGCGATCGCTGAAGAAAAAAAACGTTGATTTTATATTACTAACGTGTCATCCAGCCAGTGGCGTGGCTAGGCCTTTTGCCGCCGGTGTTGGTCCCAGTCTCTGTCACCCCGTTGCAGCCATATGAGCGGGGGGTTTGTTGGTGAACGAATCCTGCGTTTGCCGCCCCTTGCGTCTGCAGGTTAGAGGGGGATGAGGCCGCTGCCCACAAAACTTGTGCCGCCCAGGTGGACCGCCACTCCCCGGTTCCCCCTTGCTACGCCACTGCATCCAGTACTTGTTCACCTTAACACCCAGGATGCATGGTGTGCCCTGACTGTAGGTCCACAGATGTATAGTTAAGCAAAGACTCCATGGCTATATTTCCCTTTATGTTTTAAAAGAAACAGTGGTCCTTAGAAAACGGAGGGTACAATTGGGATAAATACAGTCCAGAATCGATACTATATTATGGGATGTCCAGCCGGACAGACCTATTTATTTATACAATGTAATATTTACATATACAACAACATACTTATTGTGGGACACAATCCTGTATGCTTCAGGGAGAAAAGACAATACATGTAAATCAATTACATATAGGTGAACAAGGGGGCATTTCAGGCAAGACGGAAAGAGCTTGTATACATATCCAATGTTACATAATTACCCAAGGTCCTTGATTACCTTATCTGGGTTCCCTTGTTTCTTTTCAAATATATATTTACCTTTATGTCACAGCCTACCAAATTTGAGAGTGCATATAAGCTTCACTTACAACCTTTACTTCATTAAGGTGAAAGTGAATCTATATTCTCAGTACTTCATAGCATATGAATGAATCACAAAAAACATAAATGCAAGAAAACATGCCTAATGTGCGATTTTATGTCAGAATATTGTTCGTAAATATTTTATCTAATAGACATATCTTGTCCTAAATATTGTATACAAAAAAAAATTCTCATTGTATGTAGATTTTCTATTATTACCTCCAATGAGGCAATATTTGTGTAATAATGAGTAAAGCACAATATTTCTGCAGATAATTTTTTTGCCATTCTGCGGTCATACTCTACTGAATGTTACAGCCTTAAGTTTTGAATATTTACTTGATGTCTGCAGGAAAAATTATAACTGTTCAAAGTCTCCTCTTTTAAGTTGGGATGTGGTTGAGAAATAGTTTTCTGACTAGGGGTCCAGGGCAATGATCCCCTGCATTTGAATTGGAGATCCTGCAATTAAATCGGAAATCTGCGCAGATTGACCGTATAAGGGACTTGCATTCTGAAAAACACAAAGAGGACAGGTGCGCACTCTTCGGATAGTGTTAGCCATACCTTGCCCGACTTCATCGCAATAATAGAATTATTATTTTTTTTTTCAATAAGTGTGACCGCACGCAAAAGGTGGGATAGTCAGAAATAACTGTCAGCATCCTCTCTGAATGGATCAGAAGCATAGCATTTGTGCTGAGGTTCAATCTCATTGGATCCCGGCACACCGATCAAGCCGCAGCCTAAGCACTGACAAGCTGGAATTGCTACACACTGATATCTTGAACATGTACAATTCATACATGAAATCTCTTGTCTTGGGGTCAGATGATCCTCTTCTGCTCACCTGCTTCATACGCCCAGGTTTTTTCTTTCACGACAGGGTGGCCGCTCCTTTCAGGTTCTGATATCGTCATTATGGAATAAACTCCCTATTGATCTGCGCCAGGAAAGGGACCTTTTGTGTTTCCGCCGCAAACTAAAGACAATACTGTTTTAATATTCTCTATGGCTATCTTTTCAGCTGAATTGGCTCTGTGTTACGGGTCCTATGTCTAGCGCCGGGACACTCCTGGGAGTAGCCGTGCGCTCAACAAATACCTAGTAACATAACATAACATGCCACCAAAACTCATCTGCAACTTTGAGATATTTACAGGCCCCGAAAAGCAGCTAGATAAAGCCAAGAGCAGAAACGAATGGCATATGTACATTTCTTTACCTATATTTTCTGATCGATTGACGTACACACGGGATGCATTGTGAGAGCAATATCCAAAAGTGCTATGAACAAATTGTACAATGTTTTTTTTTTAATACAGAATTTCAGGATGTGCCAATTAGTAAAACAAAAACAATATATAATGTTGATAAGGCTTTGTCATAACATACCTGTGCCAATCCTTAAAGTTTTGCCTTTAAACGGTGCCACAAGGCAAAGTGAGGCCTCTGTACACTCATAATGCCCAAACATCGCCCAGCAAGGCCACGGGATGCATCAATATCCTGTGACCTGTGCCTCATGATGATACTAGCAGGAGAACCAGCCCGGGCAGATAAGATAATCCACATAAAGGGAAATTGTATGTGTTTGTTTAATTTTTATATAGCAGACATTAGATCCAGTGGGCATCAAAGTGCATTATATAACAGTTTCAAAATGTATGAGGGCAGTTACATAGGAATGGTTTCAAGAACATAAGAAAAGTTTCATATAATAGAGCAGCTTAATTTAACAGTATAACAGCATTGCAATTTGTGACATATTCAGTGTATCTCAATCCAGCAGGACATTTTGGCCCTAGTGTATCTTAGCTACCATTGGTCTTGTGGGATTTCCAGTGAGATTTCTGTGTACTTTGTTCCGCTCTTTCCTGCGTGGTCTATTCTTTGCTGCCAGGATACAGTTCAGATAGATAGGCACTTCCTACAGGGACACCTGGCATGATTTATTCAAAGTTCATTAACACATGCATGTGGACGATGGATCCTAGTGGAAATTGACCATTCACCTTTAGTTCCCCATTGCTACAATCACAATGTTTGCAAGCAGCGAATGGCACCATACGTACCATATGGGAAGATTGAGATTCATAGATATAAATGAGCCTCTGAAAAAACAAGCATATATATTTTGGGAGAACAACTTCCTGACACATTCATGACTGTCCTTTGCAGAATTCCTTAACCAGTCTGTAATCAAATTGGCACAAACTTCTGGAAAACCCATTGCATAAAATGGAAAGGCTGACATTTCACTGGGGCATAATTGCAATCCTTGCTCATTAGTTACTAATTTGTGATGCTTGCATTTATTTTAAATCACCAAATGAGTACACTAATCTTGGACCACTAGTTTAAGGGTAGATATATTGTTTGGTAGGCTTGTTGTTCCATTGTTTTACTGCCTAGGTGTTGACATGTTCTGCCTTGATAGCAGTATGACTTTACTCTGTGCAAGTTTCTACCACGGGGAAGTGTGTCTCAGATGTCAGCGGTGAGGACATGACCTGCCTGGCTTATGGTTAGAAAGTGGTGCTGGGAACATAGTTAGATAATGCACAGATGTTGCCATGTTGCATTCCCTTTAAATGTATTCACACTGTTTGTAATCCATCAGTAATTAAGAAACATTAAATAGAACACTCAAAAACTCATTATAAACATACTGGAAGGATTCACCAACCAGCAGTGTAGGGGAGGGAGGCATCTGAACATTCAGCGTGGAACTCAGTCCACTTGATGTTTGAGCATAAATAACATTCTCACATTAAATACATCAAAGTAAAATACCTTTGGCAGTGGGCCATACGTCACTCTGGCCAAGGGTCTAATCATTGACAAGCATAATCCCTTACCCAGCCACATATGCATCTTAAAGTAAACTCAGTCTCCATTGACAACCACTTCCAAGTTCTCACAATCATCCTTACCTGCATCAAACATGCTGGTTTATCTCTATATATAACTCTGCCACTTACCTCAGGAATGGTACCACTCCTTACATCATTACTACTTCAGCAAGACTCGAGAAAGCTTATTTCACAGTCTCATGTACCCTCTCTTCTTTAAAATAAATTTTTGATCAATCTTTCCTTTGATACAGGCAGTGCTTAATTTGTACAGGCGGTTGCTGGTGATGTGTGCCCCCACTCATTCTATGGGCTCAAGAGTTATTTTATCCTCAGACTTTGACCGATAGCAGTAGCATAACAATAGCCCCTGCAGGCCCCGGAGTGCTGGAGGGCCCCTAGATCCAGGGGGCCCCCTCCGGCACTGTGCACGGGTGGCAGCTGAGAGCTCCTGACTGGGTTGGAGTTTGGGGGGGTGCTCTATCTACTTTGCAGGGGAGCCCCCTCAAGTTTTCTTATGCCACTGACCCGGCGCAAGAGAGAGAAAGACAGAAAAGGGTGAAAAAAGAGAAAAGGAAAATGGCCTAACATTGACAGCCTAGAGCAAGATAAATAGACATGAAGCGTAGTAGAATGGTGAAAGAAAGAAGCTTGACACAGAATCACTTCCATGCAGCCTTGGTATTTCGCATCCTTAATAGATTGGGCTGCCACTGGGCACCTGCACCTATTTTCTGTTACAAATTAGGCACAGAATCCAGAACTGTCAAGGCGTCTTTCTCGATGGTGTGTTGTTTTGCTATGTTATTTTCTGGATTCTTTGTATCATAAGCTCCTGTAGAGTGTGTTGGTTTGACTCCCATCAGAACACCATTTATTTCTGACAGTGAGTTTGGCAATGCCCTGGGCTCTTCCTGGAATGGTTTACACTTGGTACAATACTTTCAGGTTATCCACGCTCAAATCACTTGCTTTGGATATTGGGAAAGAATTGTACAGTAAAGATCTATAAAAGGTGGCACAGTAGCGCGGTACCACAGTAGCAACCAAAGCTGGATAATTCAGTTTTTAATTAATTTAATTTGTAGCACTACATAGAGGGAATCCATATATACAGGCTCTTGCCCTCTGGAATTCACAGTTATGGAGTACAGGTGTCTCCTCATGGACAGAATCCTCATTTAGTTAAATGAATGAATTTGAATGGAACTTACATGGACAACATATGGGTGTGATTCAAATTGGAAGTGGAAATAGTTTTTAATTCTGGGGTCCTGTCACTAACACTGGTCTTCTACCATCAGCGGATATTTCTAGTGTAGATCAGAAATGTAACCCCCTGTCACAGATATTTTAATTTGAATAAGAAATGTCGATCTATGCTCAACATGAAATTCAAGACCTTGGATTGAATGATTTGGGGTGTAGGGACCTATTGCAATATTGTTAACTTGAATGTTGGGTGTGGTTACCATCATACGAGTTGAGCTTCTATACTTCGATGGCCTGCAGTCAGGCACAATTTTTGTTTTATTGCTGTGAGATAGAACACAGTGCCACACCTGAATCTACCACTTGACAACGTGTAGACATAGTCCATAAGTTTAACATGAGAAAATACCAGATGTTGTGTTACTAGTGTTCCATGAGTCCATATTAGACAAAAACATCCACCTCGGAGCCCAAGACCAAAGAAATGTTACTTCAACGTTACCTTTATTTTCTTGACCTTTGACACATTATTGGATGGATTTCCAGGTGACCTGGTGTTGTGATGATGGTTTTGCCTTGTCAGCCATCAGACCTGGTTATGACTTACTGAAGAGTGTACAGATTTTAACACCTGGCTCATGAAGGCAAATTTATCAAATACAGCCCAGCCCATGCGCTGATTATATTTACCTTTAGAAACCAGACATTGAGAGGGGATAGCTAGTTATAAGTCACTGTATTTTGAATTTAGACAGGAATAGTTACACAACTAAAGTCATCTTGAAACCCTATAAATATGCAGGACGATTTCCATTCAGACTCTTTAGGAAACAGCTGCTGGCCTGCAGTGACAGCTGCCGCTTATCTGAGTGGTGTGGTGGGTGAAGGCGGGTGGGGGGCTGGGGATCAACAACAAAATAAAAATGTAAAAAAGACTTACCTGCTGCTCAGCTCCCACTGATGTTCCCAGCTGCCTCGATGATCCTCTCGTCCCCCCGGATGTGGATGGACCTCAAGGCACAGAGGCTCCCCACCCAATCCAGACGCTACTCTCATAGCATGAGAGCAGCGCCAGGATTGGTCTGAGTGGCCTTGTTTGCCGCTCAGACAATGCCTTGGAGCCCGTGGCTTTTCTCCAACCCGGCTATGCAACGCAGCTGGATTGGAGAAACATAAGTGCGCATGTCTGCTTGGCCGGCCTAGGACAGCAGGCCAAACATACATGCGCACTTATGAGTGCACACTGCTCCTCCTCTGTGCCGTGCCTGGCCCTATAATTATTGTGCAGCTCAGACAGCAATAAATAAAATGATAATATCAGAATCTTACTATCGTTATATTTATCATCTGCTGGCTCTGGGCAGTGGGGCGACGCTCCTCCGACATTATGGAGGAGCCGCCCCTGCTGGCCTGACCATCGGCAACTATGTCTTAAAGTCCTACACTCATCATCAGATAAGAGTGCTCGGCAACCATCTCATTAGCTGTAGGCCTACCTGCAACGCTGGCTTCTTGCGTGACACCCAACTAGCCATTGACACTCCCACTGTAACTCTGGAGAGCTCCCCTATTTTGGGATGGTGCGCATCATATTATTAATACTGCAGCGATGCAGCGAAGGACTCCTAACTAAGGTTTGCACTACCTACAGACCTTCCGACAAGACTTTGTTTAAATCTCCCCTGCACAGAGAGAGGAGCGGAGAGATGGTTGAGACACCTGCAATTTTCTTTCCATAATGATGGCATGGAGTCTCTTCACAAGGCCTGCCTGTTGTCCTTTTTTCAGCAGCAGATGCTGGTAAATTGGAAACAAAATAACAGCAATAAAGCAAGATGTGTTTGTTTCCTTGCCACCCGAGTCGCAGCTGTACTTTATTAGCGATTCCGATATCCCATGGACACTCCACTTTTAATGACATTTTCTTGACTTGCTTAATTATCAAACCATTTCTGACCCACTCTTCCGCTGGAAATATTGCTATTTTCCCATCCTAAACGGTGCCTAATGAACATATTTGCATGCGACCGGGCATTGCGCGACATCATTTCGCATTTCTGCGTTTCAGCTTGCATCACTCAAACCAGCTTTTGTGGATTAGTAAGTGGGTGAAATCAAAAATCTCATTTCATATCTGACATTAATAACTTTCTGGGAGAATGAGCATTGGCATTTTGTGGAGACCCGAATCGTGTCCAATGCCCTAGAAGCGCAAGGGCAGCAGACAAACCTCCCAACTGGATAGCAAAATAAATCATGCATAATGCTGATTTTCTACCTTCCACCTTAATTAATGTGCACCATCCATTACTGATGTTACAATATGAGAAAAAGACTAGTGGGGAATGGAGCAATAAAAAAAAATACCTATAGATTTATCTGCCTCTTTTTTCTCTATTTAAACAAATAGTCTTCAAGCCTGTGAATGCTGCTCTGAGACATGCTTTGAATAATAAGCATCATAAAATCTAATCAGATTTATAAGAGGAATTGATTGTTGTGGCAGGAGGAGAGGGTTGAAAATAAGCTGAAATTTAAGTGTTAATTTTTATGCTAATCCACAGTGGCTTCATATGAAGCAATTTTGTTCTGTGCCACAAATATAAAATTGTCCCTCGCAGAGAAATGTCAGCTTGCTAGACCTGAAAGCTGTAATTTATTAGGTATGTTTCTATTAGTATGTGTCACAGTTGTTAGCAGGCTATACACACAATGGTGCCTCATACTTATCCGCTAAGTCGCAGAATGTTTCGGCTCAGTGGCTGGAACGGGCGTATTAATACATTATCATATACAGGGTGGTCTGTGCCCTGTGGACAAAAGGCTATTTAACACAATTTAATGTCATTCCGAGGAGGAGTGGGGAAATAAAGACAGCGAATAAAATGGCAGCTGTGGCTTTCACAGATCAATCATGCGCAACCCCCCCTCCGACGGAAGAGGTATGACATGCCTGCCAAGGAAAAGAATAAAACCAGGCATTTATTTATTTATTTATTGTGTGCCCGTGAGCCCCCCCCCCCAACACCCCTCACCCCCCCCCCCCCCACCCCAGTGTTATGTTTTTTCACAAACGCCATTAAGTGATCGATTTACGCCGCCACGTGATGATGTCACCCGAGTGGAGTTGGGGACACAGATGACAGTTAAATTCGCGTGGCGTTGACCTTGTTGCGGCACATCCCCGCGACCCCGCCAGATTTCCTCCCAGTGTCTGGTTTCAGAGGAAGCACTTTTTTTTGTGTGTGAAGAATATCTAGTTCCTTGGTAGTGAATAAACAGAATTAAAAGAGTTCTGATGCGATTCACATATAGGTCAATTACATGCACCAACATCTGCTCTGTCACAGTCATTTGCATATGGCATTCATATGTTAATGATGCCTCTTTTTTGCCCAAGTAATATATTTAAAGAAACACGAGATTTGCATATAAGTTTGGATCAGTACATCACGAGCCCACACAATTCGCGTTTGCGAGTGATGATTTTTAAAACAATATCTCGTGTGGGGGACGCCGCAGTTCAGAACTGCTCTGATTAACGCAAGAAGCCCCTCGGTGGGAAAGCCTGCATTCGAAAGCAGCTTAAAGCCTTATAAATCAATAATGACACAGATGGACTGGCGATAATCTATTTAGAATGCCTGATAGCAAATAATGTTGCACAGACGACGATAAGACCCTTAACTGTTTTAGCAGCAAGCTCGCGCTCGGCCCACCCCTTTTGTAAATGGTAAGTTCGAGCCCAAAAATAAGTCTTCTCACGTGCGCTGCATGGGCGGCAAACCATCTTGCTGGGATTGGGTGGCGCGAGGGGGGCAACGTGGGCAGAAGAACAAAGAGCGGTGCCAGCTCCTGCCAATACAATAATATCGCTCCCCGTTTCTTTTAACTAAACAGGGCCTCTTAATGGAATTGTGTCTTCACGTGTAAATAGCATTAAAAGCCGCTTCCCCTCGACTCCGTGGCCTGCGCGAGCCCGAGAAGTGGGGCTATAAAGTGCAGGTTGTCAGAAGTGGCAGCTGCTTGGAATCCTGATAAATATAAGCTTTTATTGATCTGGTGAAAATGAAAGATCCCAGCGCTGCGCGGTGTTTAGCGTCCTGTCTGCAGCACGTCACTCGCGGCCTTGCTTTGGGGATAGATTTTCATCCTCATACGCAGGGATTTCATTTCATCTTTAACCTTTTCCGCTGGATTTCCTCGACCTCTGCGCCTTGCCGCGATTTGGTGAATTCGTTGCTTTTCGCTACCCATCGTCTCCTTCTCTGTTCTCTTTTGTGGTACGGCAGCGGGACGCCCCCTTTGGCACGCTGTCAGGGCCTGCCTCGGCTGGGCTTATTGACGCACTGGGCACTTCCTGACCAGACTGCGCGTGCCCTTCCAGGCGGAATGCCGCGGCCCTCTTAAGGTAAGGCTTCCTGCTGTAGACTGACGCGCTGAGCTCCAAGGGAACATCTTCACCGTACCCTGCTGGGATTTGCTCGTGCATGTTAATTTTACAGGTGTGCAGTCTTTAAAAGTCAGGCGCCTGGTAATTGCGCATTATACAATGAAAGATCTGCGTCTTTTTGGGTGGGAATGGGTTGTTTGTGATACAAGGATGAAAATCTATGGAACATTCATTGACTGTATGGAAATATTATTGGTTGGATTCAGTAGGTTTACCAAAATGGCGGGGACTCATGCTAAATGTACCCTTATGTACATAGAGAAGGGTCCATTAGGATTCCAAGTGAGACTTTTAAAGATCTTTATTTCAGTGTTAGAAATAGGAATTTAGAAGTGAAGATACTCACTGATTAGAGGACATTTTTGCTCCTGAGAAGTTCTGGTACTCTCCCACTAAAAGTATTGCTCCAGAGATGAGAAGTGCAGGTACTCTCCCCTTCAAACTTAAGAAGTGCATGTACTCAGTTTCAGACAGCACCTGTCCATTGAAAGCACTGGCTATCATACTCTGTGATTAGAGGACTTAGTTGTGGATATTTAGATATCCTATGTAATCTTCCAGCCTCAGTGGCATTGCTAGAGCAGTGTCCGCCAGGGGTGGTCCCTGAGTTTGCCGCCCAATGACGACAGGTGCAGGTAAGAGTGGGGGTTGAAGGGGGGAGTTGACAGACAATCAGGAGAGAAAATAAAATTAATAAAAAAAGAAAACGTATCTTTAGCTTGCTGCTGCCCCCCAAAAAGTGCCACCTGGGGCGGACCCCCCCCCCAACTATGCCAATGTCCAGCCTACAGGAATGTATTCATGGAGGTACTTTCTGCCATATCGTGCAGCAATGCAAGTTTTGGAGTGGAGTTATGGAACACCAATGTGATAGCAGGCCCTCCCCAAGATACCTGAATGTTTTTTTTCTCTTCTTGGCTTTTGTGGGATCTGGAGATATTACCATACCACATAAACTTTGTAACCAGGCCATAGTGTTAACAAAAAGACATGTGGCCCAAAACCGGGGTATCCTGATGGCCCTCTTCATCGATACTTGGTGTGAAAAATATTATTGGTGAAAGACGGCTGAAAGAGTGACGCCCAATAGTAGGGCCTGTCCTGTAAAGTTTGAGAAGAATTTAGTGAGGCGTGCAGCTGGAAGGGAACTGCGAACTCACATGAACTCATGGCTGTAACTATTTATATAACCCCTGAGATACTGTAATGAATCATCTAAGCCTGAAATAGATACATATTCATCATATACAACTGTGGAAGCCATCTTTGTTTAATGATACCAAATGCCTATGGCCCTGTTAAGTTGACATAAGAATCATTACACAGATGCCCGTTATTTAACATTAGTTTTACTATCTATGCATACATAACAGAAGTGACAGATATCGAGGCTTAAAATTGTTTGTTCTTAATTTTAATTGGGGTAATATTTTCAAATCAATGCAAATAATTTGGAAAAATGTGGTGACGAGCTCTTACAGTTCCTGTGTCTCACAGATACACGTAGACCTTAGGCTTAGTTGAGACCTTCTATGTATTGCTCCGACAGGATTTGGCATTCTGAACTATTCCTAACATAGAAGAGCTGCCAGAAGTGCGGCTGAAGAGTTGAGCTATGAGCAAACCAGCAATCAAGAATTCCAACATCTCTGTCTAAAATCCTAAACCCACGCATGCAAGATACTGTGCAGCACTTGTTGATACCTGAACAATGTGCCATTGAGATAGGTGATGGACATGCCATGGACCACAGCATTTCGAAAGATGACTGAAACTACGAGAAGAACACTTTTAAGACGTATCATAATAGTAGTACTTCTAATTCACAAAGGGGAGAGTCGTATAACTGTTATATGCTTCTATGATTTCTAGGTAAATTTCCCTTGTTGGTAGCAAAGGTAATAAACTGTTGAAAGGTAAGTGGAAGCGTAGAATGCGTCTGGTCATGATATAGACCTCAACCACACCCACCCCTCCATTCACCTGTTTTTGACCAATCTAGTCCATTCATTCTATAATAATTAGACTCCAATTAAACCAAATATTGCCTCATAAGCTCAAGTAAGGCCTGCTTTGTTCTCATCAGATTCACTGAAAACACTAGGACGTTAGTGAGAAATAGTTTTTTCGGTGGAATGCGGTTATTGTTGGATTGAAAACTTCCTTGTTTAGTAGCACCGGGCAGCTAAATGGACTCGGAGAGGTAAGGCACAGAACCATCTAACCAAGACTTGGGGGAGAACATGAAAAAAGGATGAATTCCCTGAAGAAACTGTAAAAGAATCTAAAGTGCAGAGGCAAATAGAATCCTACCAGCGACTGCAGGCCGAAGGACTTGTCAGTAAGGGCTAGGGGAGCTTAGCTGATCCCCAAGTTCGGTAAACCTCAAAAACCCTCTGTAATCCCTTTGACCCTTGACAATTTAAGCCTTTCTTTGAAACTGAAACTGCACGATTACTCGGTTCAAGAAAGGCTGCAGTGTTTGTATTTATTGGATGCAGAAATGCGAGATGTCACATTGGACCGGATCACACAATGGTAAATGTTTCTGCTGGACAGTAAACCCAAAACAGATTTGGATTACATAATTAATCGCTCTTCGCTAAAATGGACAGCTCTTTGTTTTAGCGGCTAGCCCTTTCCTTTTTATGCTCCACTGGACAGTTGGGCAGAAAAAGATCTGTTTGGCAGAGAGGGACATCTGTGGCCGCCTCATCATTGGTGGACTGCGTCCCCGGAGGCCCCATATTTTAATGGCTGATATCAAGGTTCCAGCCAAAAGTGCCGTATTAGGGCCAGCAAAATATTCTAAACCTGGGCAGTGTCGCCCCTCACAACACCAGCACCCTAGTAACTATTTTGTATCCAGTGCCATTGTTGTGAGGAGGAGTGACGAAGATGTATCTTTTGGCCCAATTATGCCTGGGATTGTAAATGGTTGTGTCTAAAACTTGATGCGTGGCCAATCTATACACAGACTTTAGACACTACCGTGTCCACTCAGCGACCGCTTAAGTCAAGAGAACACCACAAAGAAATACAAGAGAATAATAATTTAGGTTATCTTTTGAGGTCAAAACAGGTACTTACTGTCTCAAGGTGATTACTTAATCACTGATACATATAGTTGCCTAGCTCCTCAGATGGTTTCTTGTCTCTGAGATATAGAGGCACCATCTATCACATTGAGATGCAAATGTACACCAGGAGTTGAAGTATATAAAACGATGCACTACCCTGTCTATGACATATTTCATAAACAAATGTGCTGCCCCCAATGCAGGGTCAAACATGCGCCTGCATTAGGGACAGTGCAGCATTAAAAGGTGGACTGGCGGTTTGAAACCACGAGACATCTTTCAAAGGAGAGGGCGAAGAAGTATGATACATAGGAGATGGGGCTCCATCTACAGGTGGGTGCAAAATGCGACTGCACCTGCTTGTACGAGAATGTCTGGCGGGATGCATTTAACCCCTTTTCAAGGGGCGTCCTCAGAGAATGCACGTCATATGTGGCACAAATAAGTATGTCTTCCAATGCCAGTTTCCCTTGCTAACCCTTCTGTGCCACATTTTCATGCAAATGAGGAAACCAATTAGATGCCATCACATAGTGCCAGGGGCCAGGTAGCATAAGCTGTCTTTAGGGTTCTATAAATGGTGTGGCTTTTTCACAGGAAGACTAGCAGTGTTGTGAAAGAAACTGTCTTGACTGTTTCTGTCTTGGTACTATAGCTTATCATGGCTGAGCTGTCTTAAAGAAGTACAAGTACCTGGCAATAAAGTGGTTAAATGAAAAGCCGCTTGATGTCATGTTGACTGTCGCTGATTTGCTCTTTTATTTTCCCAGAGTATTAGACATTCGGGTAGTGTTTGGTGAATATAGAATTAGGCTAGGGCGTAGCTTGTGGAGTTTCACTCTGTGGAATCACTGAAAAACTCCTCCAAATTCAAAAGATTTCCATCAGTGGGTGGAGTTCTGCTCGGCCACCCTACCACAACCCCACAACAGTGCCTTAAGTACTAGGTAGCTACTACTGATTGCTGAAACTGAATCCCAATGCCCCCTCCCTTCGCTCCCCATCAACCTGAGCTGTTGTACAGAGAGCTTAAAGGGTCCGTCAGGGGTACCCCAATTTTTACAGAAGTCCCCTCTCACCTCATCTAAATCTGAAGCCCTGCTCCCTCAGAGAACAGCTCATTTACGGCTGGCTTCATGATGCAAAAAAGGTAGGGGAAGGGAAGGGCAGAGGGTCACAGAAGAAAGCAGAATGTTGAGACAAGGTGCTGCTGGTGGACGAAGGTTTCTCCAATAGAGCACTAGCTTACTTTATAGACACAGAGAAAGGACTAGTGTGACACCTCTCGTAGGATAGTTTCAATGGATATACCTGAGAAAGGGACTGCCGTAGCCATTTTAAAATAAGATTAGTTCACTTTAACTTTAAAAAGAATTGGATTGAATATAACTTATTTTTAACCAAAACAACCGCTTTAAAGCAATGTTTGCATTTTTAATGCTTAACCTCTTGAGTGCCCCGCCCTTTCCACGCCCTGTGCCGGGCGTTTCATTAGCAGGCGGGGCTCATGACGAGATAGTCTCGTCATGGGCACAGCGCAACCGCGGCCCATGACGAGACCATCTCGTCATGGGCACTCAAGGGGTTAACATATAAAATGTACGTTAAAATACAATGCTTAAAAAAATTACTGGAATATAGTCCTTTAAGCCCTAATGTTTTCTTGCTGTGTATATTCATTTTCATGTTGATGAAGAACACATATTATTTATAAAAAAGCTTTCGTAGTGGAAAAATGAAGCAAGACCTTTGCCTTCTCCATGACTCAACCAGCCATGTTGCATTGGGAAGTACATAACTCATGATTTCTTCTCCACCCCCCACTGCCTCCCAAGAATTTAAATATGCATCTCTTTGTTGACATAGTGCGCGCTGCACTATTTGTCAGTCGAGTGCACTTTTCTGGGGTCCCCGACCAGTTGCTTAACACCTGCTTTCCTGCAATAGGCAGCTAATAACAGACACGTGGGTGGGAATTCACACCAGCCATGCTGCCGCTGTGTGCTTCACACACATAGCCAGAGATGAGCAACGTGGAGAGTGGGCACTGGCAACCGCAGGATTCCTGCCGACTCTGCCTGCCCCGTGTCACACTTGCAGAGAAAGGGACAATCACTGCCATTGCAGGGCACTGCCGGCACGAGCATGACGAAGCCAAGCAGCAGGAAGGAATGCTTCAAGAAGTGCTGCAGCGCCAGCTTCACCACTGGTGAGAAGGTTGCCCTTGCTGCCATCCCACTGAGAGTGGGCACCAGTAAACTCTGCTTCCCCATCGGTGGGTGGAGTTTTTTGCCAACCTACGCGCACCAAGTGGAGCCGCGGAGTGGCAAAACTCAGTGAACTCCCCCGACTGAGCAGAGTGTACTGCCCACCCCTATTTAGAATCAGACAAGACTTTTTGTTTGGGAATAGATCTTTGTTGGATTTAGACCTGGCATACCTGGCATGCCTTTCCTCTGTCTTTTTGCTTCTGACCGCCTCTTTTTGACTGTGCGGCATTTCATTTTTTGCTGGATTTTTAACTCTGGGCACTTTACCACTGCTGATCATTGCTAAAGTGCAAGAGCTCCCTGTGTAAATTGTGATTGGTTATCCATGATTGGCTTCTTTGATTTACTGGTACGACACTAGTAATGTGTACTGTGTGTCCCCAGGGCCTGTAATTTGAATACTACTAGTGGGCTTGCAGCACCCGCCACCCACATGAGTAGCCCTGCAAACATGTCTCAGGCCTGCCACTGCAGTGTCTGTGAGTGAAGTTTTAAACTGCCATGTATACCTCGCCAATGTATCCACTAACCAGACCCAAAACTTCCCTTTATCTACATGTAAGGCATCCCTAGTGTAGGTCCAAAGTAGCCCCATGGGCAGGGTTCAGTGTTTGTGAAGGGTAAGACATGTGCTGATGTGTTTTACATGTTCTGATGAGTGAAAAATGCCAATTAAATTTTTCACAATTGCAAGAACTATCTTTCCCATAGGTTATCATTAGAGCTGTCTTGTAACATCTTACAAGTGTAACTTCCAAATGGGAGGTAAAAGAGATTTGTAGTTTGGGCTCCCTGAACTCAAAATTGTAAAAATATGTTGTTCTGTGAAATTGGTTTTTAAATTGTGTGTTTGAAAATGCCACAGAAAGTGAACATACAAGATGTCCAGATAGACTGTTCATCACATATTAATGAAACAACGTGACCTTAGACAACCATTCCAAAGTCCATGTGATTTATTTCACTTTTCTTTTCGTTTTTTTTAGAAAACAAGATTATGCCATTATTTACATGTCATATCTCGGACAACACACATTTTTGAAAAGATATTCTCTGGTGATACGATAGAATTATACAAAAACACATTGTAACACAACACAGTGAAATACAGTAAAAGTATACAATAAACATAAATAGTGACATACAATAATACAGAATGACCAATCCTTATTTCAAATTACACTAGGCGGACACAAAAGTTAATTAACACAGGCTTCAGTCTGCTGTCCTGCCAGTGTCAAAAGCTATGGGATTTGCAAATATTTGGAGGGTGTTGCCTTGGCGGGGAAAAAAGTGTAAAGTATTCCCATGTGGCGCACCCTGTGTATGTTGGATTTTTTTCATATTGGTCTTATTGTACTTAGATAAGGATTGCTTATTTTTCTAAACTTGTGTGGTGTCCATTTATAGTGTTTTCCCTGTGTTACTGTGTGTTTAAGTACAAATGCTTTACACATTGCCTCTGTGACAGGCCTGACTGCTTGTGCAAAACTACCCAGGGGGGTGATCAGGAGTTGTCTTCGGTGTGTAATCTCCTTACCCTGACTAGAATAAAGGTCCCTACTTTGGACAGGGTGTAAGCCACTACCAACTAGAGACCCCCATTTCTAACAGAGTTACCAAAAACGTAAAAAAATTATAAATTTGGCCTCAAGATCAAGTCTTGTCCAGAGTGATCAAGAACTGAAATATAGGAATGAGCTTTTGTTTCATGTCCAGAGTGAACATACTGAGTAAAAGTTGATTTGTGATGTGATAGAGAGCAATTTCCCAGTGCACCCTTGAGCAAAAGAGATATGTAAAGGATAATTCATATTTCTGTGCTGCCACCTTTGGAGCCTTCATTTGTTGTGGACTCTTTTTCTGAAATCATAGTTTCTTACTTCTAGTGAGTTTTACCTTCCATAGGTCTCATAGTTATCTATGTCCATAAGCAATATTTAAGCGTGATTTTCCCTTTTATTAATGGGCCATAAAGATTGTGGAAGAATAACTTTCCCGTATATGACTTTTATACTGCCCTTCTCCTGGCATCTTAAATTAATATAGATTATGCAAACTATTTTCATGTCTTGGGTTCTGAACATTCCTGACTCAGTTTTGTTTTGTGGCCAGGCTTGTAGTTTTACAGAGTGTGTGTGTGTTACCTTTTAGTGTGTTCGTCCACACGTGGATCAGAATGGTCCTGAAGTCTGGTCATCAGTTTAATTATATTTCTTCTTGCTTTAAATGATACTGAAATGGACAGTCTTGTTTTGGGGATTTGTTTTTACAGTTCTTGTGAAAGGAACACATTTCCTTGAAACACTTTGACTCCTAAAGGCAAAAAGCCCAGGTAAAATTTGGGGGAGGAAAATTGAATCACAGTAACCCACTGTGGTATTCACTATTCCTGTCACACTTCCACATTTCTCAAGGTGGCCCTAATGAGCTAATAGGATTGGTACATCTGGGAATCAGTTGTAATTATAGACCATTTACTGGCCCACCCTTAATGGATCCTTCGGAGTTAAAATGCTCACTCACTATGATGGCAACTGTCTCTACTTTCTGTGTTTGTTGCATCTCCGAGTTCACATACTGTATTGATAGCTCATGAGGTTTTATATAGGAAAGTCAAGCCCAAGGTGAAAAAATCACACTTTTAATCTAAGAAGCAGCTGAGGGGATACTTCTAACAGGAATGAGGCCTAGAACCTCACACATTCACAACAAATGAATGGTCACATTAGCAAAGATGAAGTGTTTAATAATTCAGTCACAGAGATTATGAACATACTCTTGTGACAAGATATCCTATAACAACTGTTGCTCTCTTAATTTTGAGTGAATTTCTGTGTTGCTCTATAGGGTACAGTGTGCCTAACCATGACTTCTGCTTGCCTTCAATGTTATCTAAAAGAAGGTAAATATATCTTTGGGAAAGTGGAGTATTATGCGTTGTTAGGGTTGTTAGATCCCCCTGTGCAATTCTAATAAAATACCCCAATCAATCAATCAATCAATCAATTATGGCATTTGTAAAGTGCACTACATACCCGCGAGGGTCTCAAGGCGCTGGGGGGGGGGGGAAGCAGCTGCTGTTCGAAGAGCCAGGTCTTGAGCAGTCTTCTGAAGGAAGGTCAGAAGGTCTTTGGTCTGCCGTAGGTGGATGGGGAGGGTGTTCCATGTCTTGGCGGTGAGGTGGGAGAATGATCTGCCGCCTGCGGTCACTCTTCGGATGCGGGGGATGGTGGCGAGGGCGCGGTTTGCGGAGCGGAGCTGGCGAGTGGGGGTGTAGAGGCTGAGTCGGCTGTTGAGGTACGTTGCTCCGGTGTTGTGGAGTGCCTTGTGTGCGTGGGTGAGGAGTTTGAAGGTTATCCTCTTATTGACAGGGAGCCAGTGCAAGTCTCTCAGGTGGGGTGTGATGTGGCTGTGGCGAGGGAAGTCGAGGATCAGGCGTGCGGAGGCGTTCTGGATGCGTTTAAGCCGTTTCAGGAGTTTGGCCTGGGCTCCTGCATAGAGTGCGTTTCCGTAGTCCAGTCTACTGCTGACGAGGGTCTGGGTGACCGTCCTTCTTGTTTCGGTGGGGATCCACTTGAAGATCCTGCGAAGCATGCGGAGGGTGTTGAAGCAGGAGGAGGAGACGGCGTTGACCTGCTTCGTCATGCAGAGGGTAGAGTCGAGGATGACCCCTAGGTTGCGTGCGTGGTCAGTGGGTGTTGGGAGTGTTCCTAGTGCAGTCAGCCACCAGGAGTCGTCCCAGGCCGAGGGGGTGGATCCGAGGATGAGGATCTCCGTCTTGTCTGAGTTCAGCTTCAGTCGGCTGTTCCTCATCCAGTCGGCGACGGCCTTCATTCCTTTGTAGTGGTTGGTTTTGGCGGTGTGGGGGTCCTTGGTGAGGGAGAGGATCAGCTGGGTGTCGTCAGTGTAGGAGATGATGTTGAGGTTTTGCCGTCGTTCGATGTGGGCGAGTGGTGCCATGTAGACGTTTAACAACGTTGGGCTGAGGGATGAGCCTTGGGGTATGCCACAGATGATCTCGGAAGCTTTGGAGCGGAAGGGGGGAGGCGGACGCTCTGTGTTCTTCCGCAGAAGAAGGAGGAGGTCCAGTCCAGGGCCTTCTCTTGGATTCCGGCATCATGGAGGCGTGTTCGTAGTGTGCGGTGGCAGACCGTGTCGAAGGCGGCTGGCAGGTCCAGGAGGATGAGGGCTGCGGTTTCTCCGTTGTCTAGCAGGGTCCTGATGTTATCAGTGGTGGCGATGAGGGCAGTTTCGGTGCTGTGGTTGCTGCGGAACCCGGACTGGGATGGGTCCAGGATGCTATTCTCCTCAAGGAAGCTGGTCAGTTGTTTGTTGACAGCCTTTTCAATGACCTTCGCTGGGAACGGGAGCAGGGAGATGGGTCGGAAGCTCTCCGGGAAGGTCGCGGTCGCGGTCTCGAAGGAGATTTTGATGGTTTTCCGGAGATGGGGTGCGATGGTGCTGCTGGCTTTGTTGAAGATGTGGTGTGGGCATGGGTCTTCCGGGGATCCGGAATGGACGGTGTTCATGATCTTGATGGTGTCGTAGTTGTTGATGTTGGTCCAGGCGATCAGGCAGTTGGTGCGGGTGGTGGTCGTGGGAGCGGGGGTCTCAGTGGTTGCCGGGGTGGTGACGCCATTGAAGCTGTCATGGATATCTGCGATCTTGCGATGGAAGAAGGTGGCAAGCGAGTCCCACAGGTCTTGCGAAGGTGAGATGTCGTTGGTGTTGGAGCTGGAGTTGGAGAGTTCCTTCACAATGTTGAAGAGCTCTTTGCTGTTGTGTGCGTTGTTGTCTAAGTGGTCTTTGAAGGAGGTCCTTTTGGCGGATCTGATGAGGTGGTGGTGTCTGCGGATGGCGTTCTTGTGGGCTGTGTAGCTTTCTGGCGTTCGTTCACGGATCTAGTTTGTTTCAAGTTTTCGGCAGGTTCGCTTGGAGGCTAGGAGGACTTCGGTGAACCAGCTAGCTTTCTTGCTAGTGTGGGTGTTGGAGGGCTTCTTGAGCGGGGCGAGGGTGTTGGCGCAGTCGTTGATCCACTGTTTGAGGTTGCGAGCGGCGGTGTCGGGGTCGGTCGGATCTGCGGGTGGGCTCCGGCGAGGATGGTGGAAAGCTGGTCTTCGGTGACTTTGCTCCAGCAGCGGCGCGGCATCTGTAGGGTGCAGTTGTGTATGGTGGATTTCCGGAAGGTGAAGTAGATGCAGCGGTGATCGGTCCAGTGGAGCTTGGTGGCGTGGTTGAAGGAGACGTGGGGGCTTGCGGAGAAGATGGGGTTAAGCGTGTGGCCGGCGGAGTGGGTTGGTTTAGTGACGAGTTGTCTGAGTCCGAGGTTGGCGAGGTTGGCGATCAGGGTGGAGGAGTTGGTGTCGTTGTTCTCGAGGTGGAAGTTCAGGTCCCCGAGGAGGATGTAGTCCGTGGAGGCGAGGACGTGTGTGCTGACGAGGTCGGTGATGGAGTCGCTGAACTGTGCTCGTAGTCCAAGGGGTCTGTAGATGAGGGTTCCTCTGAGGGTGGTGTTGGGATCGGTGTGGATCTGGAAGTGCAGGTGTTCGGCGGTGCTGAGGGTGTCGTCGGTGTTGGTTGAGACTTTGAGAGTGTTCCTGTGGATGATGGCGATTCCTCCTCCTGCTCCATTGGTGCGGTCCCTGCGGGTGATCTTATAGCCTTCCGGGATGGCTATGGCGATGTTGAGTGCCGAGGAGGGGTTCAGCCAGGTCTTCGTCAGGAAGGCGACGTCTGGGGTGTTGGAGTCCAGTAGGTCCCAGAGTTCCACGGCTTGTTTGCGTGCGGAGCGGGTGTTGAGAAGGGATGCATCTGAGGTGGTTGGGTTCTTTGGTAGGTGGGTTGGTGGGCGGGATGCAGTGAAGCTGCTGTTCCGGCAGGAGAAGGGTCCTTGGGTGCACTACGGGGCAGCCAGGCAGCGGGTGCGTGAGCGTCTGGCGTTGAGTGCGTGGAGGGTGCTGGAGTCGTAGCGGAGACCGACATTGTGGCGTTCGCGGGGGCCAGGGGTCCTGGCGCTGGGCACGGTCCAGGCACGGACGGGCACAGACGCGCTTGCCTATGGTGCGCCTTCGGCGTGCCAGCAGCGCGCCCGCTGCGTGGCCGCACAGCGGCCGCCATATATGGGGAGGTGGGAGGGAGGAGCAGCTGGGAGGCGGGAGGTAGGGGCAGCGAATGGGCAGTCAGGGGGGCGGGGCCGCAGGGGACGCAGCGGCGGGAACGGGAGCGGCGTACGGCACGGAAGGCAAGGCACAGAATCACGGGGGCACAGAAGGAAAACCAGGCACAGATCACGGGGGCACAGAAGGAAAACTGGGCACAGATCACGGGGGTCACAGAAGGAAAACCGGGCACAGATCACGGGGGTCACAGAAGGAAAAACGGGCACCAATCACGGGGGGCACAGAAAGAAAAACGGGCACAGAGTCACGGGGGTGACGATGGGAACAGAAGGAAAGAAGGGTACAGGGGAGAATACAGGCACAGGGGGAAGACAGACAACAGCCGTCACAGACAGCAAAGGAGAAAACGATACAGGCAGTACAAAGGACAATAGTACAGACCTAAGGCCTACCACTGGCCACCAGGGATGAGGCGCGGGTGGAAGCCTGCGGGTGGAGGAGAGCCTCAACTTACCTCAGCAGCTGGGGCAGGGACAAGACGCACAGGCAGTGCTGTGCGGAAGGGGAGCGACCTACCTAACAAGGTTAAGGGTCGCTCTCCTCACTGCACAGCGGCTGCCATATATGGGGTGGTGGGAGGGAGGAGCAGCTGGGAGGCAGGAGGCGGGAGGTAGGGGCAGCGAATGGGCAATCAGGGGGGCGGGGCTGCAGGGGACACAGCAGCGGAAATGGGAGTGGCGAATGGCACGGAAGGCAAAGGCACACAATCAAGGGGGTCACAGAAATAAAAACGGGGGCACAGAATGAAAAACAGGCACAGAATCACGGGGGTCACAGAAGGAAAACCGGGCACAGATCACGGGGCACAGAAGGAAAAACGGGCACAGATCATGGGGGTCACAGAAGGAAAAACGGGCACAGATCACAGGGACACAGAAGGAAAACCGGGCACAGAGCACGGGGGTCACAGAAGGAAAAACAGGCACAGATCACAGGGGCACAGAAGGAAAAACGGGCACAGATCACGGGGGCACAGAAGGAAAACCGGGCACAGATCACGGAGGCACAGAAGGAAAACCGGACACAGATCACGGGGGCACAGAAGGAAAACCGGGAACAGATCACGGGGGTCACAGAAGGAAAACCGGGCACAGATCACAGGGTTCACAGAAGGAGAAACGGGCACAGAATCATGGGGGTGACATTGGGAACAGAAGGAAAGAAGGGTACAGGGGAGAACACAGGCACAGGGGGAAGACAGACAACACCAATCACAGACAGCAAAAGAGAAAACTATACGGGCAGTACAATGGACAATAGTACAGACCTAAGGCCTACCACTGGCCACCAGAGATGAGGTGCAGGTGGAAGCCTGCGGGTGAAGGAGGGCCTCAACTTACCTCAGCAGCGGCAGCTGGGGCAGGGACAGGACACACAGGCGGTGCTGTGCGGAGCGGGAGCGAGCTACCTAACAAGGTCAAGAGTCGCTCTCCTCACCGCGCAGCGGATGCCATATATGGGGAGGTGGGAGGGAAGAGCAGCTGGGAGGCGGGAGGTAGGGGCAGCGAATGGGCAGTCAGGGGGGGCGGGGCCGCAGGGGACGCAGCGGTGGGAACGGGAGCAGCGAACGGCACGGAAGGCAAGGGCACAGAATCACGGGGGTCACAGAAGGAAAAACGGGCACAGATCACGGGGCACAGAATGAAAAACGGGCACAGAATCACGGGGGTCGCAGAAGAAAAACCGGGCACAGATCACGGGGGCACAGAAGGAAAACCAGGCACAGATCATGGGGGTCATAGAAGGAAAAACGGGCACAGATCACGGGGGCACAGAAGGAAAACCGGGCACAGATCACGGGGGTCACAGAAGGAAAAACGAGCACAGATCACAGGGGCACAGAAGGAAAACTGGGCACAGATCACGGGGGTCACAGAAGGAAAAACGGGCACAGATCACGGGGGGCACAGAAGGAGAAACGGGCGCAGAATCACGGGGGTGACGATGGGAACAGAAGGAAAGAAGGGTACAGGGGAGAATACAGTAACAGGGGGAAGACAGACAACAGCAGTCACAGACAGCAAAAGAGAAAACAATAGATGGTCCTTGGATTCACACTAATAAATCCTTAGCTCAGTCCTTGTAGTGTGACAAAGAACAGTCAGGCTTTACTAGAGGAACATTTGTTAAGCATTTCAGAGAACAATCATTGGACGCTAAGTAATTGACATGACTTGGGAGAAATCCGAAAGCAATTTAGAAAAGTAAAGTGTATTTTTATCTAAATTTAGACACCAAAACAAATGGAATAGCATGCATATACCCAGAGCTGTAGATTTTGTAAGCAATATAAAAGCTGTGCAAAATAATACATAAAAGATATAACATTGCGGTCAATGGAAAAAAACACTGGTGACAATTGGTGACTTGCAGGTCGATTTACGTGGAACTCTTACAGGTTTAAGTTCATACGGGCCCCTGGGCCAGGCCATGACAGTCAGTTTAATTTTCCCTAGCCTATGGATTCCGGGTACAGCATTATACTGGATGTCTGTGGTGCTGAATGGAAACCACGAGATGCTGGTTTTACCACTCACATGGTGCTGCAAAAGCAGAATGCAAAAACACAACAGATGCACAGCTGCTGACATTAGATGAAGGTTGCACGGTGTTCCCTGTAGATGCACCATCAAGTGTGTGGGTTAGTTGTCAGATTCGCAACCAGCAATCTTTGGCAGCAGTAAGCCCAGCGAAAAAGTACTGGCACTTCACAGGGTCCCGGTGAGTAAGGTAGCAGCCTGAAACTTAGTGGCAGGCAGGACTACAACTACCACAATGCAGTGGACCACCTGGATTGGGGCGATCCAACGGAGGTCCCGATGGTCAGCGATTCTTTGGATTTTGTGAGTATTTTTCCTGCAGTTTGCAGGGGTACCAGCGCCACTAGTTCAGGGGAGTCTGAGGGTGCTTCTGGCTTCCACAGGGGTCCCGCTCTCAGGGAGTGCCTAATTTTAGCTGAGGACGAGGCTTGATCACTCAGTCCAAGTTTGTTGCTACAGGGACAAAGTATCCCTCTTTTGCTTTGGTGCAGTGGGCAAAGTCCTGTTGTCGGTGACATGGGTCTCCTATTAGTCCTTTCATGAAGCAAGTTGTTCAGAACTGAGGTTCTGGTGTCAGTGGGGTCCCTTAAGTCCTAGATTTGGGGGAATTAGGCGTGTGGGAGCTAGTAGCCAAAGGCTACCTTTTCTACCCAGAACCCTTTATTCAGCCATTCATATAGATGGTAGAAATCAAATCTGGCCATACTGAAAATGTGGATAGCCTTCTGGCGGTGTACACCTCCTAGGATAGGTATTTTTCCACCTGCCTGGGTGAAAGTATGTCTGGGGCAGGTAGAAGGCACCTTTCCCCTACTGGGAGTCAGCCCTTATGTATATCAGAGGTGGTGCTCCCTTTGAATCTCATTGCCTTGATGTGCAACTTCACTAGCTTGCTTGGGATGAGGAGGTGTGATCTCCTTCCTGCCCAAGCCTTTGTTCTTGACTTCTGGAAGTGATCACCCTGCCTGACAGAAGGTCAGAATCCTGTCTTGAGGGCAGCTGATGCAGGAAATATGGGCTTGCCAGCTAGAGCACGGAGAAGGTGTGGCCACCAGGTGAGCGACCTCTGAGTTAGCCAGCTGGGTGCATTCCACATCACCCAGGGCATAAGATTCATGTCAGGGATGAGAAGGCCCAATGTTTGATACCAAATGTGACATTTTTCAGCAGTACCATAATGGAGCTTCCAACTTTGAGAATGCCTGGGTGGCAGCCCTTGTGATCCTATATAATGCTCACACTTATAACAGTTCCCAATAGGGAATGCCACTATAGAGACATCTAGGCTTGAACTTATAAGTTTGCACCTTTAAAATACTGCACCCTGCTTCCAGGGCTTAGGAGGCCTACCTTAGGAGTACACAACATATATTTAAGATAGTGTATTTGACTGTCCTAGACATGATGAGGGCACAGTCGAGTTTGAGCAGTTTCCACTGCTCCGGCAGTCTGCAATGGCAGGTCTGCTGTCAGTAGTTTCCTTGGGTCACCCAGGGTGGTACAAAACCGTGCTGCAGCCCTGGGGACCCCTTTACCACCTATGCCCTGGGAACTCCTGATACCATATACTAGGGACTTATAAGCGGATAAAGTATCTGCCAATTTGGGATTAACAAGTTAAACTTAACAGTTTTGGGAGAGAGCATAGGTAGTGGGTTCTGGGCAGTAGACTCCAGTGCACTATCAGAGTCATATCCATCTCCATTTGGAGCAAACTGTGTGGGGAGGGGGTGACCACACAAAAATGGCACTATCCTACAATCTCCATGTTGTGCAACAATTCATATCAAAGCCTTTATTGGTACTGTATGGCTGAAATCGGATGAAAAGGTTGAAACAATTAGCTTAGAAAGGCTTGTTTGGGAGATCTGAATAGTACAAAATGTGTGAGATGATGCAAGGAGGGGTAGAGGAGAGAAGAGTCTAGAAAGGATTATTTTGTGGATCGTAGTAGTGGTATGGGGTTTGGAATGAATGAGATAGTGGAGGTCGAGGATATATTGATAGAGGTATAGGGTGAGAAATAGGGATGTGCATTGGAAAGAGTAGTATTCAATGACATAGGTGTAAAGAATGGGCCACTGTCTAGAGTTGTTTGTCTTTGGAAAGATTCAGTCATATCCTGGCAAAGAGGATGCAAATTCTCATTTTACCAACCTGAAGAGCAATGTTTATCCTCACTTTGCAAATCAATGCATTCTCTCTTCATGGCACTGCCAGACAGAATGAAACAATAACACTGAAAGAGGTGTGACGTTGCTTCATTGTTCAAAAGGAGGTGCTAACTTTGAAGTGTACATGAGACCACTTTAATAGTAACGCAATTAAGATGTTCAAAGCAAGTGCCAAAACCTGTAGTCATTGGCACTTAAGTTGTAAACGATTCCTAATTCACTTACATCATTTCAACACCAATAATTTCAAGTTGCGAGATTCTACAATCGTTTTCAGTTCATCTTTAGATTAAAGAGGTTTAGTGCTAGTGGACAACTCATGTTTGTAATACATCCATGTAAGCAGAATATATATGAGAATTGCACATTTTTAATTTGTAATGCATTGTTGGTAGATGGGTGATAGGCTTACATAAAATGATACAAAATTTGGGAAGGGTAGTGAAAACGACATTAATCTTGTGATCTGAAGCTGTGGATAAGAGTGAATATTAATGTGGTAGTTGCGCTTTGCAATCATGGAAAAACAGTCTGTGCTATGTGAGCGGGCATTCATTGTCTACAGTCAGTCACAGGAAGTTATTAGGTTGAGGAGTTCCTGAAACAGAAACCCTCCTGTTTTGGGAATAACTGTAGAAAGGGGTTCTTTGTGTACTTATTTTTCCCTACACACCCCCAAGGAATGTTTTCCACTTCTGGTTCAGATTTCTACTTTGAGGTACCTAAAATCCAAACTGTTAATCGTACATTAAATAGTAAATCATGCCTGCTACCCAAGGCAACATCTCCTGGTGTAAACACCAACCTGCTCACCAGCTTCCACTTCCGTGTTGAAATTTCAATGGGAAAATGTATAAATGAAACCCAGAGGAGAATTGTTTACTCAGAGGCCTAGATGTTTCTGACAGAGTCCTCCTTTTGCATATTAGGGCTATTTTTGAAAAAGTATCCTGTATAGTTGTTTACACGTCATTCATGGAACCGTTGCCTGGCCTTCAAATGTGCTGCTTTTGTTTTTTAGGAAAGATAGAAATGGGCAACTCTTTGACTTTAGGGCTCGTCAGGAGTTTAAAACGCTTTCAAATAGAAAGAAAGATATACAATGTTAAAGGGCCGATTTTTGTATCACCTAAATGTTATGCACTCTTTAATGTTCTTTTTAGGTTTTTATGGGTATATGATAATCACAGACCTGGTACATACTCAACTGAGAATGAATTATCACTATGCCAAGTACTAAAGTTTTGGAGAAGGTGCTATGTTAAAAGTGTTGGCTTTTCAAAGATCCCCCAAGGTACACATAGCATAGTGAATGATAACACTTTAAATGCATGGCCATGTAATAATAATTGAACCTATAAGCCAAAAGAAGAATCCTGCAGTTCATCGTGAGTAAACAACAGTATAAATATCATAAAGTAACAGCTAAAACACTAACAAGATAGGCCTTTTCTTTGTAATATTAGAAATTGCTATTTTTCTTGTGTTTTTACTACAAATCAAATGTGGAAGGAGACAACATATTTAACAGTAGGGGATTGTGTCTCTGGTGTATGGGCATGATTTAGAATGTAACAATACTATAAAAGAGTTTTGTAGGTCCCTTTAGACAGTAATAGAGTGTGTGGGCAATGTACATTGCCTGAGAAAGCTATACATATAAGAAAAGAGTTGGGGGATCAAATAAATGTATGGACAATTTAGTAATTTAGTGTAGCTACACTTTCTTAACTTGACGTCAACATTCAAATGGTGCGATTGTCAAATGTATAGACGATTGTAGACTTTATATTCTCCTCAATCCAGCTGTGTATTAAAAAGAATCAATAAACCATGAAAATGTACAGTTTAGGAACCAGTTACTATTAGAGATGTATTCGGTTGAAACATTTTGCCCAAAAGCAAAGTACCGAATCCTTGAGGGTTTCATTGGCAAACCTACAAAACAATGCATTAAAATCCACTCGATTTATTTTGTTCCAAGTCTGCTGCACGTGGTGTGTTAAAAGTTAAAGCAAATTTGGTCATTCGGATTGACCGAGATACTAGCCAACTGGAAATTCACTAGACGTTTATCCGTAAATAATTTTTCATTTACCTATGTCTCACAACCAAGCATTTCAGTAAGACATTCTGTACACAGCATTAACATCAGGGTGCAATAGGAAATTAGCAATTGTTATGTGCAACAGAAAATGTTATGTGTTTAGGTTACTGGGTGAATGATGAATGTAAAATATTTACATGAAAAACCTGACTTTTATCACATACAACATTTCCGAGACAGACTGGTGTGGTGATAAGTCAGGTAAGCTGATTCTTTTGGAATCAGGGGTCCCTTGAAGGCAGTTTTGAATGTTAATGTGTGGGAGATTGAGCAAAATTTGGTCACAACTGAGTTGCCGTGTAGTGATTATAGTCATTGAAAAGATGTAACTTTGATGCAGCAGAAGGTGGTTTATGCGTAGGTGGGAGGCTTTCTTTTGTTATTTCAGCACAAGCTGAAAGTAGGTAAGTAGTGACCCAGGGTTTCTTGGAGGTATTGAGGAAGAAGTTGTTCTTGGTTTTCGTTTTGAGGACCACGATCAGTAGCATGTACAGCTACGTATATAGCTCACACGAGTATTTAGCCTGTAAGAGGGGATTGTGTCTGTGGAGATTGTAGATAATTAAGGGGCAGCTACTAGTAGAGTGTTACTTTAGCTAATTTTGTTGAGCATTCATTGTGTGATCAGTGAAGTGTAGGAACATATTCTTTATATGTCGAGTGGCGGAAATCCCTGCAGCCCTAATAACGTCCCGACCTGCCTAGCTCTGAAAACAGCCCTGACCCCCAGCACTGAAAACTACCCCAAACCTTAAAAACGACCACCACCCCCCAAAACCCAGCTCCAACCCCACTCACTTCACTGTGTCCTCTCCTGATCATTCCTGCTTCTGCCCAGCAGCAGCTATACCGCGCACTGCCGTAGCCACGCATATGCGTGGTTAAGGCAAGAGTGGTAGCGCTTGCTCTGTTGGAACACGCGTGACTCTGCCTGCATTGTTCCAACTGTTTCCCAGTTGTATTACTTCTGAATATTTTCATGTTCTCCTGTAGTTTGAAGAGTAACACAATGTTACTGGCTGAAGAGAGTGTGGTCATAAAGACTGGGGAGAAATGGTTAACGTTGCAGTGGGAGGCACGTGGTGAGTCAACATTTTTTGGCTTCTGTTTCCGATGCATTTACATGAGTGAGTGGAATGCCATCCAGTGGTGGGACAGCTATGACATGATTTGAAATTCTTATCTAGAGCAGGGCAGAGTAGGGAACAAGAGACATACATGGGTATCATCTGTGTATCAGCTGTCAGTGGAGTGATGATGGAGATGGAGGAATACCACTAAACTGCAAAACAAAACTATCAGTGAGGTAAGTACTTCATTGGTGATGTCATATGTGATGATAGAGAAGTCATGTCAGTTGTGACGTCATGTATGAGGCCATGGGAAGTTTATAGCAGTGGAGCCGAGGTTACAAATGTGTGGTTGACTTTCTCAGGTGTTTCCACTGATGCATTACAATGAATGTGCTGGGCAGGAAACGTTGCCCTAATACAACTTTCCAGTCATATCAAAAGGCTTAAGGCCATTTAAAGTATGGATCAGTGGTACACACAGCATGACCTGCTTCCTCTTGGATGGTTCAAATAAGCTTTGTACAATTTGAGTGAGACAATGCCTGCTGCATCTGAATGATGCACACGGTGTATGACCCACAGGATGTAGGCTGTATATACTGTTCAGATGTTAACAAAGTCTCTGTGGCACCTCTGATTGGAGGATATCTCTACTAGATCAGAGTGGCCCAGCTAGTGCACTACCTGTCATCTTGCACTGCGTGAACCATGCAGATAGGCCGAATTAAACATAACCTACAGACTTTGGCAGAGGGCCGTCTTGAGTGAAGGCCTGTCAGGTACAGACAGGTTATGGCCTATGGCTGTTTACTGCATAACTCATACCTGCTTTTCCCAAAGTTCTGAATGATGTACTTGTAGTCCAATTAGTACACAACTTTTGGAACTGTACTGCGGGAACTCCTTATATGTCATAAATGTGCCTTGCCTTATTCTGCAAACCAAATCTACTGTGTCTGAATGGAACACCCAGTTCTTGCCCTGTGGTGGGAGCAACCGGTCTTTGACTTCCAGTACAGACATAGAAGGACTCAGTTATTTGTTCAAGAAAATCTACACTAGCCTGCCTTCTCCCTCAGAGCAGTGTTGTGACAAATTGTGTCTGTCTGCATTGCAGACATTCCCTTGTCTAAAGGACCATACTACCTAAAAGCCCTACCCTACCCTACCCTACGGGTGTGTGCATTCTTCCAGAACGTCACTATTATATTGGAATTACTCTGGGGTCTCCTGTGAGCAGATACCATCCATCACTGGGTAACATCACATTTTTTCAAGATAATTCTGAGAGATTTGGCCTCTTCTGTGCATGTGTGTGTAAGAGAGAGAGAACATGTGTTTGCTTGTAAGCATGACACAAAAATCAGGCAAATAATTCGGGAGGAAATATGAAGAAACATTAAAAAGAATCAATGCCTCCATAAAACATACCAAAATGGAATTCGGGTTCTCTTTAAAATATGTTATTAAACCTATATTAATGCTAAAAACACTCAAAATAGGAGGCCCGAAGTTAATTAAACTTAGATTCATCTCTGGACATTAATCGTAAAATATTTTAAAAACTCAGTACCATCATATTTTCTTTCTGAGGTAGAAGCATTAGCATAATGTGGCAAAGATGTAGAGGACATTGTTCTTGTCCTTTCCAGGTGCTTTACTGACAGCTTACTAGGGTTAGCTTTTATATCATGTAGGGCAGCAGACTTCTAGCTCTTGCAAATGCTGATGCCTCACTACACATACACTGGAGGGTGAGAGCTTGTTTTTGCACCCTCTTTCTGACCTTTCTTTGGGTGCCGGAGAACCCAATTGCCTTTTGTGTCCTTTACCTCTTTAGGGGATACAGTATTTTTTTTAAGTTTTCAGTTCTTTATGAGCATGGCTGGTGGCTATTTATGAATTTTCTAAGCATTTCTTAAAAAACACTGTGCTATACTTTTTTACCAGTTTTTATTAATAATCATCCCTTCATGTTTTTATCTGAACTGAAACATATTTGAGAAGAACTCTGACCTTCAAGAACACAGGCGATAAAATACTCAATACCCCATTGTTCAGAAAACATGCGCAATGAAAAGATACTTTTCAGATTTTTAAAAGAAAACACAAAATAAAAATGTAATACAATTGTGAAGAGCCTCGGATCAAGTTCAGTAAATGACGACTTCCAAAAGTGGTTACTATTTTGCCCCACCTCCACCATTTGACCGCGATGCACCAAGGCAATCGCCTCAAAAAATCCTGTGGTATCATTTTTAGGGGTTAAAATGTGATACAGATTGGCTGATGTTACAAAATTATGAATTCTGACCCCTAATCGTGCAAATGATGCCTAGTTTGTCACACACGTATAAGCTACATCAAAATGTTGCCTCTCTTGTCACATGCAAGGTTCTCCAGACAAGTATGTTATATACATCGGAATGTGCCATTCTCTCCAAAATCCTTCGTTCTCCAGAAACACTCATCCGTTTAAGAAATGTCCTCTTCCAAAAGGATGAAAAGGATTCTAGAAAGGTATAGTGACAACAAACGAGGTACTTAGCCTGCTTCCTCAGATATGCACATTCATAACATTAGCATCACACACTCTGCAAATAATGCATGGCTTTCCATAGGTCTATGTGCTGTCCCTTGCTCCAAATAATGCTTGGTTCTACACTTGTATATGATCAAAAATCTGGTACCCTCTTCAAATCAGTTACCCACATGATATAGGGCTGTAGCAGAAATTCAACCCTTTGTCCATGGGTTCATGGTTTTCCACGTATATATGAGCCTTATCAGAAATGAAGAACCCTCTTAAAAGTATTCACTGGTCCTCACATAGTTGTATTCACTGGCCCTCACATAGTTATGGTTCGTCTCCAATGAATCCACGTTTGCCCTTCTAAAGATGAGCCTTTAGAAAACATGTCACACCCTCAAAAGGTTGAATTGTTTCCCCTTTGTGTGAGGGTCATAACAGAAAGCTGGCTTATTAACCAAACGATGGGTGATTTGAAAATGCACATGGAAGATAACACATTCCGGCTCTCTACCTGATCGATGCATGTTTTTTCATGCAGCCATGGGCCGCAAGCAAAACCATCCTCGCCAAAGGATGCATCTTTTCCTGCAGAGATCCAGCACGCTTTTTCAAGGAGCACTAGTTTGACACACTTGTATGGGCCATAGTAGAAATCAGAAACTCTATCCAAAGTATTTGCAGTTTCCCACAATTGTCTGACCAGTCACCAACATCTAGCAAGATTTCCCAGGGTGTCTATAGGCCAAAAATTGCCATACTCCCATAAGGAGGCATGGTTCACACTAGAAGTGCAAGCCAAGACAGAGCTGTCCCACTGTCCCCAGGGGTGCATGTTTTCCCATATTAGAAACATACAAAAATATAATCATGCCACTTTCCCAAAATTGTGTATGGTGTTTGCCACAGATACAAGTCATAAATGTATACCCCCCTCCCGCTGCATGATTCCTTAGATATGTGCACTCATTAGAGAAAGGTGTCACTCTACTCATATGATGTATTATTGTCCACGTGTGGAGATGTAACATTATCCACAGTGATGCATGAATATTTTGAAAGGGTGTATGGATAACCACATAAAGCAGGTGTTATGCACTCCCCCAAGGATGCATGAGTCCGTATACATCTATGAACGTTTCATGAGGGTCAGTTACAGTTCAGACAGAAGTACATTGGAATTGTAGCCTTCACATTAAAATGCGCATGGATTGACACGCGTCTAACCTCAGCTTTACCAAGAAGACACATTTATGGTATTTAATGCTGTGTATTAAGGATACTTATATAGACAAGAAAGAGATACATATTTTCCATATGTCGGACTTGTAGTCATCTATCCTGAAAAACAAATCCCATTCAAGGAACCAGAATTCTACGTTTTGTATTAGAGTGCATGGCCTCATTTAAGAGTGCCTCAGTAAATCCTCATACCCATGCGAATTCCTGAATTATAAATCAGTTGAATTGTATTCAACCGGGGAATTTCTGATGTAATAAAATCTGATAGAATGTATCGCAGGTAGATATCAGATGATCAAACCCGCCAATTTTTACGGGTACAAACAGTCCTGGAAAATAAGTTGACGTGTATATTGTGGCCTCGAAAGCACTCAAATCTGCATGTTATTCCCCATTTAACAAGGACACTTGTAAATCGCTATATTTATAACTTCTGATAAATAACGATCTCCCTCTAGGGCATCATATTTATCCGGGCGATAAATTTCACAGCAACACCAGGGCATTTGAAGCTGAGGCCCTGTTTGGGCAAATAGGGTCGATTCTGCGCGAATAACATTACACTGAAGCAGGAGGTTACAGAAGGTAAAAAATAAAAAATAAACACATTCTCACCTCAAGTCAGGATGTGTCTGACCTGGATTTTTATTTGTATTTATCATAAGAGGAATATATGCCTTATGATCGCTGTAGCATACAGCTGAGACAATGTGAACCCTTACTCAATATTCTCGGAATCCGCGCGCTTAATCAAAAGTTGGAACGCAGCAGTGCGTAAAAAAATGCGACGTGCGTCGGAGCGCAGTGCGTAAGCTGCCATGATGAAAATAGGGCATTCAGTAATAAAGCAGTTAACGACAACGCCGTCTTTAGCCGCTCTCATAAACTGCAGACTTAATTGATAATGCCAGCTCAGACGTGCCGCTGTTACAGTCGAGGGCAGCGGTCTGCCCCACTGCAGCTTGCCGCCTCTCCTACACTTCTGTGATATTAATGGCGTACGGTGGGGAGAGAAATGCGTTTTATTCCAGAGGCTAACCCTGCTGTTATCAAAGTAACTTCCAGCTTATTAGCGACAAAGGACTTTTATCCTTTGTGCTGCCCTATTGCCTGGGACTTCCTGAATTAAACGGCTGCTTCCTGTTCTTTATATGCATGGCCACATCTGGGCAGCTCGCGCGCAGCCCGGCTGCTTAATAACAATCACCTTCCTTTTCAGTCTGCCTTGATTGTTTCTAATTCACTCTGACAGATAGTGGCTGACAACTTGCCTGCGCTTCCCTCCCTTCGTGACCTGAAGTTACTCACAGCACTTATATAGTCTGTCATTTTTAATATTTGATTTCATTTTAAGTTATGTGTTTTACTGAGAAGCTGAAAGATAAAAAAGCATTGTAATAGAGCGCAAATGTAACCCTTCTTACGATATGGGGCAACGACTTGTTCGGTTTCTTTATCTCCCTGACCATAAAGCTCCCTCCGATTTATTCGAGGAAGAACATATCTGGCTCTAGAATAGCGTCTATATTTATTCAAGTGGACGTTGTTTGCAATCAGACGTGGATACAGTGACTTAATTGTAAAACGTGTTCTTCTGTGAAAAAAATGATTCCGTACTAAAGACAAACAAACGCAAAATTAAAGAGAAGAAGTGAGGACACGTCACAAGTTAACTGCCATTTAAGAAGAAAGAAAAAAAAACGTTGTACGAGATCGTGCTAAAGTCCAGTTTCTTAAGGCGGTTAAGCTTTAAGTGCTATTTCTTCGCAATTTCAATGAGCAATTTAAATGGAACTGGTAAACGAGACATACAAAAATTACGCCCAGTATTGAATAATAAAATGGCGTGCATAGTTTTCACTTAATTGTGAGCAATGCAAAGAAGATCATTTATTTGGTTTTTGTTGTCTCCATTGAAGTCCTCCATTTTGTGGATCTGTTTTTTCCTGAAGCCATCACATCTGTAGATACGTCCACCTTTTGACTATGTACCACATGTGAGTAAGAGTTTTCTACTGTGATGCCATCAGCAAAAACTCAGGGGCTGATTTGGAGTTTGGTGGGCGGTGGTAAATCTGTCAGTATGGAGGAGTACTTTTTTCCTGCCATACCGGGGCTCCTCCACTTGCCAAATTTAGAGTTGTCCGCCAGCCCTGTGGAAAACTCTAAACATTGGAAGGAACAGTTGTCACAGCAATTAACGTGAATGTTATAAATGTTTGACGGGTGACTCCATCAAACATAACGGCTGCATGTCAAACTATTACAATGTTTTACTTTTTCTCACAACAAACTCTCAATGCTGGAGGTTGTTTTTGAAAAGGTAGAACTAATGGCCCGACCCCGTGTGAGTTGTTTTGTGCAGGGGTCATTATCTTCTTTTTACGAACAGTGAAAAAAAACAAATAACACCTTCCACTCTAAATCGGGTGGACATGAACCTCCATACTCCATTGGGCTGTGGGAGGAGTACGTCAGTGAAGGAGCCAGAGTAGGCTCTGTCTCTGACATACTTAAGTTCCATCAGACGGACAAACCTTCTGTTTGGCAGAGAGTACCTCCGAGTTCTAAATCAGCCCCTCAGTACTCAAATGGCCAATGTTCTACAGACCCTGGTGAGCTTAAAATGCAGACAGATGGTTATAGATCACATTATCGAAGTCAATAAAACGATCTGCACGGATATCGACTCCCTAATATCGACTACCAACATTTCGTCAAGGTAAGCATATGTGGAGAAGGATTGCTTTACTATTCTTAACTCCACATTTGCTTACCTTGACAATATGTTGCTATTTGCTAGTTTAGAGTCAGTATAAGTTGGGGTCTATATTAAAACCTCAATATTGTGGTAGAACACTCAGAATATATTTTAGACAAATTTCAGTATTAAGTAAAACTTGGAAAAAACAGTTTTAAAGATGAAACGTGCACTATACTGTTCTGCGAGTATGTTTGCTCGCTTTAAATTTTTCTTAACAATTGAGCAAAGTCAAAGATGACTCATTTTATTTGCAAATGTCATGGGAAATATTGCAGTTGTTCTCCACAAATCTTAGTGAGTGCATGTGAAAATATAATAATGCAGCGCTTCTCATTGTACCCGCCTCAGCCGTGTATCTAGGAGTAACCTTTCAAAGACCTTGAGATTCATCTGGGATCAGGTGACCTGTTTTTGGAAAACTGATTTGGAACAATATTTCAATTATACAAATCTTGAATCATTTAAACAATAGTATAAGACTGTCATTGTGCCGACCAGTCCTCAATGACCTCTGACGTGGGAGGGACATTCCAGAACATGATGCATCGTGGTAGATACACACAGAAGCGATGAAAGCCCTGACAACAGTCAGAGTCCCATGGCAGTTGTATGCAATTGTCCTGTTGTTCTTTGTACACCACACTTTGGTTTGCATGACTGTCTTATACTTTCTTTCATTTTTGTTGAGGTTTTTTTTAGCACTAGTGGGGCATGCAGTGCTATGAATGTTAAATACTGTACTCTTTTGAGAACAGCTGCTCGTGTCTACTGAGTAACCTAAACATAGAAATCTCAATTTTGTGAAAACTTTCGAATGTTTTTATTTTTTACATAATGATAAATGCTGCATTAGGTGAGTGAACATCATAGGTAGAACTGTATCTCCTCTGTGACCCGTAGCATTGGCAGAATATTATTGAAAAGCTTAATATACTTCACGAACCACAAGGTAAACTTAAAACAATGCATAAAGATTAACATGCCAAACAAAATCAGCTTTTAGCAAAATAATGTTTTATCTTGGTGCTTAGGAGACATTTTGACAAAGTAGTACAACGGTTCTTACTATCAAATACTTCCAGACCTGTGTTGTTCTCAACTATAGCCCAATGCATAGGCAATGCCTTGCAATGGAAAATGTAGGCCTTTCTAGGCCTGTGTACAGCATTTTCATCTGCATCTCATTACACAATTTCTGCATTCCAGCCTGTAGCTGACCGCGTGCTGATCGCGTGTTTCACGCACTTATGTCCCAAATGTTCACCTCATTTAGGCCTGTGTAGAGTATTCTTAGCTGCATCTCACTGCATGGTCTATGCATCACAGTTCTGTTGGCCGATCTAGACTCGTCTACGGTATTAATAGCTGCAATGCACTGCTGAGATTGCACATTCCCAGTCATAGAAGAATACATGTTCTCTATGCAAACATTTCTAACTATTGGTCGTTCTAAGACTGTACCGGGCTCCTAATTGCAGTTCATTGCTTGATTTGTGCATTCCCACCTTCAGGTCACTGCATGCTTCATGCATTGAAGTCTTTGCAGTTGGCCTTGTCCATGGCTGTGCATACTATTCTTAGCTGCAGTCAACACAAGGCCCTTGCATTACAGTTGTAACTGATAGCCTTTTCTAGGCCTATCTGTTTTCTTAGTTGCAGCTAGTGCATGGCTTTGGACTTTGCCAGCCCCAGTCCACTCAATCAATCAATCAATCAATCAATCAATCAGTCAAATCAAACAGGGTTTTCGTAAAGCGCAACTAATCACCCATTAGGGTCCTAAGTTACTGGGGTGGAGGGGAGGGAGGGGGGTTCTGCAGTTCAATCAAAGAGTCAGGTCTCGAGGTTCCTATACGGAGGCAGTGATGGTGATTGTCGGAGATGTAGCGGCAGGAAGTTCCAGGTCTTCATGGCGAGGTAGGAGAAGGATCTTCCTCCAGCCAAGGTCTTACGGATCACTACGCATTACAGCGATGACTGCTGGTCTTTCTTAGGCCTTTGTACAGTATTGCAAGCATCAGCTCATGAGCAGCTCTGTGCATACCAAGTTGTTGCTCTCTGAAGGGCCTCTGCTTTCCTAGTTTCCACCTGCTCATTCCCAGTTGTTGTACTGACCACACTAAACCTCTGCTCTCTGTGGGTTGTGTATATTTCTAAAAATCACCATATTTGGAACTAATGTATATCTAGTCTTTACCCTCTTTGCGCTCAGTGCATTCTCCCTTGGTCTGCGGATCTGTGGTGGTTCGAATGTGCATATTCACAGATCTTTCACCCTGGCAGGTCCTTGCCTTCCTAGCTGTGAAGGCCAGTCAATTCTCAGTCTCCAACCTATTTTTGGTCCTTTCATTGTTCCTTTATCCACAGTCTACACATTCCTAACTACTGCTGTGTGAATGGTGTGCATTTCTAGCTTCTTTCTTTTGCAGCTTCTTGTTATTGCTAGTTTTTACTCTCTATTGGGTTTATGCGTTCCTAAATTATGTCGTCTGAGAGTTCTTTGCATTCTTCAATGTTTCCTTTTTGAGGTTCAGTGTATTGCTTGATGTTTCCTCCTCAATGGTCTGTATATTTCAGGTTGTTGGCCTGTAGAGTTCATGCATACCTGCTGCTAATACCTTCTATTGGAGCAGCTCATAGTTAAGTTGTTCTTTCACACTACCAACTCACAAAGCTTTTACAGCTATTTTTTTCTACCCATTGTGTGTTTTCATAGCTGCTACCCTATGTGACTGGACTGTTCCCATGAGGCACAGGGTCAAGACTGATTTGCATATGGCCAGGTCTAAACTGGGGTGGCATGGTGAGCAAAAGAATGATGGATTTAACCCAGATCTCTTGACTGGGGGTGAATGTTTTGATTTGTTCTGCATTCCGTCCAACAATTGTGTGTCTTTTGCTTTTTCGCCCTAAGTGCGCCAGGTATGCCTAGACATGGGTCGTGGGCACACTGCGCCACTGGAATCAAGCTATCCTGGCTGAAGAGGGGTGAAACCCCGAAACCGGTCCTAGGATGCTTGTTTCCGGTCCAGGGAGGACCTGGCTTGGCAGTTCGGACTGGACTGTTCCCATGAGGCACAAGGTCAAGACTGATTTGCATATGGCCAGGTCTAAACTGGGGGGCAAGGTGAGCAAAAGAATGATGGATTTAACCCAGATTTCTTGACTGGGGGTGAATGTTTTGATTTGTTCTGCATTCCGTCCATCAATTGTGTGTCTTTTGCATTCTCGCCCTAAGTGCGCCAGGTAGGCCTAGACGTGGGTCCTGGGCTCACTGTGCCACTGGAATCAAGCTATCCTGGCTGAAGAGGGGTGAAACCCCGAAACCGGTCCTAGGATGCTTGTTTCCGATCCAGGGAGGACCTGGCTTGGCAGTTCGGACTGGACTGTTCCCATGAGGCGCAAGGTCAAGACTGATTTGCATATGGCCAGGTCTAAACTGGGGTGGCAAGGTGAGCAAAAGAATGATGGATTTTAACCCAGATCTCTTGACTGGGGACAAATGTTTTGATTTGATCTGCATTCCGTCCATCAATTGTGTGTCTTTTGCTTTCTCGCCCTAAGTGCGCCAGGTATGCCTAGACGTGGGTCCTGGGCTCACTGTGCCACTGGAATCAAGCTATCCTGGCTGAAGAGGGGTGAAACCCCGAAACCGCTCTAAGGATGCTTGTTTCCGGTCCAGGGAAGACCTGGCTTGGCAGGTCGGACTGGACTGTTCCCATGAGGCACAGGGTCAAGACTGATTTGCATATGGCCAGGTCTAAACTGGGGTGGCATGGTGAGCAAAAGAATGATGGATTTAACCCAGATCTCTTGACTGGGGTTGAATGTTTTGATTTGTTCTGCATTCCGTCCATCAAATGTGTGTCTTTTGCTTTCTCACCCTATGTGATTCTAGCACCTAGCTTGCTCACATGCTCTGAGATGGTCTGTTCATGCATACCTCGCTCCTCCCCTTTCCCTCCATAGTAGATCCGTGCATTATCCTTGGTGCTAGATGATGTTTGACATTTTGCTTTCTTTACAAAGAGTCGACAGAACATACAAGTACAGAATGTTGGTCTTGATATTGTGGAGGGTCCATAATTAATGTGATATGAATAATTCTGCTGGATCCCGTCCCTCCATGGTCAGCTTGCAAACTCCTTGCTCACCTAAACCAACAGGACAATTATTCATTTATTTTTATGGATGGGTTTTCAAAAGCACTACTGACTATCCAGTGTTAATCTCAGAGCATTTCACATGCAGGAGCATCGGGCGGCTGGCAGTTGGCCAGATTGTGCTCTGCAAACCCTGGTGGTCTATAATCGGTAATAAGATGAGTATGGATAGTGCACACTGAAGACACCTGTAAAACATATGTCTCTGAAGATGAAAAAGCATAAAAAGGTAAAGATCTTGGGTGCCTGAAGAAATGGGAGCCACCCTGACAGATGTGAAAAAGATGGACTTTCAAATCAGGTGATGGGGAAAACTGAAAGGAACATGAGTCTTTGTGTTTCTGGAAGCTGACATAGTTGTCCTCCAGTGTCAGATATAGGAGTAAGATGTTCTACAGGGAGAATCCCTGGACCTGCAAAGTTCAGCCACCATAGTTTTTGTATCTGGTCTTATGGGATGTCATAAGAAGTCTATTAGCAGAATTTGGTTTCTGATTGGGAGGTACAGACACAGTTTTCTGAGGTAGGTGAGTGATTGACTGTGGACTGTGTATGTTCTATGCAAACAATCACGGAATTCATTCTTATGTTTGACAAAGACCAACGGAGGGATTTTAGGCCAGGTGTGACATTGTCTGGTTGTTCCAAATGACATAACAAGCAGGCGTAAAGTTCAGAACGCCCTGAAGTGTTGTGAGAGATGAATCCTCCACTGTAAACTGTTCTTCATCTGCTCTGACCAAGCTGCTTCATATTTTTACCGAATTTGTTTTACCGCAGCAGGATAATGGAGACTTAATCCAGCAAAAGGTATCGTCGACTCACTGTTTATGCGTTGTATCTACTAATTCTAGTTTATGAAAATGTTAATTAATGCATACAAGTGCAATAAAAATTACACGTTTTAAATTGGACGTAATAAAAATTCAGAAATTAAAAAAAATAATTTGTAATCAACAGATTTCACTAGTTTTATAGACAACATAATCCCTTAATTATAATTACTTACCACTGTCAGGGCTCCATAATATTTTACAGGTGTGGGTGACTCCCACCCCCTTCCTTTTCCCAAATGATCTAACTAAGGACTTTTCCTAGATTGTTGGCAAGGACCGGTGGGCGTCATTTTGAGTAGCTACCCTAGGGCAATGCATATATGCTTTCTGTGCTTCTTTCTAACAAATACTTGTCTTAAATATAATATTCTTTCTTGTAAGTACAAAGGACAACCTAATTGTGTGTGCTGGAGGTTATTACACAAATCCATTCCACATTTACAGGAGACATTGCTTTTGTCTTCAACCAGCCATGGGCAGTGGTTTTACGTAATGGATACACAGACTCATGCACAGGCACCTACCACAAACAAGAGTCTTGAGTAAAAAATGACAAAGTAACCTCATAACCAAGCTGAAAGTCTCTGTTGCTCAATATATAGTATATACTTTCTACTTCCTTTAGGTTCCTCTTTGATATCTGCTCCACTCAAGAATAATTCCTAAGGCAACCACTGAAACTGGGCACAAATATTCTACCTGAATAGTCAGCATCAACCATGCTCACTAAATCACGCCTCTGTAAAGCAAACACTTGCAACCAATTTTTTTTATAACATTTTTATTGGAAACACTTGCAAGCAATTGACTGGCATCCTTAACCTAGCATAACAATTGCTTTCATCCACCTTCACGTTATAATTGAGATATCATATCATCACTGGCTTAACTTATAAAAGCTGCATCAGTGTACCTGGTGCAAGTGACTGACTGTTTCTAACACATTTTCTGGCCCTAAAACTAAACTTGAGGTCTTGTCCTCTAGTAAAGCAAGCATACTGTTCATTCTGGAGTGCCTTACTCAGGTACACCGTTTTAGCCTCCAAAAATCACATATTTACATGTATGATCTTCTCATTGACATCCCAATGTACCACTAGTCAAGGTATCCTTTCAGCATATGCATATTGACTTACAGACTTCAAGATGCTGTGTTGTTTTGTGAAGCTTGAACCATTGAAGCATCAAACTGTCTTGCTTCCCAGATGTCCCCGTAGGTTAGCAACGGAGTCAACAAATGCATCATCAATTACATATATATCAAATCTATGTTTTGCTTCAAACCATGGTCAATAAACTAGGATTGTTTTGCCTATTGAGCGTAAGAGCTATACTCAGGCCAGATGCAGAAATAAAAGCAGAATAGGAAATCACACTCTAATATAAAATAATCCATCAGTTATTGTGTAAGAGGTAGTGTCCATCACCAGAAGATGCCATCATAAGTTAGATCATACAAAAAATACTACTTTTTAATACATAGTGTATTATACCAATAGTTGTTACTTTTACCCACGATTTGTTTTGCCGCACACACATGAAGCTCCCTATACACATTCAGGATCCTCATCATGAATGTAAGGGTGAGCACTCAGTGGAATGAGATAGCTGCAGTGCTAAAAGTCTTGTTTGATAGAATCTTTATTCTATATATGGTTGTTTTAGAGTTGTGGCTGAGCATACATACGTTAAGGTGCCCGTGTGGGTACTGCCCAGACTTTCCATGCTAGCATTGCCCATGGAATCCTTATGTGTTCTAACTGTGGCATGTCTCATAAATGTCAAGCAGGTAGTACTTGTGAGGCAGTCAGCAGGCTACAGGTCATAATTCGAAACCTCATGTTAATTCAGGGTCAGATTCATAAAGAGACACAACAAAGAATACAAGCAGCTTAATGCACACCTTCTGAAGGATACTAAATAATGTGTACCCTGCTCCTGTCTCAAAGAAACAAACGTGTTCAGTGGATTTTTGAGTGCTCACTAGATCTAATAGATTTAGCAAACATGTTCATAGCTCAAAGTCTTTAGATGAAATTTGTAGAGTATAAAGATGCATAACATCCTATGTACTGACAACCAAGTTGGACTTACACTTTCCCAACTTCTTATCAAGCTAGGGATGTGGATACCTAGTCCCATGATCCTCAGAAGGCTCAAATCCTTCTTTGTGTTGAAATCTGTTCATATCTGTTGAAAGCATGGGTATCTTTACCTTCTGTACAGTTCTAGGTATGGGACTTACTAAAACTAAGCTTCTGAATGGGGAATTCAGCCCTAGTCAATGCCTTGTATGAGTGCATTTTTAATGACGCACATACCTAATTAATTTTGTTCTAGCTACTACCACCCACTGCAAAACAAGTTCGGTCCTACTAAAAATCTACCTGTACGACTGGTGCTTTCATCAATGCTTCTTTAGAGGTGCATCCTTCAGCCATGTATGTTTAAGACGACCGCTCCCTGTGTCCCTGTGATACCTGTATTTATAATTGTAACTCTGCCTTATATATTTACTGCTTCTAGGTGGAGTCTACACTCCTAGCAGATATTGAGCAGCCCTTTGAGGATCATCACATTTAAGTCTGTCACAATATCAAGATCTGTGTGTGGAAATGTCTAGGTTTGACACCAGCAACCTTAAGAAAGTCTGTGCATCCATACTGTTTCTGCCACTCTAGTGGTGCCGGCAGATTTGTACTTGCTGTCCGATGGAGTTTACATTTCAGAGATACCTTTCTGTTCCCAGTATTGAATACTCCAACTATATAAATATTTTAGTTGTATAACATTTCATTATATTTTCTATTATATTTATTTAAATTGTTTAATTGACAAAATAGTCAACAACTCAGTACACAACCAAGATATTGATCAACCACACAAAATATAAGAAATCTTATTTCCCTATACAATAGTAGACCTTACAAAATATTCTACAAGCATAGGGTGGTCCCTTTTTTTAAATTTAATTAAGAATAGTTAATATAATAAACCATCTTATTAGCATAATAACAATCATGTTCAACCCTACAGGCAACCTACAGTGACATTAGTCATATGAGTATAAGAAGATGACCCACACTTTATTCTGATCATAAAATTAACTTTCTTCATTGTCTGCAAATATAGGGAATTTATAAACCTATTCATCAACTTCAAAGACTGATGTGTTTGGCTGTTGTTAAAGCCTTTGCTACTCCATAGTGACGTACCATGCTGAATGTGTCTATTTCCATGCAATCTTTTAAAATAATGTCTTTATTATTTATGATGATCTCATTGCCAGTAATATATTTCATTCTCTCAAATATTTACTTTCAGAAATTTGAACTTTTCTGCACAGTAGGAGCAGGCAGTTTCCAACCTGTCATTTGTGCATTTAAAAGTAATGTCTGTGTCAAGTAGTTTTTGCAGGAGTCCACTGTAGCTGGAAACACACTCTTTCCTTTGAGGAATGTCCCTGCACATCAATATGTAGTATTGGCTCAGGAACCAGAGAGCTTTCACGTTTACCTTCAGCGATGTCTTCTCATTTTTCCTCGCTCTAGACTTCTAAACATTTCAAGAACACATTTATCATGAACTGATTTAGATCTTCCTTAAAGACAATACTGAAAATAGTTTAAAGATCCTTTTAATATTCTTCCAACTATAATTCCAATCTGTTTTTTATTTAGATTCATCCACTTAGTCTTCATAAACTTCTGCTTAAGTGGCTTCATTGTTTCACATGACCAAGTCTCTAACTATTCCATACTAACACCTATATGTTGTCCTAAAAATACTTCAATATACCTTCTTATATACAGCAGTTTGTTTGATGAAACCTTTCATTACCCTAGTGATATAGTTATAATACTTATTCAAGCTTGAACTAATTAGTTGCTACCTCTGATAGTACAATATAGACACTCTTAGGGTATGAATCTGAAGGGTATTTGTGCACCTTATTTGATCTTAGGTGCACACATTTATATTTTTAGGAAAACAACAGCCTATTTCTGATTCACAGAATCAGTAGTGGTGGTTTTTGGATTCGAAAATAGGTTATGATCACAAGCAAATTCTCATCCTGCTCACAGTGTGAATGTGTGAGTCTTCCCGGGTGGGTAAACTCGCAAGAATATGGGAGTACTCACAAAACTGCAGGTTTGTTGGCATTTAGTAAGATTTTCCTCTACATTTGACTTGTTGGTATGGGGCAGAGACTTACCCAAGTCAAAGTAAGAAGTAGATCTGTTTCAGCTTGGGAATGAAGAGGCAGTGACCCCACAAAGTGAAAAAGTTTCACATTGCAAATACACTTTCGGATAACATTTCCACAAAAGGAATATCACACTTCTTTTTCCGATTGGAAATAGAAACAACTTAGACACTTCTGAGTAGTTATGAGATTCAGAGCTTCCCGTTAGTACTAAAATATTTCTATGAGACGCCTCTCAAAAGAATAATTGTGGCCAAAATATGTAACAAAAGCAAGTGGGAAAAAATTGATATTTGACTGTCTCGGCTTACTCCATCAGAATAAGTGAGCAAGTCAAAATGTATAATTTTACTGTGCCACAAATAATCACATTTACTTTGCCTTTGTGTAAGGAAGGCTAGTGAGCCAAGGAAAAAAACCCTCATATTGTTGCTGTTCAGCAGATTTTTAATAAAAAAATTACTGCACTTCAGAGAAATTTTAGTGTCTTTATCATTTAAAGCTCCCTTCATAGGTATTGCAACAATCTACATGACACAGAATGTAGGATGTGCAAGGACATCTTCTAGCTATGTCTGTATGCACGTTTGAAACAGTGTTATCCTCACCAATACAACAGTATCCACCCTAGGTGTGCGCCAATGGTCCAGTTCCAATAAAGTTTGAGTGGCCAATTCAGTCTGTCGAGGAACTAAAACTCAACAGTGTTTCTGCTTTGAAGCCCAGCCATCAGTGCTCTCACCCCAGAGAGCACTACATCCTTTGGAAGAGATAGAGTGCTTTATATATGCTGTGCCTGACACAAGAGAATATGTTTATACCATTATTATGTCTCTTTCACATTATGAGAAACCAGTGATGTTGGGGGAGATGCAGCCCCTTAAAAGCCCATCTTCATAACACCATCGGAGCACATTAGAACAAATATGATTCTCCTGGTCTTTGATTAACATGCTTTCAACATATGAACGCATTAGCTCAAGGAACTCACTACATTATTTGCTGAGTATTTTCCATAGAGGCACTTATGCATAATGTCTGGGAGCTCGGGAGATATATATTGGCAATAGCTGTAATCAGGTTATCAGCTTTACGGGCTTTTATATATGCATTTTCTTCATTTTTGCCTAAGCGAGACTATGAATATGATATTTTAAGTGCTTAAGTCAAAAAGAGATTTTTCAAAAATTACAATTCTAAAATCTGCACTATCTGTAAAAAATGAAATGTAGCAGACTAAGGATGCTTGTCTCCGGTTTGACAGTATAATAGAGAACATATATTGCATGCCTGTATAAGAATATGACCCCGGCGGGCACACTTTAGCATTCCTCTCACAATTCATACTGTGTCAAACCACAGGATCACACAAGAACACCAAGCCACTGCACACCCAACAGATTCATTTGAAAGCATGCCACACTCAGACACATTAAACAATATGTACAGTTCTACACATTGTTACAGATTGCACACAACACCAAACCAAAACAAGCCATATTATAAGATACGGCATCAAAACCTCATCTATACCATAGTTCACCACCGTGCACTTATTACTTCTCGATGTGTCTGCCACCTCCCCCTTTGATAGAGTACATCACCACTCTGAGGTTAAGACTAGGGCATATTACTGTTCAGGGGAATAGATTTCATAGTACCTCTCTGACAAATCAAGCAATTTTTTCTCCCCTTTTACCTATCATCTATAATCTGCATTGACTATGGAATGCCACAAGCCTATATCTTCATTCCAATGCTCTTCAATGCTTACCTTAGGCAATGAATGGCCCTTATCAAGTCCTTCACTTTAACTTGCTTCAACTATTCCAACAAAACCACCCAGCTAATCCTCATGCTGATAAACCAGACAGGCCTAGACTCATCTGGTGTAGACCATTACCTCCCAGCCATGGACATCTGGATGCTGAACAGCCATCTAAAATTGAAATCATCCTAAACCAAGATTCTGACCTAAACAAAATGGGATAGATTATGGCCATCTGGCACCAGGAACAGGGTGCTTCCCAGCAGCAGCTTAATTAAGAAACTTGGGAGTAATTGCAGACTTCAACATCCCACTTCCCTCTCAAGAGAACGTGATTACCAGAAACACCTTGTTCACTAGGTAAACTCTTCAATACATTTTCTGTCATTTGGGTTTTCCCAAAAAAGGAAATAGACCTCCATCACCCTGGTTCTTTTATATCAGGACTACACAAACGGACTTTAGCTGGAAGAACCCCTCTACTGGATGTGATGACTACAAGTAGTGTAATAATTAGAAGCCCAACAATTACTACAGCTGTGTCTCCAAAATCACTTCACTGTCTACCCATGACCTGATGCTCCTCCTCAAAACACTGCATTGTACACTGGAAATATATTTTATTCACGTAAAGCTTCAGGATAAATGCAAAAGAGAACCCTATGCTGGAAACTGGCACCCACTTCTGACCAGCGCTCCCTTCAATAAGGCGTCCATCTGTGGATGCTCCTTATTGGTTCAGGAAGTTAAATTCCTCAACTTTCTCCTTGAAAGATAACAAACATTCAAGGTTACCAGAACTTCATGAAGACAGCAACATCCTGGCTGTTCCCTAACAAATGAAAATCCAGCTACAAAGCACCACCTGCACATACACGTGGCTTTTGGTGGTAAGCACCATACTCGGAAATAGGAATAGTCCATTATTTCAAAATGAATGAGAGATTCAACTCAATCAGATATCTAGGCTGCCACTTGTTCTGTAAATGAAGTGGTAGAAACATGGTGACACCCTATGCGGTTCTGCCGCTGCTGTTAGGAAACACTGGACCAAATTTGATAACACATTTAGGTCCTTTCAATGATACCTTTGCTCACGGCATATGAGGGCAAGGTGATGCCATTGATAACTTTCAGATCTGAGGTGAGAATGCCCTATTGGGTTCAGCATGAGAGAGGGTGAAATTTGTAGGTAGCTTATTAGTTCTGCCTCCCTTTACATTGCGGTTTGCCATATAAGTTCTTGACTTAATGTCATTAAATGTCATTAACGATTTGTTGCATGTAAATCATTCATGTTGTTTAGTAGATCTTAGTATATTAAGACCAAGATCAACGATAGAGGATACGGCCTTTTTGGTAGAGCTGTGAACAGGAATAGAAGTATTTGGTATGGTTCTTTATATTATTACAGCTGTTTTATGTACAATGAAATTCAATGGAACATTTTATTTGGACAGATTTTAAATTATGTCTAAAATAGGTGTGAGTTTTTTAAAGCACACATAGAACTTTTGACAAACAGAGGAAAAGTTAGGGCTGCTTCTACAGACTAATTATTAACTAATGGTGAAACGAATTAAAGTTATCTAGCCACATCTGGCATAATCATGATAGTGATTCTGGGTAGCACTTTCTCAAAATGAGATTAGGGGTGTATGTATCCCGAGTTCGTACTGGATCAGTCTGGGGAATCCTACAGCAAGAAAGACTTTGCTTCTCTGGTGTTTTTTGTCCTGGCACATTGCTGCATGCAACATTCTGGGGCACACTGTTACCTCTTTGGAAAACAACATTATTGAAAATATTTAAGATCCGCATTCAATAATGTAGATTAAATAAAAAAATATGTTTCATTAACTGGTGCTTCAGAATCTGTGTATTCTGGTATATTCTTTTACAAAACGAATAATAATTAAATGGGGGTTATTCTATTTTCTTATTTAAGGGTGTATGTTTATGTGCTGAATAAATATCACTTGTATCATGGATGTCCATACGTTGTAACGTTTCTTGTAGACTGGACAAAAAATATTGTAGAAAAGAAATTAGTTGTTCGTTAAATCAGGATCTTAGAAAATCCCACGACCATTAGAATACAAACAAGAAATGAATCATTATTACACCATAGGGTATGCAAATAGTATAGGAACAGCATAACAGCAACATAACAACATGACCTTACAACATAACATGCCCAACCATTTGAAACCTAATTGAGAAAAATGCATTGCTTAAGGAAACCACAACACTTTATGCTGTACCAGAAATATTTGGACCTACTAGGGGAAGAAGGGAGCTGAGAAAGGGATGGACAGTTGGGTTCAAATGGGCTTGTACCATTTAGTCCTTCTTTCTAAGGTATGAGGAGTGGCCCTTACTTAATAAAGTCTACTTGACGTGCATAGGTATCAAGCCTGCCTATACTGCAGTAGATTGTTCTAGCGAGTGTTCTTCCTACATCTGGTAGGATTCAAGGTGTGAGAGCCCATCGTCTCATTTGCAAATGCCTTAAATTTGACAGCATTGGGTAAAAGGTGAAAAGCCCTGAGCTTTCCTCCCAGCAGTGGGCAAAAGTCAAAGGGCAAATGTGGAGCAGCCAACCCTATGGAGTGGGAGATGTAAGGGGATCAAATAAGAGCAGTCAAGAAGAGAACGGCGACAGAAAGACAGAAATCCCTTTTGGTTCCTAGAAGCTAACATAGGTAGGCTTATGGGCAACAGAGATGGGCATGTAAAGCTTTCTTTCTATCTCCACTCCTCAGGAAACTGTGTCAATCCAGAATACTTGAGAGCACGTGGAATGCAAGCTCTTACACCACTGATGTGCAAGTCTCACTCTTGTGCCACTGTCATGCTTTTGTTTCTTGTGGTCATTCCAACATTGTAGCTTTGCATCACTAAGAGCTCCAAAGAGACTGTCTCACAACACTGCTATGAGAAGCAGGTAAAATACAGAAATGCACCTTTACTTTCTTCACCTCTCCATACCTATTTTCTCTCTATAATTTCTTCCAAAATCTCCTGCTCTTCGTGTCGTGGATTCAAACCTCCAGTCCACTCCAACCTCACCCTCAGCCACCACCAATTTGGCAGTGTACACATTCAAAAAGTGTGGAATTCAAGTATATAACTGTTGAAACGATAATTGTGCATTGTGCACATACAGTTCAATTTTGGATAAACCCATAGCAAAGCACAACCTATTTACAATTGGCTTCTGAGCAGCTTTTGTGTAGCATAGCACTGTCACCCCTATGGGTATCTGGGTGCTGAAGGTGCTGTGTCTCCATCGAAGAGCCAGGTCTCGAGTTTCTTCTGCAGTCCGCCAGGGAGGGTTCTGTTCTGAGGTGAAGAGGAAAGCCGTTACAGGACTTGGCTGCAACACCACGATGAAGGAGAAGGAGCAGTCCTTGCTACAGCTGTGACAGACGGAGGGGTGTGTGCTCGGGGAATGGATGTGGAGCACAGCTATCTTGTGGTCCGATGGCAGTTCAGATGGCTGATGTAAGATGGTCCTTGATCGTAGGTGGCTCTGTATGCATGCATGAGGATCTTGAACTGGCATCTCTTCTAGATGGGAGCCATGGGAGGTTTCTGAGGTGAGTAGTGATGATGAGCCATGATGAGTCTGGCTGTGGTGTTTATATGGGCGGAAGACCTTTGAGGAGCTGTGTGGAGATTCCAGCATAGAGAGCATTGCCATAGTTGAGGTGGCTGGTGATGAGGGCCTGTGTCACGGTCTTTCTGGTGTTGATGGAGATGCACCTGAAGAGTCTGAGGAGCATGCGGAGCATGTAGAAGCAGGAGGAGGTGACAGTGTTCACTAGTCATTTCATGGTAAATTGACTGTCGAGTATGATGCAGAGGTTGCGTGCATGGTCTGTTGGAGTAGGTGTCGGTCCGTGTTCGGCCGGCCACCAGCTGTGGTCCCATATGGAGGTTTCTTCCAAAGATCAGTACTTCAGATTTGTCAGAGTTGAGTTTGAGACACCTGTCTCTCATCCAGGTGGAGAGGTTGTCTGTGAGCAAATGGATATGTTGAGTGTTATCAGCGTCGGAGATTATGTTGAGTCCATGGGCTCTGACCACTACTTTGAGGGGGGTTCATGTAGATGTTGAACAGGGTAGGGTGAGCAATGATCCTTGGGGTATGCCACAAATGATGTTCTCGGGTACGGAGGTGAAGGTAGGCAGTTGGTTTCTCTGTGTGCATCCTGAAAGGAAAGAAATGATCCACTGGAGGGCATCCTGGTGTTTGCCATTGTTGTGGAGCCTGTCGATGAAGGTGTGGAGGGGGATGGTGTCAAACACAGCAGAGAGTTTGAGAAGGATCAAGGCCACCATCTCTCCATGGTCAAGGAGAGTTCTGATGTCGTCTGTGGCGGTGATCAGTGCAGTCTCAGTGCTGTGGTTGGCACAGATTCCTAATTGTGAGGTATCGAGTAGGTGGCTATGTTCCAGGTATTCGGTGAGCTGTTGGTTGATGGCTTTCTCAAGTACTTTGGCTGGGTAGGGGAGCAGGGGGATCGGCCGGTAGTTTTTCAGGTTGCTGGGGTTGGCAGAGGGCGTCTTTCGGAGGAGTCTGACCTCTGCATGTTTCCATACATTTGGGAAGGTTGCTGTGGAGATGGAGGTGTTGAAGATGCTGGTGAGTACTGAGCTGATTAGGTTGGCTGCCAGGTTGAAAAGATGGTGGGGGCAGGGGTCATTGGGTGCCCCGTATTAGATAGACAACATGATGGTTGTGGTGGTCTGGGTGGTGAGTGGAGACAAGGTGGTTATCATTTGGCTGGAGTTTGCTGGTAGCTCGAGGTTGTTGGGGCAGATGGTGGTGTGTTGGGTGTCGAAAGTGTTGAAGATGGTGGTTGTGGAAGTAGTCTGAGAGGGTGTCGCAGAGTTCTTGGAAGGGGTGGAAGTTGTGGTCGCAGGGCAGGATGTAGTGGAGTGAATCAATGGCAAGGGGGGCTGATGAAGTTAGAGATGGCGTCGCAGTAGGGTGGTCGGGGTCCTTGGGTTCTGTAGGCGGGGGTGCCTCTTATCCTGGTCTTAGCATTGGTATGTAGTTGGACGTTGAAGTGTTCCATAAGAAGTGCTGGGTCTTCGTTGATGACTGTGAATCGGGTGGTTTCCTTGAAGATGATGGCAATGCCCCTGCTGTATTTGTTGGTGCTGGCTCTGTGTATCATCTTCTAGCTGTCGGGGGTGGTTGTGGCGATGTCGGGGTTTGAGGATGGGTTGATCCACATTTCAGTGATAAAGGTCTTTTGACCGCTCTCCTCCTCCTGTTAGTTGTCTTTCTTCCCCTTCACCGTTTTTCGCTAGCGCTTTGAGACCCTTGGGTGATATGTGCGCTTAATAAAATCTTATGACTTATGACTTAAGGCAATGTCTGGGGAGTGGGTGATGATGGTGTTTCAGATTTCTGTGGCATGTTTGCAGAGGGAGCGAGTGTTGAGCAGGATGCATTGGAACGGTGCAGGGTTGCTTGTGGCTTTCTGAGCGGGAGAGGTGTGGGTTCCAGTTAGAGCGGGGGGACCTGTAGAGCAGGAGAATAGGCAGAGGTGTCAGGTGAAGGGTCCTTTGGTTGATCGTGGAGAGGACATGAAGCAGCTGTTGTTGCAGTGGCCGGGGTCCAGGGCTAGGAGATCCTTGGAGGAGTAGTGGTGGAGGTTGGGAGGACCAGGGCTCCCGACACTGTGTGAGGTCAGGCATAGATGGGCCGAGATGAGTTTGCCTTTGCCTATCCATGACTAAACTCAATGTGATAAAGAACAGGCTACAGACCAAATACAAAACACAATTGTACCTGGGTAAATTTTACTAATCAAATTTTGCCCTACTCCATCTCTTTGAGACATAGGCAGCTTGAACTTCATTTTCATTATCCAGGATGCAACTCAGCAACCTTTAACATGTGATACACATGTGCAGTTCCCTATTTTGCCACATGCTTGCAACAACTGGATTGACACCACAATAAGACAAAAACCCTTACAAAGATTGTGTCATTCACCAGTACATACATTAGCACTCATAGTATTACACTGTCCTAAGGCCGATTGCCTGTTTTCCAAAAGGATTCTGCTCACTTACCATGTCAGTTTGTAGCATTGTGAATATACATGTGTGTAAGCATGCAAGTATATATTACTTGTCTTAATAAAGCTGATCAACGCCCGACTGTCACCAAATGGACATTATCATTTATAAAAAGGAAACAATTCTTCACTTCATAGAGTTTTATCATGGTTAGATTGTCCATACCATTATAAAGAAGAGCGTAACTAAACTTCCATGTGGGCTAAAGTAAAACCACATTAAGTTATGGAGAGGAAGTGTAGGGGTGGCATATGTAGGGAATGATAGGGTTTACAACGAGAAAATGACAAGAAAGTTGGCATTGTGGGGAGGTAAAGGTGAAAATAGTGAAATGGAAAGAGAGAGCAATGACGTCAAAGTACTCTATAGCACAGAGGTCTTCATTTTTATGCCTTAGTGGCACACTTTGTTAAGCGGCACTACTGCTCAGGGATCGTCTATATCTTGCACAAGTTACAATAAAATTGGAAATAGGCAATAGGATTATTTGAGATGCCACCCGATCATGTGGTCAGTGGTAGAATAGAGATGTGGTGATATTTATGTGAAGGAAATGAAAGTTGCATTACAGACCCTGGTATGTTCCGTCTTGGGCCCCCAATGGAAGAGCTGCGGTTTCACCTTGGATGTTCTGCATATCTTCTCTTTGGTAGTGAGTGAACACCTGCAGCACAGTTTGAGTATGACCTACAGCTAGGCCCACTGACCTGATAAACAACATTTCTTGGAGTGTGGAGCTCTTTTATTCCTTTCCCATTTGGAAATGTGGATGAGAAAGGGGTGAATAGGGGAAGGGGTGATTTTCAGTGTTGTCTGTGGTTAGTGCCATCATTTCTTCAGTGACAGTCATGACACACTAATTATGTTTTTTGCTGCAACAGCCCTATCGTCTTCCTTGAAACAACATAAGAGAGCCACCTTGCACACTCCTTACCCTGGCCATTGTTCTTTCCTATGAACCAGAAATCAGGCAAATCAGCCTTTTTTGTACAAGGTGGAAGGAACAGCATATGGTGATGGGACAGGGCAGAACGTGCTCCTCTTCCACTTCATTGCCAAACTTTAAACGAAGTAGAGCCGGACATTTTAAGATTGTGTACTTTTCGCTATGTTGATTCTGTTTGTTTGCCTGTACCCTTCTTGCTGCATAAACTGTTAAGCGCTCTGGTACCCTCCGTGGTCATGTTTGCGCTATATAAAACTTTCTAAATAAATAAATAAGAGTACTGAGAGAAACCATCAAACTAATAGCAATCTGACACACAAAATGAGGAGAATGGAAGACTGTTAAAAGTTGTGTTGCCTTTCAATAGGACAATAGGACAGTCAGTGGTTACAGAGGAGTATTCCAAGTGAATACTGTAATTTACCACTTGTGTTCATCCTAGTACCACCAGTACTGTTGTGCATGAATTGGATAACCAAGTTAATTCATTTAGGTAGTTGGTCTTCCAAGAATAGAAGAGGTAAACAGTCAGTATTTACTCTAGGAGATGGTAGAGATTATAAACTGAGATGCCGACTATGGGAGGAGCTTGATAGTTTTGCCTGTGACTTTGTAGCTGTTGTTGACTAGTATCACCTGTTGTATGCATTCTTATCATCAATTGTGCATGAGTTGTGTAGTGATGGGTATCAATAATAGCAGGTCTTCTCCCCTTTCAATGTGTGGTCTGCCTTGTTATCATAGACCATGTTTCACATTTCATTGCTTAGAATAGGTCATCTGTCCATCCGTGTTTTTTAACAGCTTCTTTGTAAATCTCATCGCGGGTGTTTATTTATTTCAAATCATGTTGCTTTTTATGCATTTTAAATTTCAAACCTGTCTCTTTGAAGTTCTGCAGTTCAGGTGTTAGTGGATTATGCAACAAAACGTTTGGGTTGTCTCATTGAAATGTTTGTTTTCTGAACTGAGCATGGTCGTGGCCTTGTAGTCAGAGTGGGTTACGTGGAACTCTGTCTCCTCAGATTTTGGTGAAGCCAGTGTAACTGGTACCTTCTGATACAATTGCTCCATGTGTACTCTGCACTCTTGTAACGAAGACAAACAAACATTGGTGAAACCAATAGGAATGATCTTGCAAACTGATGTAATGGTTATTTTTTTAATTTTGATTGCAAGCCTTTCACACAAATATAATAAAGAAAACAAACACGCCACCACCTACACGTGGCAATCATATGCTTACAGTAACACCTTATATTTTGAAAAATCGATATCAGCTTAATGGAACTGTATGGGAACGTCCTTGTAGGTATGTGTAATTACTTATAATGCTCGCTAAAGGAAAATATGATTTTTATTGCCACAAAAAAGCTACTATTGACTTAGCAGTACTGTAACCTGAGGACCTAGTTTAGACGTACAAGCATGACTAAAGATACTATCCAAAGGATAAAGAATAGAATAAAATTAAGCATTACCAGACAAACGTATTGGCCCACCAGCTCTGGCACTGAAGTGCATTTCTTTTAAGGTCAATGTGCTTATATGATTAGGAACAAAGTTATCACTCACAGTGCAAGAACCAATGGCTGAAGTGTTCTGAACAATTGCCCACGCTGTATACTGTGGTGGGTAGAGGCAGATTTGAATGGAAGGCAACAGACCAAAGGATTGGGAGGACTGACTCAAAGTCAATCTAACTGGGTATATATGGGTGCATTTTTATTTATGAATTCTTTGGATTATATGAAGTTGGCGGCCCAGCTAAACCTGTCTTAGGGCCACTCCTATAAATGTGTGGCTATGTCTGACATGCAAATTCCCTCTTAGTTATTTTTGTCTGTTTCGCGTTTGCTCGATTGTGCAGTGTGACTGTGAATATTGCTGCTCGTCTCAGCAGTCTCTTTTAGGACATTTAGCTGGCTTGATGTTTTGTATTGATTAAACTTTTATTTGCCTCAGCCATACAGTGTGCTGGCAAAGCACATAGATGGTGCTGGTCAGCACAATGTGCTATTTAAGTACCTCAAAAATGTGAACAATTATAACTGGTTTTGTGACACTGATAATTGTGTCATGCCTCACTACTCATTCTACATTTCTATTTTCCTGGAAACAGTACTACTCTCCTGGCTGCTAATGCAATCAAGATAACAAATGTATTTTCATGTTAAAGGGGCGACAGAGTGAGAGGTCGAATCCCCGTAGTGGAAGGTTTATTTTTATTTTTGATGTCAAGTAGTGTAGGACTCAAACACAGAGCAGCTGGGCAATTTAGGGAGCTCCTGGATCCAATTAAGAGACCATTTATGCTTTATCCACAGTGGAAGACTGACCATTGCTGAGAAAGTCCCATGCCTCAAGTACAACACACCTGTGGCATGCTGTCTAGTACAGACAGAGCGGGAAGTTCAAACAAGCTTTAAAACCTTTCATTATGTCCACTTTAAGGAGAGATTTCAAGAAAAAGCATACATACACCCTTGAATATTGGTTAGAGGCATTAGCGTCCACTTCTGGGGGTTTTAACCAATTAGAGCTTGTAGAATTGCATCGAGTCTCCCTGTTCAGTGTGGATAGTCTTTCAATGCGGAGCAAGTATACTCCATTTTTAAATGCTTTCTGATTGTCTTCAAAAGAATGCGCTGCTAATTAATCCAAGCATGCTTTCATGTTTTGTAATGCAATGTTGAGAGAAGACGCTGACCTCCACGAGCAGGCTCAGAATGCAGAGGGATTCCTTTGATACTATGGTTGAGAAAGGAATGCAGCACAAGCGGTTTCTATTGGATACAGGCACTTAGAAAGATCCCAGGATCACACACTTCTGTTGGCAAAACATGAGAGGCCTCCCGCCAACAAGGTACAGCAATGCTTTGGGTTTTTCTTGCTTTTCTCACTTCCCTTGTGCTTTACTGTAGTGGTTGTGATATTTGGGACTGGTTCCCTTCGTCTCTTCGTCATCTCTCCGGCATGATAAAGCCAACCGCTATTTTGGTCTGCACCATGTAAATGCTTGCAATAAATAATATATAAATAGATATGCTTGGCATGATTCCTGGTGTATTGTATGAAAAGGCCCCAAAGAGATACAGTAATCAATCAGACAGCAAGGTTGGCCCTGTTAGGAAGGAATGGTACTTCAAAAACACATTAAAAGCAATCTACAAACTTATGGTGGAAGTTACAATTGATGTAATAGTCCTATGTACAATGAAAAAAATGTGTTCTGGAGCTAGGGTATTTGGTACATTGAGAAACGCTCCAAACAGCGCAGTTCAACCAGTAAATGCATTTCGACAACACGTGGACCACCTACCAACCAAGGTTAGTAAGGTAAAAACTGATGGCTGTTCAAGTTCCAGAGCTCTGACATTAAATCTCATCAGACATGAGGGATCAGGTAGATTATGTACTCTTCAGGAAAGCACTGAAAAGCGAACTACTGGGACAATCAGATGCCTGCTAATAAAAACAGACACAGAAACTAATTGCTACAGATGGCTGGATTTTAATTGTGTGCTTGCAACACTATTTTGAACCAATCCACCTATATGCTTGCGAAAAAGTAGTAAGTAAAAAAAGAATGTTGGGCTTGGTAGGGCCAGAACTATTAGTTTTACCAGTGCTTGTTCCCTTATGTCGCTCAGGACAGAAGTGAAATTATGTGAGGGAGGGTCAAACTGAAATATTTAATCTTTCCTGCAAATGCATATTTCAAATAAAGACAATTTAGTAACGAGCCCTACATGTTAGGGTGTCTACCTTTTACTGAGCTTGTGAAGTATTCATAAAGGGTCAGGGGCATTCAGGAGATAGGCGTGGCAAACCAGTATCATCTTCTTTTCAGACCACAGGTCATCGTCTCTCCTCAAACAAAGGAAACAAAGAAAGCCCTCAATATGGCATATTCTTTGTGATGTCTGGCATGGCTGTTTCCAGAGATGTGCTTGCCTGATTTATTATATAGAACAACCATTTCATCTTGTTAAGATCGCATTGATAACATGAATGCGGCCTGCACTAGACCGGACTGATATAAAAATGAAAGGACTGTTTTTATTTACTAAATACACATGAAATGTCTGGTTCTTGGGTGCCACAGTCCTTGCAGTGCTAACACTGTGAAACAAAGCTCCTTACAGGCCAGTGAGACTAATAGTGTCCAGTACTAAATTCAAGTAAAAAAGAATGTTCTTCAAGGGGCAGCTTTACTTACAATACGTTTGAAGGGATGTGTGACTATAAGTGAAACTTCTGAATCCTAAATTGTGAGGTGAAGCATTGTTTCCAAATTACAATTGTATACGTTGTTATAAAATCTCCAGGTCCTTACTCTTAGTCCTGGACAAACATGACCCCAATGGGTGATACAAACATAAAGAGATTTATATTTCAGCGGATGGGACATCCCTTGCTGTTGTGATGGAGTAACCCATCCGCCGAGATCATAATCAGTCCCAAAGACTTCTTGAATCTTGGATGTGGTGAAAAAATGTGTATGTGATTTGGGCTATCAAAGCTAACATGACATGGCTATGTCGCACTGTAATAAAAGTGGCTGTAGGCAGCGTAGTCGGAGGCTTCACCACTTTGTGCACCCTAGCCCAAAGGTACTTTTTTCTACCATGTCATTCCTCCATGATGAGTTAGACCCTCTGTACTGACAAGTCAATCTAATTTATTCTGAGATCCCTCTGGAAATGACCTTAGCCCCAATTCATCTTTTTCTTGTCAGTTTAACAATTCTCCATAGAATAACAATTGTTTCCACAGGCTTCCAGGTTAAGTTTTGCTTCCATTGACTTACACTGGAATTTTAAAAGTACATGCCTCCAGTAAATGGGTATAATCTGGAGGCAAAAGCGCAAGCACCATAGTTTTCACACAAACCGCAATCTAGAAAAATTGCTTGATTTGCCCTGCATGAAATCCTAATGCCAAACCAAGCACAAATGCAATGTGATATTCCTACATGAAAAATGTGTAACTAAACTGTAATTGCACTTTTTGTATGGTTTATGTGGCTTACCATTGGGTGGTTGTCCTTGTCTTGAAAATTGTTTGGAGTGTGTAACTTGAGCACGCAACTCATACAAGGCATACCGGTGTCACGTTTGCGCCATTGTGCAGTGCTTATTGTTGTGCTAAAATGATTTTTAGGGCAAGCCCATCTAATGTCATGATGTGCACAACTCTTTCAAAATTTGGCACTGCACAATTTTTCCCATTCCCACAATGTAGAGCCGGTGATCTTCACTCATCACTGCATGAATGTTAGTTAATCTGCACCTTGGTTTGATATTTGTATTCTTTTAACTCTATTGCGGAATTAGATGTTGAACTATCTAGGGTGAGCCTTCATGAAGTCCACCTGGCCACATTGGTGTCAGAAGCTGGTCATATCATGCATTAATATCTTTGGCCACTCTTCTTCCAGTCTGACAGGAGGGTATCCTACAGGGGCAGTTGCATTTTAGAAGGATGATCTAAAGAAAGTGTTTTCAGAAAAATTATGGACTGAATGAGGCCAAAGGAGGTTGGAACCATTGCACTGCTTCTGGTTTGTCGGAGTTTATCACAATCGCTGCTGGAATTGTGCCCATGGACTAACAACTGCGTGGGCCTTCAAACGGGGTTGTGTCGAGGTTGGTATATGTTTGTCCCTTTAGAAATACCTGTGTGCTTGAAAAAAGATGTAAAATCTCCACCATTTGCACCGTTCCCACAGGCAATTTGGTACATTGGACTTTATCAAGTGATAAAAATAAGGTACATTATTCTAGTTCATTAAAAACTCCTATGACCTGTTGTAAAATGCAATTGGAGTCAACAAGGATTTCCTCCAAAACAGTTATTTCAAAAGCTTCCCAAAATCATACAAGAACAACAGGATACAATACAAATAATTTGCAACTGGTCATGTTGTATTTTCAGCAGGAGTGGCAAATAAGGGAACTTGGGACCTAACTTGTGATTGGATAGTGATTGACCTTTAACATTCCCAATAATGGAAATTAGGTTGCTGGTTTAGGAGGGTGAAACCTTACTCAAGCAGCAACCACAATTCTTGTTAGGGTGAAACACAAGCACATTTCCAAATTAATCTCTGTTAGCTTGACACAAGGCAATCAGACTTAACTTAGAGGTAATGTGTGAAGTGTTTATGCAGCACTTCAAACAGTAATAAAGTGAATACACAAAAAATCCCACTTGAATTTAGAAAAATAGAGTAACATTCAATAAATGATTTAAGATCAAAACGACAAAAATCGAATCAGTAGAACTGGAGATTTCAATTTTAAAGTTTTAAGTGACAACAGTGCTTGGAAGCACAAGATGCCCACTGTGGCTATCTGGTTGTGCCATACCGGGACAAAGTCACAATTTCAAGCCAACCGTGATGGAGCAAGGGCCAGATACAGAGACAAAGTTAGGCTCACTGAACACAGTAGCTTAAATCCTGGTTTGTGGAGTGTTGAGAGACACTGTGTCAAAGATGCATAGTGCATCAGTGATTCCGAGGAGCTGCCAGGCTGTGATGTGATGTCCTGTGTTGTCATCAAGGATGCCGTCAACAAGGGGTGTGCAATGCGAAGTCCTGCCTTGTGGTTGTGCACCCGCGGTTCCAAAGAAGTTGAGGGGATGCGATGAGAAGTCCTGCAACATCCTTAAGGATGCTGTCAATGAGAGACTTGTGATGCAAAGGCCTGCATTGACGATGCATCGTGCAATGGTGGTTTGAAAAAGACTGCGGGCTGCGATGCAAGGTCCGGCATCGGGGATGTGTCTCGCTGCGGTGGTTCTGCTGACAGGATCGCAGTTGGGCTGGCAAAGCACCTTTAGGTCCACTTCCAAGAGTCCAGGACTGGGATGGGACCACTTGAGGGGCAAGACTCATAGCAGACAGAATCCAGGTGCTCCTTCAAACCAGAGGACATGGCCATAGCGGAAGACTGCATCTGACATGGAGGAAGAGATCCCAAGTGCAACTTCTGGTACATGCAGGAATGCCTAAAAAGATGGGAATGCCATGTTGAGGAAAATCCAGTAGAGCTACCCAAAGCAAAGATGTACCCACTACTACAGAAGGACACATCAGGGACCATCTATGTTCTGTGGGTTCATATGAGTGGCTAATGACAAAGTTACCGCCACTGCTGGATGGAGCGGAAATGTGGATCTCATGCTTTGAGCAGAACACCGTGGGTAAAAACCTAGCTATAGGTGATATCAAAAGTCTGCTAAGTAGTTTTATTGGAAAGCAGACCAATACGACGTTTGCCCAAGCTCACATCCCAGCACTTATGCATAAAGCATTGGCACAGCATTCTCACACAATAATTACATTGAGCATCACAAAAGAGGTTTCACATGTGGTGAATGGAAATAAAGTTTGCATTCAACACACATGAAAATCATGTATTTTGGGGCTTCAATCACATTTGGAAATATCACTAGCAGTACTGTGCACAACCGTGTTAAAATGAAATCCGTAGTATGCACACTTGGGAAAGATCTTACTCCCCCCCCCCTCAGCACCCTTATGTGGTGTGAAATGTTGTCAGAGCAAGGCTCACCCTGGCAATTATTAGAACTCAATACCTCACAGTTATAGGGTGCACCCCAGATCACAATAATATCAAAAATGGGTACACACAGATAATTTTGACATTTCTAAACAGCACCATGGTACAAGACCACACGGGTAAAAACCAATGTTAACCGTAGTATTCTTTTGGCAAGGAATCAATGTGTGAAGCAGCACCACTGTGTGGTGTAATTAATAACAGGTGGTCCTCATGCAGTCACTCCCACACTCATTCAAAACTGATACGCGGTGCCACGAATATCAGGCAGGTTCGTATGGAGCGCACTCACACACACACGCAACACAGAACCGTTATGTGGAGCCACTGATATCCGGCAGGCCAGTTGATAAGACAAATGCAGACCCAGTGGCCCAAGCCCTGCTCCAACTTTCAGCTAACCCAACTAACCTACGTCCACGGGTTGGAATAAACAACCCTTCCCCTGATACTAGGCCTGATTGCGGACAGAGTCACACTTAGTCAGAGTCCCAAGGAAGATAGTGGGGGTAAGTAGCAGGGCTAATTAGGAGGCAGTTGACAGATGGGAGTTTGGCCACCACTCTGACATTTCACCCAAGGGATGCAAAGCAGAAGTGTGCTGAGGGCGATAGTCGTTCAATCAAAGATTTCCACAATGTGCCTTACCGCACCAGCACAGTTTTGCGAAGCACAGGGGGAGGAGGTCAAGCAATCGCTTGACCCACTTCTGATCACTCTTGGAAGTGTTCCTCAGCCCAGTCAATTACTCTCACCACTCAGGCCCGATCCAGGCAATACTACCTGACAACAAGTAATCATCGGGCCCGGGTGAGAAGAGGGCAGATGATCCGCTGCACTGGGGGCACAAAAGGAACAATCGATGAATGGGGGTGAAGCATGGGAGCCTCTCCAAAGAAGGAGGCCCCCTGTCAGACACACGTCGATCAAAGTAGGACCCATGTAATTCCGGCACAATGGAACACGGAGTCGCACCAGACAGTTCCAGTCACACACAATGAAGAGTCGCAAACTCAGTACCTCCCTGGAAATGAGGCACAACTTCCAATGGGTTATGATCTGACTTGCACCAGACAGTTCTGGGGACACACAATGAAGAGTTGCAAATTCCACACCTCCCTGGAGATAAGACACAACATCTGGTGCACATGAATTCAGGTTGCAGCAGACACTACCGGTAACACACAACAAAGACACTCACCCCAGTCACAGATCTGGGTTGAATCCATCATCGTTCTTTAGCTCACTTCGCCACCCCATTTCAGACCCAGATATGCAAATCAGTCTTGACCCTGCGCCTCAGGGAACAGTCCAGCCCGAACTGCCAAGCCAGGTCTTCCCTGGCTCGGAAACGAGCATCCTGGGACCGGTTTTGGGGTAACACCCCTCATCTGCCAGGCTAGCTTGAATCCAGTGGCAACGTGAGCAAGGGACCCATGTCTGGGCATACCCTGCCAACTTTGGGCAAACAAAGCAAACACAAGGAGATGATGGACAGAGCGCTGAAACTTTTCAGACACTCACCTCCAGTCACAGACCTGAGTTGAATCCATCATCGTTCTTTAGCTCACTTTGCCACCCAAGTTCAGACCGGGATATGTGCAAATCAGTCTTGACCCTGTGCCTCATGGGAACAGTCCAGCTCGAACTGCCAAGCCAGGTCTTCTCAGGACCTGAAACAAGCATTCTGGGAACGGTTTTGGGGTAACACCCCTCATCAGCCAGGCTAGCTTGCATCCAGTGGCAAAATGACATGGGTCCCTTGCTCACTTTGCCACTGGATTCAAGCTAGCCTGGCTGATGAGGGATATTACCCCGAAACGGGTCCCAAGATGTTGCTTCTGGTCCAGGGAAGACCTGGCTTGGCAGTTTGGGCTGGACTGTTCCCATGAGGCATGGGGTCAAGAGTGATGTGCATATAGCCGGGTCTTGAACTGGGGTGGCGGAGTGAGCTAAAGAACGATGATGGATTCAACCCAGATCTGTGACAGGGGGTGAGTGTCTGAAAAGTTTCAGCGCTTCGTCCATCATCTCCTTGTGTTTGCTTCATTCCCAGAGAATAACTATTGTACTTGTACCAGCACCCACTAAGGAAAAACACAAACTTGCTGTAACAGGCTTGAGAAAAAAGAACTGCAGATTATTTTGGCTGGCCTCAGTAAAAGGAGATTCCAGAAGAATTTAGACTGTTTTCGGACTCACAATTATTAGCGGGAGGGTCCATACCCTTCTTCACTGTGCAGACAAAAGCGAATGCCCGCTGGCTGCAGATTACCTGATAGGAAATGCTTAAATGATGAACAGCACTGAGCTCAGCCTTAATTTGATCAAAGAAGACCTGAGAACAATCCGCCTCATGGTGATGTAGCATCGGTATTTGTGTTACCCGAATGACCACGATGTAGGGAAGGGTGTGGCCCAAGATTTGTGCATCCTGCTGCACGTTGAACCCAGAGAATGACTTGGATAATGGGACATTGACTTTGCCATCCAAGCACTGCACAGTTTAATAAGAGACATGTGTGAGGAGGGTGGTGCCCCTGAGCAGGAGTGTTTTTCAAATGTGTTCTCCTAGCTCCCCCTGTGGCTTTCCGGATTGTGCATGTCATTTCTGCCTATTTTCATTGTGTTCTTGTTTGTGTGTGGCTCAATGCAATTGGGGATTTCCTGTTGTAAAAACGCAGTCCTCAAAATAGGTAAAGTGCAAGTAAATAGGAAAGTAATAATTTTCAGAACCGAAGAACAACAGTCCTCCAATAAAGTAACTATCATGAAGTATGAGTTAGATAGTGTCATTGAAAATTCAACCAGAGGGAGGAATGTTAATATTGAGAAAGTCGATGTCAATATGAGTAATGATACATTCATGTATAAAAATGAAATTGCATCTTTATTGACAAATTCTCCCATTGTGAACTCCACATCAATCCCGATTCAGAAATATGTGATTAGGCAGACCCTAAGACCCAGGCCTGAGGTTACTGATTGACAGATCACAGGTAACATACAAACACGCGGACATGAAACCCCAGATTGATCCCACAGATTAGTGCAGCAACAACGCAATGGTCTAGGGAGCTTGGCCCCATTAAAGCACACATGGCCAGAGGGGAACAAGCGTCCCAAAACACCATATAGTCAGATGCCACATGACGTTAGGAACACTTAGCCTATCAAGACACAGCACACACAGTACATGCAGTGATCACATGCTCCCCATGCCGGCCAACTGGACACATTGCCCACTGGCCACAGTGTGTCCACACAAGGTCAAACTCACCTGGATTCCTCATCCAATACCCTAATTTATGGCTCCAAAGACAGAAATACACATACCTTATCAAAACATGATCACAGGAAACATTTTATTACCTTCATTGAACTGTATAAAAGTATGTATTAGACCAATTGTGAATTGAGACAGTCTTCAGACCCATGCTTGTGACAGTGCTCCCCGCCACATTGTGTAATTAAATGAACTGTTACTGGTTTGCCAAATGCCTCTTATTTTTCCAAGGTATTTCCTGTTCATGCAATAATTCTGATCTTTCTAGTACACACTGTTGTTGTGAATTGTTAACCGGTTGTCAGCTATATTGGTGGTCCTTTAAAAATGTTTCTGTTCTGACATGTAAATACATAAACTGCTTCTGTGTATGTCTGTGGCAGTTGACGTTTTATCTCTTTTTTGTAGAGGTGACCCCTTGATTGCATTGCTATTTAAACATTTATTGATCCAATAAAAAACTGTTGGACTGGAAAACAAGGAACATTCCCGGCGCATTTCCGCCACTTGCCAGTCATACTTCCCAGTAATCCCTCATGACTGGGCGAAGGTGGCATAAAACATCTCAGCTAGCTCAGACATTTTGTTTTTCTGCATGCATGAACTGCCTCCATCTTGTATCAGTCTTTATTAACCCGCAAACAACAACATCAAAAAATACTAATTTCCAGGCTCTGAACAACTCAAAGTTCGAAATCTGAGGTAGACATCAAAAAACAAAAGAACATTTTGTGAAAACAATCTAAATGTGTTTCATTTGCAAAATCATTGGACCCAAATATAAAATAATATGCGCTTTTAAATGAATATTTTTTCACACTCTATATCCATAGAAAAAAATCAGTCGAGGGGCCATTCAGTTATATGTATCATACAAAAATGTTCTTTCTCAGGGTACTTTTTTTCTGGCACGTAAGCCTAAATACCCCGTAAAAAGTGATCCCCTCTTCCAAACCACAAACTCTCTGTGCTGTATCCAAGCTTGGCGCATTTCTCATCTCATTGTTCGCTGCTATTCTGTGTAAAAAAAAAAAAATCACATTCATTTCAAGGAGCTGTTATGGTATTGATCCTGGTAAAGAGTTCCATTAACTGACCAATCTAAATCGCATAAGTGATGTCAGGATAGTTATGCATTTGCTGTGCTCGAGCTCTCAGCCATTATGTTAGAATGCAGGCAGTGTCAGAACAGGGGCTGCTAAATTATTTCTAAACACTGGAGCAGGAACGGCTTAAGCATTCGGCGATTTGAAAATGACACACACACACACACAAATGACAATCTGCCACATCTTTGTTTTTAAAATATTAACGTTGTACTGGGATAGTATTTTTGGAGTGGGTGAAAAAACCTGTGGCACCAGAGAATATGTGTCATAAACAAAGGCAGCTGGGCTGCAGGAAATAATGGAACAATATCGGCCCTCGCAGCCGTTCTCATCACTCCACTATGTTAATTAGCATTCTGTTATGGCAGCCACGCTGAAAACGTACTCTGTATTGGTGTACAGTACAGCTGTGAACACACATTCTTTTTTGGCTTTTTTTGCGAGTCCCCGGAGCGGGTCTTGCCTTTGGTATATATATATGTGCTTGTGGTGGGCCAAAAGTCAAAGCCATCACTGCTAAAATAGCACGCCGTCAAAGGACATTTTAATTCATGTTTTATTCCTCGCGAGAGGGCCACGTGCCAGTCAGTGATGCAACCGCCCATGGCATCTGCGTCACTTACGGATCACGTCGCCCCGCCTCCCAATATAGTGTGTTTGCAGGCTGCGCGTGCAGCGCAGATAAGGGCTCGGAGCCGCGACGTTAAGCAAATAGTCCATAAATTACCAAATTAACCGTTGCGTCTTTCTTTTGTATAGTTTGTGAATAAAGCACGTGCTTTTGCCAAGAGGCAAAACGGCACACGTTCAAGCAGACTGTGAAAAGGCAGAGGTTTTTGGTACTAATACCTACTGTTTCACACATATTGACTGAGCTGATTTTTATCCCAACTACGTGTTCTGTATGAGTCAAGAAAGCCAACATTAGATTTTCGACAGTGGAGTAAACCGCTTAAAAAGATTCAGGGCCTTTTTCACCACTGTGGAGTTCGGCCCCTTCAATTAGATTTAAATGTTTTACCCTTATGTAAGTGATTGTTTGCAGTGTGTTAGGTTGTTCAAAGACATTTTTTTTAATTTTTTTTTTTTAATGACATCCATTTTAATAGCTATGCTAGAGTTGCCTAACTCAAGTAAATAAACGTCAACACGGAGGGTCAAAGATATGGTACATTGTTTAGGCAGAAAGAGGGAGAGTTGTTTGTGATTACCCATTCTTATTGGAGTAGTGGATATTTAAGAAACAAAAACAAAGTTGTCACACATAATCTAACGTTTAGATTGAACTGAAGCAACTAAAAGTAGAGTTTACCTGCGTACTAGCGCATGTCCACTCACAGCAGCATTGCAATTTTTTTTATGGTTCTGCTCATAATGTTTGGTGATAACCATGTATGAAAGAAACCGTGCAGGATTGAGACAGTCCTTCACGGCACGGTGGTAAGAGTGACGCTAAGTCCAGATTTCAGAACATATCCACTTCAGACCCGATCTTGACAAATTACCCTCTATGAACTGAGAAAATACAATATTTAAGTCCCCATGTCTATCACATTTTGTTCTGCTTTCTTGATTATGGACGGCTTACTAGACTAAATTGATTGGCAGTTTGGTGATGTGCATCAGAGCTGTGGACGCGGCTTCATTTAGGCCAGAGCTGTCTTCCTATGTGTCACGTCTGTTTCACACACAACCATTCCCTACCCCAAGAGGAGGAAGGTGCGTTTAAATAAGAAACTGTCGCAATCAATTTATCATTAGTTTTCAGTATTTCTTTTGTTTTTCATTTATTGTTTCACTATATTTTCATTCGGAGGGGAACATTCCGATCAATATTGTCTTGTTTCAAACATATAATTGCAGATGGTTGAAATGGAGCTTTCTGCACAAAGGTGACACGAACAAAAGAAATCTTGGTTATCTCCCCGAATGCATTTTTCAACTGTGCCAGAGTATATAATTAATAAAAAAAAAGGATTCTGGCTCCAGATGTGGTTATAATAGAGCCTTATAAATGTTACAGAAAGAAAAATTGCTTGGAACGAACGAGACCCGAACGAGAAGCACACCTGGGTTTGACAAAGATTGCATTTACTGACTGCTGTGCTATCGCATTACAGAGAAAGACCAAGTCTCCTGGAGCAGCTGTACAGAAAGGCCTGAGAAATCTGCATGCAAATAGCAGCACATTGTTAACTTAATCAGATGCCGAGCAAAATATGTGCCAGACCAGAGGAAGATCTATAAACAAGGAGACAGGCCAGGGAAAGCACGAGGGCGGGGCCGGTGGAGAAAAGACGCCCTGCTCTGGAGGTGTCCTTGGGTCAAATTCGGTTATTTTCGGTGGCTCGAAGGTTGCTGTTTTTTTCTAGCCTACTGGTATTTTTGTCACATTCATTTGGTGCATAATGCCTCGTTTGTTTTCTCAAAGGGCACAGATTCGTGTTTGTTTCTGTAGCTGGAAGCTTTTTTTAATATTTATTACCGATATGGTGTTGTTTCTTAAATAAGAATTATGGGCGAGTTGGCAGTGAGAGGCAGTGAAGCGGCAGATACAATTGAGTTTACAAATCGTGCCTGCAGGGCTATGCGTTCCCCACGTTTACAGCCCCACGTGTGAACTGTTAAACCTGGGGTGGACAGGGCATTTCGGTGGCAGACGTCAGTCAGAAATATTGTAAACATACATGATATTGCCTCCCATCATGCTCCCTTGGTTGTGGAAACAGGCATAAGGCATGGAGAATCAATGGCAGTACTCCTTACCAAGCAAAACCAGACTACAATAAATCACAGTGGCGTTACGTTTTTGGAACAGATTACACATGGCAGACAGATCATCTCTGAAAGGCCACTGGTCACCGTTCTCCATGCTGAGATAAAGGGAGGCTCTGCTCCACATTAGTCCTTCCTCTATGTTAAAGTGTTTTGGCCAAGCAGTATCTTAAGGTCCATTTGGCTTCCACATCATGAGTACTAATCTTGTTTCTTCCACCTGAATATCTTGTGGATGTTTCCCCATTGCACATGTGGTGGTGATGGGAGACATCCGTTACAACACGGTCTTTACACCGCAATACTTTTACAACGTGGCCATTACAACGCAAGTCGTAACAAGGACTTGCAATGGATGGCGCTATACACTAAGGAATAGTCTGATTAACTATTCCAACACCTTTCCTACTGTTACGTAGGCTGGAGTTGGAATAGTAAATCATACTATTCCTAAGTCCAGCCCCCTCCAGCGCAGGTCGTTGTAATGACTTGCATTGTAATGACTGCGTTGTAGGCATATCGCGGTGTAAACACCACGATGTAACGTCATACATTTGGTGGTGATTGCCTTCTATGCCATCTCTTTTTGATAGACTCTACATAGAGTTGGCTGTAAAACGCGCCAGAGACTGTAACTTCTTCAGAATGCAACCTCAGAATTCAAGTGATGAGACCAAAGCTTTCAAATCTATATTCACTTCAGACTTTCCCTGTAAAGCTGACATTAAAAGTCTAGAGACCCTAGTGTTATAGCGACAGGAGAGCGTACTAGGGTGATCAGTAGGGTTAAGAGGGTGAGCTTTTGAAGCTCTCCTGATCCCAGAACCTGGCTGCAGGGTTCTCATTAGAGAGGAACACACCTGAATCTATGAGTACCTTAGCATTTGGTTCTAAAATCTACCAGAATATTGGGAGCACCTGAAGCTATAACCAAATTATCATCTAATTGTGAACCTACCTGAAGATGGAACAAACCCAAATCTGTAAAATGTCAGCATCGGAGTGTGAGACTCGCCTGAACAGATTAGAGAACCTGAAGTTGTACCACATAAGTATGTGATTGAGGGACTCACGTGAACATGAGAGTAAGCCTGTAGCTGTAGCCTTCTCTTCATGTGATTAGGACATGAAGGTGGGAAAAACAAACCTCCAGCAATCTTGGTATGTGATTGACGTCATGAGTAGGAAAAACTCACATCTATAACCAACTCAGCGTGTGACTGTGTCACTCAACTGAAGAGTTGAGTTTATTTGAAGCTACATCCACCTCAGCGTTTGAGTGTGGAACTCAGCTGACAAATGGAAAGTCCTCAAAGTGCAGTCAAAATAACTTATGGACAAAGAGCATTCCTGAAGGGTGAACAGCTCCTGACGCTATGGTCACCTTGGAATGTGACTGAAGGACTCATCCCTGAAGAGATTAGAGTTTCAGACGCTCTAGTCTCTGTGGGATGTGGCCTCACCTGAAAAGTGACTACAACCCAAAGTAGTATGGACCTCATCACTTGGAATTGTCCAGAAGTCTGTAGAGTGAAGCTGCAACCACCGCAACATGTTTCTTCACGGCAGATCGGAATTGGGGAGAGCACCCTAAACTAAACCCCACGTGGTATGTGGCCTGCATCTGCAGGAAGGAGACCACTCAAAGAATCAGAACATCTACGTATGTTATCACTACAGCTTATGATGTGATATTAGGGATCCCCTGAAGAACATCAGCAACATTATTTGTCAGAGGCAGATGAAGCGATTACCAATTGATTCACACATACCATCAATTGGCCTTTATAGTTCAGAATTTACTGAGAAGTTCATATGTCTTTGATAAATTGATAGCATATCAAAATATACAAATATTTTTTAACTATTATATTCTCATCTTTATTATCATTACTATCATTGTCACTTTACCATATTCGCGATATATGCAGTGCTCAAAGCAAACCACATAATCTTTTCCCTTTAAAATAACACCCAACTCCGTGATAATCGTTTTCAGGACCTTTGAAGGATGAAGGGCTAAGTACGTCCTCTGGAAATCAAATGTATAACTTACAGGTAAACAGGTAAAGTTACAGGTAAATCTCTGCAGCAGGTTGTCAACATAAAAAGCTCTTAGTGAGATAAATAGTTTGTTAAGCCTTGTCGGGACATTGAGATATATAGTACACTTTCAACTTGTCCACTGATAGTTCAATGTATGTGACAAAATATACATGTAAAATAATTGTCGTATGGCTTCACAATAAATAGCAGCTTGCCATGTTTCAAAAGTTCCCAGCATTGGGTGTTTGGTGCTGACCAAAACGGTCGACTAAGCGCTGTTGCAAACATCAGCTGAGCACAAGGAGGTACAAAATTGCATCAGTGTGTTAATAAGTTGTATGCATCCTCTATGGCAGTGTGTTGCAGTGCAATGTATAAAGCCTTCAACAACAAGTCACCAAAGAACCCAACGGCACTGGGCACAACTTTCAAGAACGAATGAAAGCCTTCACCACCTGGATGAAGATCAGCTGTCTTAAGCTCAACTCAGACAAGACAGAAGTCCTCATCCTGGGATCCAGCCTCTGCGTATGCTACGATACCCGATGGTGGCTCCCTGCGCTACGAACTCCCCCCACCCCGACGGACCATGCACGAAACCTCAGCGTCATACTAGATGCATCACTCAATATGGACCACCAGATCAACTCAGTATCCTCGATCTGTTTCAATACTCCGCCTGCTGCGAAAGACCCTCAGATGGATTCCCACTGAATCCTGAAAGACTGTCACTCATCAGTAGTAAACTTGACTACAGCCAAGCACTCCAAATCGACGTTACCAAGAAAAACCTCAGCAAGCTCCAGAATGCCGCAGCCAGACTGGTCCTCTACCTCCCCCGGCACAGCTACATCACTCAACACCTCCACAAACTCCACTGGCTCCCGGCAGACAGAAGAATACCTTTCAAGCTTCTCACACACGCTTACACGGGACTCCACAATGCTGGACCAGCATACCTGAGCAGCGGCCTCTCATTCCACGCACCCAAAAGACACCTCCTCTCCGCCCAGCTCGCCCTGGTAACCGTCCCATGGATCCACAAGACCAGAACCAGAGGAAAGTCCTTCTCCTTCCTCGCTGCCAGGATTTGAAACACCCAACCCCTCCACCTCAGACTATCTTCCACACTACCCTAGTTCAGGAAGGACCTCAAGACCTGGCTCTTAGAATGACCCATCACTTAGACGGATATGCTCTCCACCTCCCCCAGCGCCTGGAGACCCTCACGGGTGAGTAGTTGCGCTTTACCAACCCTTGATTGATTGAATGCAGATACTCCACCTGCTCAGCACAAACCGAGACTCTAAGCAGTGGGGAAACGAGTTGAGTTTGGAACAGTTTATGTAGCTAAGTGTCTCTGTGTCTTGTAAGTGTAGGTCCTGCTTGATCACAACAGTTATAGCTCAATTATTTCATCAATTGTTGCTGATCTCAGTGTGTGCCCTGCTGGCTAAGGTTTGAATCCTGACTGGACTGCTTCAGCATTTCATCCGTCCAATGTTGATATACTGAACAAGATTGAAACAGGTGAAAAAGACATCTGCTATTTTCAGTGGTAGGAATTGGCAAAGCTGTGCTGACTGGTGCTAAATGCAATCAAGACAAGAGGCTGTAGGAATACACAAACCATCCCTGTCAATGTTTTAAGAACTATTGCAGCAGACATTAGAAAGAGGGGACCTGTTTTTTAATTCCAAAGGAACCAAGTAAAGAATAGAGTTAAGGCAATGTGATCCTGCAGATTACAGACTTGTATTTCTTTTAAGTATGGGGGCTGTTTAGAGTTTGGAGGATGACGGATATCTCCCAAAAATTGGTGGCTCCCCTTCCCACTCTATTTAGAGGGTATACATAGCTCTACACCCTAAATAAGGCAGATTGGACCCCGCAATCTCTAAATAACTCAGAATGCCTCTACTTCCAACATTTAAAGTCCTCTGTGGGACACATAGTAAGTGGCCCCAGCTCCCCCTTTTGAAAGTCTTGCAGATGAAGCACTCTTTTTTTGTAGTTTATATAATGCAAACGCGGCCCAAGTGAATTGGAGCACTTTACATGAGCACAAGGTCAGATTATTTATTTAGTTCTTTTAGGCCCAGGTGAGTAAGTGAAATGAGAATTAGGAGGTGTACTGTTAGGCACACTATTGTCCTATATTTATCTCACTACTTCACTGTTATAAATGCCTAATTCATTGGCTGTAAAAGAGCACGTAAGTAAAATATGAAACAGCATAGGCCTTCACATATCCTTGGCCCATAGTCTGTTCATAACATTAATGCTGAAAGTCATCAAAAGCAAGGACAGAGGTCAGTAGTTTCTCTGATTTGGGTTAAAAAAAATTGTGGCTCACATCCAGAAGAAGAATTAATAAAAAACTATTTTATTCAGTTTATTTAAGTTTTATTAGGGAGTTATATGGCGAGGAAAGTCAGCTAAACATCTATGCGCCATGAAAAGGACATGTGTATTATTCATACGTATTTTGGGCATGATTAGATCTCTTTCCCTCAAAAAATATTTGTGAGGCCTAAGTAGCCCTATAGAGAACGAATGCCACTGCCAATGCACCTATATGCAAAATGTTGCAACATTGTTTTGTTGGAGTTTTCAGTTCAAAATTTTCTCTGAATGAAGGTGCAACTGAAATGGACGTTTTCCTAAATATGAGAAGATCGTACTAGTTCTGACTGAATTTTGAAATACCTTTATGGGCTGAGAACCTGCACAACTTAAATTACTACACAACAAATGTATCCTTACATCCTTCAGAGGCTTGTGAATAGAAAAGCCACTGAGCTCAGTGGTAACATGTGTAACTGACATGCCTCGAGACTCTTCGGTTCATGATATAATCTCTGAATAGTCATTACTATTGCTATTAATTACTGTTGAACCGCCTACTGCTCTAGAATGTTCTTCTGTGCACGATGACCCATGACTGCACTAGTGACGTAACTCCATATTCTTAGAGTCATTTTCAATATTTGAGTCTCAAAGGGCTAAAGGGGCATGCGCCAGGTACATTAGGAGATCTTATTTCCATCCCTAGCGAAAAGAGATACACACGTCATAAAAACACAAACACATGCAACGAAAGCACTCCATATTGCCTGCACATTTAACCCCCACACTTCTTTTGGCTTGGTTACACTTTTCTGTGGTGCCTAGTTAAGGTTTAGTCTGCGGAGTGAGCGCTAAAAATACTAAATAGATTTAAAAAAAATTAAATACCTGCACTGAACGAATTGAAATAAGCAGGCATACATATGCAAATTCTGCTCTGTAGGAAACAATAATAAAGAGAAGAAAGGCCAAAAAAATGTGTAAGGGAAGAAGCAAGTACACATTTTCAGATATCAAGCAGACTTTTTTTTTGTCAGACTCCAAATGGAAAATTGTATGCCCATACTATAGGCTTATTGTTGGGGTTTTGTGTATCAATGCTTTCACGAAAAATGCTTTTTTTTCCGGTGGGATTTTTAAGGACTGCTTTAACTGATAATATGTGTTGGTGTTGTGTGTTGATATTCAATGGCGATTAATTACTTGGTCCCTTTTCTGTTGTTCTCTCAGACCTGACGGCTGATTATTCATGTTATTATGCCTGATTACTCCTCACCTCCCCCCCTCACACAGCCGTCGCTCCCGCAACCTATCACAGGCGGCCCGCTCCTTCTGGTGCCAGCCTCAATGCCACTCAATTAACCCTCTGGCATGACACGCCGCCGTCTATGAATGGTGTGGCTTCCTCGGCTCCCAGCCTGAGAACATCACCCTCGTCGGGCTTCTTACGGCTCGCAGCTTTAAACCCAGATTTGCTTTATGGCTCGTGCCTTCTCGATAACACTGGAGCCTGCACGCGACTCGTCACCTGTTCGGTGGTATGTCGGGCATGGAGGGGTTCGCAGTTTCACATTCTCTCTCTCATAGGCAGGCAGCGGAAATGAAGACAGGCAAGCAGCTAGCCAGCATTTGGCGCCTTTTCGGATTTCGGTATTAGTCAACCATAAAATATCTGATTATTTGAAGTAATATCTTGCAAAATCATACGTGCCATGTATTCAGGTGGTATTTTGAAGCTTTTCTTTTTCTGTCTTGGAAGTCTCTTTTTATACTCCTAGACTCCACCATTCGACTTTTGGAATATACCAAACATGGTGTGTAGGCTCCAGCTAATAGCACTGCTAGAAACTTAAGGATAAAGTACATAGGTAGCGGTGCTGGGGGTGTTTGGGGGTTGGGGGGCAATTTTTGATTGCTACAGATGTCATGTAATCCTCCAAATCAACTAAAGGGCTGGAATACTTGAGTAATTAATTGATAACCATCCCCATACTATACAGTCTTACGCACTGACAAGAAAACGTCAATGAGGTTTGCTAAGTGTCCATGAGATGGGTGTTTTCTGGAGTTCACCAGGAATCTTTTCCGCCAAAGGAAAATGGAGAGTCATTGACCCGCCAAATGAAGTTATGAGGATGGAGGTTTGCCTATTGTCGCAGCTGTGTTTTTTTGCTTTGGCAGATATGTTATTAGTAGGCCACGTTTGTAAACGGGAACTTGTCGTTTAGCTTCACAGGTTAACTGTACTGATAGTGGGTTCAGAAAATTGTGATATGTATAATTTTTCAATTGTCAAAATACAAAACTGTTAAGAAGTCACAACTTGCCTGAAGCTCAAATGCAGTCAAGATGCTACAACATTAAAAAGGTTGGTAATGTATAGCAGAACTGCACAAAATAGTAATTGATCCGGGAAAAAAGATAGTATGATGAACAGACCCCCAAAAAGATGTGCAAATAAGGCCCTGCAAGTGTCCATGTATTAGAATGCACACGCTCAATTATTCGTCCGGTGAAAAAGTATTGCACGTGTGGTGTACATCTAGTTTCATGGTAGGACATATGAGATTTTCTTCCATGGTGCTGAAAAGTTTGCATCTGCAATACACTGTTTTAGAATATGACCTACAAAGCAGTCTATTGGCATTGGTATCAGGCAGGTAAGCAGGTATGGTGATGCATAGCTCTAAAAATGGAGGGCAAACACTAGATGAGCAGCAGCAACATTAGCAATATAGGGCAGTCATGTTTTCTGTTTAATGGTCAGTACTTGGAACTATAAGGTGGGACGAATGATATCCATGGAATTTTCCCTTTTCAGCCATCTAGTATGCTCTACTAAAATCTGAAAACTTATTTTGTCTCTGTTCCCCTCGCAAATAATTTGGATCATATGTTAATGTTATGTTAAAAAGTATTTCTAAAGCACACGTACACCGGATCGTTTCATAGCGCTGGCTCTTTCATGTGTCGGGCCGGGGTCGGTTTACTCATGTGCCTGCACAAACAGCCATGTCTTGAGCATTTTCCTGAACCTCAAAAGTTTGCTGCAAGACCGGATCTCCAGCGGAAAGGAGTACCACAATTTTGGGGCCAGGTATGCAAATCTGCATCCTCCCTAGCGTTTTATCTTGAAAGTAGATGTGTTTAATAGCTGGAGGTGTGCTGATCGTAGGTTGCGGGAAGGGGTTTACCTGGATAACAGGCGATTGATGAAATTAGGGCTCCGGCAGTATAGAGACTTAAAAATTAAGCACCCTGTTTTGAAAGCCGTGCATTGGGAAATAGGGAGCCAGTGGATTTTATGGAGTAGGGGTCTGGCAGATTGCCATTTTGGTTTCTTGTGGATCAGTCTCGCAGCTTGGTTCTGAATCAGCTGTATACATCTAATTAAGTAAAGTGGCATGCCGAGGTAGATTGAATTGGCGAAATCTAGGTGTGAAAGTACCAAGGCAATCACTACCTGTATCAGAGCTGCATGGGTGAGCAGATGGCTATTATTTCTGATTTAGCGCAGCTGGAAAAAAAAGGTGGAGACCACTGCCCCTACTTGAGATTTTAATGAGAGATCATCATTAATGATAACTCTTAGGCTTTTGACCGAGGGGGAAGGGACGGGTGGAGAACCAAGTTCCGTCGGCCAGTAGTGTGGGCCCCAGAGGATCTGGCTGTTCCCGGGCAGAACTAGCTCGGTCTTGCCTGGGTTAAGTTTTAGATGGTTTAGGTCCATCCACTGCTGAATATGGAACATGGTGGCCTGGAACTCCTTGATAGAGGTAGAGGAATTATCAATGGCAAAGATTAACTGAAGGTCATCAGCATAGTTGAATGTGGTTACTCCTCTGTCCTTCAGGGAACGGATCTGGGGCAGGAGATATAAATTAAACAGATGGGGGGATAGTGACGATCCCTGCGGAACCCCACACGTGGTTGAGATTTTAGGGGCGTTGAATGGGGTCAGGAGGACTGCTTGGGTCCGGCCCTCGAGAAATGATCTGATCCAGTCGAGGGCTGAGCCTTGAATGCCGGCCCGTCTGACACGGTCCACCAGAAGTTTATGGTCGACGGTGTCAAACGCGGCTGACAAATCAAGGAGTACTAGGGCCTGAGGGGTGCCTTTGTCAGCGTTAAGACGTAACACGTCCAGTACTGCTAGGATCACTGTCTCTGTAGAATGGGTGGGATGGAAGCCAGCTTGATGAGGGTCTAAATATTCAGAGTGTTCTATGAAGTTGGATAGGCACTTAGCTACATGCGCCTCCAGGACCTTGGCCAGGTAGGGGAGCAGGGAGATGGGGCAATAGTTAGATGGATTCAGGGGGTCGGCTCCAGGTTTCTTTAGGAGGGGGACCACTATGGCATCCTTGAATGCACTAGGGACCTTGCCCTGCAAGAGGGACTCGTTCAGAAGAGGCAAAATAGTGTGCGGCAGGACAGAGAGGGTATCTTTTAGAATGTGAGGTGGACAGCTGTCCCTGGGAGAGCCTGATTTAACTCTAGCCAACAAGTCCAGGAGGGTCTGAGTGCTGATCCCAGGAAAGTGGTCTAAGGAGGACAGGTTCCTTATTGTGGTGTCGGGGGGCCCTGTGGAGCTGGAGATAGAGATGCTAGCTTTAATGTTTGAAATTTTTTCCACAAAGTAATTGTTCAGAGAGTTACATAATTCTTGGGTGGGAATCTGTTTAGGTTGTATTCTCTCTGCATTGCAAAGATCATTGACTATAGAGAAGATTTCCTTTAACCTATTGTGGGAGTTCAGTATTCTATCAGAGAAATAGGCAGCTTTGGCAGCGGTAATGGCATTCGTATATTCTTTCCGTGCTTTCTGACATAGGAGTTTCTCTTCAGGGGAGTAACTGGACCTCCATCCCCTTTTCTTTTGACAGAGGGCTAACTTTTGGTTTTTTAGCTCCCAAGAGAACCATTTCTGGGCATCGGCTCGGCGAGTTTTGTGAGCGGGGCATAAGTGTTGCTGGCAGCTAATAGCCAGGCAGAGATGTTTCCTTCCATGATATTGATATCGGGGCTGGGGGCGGGGGCCGAGCTGGCCAAGGAGTCACGAAATTCCTGTTTGTTAAGGGCCCTCCATTTCCTTATCATGCCTCCCTCGACCGTGGAGGTCTTACAATTGGAGGGGATTGTTGCTGTGAATTTTATTAGATAGTGATCTGACCAAATGCATGGCAGGATCGTGGGCCTGGATACTGTTAGACTAGTAGTCCAAATTTGGTCCACTGTGTGCCCCATTATATGGGTGGCTGAGTAAAATTGATATTGGTTAGTAAATCGGACAGTTCAGTGGCGTGCGGCCCACCTAGTGGCCGTTGCACCAATAATTCAATCACCGATTAACAGTATGTTCGCATAATTCATGGCGAGGTTGGCTAATTGTTCACTCAAAGATAGCGGGAATAAAGGCATGTGCTGTGGGGGCCTGTAGACAAGGACGCAGATGAGAGGTCCCGAGCCGGAGTCTAGTTTAATAATCATATTTTCTGCAGCAGGGAGGCTCAAGGGGGTAAGCATAGTGAAGTTGTAGTCTTTATGTATAATCGCGGCTACTTCGCCACCAATTTTTCCTAAGGGTCGGTTCACATGTAGGATGCAATAATCCTGCGGTAGTGCAGCTAGCATATCAGGGGTGGAATCATTGTTTAGCCAGGTTTCCGTAACTAGGAAGATGTCTGGCTTTTCTGCCATCAGTAGCAGGAAAATATCCATCTGATGCTTTACTAGGGAGCGGGTATTGAGGTAAAATATGCGAAGCGCTTTATTTTTGGATTGGGCAGGGCCAGGTGTTATGGTTATGGTATCATAGGTCTGTAAATGTTAATAACGCCAAGCTTTTATCATGCTACGCAACGATGATTTTGAAAAGTCATCCAAGCCGAGATCCTCCAGGGCTTATCCTTATCCCTTTTCTGGAAGGACCAAAGAATTCCTTAATTCAAGCCAATCCTCATCACAGAGTAACCACCCAGATACCAGACCACTCCCGAAAAGACCCCTCACCACCCTTGCCCTCTCAACATACTCTTAAATCTGGAGTTCTGCCACTACCCTTGCTTCCTAAACCTACCTCTTATCCTCAGGTCAGCACCCATCCTCTTTCCACTGTAAGTCACTGCACAGATAGGAAGTATCACTTTTGTCCTACTTCCCTAAGCCCCTGTGTGTATGCATTTCCCGCTGTATGCATTACCCACTCTAAAACATCCAAAGTGAACAGTTCTCTGTAATTAGGTTTTTACTTTTTAGTATGTAAGTCGCAGACATAAACACATATACATAGAAGTAATGTATCTTTAAATACTCAAATCTATAATCAGGGTTGCTCTACGTATTACAGTTGTGCCACTTTGTGAACATGATGTATTAGCTGCCTGATACAACTATAGCGGCCTAATAAGATGTATGCTTTGACTCAGTTCTTTTCTGTGGCATAGCTAGGCATTTTGCCGCCTGTGGTGGTCCCGGCCTTTGCCACCCCGCGGCGGCTATAAGAGTGTGGGGGAGGGCAGAGCTGGCGAACTAATCCTACGCTGGCCACCTGGCGCGGCTGCAAGTAAGAGGGAGGGAGCCGGGGTATTGGCCGCTGCCTCGAAAACTCGTGCTAACCTGGGCGGTCTGCCCCCGCACACCCTTGCTATGCCACTGGTACTTTTCATACGCTTGCACACTTCTGTCTTTGTGCTGCTATGCAGAGTAACTATATCCCTTTGTTGTAAAGGAAGGTGTGGGGTGTGTGGAAACATTTTACATATTAATTTAGGTCAACAAATGAAATGCTAGCTACCCATTTACAAATACTTTCTTGACCTGCTAGTACCCCTAAATAGCTTGGAAGCACATATGGAAACATCCCTTCCCTGCTGCAATTAGGTTTTTACTGTTTGCCAGAGTAACATTAGAAGTATGTTTTGTATCCACTCTGTTTCTCTCTGTCCAGTACTTTGCTCTAAAATTGGAGGTGCCAATTTCCTGGCCCTGGTCTTGAGGGCCTTCCTGTTTTGAAGCCTGCTTGCTAGGGTATCTTCTACAAAAAGCTATCAGCTGCAAATATGCAATACGTTCTGAACCAGAGGGAATGCTGCCCATATTAGATCAGCTCAAATTGAACTTAATAAAGGATAACAGCCCTGAAGATGTACAGATAACTTACTTGGGTTCTGGTGAAGAGCTGTTTCATCTCCTCAACGCCATATGTTTTGATTCCTTTGAACCCGAGCTTCACCAACTGCAAGTCTGAGCTGTAAACACATGTAAGGCAAGGTCAATGTAACTTCGAGCCACTGTCTCCAGTTTACAACCACTGTATTATGATTGAAACTGAAAAATGCCTATTGACTGTAGTCTTTCTGGGATGATTTCTAATCTGTTCTTTGGTTAAATTACAGAATATTTTTGCGACTTTTTTAATGGATGGTCTGTGACCGGCTCCTGAGTTTTTTGTTTTTGTTTCCGGCATAGATCGTGTACCCATAGTCCAGCTCACTTGAAATAAAGGTGTGCATCACGATTTTAAAGGTGCTGATTGGGAGCCATTTGAAAATCTTCCTTAGAATCTTCAGGGTGTAGAAACATGAGGCAGTGACAGCGTTGACTTGGGCAGTCATTACTTATTTGCAGTCAATGGTGATCCCAAGATTCTTGGTGTGGGTGGTGGGAGGTGGGTGGTGGGTGTTGGACCAGCTCTTTTGGCCATCAGGTGGAATCCCACAGTGGAGTGCACTTCCAGAAGATCACAATTTCAGTCTTTTTTGTGTTCATCTTCAGACAGTTGGTCTTCATCCAGTGGACTATTTCAGTCATGCAGGCATTGAACTTGATCTGGGTACTGGGCATCTTGGCCGTGATGGAGAGAATGAATTGAGTGTTTTTATCACAACGCTTTGAAGTGCAGTGACAAATAAACCTTAGTAAAAATTACAGAAACAACACTGAACAGGGAGATTGTGGGAGACAATGACAGAAGCAGTGATGGAGGTCCAACAATAGAGATGTTACCGAGGACAATCAAAGATATCTACTGACAGTGAAACACATCGTTAATGGCATGACCAAGACATTTCTATGCACAATGATAGACATGGTTAGAAGCATGGATATTGATGCCTCAGATCCAGTATGAAGATGCTGACATATGTGAAATAAGAGACAGTTCTTATCAGTGACACATTCCGGTGACTCCGCAAAGAACAGTGACAGAAACAATGATGGTTGCTGCCAAAAATACGCTGGAAGACTTTTAGGGAGAGTAACAGTCATGCAAAGAACACAAATTACACCATAAATGAGACATAAAGTAAAGGTGAAGATGAATACCCTCTGGGTTATAAGAGCGAGGTGCGATGAATTACACACATAGAATGATATAGGCAATGCTATGGACATTTTGTAATAGTGACAGGTCCTCAGCCATAGTGAGAAACTAACAACTGCAGCATCAGCACATCCAAAGTAAACTCTATTTAGCTAATGATTAACATTATAGCTATTGTGTCTTCAAATATATGGTGTAAACTCTGTCACTATCTCTTACAGGCGATCTCTAATTGTCATCTTGTATCCAAGGGAAAACGTTCACATGTTCATTTGCAGTAAGTCTATATTTATACAGGAGTAATTATGACTCCCAAATGCCTTTGCCAACTTATGTTGGCTCTTCAAGAGGGAAACATGTTTCCCAGTAGAGAAACCCCTTTATTTACACCCCAAAAATGTTGATGGTCTTACCCTTACATCATCACCCTCGACTCAGATTTACTATTGCAATTGACAGGAGTAAATCTCAGATGGTAGTGATGGTGGAACTAAGTCCGCCAAAGGCTTGTGAACAGCCATAATATCTCAAGGTTGCAGCAACTCACTCCCCTCTGGAATGCCAATATCTTGCCCTTAGAAGCAGATTTAATCAAATGTAATACTAAGCTATAGAGTAACATTGTGTGTCAGCAAATCCATCTATGAATGTAAATGCATGTCTCTAATTACTAAACGTGAATTAACAGAAGTAAATTGAGGTTTTTATTTATCTAAATTGAAATTAGTAGCGCAAATGAATAGACCTTTCTTTTCTCATTATTATTTACTCTCCCACAAAAATGTAAATTAAGAAGCTAGAAAGTCCATGAAGAGAAATAGAGGGAGTTACAAAGAGCATGGTCAATGGGCAAATGAGCTCATGATCAGGTCTTCATTCCTGAAAATCTTTAGGATCTTGAAAATAATTAAGAAATCTCCTAGTGCTAACATTACAAGTGATCACATAATTCAGATGGAGCTGGTAACTGCATTTACATGCACTATTGGAATTATGAGATCTGCTGGAAAATGGCAAATCTGTATCATTTCATCTGGAGATGTTGGCTGCTGCATGCATCTGAAATCTCCAGGTGAAAGCCTGGATCAAACAGAAAAACGTCCTCGAGTATCGAAATCACAATTTCCGCTCCACAGTGATTTCCCTTTTCTTAGTGGGCTCCCAGGTTCCAACTCGTAACCAATTTTCCCTGACCCTAAGTTACCAGTACCCTTGGTATCATGAATCCCTGTAATACATCAATGCCGGACCCTTTTCTGGGCCATACGTAAAGAGGGATTAGTATTTTAAATAGATTTTGGATACCCATCAAGACTGAAGACAGACCAAGGACCATTCTATAAACCATCACATAACAAGCAAAGGATATAAGAGCGTAACATAAATGTGATCATAGCAAATCAATATCTTTATTCTTATTCTTCTCTCCTCATACTTTACTATTCTCCTTTGCTCTCCTTCCTGATAACTATACTTCTCTGATTTTTGGCAACTCAATTTGAATGAGCAAAAGGGTATTAAGAAGATTTTGTGTTCTATACATTAATAATCCAACGCTAAACTTTACATTTGTCGCTCACTTTATTTGTAAAGTTTGACATTGTTCATATGCTGAATTCTACTTAAGTTTTATTATGGATCATGCGGCAATAATCAGATAGTGGTTAAATATTTTTATATTGTATACACCTTGTGGCGATATTTAAGAAGGGTATAATTAAGCATTGCCAGAGATCTCTGAAAGCAAACGGATAGTTTGAAGAATATTTTTGAGGGTGCAAATCAAGTTTGAGATTTTACTTCTTGAGAAATAACTGACTTATTACATTATATTAATAATATAATAACAACAATAATAAAAGCAATGATAATAATACTACTACTAGGAATATTAATAATAATAATAATAATGACGATGATGATGGTAATAATAATAGTTCTTGATCACACTGTAACGTGCCTTGAATTCAGATGTTTCAAAAATATTTTCCAGTATGACCCAGAACAGTGTTACTCGTGTTTTCCAGTCCTGAAATGAAAGGGTTGGCAATGTTGTCATTTGAATCTGTGATAGATAGACATTTTTGCTGGCATGCCACCTATAATGCTGGTCCATGGGGTCATCTCAAATTACACATAGCATTGCGCATAGCTAGGTATCAGTAAGGGAATAGCTTTGTTCTGTTCGATTCCATCAGCCCAGACCTCTTGGCAATAAAAAATTATTGACACCTATCCATGCCCAACTCTCTATGTATTTTATATAGAGTTGTATCTATTTTTACTCTTTACCCCTAATGTGAGGTCAGATTTTCCATATGTAACCAGTGTAGGCATTCCCAAGCTGTATGTCACATCCACAGCCTGCACTAACTGCTGCTACCAACTTCATTTAGCAATATTCCACCCAGGCCCAAATCCAAGTCTCACTGTAGCAATGGATAATCTGGTTTTATGTTGATTAGATGCTGAGACTAGCCTCCCTAACCATACTTTGCATAAGAATGGTCAGGAATTTTGTGTTGCCATGGAGTACTGGGGAAGACCTGGCCTGAGCAGCGAGGGCGTCCCTTTTGCTCTGGGGCTTCATGTTACCTTTTACTTACATCAACTACAAGACATTTTTCCTCTTTATCCAAATAAAGACTCTCCAGTGATCTGAAAAGCCTCAATTTCTCTCCATCTCTGACCATTTCAATATTTTACAATGGCGACCCCGATGGGTAGTCACTGGCCTGCATTTTTTCTCTACATATGTGTGCACCATAAGCCTGATGGGAGATCAGTTTATCAGATGTGTTTATTGCAATCTCCCTCAAGATAGACATATAATATACCTGTTTTTGTTTTTAAACCTATCCAATGCACGTGTCCTTTGCCATTCCAGTGATATGTGTTTCTGCTTTGCTATGTCCTTTGGCGTGTTTAGAAGATAAAAGTGTACCATTCCAAACCAATTCTGTGTTATGGGACCATTAACAACAATCGGAGTGCAAATAAATAGATTAAATTGTAACCAAATATGTCCCTGCTGTTTTGAGTCAAAGACACAGAGAGATGACATTGACGAGATGAAAAAGAAACCAGGCTTACGGATATTCCAATAACAGGTAGAGGTCTTTTATAGAAAAAAAACCACATCAAGACAAAAAGGAAAAAAAACGAGCACTAAAAGCCCATGGTGTTATTTTTTTTGTCTTTCCTTTCAGGGCATTTTTATTTGTACTTAAAGGAATCCTTCCAAAGCGTTAAAAACCATCATTAAATAAAGACTGTGAAATGCGCAATATGGCTTATTTATTTAAATGTTAATTGGTCCAACGAACACTTCTAATTAGCTGTATATTTGCTTAGCAAAAAAGTTTTCCGAATTCCAATTGTGAAAAGCAGCTATTTCGAGCTGGTAAGCGCGCTGCAGCACCAGCTATGATTTTTCTATAGTCCTCAGCCCTTCAAGGCACAATTTAATTTTTCATGTATGCATACTAGCAACGGTAAACACTTGCCAGTGTAAAGAACCTTCTTTAATTAGCCGCACAACAATTAAAGGATTCACAAACTAAATTGAACCCTGTCTCTGTGCTTACTAGCTGTGTTCTACCACCTGTCACAACAGCACTTTGTTCAATCTGTTATGCAAAATCATTACAGCAATATAGTTGGAGAAAAAAGAGAAAACAGCAATTATTTCTTACTTTTCTCTTGAATGGGTTATTTTGGGTTAGACTGATGTCAGGTTCATTGAAGCTAACCTTTTGAAATCTGTGACGGCGCACTACTTACGTGGCGAGCTTAGGGAACGTAGAGGGATGCTGGGTGGAAGCCTTTTAGGTGAACAACACATATCCTTGAAGTGCTGTGTTGGTCTTTGATCATTCACACCACCTCTGCTTCTTTTTATGGGGCCCGCGCCTCGTGCATTTTTAAACTATGCAACAGTGGCCAATGAAAACGTTCCGCAATATTTAATTGTAATAGGACAAGTAGCAGAGCTAAGAACTGGTATATATAAAAAAAATTTAATTCGTGATCATATTGCCTCTCATTTTTTTTTTTAAATTTTTTTTATTTCTATATAAGGTACATACAAGAATCATAAAGCAGTTAAGTGGGTTAACCCCCTTTGGCATAGTCACAGTAGTGCTGTACATTTTGTTTGGTTCTCTCCTTGCTGGCTCGATTTAGGTAGAGGAGTAGGAGGAAGGAGGAAAAGTATAGGAAAGTTAGAAGTAAGCGGAGGAAGAGGATAGGACAGGCAAGAACAGGTATATACCATCCTGACTTAAACAAAAGAGAAGCTCTTAGTATCCGACATGCCCGTTGCTTTTTATTTCCCACCTAGCGAGGTAGGTACGACCTTGTGCGCTGCAGCAAGAGTTTTCGGGTCGGTATCTTATGGGGGCTCGTACGAGTCCAAGGCCTTGTCCATAACTTCCCAAAGCCCCCTTGATGACGCTTTCCAGGGTATATATTAAAAGAAAATGTGTGCAATTATATTTTCTGAAATTTCGCAGTATTGTACAGTTGTGAGCTTGTGTTTATGAATGCCACTGGCTTATATGGGAAACCTTTGCATGTGTAAGATGTATACATTTATTAGAAAAGAGGAGAGGTTATTGCCCATGTTATTACCACAGTACCACATACCTGATTTGGGGAAAACATTCTGCTTCAAGCGAGCACCTATCAGCTATGAATTGATTTAGCTTGGGAAGGGCTTTCACGAAAAAACTATGCATTAATAAGGTTTTTTTCTTGAATCACCTTACCACTGACACCATATATTACACCCTTCAGTAGACTGCAGAGTGCTAATGGGCCTTCCCTTATTCTGTGACATTTATGAACTTACAATTGCCAAGCCATCTGAGATTTTAAGATGGTACACCGTGATCTGAAATGAGTGAACTTTAGTAGGATTCTGGATTCAAGAATGAGAAAAACGCTTGTATTTATCCTAAACGGTACATCCTAGTGAGTAATAGGCAAGAAAACCTTGCGTAATAGAACTGGAAGCCACCCATCTAATTCTTCTCCTCTGAACTTTCACATTTTCAACCAAGGGTGGTGTTGCTAGGTTTCCCACCAGGTGAGTAATTACAAAGTACATATGTGTAAAGTGTGAATGTAACTTGAGAACGATGGAGCGCGGTACAATGGGCATGAGACAAGATACAGATTCATAGATGGTTACAAGAAGACAAATTAAAAGAAGGTTCTTGTTTTGTGTGCACAAGGTAGTGCATTCAGATGTTTTTGAACTGCAGGATAGAAGGATCCATTCCGATGTTGACGGATATGTTGCTGCAGAACCTTGGTGTGTAGGTGAACAAAGCCTGCCTTCTGGTCTTATGCTTTTTTTCAGCTGGTCATGTCTGGTCTGGAGATGTCCTGGCTCCTGGGTTGGTACTGTCTGTCTGAAGTGTTTTCTTGGCCAGATATGCAGTCAAGCCACCTCTGATGATATAATAGGGAGGCAGCTGGTTTTGAAGATATTTATGGCTTGGAGTGGAAGCCCATGTTAGTCCTTCAAAAGTTGGGTGAAGTTGTGGAACTTCTTCAGGCCTTTGAAAAGATATGTGAGAGCAGTAGAATGTCATAGAGGGGGGCCAGAGCTGCGTTGACAGGGACTGTTGAGTAGAACATTGTCCCCATTCACGTGAAAGAGGACTAAGGCTTGAACACATGTCCGCAAGTTAGTTTCAGGCATGCGTAGTTTTGCTTTTTTCAGGGACCCCAAAGTGGAATTTGAAGAAATTAGTATGTGCCACTTCATGCTTAAGTTGCCTGTAGTACTGACGCTCCAGAATGTTATGTTTACGCTAGCTCATACAATTGTGATATTGTGGAGGATTATGGGAACACAGGGGGATGTGGTAGTGTTCACCGTTAAAATAGGTTGAGTTAAAATAGGTTGATATAATTAATAAAAAGTAATAATGAAATCTTATTTATGTAGTGAGTCAAACTTGACATATGCAGTTTCTATGCACTATAAATTTCAGGTGTTAGGTTTACCTAATTTATAAGTATCGAATTTACCAACCTTGGAAGAATGCACGGATGAATTAGCTTTGCCATAACTGTCAGCAGAAAATCAATCAGAATTTTTTTTCCCGTTATATGTTAAAGTTCTTATAGCTTCATAGATAACTGAAAGGTGGAGAAAAATGGCTGACTAGTGTGCAGGGAAGAATTTTGGAATGTGAATCTACACATGTAATTTAGATGGGAAAATAGTCTCCCCTGTGGAGATAAAAGTTTTTTCCCAAATGCCCTAAAAATTTTCCGATTTTGTTTGGGGATTTTGAGACCCACATTACACGCTTCTACCTGAAGTTTTCAATACCGAAGTCCCAAAAATATGACCTGAAAAACTTTGTGGTTTTAAATACTCGCAGTTAAGTCTTTGTGGTAATTACGCTTTCTCAGTTCCTGCCTTCATCTAGCCTTTCAAGGGCAAAATCTATGTTTCCTCTCTACTCCTAATTTATGGCTGTAAAAAACCCACCACTCTAGCCGATTTAAAGTAGCAGTGAAATGAATTATGAAAAAATGCGCACACATTTTGATTCTGTGAATGAGTATTTGTCACCCGGTTTGACTTCTGACATTGTTTTGCTCAAATAATTTCAATCTATGTACCCAAAAAGTCTTGTGAATCGGCGCTTTTATGACCAAAATCTTAACATTAAATAATATTTTTCAAAACTCCCATTCTATGAAACCCTCATATTTTTTGTTCTGAGCTTCAAATATTAGGATTGTTTAGAATTAGGTGCTGATAAAATGACTTCAGTTCACAGCACTTGCTCAATGTCATGCAGGAAAATGACAAAAAAGGGAAATAACAACTCAACACTGTATTGGTTGGGATTAGGGAAGGGTTCCTAGTGAATTTCAGGATTGTGATGCTAGATTTGCCCACGAGCGCTGTACAAGGCCTGGAGTTGCAGGAACACATTGGAAAGATGCCGCTCTTCAAGCACTTCACCACCCCAGCTGCACCAGTGTAGAGAAAGCTGAGCCCTGCTCGGCCAGTTTCCCAAATGTGTATCAATTACATGTCCTCGCTCTGAAGAATAATGGGCCTTTTTCTTGGATTAAGGGCATGCAATATTGTACGTCAGCACATAGTTATCCAACAATGGCATGGTGGAAAATTGTATTACTGTAGCATGACAAAGATACTTTGAATGTTAGCAACTTTTTTCATTAAATTAACTGTATGAGGTACGGCGAAAAGTCTTTAAACTGGCCAAGCTAATTCTGCAAAAATTGTTCCTTTAATCCCAGGGTCAAGGCAAGCTAAGGGCCTGTTTGGAGTCTGGTGAAAGGATACTTAATCACTAACTTGACAAACATCCTGTTCACCTTATTATAAGTGCATTAGGATATAATGCACTAATAATAAGGCAGATGGGATAATCTACATCTCTATGATGGGGCACCCACCCGAAAAACTCTGAATAAGGCCCTTAATATTTATCTTGTTTAAATTTTATTTCCATTAGTTTTGCCCACCGGCGCTCATTTCTGGAGAACTGCCTTTATTTTTCCTCATCATTCATTTACCAGTAGCACGGCAGGGAAAACACACTAAGGAAAAAGAAGTAGGAAGAGAAAAAGAGCAAAAACATCACTGTTAGAAATGGTCTGCCTGGTTGGCTGAGGTATGCACTCAGGCCAGGAAGGATTTTCACTCTTAGGGTAAGCTACATACACACTAAAAGATAACCTGTGCTCACCATCTGGTAGCTTGGCACAGAGCAGTCAGGCTTATCTAAAGAGGCAATGTGTAAAGTATTTGTGCAACACACACACTAACAGTAAGACAATGAATACACCATAAAAAGACTCCACACAGGTTTAGCAAAATGGAGAATATTTAACCAAGCAACAGAAGACTAAAAGGACCACAATTCAATCAGTAAAAGTCAAGGTATGAATTTTTAACGATTAAATGCAAAAATAGTGCTTAGATTTCACCAGCGGTCAAAGGGGTACTTGAAGTCACAAGGGACTGGTGCAAATCCAAAGTTCAGGTTGACCGTGATCGACGGCAGTCCAGCTACAGGACCCTGACCGTCTCATGAAAAAATACCTTGGATGGAGCTTTTGTCGACTTTTGAGAGTCTACTGCGTCTTCATTCAGCCATACAAAGGGGTTTCTGCATTGAGGTCGAACTCCGTTAAAGTGAATGCAATGGATCGTCTTCGAGCAACGCAAAGTGTCATCATTGAGCCATACAGGCAGTGGAACCGCTGTCGGCGGGCAGCCTCTGCAGCATCACAGAAGGGTGATGCAGTAGAATTTCTCACACAGTTAATGCAGTGAGTCGGTTTTTGATGAAAACAAATGCAAAACCCACTTGTGAGGCCCGGAGCTTTGGAGGGGGCACCTCAGGCAAGGGGAGGACTCAGAGAGGGCAGAGTCCAGCAGAACCAGCTGGACTGTAGGAAGTCTTTTGTGTCCCTGAGACTTCAGAAAACAGGAGGCAAGCCAGCAAGCCCTTGGAGGGAAGGCCGAATCCTTCCAGCAATCAGGAATCAGCAGGCAGCAGGACAACAAGCAGAAAAGCAGTCCTTCCAGAAGAGCAGTCCAGTTGAGTCCTTTAAGAAGCACAGCAGTCCTTCTGACATAGGTTCAGTTCAAGATACAGAAGTGTCTGATTTTAGGGGGTCAGAGACCCAGTAATTATTCCTCGAACGTGGCTTTGATGTAGGGGGTGACTTCAAAGGAACTCTGAAGTGTACATGGGTCACTTTCAACGCAGTACTGTCTGCCAGGCTAACCCAGTGCTTTGTGTGTGGACACGACACTACCTATTGAAGTGTAAGTGTCAGTCTCTCCCATTCCTCCCTGTCCAGGAAGATCTATCAGAGTGCAAATGAATACAGATGAGTGCTAAGTGATGACTTCTCACAACCTGTACATCTTGAATGAATTTTACTTAAAGGTATTGTTTCACTCTCGGATTACTAGCAGAACTTTAGTAATGTAGATTGATGGTGTTTCTTTGAGTTTATGGCTGGTGATTTGGATAATTCTGCATGGTCATATCCATTCATATTCATTCATAGTTTGGGGATAGGGAGCTCATCCTCCCCAAGAGACAATGTAAGTATGCTTCATACATGTGAAGCTGTATGAACTCATAATAACTTTAGTTTACAACTGTCTTTTTAGACCTACAAGCCTAGGGAGTAAACCACAATGTGATAACCATCTCCTAGTAAAGCATAACAGAATTATGAATTTAGCAACAAATCGCAGGCATTAATCTTCCAATTCCTGCCTCTTGAGTTCAGGAAATGTCAACGTCCCACCTGGTTCACATTTTGTGAATTCCCACGGCCTCTAATAAAGTTCCCAGTGTTGTAAATATAATGGGAGGTGGATGGAAGCATATTCTCACTTTTTTGAGGAAAATTAAATAATCGATGAAACCCTGAAGGAAGCAGACTGCTTCTCATCGGGGTTCTGGCATTGCTAGACCAGGCGTGGGGGTTGAATTAAATAAAAAGAGGACATAACAAGCTGTTTAGATCAGTTCAAGTGAACTTTATACAATTATCAAATGAACAGAATCTTTTGGGTACAGGGCTTATTGAATCACCTGTCAAGTTTAAAAAAGTGGCACACATTACCACCTCTTCTCACAATTTAGAATGTAGTTTATATTTCCATTATTTATATACTCATGTTGATCCAAAGATATTTTTTGTATTCTGTGACATGGACGCCCAGTGTCAGAATTCAAGTGGTAATGATACAGCAGTATCACCCTATTCTTATGACAATGCCTGGGCTCGACCAACTCCCAATTTTTATACCTATTTATTTATTCATTGTTCTGTACTGCAAAAAAAATTCAGAATGGGATTAATGTACTGTACAGTGACAAACAACTGGAATATCATTATTGGTCATGGCCGGTGCAGGTGAAATCAGTGGGGTGGGTCGGTGGGGGTGAGTCGACAGACGACGAGTGAAAATAAATTTGAAAAGAAAGAAAACCAGTTGCCTTGCACGTTGACTTGGCCATGCAGCGAGCGCAAGGTAAATGGTTTTCTTTCTTTTTAAATTTTATTTTCCCTCGTTGTCATCATTCGACTCTCCCCCCCCCTCCCCCCTGCCCTTACCTGCACCTGCCGTGACTGATCATAATATGAACAAAAGCGAAATCATTAAATACAGCAGTTCATAAAATGCGACTTGAAACGACTTTTGATAGTATGATAACCTGTAGTTCAACAGAGCTCCACAGTACACAGAGTCTTCCATGATTAAGGAGCACCGTAAAGAGAATGTACCTCTTTACTTTTCATTCTAATCATAGTAATAGAAAGAAGACTTGAGGAGCATGAACAACCAAATAATTAAGTACTCTATATAATGGTGTCTAAGTAAGGCTATTTGATTAACCTGAGACAACTCTGAGTACAGAGATATTCAACAGTTTACAATGAGCCTGAAAACCAATAGCAAGCCAGTAAAGATTATTCATTCATGACTTGAAAAATAGAATGCCGATTCTTTGCGTTTGTAATAATCCAGTCCAGGGAATCCTTCACCAATTATAGAGATTGTAGAATACGATGAATTACACTATGGTGAGAGGGAAATCATCTCTTTGCATAAGTAACACATAATTACTCACAGATGTCTCAAGTGTAAAAATATTCTGATGGGTTTCATAGGATGTAATAACCACTCGGTATGTGCTTTTGGGGTCACCCTTTTGTCGCTGTCCTTGTTTTACCATAATAGCTTGAATCCCACGGCAGCCCTCTTGAATCTCTTTGCTAGATTCTCTGTTCTTCCTAGAGACTGTCAAATCAATCACTCTCAATTCCACAAAGGAAGCAAAGGCATAAATCCATGATAAGAGTTTAATTCCAAAGATATTTGAGAGAGCCCCATGCCCTTTTCATGATCTCAAGAATTTACAAGGCTATGCCTTCTTTTAGGGCAGGGTGCCGAATTCCTGTTTCTTTTGCAACCAATCATCATTCTTTTCTCCTAGATGTTGCTGCCCAGTGATTAACTAGCACACATTGGATTCAATAGTTGTAGCTTTCACCAGCTGCCCATGGTATCTGGCCCTTCTCTGTGTCAGTTATTCTAGTTTTCAGAACTCTCAGCATGTTTACCAAATTTTTGACTTGTGAGTGACTTCAATGCTATATGGTTCAATCAGGATTTCCAAAATTGCTGTGGCCTTGTGGGAATTTCGCTATTTTAGTGGATCACCTTTTGCCCTGTCGCGCTCGTACGTCTATACTGTCAACATGATCTGCTGCATCCATGAACAATAGCAGGCTAAAGCCTCTACCCCTCTGAATGAACACCCTATTAAAACCAATCAAGAAGACATCCCACACTTGTGGGTCCTGCTTAGTGCTTTTGAATACTGTGGTATTGTTGATAACTGTTAATTTTGTCCAAGAGGATTTGGACCCTTTTTTACCTCTTCCAAAATCTAGCTCCTAAAACTCACCAAAGGTGATGGGAAGAGCTTGCAATAAGTTTGACCAGTGATAATCGCCTAGGGTAGCATTGCAACCCATTGTTCTTTTGCCTGCTATTTCACCTCACTTTGGACCCTTCCGTATGCAAATTAGTCTTGAACCTGCTCCAATAAGAACGGTCTAGCCCTTACTGCCCGGTCGGTCATCCCTGAACTGGAACACAAGCAACCCAATACCGATTTTAACCTCAGTGGGTTCGTCAGTCAGGGTGCAGCTTGGTTCTAGTGGCACAGTGAGCACCGGACCAAAAGTAGGGCATACCTTTGGCCACTTAGAGCATTACATAAAACCTACAAAAGGTGATTGGAGGAGTTTACAATAAATCAAACCACTGGTAATTGCTTGGGGTAGCAATCCATCCCATCATTATTCTGACCACTATGCGATCTCAGTTTGGACCCAGCCATATGCAAATCAGTCTTGACCCTACTCCCATAGGAACAGTCCAGCCTGAACTGCCAGGACTGGTCCTCTCAGACCAGTTTTGTCCTGATTGGGACTTGTCAGTCAAGGAGAATTGTACTACATGTCCCCATGTCCATAGTTAACTAGCTGACTGGACATCCCTTCCCAGAAACCGAAAATCATCAAGATAATAAACAATCTCCTGCAGACCTTTCTCTTTGATGCACGGTTCTGCTGAAATGCTAGATTATGCTATGTTATTTGAATAAGATATTGACATGTAAACACTGCATAGGATACAAACCACACATGAACTGGTAATAATGTTTTCCTAAAATAAAATACAGCTGCTCTGCAGGGAAAACATTGTGTGGTTGCAAGCTAACTGGATGAGGAGGAATCATAATTGTTACTTGATCTTAACTCTTGCCGAAAGCACTTCCACACCCTTATCTCACACCAGCCATTGTGCTGTCTTCAACAGTGTGTAGACGAGCAACCAACCATCCTTCTTAGAATGGTGCTTCAGTGCCTTCTGGGTTGGCAAGTGATGTCTCATGAAAAAATAATATTATTGTTTCTTATGAACTTATGAACCACCTTTAGCAAGACACCTGTACGTGCTGCAGCAATTGCTTTTCAAAGGTCTCCTCTGTATGTTTCCCTAAGAAATTGTATATGTTTCCTATCAGAATGTACATATGGCAAGCTTCCCTAGGGTCTATATTTAGAATCTTGATCTCCTTACAGGAACCTTTTCCCAAGAATTCTGCATCATTTTGTCGCCCTCACAGCTTTTATATACCACCATAATGCCCCCTCTGTTTATGCAGGAATCAGCCATAGTTGAATCTACCATGTTTGTGCGACAGCTTAAAACCTATTCTGCCTCTTTACCTAAGTGATTCAGTTCAAGGAACAGCACTTCTTCACCGTTCTTATCTTCTAAAAGTCTTCTGTCCTCTTCTTCCCTGTATCTCTCTATCCCGCTTCCAGCAGGTGTAACACTCTGTTATCAGCAGGTCATTTCTCCTTCCTAAACTTCCCTTTTTCATTGGCATCTTGACCAATTCTGCCTCTTGCCCCCTGGTCTGTCTGTTGCCAGAACCAAAGTTTTCACACCTTCTCCTAGATTATTGCTTTCTTCTTTTCCTCATTTTCTTTCTCTTCTCACACACTAGTATCTTCTCTGGCCATATATTGAGTAATGAGTCATATTTTAATTTGCTATCAAATGTCTAATACTCTTTGGATTTTTTCACCAATTACAATTCAGGTCTTGCTTGTTCTTGGTTTTATTCAGGAAAATAATGATCCATCCCTTGTGTTTAGTTGTTACTGGTTCTTATTCCCTTTTTCCACTGGTTTCTAATTTGCTCTGGTCTTCCATTTTCGGCTGCCACTAGTTGTCTCATAAATCATACCCTATTCATGTTAATAGACTATGGCCCTGATTTCAAGTTGGTGGGAAATACCTGACACTTGCATAAACCCATGTTTGCTCAGGGTTTGTAATTCTGAGTTGGGTGATATTTGCAACATCCGCTAATTACTGGGTACATTAATCATCTCACCCTTTGTTAAATTTTGGCGGGTCAAACCAGCCGGAATTTAACAGGGGAAAAGTGCAAGTTATTTACCGCACAATGCAGATTTTGGTGGGGTAAGCAACATAATTAGCATGTTATTCCCCCAAAACACGTGCTAAGTGCTAATCATTGCACCTAACAGATAACAAACCATTCAGTATGGTCTATTATCAGGTGCAATATATAGCACCTTCATTCTGACAAACTCGGAATGAGGGCCCTTTAAAGTCACCTTTTTCTAAGTAGTTAAAACAATATAAATACAATTTCCACAGATCGTTTAAGACGTAGATGTTTGGAACATACAAGGACAATCCTATCCATATAGTCTGTCCATTTCACTGCTTGCTCCAACAGCGATCAATGATAGAAACTTTGGAACCTTTTGGAAATTCACTCCTGGATAACCAAAAGGGCTTCAGTGTGATGCCAAAAACTGGTTTTGTGGTGTACGAATTGCAAAACCATATTATAAGAAAACACTTAAACTATCTAAACTAGTCTCTAGCTCAGGTAATGCTTTCACTCTTTGTTGATTTACATCTCCGGCTGTTGGGCCTCCTCATCTCCACCCCACTTAGTAGGTGATCATTATTATATACATCTTGGGATCCATACTTAGCTATTGTATGCTTGTTTTTAATGTGGTTCCTATTCACAGATGTGTTTCCATGCTTTATTGTATCCACACAACAGTTGCATTTCACAAAAGTTGGCATGGTCTCTAGTTCACTTGATTCCTGAGTTCTGCCCTTGTCGAAGTTTGAGTTTTCGGCTACAATGTTATAAAAATTCAGAAAATAAATTGAAGGCCATCTGGGAACTGAAACTCGGCATATTCTTTGTTTCTGCTCAAATGAATGAGTCAGCATTTTCAAGAGGAGAGCCTTACAAGGCTGCAGATAACAGTTGCTGTTCACACTACACATACGCTCAGCTAGATTTCTGAAACTGTTAATGAAATCTGCCTCAAGGTCAAAGTACATACATCGAATGTTCTTTTAAACCTCATATGGAAGCGCAATTTCAACCATTTTGGTTCTCGCAATTCTCACTCGGCTTTTTGAAGAGAGGTGCGCTTAGCAATAGATTAATTAAAATAATATAGTTCATGATTAAAAAAAAAATAGCAGCCGGCATAAGCAGAAAAGAACCTCCTGCTGCACGCATCAGTTAATCCAGAGCTTTAAGTGGGATGAAAACAAAGTGCGGGGCCCCTGAAAGAGGTGAGACCCATATATTTAAGGGCGTGGCTTAAACATATACACTAAAATGAGCGTAGAGTGCAACTCTATTTGCACAGAATCACAGCTGCAACTCACATGCATGACCATTGCTCTGTGTGCTTTGCAGGGAGGCCAAGTGTTTGATGACCACGCAATCTGGACGCCATTTTGCCCCGAACAGGCACTGAGAGAAATCCACGCTGCCTTCAGCCCAACTCAATTGTCCCCTGTTATGGATGCGACTCAATTCAAATCAAGCACTAGACAACAGTACGATGTTGCCTAAAAAACAAAACGTGACATCATCCTAGAAAAAGCAAACACTCATCGGAAATGAAAGATTAAGTAAAACGTGAAATATAAGCAGGAACGACATGGATTACCTAACATTTTTTACACTCATTGTTCTGAAATTGATCAGTGTTTTTGCATAAAAAGTTAAGGGAGTCAATAGAAGGCCAGAAAGGGACCTGTTTCAATGTCCATTTTAAATTACTACCTGGTCTGAGACCAGGAAGGACCCGGCCCACTTAAAGCCCTGAGCTAAGCATTACTTGCAAACATTTTAAGTAGCTCTGTAAAATGGGAAACTTACTCAGCTTTGACTCCACTTCCTGCTTTTCCCATTACCCAATGCTGCTTTTGGCAGGTGGATGGTGCAAGACTCATTTTAAGGGACAGGGTCTTATTTTTCATCACTAGAACCTGCCTCAGAGCCAGAGAGGGAAACGGGGAGAAGAGAAACAAGCATTGGCATAGCCAATAGGTCTCGCCTTTGGGACCTTATGTGTTACAGTTGCATAACTAAATACTTATAAGGTCCCAAAAGCCAGACCTATTGGCTATGCAAAGAGGCCCTGCGGCCGTGAAAGTGATCGCGATCGAACATCAAAGCGGCCGGAATGTGAAAGTAATCGCTGTGAAGCGCGGCACGCGCCCGCGCACATGCACTGTAGCTCTAGGCTGGCCTGGTAGAACTTTTTGGAGCCCTCTCAATAAGTCTCGCCAGACCAGCGCATGCGCTGAGTCAGGCGAGACCTAAAAAAGGCAGAAAATAAGAGGCGGACGGCACCCTGCCCTGCATGGAAACAATTATGGCACGACGATTCGGACATGCTCTGTGCACGGTGAACATATCAGTAACAGTTTGCTTTAAAGTGCACGTTTGAGTGTACGTGTTCTAAAGTTGACAGTTATTCCTAATCACACATGTGCACTAACAGACACCTCCCTCTATATATGGAGAAAACAGCCTTTACAGCAAGGTTTTTAACCACATTGTGCCCTTGCCACACAATTTTTGCCATGCATGTTTTTACAACGTTTGTGTCTTTTTAAAGCATGCCTTTGCCACGCATTTAAGGTAAGTTGAGGGTTGTGGGGTTCTCCGCCAAAAATACATTGTTTATATATATATATAAACAATGTGTGGTAATGGTATGTGTTGTAAAAGCATATGTTTTGTAAAAAAATGTGCGGTAAAAATGAGTTGTTAAGGCATACAATGTGTTTCCCTGCATTGTTCCGTCACACAACTGTATACGCACACAAGCAGCGGTTAATATGCACAATTATCATACACACAGGTCTGGTGTTGTAAAGTATGTATTTGTTTGTACTCACAGAAGGTTGCCATTCATGTGCTGATGTAAACACATATTTCTTCCCAGAGTTAGCCAACCTCAGGTGCCCTCCCAACACCTACAGCAAATGTGACTCAGAGAGAACAGTCATAAATCGAAGAGTGCAATGTATATTTTTAGAGTAAAGATAGTGCTTTACCTTTTACGCAGGTAAGTATATTGTTTTCTCTTGATGTCTGTCTCCTTTTTCGTGGTTTTATAACACAACACATAGCTGCCACAGAAGCAAATTTGTGTTGCTTTCACTTTACAATTAACGAGGCGTGATGTGTTTCCCTTAGCAGTGCCTAGCACATCGCCCATTTAATACTGAAAGAAACTCGTTCTCTCAACTAAATGGCAAAAAGCTGCAGGGTTTCAGGCTGACCTTCACAGAGGGCAGGGCAAACCAGGATGCCGAATCCATCCTCCAAAATCAAAAAAGGTTGGCAGGCATTCATTAGTTTGGATTGGAGTTCATTACTGTTATGATAGATCGCTGATTTATTAGCAATTAAATACTTTTAGCAGATGAAAACTAATAACCTATAACACAGGTAATGAAAGGAATGAATGAATGGCAGGGGTGATTCACAACTTTCAGAGGCAACCTTTGTGGATCCGCAGGGCAGCACTCAACAGGTTCTGAGCAGTAACAGTAGATGGAATGAAATGTTTTTTGTACATTGTCAAGGATGCTTTGAGTCTAAAGTTGTGATGTGATTGTGTGCTGCTTTGTCTCCTATACTTTTTTTGCTCTTCTATTGTGAGAAAGAACACCCATTTAAATCAGACAACTCGACCTAGGAGTTTCTGATTCTCTGGGAATCATCTCAGAGGTGTAACTTCAGTTGTGCTGTACATTGAGCTAAAATGGCGCCTCTTTTTGCGACATGCTGTGGCCCAGATTGGCTAGGTGTCAAGCAGCACAGCACAGCTTGAACATCTGCAGCACTGTGCAGGGTTACGCAAATGGCAAGCAAATGTCCAGCGCAATATTTACAGTCACTCACTGATGATGTCTTCAGTCATGCTTGCAGTGCTGTTTTAGTGCAGTGCTGTTCATTGTGTCAAGGCTCAGAGATGAGACACCGAGCTCTTTTGCAGCTTTTTTATTTGAGGTGGACCCTCAAGTACAAATATATGGCATCCACTCAAGCGTTACTTGTAGGAATATCATGTGATAAAGCGTTGTTTGCAGCAGATTTCATCCATGCAAAGCAAGGTCATGCTATGTTAATTCATCACTGTAGGAAGGTGGAGTATTATGTGGTGATGCTGGTTCGGCTTCACCATGCAACACACTCACAATACCCCAAATATGGTATTCGGATTCACAATAATAAATCCATAGCACAGTCCTGGTAGAGTGGCAATGAGCAGTCAGGCTTTACAAGAGGAACGTGTTACGTATTTCAGAGTACTAACATGGACAATAAGTATTTGACATGACTCAAAGGAAATCAGGCACTAATTTATCAAAATAAAGCAGATTTTTATATGAATTTAGACACCAAAGTTAACGAGATTGGACGCATATAACGGGAGTTATAGATTTGTTAAAAAATCATAAAATAATGCACATCAATTATGAAACTTTACCATTGGGGTCAATGAGAAAAAAGGTACTAGTAACTATAGGTCACTTGAAGGTTGAGTTACGTGGCATCCCTGGAGGAGTAAGGTGATGCAGGTCCTAGGTCAGGTCAACTTCTCCTGGCCCAAGAGGCCCAGGTGCAGAGCTTTCCTCACTGTCCTTGGTGCTGAACGGGAACCACAGGGTGCAGGATTTACCACTTAGTCAATGCTGGGGGGGAAATGGATGTAAAAGCTCGACAACGGGGCCACAGCCATGGTCATTTGAAGGTGTGGCAGGGTTCCCTCATGATGCAGCATTGAGTAAAGGGGGTATAACCAGACTGGTCACCAACAAGCCTTTGTAGTGGTAAGGCCAGCAAATCGTTACTTCGACGTCCATGGGAATACAGTAGCCACCTGAAACTTGCTGGAGGTCAGGACTATGTTTCTCACAGTGCACTGGACCATCTACATTTGGATGATCCCTTGGAGGGCCTGATGTCCATCGATTCTTTGGTTCTGGGATTTTGTTTTTTACCTGCGGTGTGCAGGGGACTAGTGCCACTTGTCCAGAGGAGTCCGGGGTTTCCTTTGGCTCACAAAGGGGTCCCTCTGCTTTGTGGAACCAGTCTTTGGTCCAGGACAAGGCATGCAGTTCCAGGAGCACTGTCACCTGTGTAGAATATCCCACCTTTGGCTTGTGCAGCTCCTGTTTTCACAAACGTGGTCTCTTCTTTGTCCTCTTATTGCAGTCTTCACAGATCTGAGGTGCTGGTGTCAGGGGTGTCCTTTAAATCCTAGATTTAGGGGCATTAGGGGTGTGGGTGTAAGCGGCCAAGGGGATATTTGCCCCAGTGGCTAATTCATGCCTGAGGTGACCACATCCAGGGGGTGCAGGCCGCCTTTTCTACCCAGAGCCAACTATTCTATCACTTTAAAAAGTGGCGGAAGTCTTCCATAGCTTTACAGACCAGGCAGCCCACCCTCGATGTGTGGCTAGCCTGCTGGGAATGTACACCTCCTGAATACTTAATGTTCCTGCCTGCCTGGGTGCAAATGTGCCTTGGACAAGGGGAGGGCTGTTTCCTCCTATGAGAGGCAGCCAGCATGCATATCACAGGCGCTGAATGCTTTGAAGCTCACCGCTTTGATGAGACAATTGACTAGCCATCCTATTCAGGGAGGAGGTGTCATCTCCTTCCCAGCAAGGTCTACGTTTCTGATTTCCGGGAGTGTTCACACTCCCTGACAGGAGGTCAGATTCCTGTCTTGGCTGCAGCAAGCTCAGGTTGCCAGCCAGAGCACAGGAAAGGCTGGGGTAATCAGGTGGGCAACGTCTAAGGTAGCCACCTTGGTGCATGCCATATCAACCTCGACAGGGGAATCATGTCAGGGGTGAGGAGTCACGTTGTTTGATAACAAACATGACCATATTCGGTGGTTCCATAATGGAGCTGCCAACCTCTAGTGTGCCCGGGTGCCAGCCCATTTTATTCTATTAACCGCGTAACACTTAAAGTAGTTCTAAATATAAAGGCTACTATAGGGGCATGAAGCCTTGCATTTCTATGTCCACACCTTTAACGTACTGCACCCTGCCTCCAGGTCTTAGGAGGCCTACCTTATGGATGACCGATATATATTAAAGATAGTGCTTTGACCATGCCACAAATGATGAGGCCAAAGTCAAGTTGGAGCAGTGTGCCTTGTTCCTGCAGTCTGCAATGGCAGGCCTGCTATCATCTGTTTATTGGGGTCATTCAAGATGGCACAACTAGTGCTTAAGGCTCTGGTTAGTTACCTCTCTAACACCCATTCCCTGGGTACCTTTGGTGCCTCTTTACTAGGGACTTGTAAGGGGGTTAAAGTCCATGACTATTGGGAGTACCAGCCTGCTGCATAATGTTTTAGGGAGAGAACACTGGCACTGGGGCCTGCTCAGGAAGCTTCAGTGCACTGTCAGAGTAAAAAAACAGCATCTAGTTGTCCAAATGGGGGCAATAAGTGGGGTGACACCTGCAGAAAGGGCTGTTTTCCTACAATCACACTTTGCATGACATCCTTAGAGTGTTAGCATTATACCGCCCCATCATGCCTCCATGGTATTTGTTAATACAGGTATCGTGTTGGTGAAGCAAAGCCATTTGTGGTTGTGTTTGTGTCAACTTTTCAGTGCAAAATACATTTTGGACAGAAAAGTTGAGCAATTCTGCTGTTTGGACTACTTTACTCTGCAGAACACTCATGCAATCGCATTAGTAAATTTGAGCCTTTATATGGAAAGTAGATAGTCCAAGGCCTGACTACTCCTCTATGCATCAACCCCTGAGACACTCTTCAGTGGCCCTTCACATCCTCCTTTTTGTGGCTTCTCAACTGAAGTATCTAATCGAAAAGGTCACATGTGATGTTTCTTCTCTGTACCCTTCTAAGAGCAGTGGTAAAATGGAAATGCCACCACATGGCATCTGTACACTGCAACATGCAGTAGTAATTACTACACCAGAGGACGGAGGCCACTTTGCCCTTACCAGTGGATGCAGAAGATGTCACTTCTTTGTGTTTGCCTCCTTCCAAGCACCCTAACAAGGTAGCATAGAGTAATCAGCAGGAATTAATGTATTGCACAGTCTCTCTCTTATGCCGTACGCACTACTTTTCACGTATCGTAACATTTATGGGTAGAATATTCTGAAACAGCGAAACATGAGTCAAGCTGGTTCTAAGAGAGAAAATGTATCTAGACTATGGTATTTCTCTTGACAAGGAAAATTATTTACTAATGTACCTCAAATTAGTTAATGTTTAGCTGTTGAGGGAAATATTTGTCATGCATCATGAGTCACTTTTTTATTTCTGTGATATTAAATAATTTTATTTGCATTCACTCTGCCATTTCTTTCTCCATTTGTACGTTTACATTGACTGCTGAAGAACAGTGCATAATAATAGCATTTTATTTGCTTGACATAAGGCAGGGTTTGTTTTCAAGTAGAACTCTGGTTGTCAATATGGTGACACAGTGATTCTAGTCACTTTTGGCTGCCTGAAAGGCAGCTGCTTACATACTGAGCTACAGTTTTTAAAGGGAATGTAATCTGCAATCCTCATTAAATATGCTCTTTATCATTGTCATGTATTACCATTATTCACATGGAGCTGAAGATACACATATTAGTATCTGCTAAGTGTGGCCCTTTGTGCATTTGACATGATTTCTAGAGTAAGAAAAAGGACTTTTGTCAGCCATGGAACAGTTGCAGAACAAGTCGGGGTAGACACAGCATTATTTGGGTTTTCGATTTTTGTTAAGAATTAGTCATCATTTTACAACATTGCTCTCTAAAATATTCTAGTAGTAGAAAGTGTCCACCACTTTAATGTGGGAGGTCCACCCTTCTGCTCCTGGATATTTCCAGGAATAGAAACCAGCAAAATGTCTCTAAACATAGGGTACACCATAAGCAAAGAATTCAAAGTACAATTTTATTCAGAATATTACAGAACTACTTTGACTGCGAGTATGATGAGGGCTAAATAACACCTATATGATTTTCAGCACAAAGGTAAAAGTATCATGAACCAATCTTAGATATGGGTATCTCTCATCAACACTAACATTGAGTGACTTAGTAAGGAATTTAAAAAACAGTTGTAGTTAAATGTGTAGCAACATAACTTTATGATCTAGAGAACACGTCTCTTTTTGCTGATAGTGGAGTAGACTCTGTAAAAAGTGGATAAAACTACTTTCATTTGATAGTAAGTAAAGTCGCTTAAGGATGCCAATACATTAATAATGCGTATTAGGAAACTATGGGCCAAATTCATGAAGATGTTTGAGTCTGAAAGTTCGAATTTCATACAGAAATAAAAAATGTTTTACTAGTATAAAGCTATTTTTTCTAATCACAAAACATAGTTTTACTCTTTTGTTTAAACCTACTACTAGGGAGAGGCGTTCGGAAAGCATTTCCTTCTCAACTGGTAAGAAACTGGAAGTTTGGGGACACCTCCAAACGCACATTCATGTTTTCTTGGTTCAGTCCCATCCTGAGAATGGTAGAAGATTTCCTTTTATATGTCTAGGTGTATAGTATCCTAATCACTCATGAGGGTATCCGGGCGCTTGAGCAGGTGCGTAGGTGAGTGTCCTTCAGAGTAGTTCGATGAGCCAGGTCTTCATCTTCTTGTGGAACTCAAGAAATGAGTAGGAGGCTCTGATGTGTTTTGGGGGACTGTTCCATATTTTGGTGGGATGTATGAGAACTAATGACCTCCTATACTGCTCTAGTGAATGCGGGGAATATGTGTGAATGAGAGTGAGGCATTAGTCAGGCTGGTGAATGTGTATGCAATTGTTGAGGTATGGTGGACCAGTGTTGTGTAAGGCTTTGTATGTGTTTGAATCAGCTGTGTTTGTGACTGGGGAGCCAGTGGGCCTCTCTGAGGTGGGGCAGCACTACCAAAGATAAGTAACTTGTTCATCTAATAGAGACTTCTAGCCGCAGATTCCTTACCTTAGAGTTGATACCCAAGCAATACGTCCCTGGAGGTGGGTCAGCGAAACAGATTCTATACCACAAAAACCTGCAGGACCGAACGGGCAATGTACCCATCAAGACAGACCTGATAGACCAGGCAGCAGTGCTTATTTAACGTGTGCTGAGATGCCCATGTAGTTACTTGGCAAATGTCAAGGACCGGGACTGTGTGAACGAATGCAGTGGTCACAGCCATGTCTCAGGTGAATGAGCACACAAACCATCAGGGTTTGCTTCTTGGCCAATGGGTAGCAGATTATAATGCATAGCACTACCTATCATAAGATGATCCTTTTCTGCACCGCCTTCCCTTTCTTGATCCCGGGCATATTCCACAAACAGTTAATCATCCATCTGGAACTCTTTTGTGCAATGAAGGTAGAATGTTAATGCTGTTTTCGGGGACAGGCTTTGGAGTCTATTCTCTTCTTTAAAAAGATGAGGCAGAGAAAAAAAGTAAGCAAAATGATATTTTGGCCGACATGAAAAGGTGTCACAACCTTCGGAAAGAAGGAGGCACATGTTCATAGAACCAGCTTATCTGGGTGGAAGGTGATATTAGGAGGGTGCAAAGAGAATGCCTGCAGTTCAGTGACCCTTCATGCCAATCTTGTGGTCACTAGGAAAGCCATCATAATGGTTAGCAAACAGAGTGAGCATTTGTGTAGCGGCTCAAAGGGCACACACAAAAGAAATGTAAGGACCAAATAAAAATCCCTCTGGAGTATGGTGAATGGCCTTGGGGGGAATATGCTGTAAACCTTTCAGGAACCTAGTCACAACAGATGCCTTAAAGAAGGCTGGTCCGGCAACCGCAAAAATGCCAAAGTGGCAGAGAGATAGAAACTTTAGCAAAGGCCAGCTGGGCCAAAGACAGAACAAACAACAGGATGTTGTGTAAGGGTGAAGAAAGATGGTCGATGTTTTTGGATGCATACCGTGCCACGAATTTGTCCAATGGCAGGCGTATACCGACTTTGGTGGAGGAATGCCTGGCTGCTAGAATAATCTTAACGACTTTGGGGGGAAGGTCGAAATTTATCAACTGTCAAAGCTCAATCTCCATGCAAGAAGGTGGAGGGTGTGCAGTTTTGGGTATAGGACCTTACCCTGCTGCGACAGAAGATGCTTCTGAAAGGGCAGCCTGATCGGAGGACCAATGCACATGCTTAGGAGCTTGGGATACCAGGCTCTCCATGCCCAATCTGGTCGTTCCATATCTTCTTAAGAACTCTGGGCAAGAGTAGTATTGGCAGAGAGGCTGGAGTCTCGAAACAAAAAGTATCTCCGAGCGAGATCAGCCTTGGAAACTCAACTGCTCAAAACTGCTGACATTGCACATTTTCGGCAATGGCAAACAGATCTAACCAAGGTTCTCACCCTTGAAAGAGACCTTGCACCACCTCTCGATGTTGACACCATTCATAATCTGCTAGGCATCAATTGTTGAGTTCTTTCGCCCTGGCATTAAGAGAGCCTGCCAGATGTTGAACTACCAGGTAAATGCCCTGACGTTCCAGTCATGTCCAGAGATGTAGGGCCTCTTGGTAAAAGGTCCAACCCCATCCGGTCCTTTTTGTTGCAGTATCCCATGGCAGTGGTATTGTCTGTGAACACCTATACCAGCCTTTCCCTTATCAAAGGAAGAAAGGCTTTCAGTGCCAATCAGATCGCCCGATGCTCCAACAGGTTGATATGGATTTTGGAGTCCGTCGGAGATAACAGTCCTCTGATCTCCACTTCTCCCAGGTGGTCATTCCAGCCAAGGAGTGATGCTTCTGTCACTACAGTTAACTCTGGTAGGGGGAGGCAGAGGGGTGAACCCCAGCGAATGCTGGATGTCCACCTTAGTCTGGAGATGGGAGATGACTGCCTGGGGTGAGCCCCCTTTAAACAGCTAGTTGTCAAGGAAGGGGACGACTGAAACCACTGACGTACTCATTAGTGCTGCTAACACTGCCATCACCATGGGGAACATCCGAGGGGCACTGGCAAGGCTAAAGGGAGGCATAGCAAATTGAAAATGCTCTTACGCCACCTTGAACTACAGGTAATATCTGTGGGCAGGCAAGACTGAGATGTGAAAGTACACGTCCTGCCAGTCCAAAGCCACCATCTAGACACCAGGGTCCAGGGCAGGCAAGACCTGAGCAAGAGCGAGCATTTTTAACTTCTCCTTTTCAGGAAAAAGTTGAGAGTGCACAGGTCAAGGATAGGACCAAGGTCTCCATCCTTCATGGGCAGTCAAAAGTAGTGGGAATAGAAACCACGACCTACTTCTGATGCTGGCACCTTCTTGTTGGCTCCCTTGGCAAAGAGAGCTAACACTTCCTGATGGAGCAAGGAGGAGAGATGGTTCTCCATCAGCTGCAGTTGTAGGTGAGAGACATATGTGAGGGTGTCCAGAAAGGCAATATCTGTAAACCCCACTTGTTGGATGTTATCGACTGCCAGTGGTGCATCCTGTCTCCTAATGGGTACCCATGTTGGTTTGAGGGTAAACCAAAGGAGTTTGGATGATACAGCTGCAAGGGTGGTGGTGGAGTGCCCCAACCTCTGATTGGTTGCCCCAGGTGGTCTGTGTGCGGAAAGGCAGCAACCTGGTGGCCCTGGTGGCTGGGATGGAAGGAACATGGTTGGAAGCCCCTTCTGTAGCCGCGAAAGGTAAAAGGGCCTAAGTAAATCCATTTCCAACATGGGACTCGGAAAAAAAAAACCTGAAGGGGTACTCTCATATTACCTGATAATCAAAGGAGTGGGCGCTGGAACACAGGAGAACAGGTGCACCAATGGAGGAACAAAGCTTAAACATAATTTCCCACTTCAAATTATCTTTACAATTCTTTGAAGTATTAATTAATACTACCCATAAACACTTCAAATCCCTAGGCCATATCCCAGCTGTTCATAAAGTTGATATTTAACTCTATATCACAATTGTGTTGCAGTAACCACTGGCCAAGAACATCAGTATAATTTCGATTCATTTTTTATTTTGTAATAATACATACATATATCAAAAGGTTACATAGTTGATCCATCATTGTCACTATATTAAGTAACATTTTATACTCATCAAATGTCTTTTCAGATTTGCACACAACCTACAATTTCATACACTGTCATACCTTTATTATATATATCTTAATTTCTGCAATATAATTTGTTAATATCTGTCCATTTTCCTGAACATAATTATTTTGTAGGATTTGTAATACAAGGTATCTTTCACAAGTGGAGATTTCAAAATGAATCAACAGCCGGTTGAATGCGGATATTTCGTGTTGATAAAATAGTTCCAGTCCTTGGAGCCTACTTGTGGCAGAAACTTCATCAGGGCTCCAAAAAGTAACACTATACTATTTAGAACAAATGTGCGGAATCTATGTTATTATGGTTAAGACATTACGGTCTCAAAATTTTGAAGAAGAAACATCTTAGTTGGTCTGTATAAATATAGCTTAAACATTTTGCTTGATTATTCCCAATTTTCATTCTAATTACAATAAACTGTGATTGTTCATTTCCAAAATCACAAAGGAATATAATCTATGTTATAATTTTCACTTTTTAAAAAAATCAGTTATCTTGGATCTCAGTATTTAAATTGTAAATCTTGCTAGAGCAGATCCCCTCTTTAAGGGATGAATTATAGTTCAGTTCAGTAAAGCTCCCTAATACTGTTATAATTGATCTCCGACCACTTTCTGCCCTATGAATGGGTCTGGCTTGAATTCTGAGAAGTGTGACAATTAAACAAAAAAGGAAAAAATAATAAAATGGAGAACTGTCAGTATCTGTTGGAAACTGAACAGAAACTGTGATACTGATCAAGCAAAATTAAAATGAGAGGTGTCTCTTATTTAAAATGTGTAACTCATGAAGCATAAGAATGTTCAGCAATGTTGTGTTGTGTATTCTATCTACTTGGAGTACTGATGAAGGTCATAGCACAACTGTGCTGGCATGTCTGAAACAGCCTTGTTAACAAGACATTGACTTATCTAATTTGATGTAGTTCTTGGAGATTCACTTTGAACCACCCATCTCTCCCACTGTTAAGAGAGAATTTGATCTATAAACTCACTTTAATAAATAACTGTGTTCATGAATGTGCATGGATGTTAACACATTTTAGTGTAGAAATTGAGATATATTTCAGGCAGGTATAATAGTATACAGATGTAAAGGTGGGTGTAGATATGACAAGACATTGCGATGTAATACAATGTGGGTTCTAATATTTTTACATTGATAGATCAAAAAATATTGCGTATGCACTTTGCTTTCATTACCAAGTGTGACTGCTTACTCATTATAGAAAGGGAACAAAACAATTCAAGATAAGGAGGGGGCACTATGGAATGAGAGGGAGTGAAAGAGGGAAATAGAAAAAGTGTGGTAAAAAAAGAGAGAGAAATAAGGGGACAAGAGAACCAACTAGAGAGGGCTATAAACTTTTAAGTGAAAATTCCCCTTCACAAACCCGCAAAAAGGACATTTGGTCAGTCATCCATTTTGAAAGCTTTCATACTAAATAACAACAGGTGAACAAACATGAAAGCGCCTGTTTTCTAACAACCCCATCCAAGCTTTGTCATCATTATGTTTGTACTGTAAATTTGGGATTAGTTAGAGACAATATGTCAACCCATAGAATGTAGATTGATGGATGTGCTACTGATTCAACATGTAGAGAATAGACATGCCCTCTGAGAAGATCTCTTTAAGGAGATAACTGTAGATTGCTAAAAGGTCTAGCATGCCCTGAATGGTTGTAAGGGGTGGAACCTTATTTTCCATGCACCACATATTCCTCCTCATAATCATTGTCTGCCAAACAAAGTTAATTTTCAGAGTCCCTCCTGTGGATCACACAATACATTTAGTGGGCTTCAGCATTTTCCACTGAAGAGGAGCAGCCCTTATGTTTTTGCTAACGACAAGTGACCAGCCTTTTAATGACAAGTGGTCAATGCATGAATTAAACATCTGTGTTGTGTCATCTGCTAGAATTTGAATTCCATCTCTTCAGTGATTTTCCATATCTAATCTTATGCTTCTTTTCATGAGTGGTTTACTGACATGCCACTTTTTAGGTCTGTACAAATTTGTCCCCGATGTCCCGCTCCACCACTCCCCTCGATACAAGTAAATGTTGAGCTTTGCAAACTGGAGTTTGCTCAGGCATTTATGAGTGGGGAGAAGAGCTACAGACAGTATCATACCACTGCACATCTCCTTTGGGGAAGGATACAATGCAGTTAAAGTCAAGTATGTTCGACTTGGGATTCCTCACGTAATCAGTGCTCTAGTAGCCCGCCCCATTGAAAATATACGCTCTGTAATGCTTAACCTTCAACATGGGTCTTTGACAATTTATAAGCTGCAACGTGGCCATTCAAATTAGCCTTTCGTAATCTGCTCGGTAGCACTGTAGCACACACAGACAATTCTTTGTAGGAAAGAACATGGGCTGCCGTTTCATTGCTTTGAGCTGCCTGTACTATAAGCTTATTACTGTTTCATACTGATCCTCTTCCGGTTGCTTACCTATTTTATCTGGAATGCAGTTGTTTTGTACAATGACACACAGGCCAGACTGAAATCCCAAATTGGCCTTGATTAAAAGCTGCAAACTATCTCGCATACCAAGAGAGCCAGGAAAATATGGTATGGGAGATTTATGATTAGTTCATGATCATTCATCCAGCTCTGAAGGTGTCGGCAAGCCTGCAATCCACCAGGAAAATGCCAGAGTGGCAGAATGGCTACTCCACTCCTGATGATAGAGAGTTGTGGGAGAACTCTGCCAGCAGCAACAGGAAGCTTTGGAAATAGCAGACAGTGTACAATGGGGAAACCCACAGTGTATGTCTGTAATAATTCCGTGCCAAGGGGCAAATCTTAGGCCGAGTTACTCTAAGAGCCTTATTATGAGTTGGGTTATTTCACCTGGAGCGATAACTGTAGGTGAAATAACCCAAGTCCCCATTACAAGTGCGTCCGGGCCCAGATTTATCAGATCTGAAAACTCCAGACCCAATAATTCTGGGTCCAGAGACAAAGGGCACATAAAACTTGCTGGAGGGCAGGGGCTATGGGCAGTAGCATTTCCCAGCCTCTGCCCACCCCCTGCAGCAGTCAGTAGGGAGCACATAATGCTCCGCCCGGACAGGCAGAAGTGTGCCTTTTAATCCTTATCGTCCGTATCACTACCCCATCCCTCACTGTCAATCTGTTGAGACACTTTCCTCCTGATCAGAGCAGGAGGAAAACATTGCTGGGACGGTACATCACTACCTGGTAAAGGTCAGGAAAGCCCCCAGTCACCTAGCACAACACCAGCAACAGGATATAAAGTCACCTAGCACAACACCAGCATCAGGATATAAATTCACCAAGTGCAACACCAGCAACAGGATATAAAGTCACCTGGCACAACATCCCCAACAGGAGATAAATTCACCTAGGGCAACACCAGCAAGAAGATATTGAGCCACCTGGAATCAAGCTATCCTGGCTGAAGAGGGGTGAAACCCCGAAACCGGTCCTAGGATGCTTGTTTCCAGTCCAGGGAGGACCTGGCTTGGCAGTTCGGGCTGGACTGTTCCCATGAGGCACAGGGTCAAGACTGATTTGCATATGGCTGGGTTCAAACTGGAAGAGCATGGTGAGCAAAAAAACAATGGATTTAGGCCCAGATCTCTGTACTGGGGTGAATGTATGACATTGTTCTGCATTCTGTCCATCAACTGTTGTTTTTGCATTTGTCACCCAGAGTGGGAAGGGTATGCCCAGACGTGGGTCCCGTGCTCTCCATACCACTGGAATCAAGCTATCCTGGCTGAAGAAGGATGAAACCCCGAAACCGGTCCTAGGATGCTTGTTTCCAGTCCAGGGAGGACCTGGCTTGGCAGTTCGGGCTGGACTGTTCCCATGAGGCATTGAGTCAAGACTGATTTGCATATGGCTGGGTTCAAACTGGAACGGCATGGTGAGCAAAAAAATGAAGGATTTAGGCCCAGATCTCTGTACTGGGATGAATGTATGACATTGTTCTGCATTCTGTCCATCAACTGTGGTTTTTACAACACCACCAACAGGAGATACATTCACCTAGCGCAACACCAACAACAGGATATTAAGCCACCTGGCACAACACCAGAAATAGGAGATATATTCACCTAGCGCAACACTAGCAACAGAATATAAAGTCACCTAGCACAACACCAGCAAAAGGACATACATTCACGTAGCACAACACCAAGAACAGCATATAAAGTCACCTTGCACAACACAACAACAGGAGATAAATTTACCTAGCGCAACACCAGCAACAGGATATTAAGCCACCTGGCACAATACCACCAACAGGAGAACAATTCACCTAGTGAAACACCAGCAACAGGATATAAAGTGACTTGGTACAACACCAGCAACAAGAGATAAATTCACCTAGCACGACACCAACAACATGATATAAAGTCACCTGCACCCCACCAGCAACTGGAGATAAATTCACCTAGTGCAACACCAGCAACAGGATATAAAGTCACCAAGCGCAACACCAGCAACAAGATATAAGTTTAATGGGGTGTATGATTTTTTTTTTATCAAACTAGCAAAGTTCACATATTTCCTTATTATATTATTGGCCTTTCATGTAGCTCACAGTTTACACTTCTGAGTGCGATTTGGCAATGTATGTTACATTTTCTTGCAAGTAGTGTGAAGCTGTGTCACACCAGTAACTCATGTGCTTAGTGGATACTTAGCTTAGATTTTCCTCGCAAGTGAATCTACACTCCAGGGGAAAAGGGGAGTCAAATTATGCTGAGAAGAATGAAAATGGGTATTCAAACTTCTTACGTGAAAGCCCAATTCATAGAGAACTTTACGACCGCATGTATGTTTTTTTTTTAAATATACAAAGGATGTGGGAAAACATATTTGTAACTTGCACACACATAATACGTTTTCCTTTCCAGTTCAGAAATATGATCCTCTTACCAGTGGAAGGTGATAGGAAAATGGCACTTTGACCAGGGCAGCTACACCCTTTTGGCTGTATGACGGAATAGTGCATGCCATTACAACGCATGCTGTTATTACGCCGTCATTACAACACATGCATCTACAGCACGCATGCCTTTACAATGAAAACGTTTACCATGCATATTCCTTTTCCCCAATCTCTTTAGAACCAAATTTCCGTTGTTAAAAGCATGTATGTTAAAGGCATGTGCGTGGTAAAGGTTTTCCCTAAAAATGTAAATCCACCTCTCTAGATCCCAGCCCTGAGCACTAAAACTACCCCCCTGCGCAACACCCCCTGGCCCCCAGACCCCCACAACATACCTGTCCCCAGCCCTGAGCCCTTAAACCCGACCCCAATGCAACCGCCACAGCTCTCAGCCCTTTAACCCCTTGGCTGCGGCAGGAATTCCGCCGCAGCGCTGGGGGGGGTTTGGGGGCACTACGGTGGCGCCTTGCTCATGACGGAACCACTCGGTCATGAGTCACGGTTGAGCTGTGCTCATGACGGAGTGGTTCCGTCATGACTCCGCCCACGGCGCTAATCGCCCGCACAGGCGGGGAATTAGCACCGCGTGGGCGGAGCGCCCGCCAACGGCCGCAGCATGACGGAACCACTCCGTCATGAGCACACGGCACCCGTGGCTCATGACGGAGTGGTTCCGTCATGAGCAGGGAAGGGGTTAAAGAAAAACCCGTCCCCAGCTCTGAGCCCTAACACTGATACCGGTACACCGGTACAACAACCCCTTGCCCCCAGACCTTTTTTTTTTTTAGCCTTAGCCCTAAAACCGGACCCCTGGTGCAACCCCTCCCCATCACCCCCAGCCCCCAACCCTAAAAAAAAAACTGATTCCAGAGGTGAGCCCTACAAATGAAAAAAAAGCCCTGAAAACGCTCCCACCCCAAGCCCTCCTTTGCCATCTCCATACCTCTGTGTGAACGAGGCAGTTGTTCAAGCTGACATGCAGGATGTTTTTTTGTTTTCTTTTCTAAAGCAGAAGTGGAAAGCGTCTCTTCGTCTTGTAAATATCGCTGATTGCCTTTACCACGCATATGCCCTTACCGCCAGTACCATGCATATGCCCTTACCATCAGTACCATGCAGATGCACTTACCACCTGTACCACGCATATGCCCTTACCATCAGTACCATGCAGATGCACTTACCACCTGTACCACGCATATGCCCTTTACAACATAATTGGTTGCAAAGGCATGCATGGCAAAGGCATATTTGTTGTAAAATAACGCTTGGTAAAGGCTATGCGTGGTAATGGTAGACGCGTTGTAACAACCGCGTGATAAAGGCTATGCATGGTAACAGCCGCATTGTAATGGCTGTTTCCCGTAAAAGTGCGATAATCATTGCGTGGCACCTGAACATGTTGGTTGTTTTCTCTGGTGATTCTGGCATCTGTGCATGTGACACTGCTGAGCTTCAAGTAATTAAACAGAATTTTGTGTGAATTCCAAAAGACGTCTCTGCTACTAATGCTTGATCTGTACTGCCAAAGTGTTCATAATAATTAGGCCTATAGATAGAATATGTGTCTTCCATGTAACACCTCAATATTTGAATGCCTGTTTCCTGGTTCTCTGGGACACATCGTTCTGGCATTTCGGGCCTGTCTATTTCTGTTCCAACACAAATGCATTTGTAAGAAATATCTGACCATACATAATGATGTCAGTTTGATATTTATAAATATGCCTATTCAGAAGCTAAATTATAGTTCTTGATGTGGAGTTCCTCTTATATTTGCAATAGAGTCTCCTAAGATGGCACATTCTATTTCCGGAGGGGTCGAACTCCTGTCAGATAATTTGTACAGTTGATATCGAAATCAGTGACTCTCATTTCGCCGAAATTGCTGATTTGACTCGTAAACAAATTACCGTCCAATTTGATAACTGTGAGAGTTGTGGGAATATTGCAGTCCTGGGGCTGCATTTTGTAAAGTGAGCCCTGCCATAGTTTTCAGCACGGCGCACCTTTGACTAGGTCAGCTGGATGCAAACAGGGACAGTGTGCCCTGTTACAGCTATTGCGCTGCCTTCAGGGGAGATGTAAACCTGCGGCTACCTGGTGGCAGTGCATTAGCGGAAGGCGTGTCGGTTGTTTGAAGCTGTCGCTCCATCTTTCAAAGTGCACCAGTTATTGGCCTATCATGTAGCTCACAGTTTACACTTGTGACTGTTATTTGCAGATGAACTGATATGTGACTTTTTCTTGTAGTGTGAAGCTGTGTCACACCAGTGGTCTACTTTACAAAGAGAGACAGACATCCTCCTGCAGGTAGGGGCAGTGAGTGGCTTGGGGAGGTCGTGTGACCCCCTTTTCCCTCTTTCACGGGGTGCCTTTGGGGACATACAGACTATGCAGCACCCCTTTTGTAATAACAAAGTGCCCCAGGGGAGTAGAATGTGCGCGTACAAGCCTATTTTGCCCCAAGGGACACTTAGTGTAAAACAGCCCCTGGTGTACCCTTCCCCTTGACATTTCCCCAGCTAAGAGTAGGTGAATTTTTTGAGGCTTTGAAATGTGCCTTCACAGCAGGAATCAGTGTCCCATTCGTTATACCGTGCTATTCCTATATCTCTAAATTGTAAATTACCCATACAGTGAATCAGTAATTCTGGTTGCAAGGTTATCTCATCACTAGTCCCGGCCACCTCGAAATGTAGTCGTTTTTTCTTTCATGGGTGGCTGGCCATAAAATCGTAATCCTATCAGTCATTTTATAATTTTTTGATAAACGGGATTTCAAAAAATTTAGTTATAGGGAATCAGTGAAAATCTAGATACGGTAACAATGGTTACACTTTGCAAGCCATGGTATAGGTAGAATAAATGTAAACTAAGCAAAATAATATCTGACATCATATGAGATTCTGTGATGAGGTAATCAGTATAACATTCATAGCCCTTTCATTAATAACAGCAATTTACCTAGTCCGCCATAATCTCCGTTTTGCAGTAGTTTCAGGGGTCATTCACAGTGAATGGGCACTTTGAGTCTTTTTCCTATATGATCAAATGTTTTCATATACTTTTGAAACAGGACCAGTGCAGCAAACATTCGTATCCCTTCAGCATAAAAAAATGGTTATGTTTCATAATTCAAGCCCCGCTCCACTGAGGACATACATCTCTGACCCTTAAATCTGGCAATCACAGAGACAGTCATTACATGAACTTCACCATTAAAAAAATTGAAATTGCACCACTTTTATCCACTGTTTAGGTCTGATGGAAGCCTAAAGGTTTTGATTTCAGACAAATTATTTGCACATAATACGTACTTATTTGCATAATATACTTACTTTTTGAGGTTTTTTGACAACACTCTTCAGATCGGCTCACTTCAGCCATTGGCTGATTGCTCTCGAAAGGGGTGGCATTCTACTGAAGGAACACCTTCGCACACAAGGTAGTTTCATTTAGTGACAGAGGCTACTATGTTGGACATATTAGAGCAGAATGGTCTGGGGGTTTATACTCAGCCCTTCATGAGCATCATATTGTAGCCTGAGGGCTGTGCCCAAGTCCATTCCTGACGTCAGAGGCTGCCTGCACTGTCACCAGTGAATGCAGCTGACACCTGTGCGTGCCTGCTCTTTATTGCCCTGGACATTTTAGAGCCAAATCCAGGGGAAAGGGCAGAACTGACTATAACTGGTTTAGGGATAGACAAAGAGAGGGACCCCAAAACGCAGGCTGGCACTGAGTAAAAAAGTGGCACCTTCAAAACCTCTCATCCGAACACTCTTGAGCCTGTGGAAGATTCAGAAGAAGGACTGCCCTGCTGTCTGAAGAAGGAAGACTAGACCTAATTGCTTTGAACCCAGGAAACCCCAGAAGTGTCTCCAAGGGTCAGTTGGCCTGTTTGAGCGAATGGGACACAATAAGCTTGAGCCCTGCTTCTGGCCTCTGCTGGAATGAGTCCTGATCCCCAAGAAATGCCCCATCAGGACCTGGACCCTTGACTAGCATCAGAGTGTACTCTTCAAACTTAAAAATTGCAAAGACTGAGCTGCAGGTGAGAATCCAGACAGTTTGGACTCTTCACTACTGCGATTGGACTGTTCACGTCAGTAACGACTGTCGCAATGCTCCATCGCTGTCAGCCTTAATCAGTTCAGCAAGATCAGATAACCGCAAGTGGTGCTTTGTGCTTTTTGGTATTATTTTTAGTTGAGATTTTAAAAATTCATAAATTCGGTTCTAGGTACTTCATTTTTATTGTTTTGGTATAATTCTACTTATTAAAATGTACTCTATTTTTCTAACATAGTTTGGGATTTTTCTTGTGTTGTCTTTTCACTATATTGTTGTTTAAATGCTGCCTAAATGCTTTACACATTGCCTCTAAGTTAAGCCTGACTGTTTTTGTGCTACGTTACCAGAGGGTTTCAGAAGTCTATTTAGTAACTTTTGTGGTTCACCCTGAAAAAGATTGTGTTTATTACTTGTGTGGGGCTCTCACCCCTCTCAACTAAGAATCACATTTCTACACATCTTTTCTTAAAATATATGTTAGGAAGCCCACCAAATACAAGGAATGGTGATTTATAGGACCTAATTTATGCCACAAAGGAACAGAGTCACATTCTGGGGAAGATGTACTAATTTTCCATGCAACGCAGCACTGCATCGGACGTTGCTGTGCAGGATTGTGGGGAACCGGAGAGAGCAGAACAACACCATATCCATTAAGATTTGACACTGTTTTCTTCTATTCTTGCACCAGTGCACCTTAAGCTGCCATATGCCTATGCACAAACTGTTGCACCACAGTGCCCAGGTGTGTACGTAATGTCAAACATAGGTTTTGTATTGGAAGGGGCTCCTTCTAGTATAAAATGTATTCTTTACTGCATTGCCTGCTTTCTATGTGTGCAAGACAGAGCAGCAAACATGCGCAGTTGGACAAATGGGGCAAGTTTTAAAACTTGTTTAGTGTCATGCCTCTGGTGTGGCTGTTTCACTGAAGGTTGTGGAATTTTGCCAAGTGGGTGCCATGTCTCTCAGGCTTTCTCAGCCAAGTTTTTGTTTCTGAAGAAAAAGTTCCCAGTGCAAAGGTTTATTATCCCCCCCCCCCAAAAAAAAAAACAGTGACCCTAAAATGCAGGGAATTTTCTCTCTGTGTATGAGGGCCATTGGTCGATTTTTTTTCTTGTGATCGTCATGCCTCGCATGGCAGTCACAGGCATGGAAAATATTGATGATCACCCACTCTAAATAGGACAGGATGACCCTCACTATGACCTGATTGTCCTCCGATGGACAGGTCATCGGCTCAGAGGTTTCCTAGAATAGAGCCACCAGAGTCTCCACAGTCTGAAACGCAGGGACCCTGCAACTCAAATTAGAACAGTGGAGCCTTGAGTTCGATGGGGCAAGAGGATCACCAATTGTGTCCTGGTGCTCACAATCAGATAAACTCCAAATGACCCAGTAACACATTTCATCCCCCAAGTGTAACCAAGAGTTTGAGTGACCTTGCTGTGAACTATGGGTCAATATTTCTCCATCTGAACCACGCAGGTGAGACAACTTCCATGCTGTATTGACGTTCAAAATGTTGAAATGTGTTAAATTGTTCACAATTATAAGTGCCTACGCGAGTTCTGGAGATTGGTTTACAGCTATTCTTTCACTGAGCTTTTGTTTGATTCCTGGAGCACATAAGTATTTTTGGCTTTTACAAGAAATGGTGTCACTTTTTTAAAATGGACTTGAGTGCCACACTTAAATCATTTGACTCTGTTTGTAGCAAGGTACTTCAGATCAGACATTGCAACTGTTATTGACTACCTGCTTCCACATTACTTCCTCACGTTCACACAAACACACACACTGGCATGGACACTCATGCTGCAGACACACATGTGAATATATTTTTACTGCACGCTTCTACACACCCACACACCCACCCACACACAACACACACACACCCCACACCCACCCACACAACACACACACCCACCCACACACAACCACCCACACACACCCACACACACACTCACACACTCACACACTCTCTCTCTCACCCTCCCTCGATTGCACCCACAGTGTACTGTAGAGCTCGGACCACTTGCTACAAAAGAGGGACCTACTCTCACCTATGAGTGACATCCTCACTGAACATATCCTTTGCTGAGTAGCCAGATTTCTGCTTTGTCTTGTGGGATATGATTTAATGCTTTAAATTCTCTACAAGAAGCACTCAGGCGTGTCTGTTCTCGAAAAGGATTGAGGGTATTCCACGAACATCCTGCCATGCATCATTTCTGGTCAGTGTACTTCATTTAGTTAGTTTACCGTGACCTAGATAGCTGTATAGAAATCTGTGAAGTATGAGATATGTCACAGCATACACATGGACCAAGCCATTGCAGGTGCTCGGTCATTAGTATCCAGTGCAAAAAACAGTTTTTTCAAGAAATGCAAAGTTAAAGGAGATATGTTTGAATAAAAGAAAGACTCTATAGAGGGTTATTAACCACACCGAGAACGGGCAACCACCACAGAAAAAACTTTTAATGGAAGAATCATTCAGAAGTCCATTATCAGGACATGCTAGTGCGAACCTCCAAGAAAAGGGGAAACTACAGTCTAGCATTAGAATTCCCGTGCACTTTTCAAGTTACTTGTATGTTGGATTTGCAGTTCCCTCCAAATTAAATATCAACCTTCAAATGTTAGGATTAAGAATTATTAAAACATTCTTCTACCTAGGGTTTTTGGAGAATCGCCAGTAGTGTAAAAGTTGGTTGACGTTCATGACCTTTCCTCACTTCTTTGATCTGCTCCACACCTTTTTTTATTTCTCATTCATTTATACTGTTACCCTCTAACCATTTAATCTTCAGGTGACGATAAGTAATCTTACAGCAATGTTCAGTCCTATGTTTTTCACATATTCTGTTTGACAAACTGGTTTTGACCTGACTTCTTGGTGCCCTGTGAAGCCCTCTGGAAATAATGCTAGCACTGGGGCAGTTCTTAAGGAAATTAAAAAGAGCTGTACATTTGTAAATTGGTCTAATGCTCTTTCATTGATTGCTGTGTGAATTGTTTACATGGATGGTAAAGTCTTATGAATTTACTTTAATTAAAAATGGAGTTAAAGGTTTCAAGATAGACCAGAGAACTGAGATGATCCCTCAGGCCCCTGGGAATGTGTCTCGGCTAGCAGTACAATATGTATCAGTCCGTCTTAAGAACCATGACGGATGGTGCTCAGACCGAGTTTAGTGCTGGCACTGGCAGACTCCCTCACACCTGAATCTCAAAACTCACCCGATGTGACAGGCATGTCTCATTTTATCCCAGGGATCTCTTCTGAGAAAAGGGGCATGTAATTTCCATGCTGTTTAGTGAGCAGTGTGTGACTCTGGGAAACAACCTTTACAACACAGTCATTACATCGCACTACCTTCACATAGCAGTCATTACATCGCAACATCCTTTACATCGCAATTCATTACAACGCAGCCATTACATCGCATGTCACTACAACGCATGTCATTACAACGCATGTCACTACAACGCAGGCATTACATCGCAAGTCATTACAATGCATACCATTACAATGCATAGTACCCTTACACTATCCAACACTTACCCTACTGTTGCACTCACTGGAGTTAGAATAGTAATTTTTACCCCTACAATATCCAACACTTACCCTACTGTTGCATTCACTGGAGTTAGAATAGTAATTATTACCCCTATACTATCCAACACTTACCTTAAATGCGATGTGATGGAATGCATTGCAATGGTATGCGTTGTAAAGGTATAATGCGATGTAATGGAATGCGCTGTAAAGGTAGTTTCTGAAAATGCGATGTAATGGCATGCGATGTAAAAGAATGCGCTGTAAAGGATGTTGCGATGTAAAAACTGCATTGTAAAGGCATGCGTTGTAAATGTATGCATTGTAGCATCGTACATTTGTGACTCTATTACAATGCCAGTGTCAGGGCATAACCTCAGACTAGCCTTCTTGTATTCAGGTGTAGCGTAATCTGCCCAAAATTCACTCAAATTATGAGAAAGATTTACCCACTTTGAAAGAGGAAATTGATGAATTTGGATCACCTTCAGGTTGCCAAATACTATGTTACTTTGTAGGAGCAATAGTTAAAATGTCTCCACCACACACCTCTGTTTTACTCAATGAACCCCTACACTTGTGCATTCCTGCTGCTGTTATTAGTGCTGCAATGCCCTCATATGTGGCCTCTGCATGGTCAATGTTTACCCTTCACTGTGGATATATTAGGATAGTTTAAGTGCCCTTTAAAATTACACTTTCTACTGTTCGGATACCTTGGATCTCTGCAAAAATCTCTCACTCTTGTTCCCTCCCTCTGACTGCGGAAGATATACCAAGCACCTTGTTGAGATTTCCTCACCAGCGGCACCGCCCACCTAAATGTCCAAGTAACACATGACTTTGGCCCAGCGGTCTCCACTGGCTCATATTTCCTGCAGCCTATCTGGACATCCATGCCTGGTTGTCGCTTATTGCTCGATGTAGCACCATTGAGTAGAAGAGTAATATCATGCTATTGAAAACCATGACATTTCTTCAATGGCCCCAAATGTTTCTAAGTGCCTTATTTACACATTTATATCCCATTCCTCATCATGCACCAATCCATATCTTACACCAGTTATCAAGATCAGAGGGGTTCGACTTCCACACAGTTGGGCCATATCTCTTCCTTCTACTGCTAGGGCAATATTATAGCATATCATATTACACTTCAAAATTATTACATCTCCCCATATATCTACCCAGAGAGTTTTGCAGAAAGAATAGGGAGGTTCCCCAGCACATTCGAACAGCAGTGTGTGCCCCTCTCAGAAAATGACTGAAGTTGTTGGTATTCCCAAATTCTATTAATAAATTAACCAGCATTACCACCTCCCAGGCATGCAATACTAATGATTCTTATGAATATAACGAAATAAATGTAACTGCTGTATTTTCAACTTTGTCAACCTAAATCCTGTTCTGATAACCAACTCTATGGGTACATGTAAACCTCATGCCAATCCCCTTCACTAAGAGATTCCATGTCAGTTTCCATCCGGGCAATAGTGCATTCAGGGGTGGGTAATACACCCAAGTACTTCTAAGAGCAAGCCTGACATATAGGTATCATTTCCCAGGTCTGTATGAAAGCCGCAGTACCATACTTGATATTTTGTCTCTATATGCAGACTTAGGGTAACCCCTGGCACCCAAGGCAAGACAATCTGACCTAAGTGCGGCCTCTTGCTGAGGGGCAAAAGCCCAGTCATTCATCACCACTAGCTGAGAGGCCCAATAGTATCTCCGTATATTGGGTAGTGCAGTTCTCCCATTGTAAACCCCCTGCAGAATGTGGAAAGGAAGATCCTCTCTTCCATCACATAGAAGGGTGAGTACCAATCCCTCTATCTTTGTGAAGTAGGTGCTAGGTGGTCTTCTGTATGGCATATAGATACCATAGAAAGGAAAACATCTTGTAGCGTGCACTTCTACCACTCAGACAGAATGGGAGTATATTCGATTGCAACACACCCTACCTGAACCTCCCTACAGTTACTAAAACATTATTTTCTGCAAAGATCTCATTGTTTTTGGTGACCAGATACTTTAAGCCTTCCTCCAAGATCCAAAAGGGGCATTTCATGTTCAGTGGGGGCAACCAGCTGTGGACATAGCATCCATTTAGCTCAGAATCCACGCTATTAACCATATAAGTCTACCACTTCCAGGACCCTTTGTATGAAGGGTCTAAAGTCAGTAAGTTACAAAGAACGTAATTGACAATGAGATAACATTCTCCCAGGTGTGGTCCGATTTCAGGTCCTAATCAGGGCTTCCTTCCTCATTTATCACGCTAAGGATTCAAGAGTGAGAACAAAATTATTTGAAAAGATGGAACACCCCAGCCTTATTCTTTGTCCCAAGGGAAGCGCAGTCCATAACACTCCATTGACTTTGACCCTGGCCATAGTAAGTGTTTACAGTAGTGAGATCCAGACGTAGAAGGCTGAGCTGAAGCCTGTCCTCCATAGCACTGCTATCACAAATGGCCATTCGACCAATGAAAGGTTTACTTTAGGAACTATCAACTTACGAGCATGAACCAGACATCCAAGGGGGTGCCTTAGGTTATTTGCGGTAGATCGGTGCAGCATGAACCCTGATTGTTCAGGCTGTATCAGCAATTCAATTATCAAGTGAGGCAATTAGTTAAAAACTTTGCAAGCAGATTAGTCTCAACATTGAAAGAGTACGTAATATAATTTTAGTAATAGATACAATGGGAGGCAACCCTCTTCTTAAGCTCCTTTAAATCTGTGGAGTTGACACTTTACTCAAAAGTCGCTTAAGTGCCTCCACTGGAAGGAGCTCCTCTTTTGTCCCTCTCTGCAAGGTTCCAGCTTTGGCACAATGACTCTAAGCCCACACTGAGGCAGGCAAGCAGGGATCACAAAAGAGAAAGGGGCACACTCCTCCTCACTTTTCCTCCCTACTCATCTCTCCGTAGTGGGATCTGTTAATCGAAGGCGGCCTGCTTGGCAGGCTCCAGTCAGGTTGCCCAAACTGCTATTCCGCCTTCATGGCCACCATCCTGCTTTTCATTGCCTTAGCCAGGGCAGTGGTCTGAGCTCAGAAATCCATTCCGAATTCAGACCTTGAAACTGCCAGGGACCACTGTCCATTCCGGGTGAGGGTACTGGACCAGTAATCTTTTCAATTATGCAGGATTTTTCTGGTGGATGGGTGGCTGTGGGGGAGCCCTTGCAGATATGTCTTATGGCATGAGCTGTCGACCATAAGTCATATGTCTTGAAGTCTTCTACTCGATTGTCTAGTGACCGTACACTTTCCAGATAATTGAATACAATTGCCTGCGCCATTTTAACAACAGTACCTGCTTGTCTAAGGCAACGACAAAGCCCGCTCAGAATGTCACAGGTACTACGGCGCTTTGAGTCAATCTTTATGACTCAATCTGTGATTTCCAGCTATTCCTAATCAGAGCCGCTTTATGGGATGGCGGATTTAACTACTCTATGGGAGACAAAAAATTGAGTGACACCACAAACGTCTTCATGGTATAGTTCCCCATGTCTGCCACTGTCTGATACGATTGCCTGCAAATCAGTCAAAAAGTAACAGGTCAAGCATGCTGCCACCGCGTATATCTATTAATCAAACGACAAATAAGCCGCTCGCGAGCCTGCCCACCTCAGTAATATCTGTGATGTAATTGGTTTGGATGCCCAAATGTCACCAGCGTTGATTGTAAGAGATGAAAAAAACGACTTGCTCAGCACACCAGGCTTTGGGCTAAAATGTAAGCATGAAATCCCTGGTTTATTTTCGTAATAATGTTTACAGCTGTTTAATGACCCTGATAAGGTTCAGCAGGCTGGTGCTCTGCTTTTATGAACAGGAGTGCTATGTGCTTGCAATACCCTTAGTTAAGCCATTTCAGTTAAGGGAGATGGAGGTATATAGCCCATGGAACACAGGTTTCCTGTTTTATTCCCGCAAATGATTGTATTTATTTATTTGTTCACATAGCTTTAAATAAAGACGTGTTGCTTCCAGGTTGTGCATTTGCCTCACATTTTCAAAAACAGAAAAGAACCAATACATCTTCCTCAGTGAATACATAGAATTGAATCAGTCCTGTCTTGGCCGTGAAGGAAAGCTCTCTATACTGCAGGAAACTAGAGGACTGGGAAATCCTAGGCCCGTCTATCCCTGACTGCAGCCCGCAAGGCGGCAGCATGTGATCTTTATATAGGCACAAGCAGGATTTGCTGCTGCAGAAAAGTAATGCCCCTGTGTCCTGCTCCAGGCCATGCAGTTTTGGAATATTTTTCTATGCAACAAGTTTGAAAATATGTGTATTTGCTAATGTGCTTGGAAAATTGTGCTGTGATATGGACCATTTGACCCAATTTCGGCGGGTAGGGATACCGCTAGATTTCTGGGTTGCTGGTCCTCTTGGTATAAGTGGCACTAGAAAGACAAATGGCCTCTTTTGCAGGCTTTTAGGGTAGTAAAATGGAGCAATAACCAGAGTTTATTGGGCCCTATCATGATTCTGGGCCCTGCTCCCATTGTGCCACCAGCACCAAATGGTAGCTCTGCCGCAGTCCACTTGGGGATTTGCTGTACTTGAGACTTTGATTATTTGGAGTCCGGCACTGACAAAGATATGATGAAGCAAGAGTTATCCGCATTGGTTATTTTTTCTGCTCTCTGAATGTTTATTTACTCAGGCCAGATCAGAATACCAAGCCACAGTTTTTCCAGCCTCTTAGGTGCCCATTATTAGTGGAGTTGGCTTCTGACTGAATCCAACTTTCAGATTTGGACTATCCTCAGTGGGGTGAGTCAGTGAAAATTGACAAGTTGTGCCTTTTCACTTAATTCCAAAGACACACCTGACATTTGAATTCAGCTTTGCTGCAACATCATGTGTTTCCTTGAGTTTATAGCGTACAAGACTTCCACTCTTGGCAAGCATGGAAGAATTGCTAATGTTACAGTTCCAAGATTTAGCAGTCAATGCCCATCCTAAAGATGACTCAGATCCTGATCTCCTCTTTTTATTGGATTATAATGACTTCATATTTTATGTTTATCAGTGTAGTCATTCCAGCCACTACAGACTGGAATGGAACTAGGTTGTTAAGCATTTATTGCAGCCAACAGTCTGTAACCTGCGAGTCACTGGTTCTTTATCCAAACCCATGCTTCCTAGATTAACACAGTGAGTAGCACTGAGCTGGGTGATAAAGGCATCTATTATTTATGTAGAAAAGACTATTGACCTGTGCTGTGCTCTTTATTAATTGATTACTACTGCTGCTAATGATAATAATGTGATTTTTGTATTTATTTTTCTATGCAAGAGGATATTTTTCAGCTATTATGTGACAGTCTAGATGGACCAGGCCCTGGATGTCTTAATCTTGAATATACATCCAACGAGAGAAAAAGTCATGTAGATTATAAACCTACTGAAAGCAAAGTAGATGAGTAGGAATGCGGGATGGGCTCCACAGTGATATGTGGGCAGTTCTTGCCCTGGTTAAATTTTACTCAGGAAGAGTGAAGTCTCACACCACATTAATATTCAGTTGTAGACTTTTTAAAGCTTCTCCTTAGAATCTCATGCAACCGATGTAGTTTGTTTAACACTTTTGTTCATTAAATCTAAAATGCTCATTCACTTTTGCTTAAGAGGTCTTGAAAGTGACAGTCTTACAATCAGGTGGTTGATATCTCACTGAAATGCTCTGTATTAGCTTAATTTTAAACTCAAATTGCAACAGAATGGTGCTGTCCTGGTTGTTTTAGGTTTGCCACACAGGATTACATTCTTTCTTGAACCCTATGTTAGTTGTTCAGTTCTAAAAGATGAAAATTAAAACAGAGGCATGAATACCACAAGTTGATGACAGTGGATGCAGAACCACCACCTGAATTTCAAATTCTTTGGCATCTGATATAGGTATTTATCACGGGAAGGGCTATAACTTCACTTCCATAATTCCAGATATGCCAGTACCCATGGTCCAGCTCAGTAGCAGTGAGTGGGAGTGCCATTTTATGCATTCAAAGATTGTCCATGAAAGCTAGCCCATTCAACATTACACTCTGATAGTGAATGGTGACATGAATTTCCAATTGAACCCAACAGTTAAGTTCTCCAAGATTCTCTTCAGTCTTTTAAACATCTCCACATTTCACCAGCCCCATGGTGTTAAATGGGCATTATTTTTAGGGACACCCATTTACCTGTGGAATGCTCTGGCTGTATAGTAAAACTAATATTTTTACTTGGCAATCTCTAGAAAAGAAAAAAAAAATCAGAAGGCAACAGCTAGAGTGATTATCCCGTCAGCATGTCCCATTTTTCTTTTTTGTAATTCTTTTTATTGGTAGTAAGCAGATCAGGATCAATGTACATACATTGTTTCAGAAACATCGATAATTATGTTATCACCCTGCAAAGGACCCCTTGGCACTGTTCTTATAACACAGAGCGGAAAATTGCAGGCATCTTAAATCAGCAAATCTCCTGTACTAACCCAGCTCTCATTTCAAGTGCAACATTTCAGACAAACCCAGTGGGCGGGCTTCACCTCATATTGCGTGACCTGTAGCCACTTCTGTGCTACCACAGGAGTGATTGGTCTGTAATTGCTATCTTCCCATCATATTACTACTTTTTATTTTTTCTTGTTTTTATCAAACAAAACGTTTAAACTTATTGTTTCTATTGACAGCGTCTGGAGGTATAGGCATTACCGACTCATTATACTTGTGTGTCTTTGGTTGAGGGTCGAGAGAGGTTTTCATGTGTTGCAGCTTCCCTCAATCCCTGTCCCCTACCGGGGTGCATCTGGGTGGGTGGAGAATGATGCAATGGGGGCATAAGTGGAGAGTGGACTAGTGAAGAAGGCATAATTAATCTACAGGATGTCCGAGACATCGGAATGTAAGCCAGCTAGCAGCTGACACCATGGTGCATGTTGTGGGCCAGGAAATGTTGCCTCAATGAGGGGAGGGAGCCAGGAGTTGTAGTCAATGTGAAGCTATGGGAGAGGGGGGAGAGCCCGCCGGGGGGTCACTCCGTGTGGATGTCAGGGTCCTGTTACGTGGGCGATCAGTGTTGCTACCTCCAATGTGGTCTATCCCCTGAGTACTCTCCAACATAATTCCCCTAGTCTAGATCTCGGGCTGCATTCTCGTTCATGCGGACCGTGCGTAGACGGCGTTCGTTCTTTCGCTACCCCCCATTTGCAGAGGTCCATCCTCCATTTCCCTGGGAGGGGAACTGTGGCTAGCTTCCAGTGGATAGCTATGCGGCGTTTCGCCAACACCAGCCCAAGCATGTTGAATTTATTCTGCATACAGGTTGTGGCTCTGGGGATCGGCAGCACCCCCAGCAGACAGTGTTTGACTGATGGATCAATTGGGAGCTTTGTTGCCACCTGCAAAGTGTCTAGGACTAGGCTCCAGTAAGAACTGATCATGGGACAATCCCAGGTCGCATGTACGAAGTGGGCAGGGATGGCACCGCATTTCAGGCACTTATGTGAGTGTGATGGGTCAAACTTGGATAAGCGTAGGGGAGTCTGGTAGGTACGGTGGAGATAGTTGAACTGTGTAAGATTAAATCGGGCATTGCTCGAGATGTCTTGGACCTGAGCTAATGTGCGTTTCCATTCCCTTTCTGTTAATGACACAGGTAGATCCTCCTCCCACCTGTCCCGAGTCTCTGTTAAGTCAATTCTATGATCTGTTTTCAAGGCCTTGTATAACCAGGATATTAATCCTCGGAAGGAGCCTAGGTCTAGGATTGTACACCAAGTGCTACATTCCTCTGGCTCATTTGGAAACGCAGTCCAGATTTCACGGATCGTGCGGGTTATCTTCGCATATTCGAGGACGTGGCCTTCTGGGACCCCGTAGTGCTCCTTTGCAGCCTCAAAGGACAGGAAGGAGTAGTTGAGGTAAAGGTCCCCCACCAAAGTGCAGCCGCCCTCACACCAATGGGCCACATCCATGATCGATTGTATATGGCAGAAACCAGGAAGCCACCTCAAGGGGAAAGCACGGACATAAGGGGCCATTCGCAGCAGGAGGGTGACCGCTCGTTCGCAGGTCCAGGCGACCAGTTGTTCATGAATGGGCAGTCTGGAGGGGTCCTTGAACCCATTGTTCGGTACCTAGGGAGGTCCTCTTCAGGGCACCAGCCAGCCTTTTTTCCGTGTTCGAGCCATCCGTGCACCACTACGCCTCATTCTGAAGAAGACCTGTGATGTAATAGAGGTGAAAATCCGGGAGCCCCAGGCCTCCCTGCTCCATGTCCAACTTTAGGAGATCAATTTGACTCTGCTACGTTTACCTGCCTGAACCAGTAAGACCAGGAGGCTGTTCAGAGTGGTGAAGGTGTCATTCGGAATACAGCAGAATGAGTATTGCAGTGTGTATAGGCAACGGGGAAGCAGCACCATCTTTGCCAGCGCCACCCGTCCCATGACTGACCGTGGTAGTCGGTTCCAAGAAAGTACTGACTCTTTCAAACCTTCAAGGGTTTTCCCAATATTCAGGGCATCTTGGCCTTCAGTCGAGTGGGCTATCTGCTTCCCTAAGTAGCTTAAATGGTCCAAGTGAGCGCCAGCAGTGGGAGTTGAGCCACATCCTGTCCCGCCAGACTAGCCAGTGGAAATGCAACTGACTTTTTGGGGTTAGTTATCAGCCCGAATACCTTTCCAAAGACGTCTAATACAGCCAGGAGGTCTGAGACAGCCTCTGCGGGATGGTGCATGAATATCAATGTGCAATCCTCATTAAGGGACATGACATGCGTTAACCCCCCACCACTAGACCCCAGCGTTCCATGTCTCTCCGCAAACAAATTGCAAGAGGCTCCATTGTGAGTGCAAATAGGAGCGGGGACAGGGGGCAACCCTGCTTTGTGCCCCATTCGATGCAACGGCATGCAACTGCATGTGATGTAATGGCATGCGTTATAACGTCACATATTCAATCCGGGTCTAGTCCCATTCTACAATGAATCTTCACCCATGCAGTCTTATGTTACAAAATGTGTATGTTGCCTTGATATCCTAGTAAACATTAAAGCCACGCCTATTCTTGCTTCAATTGCACACATCACCAGAAAGGGAATGTGTATGTGCGCTCGCCTGTGTCTGTGTGTGGGTGTGCTATAAGCTATCTATACCACATTTATACAAGCAAGTAAAAAAAAGATAAATCACGGGTTGCGGCTCTTTAGCACCAAAAAGCAATCAGTAATATGTTGATGTCTTTGCCAACTGACATTTATAAGCCTATGAAAAAGGCTATGAAATTGTTTTTATAATTTAGATAGCAAATTGCATTAGATGCCTTGACAGCAGCCGATATCAACAGAATGCAAGCAGTGCAACACTGGGGCTGTCTTGTTTTTAAGATTTTGTGAAAGCACCTTGGAAGGTGACAGGAAACAGAGTATGGTTCATGCTGACTAAATAGTACTGCTATGTGCTAGCTTTGAAACCTTGTCGGACGGAACTGAACTGCTATGTAACTTGCGGTGAAGTAGCTACTTGATACACGCGCATGCGCGTCCCTTGCATGACTTTCTAGTGCAGTACCGTGGGCCACCTTTTTTTTTATTTTTATTTTTTTATTTTTTTAGGGTTTTGCATTACAATATTCCATGTGAGACATCAGATATTTCGAAGTTTAACAATGTGAGCATCAGCACTGTTTACAAATGACAATTTCATTTATTTTCAACTGCGGGCCACCTTTTAACAGCTACCGCCAACACCAGCACAGCTTTTCATCTCAAGGGTTAAACTGTAATCTCGAAGGTTTGCAATGCTGCTAGACACCGTCGCCTTAAAATTTAATATACCTCGTTAATGCTTACTTGCAAACACTGAAGGATTTTTATGATTATAATCATGTGTTACAGCACCTAGCACTGTTTCTAAGCAGCATACTAATCAGCTTAATGAGATATTACTGCACTTTTTGTTGACTACGACAAAACCCTTTTTATTGTTCTAAAGCTTGTCCTTTACTTTATTTTTTTGCCCAAAGATTTATCGCATTTCATTGCAGACCAGCAATTATCTCAGCAGTTTATGTGTTTTTTTTCCAAATGATAAAAGTTGCATTTGTTGTCGGTTTTATTAGAATATTGACGAATGCTAATGGAAAAACTGGCACCTTCCAGGCTGACATCAATGAGAACCTGTCAATAAATTAATACCTATTTACATTTTTGTATGCTCCATTGGTGATTTCTGGAAGAAAACCTCCTTTAAAAAAAAGTCATAGAATTTACTTTTAATGGTGCACAAACGGTGACACCACTGCTACATGCGTGTGTTCGCTTCCCCTCTTTCTGTTTATTTCTTTAATTAAATGGTTAATTAGATTTCTCAATTTTTGGTAACAGTGACCCTAAATTAAAGTCCAAGCTAAATTGAAAAGTATACATAACGTGCTACGGATTCTTAATATGCGTCAAATTGGTCAAATCTTGGTCCGGTTAACTGAGGGAAAGGGTACAGTGGACAGTGGCACCAGTTCTGGTGTTTAGAATACATAAGGCTGGGGCAGGCTGCTCCTGTACCGTGTCTCTACTTGTGGGTTGTAGGCCTCCATATTTGTACGCCTTTGCCCATGATCCCACAGCACAGGGTAATTATGGAGAAGCAGACTCTTCCGACTCTGCATGTGTTTTCAGACCACAGTACAATTTTTCCTTGGGAGCCTCCATCGGTGCAAATGATGAAGATGAAGGCGGCTGTGGTTGGGATACTGTTACCTACCACCACATGCCTGGATTCATCAACATATGCCATTGATGTGCTGCCCCTTTGAGTTTGTTACATCAGGTGAATGAGGGACCACTGAACAAGATGAACCGGCGTTTGTGAGATATTACAAGCACGTATAGGCAGAGCATTAACACCCACGTGCCTATCTGTGCACAAAAATAATTGTAAATAACCCAAAACAGGATAAAAATGCCCCAGGAGCAAAATGAGATACTGAATGTTTAAGTATGGCACCTATGAAGGTTGTATATTTCCATCTCCTTCTAGTGCTGTCTTTTGGGCATAATACGGTATCTAAATAACACACGGCCATTCATTCAGTGCCGGAACCATTGCTACCTCTCCTTATACTCATACCGCTATAGAGGTTGTATTTAACCCACAGTATTAACCAGCTGCAGTACCCACTATCCCGTACGGCTTTTGTGTAGGCATAAAATACATGTGAGTACACAATCTTCATATGGACAGTAATTGAGCCTCACCATTGTCACTAAGGGCCAGATTACAAGTTTGGCGTATGGGTTACTCCATCACAAACATGACAGATATCCAGTCCGCCGTATTACGAGTTCCATTATGTTCCATTGGATATAAAAATAATTAAGTAATTGGACCCTAAATGTTCACGAACACCTGGAGAGAGTAAACGAGAATCAGAAGTATGCATATTTGTAGCGACCTACTGTGGCACTTTTGGTACAAATCCTTCTCTGTGTTTGCAAGCACTGGGAAAGAATTGAGAAATAAAAAATAAAGGGAAAACCTGTTAAGTATACTTCAAAAGCTTCTCCACAGCAGGAGGAAGGCCCACTGAGCATTTATATCTGTAATTGTTTACAGGGGAGATCTGTCAGCCTCCCCGGATCCCTATTTGCAGACAGGACACTGTGGAAATATTATCTGTTCCTGGTCTCTTTCATTCACTTGATAATTGGTTACTTGGTGTACCTTTAGCCTAGTGTTTCCTCAAATGATCAAGCTAGTGTGAAAGCCCACTTACATTTTGTTTTCAGAAAATACTACTGTTCTACAAAGTCAACGGTGTCTGTGTACTCTTGTATTGGAAATTCGTCACTTCCATCTTCAACAGTGGTATATTATGAAGAAACAATTTTCTGTAATTTTTAACACAAAACACAAGTACTTGCACGCTAAAATTACAGGGAGGAGGCGACAATTTATCAAATTCTGATCTATAATCGTTTAAATAGCCCATGTAAATTCATTATATGTGTTTTTAATTTCAAATAAGGCTTGTAGGAAAATATGTCCTCAATAGAAATGTTGACTGATGTAGTGATTGACTGGTTTTAAATGTTGGTGTACGGATTTTAAATATATGTTGTTTTCATTTATTTTCCAGGGATGGAGGAAGCTAGTTTGTGTCTTGGTGTTTCGTCAGCTGGGCCTAAAGTGGATGCCCATCTCAACAGCAACATCCTGAATGGCCAATATTCCATGAGTCAGAAATTGCATCAGATCAACTCACAGTACGGGCACTCCTTCCAAGAACTTCAGAACCGACAGAGTTCAGAAGAAACGGCTGCCACGCCACTGGAGGACAAAAGCCATGGGTCAATGGCAAATCAACCAATCAGCAGTCAGATGGCAATGCTAGCTAATCAGATTAATCGAGATGGTGACAGCGGTTTAAACGGAAGAGTTGACCTTCAGCAGTTCTTAAATGGACAAAATCTTGGAATAATGTCTCAAATGAATGACATAGAGGACGATGCAAGGAAAAACCGGAAGTACCCCTGCCCGCTGTGTGGAAAACGCTTTCGGTTTAACAGTATTCTGTCACTGCACATGCGCACTCACACTGGAGAGAAGCCCTTTAAGTGTCCCTACTGTGATCACCGGGCTGCTCAGAAGGGCAATCTGAAAATTCACCTACGCACACACAAACTCGGAAACCTTGGCAAAGGTCGTGGACGGGTCCGAGAGGAAAACAGACTTTTGCATGAACTTGAAGAAAGGGCCATTCTACGGGATAAACAGATGAAAAGCAGCCTTTTGCAGCCAAGACCTGATGTGAAACCACAGCATCATTCTCAGCAAAATCCTCTCAGCAATTGTAATTTATCCGTGCCGGCAAACCCCAGTGCACCTGATATTTCCACTAGAGTGCCTTCTCCAAAGCCAACAAGTGCACAAGAGGAAGCAGTGCCCACAACAGCTGGTTTCAGATGTACTTTCTGTAAGGGAAAGTTTAAAAAGCGAGAGGAGTTGGACAGACACATACGAATCCTGCACAAACCTTATAAGTGCACTCTTTGTGATTTTGCTGCCTCCCAGGAGGAAGAGCTAATCAGTCACGTGGAGAAAGCCCACATCACGGCAGAGTCGGCACAGGGGCAAGGAGTCAATGGAAATGGGGAACAGCCCGCTAATGAGTTCCGCTGTGAGGTGTGCGGTCAGATCTTTAGTCAAGCTTGGTTTCTCAAAGGCCATATGAGAAAGCACAAGGATTCCTTTGAGCACTGCTGTCAGATCTGTGGGAGGCGATTTAAAGAACCTTGGTTCCTTAAAAACCACATGAAAGTTCACCTGAACAAACTATCTGTAAAGAACAAATCCCCTAATGACCCTGAGGCAACGGTATCGATTGGTAATATGTCACAGGAGACACACGCAAATTTGTATTCAAGGTATATCTCTTGTTTGCAGAGTGGCTTCCTTCCTCCAGATAAAGCACGTTTAAGCGAGCATGGTCAGATTTACCATAAAGGAGATAGTCCCATGAAGGAGAAGGAAGCCCTGGGGAAACTTCTCTCCCCTGTTTCTGGTATGGGCCATAACATTTCCGAAGGAGATAAGCATTCGTTATTGAGCTGCCTCAACCTTGTGCCTCCACTTAAGTCTAGCTGTATAGAAAGGTTACAGGCCGCTGCCAAAGCTGCCGAGATGGACCCCATAAGTAGCTATCAAGCGTGGCAACTCATGGCCAGAGGAATGGCCATGGAGCATGGCTTCATGACTAAAGAGCAACAGTTACAACGAAACCATGAAGACGCCATGGCCAGTGCTGGAGTTCTATTTAATAAAGAGAAAAGGGAGTACATAATATTAGGATCTGATGGTTCTAAGCAGAAAATGCAAACAGACCTAGTTCACGCTTCAAAGCTTTACAACCACAGGGACCTGTCCACCAAAATGGACCCTTTAGAAAGCACTAGAGACTTTTTATCCCATGGGATGAACCATAGGCTTGATTATAACATGCAGAGTCACATGAACACAAAAGAAAAACCAACAGAGTGTCCTGACTGTGGTAGGGTTTTCAGAACATACCACCAAGTTGTTGTTCATTCTAGAGTGCACAAGAGAGATCGAAAGGCAGAAGAAGAAGCTCTGCAAGGTGCGCTTGAGGAAAGGCGTGGCTCTGGAAGCGACCAGGAGTCACAGTCTGTCAGCAGATCCACAACACCTGGGTCTTCAAATATCACTGAAGAAAGTGGAGTGGGCGGTGCACTCTCCCAGGCAGGAAGTGCTCAGGAGGACAGCCCTCATCCTTCTTCACCTTCTTCTTCAGGTTCGTTTTTTTTTTTACAATTCTTTAAGATTGCTAAAACACTTTTTATGTTTGGAATGTTTAAGAAATAAATGTATGCATGTGTGTCAAGTTCAAATTGTTCTTATCTATCCATCCATATTCACCCATTCATTTGTCTCCCTGCCTGTCATCCATCCAATCAGTCATCTGTTCTTCGATCCACTCATTTTGTTCATATCTGTCTCTCTATAAATGGATAAATGCTAACATAAACAACGTACTAGTGAGCGATAATGAATTAAACATTCTTTTGTGACAGTGTGGTTGTTGATTCTAGAAAAATGTCCTGCTATTCATTGCTGGATTAACACTTCCTACATTAAAACCCCCCACTAATACAGATGAGGCAGTGGAAAGGTGATACTATATGAACTCCAAAAATAACAAGCATTTGCAAAGCCAATAGGTCTCTCTTTTTAAACCAACTGGCTTTGACAATGCTCTTTGCCAGTGCTGTGCAGCATCAGTAAAAAGTATAAAAACAAGATTAAAAAAAGGTTAGATCACACAACCGCTGTTGCCAGGCCGCATCATTCTGTAGGTTCATTCTGGTGTCACCACGCATGTGCACACCTACAGAATGAAACAGGAGCTATTTTCCTTTTTTCCTTATTTACCGATCTGAGATGGCAGATACCAAATAAATCAATAATTTCTTTTTCTTTTTAGTGTGAAAGCACAAAATCAAAATCAAAAAGAACCCTGGGGTTAGGGGGCTATGGAGGAGCGGGCGTGGTAAGGAGGGTGAAAGCAGCACATGAGGGAGAGGGTAACACAGTGTGGGGTAGAAGCATACAAGGGAAAAAGCAACATAGAGCACAAGGGAAAAGCACTTGAGAAAGGCAGCTAGAAAACATATTCACACTCACAGAGTGATTAACCAAAAATAAGAAAGTAGTTCCCTAAAAGTGAGCAGTGGGAGGATAAAGGGAAAGAGTCAAAAGGATAGTAAACCAACTATGCTCCGAGGGAGATACAAACCCAACAAGAGTAAGGCATGCCATCGAATAAGAAGCAAGCAATTGAGATTGACAGTAAAGCCAACCAATGGCATCCACTGTATTTCAGATTAGGTCTTTATTAACACAAAGCTTCCACTGTCTGGTAGACAAGACCTAAAAAGGAAGCAGCTATCATTTTCAACTACTTTTGTAAGAAACGGTGAGAAATGAGTTAGTGTGGGTCTTGGTGTTTCGTCAGAAGAGCCTTAAGTGCATACCATTCTGAATGGCTAATATTGCATGAGTCAGAAGCTACATCGGTTCAATTTACCGTTAGGCCACTCGTCCCAGGAGAGATAAAACTGACAAAGTTCAGAAGGAAAGGCAGCCATATGACTGGAGAACACCAGTCGTGGCTCAGTACAAATCAACTGTTCAGCAGTCAGATGGCAATGCTAGCTAAAGGCAGAACAGAGTGGTAAATAAAAAGTGGAGGTCTGAAATTCATACCAAACCCAGCTTAAAATGATTTCAAGTTGGCTATTTTCATCTTAATCTTCCATTTCTGGAGATCTGGCCCCTGCCACAGGTGCATGTTCATTGACTGGCTTAGCTCTTTGACACCTTTTGGTTTAGTGCACTATATACATTTACCTTTCATTGCAATTTATTTCTCTCTTTCGTGCCTTCACAGATCATTTGTTTTCAGTGCACCTATGGCAGTTACATATGGTAACCCAAATATACAGTTTAAAACTACAACTCTAAAAAAATTGGCACACACAAATTATAAATTGACTCTTGGCAATGTCATACAGTATAGAAAAGCTGCTAATAGGCCTTGTAATTTATGAATGATATGGTCTTTCTTGAGCATCACTGACTTCAATATTTATATCTTATGCTAATTGTCTGTGCTTGGTACAATGGCTTCTCTCAGTTGAGCTGAAGTAAAGCAGTGTGCGATTTCTTCAACACAACTCTCCTTATTTCAAGATAGTGTTCAATTTAGCTTCATGTGTAAGGTGGGAGTTTTTTCAGATTTAATCGATTTATCCCTGTGCTATAATCCAATTTAAAAACAACAGTTGATGGACAGAATGCAGAACAATGTCATACATTCACCCCAGTACAGAGATCTGGGCCTAAATACATCGATTTTTTGCTCACCGTGCCATTCCAGTTTGAACCCAGCCATATGAAAATCAGTCTTGACCCTGTGCCTCATGGGAACAGTCCAGCCCGAACTACCAAGCCAGGTCCTCCCTGGACTGGAACCAAGCATCCTAGGACCGGTTTCGGGGTTTTACCCCTCTTCAGCCAGGATAGCTTGATTCCAGTGGCATGGAGAGCACGGGACCCACGTCTCTTGACTGGGGGTGAATGTTTTGATTTGTTCTGCATTCCGTCCATCAATTGTGTGTCTTTTGCTTATAATCCAATTTGCGACACGTGGTTGAGTATAAAACTCAATGGACTTACGGGGATTCACAATTCAGTAAGTCCTGGTCCCTTTTTAACCTCAGATAGGGATAGCATGAAATCTCTCTTTGAGTCAGAGGACACAAACTTCTTGACCATATCTTGCTTATTCTGGACGACCACCCTATTTGCATGTTACATGTCTTGGATCCTCTTCCAGCTCACCTGAGACCACTTAAGAGACTCTGTGGGACCAATCCAGCTGTATGGAAACTCTTAATGACCCATGGGGCAGCTGGCTATTAAAGGATCCATGGACCTAATGCACACAAGGGAATGAGCCTCCATGCCCCCAAGTTGATCAGTAAAAAGCAAAGATATCACTGAGACACCCTCACAGATTGGACACTGGTCCCACAGAACCTACTGCACTAAAATAGCTGAGCCTCGGCATTGGGGATTGCACTGGCCGTCGCCAAAGTACTCTTGCCTGACCTACTGGTATCTTTGTCTGGGAAAGTTTGTTAAAGTCAGAGCTATCCAGAACTTTAAAAATTGAACCTCTTTGCAACACAGGCGCTGTATCATCTATCAAACAGTGGAAATGTTTATTAAATTGCGTGATATTTTGCTAATTGGATGCAAAGGAGCAGGTGTTGTTTACTCCTGAATTTCAAGGAGTAAAACATGCTTTGTCAAGGAAAAACGATTTGTCCGATTTAGAGGCGGTGGAATTTTTTTTAACTCATTGTCCTATATGTGTAGAAAGTAGATTTTAGCATTTAACTTTAGAAAAGTTGTCTTACCGTGAGTATGCAACATCTCTAAATGAGGACCTTTGTTAATTAGACACAAAATGTCAAGTGTCAGCCTACCCACTGTTGCGAAGCCTACGCTTCCCTCAGGTCTGCATCACTTGCACCTCCTACTGATGGTTATCTAATGTCTACACCAATTCATATGGGCAAAAAAATAGAAGGAATCATTAGTGAGCCAAGCATTGGAATATCCTTTTACCAATATAAATTGTCATCACTTATTTCCTCAGTGGAGAATTTTGTGTCTTTGATTACGAGTGGGTGGAAACTTTAACCTCCAAATTATGAGTTGTGATATTTTTATTGTACCCGAAAATTAAGGAGTGCGATAAAGTCTGCACCCTGTTAAATTTTGGCAGGTCAAACTTAACAGAACTGGGCAAATGGGCCGGCTGAATACCAAACCATGTAGAATCTGGTAAATACCAGATTTCACAGGTTGTTCCCCATTTTTTGAAGGCCCAATTTCGAATGTGGTGAAAATAAATTATTTATAAATTTCTAATACTGTGGAGTAGGCCTGGGCGAAAATTTCGTTCCGTTCGCCGAGAAATTGCGATAATTTGACATTTTCGCGTTCCGCGGAGAGCGTGAAAATGTCAAAAATTCCGGTTTCCGCAGCTTGGCGATAATTTGTTTCTTGCTCGCGCTGTAAAATAATACATTCTCGCGCGCGCGCGATCGCCTTACCTGAATCCCTGCGTTCGCCGACAAGTTTTCTTGATCCGGTCGCGTTCTCCATGAGATGTTGTATTGTTTTTAGCCATTTGCGCTGTCTCGCGACAGTTCGCGCCCGCAGTGACGTCATGCGTCGCGCGATCACGTCTTTCTTCTCGCGATCATGCACCGCGAGACAACTCAAAACAAGATGGCCGCGCCCGCAAGCAACCACTTGGGTAAGTTGGCGACCCGCAACCATGCAGAAAATCTCACGAACATGCCGGAAAAAAACTTCCGCATCTTCGCGATATATCCGCTTGTTTGCGATAATTTTAAACATTTTTGCGATAATTTGCGAAAATTAATTTTGCAAATTCCGCCCACCCCTACTGTGGAGTCGGATTTTATCGGGCGTGATAAATATTGCATCCAACGTTGGGGCAGTGGTAATAGAGGGCTATATTTTATATCACAATTAACAATGTCTTGTTGTCAAGTGAGTCAGTGTCTTTTTAACAAAATCAGTAACGAAAATATGTCTCACCATAGTATTAAATGCACCTCCTGATCGTCTAATCTCTAAAATAAAACAGTCTGTTTAATACTGGCGAATGTGAGCTAAATATTAAGCATAGGACTACACCAAATCCTTCTACTAAAACTAAATGTCTCTTGACATCCATTTGCAGTGCCAGGTGAATAATAAAGTTATATCCTCAGCCTCCTGGACCCTAACATCCTCTAATGCTGCAATCATTCTTCATGCCTCAGAACAAAGGAAATCGTGCCTAACAAATATTCTGTTACTAATAGCAACATTGATTTCTGCAATCAGCCATTCAGTTATGAAATGAAATAGAGTGTGAGGCACCCTTCGTCATTTCATTGGCCGCCGTGTGAGGACTTCTGCAGCCTGCAGACGATGATCCAATATTGTTTTTTTTTCCTAGGCCTATTTCATGCGGTAAAATTGGCGCGTGCCAACTGTGCCCAATACAAAAGCACGTGCCAGTGGGGCTCTGCCGTCATTTTCAGCAGTGATGTACGCTTTATGCACAGTGAAGACACAAAACGAGATAGACAAGTTGGTTTATTAATTTTCACGGATATGTTGCTAAACACATATATCCAGGCATCACCCTACACACATTCCTCAGAATCTAGTGAAACATTCTGTTTGCACTTAGAATCACAGACTCATGCTCCACTTGTTGTGGGTTATGGCCACTGTACGGTAAGACCTCATTTATTTGGTATATTTTGAACGCTAATTACATTACGATAACATATGATAAGATCAATTTTATAAGGCGCTCGAATGTCGTGGCATCTTGGCATTCGAGTGCTTTATAACATTTATGTTATCTTTGGAAGCCTGGTAGATCTTTTCAAGTCTGTTTCAGCTAATAAAACAGAGGAAGGTAATTTATCTCCATCATGTTCAGATTGATACATGTTTGCCGGACCTGACAACCTTGAAAAAAGGTGTGCCTTGTTCCCCTATGGAGACACGCTGTGGGGGTTGGACGGGCGGGCCCTGGAGAGGTGCTGGGACTGCCAAAGAAGCCCTGAATGGGCTTGGCTACAGAGAGGGAGTGAGGCTTTGGCCCCGGCACTCTCTGACCAGCCACTCCCACCGTCACCAAAAACCCCAAACCGCCTTCCATGCCCTGGGGTAGTTGCAGAACATGTAACAACTCACCTGTGCACAGCCACAACACTCAAGTTGGAAATCTACTTAGTAGAGTTGTGGAATACTCTGCGTTAGGGTTTTTAGCTCGCTCTATGTTCATTGTGAGACATCAAGTTCTTCATCATAATGGGGGACACACGATGGCACCAGAGGCGTTGGTAGGTCATTGTTTACAAAAATGAAGTGTAGTGAATGATACAATGCAGGCACTTTCTGGTTCGTGAAGCATAGCATGCACACTGCTTTATACAACGTACATGGCCCAAGAAATGCACAGTGACCTGAGAAATATTGCTGGACCATGAATTACACAATGCAAGCATGCTTTGGTGCCATGAGTGGCACAGCAGTTACACTGCAGTACCGGAAAAATGAATGGACAGTCATGTGCACAGACAGTTGCACTGTGAAGGACATAACAAGTGCATACTTTGTACGTATTTGGGGTGGGCGAAGAATTCCGCACCGCCGGCGGAGTTTGTGGCGTTTTACCCACTCCGTATGGAGTTCTGCGAAACTCAGCGAAGTGACGCGGAGTGGAGTTTTTTCTCTCATGTGGCTTGCCAGCATTAAGTTGGCAAGCGCTAGCAAGAAAAATTGTACGCAAGACCTCCTCCTGGTGTGATTTCTCAATGCAGGCGGTCGCGGCAGGTTGTAACTGCTCACATTGAGAAATCTGCCCCTTGATTTGAGGAAGCTCCCGCTCGAGTTGAATGACTGCTCATGCGGTAGAAAGAAGCAGTGTCCTCTGGTGCGACGTGTAGTGCTCTTTGTGGTTATTTTACAGCACAAGACAAACTCCCTGGGCTAAAAACCAGTGCAAGCAATGCGACTTAGCACACTGTGCCGCACAAGGAACTCTGCAGAGTGCGGCAGAGTTTTTCAGCACTTCATGGAGTTCCATGGAGAACACTCTGAATTCCTCCCAGGCCTAATATGTATGTGACTGACACCACTAGCCATCTTGCCATGTGTACCCTGCAGTCAGCACAAACAAGTTTACACTCTCAAATGCATCATCAAAGTCTGGCATAAAATCGTAAGACCCAGTATTAGATTTCCAGAACAGAGATAGCAGGCTCCACAATATTTTAACATCATCACATGACCTCCCTAGACAGGCCTCCTTTTAAACCTAACTTCGACCTCTTCATTAAATAGATGTTCCTTGAAAAAGCTGTGACCGAGTTAGTATGCAATAATTGAAAATAAATGTCTGGAATATTGAAAAAAAAAGACTTTACATACCATAACTGTCAATACTAACATTAACCAGATAGTAGAGTAGTTGTGAAGGCTGAGAGAAACAATGTCATACAAATGCAAGTCACATCGCAACTCACATAATATCAATCACCAATGAAAATAAACTGGTGAGTGAGGACATTCTGTAATCAGCACAAGGAAGGTAGAGCGAGAACAGTAAATGAGGCACTGCCACATTTTCAAACCATTTTGGCGAGTGGGTTACTCTTGTCAGCCTCATTAAAAGTGCATTAGACCCTATGTCACTTGTAACAAGGTGGACGCCATATACGTCATCTTTGTGATGGTGTACCCATCCACTAATTTCAAAATTTGGCCCTAAATGAGTTCAATTTAAAAATATATTAGCATGCTGATTATGGTCTGGTTTGACAGTGTAGCTGTTGCCAGACAATTATGTGAGAATCACCAGGAGAGGGAACTTTGGTTCCGCCCACATGTTGGGAGCCAGGAGTACATGTTTTCATTGGGTAGAAGTTGTACACTTCCACAAAGAAAGTGATTGCCCTTCACACAGTTATGATTGTTTTGTTTGTTTATACAGCTGCCTATGCTTGAACTTTCATGGGCACACACATGCCATTGCAATTATCTTTGCTAAATAGATAATTTATGGTGTTTTTCTCTGGCAGCAGCACAGATGGGAGGAGGGCAATCATTAGCATACATGTATTTTTAGGTCTGGCTTCGCAGTGCATTCATAAGCCAGGCCTATTGGTATTGGCAATACTGATATTATTACACTTGACATATTTAGTATTATTATTAATGAACTGGTCATTACATGCAAATCACATTCCAGATCCATCTCCTTTATGCAGTTTGTCACGTTTATCTTCATGACAATTAGTTGTCTCACCACTTGATTCTTGATAAAGTTGCACTCTCATCTTCATTGCATATATAGAAAAGTAGGAAGCATATCTAAAAAGAGTTGTAAAGATTTTAGATGGTGTCATGTATTATGTTTCATAATTGTAGTTCTAACTTGTAAATATGAAAATGGAGATAGAAGATTATTTGTTTCCGCACATAGCTTTGTATGCATTTTTAAGGTAGGGACTTTGCTGAAAAAGGTCCACAGTCTTCGTATACTTACTTGTCACATCCTGATGTTTTTCTATCAGCATATCTGGGAAACTCCTGTCAACATGTATATATATAGACTGATTTGAGCATAGGTATTTCCAAAAATGCTTTTTATGCCATTACAGATTTGGAACATGATGTAGATGACTTTCAACCTTATTAGTTTGAAGTATGTAAGTGAGTTTCATTGAAATACATATCCCACAGCACCTGTTGATGATTTAACACCTATGTGTACCTAAAGTCTCTACACATGTATAGGTTCAGGCCTTTGCCCTTTTGAATTCAGTCAAAGCAAACTGCCTAAAGCAGCAAAAAAAATGTATCTTGATAGGCTGTGGTCTTTTCCAAGCTAGACAAGACCTCGTCTTTAAAGACAAATTCTTCCCTGATTCCAAACAACAAAAGCTTTCAGCTGGTTAGTTATTACTGATAAAGATACAACGTCTAATGCAAACTGATAATGCTATAATAACTAGCTTAACGCATAATGACAGTGAAAATTGTTAGCTGTGATCTAATAAATATTTTGGGCTTAATTTGGATTTTGGTTAGAGTTTCCTCCGACCGACATCCCTGTGGTTTCGTGACCAACTGACCGACCTCGGGTCGGGCCAGGGCCATCCGAAACAGGGAGCTTGTGAGGCGGTAGGAAACCGGCCACAGCACAAGCTCCTATAGAGAAATGGGAGCCACTTTAAATCCCTGCACCGTCTGGCAGGCACCTCATGGTGCCTGCCAGACGGTGCAGGGATTTACAGGGGGGCACCCTAGGTGCCCCTTGGCCCCCACCTAGAGGCCGCAGAAGAAGAAGGGCCCTGCTAGGGGCCCCCAAAGTCCCTTTCCAACAGGCTTTCCATGACAGAAAGCCCGACATGGAAAGCCTGCCGGAAAACCGGCATCAGAATCCCGAGGGCGGAACCACCATCTGTAGGGGATTATGTTGGCTCTTCTGACTGCCCGATGGGCTCATTGAACCCATCAGAAGCCAGCCTGCTTGACCGGCCAGTTTAAATTCCAGGGCAAGCCAGGGATGTCAGTCGGTAAGCCTCCGATGAGAGGTCGGAGGCTTACCGACCGACATTCTAATTAGGGTCTTAATGTCTAACAAGGTCTCCGTAAAATTAAACAAAATAAGTATTACCAAAAATAGCCAGAATCACAACACCCAGACATTGTACCTTATCGACAAATTCTTGTGAAGCGAGTACATCATGTTCCAAAACATTGTCTTTATCTTTGTAGTATTAATTTTGTGTGTTTTGAAATTTTCCCAAAGCCTATATGGGCAGTAAATATTTTCTGCATGGATCTGATGCGAGTTCTAACAAATACTCAGCACATATTTTTATGATATACTTTGGTTCTTTGCTCCAACTGGAAACCAGAAATATCTGCAGTGTGATGTAGACATGTAGCAAGATGTTCAATAGTAATAATAATAAATCTTTATTCGGTTATATAAAATCAATTATAACCATAAAAGTACATACAGAAAAAAAAAAAAAAAAAACATAACATTCACAGTAAACTCGGTGTATTGAATCATTTAGAATAACAACAATTATTTTAACCAAGATTTTTTCTGTGATGGTAAATACACTTTAAAAAAGTCACAACGGTTTTTGTGATAAGTACAGTATTCAAGAATTGTAGGTGCAGCATAGCAGGGCGACATCGTCTGAAACCAAGAGTTCTTAATAATGGGATTAGCCATGTGTTACGATGCTCAGCGTAAAACTTGCAAAACAGGACCGTATGCATTGTTGTTTGAACCGAAGTTTCATCACAGGGACACGCCCCTAAGACTTCTTTCCATGAGTTACATTTAGGGAATGCTACGAGCCTGTGAAAAACATTCAGTCTAAAACGTGTTAACAAGAAACGCTCAAATTGGGAATCAACATAGGTCAAATATGGTTCGATGTACATTGTGGTTGCGACTATTATGGAGTGTTGAACCGATGGCTTACTTATCTCTTTAGTTAGCCGCATCTCTTCCAAAAAAGAGAGGGCTATTGTTTTTAGTTCTTTCTTAGAGATCTCAGACATTAGTTCAGGGTTAACATAATATTTAGACAAGCCCAAATCAATGAAAAACTTCTTTACGTAAAGCAGCCACTCAATTTTCCTTGCATTCTCCAGGGACATGCAGTCTGCTGCAATCTCCTTAGTAAGGTAGTTCTTTGATGATGTCCAGATGCGGCGCCACAAGAGGAGAGGTTGGATTTTAGCCAGATCCTCAATGTGGGCCATGCCAAGTTCAGCATGACAAGAAAAAGTGGATGCGCTTTTGGAAATCATCAAAAGATATCTCATAAAGGTATTCTCTGCTACTTGCAGCGCAGTCGTATTTTTGTGGCCCCACAGACCTGCCCCGTAGAGTGCGATTGAATGGCACTTCGCTACATAAATGCGAAGCAGTTCTACGGGTGGTCTCTTTCCTAATTTCTGGGAGAATTTTATAAGTGCCGCTATTGCTCGCATAAGATGGTGTTTGCGAGCATCGATAGCCGCTTTCCAATTAAGTTTCTCATCAATCATGACTCCAAGATACGAGTATTGGGTTGTGAGATCCAACCTCTCTTTGTCTAGAAAAATAGAATTTCCTCTTTTTGTATCCCTTCCTGGCACCATCACATAGGTTTTTTTTATATTTATTTTCAGATCCAGGGTGCCCATAAACCTCGAGTACCTATCTAGGGATTTCTGCAATTCTCGCGGAGTACGCGCTAAAATGACAGCGTCATCCGCATACAGGAGTGCTGGAATGAGGTGCTCTTTTGTTTGGGGGAGGTCGAGGGCCCCTTTCAACATCTCTACTTCCAAACCATTGGTGTAGAGTGAGAAGAGAAAGGGGGCCAAGACACAACCCTGCCTCACGCCGCGTTCCACCCTAAAGGACTCAGAAACTTCACCCTTTGTTCCAAAACGAACCCTGGACGATGCGTTGGAATACAATGCACGAAGAAGGTTTACCATGGCTGGGTCTATGCCCATCTTAATGAGGACGGACCAGAGTTTTGAATGGGAAACACAGTCAAATGCCGCAGTAAGGTCGACATAGACCATGTATAGTCTTCCCTCCTTGGCTGTGACATATTTTCCCATCAATAGGCTTAAGTTCAATGCCTGTTCGATTGTGCCAAAACCCTCCCGGAAACCAAACTGAAAAACAGATAATATATTATGGTCTTCTGCCCACTCCTGAAGTCGCTGTAGTACCACCCTACCTAAAACTTTGCCAAGAGAATCTAGTAACGATATTGGCCGATAACAAGAGGCTTCCTCTCTATTTCCTTTCTTGAAGATTGGAATCATAATTGATTGAGTCCAGGTTTCAATTAACCCGTGATTCATTGCCGCGTCAAACACCCCCTTCAAAATTGGCGCCCAGAGGTCAAGTTTAAACTTAAAGAAATCAACAGGTACACCATCTGGTCCGGGGGCTTTACCAGATTTACTTGCTTTAACGGCATTTATAACTTCGTGTAGTTCAAAGGTTAATGGAATCGGAAATAGGATTTCTTGGGGGCTAACATTCATATTTTCTAATGGGTCCACTACTTGTGTTTTGCTAAAAACTTTGGAGAAGTGGTTCACCCATGTTACGCCATCAATCGCCACTTCGACCCTTGGTTGATCACAACTATCGGTCAGGAAGGGGGTCTTTACCACCTTCCAAAACATTTCACCATTTTTTGCCTGAGAACTCTCGTATAATTGGTCCCATAACGATTTTTTCAATTCCTGTTTTCTTTTTTTACAAGCTAAGCGATAGGATCTCCTTAAATCGCTAATTTCCTCTTGATCTCGTATAGGTTTAGTCAAAGCTTTTTTTAAAAGTTTGTGAGCTAGGGTGCATTCATGACTAAACCACCCTCTTTTCTCGCCTTTCTCCCCTTTGTTAGAGCGGGTTAAGAAATCTTTTACTTTCTCTAATATTATTTTAAAATTCTGCAGTAATTCCAATTGATTAGTCTGACTGTCTAAGCATTTCCCAATTTCAGGGTACACCGCCTGGACCACCTTCTTGGTTAGCGCTTCTGGTTCTATCTTGCCCCAGCCTATGGTGAAACCATTTAATTTTGTAAGATGGATATTATTCTGAGCAAGGACATTCATCATCGTATAAGGGGTAAATTTCCCCTCATCGATGGTCAAAGAACAAACCAGGGCTGCATGATCACTTAATATGTTATTTATTACTCTAAAACCCTGGGCTCTGTTTTCCAATGTAGCTGAGACCAAGAAATAATCAATTGTTGTCTCCCAACCCCTACCCAGATAGGTGGGCTGTAACTGTCCTGAAGGAGTATTTGACTTATTTAAGATCACTAGGCCTAAATCTGCCATCGTCTCATTAAGGAAATCTCCTATCTTTGTGTGACTAAAATGAGTCACATGATTGTCAGTTTCATCCCCCACCCCACAAATGTTACTGTTTTTCACGCTGCAGGTGTGGTGATTAAAATCACCACCCCAAACGATGCTAGGGACTTCTGACCCTTGTGTTTTTCTTGTCAAAGTAAGGAGTGTATTACGAAGTGCCCCAAGCAGTTCTGATCTCTCACATTCGGGGAGGTTATCATAGAAATTCACTAGAAATACTACCCCCTTCTTTATAAATGTGAGTTTCAGAAGTTGATAATTAGTATGGAGTCTAAGGGGGGTTACTTTTAACCCAGGTACGGTATTTTTTATGAATATCGTCAAACCCCCCTTTGCCCTACCATAAGGGCCCGCAACTGCCGGTGAAAAATATGTTTTATAGCCCATCAAATGTTGTTCTTCGGTGGACCATGTCTCTTGTAAGGAGATTACATGGTAGTCTTCAACAAAATCCATTAAGGACCCATCCATTATTTTGGGGCGTATGCCAGCGATGTTCCATGACATAATTTGTAATATAATGTCGGATTCTGTTATATTACGGCTTTTGTTTATATTAGTAGCTCCCATTTCAATGGGATTCACTGAAGCTCTTAGTTCTACGGGCCCCAACTGTCCAAAAGAATGACTACAATTATTCCTCGTTGAGAGGGTGGCTATGCCACCCGTTTGTGTGGGATTTTGAACCATTTGAGGAGCAATGTTTTCTGTTATTTGGGTTTCCACGTTTTCAGCTACAGGGTCCTTAACATTTGAGGGGGATTGACAAGATTCTGTGGATTTCCATAGTTGGGTGCCTCCATCATTGAGTCAGTCTACATCTTCCAAGTTATACAAAGCTGCATAAGAATTAGCAGTAGGTATATTAAACCTCTGATGTATGTGAGGATAATTGTTCCAGGAAGATGGATTTAAATCCTGACAAAATTGGTGGTTATTATTCAGAAACCCATCATTTAACTGGGGATTAGAAAAGTAATTGCGAGGGGCTTGATAGGAAGAATAGCGCTCTACTGCCCTCCGATTAAATGGAGGTTCTTTTCTAGCGTAGGGTTTAGGATGGGAAATCAATTCTCTTGGGTAGAAGTAATTGACAAAATGTGTGGAGATTACTTCCTCCCCTCTAGCTTCATACCAATCCCCTATGCATCTAACCGCCCTGTGGTCTCTAAAGTTTATAATGATAACGTCCCCCTTTTTTTCCTTTGGTCTTGTTCCTACCCAGCATGTACGTCTCACCATGAGAATTTCTCCATTTATGTGTGCAGGTAGGGGTCTGTTATGGGTCAACCAATCAATGGTTTTGTTTTTTAACGCATAAAAGTCCTCCCTTACGCCTTCTGGTAATTCGGGAACCCCTGTCAGGATAATGGTATATGGGGCTGATTCTGGGGGTAAATCCACTCTTCTACTTGCTGGGATATTTTGGGACTGGGGTAACCAATCGCTATTCTCTTGTTCTCTTATAGGCCTCTTCCTCACATTTGTTGTTCCCGGGGAAATATTAACATTTTTGCTTTTTATCTCATCACTTACTTCTGGGAGGCCGATTTTGGAACTATTTACTGCCTTTTCCTCCCCATCCAATTCTTTGCCCTTTATTGCATGGTGGGATTTACCAGACTCTGTGGTTTTATTAGATAATTTTGCCGCAGAATTTTCCCCCCGTGCAATAGTCGATATTGGCAAATTATCAATAGGTGGAGGTTGCATTGCCACAAAAGATGTGGAAGGATACTGATCATTAAGACTGCTTTTGGTGTAAATATTGAGCAATTCAGTGGTAACTGAATTGTTTCTTTCCACTTGTTTGCTTAGATCTTCCAAGTGTGCATTTATCAATCTAGACCTTTCCAAAAGAGGAAGTAAGAGAGATTTAAACAAGATCTCTATTTTTGTAAGTAGGTCGTCAGTAGATACTCCCAAAGCATTAATAGTTGAATGGAAGTTTTTTTGCGGTACAGAGCCTAATACTTTCGGGTTTTGGGCTGAAGGTTTAGCCTTCTTCTTTTTAGCCACAGATTTCATTGAAGTACGTCGTCTCTTTCTTGCTGGTTGTCTATTAGCCTCTGGTTCCACAATAAGAGAAGGGGTGATAGCTAGATTCGGAGAATCTGATAGCCCTGAAAGTGTTAGGGCAGTTATGTCAACAGATAAGGGAACCGCGCCTAAGGAATCAATATGTGGAACTTTATTTGTTCTTCGGTGCGTAGGATGGGTTTTGGAGGTACCTGCTCCCTCATTTAACACATCTGGGGAGAGAGCGGTACCAATCTTACCCAATGACGAACGTTTACCTGTTAGGAGATCTAATGATAGGCGCTTTTCAGTATCCGCTATTTCTTTCTCCAAAACAGTAGTTACGCGTTTGAAGAACTGATCAATTGTTCCTGATACTAGGCCTTTAGAGGTGTTAACTGTTAAGGTACGGGGATTATCAGCATCCAGAGGCATCTTATAAACTATAGAGCAAAATAGGCGTCACAATAAGAAACTTTAGGCAATACGCAAACAATTGTCTCACCAGGCTGAGGGGGTTAGAGGGGTGGCCCGTCCCGTCCCCGATCGTCCTCGGACGGCCTCAGACGGCCCACCCTTTGCCCAGGCTTAGCCCCAGTCTTAGCCCCGCTCGCGTCCCGCTAACGCGTGAACAGTTCCAGTCTTAATTGTAGCGGAGGGGAGGGGCCGAGAAGAGGAACCAGGTGCGTGAAGCACAAAGTCAGACAGGGCACGCTGGTCCTCGCAGTCCCGGCAGCACAGTAATCCCCAAATGCACCTCAGCGCCTCCAGGTTATAACAGCCAGCAGCTCCGTGGGCAATTGGAATAAAACAGCAGCAGGTTTAAAAAAGAAGCGTTGACCTCGCCTGCGAGCGGCACCCGCGAAGCGGGGGCCGCGAGGCTTAATATAGGAGGTGGAGAAATAGGGGGAGGGGCCGAGAAGAGGAACCAGGTGCGTGAAGCACAAAGTCAGACAGGGCACGCTGGTCCTCGCAGTCCCGGCAGCACAGTAATCCCCAAATGCACCTCAGCGCCTCCAGGTTATAACAGCCAGCAGCTCCGTGGGCAATTGGAATAAAACAGCAGCAGGTTTAAAAAAGAAGCGTTGACCTCGCCTGCGAGCGGCACCCGCGAAGCGGGGGCCGCGAGGCTTAATATAGGAGGTGGAGAAATAGGGGGAGGGGCCGAGAAGAGGAACCAGGTGCGTGAAGCACAAAGTCAGACAGGGCACGCTGGTCCTCGCAGTCCCGGCAGCACAGTAATCCCCAAATGCACCTCAGCGCCTCCAGGTTATAACAGCCAGCAGCTCCGTGGGCAATTGGAATAAAACAGCAGCAGGTTTAAAAAAGAAGCGTTGACCTCGCCTGCGAGCGGCACCCGCGAAGCGGGGGCCGCGAGGCTTAATATAGGAGGTGGAGAAATAGGGGGAGGGGCCGAGAAGAGGAACCAGGTGCGTGAAGCACAAAGTCAGACAGGGCACGCTGGTCCTCGCAGTCCCGGCAGCACAGTAATCCCCAAATGCACCTCAGCGCCTCCAGGTTATAACAGCCAGCAGCTCCGTGGGCAATTGGAATAAAACAGCAGCAGGTTTAAAAAAGAAGCGTTGACCTCAATAAAGATTGGATTAATGTCCCAGGCAGCAGCTGGACAGTGATACTATGCCTAAATTAACTGTATTATATCAGAGTAAAGTTTATACGGGATATATAAGAATATAAGCAGTCATAAATGACAAGGTTTAACACCTCCATCACATCATCAATCAACACCTCACAAGGGAACAGCAGTATGATTCATGTACAAAAATGAATATACGTTTACCTCTGTTCACATCACAGGTAAAGCCCCACAGGTAAAGCCCTACTGATTCAGATGTGTAATACATTAATATCCAATTTACTTCTTCTGTTGGGATGTTGTGGTAAATTAATCATAGAGATAAGTTTATAGGTCAAGCTAATGACAGCATCCTTGTCTTTGGCTTCAGTATAGACCACTTACCTGACTGTATTAATTCTGTTGATCCATAAAGCACTCTCCATTTTATCATTATAAGGCCCGAAGTTTAGTAATCAAACATAGCTCATGCTTGTCTTATTTTTGTTGCAGGATATAATTCTGAAAGAGGCTAATTACAAATTATTTGATAAAGTTGTATAATGCCACATGTACAGGCTAGAAAATCTCTCTTTTGTGTGACACATCTGTTGACACGTTTAGGGCATGCCATTGTGGGACCTCAGTCTGAGACCGTTTACCTTCACAACTTTGTGTAATAGTATGATTCTGAATTTAGGGTTGGGGGATACCAACACAGAGCTAAAAATGTGTAAAATAATTGTGAGATTCTAGAAGTTGTGAGGACCTCACACATCATGTGTAAAATTGCCTTTGGGGTGGATCATGACAGGGTGTAAACGTGCAGTCTGAGCATCCCAAATAGGTCTACTGTGATCAGTTTGTTATTGGCCCTGTTTCTAAAAGGGATGGCAGTAATCAAGCCCATGGATTGTTAGCCACTCTGGAACCTAGTCTTGTCTGCAAGTGTCAAATATGTGTCAGTGTATGGCCAATTGTTTAGACCAGCTCACATGCTTACTAGATTCTGATGGCAATTACAACTGTTTTTGTGGGGTTTTATTTGTGAAATGGAATTTGTCAGTGGTATATTTTACACCCTGATAGGAGGCAGATTTTACAGACAATTAAACCTGGTAGTATTTTTGCCTTCTGCACTCGGAAGTGGGATGCAAAAACAGTAATTTCCTAATGGCTTCTTTAGAATTCACTCCAAACTTTCTGTGATGAAGTCCCATAATTTAGATGAAAGTGAATGACTAACCAAAATCTCCAGCTATCTCTGAAATTCACCAGAATAGTGTTAACATTAATTGTTCAATATATATTGCTTTTCTTCACATAAGCAAAGGGACAACACTTTCAGTTTAACACACCGGTCTACTGGATTCTCTTTTTTTACGGCAGTAATAAGTTCTTGAGCATGAACAATGCATAACACTACTAACCTATAGGAACCACCTACTTTTTGCCTTGCACAAAGAATCAGTCCAAAAACCATTGAATACGATCCCGGAAAAAGAGGTCCTGATTCATAACTGATATTTTGATCAGAGGCTTACTTTTATTCCCACAATCTCAATTTTTGATGCTTTTTTTAGCACTTCAGGCTTTTTATTTTCTATTAATGTAGTACAGTGGTCCGAGGATCCCAAGAGGTCCCCAGGGCTTCCTCAGTGGGTCCGCAACTGTTTTACAACATTATTCACAAATAAAAAAGCAAAATGTAAAACCTTTATATATTTCATTGTGAATTGTGAATTAAATATTTATACACTTGAGCACTTGTTTTAGGTATACTTCTTTTTGTATTTCTGTGTATTGTTTTGACGTTAAAATCATATAAATCGCTTGGACCAGAAGTCCCTGCTTCTAATAATTACTCTTTGGTGGTCACTGGATTCCAGTAATGATTCAGTGGGAGTCAAAAGAAGTCAAATGGTTATGGACCACTAATCTAATTTATATAAATACCATTATATATACAGAGTTCGACCATTCTTGGCAAAAACGCGTGCTTTATTTTACTTGCCTAATCTCAATCTAGGACCAAAGGCGAGGAAGCAGTAATGTAATCTATGGACTTAAACTTTAGACCAATTTTAGCCTCTCCTACATTTAAATGCAGAGAAAATTAATTCCAGAATCCTTAATCAGAAAGTGGCTTAGATACTAGGAGGCTCCATGCTTGATATGGGAGCCACGTATGAGGAAGCCATCACTAATTTAGGTGGAAAGTTATTTGTTTGAAATTCCCTTACACATCAGTAATAATAAACGGCTAAGAAAGTTATACAGACTGTAAAATCATGAATTCAATATCAAGACCCAGAATTTCATTAAAGCTTATCCTATTGATAGATAAAACACTTTTCACGAATGGCGCTGTAAACAGGTTAATAAATAAAAGAAAAGGTGAGGAAATGTTTGGGGTAAAAAACAGTCAGGAAAAAAACAAGTACAATATGAGAGCAAGAGAAAGGTGTACATTTTGAGGAGCAGAGCTTTGAGGCATGATCCTCAAAGTCATTATCTCCACACCTAAGGTCTAGTCAGTCTGAAAACTGAATGTGAATTTATATTTCCTCAAACAGAAAATTCTGCCAGTGTGGTGGAACTTTGTGTGTGAGCAAAACTGCTTGCTTGGGCTGTTTTATGAGCATTGCAGTGTTGCGATACCTGTATAAGTAGGTGAACACACATCAAGTCGCAACATTGTAAATATTCACAATTCTTTTCAGGTAGTTTCCCCACAATGAAAATGGTTGGAGATGCTTTGAAAGAAGGAAATGCATTTGTTTGTAGGGTGCAAAATGAAGGGCAAACCCCAAAAATAAGTGAGGATGTGAAAGGGGTTTCTCAATTTAGGAAATACTTTCCCGGTGAAAAAAAAGAAAGAAAGTATAAATGCACTTCAGTGTTCTAGTACCGTGTGCAGACGTTTCTGTGCATGCAAGTGCTCCTGCTAATGTGCATAACACACAAGATGATGGACGGAATGTTGCACATTGGCAAAACATTCACCCCCAGTCACAGATCTGGGTTTAATCCATTGTTATTTTGCTCACCACGCCACCCCAGTTCAGACATGGCTATATGCAAATCAGTCCGACCCTGTGCCTCATGAGAACAGTCCAGCCCGAACTGCCAAGCCATGCCTTCCCTGGACCGGAAACAAGCTTCCTAGGACCGGTTTCTGGCATTTCAGCCGTCTTCAGCCAGGCTTGCTTGAATCCAGTGGCAAAGTGAGCAAGGGACTCACGTCTGAGCATACCCTGCCAACTTATGGCGAACAAAGCGGTACAAAAGGGGGGGGGGTGATGGACGGAGCATCAGAACCAATCAAACACTCACACCCAGTCAACAGATCTGGGTTTGATCCACCACCGTTCTTTAGCCCACTCTGCCACCCCAGTTCAGACATGGCCATATGCAAATCAGTCTTGAGCCTGTGCCTCATGGGAACAGTCCAGCCCGAACTGCCAAGCCATGTCTTCCCTGGACCGGAATCAAGCATCCTAGGACCGGTTTGCTAATGTGCAACATCTCCTTTCTCTGATCAGCCATCCTGGAATTCTTTGTTTTCAATAAAGTTAGAAGCATGCTCAAATATATGTGTAAACCTACATTAGTGAATGTCTGTTTTTATGAGAGTCAGGCTTGTAAAGTTTTGGGCAAATACACAAAAATACCTAACATTCCAAGACACTATGAAAATATGTGAGGAGGACTTGAGAGAATGAGGAAACCTGTAAAACGTGGCGAGATAATAACAGAATGGAAGGACTGGTTTTAAAATAGATTTACAAATTCAAGTGAGAAAAACTGAAATGGAAATAATATATGAGGTAACATGTGGGGAGTGGTTGGATGTTACGACAGGTGACTATATAAAATAGAACATTAATAGAATTACATATGATGGTTTTCGAACAGTCTTTCCATCACAACTTGAGACGTACATAGGGCCTGATCACAAATCACCCACAACAGTCAGGTGCAAATAGCACACCCATTAATTAGCATTTTTGTTGGTGCACATATTGTGCCTAATTCCAAGTGTGAAACTTAGGAATGCAGAATTTCACGCCAATGTCCCCTAGTAATTCCAGTTCCAAGGTGTTCAAACAGTTGGGATTTGTAAAAACAAAGTCCCTGATTTATCATTATGTCATACAACGCAACGCAGCAAGGCAACTTGCTGCGTTGCGTTGCATGGCAGGAAGATGGCAAGAATGTGCCATATCTATCAAAATATAGATCATTCCTGTCCTCTCCTTATGCTGATGCACTCAGTGCAGCCTAGCGCCAACGCAGTCACCCTTGCGCCACGGTGCAAGGGCGCCTGTGTTGCCGGCAGGATTGGTTTTCTGCAGGAAGGGACACCTTCCCGCACGAAAACAATCCTTAGTGGCATTTTGCTCCTTCTAAGTGTGCTGCAGAATACAGCACACTTAGAAAGAGGAAACAAGAGGAGAAATAAAAATATTACTGGATTTCTGGCCAGGACGTGATCTGAGCCAAAGTCAAAAATGAAATGAAACTGAAAAATACGTTCCTTTTTGCATCACCCTGGTTCTCCACGTAGTTGCCATCACGCGCCGCCTTAATTTTTATATTTAGATTCCCAACAGAATGTAGAACGAACTGACACCATTTGCTAAACGAAGTTGCTAGGGCTGCTGTCCACAGCATCAAATGTCTTGGCCTTTACTTACAGAAAAAATCCTCAGTAGAACTGGGGTTTAATTTTAAATGAGACTTATTTAACAGTTTTGAATCCTCTAATGGCAAGGGATAAATTTGATCTAATCAGCTGCCGCGATAGAAGACCTTGCAGAGAACAGGACCGGGCTCCCATTAACCACGCAAAATGCAAAAATTCTCTTTTACGACTCCAAAAAGTCAGTCAGCCTTTCATTAGGCATGTCAAAAGTTTCACATCAACAGATGCTGCTAAATCTGAGTTTAAAAGGCTTCAACGTGCGAGAATATTCACCTAATGTTTCTTCGGAGACTCAACATTTGTGTGCATCTGTTGGAAATAAAATCACGATTTTTATAATCCTAATGAAACACTTGTCATAGGATTTTTGGAGTCACAGTTCGAGTCTCATCCCCAGTGGACCCATAAGTCAATGTAATTATTTTTTGAGGGGACTAGGGGTGTGAAAAGCACATCACGACCCGCATGTCAAATTGTGCTGTCCAGGACTTAAGATATACAGCTGTATAATATAAATTTTGCTTATAATTATAATGCTGATTGTATGTTCTATTTTTTCCATTATTATTAGGGCCACATTTATTTTTTTTATCATTTATTCAGCAGGAATGTTTTACCTCCAAAATTGTTTTATCTGAACTATACACAGGTCAATCGCCACATGATCCTGTAATTTATCAATAACCCTTTTCCAGTCGAATGAGTGTAAAAGAGAATATTCTCAGGCAATGGGTTGGATTTTGGCAGGGCTATGCATTGCTTAATTTGAGCCGGTGGTTGCAGGTGGGTCCCACCGACCCTCTTTTTTGGGGACTGTGATTTATTTTTCATCAAGTGAACAAAACAGGAGAGTGAAAGGGCTGAAAGGGGAAGAATAAGGGGGGAGAGAACTTAGGAAAACAATGACAAAGGGACAAATTAGAGATGGAAAAGAACCTGCAATATTGAGTTAAATGGGGCAGGGAGTGTAGGGTGGTGGAAGAAAGAGACATGAGGTGGTATTAGGACTAGGCAGCCTTGATATTTGGAAATCCCAACATTCCGCAGCGCCAGAGGCAGGATTCTGAGAAAAAGCTTAGGCCTGGCACCTATTGTTTTACAAATTAAGCACTGGCTTTGCAAACCACAGCTTTTTGAATACACACTGCAAAAGGAGTTTTGTGACAATGGTCTTCAAGATGGTTCAATTTCAAAAATCAGAGTAAGCCTGTGCAGTCCTCTGTGCCTCCCATGAGCTGTGACATTCTGACTCAGAAAACCTTCCTTGCAAAGACATATATCCTCCTACAGGAAGCAGGCCAACTCATTGCCTATGCACAATCCAGGCACCAGAGGCCTGAACTTAGAAATGGCAGCTTTGGCACAGCTAAAATACAGACACTATGAGTGGTACTGTCAAGCCCTTTGGGGTTCTGATGCTAAATCTTTCATAGTGCAGCTGTCCAAATCCAGGGGCTTGTTACTTTATGGCAGTCATTACCAAGCTAAAGTAGGGATGGCAGACACGCTCTTAGAAATCCTCCTTGGCGTCATTGTGAACTCCATCACCAAGGGACCGTCCTCTGCTTCCTGAGAAGTAACAGGGGCCCCTCTAGAAGTCAGTTGAGGACCCCATTTAAATATTGCCTGAAGTTTGGCACAAGCTGTCTTTCCAATCACACATGATGGATACCATTCGAAGCAACTCTCTACTGCTGCAAATATAGGCCTAAAATGATTGGTGTAGGGCACCAGGGATTAAATATAAGAAATGTAGGTAATATGTCAAATATGGATAGGCCAATAATCGAGATCTAACAAAGACTTTCTTCATGTAACATAAGCTTCACAGATGTCTAGATAGCATCCAGGACTCACAATTGTTTCATATAAGAGCGTGCTGTACTTACATATATCAGGAAACGGGTGTTTTTTTTAAAAAAAAAAGGTAATGGGATGCTAAGACTGTTAAATATGGCATCTTGAGATCTGCGCTGGACACCCTTTCTCCAGGTGGTCTTTCAAACTACAAATAGCAACAATTGTTTTTTCTTGTCTTCTCCTTCTGTGGGCTTTGAGAAGAGTTATCTTGCTGCTGTCTCTAGACTTAAGGAAAATCATCACCCAGGCCATAAACAGCTGCCTTTCACATTATGTGAACGTTACATTTTAGCCTTCCCAGGTATCTGCTTAAAAATGTCATCCGGTCCAGAACTCTGTAGCCTGTTTGCTGCTGGGCACATCCTGCAGTTCACCTATTCACTTCATCCCCTCCATTGCTTACGTATATCCAAAAGACCGTTTTCAAGAGCCCCAGCTCACGGGCGACCCAAGCAGTGATGTATCCAGTTTCAACTGTTGGGTCACTTCCACTTTAGACAGTGTGGCCCCTCTTAGATCAGTGACATCTGCTAGGAAAAAACCCTCTGCTCCATGGAATTATGAGCAAAGAAAAGTCTATGCAAGAGGCTTGAACGCTCCTGCATAAAATCCTACGATCCGGTAGCTAAATGCTCCTACAGAGCGGCTTTGAAAAATTTTCATAGGGTGAAGCGCAGCATCATGAGAGACAACTTTGCTAACCAAATTAAACTATCGGACAACTCGGTCAAAGATCTATTTAAAAGTGTCCAATGTTTCACCAAGCCCATGGCTTTTGTCTGATCTCCTTGGCACTTGGTCTGAATTCCGCCCACTACAGACCTGAGCGTCTCTAAGAGAGCTGTATAAATGTAAATCAGGATCTCCGGGAAACCCCTGCCCGGCTCAGTTTTTTAAGCTCCTTGCCCCTTGGTTTAATGTGCATCTGAACCAGATCTGGAACTCCTCCCTGACGACTGGTATTTATCCTGCTGCCTGGAAACAGGCCAGTCTGCCTATTCTTAAGAAACCTGATGCCGATCCAGTAAAACACAAGAATTTTAGGCCTATCTCCCTTCTGCCAGCACCAGCTAAAATTCTCGAGAAGGAAGTTCAGAAGCAACTGTCCGAGTTCCTTGAATCAAACATTTGCTTCCATGATTCACAATCTGGTTTTAGAAAGGGCTATAGCACGGAGACAGCACTCTTAGAAGTTGCCGAAATCATGCATGAAGCTGCGGACCAAGGCAGCTCTGCAATGCTGGTGCTGTTGGTCCTCTCTGCTGAAGACGGCTGAAATGCCAGAAACCGGTCCTAGGAAGCTTATTTCTGGTCCAGGGAAGGCATGGCTTCGCAGTTCGGGCTGGACTGTTCCCATGAGGCACAGGGTCAGACTGATTTGCATATGGCCATGTCTGAACTGGGGTGGCAGAGTGGGCTAAAGAACGGTGATGGATCAAACCCAGATCTGTTGACTGGGTGTGAGTGTTTGATTGGTTCTGATGCTCCGTCCATCACCACCCCCTTTTGTACCGCGTTGGTCCTCTTTGCAGCATTCAACACTGTGGCACACCAGATTCTTTTGGAGAGTCTCAAACTCTTGGGAGTGAGGGGAACTTTCTTGGTTCCAGTTGATTTTAACGAACCGCTCTCAACAAGTATTTCTCCGCCCGTACAACTCCTCCCAGAAACCCCTTCTCTGTGGAGTCCCCCAGGGCTCTGCACTGAGCCCTCTACTATTTAATGTTTACCTGACCCCCCTCGCGACCATGGTCGAGAAATGGGGAGTGAGAGTGGTCTCCTACGTTGATGATACTCAGCTGCTGTTCTCTTTCAAAGAGCACTCGGAAGCTGCCTTTTAAGCAATGTATGAATAACATATCGTCCTGGATGACTCAGAATTGCTTAAAATTAAATACAGAGAAAAAGAGGTCCTATTTTTCAATCAATAGACACCCCTCCGGCTGAGCTCTGGTGGCCTTCAGAACTGAACCCCCCACCGATCCCGGTGGATTCGGAGAGAAACCTGCGGCTTAAATTTGACAAGGACCTCTCCTGTAAGACCCAGATTCGCCAGGTCTCCTTCTCATGCTTCTGGAAGCTGAGAGCTCTATGGAAATTGCTTCACTTCCTGCCTATGGATTACAGGAAAACCGTGGCCCATACACTGGTCACATCTCGGTTAGACTATTCCAACAGCCTTTATTTTGGATTACCAGCCTATCTGGTCCGCAGGCTGCGAATAATTCAAAATGCTGCGGCCAGATTAATTAGGAAGGTGCTGTTCCGCCATCATATCTCCTTGCACTTGCGGAGCCTCCATTGGCTACCCGTCAATAGAAGGATCGAGTTTAAGCACTTACTCGTGCCTACAGAGCCACCAGAAATTGGGGCCCGGGTTTCTTGAGACAGACTGCAGAACTACTATCAAGACAGGTTCTGAGATCTAATCATCTGAAACTACTCAGGGCCCCTCGCTACTTAAGGGCCAGGATAGGCGGCAGAGCATTCTCGGTGAGAGCTGCGTCACTCTGGAATGCTATGCCTCTCCACCTCCACATGACGGAGTCAGAACAGGCCTTTAGAATAGCACTGAAAACCTGGCTTTTTAAATTCTTGTAGCTCTCCTTTTTTCTTATCATTCTTTCCTCACTGGGAATCTGCAACCGAGCGCCGAGACACCTCCATAGGAGGTAGCTGTGCGCTCTATAAATCTTACTTATTATTATTTCTTATCACGTGTTTATCATGTGCATCTTTCATCGCACCATCTTTAGCACTGGCCAAACTTTTCTACAATCTGCTTTGAAGAAATGTTAGATTGGCTCCTCCCATCTGTTTGCAGTTCTCGCGATCAAAAAGGCCTGTATTAGAGGTGACAGGGAGAGCTTTTTAATGTATTACTGCTAAGACACAGAATTATTTCCCATTGAGTTATGTGCTGTCTAATAATTCTGTCGCATAAATGTTTAAACATGTTGCTCTTCTCTCGATGGTGTACAAATGTATGCACACTGACCCCTTTGTTGCTTGCGTTGGGTTACCCATTAGGGTAACTCAGTTTGTTCTACTTTATATTCCACAAATGAAATTAATTAATTCATTCTTCATTCAGACAACGGCCATTCTCAAGCAGATACATGTTCACCAGGGAAACCTATTCTTGACCTGGCTGATGTTTGCTTCATATTCCAGACAGCTTTTGACTTGAGTGCAAACTTATCTTTGTACACAGGCTTTGTGAACCATGTAGAAAGATCTGCGTAGTAAAAGGGAGTCGATGGGTCTTTCCAGGGAACAATGAGGTAGCCTTCAATGCAATTAATAGAGACTTAGTGTAGGACTAAAATTGCCACATTGCTCTCACTGAATAATGAAACATCAATAGTAAATTTGCTGTAGTCTTTAACCACTTTCTTAAATGGATCAGTGGAGCCTGAGAAACTGTGTTTCATCCTGATTTTGATCAAAGAATTCCTCTTTTTAAAAGGCTGCCCCATAGCCAATAGCAGCTCTCGGTTAATCATAAAACCCCTTTTCACACAGTGCCACTTAAAGGGGTGTCCAAGAGAATGCGTACAATGGGTGGCACCACAGTCTTTGTTACCTGACATCATTCTTTGCAAAGGGGATATTGGAAAGCAAGTGCCTGTTTAAAAATGTCTAGCTCAGACTGGGAGGAAGAAAGGCTGACTGCAGAGATGTGTGACTGTCATTGCTTGGGCTAATGTGGTATGCAGCTGTTTGTCATGTGAATCAAAGGATAACTGATTCAGCACATGCATCACCAGTGAATCAGAAGACATAGTTAGGTTTTCCCTTCTGGAAAACTAAACTCAAGATCAATTGATAATGTCTGCCCCAGTTACTTTGGTGGTCAAGAGGGTTGCATTTTCCACATAAAGGATAGACGAAGCGCAACATTTAAGCTCCTCCTTCCGCATTTTGCAGCTTCAATATCTGCACTGATTTCCAGTGCGTTCATGCATTATTTCTTCAATTCAGAATCGATGTACAATGCCATTCTGCAGTTACAAAGCCTGAGGTTACCAAGTTCATAGGTTTTGTGACTGTAAGAAGGCAAGTTACATTGTGTAGAGGACTCAATGCAAGGTGAAAATGAATTTCCAACTTGCAAAATGCTGTTTGCAACTGATTGTGATTTGGTAGAGGAGGCACCACCCTCCTACTGAGTCAGACTGAAATGCATCAATGGTTTGAAACCACAATTGCAGTCCCAAACTGTTGCTCTCATACAGACTCCCCAAAGAGGTTAATATTTCATGAATAAAGTGGAAGCTGTCCCTTTTGGACAGACAGCTTCACCTTGTGAGTGAATGTGTTGGCTCGGTTCCAGGGAGAGCAGGCATAGTCTTCTGTTGTCATTCACTGAATTCCACTTTTCATTTTACAAAGTATTTTCATCCCTTTAAAGGGCCGAAGATGCTTTTACAACAAACGTCCACATTAGGTGAATGCGAATACAGGGATGGTGGTCCGACAGTTATTCAGAAGGAGCTGGAAAAGGACTCTGCTCTCATGAAAATTGAGGTATGAGGATTTGCAGCTCCCTGTGGTTGGACCTTGCAACTGACTAGTACCTCAATTACAGCACAAAATGAGGGTGCGGTCACAAAGTCTCCAGTGTGCCCAAAATATTGACTGCTTTGTGATCCCACAGTAGGATAGTGGTGACCCAGTGGAGAAACAGGAGTATGAAGATCAGGAATTCATCAGCAGTGCAAAAAAGGTAACATTGCCCTTCTCAGCTGCTTGTGTTTTCATTCTGCTAGAGACTGCTTGGCACCTTCTGTCAGGATGAAAAAGAAAGCAGTCCCAAGGCATGCAGGTGACGGAACAGCAGGTAGAACTGAAAGAAGGTGTGCAGCGTATTAATGGCTTGGGAAGGCGCCTTTTGAAATAATAGTACCACAATATTAAGAGGCAAAAATTCCAGTAAGATGTATACAGCCTCAAGATCAGAGGACCAGCCTCCCTCTTAAAGTGTTATGGTTTGTATTGCTATGTTGCCTTATAGATAATTCTGGGCCTTTACTTAATTTTCTAGAGCTGAAAATCAGTCAGCCCTTCAGTAGCTGCTCATGGTGACTATTATGCTTTCTGATAGGGCCTTGTGTACTGTGTACATGTGCTTCAGAACTCAGAATCAACCTTCCCTCTCTGCAGCTGTTCATGGTTGCTTCTATGTTGGGGCGATAAGAGATATGGTGTGATTCGGGAATGCTTCTTAGTTGAGAATAGGCCTGCCTCCTCCGCAGCTGTGCATATTGGAGAATTAGTAAATCCTTTTTTTGTTGCATCCATGCTCTAGAGCGGAGACTCATCTTTCCTACTCTACTGCTGCTCATAATCACTGCCACCTTAAGGTGATAGGGTATCATATTTAGTGTAAGTATGATTTATGGATAAGAATTAGCCTGTTTCCTTTGCACCACTCATGGAAGCTGTCTAGTCAGGGTGGACAGACATTTTGCGTGATTTTGCAATTCAAACATGATTCAAAGAAGAGAATCAGCCTGCAATTAAGGTAGCTGCTCCTGGGTGTTACCATGTTAGGTAGGTGGGAAATCTTGTGTTCTACTACATATGTGGTTGTACAGGTGTGCCAGGTTTACACAAGGCTCACTACCCAGTGGTGCTCTACTGCTCATTGCATAATACGAGAGGGTACCTAGTGGTGTGTGGCACTGCTCTGTTCCTCTTCCATTGGCACCCACCACTTGTCATTGCCAAGCTCTAGCAAAGTGAATGGAGCTTATATGTAAATTATGTCTTCCCAAAGAAATAATTAATTTTCCAGGCTTCACTAGTGATATGTATCATTTTCACATTACAGTACTGATTGGGGGTAGGGGGAAAACCATGCAGAGTGTGGCCCTCAACCAAGTCAAAGCGAAAGTGAGAGTGGGGTAGTTAATAGGTGAATATGTGAGTCAGTGGCTGACCTTTTTTCTTCACCAAATCTTTAAGTGGAACCGCCTCTATGGAACCTGAGGTGCATCCAGTTCAGCAGTGCACATTGCTTAACATTGCTGGTGAGTACGCCTCAAACTTAAGAGCTTTTCTGCAGGTCAAAAATCTTCACTGGGTCTAAACTGTCAGCCATAGCCAGAAATGGCTTCATGAGTTTGAATAGTCTTTTGGGTTGTATGACACTATACTGAGAAAAACAATATAGACTTACACAAGTATCGCCACAAAAATTCAATACATTTACACCATGACCCTATTCTTAAATAATAAACACACAAATATTAATGAAAACCAGTAACAAAAAAAAATATGAAGCTATAGACATACTCCAACACTAAGTAATCACATTTAAAATGTCACATTTTTGCTATATGATACCATCAATGATAATAAAACAATTATCATTTATGCTACCAATAATATTTTACTAACCTCAACTCAATGTAACACATGTATAATGGATGCGGCTTTTAAATCATGATCTCCAATATTCAGTAAAATATACTCGAAATGTGTTCAATATGTTCAATGTCAAAATAAAAACATACCATACGTATATATTGACTTTTACCTAACAAAGTGCAACTTACAATTCAATGGTAGCATGATTCCTTCCAAGGAACATTTGGAAGAAGCTACAGTATGCGCTACACTACCATACTCTACACTCAACAAATTCCTTGAAATAATTCAGAGAACAGGAGCAAAGAATGGAACAATCCATAATACAACTAAAAAAACATTCAGAGCATTCAAAGTAAGGCTGTTTAGTAAAAATCAAGGCCTACCATGGCTAGACTCAATAGCAAGAGCTCTACTTTAGAAAAACACACTAAACAACAACATTTAACGTCCCTAAACATGAACCCTCATAATTTATTAATACATATTTCTAAATATTATTAAAGCTAATTTAAAATATCAATTTGAATACAAACATTTGAAAGACAATATTTCAGATTGATAATAAAACATGTAGTTTAATAAATATGTACAAATATATAAATATAAAATACAAGATAACCAACATTATTTTTAATAAACAAATTTCTTTTTGACTACCTATAAAAATAATCTAACACCACAAAAATCAAATGTATAAACAAATATAAGATACAAAAATTAACATTTCCCACCCATTTACATAAATATTTAAAACATGATAGTAGTTACGATAGCTGAAGCCATGATTAAGAAAATTATAGCCCAAAAATACAGTCCTAGAAAAATATCAATAGAAAAAGAGCACCAAAAATGTAAACATAAACCAGAGAAAAATGGAACATCCAATGCAAGTCCCATAATCCAAGGAATTAATCCAAAACTTGAAAAAATAAATAAATAAATATTCAGGCAAAAAAATCTAAAGCTATTGATGAGCTCATAGGGTTCGACTTATGAGTCCTTCTACAAATGCCTCAATCCAATTCTAATATAACTGCCCCCAGGGCCACTTATGCCATGTCAAAATAACTGCCATACCCAATAAACTCGATGGCGCACTCACTGCATGGAACTCAGAATTAGCAAGTGTGGATTGAAACTAACACTAAAGTACCTTGTTGCCTAAAAAAGAAGCCTCTAATAGATCCGGCTAGAAGTTTTCAAAACAAGGGCCATACGTTAAGCAAAGCAATGAGTGTCCAATGCAGGAGGCACAGAGATCTAGTAAACAGACATATACATTCCATTAATATTTTATCCTAAAATATAGCAGGAATTAATTCTGAACTAGCTGACTCTGAATAGGGCATATTCATAGACCAGCATGACATATGCATATTCCAAGAGACATGGAGTTTCAGCCTGATATTTAGACAAGGGTATATCAATTACCACATTAAAGCTCAAACTAAAAGAGTGGGTCACCCATGTGGGAGAATAGTGTAATAGATAAAGGTAACTTTAAACTGGACAATCAAACAGCTAAATATTAATTCCCCTGACAGTCTAGCAGTCACTGAAACTCTACAGACACAACACAAATTCAATATACATAATTTCTATAACCATAGTGTGCGGGGAAAGAGGGATTCTGAACCCCTAAGACACTTTGAGTCACACAGGAAATGTGCATGGTGGAATACCCCATCATCATTCACATGATTTTAACACCACCTTTGAACCCCTAGACAGGGATGAGAGACCAATTAGGGAGGAAGAAGGTTAGAAGTGGGCCATCCCCTACCTTGTTACCACTCATAAAAAAATGGTGTCCTATTGCCTTTCAAATGACATCCTTAACCGATACACTGGGACTTAAGGGCCTGCAACAGCCATGATTGCTCTGACATCAGTGGCCACCATACCTCCAGCAAGAGTAACTGCACAAACAGGATCAATTGCATCCTGATAGACCTGCACCTCTAAAGAGATATGGTTGATATGAAGTTAACTGGAGAGAGAGGTAGGGACCCCAGTGCGTTTCTTCTCACCATGGAAGATATATTTAAGAATCAGCAGATCTAGCTCACCTGTAACAGACTAGGAACTAAAAGATCCATTAAATCGGCCTTAAATCAACAACAGCCAGAAATCATAGCTCATATATACAAAGAGGTGACTGTAGCCTTTTAGCAAGTAGGTGCCTTTGTCAACACCAGAACTAGTCACAGTGTACTTGGCAACATACGCACAAAGGTCTTTGCGTCCCTCAGTAAATACTTTTAGAGGGAAATTGAACCTACTCCTTGAAACACTAAAATAAATTCCACATGGTTTAATAAGGAATGTAAATGAGCCAAAAATGATTTCACTGTAGCATTCAAGTGCAAAATTCAGATTCTGATAAGAGAGGCAAGAAAAATTTACAAACGTATAAAAACAGTGACCTGGTGAGAATGGGAATAATAAAGTGACAGGACTTACTAATAGCAGCAAACGACAATGATAGTAAAGCATTCTGGCAAATAGTGGCTAATGGTAGCTGCAATAGTCTGAGCACTGCAGACATTTTGATCCAACTCCAAGTCTGAATTAACTACTTCGCTAAGCTGTAAGGACAAACATTATTGGGAATGATTCATTGAAAATGAAGTTCTGGACCCTCAATGCAGAAGTATTAAAAATAGAGCTCATGGAGATGGTGTATGGTATAAAGATTATTGTTTTAGCTAAAGCACAGACCTGATGGGATCATAAATGAACCAGAAGTGTGAGCAATTTACATCAGGTGCTTACGAAATCTATCCTGGCTGAAGAGGGGTGAAACCCCAAAACCGGTCCTAGGATGCTTGTTTCCAGTCCAGGGAGGACCTGGCTTGGCAGTTCGGGCTGGGCTGTTCCCGTGAGGCACAGGGTCAAGACTGATTTGCATATGGCTGGGTTCAAACTGGAATGGCATGGTGAGCAAAAAAACGATGGATTTAGGCCCAGATCTCTGTACTGGGGTGAATGTATGACATTGTTCTGCATTCTGTCCATCAACTGTTGTTTTTGCATTTATTACAAGTACGGCAGTTCAATGGACTGCCGTACTTGCAGTGGCGGTCTTCCACCGCCACTCTGTGGTACCGTACACCGCATAAGGAGTGTGATCGTCGGGCCTCCACATGACCACTGCCTCAGCCAGAATCCAGGATCCCCCGGCGTGGCGGTGGCAGTCAGACATAGTAATATGCTGGCAGTGCTACTGCAGCACCAGAGTGCATATTATGAGTTGCCAAACCACCACACTTTCCATGGCAGTGACCCACAATGGAAAGGGTGGCAGTGAGGCAATTAATGGGGCCTTTTCATGGCGGGGAGCTCACCACAGAAAGTCTGGTGGTGGTGAAATAAAGGGGGCCCTAAAGGCCCCCCATGCCCACCCACCATGGTTTTGCATTCAGGGGGGGCATAACAAGCGACATCTGCGGTAGCAGCGATTGGATCGTAAAATGACTGCGGAAACTTCCGGGTCTCTGTGGTCGGAAAGGGCCCATGAAGATGGCGGTTGGATGGTCGGTCCGACCAGCATTATAATCAGGCCCCATATTAAGGAAAGTATTGGATTTTGGGGATGGGGGTTCGAATTTACTATTTAAACTCCAAGCCTAACCACATTGGGGAAAGTGTTGGACTTCTGGGAGGCTGATTTACAATTCCAACTCAAAACTTATCCACATCAGGGAAAGTGTTGGTATTTGGGAGCAGGGACAAATGCAATATTCTCAATCCACAGTTATTGACATGCGGTAAAGTGCTGTTCTTTCAGATTTCACAATAAACTAGTCCCACAAAATAATAATAGACGTAAGACTAAAAAGAGTTCATTACAAAAATCTATTCTAAATATACCAAAAAAGTAAACTACACAACATAAAAGGGTAAATTCAGAACAATTTCGAAAACATTAAAAAAGAATGAATATTCACTATAACTTTCACATGACCAAATATAATGAATTTACAATTATATTACACCAGCAAATAAAAATCATTTTTTGCATTTAAAATTAAATTACATAATTTATATTAAGACCCCCAATAGTATAAGAAACTACACAAACTAAAAAACACCTTTATCTAAAACCTTTGAATAAATTAACATTTATTAAATCCAATTATTTTCATTAAAAAACAATAAAAAGTATTTTTCATACTAAAAAAAGAAAACTTTTAATAAAACTATATACAAAACAATTCTTATTTAAAATAAAAACAATTGTGAACAGGAAATAAAAAATTTAAAAATAATGTTTTAGTTAAAACACAACATATCCAAATATTATTTATTAAAAGAAATATTTTTTTTACTTCAAAAGAAAAATGAACACAACAATTGTAAACATAACATACTTATAAAATGTCAAAATAAATTATTTGGCAGCATATTCCCTTATTACGCCAACATCCTCCTCCTAAAATTAATACACAAATAAACAAACAGTTTACAAAAAAATGCAGTATATTAAAACAAAAACAAATGCACAAAAAACACTTTTAAAAGATATAAATTACAATTGTATAACAGACAATTACATTTTTAAGAGCAATAACAATTTATTTTAAAACTTATAACCTTTTATATTCTGACCCATGATTTTTTTTACATCACTATATTTACAACTCATTATTTATGTCACACTATGTTCTTTCTACAATATTTTTTCAGGACACTGTCTACTTAAGAGGGCTCACTGTATCCTCAACCATTGTACTAGAAGAGTCTGAGCATGATCATTAATTATTATGAAGCCAATGAGGCTGCATCTTTTGGTACAGTGAGGTACCAGAATATAGTTGTTAGAATATCATCTGGCCTAACAACTGTGTCCTAAATATTGTCTACAAAAACATCACCCCATTGCAGTAAATATTTATTTATTTATATATTTTTCAGATTTATATATGTGGTTTACAAGTAAGAATACAACAGAAATGATGGTAGCAGAATAAGATGATGATAGAACAAAAGTGGGAGAGATGCACCAGGTGAAGCAAAAGGGGAGGCCAAGGGTAGAGGGAAGAGAGGACATAGGTGGTAAACCACATTATGTTAATTACATGCATTAATGCCAAACAGCTCACTCCCAAAAGAGTATCCAGGAGCTAAAGATGAAATGTTAGTCAGACCAGGGAGTAAGAAAGTATCTCACAGCACATTATAAAAAACATGTATTAAAGAGGTTTTTGAAGGATATCAGATTCTTAAATGCTAAAAAAGCAAAAGGCAAGTTATTCCAGTTTCATGCGTCTGGACTGGAGAAGGGGCAGGCACCACGTTTCACCTTGCGTATGCGACATAGAGATTTCAAGGGCCATATCAGATGATTTTAACCTTCTGCCAGGCTGATAAAAAGTTAGTCTGTCACTAATGTATAGAGCACCTACCATACAAAGCTCTATGCACATGACAAAAAAGTTAGAGACTCCTCTCTTTCAAATGGGCAGCCAATAGAGAGATTTTATGAGTAGTTCAGATGCTGTTTTTGGCAGAGATGGTACATCAACATGGCAGCTGCGTTCTGCACTGATTGACGACATGCCAGCAATGAATCATTCATGGCAACATACAAGGCATTGGCCTAGTCCAGTTGGCTGGTGACAAGGGTTTGCATGATTGACTTCCGACATTGCAGTGGAATCCAATTAAAGATCTTTTGAAACATATGCAAGACACCGAAACAAGCACCACAGACCCCCGTAAACTGATTTCTCATACTGAAGGTGTCATCTAGGAGAATACTCTGGGCCTTATTGCGAGTACAGCGGTCCTCAGGACCACCATACTCATGGTGGCGGTCCACCCTGCGGTCTGGTCTACCCACAGTAATCTGAGTGTGGTGGTTGGACCACCACGAGACCGCCGGCTCTACCGGGATCAAGGATCCCGTTGGGCCGGCGGTCTGAAACTGGCCTGAATATGCTGGCGGAGCATATTATGAGTTGCCTTTCACCACACTTTTAATGGCGGTGAATCTGCCATGAAAAGGGCGGTGGAGAGACAACTAAGGGGGACTTCACTGGGCCCCCTGCCAGATCTAGGTCTGTGGGGGGGCACATGTTGTGTCCCCCTGAAATTGCACCCCCGTTCCTGTGCAGTGTTGCATGCATGTCACACCACGCAGGAAAGTGCTGTAGGCACTGTCACGGCGGCGGGCTGAATGTTAGGCTCGCCTGTGAGCCTAACAGCCCACCATCGTGAAACTGCCACAACTCCGCCGCCCGCCATGGATTACATCCATAATCCAGCGTGTAGCCTCACTACAGGCTTGGCAGTCCTCCTGTTGGCTTGGCAGTGGTGAAACTGAAATCAGTTTTATCCAGTGGAGATTTAGAGCATATCCAATCTCTCTCCAGCTTTTTTAAATTCTGGTACGAGCAGTAGAGGAAGTGGCATTGGACAGGAGGAGATGAACAAAAATGAAGGCAGAGCAGACAAGGATAAGAGCAGAAGGGTAGGAATGGGAAGTATGGAGAAAGATAGGATAATTGACATTTGAACAGGAACAGTTCTGAAGTGTAAAATCTAAGAGCAAAGGCACGACCCTCTAGTTCAATAGGGATTGTGGTTAATAAAAAAAAACTCTATACACAATGGAACGATATATGTTTAAACAATATTCAGGGTCTTAAAAATATTAAGTGGACAGAAGTTATTACAAGTAAGCGTACTAAATATTCTTTCAATTAATGTTAATAATTTATACAACAAACTTAAGAATTTGGTATCAATAACTTTATTCAAGGAATCCAAAGATGCTATTAAAATATTAAAATGACCTACTCAGTGGCAAACACATTTGAGACTACAGAATGTGTTTGCTAGGTGCAAGATGATAACTTCTCTAATGCTTCAGCACAGGTTAGAGATTTTACATGTATAAAAAGGAAACATTTAAGAATAGCAGTCAGGAAGATGCAACAAGATAACTAAGAAAGATGGTTGATAATAGTATTAGTGTGGGGGAATGGAATTTACAAATATTAGCTCCTATGGGTCAACAGCGAATGGACTTGGATTGCTTCAAGGTCTAATGCTTGTGTTGGTCACATTCCTGTTCCAGTAAGTATGGGGGAGAACTTAATGTTAGACTGACATCGCAGGAAGTAATCTTAAGAGCATCTGGGGGAGGGGAGCATCGACAACAAAGAAGACCTTGGCCAATATCGAAACTTTGATGCAGAGTATATGACTAGTCAATATCTGGCATCTACAACAGCATACTGCTGTTGGGTATTCATATATTAGTAAGACGTATAATAGCCACTCTAGGATAGGCTATTTCCTGCTTTTTCAGAATGTCATCTGATTGGATTGTGCAATTGTACCTGCCATGGTCCAAAGTGGAAATATCTATAAGAGAATTACAGGAGATAGAATGTGTTAGACTTGGCATCTTTGGCGTGATTTCCCCTGAGTTTTTGCCACTACCTCCTGTATTTATGATGCTGTCTTAGATGCTTTGGGCACTTTGCCACTGCTGATCAGTGTCAAAGTGCAAGTGCTCCCTGTGTAAATTGGTATCAAAATTGGTTCTCCATGATTGCCATATTTGATTTTCTGGTAAGTCCCTAGTAAAGTGCACTGAGTGTGCCAGGGCCTGTAAATCAAATGCTACTAGTCGGCTTGCAGCACTGATTGTGCCATCCACATGAGTATCCCTGAAAAGGTATCTCAGACCTGCCACTGCTGTGTCTGTACACATTTTTTAACTACCATGTTAGGCCCAAGGTACCCCCATTGGCAGGGTGCAGTGTATGTGAAAGGTAGATCATGTACTGGTGTGTGTGACATGTCCTGATAGTGAAATACTGCCAATTTAATTTTTCACGATTAAAAGGCAATCTGTCCCATAGGGTAGCATGGGAGATACTTTGTAACATATTACAAGTATAACTTCCCATTGGAACAAGATTGAGAAATAAAGTTTAGGCTCTCTGAACTCAGAATTTAATAACACATCTTTTAGTAAAGAGGGTTTTTAAATTGTGTGTCTAAAAAAATCCCAGCTTTAGAAAGTTGCCATTTTCATGTTTAACAATTCCGTGCGCCTCTGCCTGTTTGTTGATTGACTGTCTGGTTTCAGAGTGACAGGGGCTGGGGATGTGAATTCACCGTAGACATCCACTGGGGGTTGAGGTGTGCCTGGCCCTTCCTGGATGACTCAGAGCTGATCTGAATAGACCTTGGCTGCATTTAGAGTAGTGGGAGGAGTTTTACTTGCACCTGAATAGGGTCTATCTCCCTTGCACAATGCTGTCTCCACCCCCTGTAGTCATACTGCACCAGTGAGGACAGAACTGGTTTGGACTGGACTCAGAGACATTTGAACAAAGACAAAATGGGGTATAAGTAGTAAACCTTAAACCCCAAAACTTTAGAACACTTCTGGACTCAAGAGGATCCTTTGCCAAGGAGAAGAGCTGGAGAGCCGTGAGGTGGAGTACTGCCCCTTTATTGTGTGCTGTGTGGGGTTGGCCTGCAGTTGCTGCTTCTGCCAAGAAAAGAACAAAGACTGGAACTTTTCTGAGAAACCTGCTTGAAGAAGTATCTCCAAGGGCCTGTGTGTACTGGCCTCCTGTTCTGAAATCTCAGGGACACTAAGACTTCACCCCCAGGTCCCCTGAACTCTATTGCTGAGCATGCCAGGAAGTGCCTGTTCCAGTTTCGGGTCTCCGGAGGGTGTTCCTGCTGTTGGGAGCTGGAAGCAACTTGGATGAAGCAAGAAAATCTGTCTCCAAGGCCGTCAGTGAAGCTGCTGTGACGTTGTGACCTGCACCAAGGCCCGGGGCACCGCTCATGAAGTGCACAATGCACCACCCAGCCTGCACCGCAGCTCCGATGCCCATCGATGGCTGCTGATGCTTGCAGTTATCGACCGTGACCGACATCAGCACTTGCGCTGACTCAGGCATTGCCAGCGACTGCATCCTGTTATCGCTGCACCGATAACTGCTGAGGGTGACTCCACGAACTCGCCAACTTCACATCGCGTCACTGGAACTGATACCTCACAGCCGACGCAACCGACTTCCCCTGTCCTGGATTTAGCATGTTGCCTCCTCGCAGACATGACGCCTCGCCTCCCCCGTGGCAGCCAGGGAGCCGGCATCTGCCCTGGCACCGATGCCTCACCTCCACGATGCCATGCATCGTCATAGACTTTGTTATCCAAAGGTACTGTTTGTTTGGGGTTATGTGTGACTCTGTGCCCAACGCTTCGCACTTCACGGTCAGGCCGTACTGTTTGATTTATCGCTGTCACCACATCGCAATAGCCCTAGGTGTAGCTATTTGTTTTCTACAAGTTTTTATTTTGGAAATAACTGTTTGTAAATACTATTTTACTACATGGATGTTGGATTTTTCTTGTTTTGGTTCTGTTGAGTTTAGTTGAAGATACTTTATTTTACTAAACTGATGTGGTGTCCATTTGTGGTGTTATAACTGCATTACCATGTGTTGTGGGTACACATACTTTACACATTGCCTTTGGGATAAGCCTGTCTGCTCGTGCCAAGTTACCAAGTGTGTATCACTCTTACCCTGACTAGAAGCAAGGCTCCCTATTTGGACAAAGGTGCATACCTCTGCCAACTAGAGACCGCAAGTTCTAACAGAACAACACCTCCATTAGGAGTAACTCAATATAGTTAGTGATACACTTATATAGAAAGCTAATGAATTCAATAATTTGTGTGAAAAGTCAAGGATAATTTGCCTAGAGAGATGAATAGTAAACTGAAACATAATCAAAAGTCATGTGAGGAATATAATAACACAGTCTTGCTGTTAATGTGGAAAATCAAGAAGAGCAATTTTCAAAATAAAGTTAAAATAGTTATGCATGAAGAGATTGGTGAAATTGAGAAGGACCCTAGGGAATTGAGACTTTTTAAAAAACTTCTACATGAATTATATTTGGGAACATAATGCCCTTACCCATATTTGACAAAAAATTTTAAAAAAAATTTAAGAGCAGCTAACCATAGGAATCCGTACGATCAAATGACCCTATTCAATCCCATTAGAATAGAAGAGGTTAATGCAACTACATCCGCTGTACATCCCTTTAAAGCCCCAGATGAAGACAGGTTACCATGTTTCATAAGGTTCCTTGTTCCTAAAATAACTTGTCTATATAATGCAACTTATCAATTAGAGGATGTGCCTAGAACAGTCCGGCTAGGAACCCTGAAACAAGATAAAAGACCAGAGTAATGTGGCTCATATCGACCAATTATATTGTTAAATATAGATTTCAAAATACTTTGGAAAATATTCTCAGTGGGATATATAGGAATGATTCATGATCTCATTCTTCCAGATCAGACAGATTTTATGCCAGGCTGATTTGTATCTGCTGATATGCACTACTTGTTTGAAGCCACTAATTTCTGTAACGTTACGTAGTCCCCAAAAGCAATCCTATTCCTTGAAGCAGATAAGGCATTTGACCTGTTAAATTGGTCATTTTGTAAGCAGTGCTTCATGAAATAGATTTTTTGTCCTTGTTCACCAGGTTGCTATTGTCATTATATATGGGAAGCTTCACTTCAGTCTTAGTTAAAGGGAAGCCAGCCAGTTCTCTAAATGTATAGCGTGGAGCCCATCTGGAGTGTCCCCTCCCACCATTATTATCTCCTTTGTTTTAGAACCCTTGGCTGCTGACCGTAGGACCCGGGATGATAGCTGTGTTAGTCCCAAGCTGCCGGGTGCCTGTAAGATCAGGCTGAACACAGATGACATTGCTTTGCTTCTTATCCTAACCCATGTCATATCAACAAAAGGTTTACATTAATTGGTATTTTCTATAATATAGGGTTACTGTCTAAATATCAAAACAATGAGAAAAATCTTACCTCCGAGGATGCTTATTCTATCAAACTCAGAACAGGACAACATAATACCCGGATTTCAGGATCACTTTGAGCTTAGAATTATATAACGATAATTATTCTAAATTGCTCTCAAAAGTAAAACAAGGTCTAAATAGATGCAACCAAGTCTCCATATTAATTGTGGGGAAAATAAATATTATCAAAATAAGATTCTTTCACAATGTCTATTCTTATTACAATCACCCACTGGTTTTTAGGACCAGCCTATTTAGGAAACTGAACTCCTTGATTATACAATTTGCATGGGAAGGAAACCTCATCTTATTGCAAGGAACAAGCTTTTTACAACCTAGAGGAATTCGTTTTTTTTTTACATTACTGTTTAGTGGCCATCTCCATATCTATGCAGCGTGCTCTATTTTCTAATTTAGATGATCAGTTCCCCCAAGGTATTTATCACTGAAATGGTTAGGGTTTTGGGTCCATATGCTTTTTTTGCAAGATTTCAGAGTGTTAAAAACATTATTGTAGAATCACGTTTCATTCATTATAAATCATGTACCAAAATAACATGAGATGTTTAAGTAAATTGTGTCCCATTGGACATCTGGGCTGCATTCTACTATGGAAATATCCCATGTCTTATAAATGTCTTCCATCATCACCAGGGGAATGGGAACACAATGAGGTTGCACAGCTTTATGACGTGGATGCATTGAAATCATTAGATATTAACAGCAGGAATTTAATTTATGTTGTAGAAGAAAGTTTCACAAATATCTTCAATGTGAAGCTTTTTGTTCACTGTATTTATCTCTTTTGCAATGTACAAGTAGACATTGGAATGATCCCTCAACAATGGTCATGTCTAAAGGATTCATGAATTACTGTATCCATATATTCAACTATGCAGTCCTAATATTCATGTTTATTCCACCTTGATTTGAAGCAAATAAACTACATGACTCACAAAATTCCTTTAAGTTAAAACTGAAGAAAAGTACATTATGTTGCCTATCAGCTATATTAGACCCAAGTACACCTGCATAATTTTCAGAGAGATATACACCAAACTCTTGACCCTTTGAGAATAGTTCCAGTCCCTGCATACTAGAAGAAGATAGGAGTCCTTGGCTCTTCCAGCAGTGTCCTAGCCAGTAATCTGCAAATTTCCATTCCTGATTATTTGCTCACAGAATCCTCACCTCCTTTTTCAGCCCTTGTTTTCTTGGTTTACTGCAAACCTACCTAATCCTCGCCCAAGATGGCTACCACATCTAGAGTAACTCTGGTCCTTCCCTAGCCATTCTAAAAAGAGGGATTAGATGTCCTCATTTCTGCCAGGGCTAGAACTGGCTTCCCCTCCTGCTTGGGATGGAGCCTGAAAGTATAGCATGACTGAATAGATGACAGTATTGCCTGAAGGCCTCTTTTGGTATCTTTAAGTCAAAGGAAGAAGTTTGAAAGCAAGCTTCCTTTTAATCTGACAGCTGTCCTGTCCCATTCACAGTAGACTAATCCTTGCTAGGTGATCACTTGTTGCCAACATCCCTGCCTTCCTGCTGTCAAAGGTCACATCATTGTCCTCCAGGAGGATATACATTAGAATGTCAGCAAATGATGTGTATTCTGTCTATGGAGCAAGACTGAAAAGCAAACTGGTTTTAAACAACTTTACCACCAGGCAGCACAGAATATACTTTCCTAAAGTTATTTTCCACTAACGTTATCAAAGAATCTACTTAGACCCTTGAATTCCATTTTACACTAGAAAAGTCATTTTATTCCTAACTTGGACTGTTCATGGACTTTAACCAAAATCTGAAACTGCTTTTTGGAAATGCATATTTTTCTCAATATCTGATATGCCACATGTTTTTAAAATAGTTAGCACCTCGCAACATGGCATTACCAGCCTCTCACTTCAGAGGTGACTATGCTAATATATAAAAATAGTTTTTTTCATGGCAAAGGCACTTTTCTTTGTCATGTTTCGCTGCAGTGCTTTTACACTGCAACCAGGCCACAGCACAATGCCACTCACTGAAATGCTGTTTTTTTGTCATATATGTGGGTGGTGTAAAGTCACACTTTAATGCACACATGACATTTAACTTCCACACCGCAAGTGCATTTCTTGCACCAGCTATTCAGTTGTCTGAACACCAAGACTGCACTGAATACTTCATTTACTAAATAGCAAGGTTTTTATGTTCTTCCTGAAGAATGAAAGACCCGGGGTAGCCCGAAGTGCCAGCAGAAGTTGATTCCATGGTTTGGCACCAAGATACAAAAACGATCTTCCACCGATTCTGGATTTTAGGGATCGAGGCTAAATGACCAGAGGACGATCATAATGTCCTGAAAGTAGCATAGATAGACAGCCTCCTCCTAAGGTACATGATCTCCTTTCCATGCAGAGCTTTAAACGCCAATATCAGTGCCTTCAATTGGATCCTTTTTCGCACTGGTAGCCAGTGAAGAGCGTCTAGGTAAGGGGACAGACTGGTTCTAAGGATGAGATTGAAAATTAGTCTGGCCCGCCGCATTTTGAAGCACTTGCAGTTGGATCAAGAGATATTCCAACAGGCCCAAATATAAGACATTTCTATAATCAAGTCAGGAAGTGATTAGGGCCTGGACCACTGTTTTCCTGGTATCAATTGAAAGAAGTGGTAGAAATTTTTGCAGGGTACTTAGCAGACCTAAGGTACGTAGCAGACCAAAACAGGTGCCCACCAGAGCTTGAATTTGGTGTTTCATGAACAGAGCATATCAATTTTGATTCCCATATTTTTGACCGGGCTCTGGAGAGTGGTGGGGGGGACATCCTGGGGCCATAACAATCTCCAGACTTCAGAAGGTGAAGTACCGAAGAAGACAATCTCCGATTTGTCAGGGTTTCATCTGAGTTGGTTTATAGCCAGCCAGCTGAACACATTTGAGAGACATGTTTTGAAGCTTTCATCCTGAAAACCTGCCCCTTTCTTGCAAGTGAAGGGAAGCTGGGTATCATCCGCATACCATTATCACTTTGGCTCCACATGCTTCAGCCAGATCTGCAAGAGGGGTCAGATAAATGTTGAGTAGCGTGGGGCTCAGTGCTGAGTCTTGCGGTACGCCCACCTTCACTTTCTGTAGAGGGAATGCAAAAGGGGGAATACAAACTTCTTGACCAGGAAGGAAGTCAGCAACTTAAGGGCCAGGCCGCCAATTCTGATATTCAGTAGCCTATCCAGTAGTCTGTTGTGTGGGACGGTGTCTAAAGCTGCTGAGAGATCTAAGATAAAGAAAACGGCCTTGCCCCTACAATCCAATTTATCTTTAATGTAGTCTATTATCTCTAGCAAGGCTGTTTCTGTGCTGCAACTTGTTCTAAAACCCGATTGACTGGGGTGCAGACGGTTGTTACTTTCAAGATAATCCCAGAGAAGTGAATTGACATGTTTTTCCAGCACTTCAGAAAAAGCAGGGAGCAAAGAGATAGGTCTCTAGTTGGTCACAACTTTGTGGTCAGCTGATGGCTTCTTAAAAAGAGGAAGGATTTTGGCATGTTTCCATATAAGAGGTATTACTCCAGATGCTAAGGATGCATTTAGAACTTTATTTGCCACAGAATTAATAGTTGGAGCCACCTTGGCCAAAAGGTGTGCTGGGCAGGGATTGGCAGGGGAGCCCGACTTCAGACATTTAATGGCATTTAGGGACTCCTCCATAGACATAAGACGTAGGTGATGAGTGAAGGGCTTCGCCACGAGGAATCCAAAAGGGGGACGACGTAGTGACACGGTTGTCAGTCGTCAGTCTGAGACACATTTGCCAGGGTGGTTGAATGGTGGCTATTTTTGCATGGAAAAACTCTGCCAGTTGATAATTCCATTCAGCAGTAGGTTGTTGGTGTTTAGTGGCAGCCTCTGGGTTCAAAAATGTTTTAACAATTAAAAACATTCTTTAGATTTTTTTATCTGATTCCTGGATTGTTTCCTCAAAGAAGGCTTTTTTCTCTAGGCTTATCTATAATGGCCTTTCAGATAATAAAGTCTATTAGATGAAACCAATGATCTGCACATGTTTTAGAGGAAAAGCACTCACCCTGAACCACTGTTTAGAAGTGCCATTGTGCACAGAGTCCTTAAACCTGTAAATCAAGACAGGAAAAGACAGAGAACCACAACAAAAATGAGATCTTTCCTTACAGAGTGCAAAATAGCATACAGATAAATGGGTTGGGATATGAGACTACCAAACTGAACCCACGTGATGGTGGAAGTGGTAACGAAGGTCAGGCAAAATGGGGCAGGGGGTGGCTGTAAAAATCTAACTAAGGCTTAGAAGTTGGTTTATAACAGGATAGAGACAGTGGGGCTGACCATGGGAGAAAGAGGAGGCAGCAAGCTCAACCTGCACGTGCAACACAAAGAGTATCACGTTTGTTGTTTAAAGTGGGTCAATGAGCCTCCATTGCAATGAATGAAGATTTGATATCCATGCATAGCACTAGAAGCGCATCTTTTCTTTGCAAGAGAATGAAATGTGGCTGGAAGTCTGTGAAGAATCTAATAGATACTTCCTGGAAAGAGTCCATCTCTTGAAAGAATGCATTCCAACAGTTTCTGCTTAGTAACACTTCACACCTCTTCTTCAAAATGTAAAACTGAAATAGGTAAAATCCGCTCAACTTTTATAATATAGCATTGTAGCTCACTGCTGCGGGCTGTTCCAATTTAAAAAGAGGGAAAGATCCTTTAACTACAGGTATAGCCGAAGGCAAAACGGTTTTAAGGATATTGGAACATTCCACCCACTGAGCATAGAATACTGTAAAGTGAAAACAGAGGAGCTCACATCATTCTTTTGTTCGAATTTAATTTATGAAATTTGACTTAGTTACAGTGCACCAAAGGTTCTGGGCCTCTCAGTTCATAATGTTGACAGTAGTGAAAACTCTACTCAACTCTTGATGGTGGTTTTGACAGTTTGCTGTTCTCTGTTTACAAAAACAAGGCATTTTAATTTTGCAAATGTAGGCTTTGATTTTCATGAACTGACTCATGAATGTACAGCACGATTGATCGATCAATCAGTTATTTGTAGAGCGCACCACTCACCCGCGAGGGTCTCAAGGTGCTAAGGGGGGGAGGAGCTGCTACTGCTCGAACAGCCAGGTCTTGAGAAGTCTCCTGAAGGTTAGCAGGTCCTGGGTCTGGCGGAGGTGGATGGGGAGGGTGTTCCATGTCTTGGCGGCGAGGTAGGAGAAGGATCTGCCGCCGGTGGTCGTTCGGTGGATGCGTGGAACGGTGGCGAGAGCGAAGTCAGCGGAGCGAAGCTAGCGGTTGGAGGTGTAGAAGGTGAGTCATTTGTTGAGGTATGCTGGTCCGGCGTCGTGGAGTGCTTTGTGCGCATGGGTGAGGAGCTTGAAGGTGATCCTCTTGTTGACGGGGAGCCAGTGCAGGTCCCTCAGGCGGGTTGTGATGTGGCTGTGGCGGGGGATGTCGAGGATGAGGCGTGCGGAGTCGTTCTGTATGCATTGAAGTCTTTTCTGGAGTTTTGTTGTGATTCCCGCATTGATGACTTTGTAAACTAATGTATGATGCACAGCCTCATTTCTAAGTTATCTTCATTGACTCATCAGTAATGAAATAACTATACAGTGCTTTTCTTTGTTGCATTGAGGGTTGCTTCTTCTGCATGTTCCCAGAATTTTGGAATGTGCCTAATTGATGCCTTGATGGCATGAAAGGGGCGATTGAATCCACTGACCCGGTCACTCACAAATTGAAATGAGAGTATGTGATCAATGCAGCGTCATATATATCCACCAACAGAAAGTAAATCAGTTATTTCAAAACCACTACATGTTGTTCTTTTTCATATTGGCTCTTCAAAAAAACTCTTTGATAAGCAGATACAGAATCATTGAGTCATTTCCATTCTCTGCTTAAGAGCATTTATTCTTAAACATGTAGAAGGTTATGTTTATTATAGACAATGAGTCACCAAACTTTTGGTAACTTCACACACACTGTGACCTTAATGGGATCACGTAGTTGACTCCTGGTCTCCCCCTCTGTCCCTGAAGAGATTCCTATTTTCTGTCCAGGGGCTAAGAGAAAGTCATGAGCAGAGAAAATGCAACAAACCTGTTTACTTTCTAGTCCTGCTTTCATGTCCTGAAAGATTAGTGGCCTAATAAGTAATGGGTCAGTGGGTTCTCACCCGCACGCAAACCTGTGAATACGCGCGGGTCGGAATTACAAGTTGGACGATATTTAACCTATCTGGTTTATCTAATGCGGAAGTACCTCAACCTTCATTACATTTTGGTAGATTAAAACCGACGAAATTTAACAGGGTAACTGTGTACTGTATTTTCTCTACCATGCAGATGTTGGTGATTAAAACACCAAAATCCTTATGTTATTCCCCAGAAACTCACAATAGGTGCTGTTTATTTCACCCAATAAATAAGGTACCCTGGTATCATTATATATCTTGGTGCGATAAATACCACCTATACTTTTAATCAGGCCCTAGGAGTAGCAAGTGCAAGGTTATCAAAGAGCAAGCCATGAGTAGCAGTTACTATGACTAGCGACCCCCTAATGAATGCTTGTAATGTTTGTGCCCCCCTACAAGCTGCTTATAAATCCTTTGCAGCCACCAGCCCAGCACAGAGGCGTCACCGCAGAGAAGCGGCAGGACTGTTTGTTTACATCCTCCATTTTGCTCGCGACAGTCCTCTGCACGCAGAAAGCGAGCGATAATGCGCAAGTACTATTCAAATCAGGGGATTAAGATCTTCATTTTTTTTTTGCTTACGCATTCCGATTGCTCTTAAAATATTTGGCACCGCCAATTAGTAACTGAGCAGAGTTAGCTGATGAACGCAATTTTCCACTAGACTGAGCGCCCTATTGTTGTTGAGCTAAGAGCAGATTTCTGAGGTCATTATCGTTCCCTGGTAGCTTGGCCCAGCTGCTCCTGTCTGCAGAAGCCAAACTTTAGAGTGGCGCCTTGGGATGGTGCGCAGCAACAGGGGTCTGGGAAGGGGAAGGTGGCACTGCTGGGATCGAATGTGAGAGGGAAGAAGAAGCAAAGCTATTTGTCAGGTTCTGGAAAGGCACGAATTTTTAGGATACTTCCTGGTCTCTCTTTTATTATTAGGTATCATCAGGTCTTAACGATTTTGAATGAAAAGAAAACGTAAGCAAACATTTGCCATATCAGGGGAATGGCATTGTCACATGGAACATAGCATCTGAATAAATAATGGTAGTCGGTCAAGGCACGTGAGCGTTTTCCCTACTTCCCTACATAGAAGAATACAAAACGTTTGCTCTTAGGTTCATCGGTTTAAACACTATAAGGTCGAAATTTGGATGGCTGAAAAAGTCACATGTTGTCACATTACAATGATGTACAAAACCCGAGGGGCTCCATGTCCACAATCTTCTTATTCTAGAGTGTTTAGTTAAATCTTCATATGTTTCTGATAATCAAAATATATGTTGAAACATTTGCTGATATAAAATATGAACTTGAGGCACATATTGTTGAAACTTATTGTAAATGGTCACAATTGTGCGTCGGATCAAGAGAAAGTGCCTCAGGTGTTGTGTGAAGTCACTTTCCATCACCATCCTAACATATGTGACTTCATGGCACCAGAGCTTCCCAATATATTGTGCCAATGTTATCACGATTAATTCATTCTACATTCAGTGGCAAATGGAGTAATTCCTGATCTCCAACGTCCATTTTCAAATTTCTCACACACCACCTCGAAAATCAGCTTACTTTGTATGAGTGATTTCCAGATTCGAAATTCAATTATTCAATTCTCCAACATCAAAGCAGTAAAAAACAAAAATTACTTTTCACTTTTGTCATATCACTCATAGGGACCTTGGTTTCCTCCTACCACGTGCAGGTTACCGGAGAGCCAAACAAAGTGGTTGTAAGGTGGAAGGTGGGTCGCCATTTTCTTCGGGACTCTAGGAAGACATCAGAGGAGGTAGAAAAGATAAAGGTAGGCCTTCATCTTCCCTCCTCTCTAGAATCTCCTCAGAGTGGTGGTTAGTGGGGAGGTGTATGTGGCACTCTTGACACCATGAGCCACCATCTCCACTTTCTTGTGCTGTTCCGTACAGACCCGCAAGAGGCAAGGGTTTTTGTGTCTCTTCTGAGTGGCTTGGTCCGAAGCACTTTGCATAGCTCTCTCTCTATGCAGACAGCAGCTCTTTCATAGCCTCTTTCACCACGAGGCCTGCACTCTTACTCCCTCATTTTGAATAGAGAACTTGGCTTCCAGGTGGGGAAGCCAGATGTGTCAAAAGACGGTGGAGGAGGCTTGGGGATGCCGGAAATGTATTTTTTTAATACCTAGGAGGTCGCGGGGAGTGAGGGTGCGCACCTAGTGTGGTGGGAAATGGTTCACAGATGGAAGAATTTTTAAGATACAGGTACAACAGAGAAAGTGTTGCGAACATTGTCAGGATGGAAACCATGCTGTTCTATGTTTAGCCAATAAAAGTGAGGGAAATAAAGAGTGCGGTGGAGGATGCTAACGGGATATGCTTTCTTTAATGAAAGCAGACTGCAAGAAGTAACATTTATTCTGAAGTCACTAAACACCTTTGTTAGTATTATTTCTCACTTTTTGCAGTTATTTAGGAATGCCCAAGTCAGACGTATGTCAAGCAGAAGTTCCACCTCTTCCAATATAAACTATTCAGATACCATCATCTGTTACACCGCTTTTACCCGCATACCATTATCTGGGTCTTTTGTAGATTGACAAGACGTTTGATGCTCTCAGAGTGGATGTTGTTCAATTCAGCCTTCACTACAATAGGGATGCAGTTATACCCCACATTATCATAGTAAGGCTCACTCATATTCTTTTTCAATCCTTGTAGAGCAGAACATATTGCTAGGTAAATGCTTGGCATGGCCATTAATATAGATTTTAATGAGTATTGGTGCAAAAACACAACTTTGCATAATGCACAACTGCATGGGATTTTTTTTTATCAGTGAGGGCTATCCAACATAATCTACATTTCCTAATCCATTTTGTTCTTGACATTTCAGACAAAATGGATACCAAACTGCACTTGCCATTTCAGTTTATTAATTATTTATAGCAAAAAAAGAGTACACTCTTGTTCAAGCCTCTTATAAATTCAATAAATACACAATGCAGTGGGTGGGGCTAGCTCTGAAAAAGTAGTTAAAATCCCTGTTTTATGCATCAATGATCTTTCCTATGTGAAGCTAATTTGAGCATTTGTCATTTATGCAAGCTAGCATATCTCTCATGATTATTGTGGAGAGGATTTTACTTTAGGAGCATAACTATATTTTCCTGACTTATCAGCCGCTACCTCCTTCCCCATACCTATTGCCTTCCCCCTGGACATCTCAAGGCATGAATTATGGTGTCTTGTTTAATTGCAGCAATATGGCGGAACCCTAATTTCCTCTACCCCCACAGACACTAGCAATTAGCTACCAAAAATCAGAGACATCTGCTTGCACCTTCCCTTCAAAGTGACTGAGACCCAGCCAATGACTTGGCCATATAAGGTGGATTATTGTAGCAGCTTGCGGATGGCAATTCTCTAATAGCTGGTCTCTACCCTTAAAAAAATGACAAAAATTTCCACAGGAATATTATACAACCAGCCAAGGCATAGTCATGCACCTCACTCCACTGGTGATAAGCAAAATTGTTACCTGTCACGCATAGAATTCATAACAAAATGTCCATCTGAATTTAATAGAGTTGCTTGTAGCTCTGTGCTCTTACCTCTACTGATTGTTCACAGTGATCATAAACCCACTCTACTCTCAGCCAACTGTCAGCTCCTAATAGTACCTTCAACTAAACAGCACCACTCCTGGGTCCGTTTCCCCAAGCTCCTCAGCCCTCTCTAATGGAATGCCACACTAAGTCAGCTCAAAGTGATCCCATTTTTTCCTGGGTTCAAAAGAGCCCTCGGTAGTCATCTTCCTGAACTTGATACTCAAACTTCAAAACAAAACCTAGATTAAAGCCCTGTCTCTTCACAGCTCTACTTCTGCCCTGTACACTCCATCTTGGCAATGTAAATATGTAAACTTTGTGATTATCTGCATTTAAAGACTGTTGTAGAGTCTGTTATCATATGAAAATTCTAACTATCATGTAGCAGTTATCCTAAATTATTTAAGCACCTCTACCGCAAATTGTGTGATGGACTGCCTGCTGCAATGGGCAGTATATCTGTTTGAAAGACTGCTAATTTCAAAATCAATACAAAAATAAAATATAAATATGACTAGAAGTTCAAATATCTATTTTAAAATAAATCATCTCAGGGCACATGGCATGGAGCACTAAACTTACAACAACATTCAATCCCCAATTTCTGATCCACATTTTGGTCCCAAATTGGTTTCCCTGGCAAGATTAATTTAAAGCATTAAAAGTTCACATTTCCAGTTTCCATTGTTGTATTTTTGTCATTTTGGTGTCATTTGAAAATATTCTCTATTTTTATAATTCGGAGAAGGATATTTATTGTGTTGTGTTCTCAGCTTTGTAATTGTTTTGGTACTTCGAAGTGCTTTACAAATGTTCTTAAGTTAAGCCTGTTGGCTCTTTGCCATAACTACCAGGGGTTGAGCTCAGGTTTAAATTACTGTAAATCTTTACAACAAGAATGGTGACATTATTTCATGTGGTGGGTTACAATTCACCACAACTAGTAATCCACTTTCTCCCACTCCCACAGTGTGACCACTAGATGGTTTTAATGGCCTAAGCCATTGGACATCTTCCTACTTGACCGAGTACCGGTTTGTATTCTGTCCAGAAGACACTCAGTACACTTACCTTCATACGTGTTGTTTTATGTGCCACATCTGAAAAGAGGGAATTTATTTTGCAAACTGATGGATTTCTTTTTACAGATTATTTCTTGTTTGAAACACATAAAGCTGTATTACAAAAAATATTCAGGCTCTACTGCCTGCAGAACTGGCACATTTAAATTAGTCCATTCTGTCTAGACATGAAGATTTTTCACACGAAATGTACCCACTATTCTGAGCCATATGTGTGTTGCCATTCTGATACAGCTCTCAAATGAGGCAGACCTTGAAGGCTAGCTAAATGTGGACTGAAATTCATCCTGCGTAGATTTAGGGAAGCGGAACGATGATCCAAAGTGTGTGTTACCAGTATATCATAACCAAAGTATTGTCTGACAGAAAAATTGTGTCTATGTCAATGTAATTCTCTATCCCCTGTAATTTGCATCTTGTATAATGTTTTATAATGTAAACATCTTCTTTACCTCTGTACTCGGAGGGTGCAGCCCAATCAACAATTCACCTTTAGATTCGCTGAGCATTCCATCAACCTGTCAATTAAACCCTCCATTATGTTGACTTCCTATTACATTAACTAGGTATTAGCACCAACAGTGGATATTGCAAAAGTTAGAATAGTGAATCTGCTGAGTCTGAGTAATGGAACCCAAAGGTAATAGTTATGAATAGTGATAAGTTAAGCATAGGAGTTTGAGGTTGTTGCCTAGAGCCAGTCTAAAAACCCCTCTGTCCTTGTTGGGGTAACAGCAGGTGGTATTGTTGAGCCACAAAAGGCTTCTATTTGCTGGTGGGGAATTACAGTATTGAAATCTTGTTATCAAACTGTCCCATGTACGGTTAAAAGGTGTGTACACCTGCTCTGAATGCCTGACTGTATGTGAAACTGGTATCCGGAGTTTCAGTTTGTCCCTGGCATCATACTAATTTAGCATGCAGGCACACACTTAGGCCTGTCCATGACAATGTGAGGTCCAGGACCTGTCCTGTGACCTGGAGGCATGCATTAAGTGTCCCCTTTGTGAGACATTGGACTACTGTTGCTGCCGCAGGAGTATTGTGTAAGGCAGTGGCTACAGCCTGCCATGTTTTGTGATTTATAGTTTGCACAGGTGAAACCCAGAATCTTGCGATGGTATCCAGTGTGCATTTTGAGTACATATGTGTATATAGTGAATTTGTGATACCTGTATGGTAGTAGGCTCTAAGTGTTTGTGTGAGTTTGAGTTCTGAAGCCAGTGGAATCCATCAGAGATGCCCCTGTTTGCACAGCACACGATGGAGGATGAGGACAGCTTTGCCAGACAGAAGTGTATTGTGTTGCTGACTAGTTCTTCCTGAGCACTGCTATTTGGAATATGGTAGGTGTGAGGAGAGTATTTTTTATTCAAGATGCGGAAGAAGCTAGGTCAGGCCTGAACTTCTGTCTGTTGATGATTACTGCTTTAAGAGACCAATGACAGCCAGGCACCGGGAGCTCACACTTTATGTTTTGGACATTGATTGTTTGGAGTCAGAACCTATTGCTATCTGCCATGAGCACCATCATCATACACATAGTATGTGTCTGGAGAACAGTCTGGAAATTACGTTTAAAAAGGAACCAACTTAAATTGGTTCTGAAGCATGAGATGGTGGATCAACATCCCCTCTCTGGAAAATGTGTATAAAAGTAGGATACAAAACACCTAACTTGGTCTCAGTTCCAAGTTCTTCATGACCAAGGAAAGGAGTATTCTGTACAGTACTCAATGGACTTCTGTGTAACAGGGCTGGTATCTGCCTGACAGCCAGTCTACCAGAGGTGAGGAGACATCACGTGAATGCTGAAAATTCTACTGGTGAAGATAAAGTCTTCTTAGTACCTAGAAGTCTGCCCCCTCTGGAGAGAGAAAAGAAGTCAGCCTGGATCTACAGGAGGAGAGACTGCTAAGGAGGAGGATCCCAGCATATTCTAGGCATGAGGAAGACCCAGAGAAAGCAGACTCCGCAAGTGAGTGAAGCTAGCAGTGACCCATGCTGTAATTGGGTCTCTCAGTCTATGTCCACAGTTCTTGCTTAGAACTGCACCTAAAAACCTATACAAATTCATCAACCATTGTGTTCCTCTTAAAGTTGCTGCAGGCTGTGATCTGCAACTGCTTCCATTCATTAAGGAAGGAGCTGTGTCTTCACCAAGGTAGAGCTGGTCAGCCTGGAATGGCTGCTACCAGGGACACTTCACTGACCATTTGGTTTGGTGGGGCCCGCATCTGCCTTGCTGTAGGGCTCATTTGCATTCCGCCAGTGGAAGTCCACAACAGCTTTAGATGCTTCGATCACAGCAAGAGAACCCACCATTATGCATTTGTCTGCCGCATCATGTTCTGAAGGGATGCTGCTGAGGACACAGGTTGCACCCAAAATTCTCCAACAACTGCTGAAGAGTCAACAAACAGTTAACACAAGCTGCTGCACAGGGTCAGTACAGAGAGACTGTAACACAACCAAAGACTCAAGTGTGTGGAATTGAGCCTTTTCTGGGTTCATCAATATTGGGGTTAGAATGAGTGATGGCATTGCTCAACTGAACCTGTGGGCCCAGCGTAAAGTAATCTGACACAGAATGCTTTTTTCTATAAATGATAGGGTCACCTGGCTGGGAGAGAGTACTGTAGGAAATGTAGTGTCAAGGAGAGATTATACTGGAGTACCACCCAGTATTCACTAATCTAATTGCATTGTGTAGTATTTAGTTTTGCTGTGTGATTACAAGTACTTTCATTTACAGAAATACAAGCACTGGACTGGGCATTAAGCCACTGTGCTGTAGGCTGGATGTTGAGGGCTGACCTCTTGCCTCCACATTACTTCCCTGAAGCTCCCAGAGTAGCCTTTGCTACCCTGAGAGTCAGTACGAAAACATTGTACTTGGCTTAGTTTGAAGAGCCATAGTGAGAGGAGACCCAGGACACCAGTGGAAACAACACCAACCACCACAGTTGGAGTCTAGTAGCCCCTGTCTACCCTGTGGCTTCCCAAATGAAGTATGACTTCAGACTCATAAAATGTGGTATTGGATTATTAAATCTATGCTTCCCATATATGCCTACTTTGATTATACCAGAATACAATTTAGTGCTAGTTGCTGACAGTAAACAGTTGAAATGCACATTGGTTAAATGTTTTCAATCCGCATATTGTCTCTATTGTTTTTTTAAGAAGATCATAAACAGCATTTTCCCCATCTTCACTTGTTATTTGAGGGTTTTGCATGATTTTTGTGTGCTGCAGAGAAACACGTTTGCAGTGCTTTTTATCCCTTGGTAAAGAATACTGTCCATGTTGCAAACCTTCTACAGAGGTTGGAGGTGAGTTCATTAAAATTACATCCACCGGGACATCTGGTAAAAGTGGTTAGAGTAAAATATCCAATAGACACCTACCGAGACCAACAGCAGCCAAAAGTTCAGCTTTCAGTAGTTGCCCTCTTTACAAGGAGGGCAAGATTCTTTTGTATAAATTACCACAACATTTCCAAATTCTTTTCTTTTGTTTATTCACCTTGTCTTAATAATACAGTTAAGTGCCTAGACTTAAGGGATAACACATGCTATAAGATCTGCTTTAAGGGTCGTCTTTTAACACACCCTTCATATGGCAAAACACATTACTTTCCATGACTATATAGTTTAGATCTTTCGCACTGATCCAATAACCATCTTTTTCTCTTATATTTTAATCTAGCCATACAAAACACTCGAAAAAGCGTACAGGGAAATATTGAGGGATGTTTCAGGAAATGAGGAACAAGTTATAGTTGAAGAATACAAGTTGGCATGCAAGTTATAGTGGAAAATTCAAGTTAGCATGCAAATTGTAAAACTTTGCCCACTTAGAATGTGTTATACAGTACATCACACAACACACATGCAAAGTTTGAAAATTATTACAGGAAATAACTAACCTTTCTCCTATGTTGTGCCAGTCTCACGGTGGTGTGTTATGATGGTGCAAAGCCCTGTCTACAATTGTTAGTAGATATAGCTTTACGTCAAAAAACAATAGGTGGTAGCCATAGAACACCCATACACTACCCATGGGACGGCTCCCTGATGCAAAGTAATGTATAGAAGGACATAGGACTACTTTGTTTTACTTTTAAGCAACTTTCCAGCATGCTTTGAGCTGGAAAGTAAACAAAAACTTGAAACGTTATGTCAGTCTATGTCCCTGATGCTGATGATGAATCTGGCCATTTTTCATCTATTTCACTACTATTAAACTTCATCTTAACCACGATGAAATATAACCATGGTTATTTAAAGCCCGTGAGCTGTGTTTGTGATGCAAGGTGAGTACGGGATTTGAGAGCATACCATGATTGCTAGCCCTAAGTGGTGGTGTTGTGGCAGAGTCTGAGGTGGTATTTGTTTGAAGTTGTGGAATTTGATTATCATATACGTAGCAAATATTTGTTGTTGAGTTTACATACACAGGATAATCCTATGTTATCAAAGACCTACTTTGTGAAATTTTTAGGGTCCCTGGGGATTTGGAATCTGATGATAAGAAGTGGAAAGTTGCACTACCCCATCCTCAGATATAGTCGAATGGCAAAGGGAAAAACACATATTGTTTCTCTTGAGATATTCTTTCCTAAAAGAAATGCCAGTCTGCCCAAAATAGAGGAACTTTTGAATATGCACTGGCAGAAATCTTAAGCTAGACATGGGACAGATGACATTTAAGGATGACAACTGTCAGTTTCAAAATAGGTATTAGAATGCCAACACTGTCAGATTTCCTTTTGATCTGTATTGTTATGCATCCCATGATCAATAAAAAGCATATTGGGGGTTATACATTTGAAAAGTGTTCTTCTATTTAATTTAATTTGTTTGGCCCTGTTTTTGCCAACCAGCACTTGTAGCATTGTATATAGCAGGTATTGCTTTTACCCCAGTACTAAACCTAGTGCCCTCAGAAAGTTGGAAGGGCTGAGATTACCTTGTGATCTGCACATCACCACATATGTTATGAAAGAGCATTAAACTCAGCCAACCATTCTGACATCTTCCTGTATTTCTACAAAACGTAGCTGTAAATGGTGTGTTACTTTTTGATACATGCAATCAAAGGTTCTCTAATAAATATATATATATATTTTTATAAGAGCTACACCCTTCCAAAGTGATTAGTGGCATCTTTTATTAATGATTCAATCTGAATGTAATTGATTTCTCATATACATTCTGGTGTGGAGTGTACCTTAAGATGTTTTTTATCCATTTAATGGTCTAATGTGTTGGCCTGTAGAGTTACTGACCATAGAGGATCATAATACAAGTAAGAAGTCTTCCATGATAAAATATTTTCTTTTTGGTCTCATACCCCTAAATGCAATTATAATCTGTACACCTGATTCATTACTAAGGTTCTATTTGTGGAGAAAAAAACAGATGTGCACATGTTCAATCAATGCTTCTTTTTATATTTTAAGATGCACAGCATTTTATCGTCTATGCTTGGCACAACACTAGGCTGTTGCCAATATGGTACTTTGAAGAGCTTTGAAATGAATATGCATGGTGCATTCTATCACTCACAATACCTATGTGGCTATGGAATGTTCTATGTGAAAAGCTCTACAGAACACTCAAAGATCTGCTAGTTACAAAGAACACTTGCACTTGTTCTTTCCTATTATAGCACAAACTCCAACATCTAAAGACCCTATTGTGATGGGATAAAAAACAGGCTATGCAGTACATGTGGTAACTTAGTATACTGTGAGAGTGGTGGACAGGGAAACATTTCCATTACTGAGAAATATTATTGCTGATTACTCTCCCAGGAATATGTCTTTGAACATTCCGACTGCATTTCAGAAGTTGACACGGCTATCAGCTCAAGCGAATCACCTATAAGTAGCCACCTACATGTAAAGCTCCATAGGCTTTAGTATTTTAATGTTTTGCCAGGTGGTCAGTCTTAAAATCCTTAAAGGACTGCATGAATAGCAGCTAGGTTGAAAGGAAGCTCTTCTCCTTCTGTGTTTCCAAATATTGTAAAAGGTAAGTTCAAATCCAATATTCTTATGTTGAATCCAGAGAACCTTAAAGTGGATAACTTATTTTGCTTTAATAGAGGCAAAATGGCAATTGTCCTCCTGTTTTACTCACCCAGCCCTTGCTTTGAAGCTCATACTTTTGTCCAACTTTTTCTGATTTCTCGTATAAAGGTGACTGCTGGAGGAAATAAAATGGCCATCACCTCTAACCTTGTTAGCATCCTGCTAATGGTCAGGATTAATACCAACTGAAGTATATTTCAATATAGCTAACTCATCCTGAAAGCATTCAAAAGTCATTTCCCTCAATAAATCACTACAAAAATTTGAAACAGCCTCTTTGCTTCCAGATTTTTTGGCAGTGTTGAAACTTTACTGGCATCTCAAAATCTTTAGATGTAAATGAGTTGTTCTTGGGATATAGGTATGTATAGTGTTTACCAACAGTGCTCAGAAAATCATTTCTGAGCAAGTCAGGCTACTCTGTATGACTAAGTGCTAGACATAATTGTATTGTCTCTTTTGACCATCTCCTTGGTACACCAGCATATTTAGACATATTTATGCTCTACACACCACATTATAATAAATGATATGTTCCTCTTACTTTCAAATGCACGTCTTGGCGGACTCTAATAGCAAGCCTTGTTGTGGTTGATATATGTCAGTAATAAACTGTGGCAACATAATGTGTCCCAAAGAAGACAAGACTTACATTGATTGCAAATGGGGTAACTCCTCATCAGTACTTCACTGTCTTTGACAGTAGATAATCACGGCTGACCCCATTATTTATTCTTCAGCTTGAAGGGGGCTAGCTTGAAAACAACATAAATTAGGCAGAAGATGGTTTAATTGCTTAAACTTTACAATTAGGTTTGGCAGGCAGACAATGCAATATTTCTGAAACATTTTTGTTTTATTGTTTTTGATTGCGACCGAGGAAAAGTACTGCTCGTGTGAGAACGAACTGTTGCCAACTGCGCACAGAAAATTAGATTTTCCACAGCAGGAGCAATAAACAAAGCTTCACCACATTGCTTAGAATCATGTGCATTATTAACTCGAAGTAAGATAGTTTCTATCACAATGAAAGGCAATCCTTTTATTTGCTAGACCGTGCAGAAGCAACTTTCAAGGTCACATTTCAGGATGGGAACATGGAAGTTTCAAGCAGGGCGTTAACCGCGGGGAGGGAGCAGCGAATACAGCGGGTGGCTCACATACTGTTCGAAATAGCTGTGATTAAACATGTGAACATAATTTAATGAATGTAGCTACCAGTAAAGTCGCCCCTCTTCCCGGTGGCTGAAACAGTAAATGCCCTTGTGAGGAAAGAAAAAAGAAAACCCCAACTTCGACCTTCTTTCTCACCTTAGAAAACTGAGACAGGAGGCAATACATATGCCACGCTCGGCTCCATAGCACCCGTAACAGAACAAACACTGTTTGCTGTGTGGCCCAAATTTACACGACTTCCTTACTATTAATAGTAGCATTACTGCTGGCAGGACTCCCAGCGATAATTGCAAATTCACTGCTAAATCTCCATTTAAGAAATGTGCTGCCCCACAACGATGATAGTTACAGGAGAGTAGGTATCAGTGCAGCAGGTGCAGTGGGACCAGGTGCACCCACAGTACCCCATGAGACCAGGGACCATCTTATTTTCCTGTGTTAAGCGGCACAGGCATCCTTACAGCGTCACTGTATACATACTATTGAAGTAAGTAAGATCTGTGTTGGGCTGGTATATAAAGAGCCACAGCTAGAGCTGGTTAATCCTATGAGTAGGTTTGGTCACTGACCACACCAAAAAAAGCGCCATAAAAGTGGTTTATGTTGCAATAGCCCCATCCTTGCCCTTCCTCTATTATATTTGGCAGTACGTTTACTCTGGTAGTATCATGTTTAGCTGCTGGAAAAACCATTTGGAGCGGTCATTTTTGTGTTCCTGGAGTCATCTTTTTATTGCTGGTGGTGTGTTTTACCACCAGTGTCAATTAGCCCACCTGGGCTCACGTCATTGCGACGGCGCACTGCCCTGGCCTGCACCACGCCGTAACTTTTTAAAATGCTGCACCAGATGCAGACTGGGTAAATGCATCTTGTCACCTTCAACGTACTCCTCCCAGCAGAGCTACGCACTCGTACCCGCTGTGTGGGCAGCACATTAGTGAAAGAAGTTACTGCATTTTGAGGTCACCGGTCTGCCTTCAACTGTGCAGGTGGCAACCGGGCCTGATTTTGAAAGGGATCAGAGATCTCCTGCACATGTGTGCAGTGAATGTCTGCACCCACATGTGGGTGGATGGCTGGGGGAACCACAGGACTGTGTAAGGAGCGGCCTTCCTCATTTGCATGGGTGCCTGGCCCAATAGAAATGAGGGAATGCCTGCTTGAGATTGGCAGGGACTAAATATGTGTCATCACAATCTGCTTTACAGAAAGGGCCACTCAAGCGTCTGTACCCCCTTCTGTAATAACCAAGTGCACTGGAAGGCCAAAAGGTGGGCACATGCCCTTTGTTCCCCAGGGTACTTTTACTAATATGGCCCTTGGTGTTTACTACCGGTGGCAAAGCCTTGTGGCTGAAGGTAATTGATAAGTTCCCTCCCAGCAAGATGACTGTTCTATATTCATAATCATGGCATATCGATTGTGTACAGTGGCAGTGTTCCTTCAGTATTGATACCCGGACTGCAGAAGCAAGGCACACTCAGTTGAAGTCTCTCATAGTACTTGACAGTGGGGTTCTTGCTGTCCTACACCGCCTTTTTAGCTGACCAGTTTTAAGGATCATAGAGGAAAATATATAGCTTAGACAAATATGAATACTGCAGTGTGTCTACCTTCACCTTTATATTTGTCAAAATCATGTTTTTATGTTTAGAGAAAACACTGTTATGGTTTTAGACGTAACCTTATTACACACAAGAATATATTTTCTTCATCATCATAATACAGAACTATGGGCCTTATTTTCTTCATCATCATAATACAGAACTATGGGCCTTATTTAGGGTTTGCCGGATGGGATGTGCCTTCAAAACATGACAGAAATCTCGTCTGCCATATTACAAGTTCCACAGGCTATAATGTCTTGTAATATTGTGGATGGGATATCCACCACATTTGTAACATAGTATCTTGTCTACCAAGCTCTAAACAAGGCTCTAGTTCTTTTTTTTCTAGGTTCAGCTTTTCAATGATGTTTTGTAACTGAAAATAGTAATCATTAAAACATATTTTTGTTTCTATACGAATTTAGGTATCTCTGTAGGCAGCCACATTTCACTAGATTGCGAGCTTTGAGCAAAAGTATTTTCTTTCAACCCTTCTCTGACCAAAGACCAGCAAAAGATCCTTGGACAGCACCAGCTTGATCCCTAGTTCACTGCGTTTCTAACAGGCATACTGATCCTTAATACTATCCTTTCAGCACTCCTGGCCTTCCTGTTACAGAGTTTGCAAGCAGGTCAGAATGAAACTTTCACAAGGTGACTCATCTTCAAGAGAATGGCACCATACCCACATCAGTCTCAAGTAGTCTCTAAAGAAGTGGTTCCTAACCTGTGGTCCGGGGAACCCTGGGGGTCTTTGAAGCCTCCTGGAGGGGTCTGCGCCTACTCGGAAAATTAAATAATATTAACAGATTAATAAAGTGTATATGGGACAAGAAACTAAATGTACAATTTAAAACGTAATGTAAATATGTAGGAATTTGAAACTGGAGGCTAAATTAAATTAGTATCCTTAGATTGATGCATCCGCATTGCTTCCACAAATCAAAGAGAATATAGTGTGGATGATGAGTGGCCTCGATTTAATTTAGAAAAGGTCCGACCTTTCTATTAAATATATATATTTTTTTTATTTACGTGTATTTGCAAATTAAATAAAATGTATCATTATTTGTGTATTTGTTTGATGAATGCTTTTTCCTGTATTTTTATGTGTATTGTTTTGCAGTTTGAATAATTGAAAATGCTTTGGCCGGGATCCCAACTTCCCATAATGACTCAGTGGGGGTGTCCCCGGATTCAAATCATTATTCAGTGGGAGTGCCTAGGTTCCAGTATTAATTAAGTGGGGGGTCCCCAGAGGTCAAAAGGTTGAGAACCACTTCTCTAAAGGAATGAGATTTGGGCCGATGTTCTGAGTGGACCACAGAAGGATAAGGTAGTTAATGCTCTCAATACATTGCATTACCTCAGGGTTTGGTATTTACTGCATAAAATAAATACCTCATTCTGAGTTTTCACACAGAATCGGTGTTTACTGCAACACATTTTGCATGTTTCAGAGTGTTCCTAATGTAACTTTTAGCACATCAGACCTTTGGAACTTTGTCAGGAAAATGTCCAGGGCAAAGTGTCTACTGTTAAACTAATAATTCTAATCCTGGCAAACTTTTATTTACACAGCAATTAGATTTTATGCTTATACTAAGGCAAAACGTTCATGTAGGAGGCATTTTTTGTCCTCCAGTTTACCACTTAGACAACCCAAAACATAGCTCTTCTGCCTCTTTAATATGGCTTCTCAGCACTTCATCTAAAATATAGTCAATTGCTAGCACTCGAATTCAGAATATGAGGCACATCACTGACCTCTAGAAAGATCTAAGTTATTTGCCCCTCTATAGCTATAGCTCACATGAGAGAAGCACTGACTATTTTGTCTGCTTCATGCTATCTTTCAAAGATTGGTTTCGAGCACTACACATGTTATACTCGGTTGTGTTCATGTTTTTCCTATGCTTTGTACGTATTTTTCCATATTTACTGGCATTAAAAACTTCATGATGTGATCCTTGATTGTTTTCAACAAATGTCATTGTCCTAATCTTCCTTATTTCTTTGGGTATGGTATGCGCTGGGGATCCAGGTCTGGCGGGAGGCTCAAGCATCCTGTGATTTTGGACAAATCACTAAGGGCCAATTACGAGTCTGGCAAGCCAAGGACCGCCAGACTTGTGGTGGTGCGGCGGTGGTGGTCCAGCCACTGCTGCACCGGCGGTCCGACCGCTCCATTGGCTGTGGCGCAACAGTCAGAAGCTTCCACTGCCATGAAAACCCTGGCAATGAGGAAACAAAGGGGCCCTACAGGGCCCCCTTGTGCCTCTGCGCACTGTATATGCACACAGGGGGGCAAACATATGCGCCCCTCTGTGCATGCACACCAGTTCCTGCAAGGCATGGACGTTACAGTCCATGCAGTGCATGAACCTTGTGAGGCAGTCCCATTGCGGTGCCTCTTTCAAAGGCACAGCCTCCTTTGAAAGGGCACTGCAGGGAGTCACTCCATGCTGCCCGCCCGCCAGACTACAAAAAAACGTGTACACTGGAGTGCGGCTGGCAGCAACTGTGGGTGGTGTGGGGGTGGGGGGTCTGCCTGCCACTGCATCGCCAAAAGTCATAATCAGGCCCTGAATCTCCCTGTGCCTACAAAAAAAATGAATGTTTCTGTCTGTAGTGCAACTGGTGTTCATGTAAAGCGCTCTGATACTTTATGGTTGAGTTTGAGCTATAAAAATCTACAAAAAAGAAAGAGAATAGGTGACCATTTTGAAACATGGCTGCCTTGACCCAGCATTATGAATAGTTAGTATGGCGTCAGTGATCATCAAAAGGTCACTCTCTTAAAGTATTTTATACACCACCCCTGTGACAAGCACCAACATGTGTCCATCAAGCACACAACCTTTTGTTTATTAATACTTTGCCCCTCATGGACTGACCTGATCAGGATAAACCCATAATGTTAAATTCTTCACAGAACTTCTCAGAACTCACTCATATAAATTCCAGATTGTCTTCACTCTGAGCATTATGTGTTCTGAACAAATTGATTCTCTGATTAGAGACCAGACCAGTCAACCTGTAAATGCCTATTGGCAGTGGCTCAAACACAGAAAAAAGGCGGTCCCTTGATTCACCACCCCCTACACTTGAATGCCTTAGCCGCGCCATGTGATCCCAATTTAATTACCTGCTCCTAAAGCAGATCAAAACTGCCCATTTGAGGCAATTTTTGTATGTATGTATGCATAAGCATGCCAGTTACAGGGCACTCTCAAGTTGCCAAAAGTGTCATATTTAACGCTAAGCATCTGAGTACACACATACAAAATTTAAATTAATAATAACAACATATTGCTGAAATGTGAATTGCAGTTTATTTTTGACACGAAAACGATCTATTTATCGTGTTTACAGACCCTTAAACACAAACCAATCAGACCAATTTTCAAATACTTTTCCTGGGTCAAAGGGCAAGGAGCCTAACATCTGCTGTACAGGCCTCATTATACTTACCCGGAGTGAGCTTGAATGTAATGATTCACGGCAACAGATTTTGTTTGGTCTTCACTAGCACGCTCAGCACTGAGAAGGATTCTCACAGTAAAGCCGCTATCATCACCATGCCTTGTTGTGAATCATTAGCTCCAGTGCTTAATTTAAGCCGGTGGTTGGGGGGCACAACAATTATTTCTTTTGGACCGGCACTTTTATTTACAGAGGACAAGAGGGAGAAAAACATATAGATAGGAAAGCTCGGAGGAAGAGAAAGACGGCAAAACCATCATGAAGGGAGAAAGTAGGAACCTGCAAGAGCGATAAAAAGAGGCAGGGAGTGTCTGGTAGGAAACTACCAGGCTTGGTATTCGGCTCCCCAACGTTAAATTCCACTTGCCACGGGCTTCTAAACAGACCTTTGGACACCAGCACTCTTTCTTTTACTAATTAAGCATTTGCTCAACTATATTTTTGTCTTATTTGTTTGTAGAATATCTGCATTATCAGAACATCACTTGCTCTTTTACTTTATTTGAGGTTTTATTCTCTCTAGACCTCAGAGGTAAACAGTAGGCATTAACTCGATGTTCCACTAGGAGTTTTTCAGCGTATTTTATCTCCCACGTTTCACTTAACTCCAGCAGAAGTCTTAGAGGACACTTTTGAAACCTGTTTGCAATTCATTTTAATGGCATAAACAAAAATGCTATATTTTGCTAAACTTTTTAAGTCTGAACAGGTCAGATTTATTGTTTTTCTATATTTTGCTAGATTGTTTTTTGGTAGTTTGAAAAGGGTAAATCCGTATTAACTTTGTACTATTTTGCGGAATTTTAAGACTTTGAACAGTTTAGATTTGTTGTTTTCATTTTACAAGCTTGTTTTTGGCAATGTTAAAGGGTACATTTTTATTTTTAATTTCTTTCAAAAATCGCATCTTTTGTTTTTTAAATTTCTAGCCCGGTACACTATAGGCTGCACTATAAATCAAATCCCAAACATCGAGTAAAACCATGCACCACAACTCATACGACAGATCACACAATGCATAAATACATACATTTAACATACTAAACTCATTATGTTGAATATTACTCACAATGCCATGTATTATGCAGAGAGCATTGCAAAATACAACACACGCCATACACCACTCTATATGCCCACACAACACTGAACATCCAACAATATCCCAAGCAGACAGTCCCATTTTTCATTGTATAACACTTAATATAAGCATTTCGTCAAGATCTAAGCACTTCCAGTTCTGATAGAAAAGGAATCTGAGGTGCAGGGAGATTGAGATGCACTGAGGTAGGTGTAAGGCCCTGGTGACATTTTTTAACGAAGAACATTTTTGTATATGTCTAGAATACTGGATTTCAAATATTTTTATCATAATTTTTCGTTTTCATCAAATTACGCTTTTGTGTCTAATTTTTGTCTGCAAGTATTGCCATAGCTGATATAGCCTCTTATCCCATTCCATATACTATGCAGCATCTCATAGTATGAACCATACCCGTCCATCACTTCAACAGGAAACACTGTGCATCGCACTATATCATTTTGATATATAAAACAAATACACAAGCCATACTCTTAACTACATAGAATAAACCACAACACATTCCTTGTACAATAATAACCCACAGCCAGTGCTTACTTTGAGCCGGTGGTTTCCGGTGCTCATCACCGGCACTTAATTGTTAACACTGGCGCTTATGACAGTCTGCCGCAAGGTGGCGCTGTCTTGCTAATTTGGAGATGACCACAACAACGGTTATTATTTCTATATGTATTAAAATGACTATTACCTGCTGCCCACGCCATTCTTATAGCTTTGGGGGCCTGGAACAGTACGAATTGTCACACTTCTAGGAGTTAGAATGTTAGTAGTTGTGTTGTTACTATCTATCATTAGCAGCATGGCAGGAACAATGTGTGGTGCAAGCTGCAGTGGTCTCTTGACAGGAGCACTGGCACTTATTTGTTTACAAATTAAGCACTGCCCACAGCAGGCACTCTATTCCCAGTACATAACACGTCACACTGTACACCATAACCCATATCTTATTGTACACCATTGCGCCAAATAAGCGCACCATACTATTCACTCTAAGGCACACCTTATCCCATAATCATACAATGCACAACATGCCATACATTGTATAGTCATATATCACAGTATGCATTAAACACAAACACGATACATCATTATTCATAATCTATCAATCATACACCAAATATTATACAACCTCTAATATAAGCAATGAATTACACAATGATCCACGTGCTATACCATATTCTGTACCATAAGACAAATAATTTGTAAATCTAACCTAAACTTGATTTTTTCAGAATCTTTTCCACAGTTTGGGCCGCAAGTGTTCAAAATAACTTCAAACTGTTGGGGTTGGTAGGCTCTGACTTTTCATGAGGAATTATTTAGGAAATCACTGGTCACATCATCACCAGTCTCACTTAAGAGTCTGCACCAAATGTATTTCGTAATTGTCAAACTGTCATCTTACTGATTATATTCTGCCTGTATGATATGCAGTTTAGCAATTATCAAGGTCCTTTTTAGTGGTCTGATAACCTTGGTGCGTTTCTTGTGATGTATAAAAGTGTAGAAGAGCTGTAGCGTCGCCCCACTGCTCTCGTAGCAGTGTAAAAGCAAAAATAAGGTGATATTAACATAAGTTATTTCTGTTATAGTCATTTTATTTTCATGATCAGTCAGGTTGGGCGGGACGGGCGGGCTGGGAGGAGGAGTGTTTGCTGCACTCCAAAGTCGGCAAGACTACTTGGCTGGCCCTCTCGGGCCAGGCAAACAGTCCTGCACACTTCGCATGTTCCCCACCAGGCAACATTATAGAGCCTCGTGGGGAACATTCCCAGCCTCCCATTCCCAGTCTGAGCGCCGAGCCACGTTGTGGTTGGATTAGTGGAGGAAGCTTGAGTGCTTCCAGGTTCTGGTGGCCACAGAGATGATGAGGGATGGCAGCGGCAGGCGAGGAGGTAAGTGTGTTTTTAAAATAAAATGTACACCCCTCCCCCGGTCCTCTATTCTCATTCCCTGCCAGCCGCTACTGATGATAGATAGTAAGGTCCTCTAAAAGGGTCATAGGTCGTTGTGTTCATTTTGTATTAGTGACAAGTTTCAGGCAACACTTGCTTTTGATGAAAAAAGTACTTCTTCAGGGTGTGGTATCGTCAGAGACTGTCACCTAATTTTAGAATGTTTACAAAACTACAGGAACTTGAGTAGTGGGAATACTTTTAGCATTCATATATTCCTTTATCAGGCAATCAATCTCCAGTCTGGGGCCGTTCAATAGTTCTGGTCTTGGATGAAACACATGTGATTACATTTGTGCATTGACTACTGAGCAACACATAAACTAGACACATAACACATGTAATATGAGTAAGTTGAAAAACTAATCACACAGATGATCGAATAAATACAACAGGAACAGAAGTGTGCCAGAAAGTACACCAGCGTAATGGAACATACACATGTATCACGGGGGTCGAACCAGCATAGCAGAGTCTGAATGGATAAATGGCTCAATGTAGATATTAAACGAATGACATAAGAATAGTAAGATCGCCTCGGTAGGAGCAAAACACTGGCACAATAAAGTGAAACCAAGCGTTTTTTAGGATTAAATTGATCATTGTTTAATATGTAAAAATTATTGCAATTAATTGCTCATGATGATATCAGCTGGACCATATGAAAAAAATGTGGGGCTACTGAAAAAGGTATATTTGATGGCAACTTGTTTAAATTAAATTCAATAAAGAACAATTTAAAAAATTGGTGCATTAACTAGGTACCATCCTTTTATGTAAGGGGCGTGAATGACACACATGGTACGGAATGTTCTCGCTCTACTTCTGTCTATCACTATTGCCTTAGAAGGTGTGACAAATGAGTATGGCAATAATGAAATGTAAATGCATTTTTTTAAATCTCTACTCTTTTGCATACTGGATAATTAAAGAAACAATAGTGCATGTTTGGAGTATATTGCACAATAGTTCCAGCATAGAGTTTATGCCTGTGAAAATAAAAACCAATAAGGCTATAAGAGAAAAGCAAAAAATCCCCGAAACTGCTCTAATTACTAATATGGACAACATTGTGGCATCAAAAAAAACATAAATATTGACCCAGATGGAGTCCCACATAGTCGAGAGAAAAATTCTAAAATGCTTCACATAATTCAACATGACGCAGTCCTGGGATACTGATGACATCTCCAGAAGCAAATGGACAAATTCCAGAGTAAACACATACATTTTAAATGAATTAAAAAGGGCATGAAAATAGATAAAAGGCAAATAAATAAAATGAGCATTGTTTCTACCCCTTTGGAACCATAACTGACAACTCTGCTCTCACTTACAGCGCAATGAAGTACCTACCAATAAGAGCCTTCTAGATCCAGTGGGTCTTTAGCGATGCTCAAACGTGCTCACATCGTACTCTACGTGGTTGCTTGAGACATAGTCCCTGATTGTGAGTGGGACAGTAAATTTCAATCCTTGTGCAAAATACCTATTGGTGCAGGGATAAGAATTTTGAGTATTGTATTACTTTTCCACACCCTCACACATTTCCCCTGCTGAATTTCAAGAGGTCAAATTTGTGGAAATGTAATGAGTAGAAAAATGCAGTATATTCTTCCTATTACGAAGCAGCACCCCACACAACAGACAGGCTTTTTTCAAACAGAGAACCCACTGGGTATAGCGTGGGAGTGGATTCCACTCAAGAACTTTTATTATTGACCTAAGGTGGTTTACAAACCCCTACAGAGAGGACAAAAGATTTGCCTCTTAATCAAGTCATGATTCCCCATTTTAAATATTGAGGGTCATTGGTCACTGTATTGACAGAGAGCTGCTTTTGGTGCTGTGCCTCGGACGCTGGGATATGTTGGAATTCCCAACGTCCAGAAACCTACAAATTTCTATTTGAAGATTTTATTTGTTAAAAAGACTGTGTAACAAGCATTTATCTCTGTCCGTATTGATTGTGCATTTACAAGGCACATATGACACTGTGCCAACACTAGGAGAGACAGTATTCTAAAGATTCCAGAAGAAGGTGGCGCATAATTAAAAGCACACCGAAACGCGTCAATGCTTCTGTTTTTGTTTGTTGAAGTCGAGGAACTTCTTGGTTTGATGAAAAATGGTATTAATAGCCTGCAATGAAATCGATTCCATCGAATTAACGTTTTGTTGATGATTTTAATGTATCACTTGCTTTGTTTTTCTCTCCCTTGTATATTGTAATTTACGTGTTATATGTATGAGAATTGTCGAAAAAGGAAAAAAAGTTTTAATCTATACCCATTTCTACCATTGTGTTTTCACATTGTGTTTTTAATAAAAAAAACTTGTATGCTATCTATGCAAGACCTGGTACATGTTTATAAATGCTTCCTGGGTTCCCTAATGTTGATAGTTTAAATATACCTGTATGTTTGATGTACGGTTGAGTGTAAGAATTGACTCTTTATGACATATCCAAGAGAAACCTTTTTTTGACATATGGTATATTCTGATAAAGCAGAATTTGTTGCAGAAAGCACAAATTTCCATGTATATATATCCTATTTTTTCTGGAAAAACTAGGAATATGGGGTACTTATAGCACCTGGTAAATACCACATCTAGTTAGATCTATCTTTATTTAGAAGCTACAGTTAATACCACAGCCTATCCTTGCCCACTCACAATCAGGGCAACAGGTGATAAGGCAAGGTACTTTCCCAGATATCTAGAAATTTAAAAACAAAGCATGTAAGTTGCAATTGTGAGCCCCTGATGAATCTTAAATGGCACCCATCTATATTTAAATATAAAGTAAAAGATGTCTACCTGTAGAGTTTGACAGTGTTCACAATAGTCTATGTTGCACTAGGATTTAAATTATGGTCTATGGAGAATGAGTCTTCACTATGAAGTTTCTTCAGTAGAGACAATTAGCATACTTTATACAGTGCAGCAGGCAAGCTAAATGTTGTAGGTTTAAAAAGTGTTTGCCTTTAGAAATCATCATATGCTTAATAAAATGGGACCTGAATAGGTTTTCAAAAATTGTAGCTACATAGGAAGACTGTTTGCCTTTAATCCCAGGTGCATACCTGTGGAATAATCTGATTCCTTCAAACAGAATCAAAGGAATAGTTTGCATTTGCAGCTGCGGCAGTTGTTGTCTTTTCTCGCTGTTGTTCGTGCAGCTGTTTGAGAAAGAAAAAAAACAGCACAAGATTTCCAGATAATCAGGATGGCAACGAATAGCATTTTCTTCATGGTATTATGTTAAAATGTGCTTCAGGAGTCACACTGACTGACGTTCTTTTTGCAAAATATTTTGGAAAGAGGTTCATTTAAAGATTAATTGGAAATGTATCACATTGCACTTCAGGGTTGGACTGGCAAGTATGCCACTCAGGTCTGTTCCCGGTGGGCAGTGGGCAAGGAGGCTGCTTTCAGAGCTCCATGGGCTATGTTGAAACCATGAAAGCACCTATCGCCCCATTCTTGTCGGGACCTCCTACAGTGTGTTGGGACAGGTTTGAACAGTTCTTCCGAGGCTCATTTTGGTTTCCAGTTTCACTCTGATGCTCTTGTGTATCCACTTTATCAGTAGGCTGGTTGAAACCTGATGAATATCACCTTCCCAAGGAAAGTGAAATGAATGGCAAAGATTACGGATTTTCAAAGGTGTGAGGTATTCACCAATTTCCACTGAAATACAAAGTTGCATGTGACAACACTCATATTTTAAAACTTGCCGTTGAGTTTTCTTGGTTCCAGCTGTCCAATTTGTTCATGATTGATGACTACTTACTTTGATAAAAACATTTTAGGAATCATTGTCGAATCCATTGCTCAGGTCTAATTCAAATTCAAGACACAAATGTACTTTCAATGCTTCTGGCCATTATGGACATGCAGACAATGCTATAGAATAAGATGTTCTGTTGTGTCTCAAGGATTTTTATGGTATTCCATTAAATGCAAGTTATTTACTTTGAATGTGATATCTTACAGGGGATGAGTGGTAAGAGAAAAGTATGTCTTCCTGCCCAGTTTTAGATCATCAACAATCACCAAAATTACGGGTTCTGCAATGTCCCATTGTTTGATGATGTCTGGGTGAGTTCTGAAAGCTAATGCAATATCATTCACTAGATAGCTCCTTGAAAGGCGCATAGTTCATAGATCCGACTGCTTTAGACACCTAAGAAGATTCTTGAGCTGACCAGTCTGATGTGTGAGGATATATATGATTTCATTAGCATGGTACTAGCCAAGACCCACCATACTGAGATCATCCCTATTACTGTTGGACACACCATGATTAATCGAGAATTTATACACCTCTCCGTTACACCCACGGTTTTGGCATGGTGGATATGCAGTCATTGTCCAGTCACAAAATGTATTCAGAGAGAGTTGGGATTCTTCAGTTGCGGGCATACATGAAGCCGTTTTTGATCCTGTCCTGTATCACGTTAAAATAGCTGACTTTGATTGACGATCTATGTATGCTAGTTGTTTATGTAGCGCAAACCTAACTACAAAGCAACAGACTGCTGCTGTACAAGGGAGGACATACAATGGCGGAATGAAAACCATCTGAGACATACATTTGAATTACGTGTGTAATATAAGTGAATGAATTTCTCATTGTAATCTATTTTTTCCAGAAAATATCCGGTTTTTTTTAAGAGGTAAGAAGGCCCTGTTATGAGTTCCACTATATTGATGATTGAGTCAAAAATGCCTCACTCCATGATTTTCCCCCACATGTTTCTCACCAGGTAAAACCTGGAAAAATTGTGCTAACAAAATGACAAAATATTAAGTTTTGCAGTGCAGAACAGGGGAATGTATGCAGTTTTATTGTATCCTTCCCTATGCCAAAATTTGAAACTCGAATGATGCGTGAATACCATATCTGGAATGAACCGAGCTGTATCTGGATTTTACTGGTGCTATATATCGCACTAAAAATGCGGAACTCCAAATGAACTTCAGAGTAGTTAAGTGTGCCTTTCATCTACCTTCATATTCATGTCCTATAATGTCCCTCAAGATACATTGTTCTCTGTTCTGTTAGTAAATGTCGATCATCCATTTCATACAATTTTCTAAATCTTATGCTGGTCAGATTCAATCATAATTGTCCATACTTTAGCATCTTGATTATACATATTCAGACCCTTCACTTTATGGTGAGTTTAGCCCATGAGAAAATAAATATATTTAAACATTTGAAATGTCATGAAAGTTTTAGAAATACTGTCAAAAGGCATATAATACCAAAACTGACCCATCTGGTCAACACTTAAATTAGTCTGAAGCACAAATAAATTACAGTCTTGGTTGTCTGGCAACCGCAGTAGACCAGCCCCATTGCAAAACCTCTATTTATACTAATAAACTCAGCCTATACAAACTTGTTTTCCATTGGAAGAGCACAATGAAGACATCTGCCTGCTTATTTTAATTAAGCATAATTGCTGCTAAAATTACAATTGTGCATTGCTATATTGTCCTTTTTCTGTCACAAACTTTTACAATAAATGCCACCATACCCTGGGAGGCGGTAATTGGGGGAAGAGGGATGACATGATGCGGATACAAACAAAATGACTGAACTTGCATCTTACCAAGTGAAGCTCATTGTCTCCCTGATGTCTACTATAGTGCATGAAGATCTACACAAATAAAATGGCAAAACTCACTACAAAATCTTTTGTAGGCATTAACTTCACATTGGTACCAGCTGCTAACATATTTCCAGTCAGGAGGCATTTATAGTCTGTGGACATTTGGTGTCAATCTCATTATAAGGTGGGGGTCTGAAGAATTGCAGATCTCTTCCTCTTAGAGAGTTGCAATTCTCATTCTCCCTAAAATCCTGTTTTCAAGGGGTCTGTCTTCACTGTCTATGGAAAAACTGGGGCGAGTAGCCAATTTTCTATGTTGTTGATATTTACATTCTATTTATGTTGCATGGTCACTCGAGCAAGTCAGGCTGTGAAATAGACTGCTAGGTCAAAATGCGAAGCCCAAAATAAATTGGATTTTCAAGCACATTCCTGGAGTGTTAGCATTTTTGTTTCCTGAACCCGATGGTGCATCTTTTCTTCATATATATATATATTCGCTTAAAAAAACCAAAGGTTACAGAGTCATTATAGTTAGCAAACAGTATAAAAAAAATCCTTAGAAATTCACAGAAAAAAATAAAGGTTACTAGGACTTTATAGTTAGGTTCAGATTTCACTCTTACAAAACCAGTGAAATTCTGGAGTTATAGCTTCTTGAGCTATAACTATAACTTACGCCCCCACAATGCACTGCTTATGACCTCACATAATACATCACTCATTGCATGGTCAGTGACATCTCTGATGACTTCTCAAATGATAACACATGATGAAATTATCAAGTGAATGTAAGTGTTTCTAAGAGTTTATAGGTGTTAAACGGCAAACAGCGTTTATCACGAAACTTTTTCCCCGCAGGGAATCACAACACGGTCGTTACAACGACCGCGTTGTGATTCCACATACCATTACTCCTCAAGTCGGAACAACGACTTGTGGAGGGGGGGGAATGTGTTGGATTTAAAATCCAACACCTTCCCTAGTGTCCGCACTGACTGGAGTTGGAATAGTAAATTATACTATTCCAACATCCAGCGCCCCCCCTCCGCAAGTCGTTGTTCCAACTTGCGTAGTAATAGTATGCGGAATAACAACGCGGTCGTTGTAACGACCGCATTGTGATTCCCTCTGGGTAAAAAGACGGCGGGATGACAACATAGATTTGTGTTAAACATATACTAAACTACTACAAAAGTTGAATTAGTATACTAGGTGCACTACTACTGAGTGATACTACTTGCAACATATATTAAGTGAGTAGCTGTGTGACTGTATGTATCCTTGTGTGTATGGGTGTGTAAAAGTGGCTGTATAGGTGTATAAGTGGGTGTGTGAGTAGCTGTGTAGGTGAGTGAGATGCTGTGTGAATGGCGGTATTGTTGAGTAAGTGGGTGTGTCAGTGGATGTATGGTGAGTGAGTGGTGGTGTGGGTGGCTCTATGGGTAGGTAAGTGGGTGTGTATTGGCTGCATGGGTGAATGAGTGGCTGTTTGAGTGGGTATATGGTTAAGTGAGTGGTGGGAGTGGCTGCATTGCAGGGTAAGTGTCTGTGTGAATGGTTGTATGAGTGATTGGGTGAATGTGCATGGATGTGTGAATGACTATGTAAGTGGTTGTGGGAGGGTGTGAGTGAGTGCTTGCATAGGTGAGTGAGTGGCTATGTTGAGAAGCTGTATGGGTGAGTGTGTGCCTATTTGAGTGGCTGTACAGGTGAGTGGCTGGTTGTGTGATTGGTTTTATGAGCGAGGGAATGGTTGTGTAAGTGGCTGTATGAGTGGGTGTGTGGGTGTGTGAGTGCCTCTATGGAGGAGTGAGTAGGTGTGTGGGTACTGGTATAGACAGCAAGCCAGCACAACAAACCAGTCCAACAGAGTTACAGTGCCTCCAGCAACACAGCAGTGCTTCTTCCAAGTAGAATGTCCTCAATTCCAGCAGTGTTCTGAGTTGGTGGTGTCAGAGGTCCAGTACTTATACCCAGTTGGGCTTTTGAAGTGGAAGAGACTTCAAAGATATACCTTTGAAGTGCACACGTTCCTGCCTTTCCTGCCCTGTCTCCAGACTCACTACAGGAGGTAGCCCTTTGTGTGAGGACAGGACACATCCCTTTCAGGTGTAAGTGTCAGTTCCACCCTTCCATCCTGCCCATGATGTCCCCTCATGATGTGGATGGCCCATTAGACACACCTAAGATCCCCTTGTGTATGGCTGTCTAGCGGGAATGCACAAATGCAGGTGTCACCCACCTCAAACATGCATTCAGAGACAGGCAGAAGGGACCAAATTGTTACAGTAAGAAAATGCAACTTTCTAAAAGTGGCATTTTCAGAATTGTAATTTAAAATCCGACTTCACCTTAAGTTGCATTTTTTAAATTGTGATTCCAGAGACAACCAGATTTGGAGTCCAATCTTTCACTGAGGTTGAAAATAGGAGCCCACCTCTGGGCATACCCTTGTCCACTTAGAGTGAACATACAAACACAACAAGCTGATGAACGGAGTGCTGAAACGTTTCAACCACTCACCCCCAGTCAAGAGATCTGAGTTGAATCCATTGTTCTTTTGCTCACTATGCCACCCCAGTTTGGACCTAGCCATATGAAAATCAGTCTTGACCCTACTCCTCATCTTCGTCCATCATTTTGTTGTCTTTGCTATGTTTGAGCTAAATGGCCATGGGTATGCCCAGATGTGGGTCCTTTGCTCCCTATGCCACTGGGTTCAGGGTAGCCTGGCTGATGAGGACTGCTAACCCAAAACCGATCCCAGGATGCTTGTTTCCAGTCCAGGGATGGCCTGGTCTGGCATTTCACACTGGACTGTTCCTTTGAGAAGCAGGGTCTAGACTGATTTGCATATGTCTGGGTCCAAACAGGGATGGCACAGTGAGCAAAAGAATGATAGATTAAACCCAGATCTCTTGACTGGGGTGACTGGTTCAAAAGTTTCAGCACTCCATCCATCATCTTGTAGTTTTTGCTACGTTCGCTCTAAGTGGCCAAAGGTATGCCCAGACGTTGGTCCCTTGCTCACTGTGCCACTGGATTCAAGCTAACCTGGCTGATAAGAGGGGATAACCCGAAACTGGTCCCAGGATGCTTTTATCCAGTCCAGGGATGACCTGGCTAGGCAGTTTGTGCTGGACTGTTCCTATCAGGAGCAGGGGCAAGACTGATTAAACCCAGCTCTCTTGACTGGGGGTGAGTGGTTGAAAAGTTTCCGCACCCCATCCATAATCTTTTTGTGTCAACTTGATCCAGCTGCAGCCGGGTTTAGGAACATTTTGTGAAGATTTGCCAGCCAGTGCCAAAGATATAGGCAAGTCAAAAAATGCTTTTCCTATGGAAACTAGGTCCAAACTATAACAACCTACTGGCGACCGCTGGTATTGTGGGTTAAATTGGGCACAAATATGTCAGTCGAAGGCCATTGCCAAAACGCATCTCATCTTTCAATAAATTACTGAGCTGCGAATCCTGTAGTGCCAGTACATTTGTCTGTCAGGGAAGGCGACCTGTATTTGGAAAAAATATGGGGGCTGCATCCGTATGCTGGCACCGGCACATAAGTGAGGATGAGATGAGTCACTACAGCATCTGGAGCGGATGGAGACTGTAGCAGTCTCAATAAGCATGACAGACCTATTGACTTTGCCAATGCTGGTCTACATTAGGAATTCCACTGAAAATCAACGTTTTATGTTAAAAAGGTAGCATTTTTCTACTGAATCTATGTGACACAACATAACAAATCACCACTTCAAATTGTGTTAAATCTTGAAAATAAAAGAGAAAAAATTTAAATGTGTTTGATTTAAAAAAGAATTCACCCGTTCATGTGCAGCTGTTCCCTTTAAAATTGCTGCTGCATTTGGCATTCGACATCCGACATGCAATGAAGTTACTGTACCCAAAAAGGAAGCAGTATGACTGCATACAAAACCAAATGATGTGAGCGAATGAAGCCAAAATCCATTCCTGTAACTGTAGCCAAAGTGCTATGAGGTGAGTCAAACTGCACAGTATAAGCAGGGAAACTGAAAAACAGCAATAAAGAGGAAGCCATTTGTATTCAGCTGTTCAGTTTTGTTCACCTGCTGAGAGGTGCATGACACATCTTCTCAGATAGGCCTTGGTGTACCTGAGATGGCCATTATATATTTGTAACTCCTTGATATTAGATAAATTCATCTTTTGTTAACAACCAGGCTGCCTCTATGATGATGTTAGCCTTCTTGTTTAATTTAGGGCTGGAGTTCTAGCCAAAATATAAAAAACACAGGCCTGAGAAAGCTGTTTTTGATTCTTTGACGCACCTGGTTGTACCTCATTTGAAACACGCCTAACATGTGAAATTAAAAAAAAAAAAACATTGTCAAAATAGGTGTTCCTGATCATACTTGCAACAGATTAGCATTATTTTGCGAAGTGTACAGAATGATAATGAATAAAGCGCCCTTAACTATTTTCCCCGTGTTTTAACTTCATATGCAAAGATACAGTTGTGTGACAAATTCACCATAATAACTTGGCAATGAACAGTAAACGAGCAATATTTCATATATGTAGTGTAATTCCATTGGTCTAATGTCCAATATAATTCCTGGAGAGCTCACAAATGCACCTTCAAATCTGAAACAAGTATGTACATCTAATACTTATTTCCTACTCTTATAAGTGATGCTACAAGACCGGAACTGTGTAAGTGACCTGAGTTAAAATGTAGCTATTTTTCAGGCTCGACTTTTATATTTTGGATTAATTTAGTTTTACAGAAAAATATATTTTTATAAATGTGTCACTACTTTATTAATGGTTGCTTTGAGCGGGGTTTTAGTTGAGAAGTTAGTGGAAGAGAACATTGCAAATCTAGAGCATATTGACACAAATTAAATGATCAACCCTTTTCTAGGATAGCACTTCATTTTTCTGGCAAGCACTTCCTGCTTCTCGCAAGGCTTAGAAGCACTACAGTGGAGACTATTGTTTTACAAGATGTGGCCTATTTTCTTGAAATGTCTTGTGTTAGACTATTCCATGAAAATAAATATGAACAGGCAGATAACAGACTGCAAAAACATTAACAATACAATAATATTTACCAACTCATATATCTACAACTAAGTACACCAACAACCACGGACACGCCAGCAATTATTCTAGGACTTGAATGTAAAACAATAATTTATTAATATATTTATCATATTTATTCATTTTCATCTTTCCATTGAGAGGCAAAACAAAGTAATATTACAATTCCAGAAACAATTTACAAAATCAACAAGGTGACAACAAGCATTTACAGTGGTAGGATTAGATAAGACCATCAGAAGAGTATTTTGAATTATATGTTTTCTGCTTTAAAAAATATGATAGCAATTTCACCACATCATTCAATAAGCACAGCATATTTCGCTTTGAGGTTTTTAACATTTCAATGTTTTTTTTTTGTTTGACAATATTGTATGATCATTATTGTTACAGTTTGCGTGTATTTATAAAGACGAAGGATAAGAGAGGATCTTGAAACATGATTGGTTACAAAAATATACTTAGGAACTCTGACACCTGCATGGATTTTCAGGATGTATGTCATGTCAGGCATTCCACCTCACAAAACAATGAATCAAAAGTAAATGTTTTTTGAATATACAGGTTTATGAAGCTTTTGCTATCTATACTCTACTTCTGCTTGGTATTAACAATGGCCCTCATTTTTATAGATATGTGGTTCTATAGCACAACACTAATGTAATTCATCTAAGTATAAGTCAGTGGCAACATATTCTCATGTAGCAACCTTTGTTCAATACTAGTGGTAAACGTGTTCATCTTTTGCAATGGAATCAACCAACAATAGTGGAGATCCATAGACGCACTCAGTATTTGACCACATGATGGTCAAACTCAATATAAAATCCTAATTAGAAATCTGAATAGAATAAGTAACCAACTCATCCCCCTGCTAGAACTACATATTTTGGGTGAATTATAATGTAACCTGTGAAGGAATAGGTGGAACATTCCAGTTGTGTGGTTTCGTTTGACCCAGATAATATATTCTTAACGTTCTAGAGAAAGGAAAGGACAAACTATGAGTATCTGTACGTATATTTTTTAAAATATCATATAGGTAACACTAAATGGCATTTTCTATTGAGTTTGAGTGGCCCTCTTGCTGTTTAACCCCTTCAGTGCCCATGACGAGATAGTCTCGTCATGGAGCGCGGTTGCGCTGTGCCCATGACGAGACTATCTCGTCATGAACCCCGCCCGCGAATTCAACGCCCGGCACAGGGCGGGGAAAGGGCGGGGCACTGAAGAGGTTAAGAAAGATTTCAGCCACCTATTGAATTATGACTACCAGCTAAAGTGGAATATGATAAAATGTTGTGCAAATGTTGCTCTTTCAAACAGTGCTGGTGCTTGTTCCGAAGAGACACCTCTTACTCCCCCAAAAATATAAATTGTGACATGCAACCATTTTTGATACTTGGACAACTCTGTTCATCTGTTAATTGGGAAACACACCTAAAGAGCATCCTCCGTGCTAGCGTCCATCTGACAAAAGAGTTGGGACTTAAGACCGAATCAACCTAAGTCTTAGAGAGCTCAACTTGTTCCACTTGTCTGTTGATATGACCTCCAGGATCTGCTGCATGTGTGTGAGTGTATGTTTGTCTCTGTGTGTGTGTTTAAACCTCCTAATTTCCACAGAAGACTAGGTGTCAGATATACAAAAGGTTTTAGCCTTTGGAAACCCTTCCGAACAGGTACACCAGAGTGATTGTGAGCGCGTCCTATGTAATAAATACATTTATTGATTCAGAATAGTGATTCAGAACAGCTAAATATCCAAAGCGCCGGGACACTCCTTTGGAGTAGCCGTTGCGCTATAAAAGTCCCATTTTAACATAACATAACATAACAATATGTTTAGAAATGGAGACTGATTCCGTATTTGGGAGGGGCATGTTGTAGGCCTCCCTTTCAAATGTTGAATCAGTATACTATGTATCAATGTCCCATTAACAACAGGTCCCTTGGATCCTTCCCCTTTGTGAATGTGAAAACAAAGTTTGTTTTAGAGGTAGTGGTCCACCAAATCACTGCCTCTCCTTAAACAAACAAAAAATAAACTATCATTTTTAAACGCAGTCCTATGTCCTTAAAGGAAAACAGTCTGCTTTTTAATAAATGATTAGTTTATTTAAAAGCAATCACAAATATGGTGGTCTGCCTCCATCCCCGTGATAGCAGCGAATTGTACCGGGTTTCTATTTGCACCTTATCTCAATAATACTCATGAATTAGGTCGAATTGTGACCCACTACGGTTCAGTATTTCGTGACTCAACCTAGAAGTACATAGTTTGGTTCACAAAATACCATATTGGTCACAAAATTACCAGTCGCAAATAGCGACTGGAATTTTTTAAACAGTGTTTAGTACATCAGGCTCCGTGTACCTACATGGGGTTATATTGACACTTATTTTTACTCACTGTGTTTCTCTTGACTTTTGTTGTAAATTGACAGGGCATATTGGAAGTTACAAACCACATCCCTTGAAATTAGTCAAATACGTTTATAGATATGAGAAGGATGGTGACAGTTAAATGAGATGCTTAGCTTCTGGAGCCACGTATGTCTGATTGAAGACTAGGCAAGCTCATTTGAAATTTGAGAATTATCTACTGCAGAAATATGTCTATCTGGGCTTCTAAAATTAATTGCTACTTTGGAGTGAAGTTCTTCAGTGAATTAAGTGTTGTATGTCCTGTCTACTAGGAACACCTTTACAAACTATGAGATTGTCTTGGAGTAGTTCTAATCTTAATTGGCTCTCACAATTTGTCTGTCAATGTGGAATTACAGCGACATATGAGCATTGTTTAGTTAGAAACACTGTGGGATTTCTAAATGACAGAAAGGATTCTGCTCCACTTAATTTTCTTCTTGGATACCATTACATCCTGGCCAGTTTGCATACTTCAAAGGCCAGATCTGAGGTTCAGGTCTAGATGTAGGTGTTCATAGGAAGTCTGCTTCTCTTGAACAAGAACTTAAAACCAGCTATACATCTACATTTCATTTAGCTAACCTTGAGGGCACTAGTACACTGGTATTGAATATTCTGAACCTGGGTCCCCTTCCCCTCACTAATATTTACAATTTGAGCTAAGCTCAAGGTGCCGACCTGATTCACAAGAGCAGCATTTTTACTGGGGGCTCAAATTGTTCTGGTACGAAAACTTAGAAGTAATGGCTGTTCTTTGCTAAGCCACAATGAGTGATCAAGGAAAGGCATGGCCAAGATGGCAGACTCTTTCTATGGAAGCTTTGTCCCCATGCTCACAAAATCCTGCAAAATCATACCTGGTCGGTCACCATAACCAAACTAAACAACCAATGGGGTTTTCCACCCTCTGCTGTTTGCCAATGAGTTTTTCCTGCAGTCCCGCTGAACAAAGCTGCCCCACTGGATCCAGGTGATGTGAGGGCTAGGCCGTCATTGGTACACAAAGCCTTGGAGAAGTTACAAGAAGGGTGCCAAACAGTGTTAAAGGTGGGCCCAATGGCAGTCCGGACCTTGCCCGCTGCCTCTGCTCTCTGGGTGACCGTTAGAGATGAAGACAAGTTTGGAGACTATCCTATTATAAGACTTCATGGACAAGCCCCTGAGTAGAGACAGCCTGCTCTCCCCACACTCATTTTCTTGACTACAGATATAAATGGACAATTAGCCCAGCAAAAGAGCAGCCATTGAGCTACACAGACCGTAAAGGTCTGATCCAACTCCAGGACTGTGCCATTGCCAGGTCAGGATGGAGGCACGGTGCCAGTAAGGAGCGCATCCCTGGAGCCCCTGCATTGCCAGTGGATTTTAACACCAGCTGCTTGTGTCTAGCATCTGATTGTTGAATGTCTGTCAGCCAGCCACTGGTGGGAGTGCACTAGCAATGGTGCTTTCTAGGGGTCAGGGTAAGTGGGTTAACAGCTGCTCCCATCCCAAAGCAACACATTGACAGGTGTCATCTCTTTGATGCTTGGGGAATACAAGCTCAAAGAGGTCTTCCTTGTCAGCAACTCAGAGCCTGGGAGTTCCGACACCTGGAGTAGTAGTAACCTGATGGAACAAACAGGAGACAAAAGAAACCAGCAATGGGTTACTGAGCACCCTCTCTCCTGCAATTTGCTACACACTGTAGGGGTTCACATCAATCAGAGAGAGGGATGGTGTGTTCTCTCTTGCTCCTCTTCCATCATCTTGGGATGTTGCCAATGGCTCTAACATTGGAAATCAATGCAAGGTGGACATGAGTATCCTTGAGGGCTGCTCATGGCCCTAATCAATTGCCCTTTTCACATGGGTGCTTGCTGGCCCTAATCTACTGTGCTTACCCTGCATAACTTGTTCCATTTGCTTGTCAAAGCTACTGATAGAAAGACTGTACTGTAAGAAATTAGTTGAGGTGGTAGTAACCCCACTCAGGAAACAACCACAATCTTTGTTAGGATGACCCACAATAGTCACTAAATTAACCTGTGCTTAACCGTCTGGTAGTTTGGCACAAAAGCCAGAGAGGTCCACGTGAGGCAGCTCCTACACATATGATTGCCAGACATCTCAATTATCAAGATAGAGGTGAGGTGTTAAGGTGGTCAGTGGTATGGAGGATGTCTGCCATGATTTACATCATATAGTGATCTTTCCTGATGTACCAGAGCAGCCCAGATACAAAGAACATTGTTTGATGTAGTAAAAAAAAACTCATGGCCATTGGCATTCGACACATGCTCCTATGTACTGCTAAATTCAAAGTGCTCCAAAAAGGCAAATCCTTTTAATTTGACACTCTTAAGGCAATATGTGGATTGTCGGAGGAGAAGCCGGACTGCACACGGTGGTAGCACACCACACCTCTGAGTTGCTTGGCACTCAGGGCCACAACAGACAGTAACAAACCTAGAAGAGGCAAAGTTCAACCAGAGACATTGACAGCTTGCTGACTAGATGGAGAACTAGGAAGATGCTATGCTTTGGGTCCAGCTCGTCAGATTAGACTGTCTAGGCTGGTCCCTCAAGGGGTCAGTTCTGTCCTCTAATTGACTACCAGCAGCACCTCAGAACATGTAGCCCAATGATCCTCCAAGCTCATCATAGCGTGGCCATCTGGCACCTACCAGTCGCTAGCTTAACCTACACTAAGTAGGGATTGACAGAACTCACACACAAAGCCCAGGTTATATTTTGGCCAATATGGAGGCATCAAGAACAGCCAAATATGTCCTCATGAATAACTCTTTGTACTTACCTCATAAAAATGGTTCTGGTCACACTTACCTTCTTTAGGGGGCAAGGGATAAGTCAACAGCTTGTCTCATCCCTGTTTCAGATCAAAAAGTGGGGTGTTCTTTTTGTCCTGAACATAGCTAAGTGATTTTTTCAACTGCCTCTCTTCTTGAGAGGCCTTTATTTAGTTACTAACAAGAGGTAACAGATACTTCTCCTTGGAAATATAGCATGTGGGTGGCTAGGAATTTGTGTTTTTAATTGTCGGTTTTATGTTTAATGTTTTTTTGTGTTGCTTTTGATGCATGCCCTTTGACATTCTAGGTAAGAATGGGCATTGACCATGTCAAACCTATTCCTTACATGCTCCCTAAATGACTGATGTCCACCAGGAGTAAAGTACTCTTTAGCTGGCCCATGGAGGTCTTGTCCTTGAATGTCAATTGCCTAAACAATAAAATTGAAAGAGTTGTAGAAAGGAAGAAAGCAAAAAGTACATTTCCTCGATAGATACATCATGGTCTCAGGATTTATACAAGGATGACCCTTGCTTGCCTCAAAGACTATGCACCACCACCAATACCAGCCATCTTTCACTCTGGGTTGTAGCTTCCACTGCTGCAGCAGGTGCAGTGGCACCAGGACCCTGAGGCTGTATTTCACAGTTCACACATCGGCCAAGAGGTCCATTTCCTTCCTTTCACTAGGGCCCATGATACACTAGCTAAGCCACTGCTTCTACTCATCCCTCGGTGTTTTACTGGTAGAAACTCATCGTGGTGTTTTACTGGTTGCAGATGATTTTAACAGGGCTATGCATTTGCAGTAGGACTTCTTCTCAGCTAGTAGTGTCTCCACATTGGAACCACACTGCTATTTGACTTTCCACCTTCCTGGGCCTATCATATATCTGCTGTTCACTTTGCCCTACTACAAGAGCTTACTCTTTCTTCTCAGGAGCCCATGGCTCATTCCCCAGACTAGATTAGTTATTTATGTCACTCTCAGATGCCCATTGAGCTTCTGATGCTGAAATCCTACCCAGGGGTTACTCAAATCATGCCCCAGGCCTGCATACTGTTGGAACTCCAAACTACTTAGGCAGGGTTACCAGGATACTTAATGTACGGTAGCTCACAGATAAAGGCCTTATGGTGCACCTCAGTAGTGAAACTGATTCCAAAGTCCATCTAAACAGGGGATCCGTTTACTCCAATGTATGAGAGGTTTCAAATCAGTAATGCAGGGTTGCACTAATGGATTCATCTACTGGTTGTAAAAAAAGGCGCTGGGAGGCGACTGTGTTCTAGATAAGTGTGTGTTAAGTCTGGAACTTCCATTCAGATGAGCAAGAGATCATGACATACTTTTAGCACCGGAAGCTTCCCAAATCCATCTGAAGCTACACCTAACAGGGGAGGCTAAAAACACCTTGTTCGCTTTTCTGTCCAACAGAGACATAAGGAGATAAAGCTGGTAAACTTGTTTACTGGCTTAGTAAGTGTAAATACGCCTTGAGACATGTTACAAAGATCACTACAGACTTCGGGCCATAATGACAGACAAGAAGAAATTGTCTCTTATTATTACTTTATAGTGCTGACACACTGGAACTGTTGAGCAGTTTTGCACAGTGAGGACAGGTATGACCTGTAGATAGCAGTGAACAGAATGATAACAAGCTGAGGCAAACCCCAACATCCAAAAGGTAATCTTTTTTTTAAAACTGTTGATGGACTTAAGTACAGACTCAATTACCTCTGTTGTTTTAATTTAGGTCAAAGCATAGCATTTTCTCAGTAGACATTGTGGTATCAGTCCTGTGGATTTTTCTATAATAGCACATATGTACTGTTCTCCCTAGCAACACAAGCTATGCCCTCTACTTTTAAGGACTAAAAACATTTTGTTTGCCAAATAGTAACATAAGCATGTTGTGACTTCAATTATAGTTTTTTCTTTTTCAACTAGAATGTACCTAGAGAATTCCCTATTGCTGTCTATTCATGTACGTCCAACAGTGTATTATGTTCTACAATGGGCCAAGACATCACTTCTGAGGTGTGTTTGTTGGAATGCATACCGAAAACCTTTTCACGAGATTGAGGCATAAGACTGAAATGTATGTGTGCCTCTATGACTAACTTCTATGCCACCTTTTCTACTACAATCTTAGGATCAAATTCCTTCTCCAAATACCTTTTCAAGCTTTCAATTCAACTTTATTATAATCATCTAATTATCCAATTACCTATGGTGATTTGTCTGCTTTATTGAATTGTTTAATTTCAAAAGACCTATCTATGAAAAAATAAATTTGATTTTATTTATATTACCATATAAAGTTAAGACTACTACAAGACATGAACAAGGACGTTCAACAGATAAGCAATTGTTATGTAAGGGATATCCCAGTGGCATTAAAGAAATGGATGTCAGAGAGAATTCACGCCTTCTGTGGTAACATCGCAACCTTGGGATACATAGTTTAAAAGAATTCAAGGGATACTATTCATATGAAAACAGTTGATGTGTAATATGAGTGTGAGATATTCTGGTAAGAGCAATTCAAATCATCTATGTATCCAAACTATTTTAGGGAGAGAGATCTTTCAAGACGTGGTCAACTGAAAGATCACAGAGAATCAGCTACTTTCCTTGCTAAGTAAAAGCTTTGCACCAAGATTCAGACTTCAAATCTCCCATTCAGGCACTATTTCTGTCAAACCTTGATTGAGGTAAAGAATTATTTGTCATCATCCAGGTATCCCATCTACACACCTGAAGAGCTTGCTTATTACTTCGCTCAAAAATATTTGATCATTAATTTGCGATCACTAAAATCATCAGACACCTTCACTAGTGCCCCTTACCTGACCACATCACCTACGAAGCCTGCTGCATCATATCCAGATCGGTGGACTCTAGCATCCTAGCATAGCCGGTAAGCAAGATCGCCCACTTCATTGCACTTCACCACACCTGCAGCTATACCATCGCCAAGCCAGATACCAAATACACTGGAAAGAAAGAACAAAATGGAGGACATTCTCCGGCTTTGTAGACAGGAGGTGGAATATTGTTCCCATCTATATCTGACATGTTTCCCTCTTCTTCAGTTCTAGAAGAAACTCAAGATCGATCAGGTATCAAATTAGACTTCTACTAAAGATATCCCCCCTTTCATCAGTATCCACATTATTTCTCTAAATCCTCTTCTGGTCCCTATTTTGCAAACTCCATTTCTTCTGTACCCCATCACCTCTCTGTATGGTTCAACAAATAACTTTGTTGTCCAATGCTCAACCACTTTAGTATTTAGATTTGTGCTATATGAATACTAAACATACATAAGTGTATACTTATCTGCATGTAGAAATAGACTAGACTTAAAATATCCAAGCTTACAATAAAAGTAAACCAATATAGAAATATTTGAATGGGAACAACCCTATGCATATTTTATTCATAGTCAAGCATACTTGCTGAAGATCTTATACAGGTTTTTGACACTGAAGAGTAAATATTACAGGCTACTGCTTCTCATTTCACATATTTATCTTAACATTTCCATAAATTATGTTAATACCACCTGAAGGGCACTCTTGTAAATTTGCAAGACATAAAATCAAGAAGTGAAATGCCAAAGTCATGCTGACCCATGCCTTTCTCCTTTCTGTGCTTTTCAGAATTCAAAACAAGCAGTTTTTTCTAAGGAATTAAGATGTGTATTGTTTTACCTTCTGAAGCTCAGACACCTTCAGACTTTACTCATGTCAATGTCTGAGGTATTTGATTATCAATGGCCATATTTTACAAATGGAGAGTGCCTCCTCCTAGGTAGTGGCATTGCCTGTGATGGGTGTTCGAGAGTGCCTTTTAGGCTACCTACAGAGAAGGCAATAGGTATGCCTTGCTCATGGTTTTTTGCTTCTAGTGGCTCATCAGTGGGCTCCAGCTGTCAGTTTGTTGGGCACTTTCATCAATCAATCAATGGCTTGTAAAGCGTAACTACTCACCCGTAAGGGTCTCAAGGTGCTTGGGGGGAGAGCTGCTGATCTGTCAAAGGCGATGTGGTTCAGTCGAAGAGCCATGTCTTGAGGGAACATGTTCCTACAAACCCCAGTTGTGTATCAAGAGATTTCCCTAGACATGCCTGACTATGTCAGATTGCCAAGGGGATCATTCACCGTGCACAGCGGGGGCAAGAATGAACTCTTAGGAGAAGGCAGTATATTCACCTTCCTCCGGAGTGGAATCGCCTTCTATGGATTTCATAATGGAAAGGGGCAGGTTAACAGCAAAAAACTGTGGTTTGACCTGCTTTCTCACCTGCAGAAGTAAGGATATGTTACTTTTTGCAATCCTTCTCCTCCATTGCTTTACTGCTTAATAAAGTATTTACTGCCAACAACAGTAACATTTCCTAAATCGGACGACTTTTTGTTTTTTAAATGGTATGATTTACGAGGGAACAGTAAAGTGCCTTCAGGTTGGCATAGCTATTATCAGATGCAAATAAACACACAGGAAATTGCTTTCCACTTTGGGTAAGTCCTCTGTTGCCATTGACCGGTTCCATATATTGGGACTATACTATGATGTCTAACCTGTTTGATGCCAGTTTACTTAAACAACCAGTTAGCAATTATCTAACATAAAGGCCTTGTACCTAGGATGTATAACTTACCTTGAAAAAACAGGATAAAAAGACATTCTGCATCTAGAAACTCAGAATATAACACTTTTTCTATCACTGAAATAATCTCTCACTGATGCTACAAGAAGCAAATAGTTGGGGACTCATTCGGCATAAAATTTTGCAAAGCCACCTGTAAAGACAGAAACAAGGACTGAAGACAATGAATAAATGAATGGTAAACCATACCTACATCCCCGGACAAGTCTGTTGTTGTAATACATTTGAGATGTTGGTTTGCCGGAAAGGACACATTTGATTAGGCATATTTGTCTGACCTTCTGTTTGCGCTCCTAGGGCAAATGACAAGCGCCAGTTGATAATGTTGGAGCCTGGGTCTCTATTGGCATTTTATGGCCCAGACCTGAAAAACCCCTGGTGACATAGGTAACACAGTTTCACAGCTTTGAGCCCCATGTAGTAAAGATGACATAGAGCCCGTCTTGTGCAGGGGCGTTGAGTTTAACTTTGGTCTAGAACGCCTATTTTCAGGCATGTCACCTCTTTTGTAAATTCACCTTTTTAGGCAAGACCACATTACCTCAACTTAGACCTAGCCTTGTGCACATCAGCCTTGGTCTTGCTCCAGTGGGAATAGTCCAGTTTGATCTGCCAAGCAAGATACTCACAGAACCAGAATACAAGCAGCTCAAGTCTGGTATATGCCTATTTGGGCCTCATCAATTTGGTTCCAGTGGCACAGTGAGCACGGGACCCACATCTGGGCATACCCAGATGCTCCAATGGAGAATGAAAAAAGTGATCGATGGAATGCTTGAATCAATCTCAGACACTCGTAAATGTTTGGGGCCACATTCCACATCCAAATGAAGTGTTTCTTGTCGCTGACCATGCCACCTTAGATAAGATCCAGCCATAGGCAGCCCAGCCCAAACTGCCGAGCCAGGACCTTTCTGAACTGGAAGGCTAGGAACCCAAGACAGATTGCATTTGCTTCAACATTTGAGGCCTGAAATGTTGAATATGGAAGTGACGCATTCGATCTCAACTTCTAATAAACCAGGAAAAGGTAAAGAAATTAGCAGACGGTTGCAATCCCACAAAACATGCCTAATGAAATATAACGAGCTAATGTGTTTTGCTTGCCTTGCATAGGACGTTTGGTGAAAATAATGAAAGTTTAGGGAATGTTTTGAAAAGGGAAGTTGAATGTGAATGAGGTAAATATTAAGGGTGTGCAAAACTCAATAAATGTATTTTTTGTGTAATTATGTGAAAATTTCATAACAATTACATGAAATTACACGAAATGCAAAACAAGAATTTAACACTAGAAGTTAGCACAAAATGCGTATTTGCATCTATTATGAACACGAAGATGAATTTCTCGCTTAAAAAAACAAAAAAAAAAACAACTCATGTGTCGTGGTCGGTTCGTTTGCGTTGTTCTCATTCTCCCAATCCTAAATTTTGCAGCGAATCAGCGTAATTCTGTCATGTGACGTAATGGGGTAATTTCAGAGATTTCGCATATTACCCGTAATGCATAATGTGCGAGAATTATGCAAGATTACCCCAGTGTAATGGATATTTCACAGGGGCCTAGTATATATGCCTTTTACAAAATTCTGTTTCTCTCTTGTTGGGCACATTTTGTTAAACATATTTTAGTGTAAATCATGCGAGTCTTAAGAATGTTAATAAAAGCAGCAGCGCATTTGAGAATAGTGTAGGGAATTTAATGGGAGCTCTCTCTGTGAAAACGTCTCGTTATCTTCCAGTTTGTGTGTTTATTGTACCAATGATATCTGCTTTTACTTCTGGGGCAACATTATACTCTATTTAATCAAACGGCCTTGCAGAACGATACATGCAACAGGCAGCTTTTGTAACACTAACCCACAAAATGTATGAATTGTTCTTGAAAACATATATTTTCAGTTGAACAGAGTGTCCGAATGTATTTTGGGAACATTCGGTGTGATTGTTGCTTATTAAAGAATTTTTTCCTGAGCTGAAAACACATAATGAGGGCTTTTAGCAACATATTTTAGGATTGGATATGTGGTGTGATGGTTGTGTTATGGTGAAAATGTTGCTGCAAATTAACCCCAAAGAAGAGGCCCCACTTCCGATTTTGGCATTAATTAAAAAACCGTCTGATTGTAGCCAAATCAGTTAATTTCCTTTCAAACTATCAATTTCAATACGCAAAAAATCTATTCTGTAGGTTATCCCGAAAACCAGATCTTCATCGCTCTCTATAGTTTTTTATGCTTTTAACGGTTCTATATAGTGCTCCTGCACCAAAATATAGTGATGCGCTTCACTAAAAGTAGAAAAAACTCACATAGATTGATAACAACCTTAAATTTGAACACTTGGAAAAGTAAGTTTGAGGAGTCAATTTGAGGCGTGATTATCAAGTAAAGATGGAAGAGGTAGATCATTAGAGGTTTTTCCTCAAGGGCAAAAGCGTTCATTGTGTTTTAAGGTCCAGCGGCGGACGGATCCAGGGGGTTGTTGCACGCGTGAGAAGGCGTGGCTCAGTGCTTAGAAGTACTTCAATATAGGTGTTTACATATATAAAGGGGTATTGCCCCTGAGACTACTTTCACTGCCTGCCATGATGAGTTTTTTTGCCGGGTAGCAGATCTTGAGTTAGGTCCTTGCTTGACCAGTGCGGTTCTTGGTTTCTGCAATCCGCTTTCGAAGGGACCCCACACATGATACTCTTTCATGTCCTGCATTTCGTTTTAGATGTTTTCTCTACAATAAAAATGTTTGTAAAAGACCCCACTGCTCTTTGGAGCGAGGATGTGCCATGTCAAATACCCAAAACAAATGAATACATATTATACGCATTAATTTGATGATCATATTCAACAGCCTTCATTCATCCTTAATGACTTTGTTTTTGGGCTAATAAAGTGCAGGTCAGAAACAAAATGGTAAATAGAAGTGGGGGCATTCTTAAAGGTAGAACCCAGCACCTTAGAGTTGTGAGCTGAATTGACAAATTCTCCAGCCGGATCGACTGAGGTTTGCCTTAAACTGCATTGACAGTGAGGTGCAGCTAAGGGCGTGTTTTAGTAACTGAGAAAAGCATGGGTGGATTCCATAGATTCCATAATATATGTACATTCAACAATTACATATCAATGAAAGGGGGCTGGTAGGAGCTGTATTATATACCATTAATTTCCATACTGGTCAATTGTGTGTGTTTGCCATTGTTCTTCTGACTCTTGGGTTAGAGAGAAAGAGCTTGTCAAACAGAAGAATAAAACCTCGAGGCAGAAAATCCTAAACCCCACATCCTAATTCATAGAATCTGGATTTGTGGCGTTTCTGTGCTGTAGATTGCGCTTACAATACCAAAAACATCTTCCAGTTTGATGATTTTCCACCAGCCATTGTTTAAGATCAGAAGTAGAAAGGTGCTCGGGGGTGAGGTGTAATTGAAAATGTTCTAAGATTTGGTGGGTGTTTGCAAATATTTCTAGACCCCATTTACATGCTTAAAACACGCACAAAAAAGTAAGAGGAAGAACGGGTTGGAAAAAGCTCCCCCAAACCCCTATATCTCCAGAGTCTAAGGGAAGAGGTTTGTCAAGTTTATATGTCATTTGACAAAAGTATTATGAGCTAATGTAAGTTTCTGCCATTGGACACATTCTCTTCCTATGGGAAAGTCTGTAAGAGTAAGCTGAAATGAGGAGTTTTCCCAGAAATCTATGACACCGATTTTCATTGGAGTGATGGAAACCTACAAAAGTGAGTAATTTACTCCAAACATACATAGCCTACCACTATTTTCAAACAGAAAAGGTGCCTTTAATCGACACTACCATCTCTCATAGTTGATTCCTAAATAAATAAATGAATGCAAAACCCATTTTCTTTCAAGGTTAAATGTTACTACCACAGTTTTAAAAATCCCATTGTGATGTATTAATTTAATTTCCCCGAAATCTTTTTTTATCAGAAAATGCCACCCTATTCTCCGCATTATATTGTTTTCCTACCACAATGTATCCACAAGACCTATGCAGCTGTTTCTCGACTCACAATGGCAGATTAATTAACAAATCACACGCTGTTGGCTTCCACTCAATGAGTGTGCCTGCGGCGGGCCAGATAGGTAAACCCGTGAAACGCGCCAGTGATGAAGGGGGCACTGCGCTGGTTTTTATAGGTAGCCACTTCTGCTTGCCACTAGCTATAATCCTTCACTGAGGATACACACTCGAAAGGTGAATTTCCTGGTCAGCCACGCCCCCACAGAGCTTAAGCCCCTTTGTCCCTGAGAGGCTACTGGGTGGCAGGGCTCGGAGCCAATCAGAGATCTTCGCGCTCTGTCACCATAACAGTTTAACGGCTCGGACTTCTCCTGTCAGCTGCTCTATCGCGTAACGCCCCTGTTAAATAAGGTTCTTTCGCAAGACTATTTATTGCCCATCTCGTGCTGCAATAATTTTCCAGCAGCAGCAGCTGGGGCTCCAGGCTCGCGCTTTTAAAGTGCTAAAATAACGTTTCACTCAGTCTTGCATGCCATTAGTGAACAGCTGAAGAGTCCTACCCCCTTTTCTACTTCCAAAAAGCGCTGACAGGAAAAGAATATTAATTTGTAACCCGGGCTGCCATTTTTGCAAATTAAAAAACGTTACCAGAGACTTTGTAAATATGTTCTGTCTTCTTATTGAGATATATCAACGCACTAGGAGGGCGGCGACTGGTTTACTCTTACAACAGACAGGGATTCCAAGGAAATGTGCCGGGTTTGGATTTTACATCTGTTTTGATGCAAACAGGGTTACCTCTTGCTCCACGTCACAAGCGACTTCATATGTGCGTCCTATACATTCTCGACTGGAGTTATTTCATGTTGCTTGTTCGGTGGTATGTAAAGCAGTGCTTGATGCGAGCACATTTTATCACCATATCATGACATTTCTGGAGGTGGTAATGTGTGACTAGTATTGTTTATTTGTTGTGCTGCAAATTGTAATGGTGGTGGTGTGTTGTTATTTGGACTGTTGTAGTTTGGTTTTGCATTATTGCAATGTGATGTTGTGTTGAACTGTGGTTGTTGTGGTATGTTCTGCTTTGACTGTTTTATTGTGTCCTATTCAATTTAACTGCGGTGTGTTGCTTTGTGGTATTCATTGTGTTATGTTCTGCTGTTTACCATGGAGACCTTATCAAATGCTGCTGCATTCCCAGCCAAAAGCAGGACATGCCTTTATAGTCCCTGTGACAACCAACTATTTACCACTGTTTAATGTGGTAAAGTATCACGTCACCACCCCTTCAGCTGTTTAAGACACCAGACAGCCCAAAACTGTAGCTGGGACCTATCGTAAATTACACGTCCAGTGCTCAATTTATGCGATTCGGACCCTTGTTTTTGGTATAACATCCCACTGCATTATGGGATTTGTGGTCTGTGTTCACCTGAGTTGGGCCGAATATTCAGAAATGTAGGGCCATATGTACGAACACATTTTCCCATACACACAGAATGGGTAAAACCCTTTGATACATCTGGCCCGTACTGAATACCCCAAAGCTTTGTGTCTCTCACAGAGACATACGCACCCAGCCATTATGTTGCTTCTCATAGAGTCACTGCATTTTACGATAGATCCACACTCTGAAGAGTCTAGACCGAGGCATAACTTCACATTCCACTAGTTTTCATTCTGATCCACAATAGCTCACTGCAAACACCTAACTATTCTACAATAAGCAGCTCAACTAGAATAGGGCTGCTTTTGATTCTCTCCCATCTACACCACAGACCTTTAGCCTCTAAAACGCATTCTTTAGTGGAAGAAATTTAGGGCTGCTGAGGATCCACGATCAATACCAGTCACATACCCACCATTTTAGAGAAGGTCAACTGCTATTGCCACCAGGGCCTGGATCCAGGATGTGTTTTCTCTTTCGGCCATATTTTAGCGGTAAAGTTACAATTCTTATACCAGTTTCAAACTGTCTTGCAAAGAGAGTAAAGGGTAGGCAGTCTAAGAAAAATAAATACTCCTGGTATTCCTTAATAGATTTGCAACACTTTACATCTTAAAGGATGCACTAGCAAACGGGGGGCTTTTAGGGAGCACCACTGCGAAGGCGGTTAGGTGGCTCGGGCTTCCCGCGGACCCAGATAGCTGAAAGCTTCTGTGCTCTGTGTGGTCAAATATACCCCCCAACAATTGTTTGTTCATTGCTAAATCCTTCCTCTGAATAAACCAAACACCTGTCCCTATTTAAGTAATACAGTGTTCAATAGTCCTTTAAACCTATCAGGTAAACTGCATTACTGGATGAAATGGATCCCAGAGTATTTAGGGCTTGTACATAGGGACATGCAACGTAGGAGATCTACAGGTTGGGCAACTGTTTATTTGACACTGTATCATCACAACTGCTGTCAAGCAATGCACTATCGTTTAGTATTGCTTCTGAATTCCTAAGGTTTCATACGCATTATAATAGGTATGGTATTATAGCTAGGAAAATTAAAGCACACACAATCATGGTGAATGGATCAGCCTCTCATTAATTAAAGAAAATAGACCCTCTCTTTCTGGACACAGTCATTTCATGAGTGTATTGTACCCTGAAAAGGTTATTACATTTGGCCCCTGGAGCCATGTTACAGGTCATATGATGTGTCTTGAATATCCACTCCGTGACTGATATGACATGGGTTCATATTGATAAGATTCTTCTATAAACTAGCTAAAAATTACAATAGGTATACAGTTTAATATTTGTGTGGGAAGGAGACCTCAATGAGTGAAGGACTCTGGGCCACAAAACGTCTATTATGTATAAAATATGGTAATGAAAAGCACAGCGGGATGGGGGAAATAAGTACATGGGACCCGCTTCTGTCAAATGCAATCTTAAATCGATCTGAAGAAAATATTTCTACTAAAAAGATGTTGATTATTTAGCAGCTGAGTTTATAATGAGATTTTTATGAAAAAAATATGCTTCCATATACTGAGAAATGATTTGATCGTCATCTAAGAACAGAGGTTTTAAAATTTCAATTAGGATATAATCCAATGTATGCTATACCGTATATCTATTCTAGATTGAAAGCTAATGTTAAAAAGTGTTTATGTATGCCTGGTGTTAAATGTACAAACATTCATGTAATATTAGATATGCCTGTATTCTTAGCACTACTCAGAACTTTTTAAAACCTTTGTTAATAAGGTACACCACTTTAACATGCCAGACAGCACTCAGGGCCAGATTTATCAAGGGCTTGCATTCTCCCTGTGCTTCGCAAGGTGACGCAAGGGCAACACAAGCCCTTAACTGATATTTACTATGCCACGCATAGCCACCTCACATGGCTCTGCGTGGCATAGTAAAGCTGGAGTGACGCAAGACAGCGCAAGTGGCTGCCTTGCGTTACTCTGCCATGGGAAGGCATACCATGGGTGGAGCATAGGTGTTTGCACGCATCCACTCAGGTTTTTGGCACATTCCCAGATTTACTAACACTAGAAAACCCAGGAATGCATCAAAATGGTACGCCTTCCCAGGGGAGGTGTAACAAGGAAAAATATGTTTTTTTCTCTTCGTTTTTTGTCTTTCTACGTGTGTTGCATTTTGCCGCACACGTAGAAAGAGAAAACAGCCTCTGGGAATTGTTTTTCTGCAGGAAGATATTCCCTCTTGCACAAAAACAATCCTAGCTGTAACACAGACACCCTTGCACTATGTTGCATGGGTGCCTGCGTTAGCGCTTGGCAGCCACAAGTGCACCAGAGCAGAAGGAGAGCAGGAATGTTCCATAGTGTAGTAGATATAGCACATTCCTGCACTCACCATTCACCACAGCATAGCAAGTTGTCTTGCTGCTTTGTGTTGCACCACATATTAGTCAATCTACCCCTGAATCTTTTAATTAACATGAATTTTGGGATATGGTAACTGGCCTAGTCTCTGAAAAATGTACGTGTGTAATTTTAAATGTCCTTTTTTGTAAGTTAGTATCTTGGAAACATTGTGCAATAAACTTGATCTTTGGATCTGAGATCTGAATTTCTTCAAGCATGGTTTAAGACTAACTAGGACAAACTGTCCTAGCAGAGACAGTGTTCAGAAGTGATGTACATGCAACACTTGATTATTGCAATTATTGCTGAAGGTTGAACGTTTGCATTGCTCAGGACTTTGAGGGCACGTCCTCAGCAGGAGTTCAGGAAATTTTTTATTTCTTTAAAGGATACAGATTTGGCAGAATATCTCAGCCTGCCCCATGCTGGGTCTGAGAGGCTCTATCTCATAAATGATCCCCAATAAAATAGGTTATCTCTGAAGAAGTATGGGTATATGTTGTTAAGTTTGAACTGCACAAATCACATCGCGTATGCTATTGATCTACTGAGTCTCTACAGACTTATCTCTTTAATAGACTCTGTAGTCAAGGTGATGGGTAGGGTCCTCCTGGAGAGGGCTATGTCTTGGCCAGAGGACAAGTACATTCTTTAGGATCTGCTGTTCAGGTTTCACCCAGGTCCTGGCACACGTGATCAGTCTTTAAATCTTTTCTTGTTAATTAACAAGTACACTGTGGCGAGGCCAGGGACACTGTTCATTGCATTTATGGACCTGTCCTCTGCCTTTGACAGGGTGAACAGGTCCATACTGTGGCGCATCTTGCTGGACTTGGGAATGGATATAGAGATTGTCTCTTTTCTTAGAGAGTTGCACAGGGATATGACAGCAGTTGTCCTGTATAATCTGGATGGGTCTAGCCTCTTCTCTTTGAAATGGGGAGTGAGACAGGGATGTCAATTGGCCCCATTGTTGTTCACTTTGCTTGTGAATAATCTGGTGCCCAGGTTATTAGACAAACAGGTGGACTGTGGCGAATAGGTAGCCTCCAGATCCCCACACTGTTATAAGCGGGCAACCCTATTTTGCTGGCAAGAACTGCCTTAGGTCTTCAGACACTGCTCAATGGCTTTGTCACATATATGTATAGCCTTGATCTGTGAACCAACCACAGCAAAGCCCAGGCCATGGTTTTGGGCCCAAGTCTTGATCTTTTCATGTTCAGGGTCATCAGATATCTAAGGTTCACACCTACACATACTTAGTTGTGGATTGTGATGACCGTTCCTCTTGGGGCCCATTGAGGAATTCCAGGAGACAGCCCCGTCTTGTTCTGTAGGGGCAATCTTTTCCATTTTCTACAGAATTGGTAGGAAGACATTAGATGCACTGACCTAGATTACCAGGCAAAATTGGTTACTGCTGCCACATATGGCAGTGATGTTTGGGGTTATACAGACTCCTCTGAGCTCCAGGTGGAGGAAATGTGTTTCTGTAGACGCCTTATGGTAGTTCCAGCATCTACCCCGGTTCATAAGGAACTAGGTTTGCCTTATTTGTCCTACCTCTTTGCATTGTGTCCCCTGCTCAGGTGGCGCTCTATTTGAGTACGACCTGAGAGTCGTCTTAATAGGGAGATAACCATGGATTGCATGCAGCTCCATGGATGGAGATTAAGTAAATGGCTAGTGTACATACGGGATACCTATGTTAAATTAGGAAGAGTAGCTCTGTCTGACTCTCCACAAAGTATAGTGAAGACAGACATTTTCTGGACATGGAAGAACTTTCTGTTATGGGTGGAAATAATGAGAGAGGATCTATAACTCAAAAAGCCTTCAATGTGTGTCCACGTGCAGATCCTAACTAGCCCTGCTATTGAACCCTACTTGCTCAAAGTACATAATGGTCTTCATCGGTTTCTTCTCACCAGATTCCGGTTCAATCAAACACACATGTTGTTGGCTTTACCTGTGTCCAAAAAGGGGTTTACACAGTTGGGACCTTGTACATGTGATCACTTCTCTGCTCAAGATCATGTTCATTTTATGTTTTTCTGTGGCTTTTATTCATGCGCCTTGTAAGACCTTTTTGTTACCGCTATTGAAACCCCTGAATTTTATCCAGGTCAAGCCTGCTCTTGGGTACATCCTGCTACTCCAAGATGCTCGAGTAATTTATGCTGTTGTCTGCTTCTTGGCATCGGCCTTAAAGCTGAGAAAGTCATTTGATACAGGGACTGGATGAGAACACCTCAGCTTGTGCCCTGTTTTTAATTGTGCTACTGGATTTGGTTCAAGCACAAGAGGTTTACCTTAGTATAATGGTTGGAAGACCTGAGATTCCCTATCCCATAGTCCAATACGGTTAAATTGTATTTGTCATATGTGCAGTTTGAGGATGGTCTGATTTCTCACGGAATGAGCTTTACTGTTGTTATACATTTGATTTCCCATATCTGTTAATGTGCTATGTTGGGTCAGTCAGACCCATTTGTTATGCACTTTATTGTTGTTTCTCTGCCTTCATGAAATTGTCTTAAAGAGTGCAGCCTAAGCGCAAACTGTTTTGGTTTATGACTGGTGCGTACTTTTTTTACAATAGAGTGTCTAATACAGTATGCTTGAGCCAGTTTTTTCAACTTTCTTTGTATTTTAATGATGTCTTTGTTATGTCAGGACAGTTGAACTCATATTTCATTCTTTTAATGATTTTTTGCACCCACGTTGACACTGTTCTTTATATATATATTTTAAGACTGAACTGTTTTGGCTTATGATTCGTGGATATTTTCCGATATTTAGTTTTTTATCATAGCTTATTGGTTTTCAATTTATAATCCTGGTGTAATTTTATTTACGTCTTTATTATTGTATGCTATTGATTTTCATCACCGAGTGTACTTTATGTTCACATTTGCATTTTGTGTTAATATCGTTACATATTACTGTTTCTTCTGTTGTTTCATGTACTTTTATGGTATTATCAAGACCAAGTAAAGTTTTTATGATGGTGATGGTGGCACTGACCTTTCTTATGTTTTAACAGAGTATATGATTTCCATACCTCCCTTCCACCTGGTGTATGCTTTCTGGACTGATGTCCAGTTGATATACAACCACTTTATCCTCCATCACTGCTTTAACCTCCTGCCAATGTGCCCCTGTTTCAACTGGGCTCTCAATCAAAAGCACAATTACTATGTAGTCTCTGTTGAGATTCCTCTGTCTCCCCACACCAGCCCATGATGTCTCAAGAATGGGATATATCCCTGTTATGACCGATATGGATTATATAATACACGCTGGAGGCAGTAATCATGAGATGACGCCATTGTGAGCAATTCCAACCCAGATGCAAATCTATAGAAAATGCAGTAAGCAAAGTTGTTACACTATATGCTTCTATATTGGGTCTTTCACATTTTGACAATGGGATAACTCCTAGGGTCTATTCAATATCAAAAGCACCAACCCATGTTTTGTTCTATTGGGTGCTTGGGCTGTTGTACGTGGAGTTTATTTGCAGGATGTTTCACCCTCCCATTTTGGGGCATTCCTTACTGAAATACAATGTTCTGTCACCATAAGCAAAAAGTAGGAGAGTCATCTGAAGTGGTTAACGAACTTCAAAGAGAGGGAACAGGGTATAGGAGACCCCCACTGAGTTGGACGTGTAAAGGCAGTGGCGTAGCAAGGGTGGGATGGGAGGGGCGTTACGCCCCGGGCAGCACAAGTTTTGAGGGTGACAGCCTCCCCCCACTCTTACCTCCGGCCATACGGGGCGGCCGTTGCGGGTTCGCCAGTACCTCCTCGCTCTTCATGCTGACAGGCGGCAAACGCGCTGACCGCCACTGGCAGCACAACAGCTAGCTACGCCACTGTGTAAAGGGGTGCTTGTGGGGTACATTGTTAAAGCATTGGCAGTGGCCGCTGCACTGAGACTGTGTACTACAACTTTGTGGCCCATTGCCCGCACAAGTTGTGCACCGGAAGTCCAGAGGCAGCTCCGGTGCAAGAGCCATGTAGCATGGTATAATGCCACTAAGGTCCTTCCTTTATTTCAGCAACAAGGGCTTGTTTTGAGGCCATCTTCTGACATTTGTTGTCTTTCATGTTGCCTTTAGACAGTTGTGTATATTTGTCTTAATGTAGCTCGGTCCTGGGCAGAGTGAACGGTATCTGGGCGAGGCGATAAGGAAGGAGCCATGCCTGGGGTGTGTAGCCAAAGTTCCTCCGTCACAAAACTGCACAGATTTCTAAAAATAGACCGAAGGGCCAGCTATACATTCTTTCTCACACATGAATCAAGGAGGACAGAACGCTTCAATATCTCTAAACCACTTCCAGAAACTTTATTACCAATTCATGGAAAGTAACATCCCCATTCTCATATAAGAAAATATAACCCAGGTAGACACATTACATATTTAGCAGACAACTCAATATTACTTATAAGATCATTATTAGAAACCAGATTGTATAAGGGATTTTCTTTCTGTAGAAATGGCAGCATATTGGCTCCCTTTATTCTTCGCTGCTGCTGCGTTGCCTTTTCTCATCCCAGTATCTTCTGGTTGCCAGTGTGGCGACAAGCATGCTTTTTCAAACACATGATTGCATTCCATATAAAAGCATTATCACTAAATCTGAAATGCATATATTACAAGGAAGAAATTATAGGAAGAGCTTTGTGAGCCGCGGTTATTCAATGGCAGATGATGCCCCTATAATCGCTACTTCAGCATAGGTTTCCCAGAAATTTTACCCAGAAATGCACTAATAAAAATAAATCTGTTTCCGATTACTATCTATGCGGCACAGGTGCGTGTTTGTTATGAGAGAGGCATGTTCATTAATTTTCAGCTATGAAAAGTGCATTGTGCCATAAATATACAATTCAAAATGTACGGCTGATGAATGAACGCACAGATTGCTAATGTACCCGAGTGTGGTAGTGGGCATAAAACACATGCCAAGCAGGAGCACGGTGCTAATGTGCTAACATTTTCAAATCTGGCTTCAGTGTAAGCACAGAAGCAGGTTTTTCATTTTTTCTTTTTTAACATTGCGGCAGGAACTTTTAGCACATTTTATAACACTGTTTTCAGACATACTGATCTCTGGCTGATCTGTTAAAAAATCCGGCCAGCTTTTAAATTGGATGCTGTCACTGGTACTGTGGCTCTGCAGAACAGTTCAGAGAACTGCATCCCCTTTTTGTGATTTCTCTTTTACAATATACTTGGACGTTTTGAAATATTCATATTTATTTCTGGAAATCAGATCAGGAAAGCTTTGTTTGGGCAATGACTACACGGTCAATAGGGAAATCTGGCAGTGCCAGAAGGGCTGGTCTGACAGAGCCTGCTCTTTTTAGCTGTCTGTGGGTCTGTTTTATGATCTGGTGGCCTGTTTTTTTTACTGCTGATTTCCCTGATATCACCACATATATTGCTTGCAGGAAGCACCAAAGCACACAATATCCATACCTTGCAGAACACATATCCAGAGTGTCTTTACAAGTTCAAAACTGCCCCCTTTTGCACATATGGGCACAATTTTACTTCTTGGGACCTGAGCCTTTTATCTGCCCTAGTTTAACCCAGAATGACTGCACCTTTTTTCAAGATTCGATACTTATTGGAATTTAAAAAAATCAGGATAGCAGCATTTTGATTCCAGACATAACCAGATATGGCTAGTAGTTTTACTACTATACTAATAAAACAATAATGATTTGATCTTACCATTTAACTAACTGCAAATGGCTGCCATTAAACATCTTGGCTGGATCACAGTGCATGTGCTGTGCTTATCTCAATGAGAGAGTGGACTGTTCCCAAAGATAGGAAATAAAATGGTTGAATTATCATGAATGTGACTTGGAATTCTGCAAATTTAATGCAAAGGACAGTGTTGTGCGACCTTTCTGAATTCGAGACAACTCACATTGCGAAGAGGCTCAACCTCTTGGAGAAGGACTGTAAGCAAGTAACAAGCAAGACAACATAAAACACATCTCCAGAGAAAGGATTGAGCCTCCTAACCACTAAAGATCTCATTCCATAAGTTAGACTGGTGCAAGGTCCTCTTGATGTCTCATATACTTGGTACAAGCAGATGGGCTCCCACAAGCAGTCCTTTAACCTGTCCATGAGTCTTCTCTTCCCAATATTAAACTGCCCATCTCTGGTTCATTTCATGCAACCCAGAGCACATGATACACATTCCTCCTGGCTATCCATCATATTCATATTTTGGGTGCTGAGGCGGATGCAAATGAACTGTACTTACATTAACTGACCCAGCAGTGCATTATGAAAGAGGCAGAATAACCACACTTGATGCAAATGCATCAAATGTAAGTGCCATCTGTTCTTTGTATTGTATTGTGGTGTATTGTGTGCACCATGTAGACAGCACAAACTGGTGTTACTCAGTGCTTAAGTAGTAGGCATTTTCCTGTTTTCTTTTATTTATTGTCACATCAGAGAACTTTGTAATAGGGATTATGCATACAAAATCGGAAACAAATGGAAAAGGAATATACTATAAAATGTATCCAAGAGGGGTATCGCAGCTACATGGGCAAGATAAGTGATGTAAGTCTACAGTATAAGAGACAGATTCCTGCTGAGGCATCAACTTGTCTTTCAATGAGGCAGTGTAGGCTAGGGCTGGATAGGTGAATCATCTGTATGTGTTTAGGAGAAGGGCGTAAGGGTGTGGCTAGGGTTCGGCAAGAGGCTTGAAACATATGCCACAGTCCTCCAGATTAATAAAATGCTTCCATTAAAATCTCCATCATTAACACTTTTCTGAAAGAGAAGTATTGTGGTTTGCATCACTGAATGGAAAAAGTTCATTCCAAAGCTTTCAGATTGGAGCTCCCATGGTTTGACCCCCATGTTTCTGGCACTTGAACATCTGTTGTTGAATGAGCTCTGCATCAGGTGGATGTAGAGATCTTTTTGATGTGAGGATAGGACCATTTTCTGTTGAAAGTCAGATTTCTTGCTCCAAAATGATGTGCACAGAGTGCAAAGGTTTGAAACTTGATTAATGTTATTTCTTGTCACCAATTCGTGTACGTTTACATGGCCGTCAGGCAAAGGCCAGTCTTGTAGCTTGTTATTGGATTCCCCTTCGCCATTAGTCAGATTGTATGGGAGATCACAGATTATATCAAAGCCAGAGGCTTTATATTATACTATACTTAAAAAATATTTACTATGTATATATACCTTCACCACCGCTCCGGTCACCAACACCGCCGATGCCCTAAGATGCATTTTCCTCAACGTGCGCTCCATGCACAGACACGCTGTTAAGATCTGGAACCTCCTAGACTTACTCTCACCCAAAGTCACCTTCTTCACGGAAACCTGGAACAACGCCTCCTCCGTCCCCGACGTCGCCATCGCCATCCCGAGTGGTTACAAGATCCAGAGGTAGGACCACCCTAACCACCGAGGAGGAGGCCTCGCCATAGCGCACAAATACTACCTCCGCCTCACGATCTCCAGCACTTCAGTCACACCACGCAGCCCCCATGAACTGACCACCACTGCATTTACCTCCTCATCGACAAACCCAAGCCACCCAAACCCGCTCTGCGCCCCCGCGAAAGAACTGGAGCAAAGTCACCGAGGAGCAACTCAACTCCACGCTTAACCGCAACACCCCCACTGCTGCAACCAACGCCAACCTCGCAGCCAGATAACTCCACACATGGATCTCCAACTGCATAGACAAGCTCACCCTGCTATGCATCCCCGACAAACAGCGCACTACGAAAGCCGCCTGGTTCACCACCTTCCTCCAAGAAGCCAGACGCACCTGCAGACTCCTGGAGAAGAACTGGAGAAACAGCAAGACACCGGACAACTACACCACCTATAAGAACGCAATGACAGAATACCACCAACGCATCACAACTTCCAAAAGGACCTTCATCAACAACAAATTCCTCTTCCACTCCAGCAACTCCAAAGAACTCTTCAGCATCATCCAAGAATTCACCAAGCCCCGCAGCGAAGCCACAGACATCACCACCTCCCAGGACCTCTGCGACAGGCTCGGATCCCACTTCCACCTGAAGATCACAAACCTCTACGACAACTTCAACAACCACACACCTGACTCCACAGCCACCCCGCCCTTCGGCAACACCAGCCAGCACACTATCTCCTCCTGGATCCCGGTCACAGCCAAAGAGACCGCATTGACCATGAAAGGCATGCACTCAGGCTCCCACAGATCCCTGCCCGCCACACATTTACCACAGAGCCACCACCGCCATCACACCTGAACTACAACGCACCATCAACACCACCTTTGAGACCCGCACCTTCCCCGACACCTGGAAACGAGCAGAAGTCAGGCCCCTGCTCAAGAAGCCCTCAGCAGAACCTATGGACCTCAAGAACTACCGGCCCATCTCTCACCTCCCATTTGCAGTGAAAGTCGCTGAGAAGACTGTCAACGCAGAACTGACAAGGTTCATCGAAGACAACGCCGTTCTCAACCCCTCTCAATCCGGATTCCGCAGCAACCATAGCGCTGAGACTGCTCTACTCTTGCAGCCACAGACGACATCCGCACCCTCCTCGACCAAGGCCACACCGCAGCCCTGATCCTACTCCACCTGTTAGCAGCATTTGACACCGTCTCCAACCGCACACTCGCCCGCCAGAATACAAGACGCCAGCATACAAGGAAACAACCTCAACTGGATCCGCTCATTCCTCTTCGGCAGAAGCCAAAGGATCATAATGCCACCCTTCCTCTTAGAACCCACGAAAATCAACTGCGGAGTACCGCAGGGATCATCGCTCAGCCCAACCCTCTTCAACATATACATGGCCCCCCTTGCCACCATTGTCCGACAGCACAGCCTCAGCATAGTATCTTATGCCGACGACACCCAGCTCATCCTCTCCCTCACCAAGGACCCCACCACCACCAAACTCAACGTCCAAGAAGGAATGCAAGAAGTCCAAGCCTGGATGAGCAACAGCTGCCGAAAGCTCAACTCTGAGAAGACAGAAGTCCTTGTCCTCGGAATCACCCCATCGGCATGGAACAACACTTGGTGGCCCACCATCCTCCGCAGCCCCGACTCCCACAGACCACACCAGATACCTCAGCATTGTACTCAACTCCTCCCTCTCCATAAACTGACAGGTTAACGCCATCACCTCCTGCTGTTTCAACACCCTCCGCATCCTACGTAAGACTTTCAAATGGATCCCCCTGAGTCAAGGAAGATGGTCACCCAAGCACTCATCACCAGCAGATTGGACTACGGAAATGCCCTCTATGCCGGCATAAACAAGTCCCTACTCTGCAAGCTTCAGACGATACAGAACACCACCACCAGACTCGTCCTCGGCATCGCTCAACACGAGCGCATCAGCGAACACCTACGGAAGCTTCACTGGCTCCCTATCGAGAAGGGAGTCACCTTCAAGATACTCACCCACACCTACAAATGCCCACACAACACCGGATGCCATTACCTCAACAATAGAATCACCCTCCATACACCCAAAAGAAACCTCCGTTCCGCCTACCTCGTCCTCGCCGAAACCCCTTGCATCCACAGAGCCAAAGCAGGGGGACGATCCTTCTCCTACATCACGGCCAAGACCTGGAATGAGCTCCCGATCGACATCAAACATGCCCACTCTCTGAACACCTTCTGGAAGGCTCTCAAGAAGTGGCTCTTCAGCTGAATGGAACTGCTGATCCCCCCCGCACCTTGAGACCCTCACGGATGAGTAGTGCGCTTACAATTCCCTGATTGATTTATTAATTGTAAACTATATCAAACGGTAAAATAAGAGAGCTAAAACTTCCAGGAGTCTTTTAGCAGGAACTACAATATGACCTAATAAGATTCTAACAGTATTCCAAAAATGAGAAAACTTTGTTGGGACTTCCTTTTTCTAGCGGCTCACTGGGGACCTGGAGTGCTGTGTACCTCTTTGAACAGAACATGGACTTTACACTGAGCTCCACTGGGAATTTCTGCTATTTGCTGTCCAGTTACTCATTGGATTAAAGGAAGCACATTTAATCTATAATATATTCACAGTTATAAATGATTTTCAGCAGAGTTCTTTATATGTTTCATATATAATAAGGAATTTGGAAGCCAATGAATCTGACTCAAAGAAGCATGACTTGAGGAAGTATGTAAAGGAAATTTGAAATATTTTCCTAATAATTATTTTCTAGAGGCTGTAAATGCCTCTATGGGTCCTATTGGGGACAGCCTAGACAACAACCTGAGAATAATTGTTCAGCCCCATATCTTTTCTGCTGGTAGTTGCAGCAGAGAAGTCTTATGTCATTGATATTCCTACACAACCAATGTGAAAATGTCCTTTAAAGAAGAAATTGAAAATCCAAAATCATCATACATCTGAAAAAATTTTCAATTCATTCTTGGTCAATCTTCATTAAGGCAGCTTGAAGGCATCACAACATAAGGTTTACAACCTGATGTTAGGCCCTCTATATCTTAGTTAGAAACATAATCCAAAAACAGACATCATGATAAGATTTACTACGACAATTCTGACAATGACTTGGACTTATTTGTTTGCTCTCAAGGCTCACATTCAGAAGGATTCGATTAAAGAGATCTTAAATGGCTTAGTCCAAATAAACACTAGATTTCAGCCTTCTAAATTTACTTCTGGAAAAAAACATAACTCAGGATATTTCTAATATTTTGGACTCTGCAACAGATCCGTTATTTGATCCAAAATGACTATACCATCCAAATTACTCATAGTGACTACGCTACCTCATGTGAGTCATTGTATCAGGGATCAAATAAGGCTGCCTTTTAACAAACCAGTTGGGAACAGACCAAAGTCTGAATGTACTAGGTCCATGATTTCAAACAAAGTTCTTGCAACCCATGTAATTGATCCCAAATGATTGGTTTTTCTCTCTAAATATGGGGAAAACACTAAAAAGGAGATTGACAGGACATGGTCCTCATGCCAGAATAAACTGCCTGACTGATTAGGTCCAATTGCCAAAATATTTGATTTCGCAGAAATGACTAAAGAAGAAAAAGACACCACTAACTCTAACGACTTAGCCATCTATATTGATAGGGTTACATGTAATTCTGTTATTCTCTCAAACAGGAGAAAGGGACTGTTATTTAAGATTGATCCAAAAATAACCAAATTGGTTACTTCAGAACCAGGACCTTCTTCTCAAAGACTGTTTTTTGGCAATCAATTAATCAAAGAAGTGTTCAAATACGTAAACACCCTCACAACAATGGAAAAAGTTTAATCATCACTTTCGAGAGTGTTTGGCAAGAGGATTTTGGGAGGACCCCGAAAAGACGGGCTGTTCTGCCCATCGCTTCCAATCTCTCCAGTCCCCAAATCTATCCAACAAGAGTGAACTTTAAATACAATAATAGATGCTGCTCCTATCCTAAGAGAAGACAAGGTTTCTGAAACTAATTTCAAAGAGGTCACTCAAGAATTGCAAATTACAATGTAAACCTTTAAAATCATCCACCTCTACTAGCAGGTTGCACCGCATCATTTATGGAAAATGGGTCTCATGGTTCAGTAGATCCTTAGATTCTTCAGACAGCTCAGGGTTACTAAACAGAATTCTATTCGGAACCTATTCAGACTTTCTTCCCAAAATCTTGCACAGAGATGTTTTAACCAAATAAGATATTCAAAATGTAAATTGCCAAAAGATTGCCAATCCTAACATGACCTTGCTCTCCCCAATCTATTATTGGGTTATTTCTCTACGTTCGATTTTCCATATGCCCACAAAATGCCTCCTCTCTGAAAAATAACAATCTGTGCTGTCTCTGCTAGCTTGAACAAATCTTTCTAGGTGCAATCAACTGTGTAAAACAAATATGATGATAGCTCAAGTGTGGAATTATCCAATATATGTTTGGGATTCAAACTGACAGTATTTCACTCAGCAGGAAGTGGCACTTTCTCAACATCCGGGACAATTTGCTGACCACCTTCTTTAACAATGTTGATCATGATTTGTTGCTAAAGTGATAGAAGTTTATCAACAATATTTCAATGTCTTTCTGGAAAGCAGAATCAGGAAATCAAAACTATGTGTCATAAACTGTTAGATGTAATATAATAACTATTTGGTGTGCTGCAGTTTTCTTTGCTGTCACATGTTATTTAAATATAATCATCAGATCATTCTTTTACTTCCTCTCAGCTCAAGAAATATCATTTCCATTGTATGTAGTTGGGATGCAGATGAATAGATCAAAGATCTCCTGTGTTTAATGTCTCTCTGCCATTAACGCTTGAATCGCAGAACATTGCCTCAAACCTAAGAAAGCTGAAATGTCTGCTACCGATTACTCATCTAAGATGAAGTACTTCTTTTAAGCCCACTCGATGTTTTGTTTTTGGATCTTTGATACTTCCCACATTAGTCGTCGAGTACCTGCTTCTCATGTTTTAACCAGTCTTTTATTTTCTTACAACCACACACACAACCGATTCTTACAGAGCCACATCACAATACCCCAACCAGGAGGTTACCTGTCTCCTTATGTTTTTCAAAGTTATAACCTCCTTTTTGATCTTTTAAGCCCATGGTTCCCCGTATTTCATTTTATATCAACTAGATGTCACTCACTTTGGATGGTCCAACCCCCTTCACCTATGTTGTAGAACCTTCGGTTTATTCAATACAGTTTTCCCAAAACATTCACATGCTTCATGTTAGACGACCAGCTCAACATTGTAAGCCAGATTCAACACACAGTGAAACTGTGCATCTATTAACATTCTAAAATTCTCAATATTCTTTCCCCTATATCTGACTAAGCACAAACTAGTGTCAGCTGCATTAATAAGCAGTGTGCTGGACCACTTTCGGTCTTTCAATCTAGGCTTATCAAAATGGACACTTAATAGGTTGCAAGCTCAAAGATCCTAATACCTCCAAACAAAACTGAGAGCACATAATTCCAGCTCTCACCTTTTCCTGACTCACAAGGATGTCTTTTATTGCTTTATATATTCTGCCTGAAGCAGACGTATATTTAAACACCTTCACCTGGATATATGCATGCAAACATTATTCAGTGCACCACACCAAAATTATTGAGTCCTTACACTGCCACCTTTTTCTAAGCTTTAGGTCTCACCTCTCCATGAAAGGGAGACTCAGGATTATTTGCTGTTGATTGACCTTTGCCAGTGGACAAGATTCTATTTAGGAGAAAATCATTCTTAAACAACTTCATATTCAGACCAATACCACATTCCCTAGTTTCCCACTAGAATGGTTTTCCCCACGGTTGCACTCCCATGTGCCTAGCCAAAATGATATATTTTGACAATGTATATGCTCAGTATTTAATGAGCTTAGTTGAACTGGGAATTTCAATATTCAATAAAAGGTGCACATCTATTCTTTGGCCATTTCATCAGCGGCAACTGCCTCGTCTTCTGAATTTCTGTCTTTCAGTGCATCCTCACACTATCAGATCTAAATCCTACCTCTTCTCTGCTGTATTGCCATTGACTGTCTGATAATACCGCCACCTGGAGCCCTAGCATCAATACATTGAATATTACAGTAGCAGAGGCTTTGAAAATGAAACTTTAAGAGGATGTGGACAGTCAACCTACACCAGCTTATGACTCAACCTGTTAACTTTTGAATCATTGTACAAAGCAAGTGGCTTTCTTTTTTTGCGCACACTTTCTGTCATGGACATAGCTTCAAAATTAAATTAGCTTTTTATAACACAAGCAATACTGTTTAGAGAGCGTCTTCACAAAAAGTACACCACAGATTATGCCATTTTGTTGAGTGTCATCATCCTCACAGCAGTATTTTAAGTAGAAGATGCCGGGCATCCCCGTAAAACTGGCTATATTAAAACACAGCTCTGAACAGACACCAGCACATCACAATATGCAATTAACTTGCTATTAAGCCTTCAGCTTGTTTCCACACATATACATTTTCCAGAGAATGGGCTATACCAACCATGGAACTCATTAGCAATGTGCATAAGCCCTCCAATCTCACTGAACAGAACCCACAACTCTAGAAAGGTGACATACTAATCATACTAATGGCACACCTCCACCAAAAACAAATTGACTTTGGGCTAGTAAGTGATTTGTAAGAGTGCACCACGTCCGATTGCCCTTACGATTAGACAAGCCAAACTACAAAACATAATTTGAGTTGTTTTATCCGAATAACTAAAATTGCCATGGATTCCCCATTGGAGCATATGGTAACTAGGTTCCTCAAATAGATAAAGAGAATTAATACGTTTTGCCAAGAGTGACATTTACACATGAAGGCACACACATTTCCCTGGCCTAAAGAGGGAACATTTGACACAAATATTATTGAACACACCAAAGCACATATAAAGACTATATATGCAGGGCAAAAGATAGACAAAAGAGAATCAGTGTTAGAAATATGGGCCATCTTTGAAGAAGTTCAAACCGATAACCCGACAATGCTGATAGTGAGCGCTGTGTCGGCACCTCCTTCACCATATGCAGTGATTGATATACTCACACAAGCTATTCGACCTCAATAATAGTAGAAGCCGACAAGCCCCCCCACCAAAAGAAGGATAGTTAGGTCTAAATTAGAAAAATACAAAAGGCCCAGATGCCTCCAGCACAGCCCAAGTCCCTAGGGAAGGCCCCCAAAAGCTCGACTCCCCATCACAATGCTCAACACATGACACCTCAAAGTTATGTAAAATACACACTCCCACTGGTTCAGGTGAGCGTAAACGAGTGTCAGGAAGGTTTGTGGCAGTTCTTGGAAGCGATTCCGCGAGCTCGGGACATAAAGGGAGCTCCAGTCTCCCAGGAACAGATGCTGAAAGGTGTGTCCAGGTAGCCAATGGAGAAACAGAGAGTGAATTTGAGGATAAAGCCAGGCTAACGAAACCAGCGCATAGCTCTGAGCAAAAGAGATAGGCCAGGCAGCTTGAGGAAGAGAGGCGTGACCCGATGCGTGAGAGAGAAAGGGGACGCAACTGGGAATTAGAGAGAGAGTACAGGACAGTGCACTGTTTTCATGAGGAAAGTAGGGCCAGGTACGGGGCGCCATGCTGGGAAGAGTCAGAGCTAGATGAAAGGCTATTAGCAGGGCTGAAAGCCACATCGTCCAGTCGACAAAGGGGATGGGCTGACTAAAAAGATAAAGGAACAAGGCAGCCTGGTACTTACCCACCCGCGATGCACGAAAAACAAAATAGAAACTCTGCATGCACACAAGGGAATTAGTGACGAGGATATGCTCTGTTCTGCAAGGGTGCACAATAATGATAAACTAACCCCCAGGGAGATAATAGCCAAAAAAGAAAGGCAAGACTTTTATGTACCCGTTTTGTGACCTGTTAGCTGATTGGACTGAGGTGAGTGACCAATATGATAGGTTTGGCCGAGGAAAAGATGGTTTAAGCCAGAGGACATGGCAGTAGCAAAGGATTGCATCAGTCATGAAGGAGGAAACCCTAGTTAGCACTTCCTCTACATGCAACAATACCTTGCAAGATGGGAGCACTATGTTGAGGAGAAACCCTTACAGGCACCTAGAATGAGAGTTTGCCCGCTACTGCAGAAGGGCATGGCGGGGATTGTATAAGTGCCATGGACCCAGATGGACAAAGAGGGGTTGAGAACAACATTATCATCATTGCTGTATAGTGCAGTAAATGGATTACATGCTTTGAGTAAAACACTGCAGGTTTCAACCTAGTCATAGGAGACATTAAGAGTCTGCTAAGCAGCTCAATTTGGGGAACAGATTAATATGGTGCTCACCCAAACTCGCTTTCCAGATGTCTCGCTAGCAAATACCCAGCATGACGTGGCCATATTTAATACGCACAGGCACCTTATTTGGACATCCCTGGGAGAAGTATTCCGTGGCCACCCAGATGTAGGAGGGCTAATGGCAGAGACCATGAAGCTAGAGAAAAGCATAAATGATTTCCTAAATAGAATTAGGGAAAGATTGCGACAGAAAACCGGACAGCCGTGGACCAACATGGGCCCCCAAGTCACTTTATTCTACAGTATTTTGAAAAAAGGGTTACCCACTGAGTTACAGAGCGGGCTAGACAGCATAGTTGGTTTAGATATACTCCACTACCATAAGAAAGAGCAAGAAAAGGATAGAGTGAAGCAGGAGCAGACCCAAAGAGACAGAGCAAAATTAGTGCAGCGTAAGTTGAAAAAGACTGCCCTCGAGGTAGCAGTGATGGCCGCAGCTGCACAGATGGCGCCAGTCACTATGGGGGCTCTACCGCAAAACTTAGGAAGGTTCCAAACAGGTCGTCCAGAAACAAGAACATGTTATGGTAGTAAAGGCCAGGGGGGCTGGTTGCAGCCAGAAAATAGAGAGTGCTACTGTTGCCGCAGGCAGGGTCACCTGGTAGCCGCATGCTGGAGAAAGGCTACCATGAGCAACAAAAGCAGCAGAGGTTAGTGAACCAGGGCCAGCTGCCACAAAACCCCACATGACAGGAAATGATTAACATCCCTCCTCAGTGCTAAGGGGCCACAACACCGGCAAGGAGGGGTGACAGTGTGGGAAGGTAGCGCTGTCACACAACCACAGAGTCAAAATCCAAGTAAAATAGCCCCCTCAGTAGATGAAGACAGGTAGTAACAACTCCCGTGACTTATCCCCCAGTAGTTCATCTATGATAAAGATGACCAGCATCCCCCTACCCCCTTTTTCCTAAATTGTATCAGGACAGAAAGGATGGACAGATAACATTGGGGGGGTCAATAATCTTTTTTTACTTGCTTCCAGGAATTCAGGGCTGCTATGGGTGGCATCGATCAGGTGTCCACACTAAGTTCGTGATCAAAGGTGAGTCCGTGGGAGCACAGAAAAATGAGGTTACCTGAAGTGTCTACAGAATCTAGGCCACACTTTGCTGCTGATCCCAGGGGTGGGGTTCAATGGCCACACCCCAGGGGCAGGGCAGTCTGACAAGGAGCCTGGAAACAAAACTGTTTAAAAGACACCCAGGTCCTGGAAGCCAAAGTCTAATGGGACGCATTCCAATCACAAAGGCAAAAGATCCCCATTTTCCCAGGTATCATGCCCAAGCTTGATGCTCCTTCATGGTGTGTAGTTCCTACAGTGCCCCCAAATGCCCTAGAAGCTTCCGAACCAATGGAGGCCTCCCTTTCAAATATGAACTAAGTCATGCTCGGTGACTGAAACAATGTTCTGCCTGCACCTTGGATGGTAAGACTCTAAAACTCCATAGCACTCACACGCGAGAGTCAGTAAGCTAAGAAGCCTCAATGCAGGGTTCTCTGTAGTGGCAGATTTCGCTAAATCAAGCACTTTTCCCAGGTTTATGGAGAGGCCCCAATAAACTTGCTTTTATGAGTTTCGGTGCAGGAATAGGTGCCAGTCTCTTATAATCTGTGTAATAGCTGTAGTTAGTTTATATTCCTTAGTGCACATGGATCTTTGTTAGCTCCGTTGGTCAGCGCTGTCTAAAAGGCATTCTGCGCCCAACTGCGATGTGAAATTCCAGTCCTACTTCTATTTTTTTTAATTTCACGATTTTTGGCTTTAGAAATATGGTCAGCCTACCTCAGCATGATGATGAGTTCCAGGCTACAGTTGGGGGTTCTCCTAACCTTTCACTCTCCCAGAGATTGACAAGATGAGCACCAATTTTGTTAGGCAATTAACAACTGTATCTAGTCTGAAGAGCTCAAGAGACCCAAGGCAAAAGCTCGGGACAGCGGGCCTACCAGAAACATTGATAGAAAGCAGGGTGTGTTCCGAGGGAGAGGGAATTGCCAAGGACGGAGGCTTCTGAGCCTCTATTCGTGCTCCAAATGGAACGCAGGGCACCAGGTGCTCCCCTTCCTGGCTCAGCTACGTTCCAAGCACCGTCCACTCACCATGCCCCAAGCTTGCAGGCACCATCTAGGAATCAGTCGGCCCTGAGTACTGACCCCATGGGGCTGGATAGGGTAGGGGAAAGAACCACAGAGCAGCCTCTGACTCTCTCCCTGTGGTGCAAGGGAAAAAATGAATGCCAAAACCAGAATGAAAAAACACCAATAATTGGCCCAAAAGGAGATTTCGGATAAAAGGCGGGGTTAAGATCAGCCAAAACCAGGTATCTGAGGCCACAAGGAATGGCACGTGGCACACCACGTACTGGGAACAGGGCATAAACATGCATAAACATGTGTTCACTAGGCATGTGGCAACCACCGGCAACACCAAATGGCAACACGCCCCTCTTCCCACATTTCCACGCACAAATAGCGATCATATGGGAACTTAAATACACAACTCATTGCAAGAGCAACTGAGGGTAATGTCAAAAACAGGTAGCCCCCAGCAGGAAAAATAGCCTCAGGATGGAGTCACACAGAAAGCACGCTCTTATGCCTGCATTGGGCAAGGCGCCTTTGGTAAAAATAGTGACGCTCATAGAACTCCTGCTAAAGCCATAGTTGTATCACTCCCTGTACTCATGAGACCACCTAACAGTGATCTGACCACCCAAAAATGTCAGAGAAGGTCCAAAAACACCTTGGCAGGACTGCGGGTGCTCAACGGCTTATATAAATAAGATCTGTTTTTTAAATACTGTTATGGTAATCACCTTCACACCACTAATAACCAAAAGAATATTCCAAGAGGGGTCAAATTCTAATACCTCACCAGATTGCGACTGGCAGGTTGATGGGACCACACCCCTGGGGTGAAATACAGGTTCTCCAATACCATTGAGAAAGGAGTGTATTAACTAGCTGAATTAACAGTCAACCAAGTTCATTAAAAAACAAGTAACCGCAAGGACAACGAAGTGCGCCAATGCTTGTTGTCAACCCCTGCAACCCAAAGGAAAAAGGGACATTACCGAACTTGCGCCAATGGAAGGAGGAAAACAACACGGGCCCTCAGCAAGGGGCCTGCTTAACACCCACGGCCATCAGCAAGAGAAGAAAAGTACATTGGTGCGCGTTCCAACGTGCAGTCGAGCCCTTTCATGGCAATGTCATCCATGAACCAAAAACAGCAAACTTTTTTTTAACTGGTCAGAAGGAACACAGCCACAGGAGAAGTACAGATGACTTCCAGGAGACCCATACCTAGAACTGCAGTGTCACAACAAAAGTTAGATATATTTATATAGTTATGTACGATCTGCCTACCATGTGTAGTCCCACACCTAAGTACTACCAAGGAACTGCTGAGTCAAAAGAGATTCGCTAAGGAGGAACTACAGCACCTGTGAAGGGACCTCTCACACTTTACCCACAATTATACCTAACAGAACACCAGCATCCCACATGCACTGCACAGCGCTCTTTTGCATAACACTTGGTACTAGCACATGACCACAGTCAGCTCCCAAGCATCAGCCAGGTAATGTTATGTCTACTCATTGATCCCACATGCTGCAGGTGAAGTTAGGCTTTACTTGTCCTAAGAAGTAGCCCCCAAGAAAGCAAAATGCCTTTTTCACCTTTTCCCATGCAAAATAAGAGCCAAGATCCAACCCAACAAGACAGAACCACACAGGGTAGTTGTGAACATAACCCGATATGACACCAACCCACTGAACCCTCTGATATCCACATTGCGCTGGACAGGATAGGTAGGAAGGGTACCATAGGGGAACATATCATTTGGCCCTGAGATTTCCCCGTGAAGAAATTATTGGAAGTAGCAAAACCCCCAACTCAATGCACAAACACATATGCTCCAGTGTCCATCTGTGGACCGAGAGTGGCTCTTAATGTGTCAGGGGTGGCATCTTAAACAACAAGTGGTCTCCCGATATGGAATTCCTATGTAGGGCTGTTCAACTCAGGGATGAAAAGGGAAACGGGTTGCATGGGGGAGGTTTGAATGAAAGTATGACTACCCCATGTAAGGAAATTTGGGACACTGATGTGGGTGGATACCCTTGGTTAGAAGGGAAAGGACAACGCCTGATTGTAAGGAAAATTACACTGTGTTCCTTGTGTTTGAGTGGAAAAGGAACGCTTCCGATGGGCTCGAATGCTAACTGCGGATTGATATAATATATTCCAGATATGCAATGGGGCACCTCCACACTGATGAATTACTACTGGCAAAGTGGCAAGCATGCCTACCCTCAGCTTTTTCCCGGATGGAGGGGATTGTGTTCCCTGGTCACCATGCACATCCAACCCTGGTCATTCCTAGAGAAGCGCTATCAGACTTGCACCAGCACCCATTAAGGTAAAAGACAACCTTGCTGTACCAAGCTTGTGAAAGGAGAGCCGCAGACAATTTGGCTGGCCACAGTTCAAAGACATTCCAGAAGACTTTAAACTGTTCACTGAAGCACAACTGGGGGCTCAATACCTTTCTCCATCCTGCAGACAAAAGCTAATGCCTGCTGGCTACAAATCACCCGGTGGGAGATGCTCAAAATGAGGAACAGCACTGAGCTTGGCCTCAATTCCATCAAGAAAGAAATGCGAGCAATCAACCTCGTGGTAATGCAGCAACATTTAGTACTGGACCTACTGACCGCAATGGAGGGAGGGGTCTGTGCCCAGATCGGAACTGCCTGGTGTAGGTTCATCCCAAGGAATGACATGGGCAATGGAACACTGACGATTGCCATTCATGCACTGCACAATCTACGAAGAATCATGAGTGAAGAGGGGGGTGCCCCTGAGTAAGAGTGGTTTTCAAATTGGTTCTCCTGGCTCCCGCAATGAATATCCAGTTTATGTAAATCAACTATAGGGGAATGTTAATATGAAAATTGATGAATTCATCGATAAAAATGAAATCTCATCCTTATTAATAGAATCACATATTCTGAACTCCACATCAACCTCAACTCGCAAATATGTAGTCAAGCAGGCCCTGAGACCTAGGTCTGGGATTACTGATTGATAGGTCACAGGTGGGAGGTTGGGTAGCTGGTAGGCAAACTCTCAAGAAGGAAATTCTTGATCAGTCCTACAGATTGGTCAGGGGAGATTGCCCCAATAATGCACAAATGGATGGCGGCAGTACGCGTGCTCCAACAAACACCATAAAAGTCAGATGCCATATGATTTAGGAACACATAGCCAATCAGCACCTACCACACATACACCTAAAAACATTATCTACTGGCCACATTGTGTCCATGTGAGGTTGAGACCCACCTGTAGTAACCATTAGACCATTCATTTATGACTCCAATGGCAGCTACCAACATTCCTCGCCATATCTGGTATGCCAGAAACTTTTATATCCTGTTGTGTTTTGTATAAAAGAAGGACATATACTGATTGTAAATTGAGATAGTCCTCAGACCTCGTACCTGAAACTGTTCTCCTGGCTATTAAGTGTAATTAAACAAACTGTTCCTGTTTTGCCAAATGCCTCTTGTCTTCTGGTTTTTAAAGGATTTCAAACTCAAGTAACAATAGATCTTGGGAGAGTGCTAGTTATAACAAGGTATGCATTTGCACAAGCACTGCTTTCATGTTATGTTACTGCTTTTGTGAAGCCAGGCTCTCACATGCATAAGCTCTAAATGATAGGTCAAAGGCTGACAGAGAAGAATACATCTCTGAATCCAGAGATTTACTAAGCCATTTGTTACTCTGTATATGCTCTGTTTCTCGCTTGTTCCTTCTATGTTAACTTGTTTGCTATTTGTATATTATTTGCTATTTGTCTGTTTTCTATTGTTTGCTTGTACCTTTTTATATGTTTATGCTTATCTTCCTCGCTATTTGTACACCGCTCTCACACCCAGATGGGTCATGTTCACACTATATAAAACTCCTCAAATAAATAAAATAAATGAAGGTAATTACTATTTACAATAAAACTTGAGATACAAGTAATACTCAGATTAACCAATGACACACGAGTCACTGATGCTATGCACCAGTCGCTTGCTCATCATCACTTCCTCATTGTGCACATTCTGATGGTTTATTGTGATGCTTGTCATAAGGTCCTTTCTTAAACTAAAAATAATAATTTTTTGCATGTGGGTTGTCAGATGTGAGTTAATTCACGTGTTTTTAGGTCTGGACCATTTTTCATTTTACTAAAATTATATGTGTAATATACTTCTTACGGGGACATTCAGCAAGCCCTCCTCCTACATTGGTTTGTTCTGTGTCATTCACGTTATTATTCTGCCCTCTATAGCATACAAGAAGGGACAGTGGGTTTGCCCACTTCAGCCATTGGCTATCTTTATTCTTTGTGATGACATGCTGCTCTTTCTCAAAGTGTATACACACACAAAGTAGAGTACGAGAGACTACATCGGCAAAGTGTGTATTGTTACACATAGAACATATTTAATGTTTTAGACAATTTTTTTTTTATATTGGGTGAGGGCCCAGCAACTCCTAACAAATAATGTTTTAGAAAAACCAGGAAAAACAAAACAACCTCTGGCAATGCCTCACCTTTTAGCTTTTACAGTGCTTGTTGTAAATGTGACCTCATTCCACGAATATAGTCTTGTTCTACATGAGCTGAAATTGCGAGTCTTAGATACAAAAGAATCTGCCTTATAATCTTGTAAAGTTTATAGAAAGTATATGAAAAATACAAGTTAATATGGATTATATTAACCAATATGGAATTAATATGAACACATATACCCAGTATAGGTCGGTTTGGTGAATACATTTCGAATGTATGGGGGAAATATACTGTAAATTAAACATTAATTCATATGTTTGCAATTGCTGATTTTTGTAGCTATTACACGCCATTGTGTTATTATCACTTGACAAATGCATATTCATTTTTTGACACACGTCATCTCTCAGCCGAGAAATTAAGTATGCTAAAATGCCATACATTATAAATTCAAACAAGAGATATGCATTAACAAAAACCTTTATGGAGGCAAGGATGAAAATACTGGAAATAAGCTGAGCAGCTGCATTTTTTAAATCTTTTCTTTTTTTTGAAAACAGTAAATTTGTTGACGATGTTTAAAATGCAGGGGAATTAGAAGCACAGACTACTGTGCAAAACACAGATTTTAAATGGTTGTTTTTTCAATGCCTGAAAATTTGTTTTATTAAGGAGACTGCGGAACACCTGCCTTAAAATGTCGTTCAGAACATCTCCCGAATGTCGTTTTCCTTAATTGACTTGGAAATGGCCCAAATGTATTGCTGAATGCAGTCTAATTAATATTAATAATAAATGCCATTATTAACATCAAAGAACATCTGGTGCTCCTGTTTACTCCGAAGCCTTATATGTAACACATTTTGTGGCTGTTTCATCTTGCAAACATTGTGCAGTAAACAGTATTTGCCATGCAGGTCAATGCAGACCCCTGCCCAGGCATAATGCTCTAGATTGCTTTTTGAGGAAAAAAAATCTAATATTTTCTTTGGGTCACATGCGTTGCTGTGATACCAGTGAGGGTTAGGGATCCCTGGAGGAAACCATTTTGAAAAAAAAAAAACGTGCTGCCACTGGCATCTGTATACATTGGCTACATTAGAGTTTTGTACGATAAATCACCGACTGAATAAGTTTAATCTAAAATTTCATTAAGTAGTTCTTGTCAGGTAGTAAAGCCGGATAATGCAGTGCTGTTTAATGATAATTGGTGTTTGGTTAATAAATCGTGCAAGTTCGAATTACTTTCTAGCAATCTATAGAATGCAAGCCTCAGCAGTGTAACTAAACCTCAAATTGATTAACTTGCATGAACCAGGCGTTCACAAAGATGGCACCATTCCAGCGAAAAAGAGAACAGCGCATCAGCCGGATGGTGTTGTGTTGCTCTGGAGTAAGGAAATAAATCCCCTCCGGGTACATTTTTAAAAGCTTATGCCTTTGAAATGATGTCATCACATTTATTTTTTTTATTTTCTTTTATATTATCTTGATAAGCGAACATAAACACGCACACATGCTCCCACTCATACTTAGACCACTTCCTCAGAGCGCACGTGACACATTAGAATAATGGAAAGCGTTTTTTTGAAATTGCAGATATCAAAACCGCAAACCGATTTTGGCTGGAAGTATAGCGGGGAGGGCGCCATTAATGTAAATCTGCTGCTTTCTAGCAATTAGTGGAGGACGGGTGTGGCTGCCAGGGGTGTGTGCTCCCTTCCTTCCTTTCTCCCAATGTCTTTATGACTGGGCAGGGTCAGGCCAACTGTGTGCTAAATGCGCTGAAATGCACATAGTGGCCTAAAATCATTGGTATCCTTTCAAGGCACTGTTGAAATTGGCCAACAGTTTCTGATGTCATCATGCATGTTGGAGAGGAATGGTAACATTCTTTACACTGGCAGGATTCAGAACCTTCATCCCTGTTTTTAATAATTTATTTATTTGATTTATTTATAAAGTTTTATATAGCGCAAACTTCACCCAAGAGGGTATCAGAGCGCTTTACATTTAGGATCGTTGCGTTAAAAAGGTACATCAGATACAAGAGCATAGTAAGGTACAGTACACATAAACAATGTTTCAAGAATTCAAAGGAGGTAGGGGAGGAAGGAGTAAAAGCGGGGAGATGAGGAGGAACTGTGCCCAATGTGCGGCAGGGTAGGTGACGGTCAAGGGGGAAACCAGGGCCAAACTCCTCATTAGCTGTCTAGCAGCTCCACCGGGCATCAGCCATGTTGCTCAGTTCTCAGCATTCAGGAAAACCAGTTTTTAGTTTATTTGATTTGAGAAGGTTATATAGCGCTGGCTAGACCCGGAGGTATCAGAGCGCTTAACCAGAGGATTGTTGCATTACAAGGTACATCTAGAAAGGTTTATATAGCGCTAGCTAGACCCGGAGGTATCAGGGCGCTATACCAGAGGAACATTACGTTACAAATTACATGTTACTATAGCGTAGTAAGGTACAGTAAACAAACAACGAGTTTGAGAGAATTTGTAGGAAAGGAGGGGAGGAAGGAGCCATAGCAGGGAGACGAGGAAGAACTGTGTCCAATGTCCGGCTGGGTAGGTGACAGTCGAGGGGGAAACCAGGGCCAATCTCCTCATTAGCTGTCTAGCAACTCCACTGGGCATCAGCCATGTTGCTAAGGTCTCAACGTTCGGGAAAAACAGTTTTGAATAGATACATAGGCTACGAGGATAGCTGGGGCTACCATATAGGCTGATGGGGGATGTGATGAAGGTCTGGTCGGAGTCTGGTGGTAGGGAAAACTGTGGCGCCATCTTGGGGTCAGGCCAGGGATTCTGACCTTGGAGTTAGAAACAGCCGGTACCCATTTTAGTCTTTCGCTCGAGGGGGGCCTCGAGCGGGGAAACGCCTGCATCTGGATGAGTAGCGTTGGGATTAGGGTTGAGAGAGAACTTCTGGCCACCATGTTAAGGTCAGGCACATCAGGCAAGACCCCGGAATGCCACCGATACCCAGGAGCAATCCGATCTCTGAACGTGCAGGGGCTCCCCCAAGCCACCATTTGAATCAGCGTGGGCCAATTTAAAGCCCCCCGCTCATTAGTGTAGAGTAGTAAACATGTCATTTCTTGTGGCAGAAGTGTAACTGAGATCATTCTGTGACACACTTTAATATAGAAATATTTTTTTTAAAAGATCCCAAGACCAAATTCAAATATTTTTTGACCTTTTAATAGCACCTCGAACTCTAGATCTCTGCCCTTCTCCTGCACATGTACACACAAGTATGTGTGCCACTACCTTATTTTTGACATTAAATGGACTGGTGTACCAAAATGGCTACCACTGTAAGCTTCCATATCAACAAGTCACATGACTAAATAAACCCTTGACCTTAGCGTAATTTTATTTCCCATCTATTACAACGCAATATGCTACAAAGTGGCATCATTAGACTATCCATGAAGGAATTAATATGAATGAACGAATAGTATTTATTGACAGTTATTTAAAATCACCATAAGTCCAACAAGGAACAAAGCACGTTTAAAAAAATATATACTTCCTTCTGCACCATCTTTACAACTTATACATGGTTGAGAGGTGAGAGGCAGTTAGATCTCTCTGAACCTCCGTCCGACACACTATCTTCCTAGTAACTGAAGAATAGTCTTAATAGATAGTGTGGCTATGCTTTCTATGAAATAGGCAGGAGAACCCTTCCAGAAATAACCAATTTTCTCCCACATGATTTGTAACCTAGAAAGCTGTGATGATCTCCACCAAAATGTGTTAGGTTTTCTAAAGTAGGCCTCTCAGGGTGCTCCTGTTTGAGATACTCCGCCTTGATCATCATGTTCAATAGATGTGTTCAAATGCTCAATTAAAATAAGAAAGATCAGAAATATAGCTCAGCCCTCTTGCGCCCACCTCTTGTGTAGATTCCCAGTTCATTTGTTTCCTTTGACACCTGCGGGTTTTCCCGGTGTGGTTTGAAGTCTACCTAATGGGGTGTAGTTATGGTTTAGCTTAGTTATCGGAGTTTTGTACACTCCAAAGATGTACGATAGCAAATTATTACTAAATCTACAAGATAATTCATAACATAACATGTGTAACATACCATAAAATATTGTAATATGCGATAACGTATTGTATCACAATGCATTGTAGCCAGTTGAACATGATGAAATATGACATGGAGTTGAATATGATGAAATTTGATGAATTGTGACATGCATGTTTTTCTTATGTCACAGTTTTGGAACAGTTATGGGTGATGCTGACAATTAGTGGTGGGGGAATAAAAGGGTAAGACACACACCATTTGCAGTATAGTTTGTATTCTTGCTTTCATTTAGTTCCTTATAAGGGCACCAATTATAAGCCACTATATTGCATAGCGAGTTATTGACTTTCTGAGCTCCACAAAGCACTATCGCTACATGAATGCGGCAAATATAGGGTTAATGCATCTTTTTTTGAGAATGAATGTATGGATAAATGTATAAGATGAATGACGTCTCCCCCTCGCTGAATCTGAAGGAAAACCAAAGTGAATTCAGTAAACTTTCTTTTGTGCATTATGTTCATCTCAAATGTTAGAAATGTTAGAATTTTAAATTACCCTTAACCATTTCCTAATTTGCCTCACTCCCAGTAGACTTTTAGGCATAGATTAAAGGCAAGTTACAGTGAGTTTCAATCTCAGGCCGCTGGATAACCTGAGGTTGACATAGGGGGAGTCACTGAAGCGAAGTAATGTTCACAAAACAAATTCTGATCGCAGAAGATGCTGGAAATTGGATTCATCTGCATTACCTTACTTGGTGTTGAACACAAAGGAGTACTAGATTTTGTGTTTCATTAACAAATATAACCAAGTTTGTATGTCCAGATCGCTCTATGGTCCTCCCCTTCTCTAGTTACATTGTCTAAGTTGATGCTGATGCAGAATAGCATGGTCCTCCTTTCCTCCATACAGAAGCACTGGCACAGACAGTTATACATGGATAAGGCAAAGTAGGAAAATGGCGCCCTGATGAAGTAAATAGACCCAAACGATTGACTCTATTGAGGATTTTCTCCTTTCAATGATAAGGGAAATGTTTGCCACCCATTCCTAGGTGATGAAGGGCTGGAAACTCCATTGCTTATAGCGGTGCTTTCATTGATCATGGAAGGGATTTATTTGCATTGTGTGGGGGATGCTCTAAGCAATTATAAGATGCCTTCATGCATCCTCTCCAGCAGTGAGCAAAGGCTCAGTTCACATGTCTACTGATGACGGGAATCACACCTTTCTCTGTGCTCCCATGTCTTTGATACGTGGGACACAAAGCACAATATTACACATTGCAATGATTGCACTGTGGGTTGTCCATGAAAATAACAACTGAATAAAATGTTTGATCTATCCAGAAGAGAAGATATGCATCTATACATCCCTCCAACGTTAATGTGCATTCTTTCTTCACTTTTATGACCAGGTTGCTAACAATTTACACCACATAGCAATTGTAAAATTATCAAACATTATATTTTGCATACATGCACAAATACAACTATATGTCTCGTTTTTGGAGAACATTTAAGACCGTCAATTTGACTCAACAATGTTGTTCCTGTGAGGAAGTAACCAACTAAGACAACAAAGTTTTGGTATTCTGAAAAGCCAACCCTGTTATACGTTTGAGTGGTAGTTGATAGAAATATCTCTGTTAGGCAGAGAAAGCCACCCAAAGTGCTGGCTATCACCTCATATACCATCACAATCGTTTTGAAAACACATATCCAGCCCTCATACTCTACCTCTGTTGAAAATAATTAAGTAGTGAGCCACTAAAAGCCACCACCTCCTCTGTTTTCATCACTGAGCCTTCAGTGAACCAAGGTCCACTCAAAATGTGTAGTGTTTACTTGTGTGTAGTTCCCTAATATCCCATCACCAACTTTTCCTACTTTCATATTCCTTATTACTCACTTTAATCTGCTGCAAAATTCTTTTTTAACCTCCTCCATAAACACAAGACTCCTATCTTCCTACTTTCTCACTTCATATTCTGGGCCTTCTGAACTTCTCCACCTTCACAGGGCTCGCTCGCCTAACACATCACATTTGAATTATTTCATACTTTTTATTTTATGATAATATTGCAAATGTGTATTTCCATGTGTATTTCTAGCATGTTGTATTAAGGAATACTTTATTTTTTAAATGTATCCAAAATAAGCAAACAACGAATAAAGATACTTCAGATTTCTTGATATAGGTTTGTCAATTCAACAGTTTACTCACAAACCTGTTTATCTCTCAATTATGTTTGTTCTGAGCCTTGTAGTAGCGATTGATTCTTCTATTCTCTAGTCTACGATTGCAGAGATATGAAACTTAACTCATTTTTTCAGTTACAAATTAGAATGGCCTTTGCACTTGAACCACCTAGAAAAAAATGGCTGACAGGACACAGTCTGTCAGCTTAGCCAGCCCAATGAATTTAAATAGGAGGCAGACTACAATCACAAGGTTGAAGATAGCTTCCTTGGTGCCTCCCTCTCCGGGGTTGTGAGGCTGAGACTCTCACAACGGAAATGCCAAAGCAGCAGTGGAGGGAATACCTTGGCTCTGGAATAAGAATTATAGGGCTATGAGGTGGTAGGGAACATGGCAATGGGAAAAGCACCCGGCACCCTTATTGCCCATATCTCATGTAGAGCCCAAATTCTGAAGCCTGTTCTAAGTGTGGATACACAACAGGGGTGATTCTACTTTAACTCTTAAAATCAGGAAGCCTTGTCTCAGCTACCGATCAGTAAGTGTGGCAGGTGGCGGGAGGTAGGCAGGAGATTGCTATCTCTATCTACTGCCAGTGCTTAATTTGTAAAAGAATGAGTGTCGGTCCCTGAAGCTCAGCTCAGAAGCGCGCACACTGAATACCAAGGCTGCATAGTCTGGAAGCCAACCCAGGGCTCTTTATTCGTCTACCAAAGATTTGCTACCCCCTTATCACACTCTTGCAGGTTCCTGAGTTCTCCCTTTGTTGCGGGTTTCCCGTCTTTCTCCTTCTCCTTCTTTCCCCTTTGTTTGTTTTTCCACCTCTTGCTATCAGAAAATGTCAGAGAAGGAAAAATAAGTTCTGGTCCCAAAAACGAGAGCCAGTGAGCCACACCAGCAACAACCGGCTTAAATTAAGCACTGCCTACCGCCAGCCGCGGCCCGTGCAGGTAAGAACGGTGAGTGGGGGGGGGGGTCAGTTGGAGGGGGGGATTTCGACAGACAATGACCAGGGAAAATTAATTATTTAATTTTCCCTGGCCATCGTCCATCGAAATCCCCCCCCCCCCCACACCCAGCCCCACCTCTCTTATCTGCACAGGCCGCGTCTGCCTACTGCCAGCCTTCAAATGACGACCAGCATTTTTCAGGGTGTTGAGCCACGTCAGAACCAGCACGCCTCAACAACGAAAACAATGCAGACGTGGAAACCTTCTTTAGCAATGATTGCAGGACAGTAAACCTAGCCCTTACCTGTGAGACTTTATTCAACGAAACTGTGTTTCTAAGTGTATCTTTTTATGTCTGTGAGCGATGCCACATGAGAGCATTAGGACATGATGGAAGTTATTCCTTTTTTATTGTTTCCAAACATTTATGAGTCACATACAGAAAATTTCACAATATTGATATCTTCTCCCAGCTCGATGGTAGTGTCCAGCAGGGAGTAGTTTAAGAAAGAAACCGTCTCTGCTGTTTGTGGCAGAAGTACCAGGTGCAGAACTAAAGGCCCTTTTGCAGACTCACAGCCCAGTCGACTTCCATAAAAATGTAAGTGTTCCTCCAGGCATCACAGATCACCAATACCAAAAGTAACAAGACCATCTCACCGGTGATGTCATTCATGTAGGTGCAGCATCACCTCTAGTCTTTTGCTCGAATGGAGAATCACAGCACCAAAGAAAACAGGGCTGAGAACCAGAAGTATTGGGGGCACATGTGATGTAAAACAAAACACATTGGCAGTGTACACTGCAAATAAAGCAGTACTACAAGCTGCTGTCAAAGTCTATACATGCCCTATAAGGGGTGGTCACGTACTGCCTTTTAATTAGTGGTGCCTGATGAGTATGTTTCCCAAAAGTGAGAGTCCTTGGATATTATAGACGGAAACACATTTTCATTGAATATGGATCCGATTGATTGTCCAACACCATATGCCCTTTGTGCCTGACATGGAATGACGTCAGCCAGATAAGAAAGCGAGTCATAGCTGTGAAAGGTTTTCTAGTAGCATTTTCTACTGTTTATGGCATTTTTTTAGGTCCATCAAATATAATTAACCAAGCTTTAAGTTTGAGCAGATAAATTCTTAGGCAATATTTTTAGTTTATTAGTTGCCTCTCGCACATGGCTGTATCCCTACCGTGTGAATTGCAGGGGACATGCAATCAGGACCATATAACCTAGTACGCAAGCACCCTTTCCATTAGGGAATAAATCTCTGAAAAAAACGTTTTAGATTGTTGGCTTCGACCAATGCACAGCTGAGCTTTTAACACTTAACCAAATGTCACTAAATGTAAGTTCTGCTGTTAAAATTTGTTGAGTTTTTATTTTGGATTGATCGCAGTACTTTTTAACAACAGTTAACTAGTTTCGAATTGTTTAGGTTATGTAATGCTTTATACCCAGTATCATTATGACATTGTGTGGTAGGGTAATATTACTACCTTTAACTGCTGTTATTCACTATTCCTATACTTACCTACTAAGGCTTTATTTTACTTTGTACCAAAGTTTTTCAGTGATCCAGTTCCCTAAGCAACATTCAGATGGATGTTGTAAAGCATTCTTTCTCCTTTTTTGACACTTTTCTTTATTGTTTTTGCAAGGCATCATAAACAGGTACATCATAAAGTCTACAGACATGTAGATACATTCATGAAAACAGTGAGATTCTGCTGCAATGGCTAAGTAAGAAATGTTTTCAAAACTAAATATATAATGTCTATATGTAGAGAAGAGTACTGTAGGTTTGGCACTCGGTATGTGCACCAGATAATAGTCTCCTATAGATAACCCACATGTCTTGGCAAAACGTCCCCCCCTCAATCACATCTATCAGTAGGAAAAAAGAATGAGTAACACGAGACCATGGATATACATGAACAATCTGTTAGTAAATGTAGTCCTACACAGTGGCGTAAGTAAATGTAGTCCTACACAGTGGCGTAACGAAACCTGAGGGCGTCCCCCTGCAAATATCCAGGAGGTCTAAGGCCAGGGCACTGTGCTGAGAGAAGGCCCCTGGAGCCCGGGCCTCCGTGCAGTGCGGGGGCTGCGGGGGCCTATGTTATGCCACTGGTCCTATCTAGCACATACATATACATATAGACATAGAGGCACAGTGTTGCCCTAGGCCTCCCTCTAGCACAACCAGGGCATGGAGGAAAGACACCCACACAGCTCCAACGTTCTAGGGTTATTAAAGTCTTATAAAGGAGCCCCATACATTATCAAACATGCGGATCTGATCTTGGAGCTTATAAATACGCTGCTCATAAGTGGCTAAATGGTAGAGTTTAGTGACCCACCCCTGGCGTGTGGGCACCTGTGGACAGTGTCAGTGTCTAAATCTACAGATATTTGCAACCATCAGGGCCTTTGTCATCCATCTGCACCAGTGTGAGGTCGCATCATCAACGTATAAGAAGTCGTGTAGCAGAGCAAGGTTGGTGGAGTCGGCGAAAGGGATTCAAATCATGACCCTGTTGTCTGCAAGGTAACTACAACAGCCCAAGCGGTGTCCAAGCGAAACCTAAAAAGTGGAATTGTGTGCCTACAGTGAATTTATCTGAGGCTGCCAGACCCAATCCCATCTGAATTTGGTTCAGAAAAAGCATGAAAAACCATCTACATAGGTCCTATCTGAAAGGTTTTACCATCTAATAATCTACACGTATTATATTATTGTATTTTTCAGTTCATTGGAAGCTCTCTATTTACCATGTGGTTAGAGCTGTGCAATGAAAATATCTTTATAAAATAATAGGCTGCATGTACATTAGGGGTAAGTAAATTTAATGTAATCTGCATAATTACACGAAATTTCGGGAAATTACGTGAACTTCTGCGTAATATACAAAATGCAAAACCAGCATTTGGTGCTATATTTTAGCATACTCATGGCTGTTTTGGAGAGGAGGACATATTTTGCACTAAATATTAGCAGAAAAAACACCTGCACCTCCAGCAGCCACTCACGTTTTGGTCGTCTGTGGTGTTTCCATGTGGTCATACAAAATGTTTGTGGTGTTCCCATGCGGTCACACAAAATTTTTGCTACATGGCATAAATGCAGAATTTTGAGAATTTTGCATAACAGGCATAAATCTGAATGACCGAAATTACATGAGATTACACCAGCATATTGGAAATTTCACCTGGCCTAATGAACATTAACTAAGAATCCAACCACCAACTACATTGTAAGTATGCAAACAGAACTCTACTTCAAGTCATCAAGGCAGTGTGACATCACGCAAAAACACATGGTCATAAATCAAAAGGATGCAATGGAAATGCCAATCTAATACACCTTAAACAGCTGCATATCATGTGGTACAGAAACTACACCCACCTAAATCTCAGGCACATATGTACATGCTAAACGTTTGCCATTTTTGCCATTTCTGTGTAAAAAAAATATCTCCACAAGTTTTCTGTGGATTCAGCCTACCCACCTCAATGCATTGGATGTGTTTGGGGCCGACTTGTGTGTTGATACCTTTCAGGGCCTTTTTCTGTACATTAACAAAGTAACGCCAGTATTGCCATGATTGTATTGATAAGATAATAGTATGCTCAGCAGCTGTATAAAATGAGAGTCCCATTACTCAGCTAGCAAGGCTGTGAACCTGCTAGCACTGAAATCTCATTAATGCTGAAAGGCCAGGCTAGAAAGTTCACCCTGATAAAATAAGGGACTTGCTTTATGATTGAGATGTGAAAATACTCACATAAGCCAAGAATACTATGCTGGAGTAATGAGGTTTGAGTATTCTAAGAACATTCTTTCTCTGTCAGGAGAAATACATTTGGCTAAGGTCTTTCTATATTGCTTGAAGTTTACAAAGCCGTTCTGTTTCTAATACTGGTCTAAGAGAACATTAACAAGGCAGGGATTAGCTAGAAAGGTGAAGGATGCAGTATTTTGGGTTTGGAGACAACAATATTGTAGGAATATTTGCAGCCTTCTACATATTCTTATGTAAAATGTTTCTTTAATGACTGTATATGTATGTTTGGTAAGGCCTTTGGACCTAGCTGGGAAGCAACAATCAAAAATGTTCAATTGATGGTTGTTTGAAGAGAAACTGATAGCAGGATGTTCCCAATACGTGAGAGAAAGTGTTCCCTTCTCCAACTAGTCTTCAGCCAGTTTTTAGCTTCTTTCTCAAATGCAAGAGGGTTGGAGAAGATCTGATGTCGCTAGTAATGATGGCATCCTGGGAGTATAGCCAGAAAAGGCCTCCCTTCAGTTTTTTTCAGTTGACACATTTTTGTCTACATCCTGGCTCGTCTTGGCTCCGATATCCACTCGAGGTGGTTAGTGTATTGGCCAGGCCAGATGGGGTTGTGTTTCTTATTCCTCATGTCTTGAATATGATGGGGCCTTGATAGAGAGCCAATGTGATTTATTCAGCGTTGAGGCAATGTTCTCAAATGGCTTTAGACCTTTGGTAAGATGAGCACAATGTGCAGTATGTTGTTTAGGGGTGCCCAAGTTCATTCTGGTAGACTGTTTAAATCTAACAGATCACAAATGTATCATTGTGAGGTATCAATATTTTAATTCTACACACAATCCTGCTTAACATGTAAATATTTTTATGTTTGAGACATCTCCTCATGATGGTGCATGTGACACCGTGTCTGCAAAACAAACTTGTAACTGATTTTCCCTGCCCTCGTGTGACGTTTGTCTCACCCATAATCAGTTGATTCTAGCTGCATTTTTTGAGTAAACAACAATAAAAATTGACTTTTGGTGAATACTAAACTGAACTGGTATAGTCATAGATATGCCTTGTCCATTTGAGATTGTCATCATCTTGTTCAAAAAGTTATTCTAGGTCATTCTGACTGATTATGAGTTGATCATTGATTTCAAAGTGTACATATTGTCAAGTGACCCTGCCTTCACCTCACCCTTGAAGGTGGGCGAGCTAGAAAAGTCTAAGGGAAGTTGGGATTGCAGTCACAAAGACCTGATGAAAAGCATTCACAACCAGGTTTGAAAGGAATTTGAATAAAGGGGAGATGGTGCAAGGCTCTTGACAAAAATGGGATTTTTCAAGAAGTTGCTGACCTTCGACCTGCTGTTGTCAAGGGCTACCACTGTTTTCTGGTCAGCTACAATCACTGATTTTGACACATTTACTAGTGAAGTTTCTCTCGCCTAAATTTAGGTTAGGTAAGTGCGACTTTGATCTGAATGAGTGCTATGGTGAAGTTGGTCTTTCCTGGCAGCAAGGGGAAGAACCTATTTTGCAGGTCTTACGCTTTTAAAATAGTGTTCACAATAAACTTCAACATTTGAGACACCAACATTAGGGACATGGCTATTTCTAAAAAGGCAGAAACAACCAAGTTAGTTCAGCATATTTTCATGACAAATCATTATTTTTATTCAATAAGTACAATTTTTTATTCAATTTGAAGATATGTATTGGGCTCGACAAAAGTATGAATATGATTATAAGTCTTTTACACATCTGTCAAAATGTTTTGGATGATACACACACATATTTCACTTTAATAATACTACATCAACAGCATACTTCGGCTTAAAAAAGTGGCAGGTGTTTGTTTTTGTTTAATAAACAGTTGAGATCATATATATATATATTTCTAAATATGTAAAAAACTGTTAAGTTTCACTGATGGTTTGTTTAGTCAGACATTATCGTACTTTTCATAAACCATCAGAAATGTACTAAAAAATGTGACGCTATGGGAACGAAAAGAAAAATCCCAAACTGGCCAGTTAATGTTAACCAACTATGAAAATCACAACCTATGTCCTCAGCACGAGCTGCTCATGACCTTACATGTTACATCAATCATGCCATCTCAAATGAAATCATTTTTTATATACAATTTTATTGTTTTAACAATATTTAAAGTATGACAGTCACAACCAGTAGTGGAACAAACAGAAGTTTGGATCCTTGCAAACCAGAATAAAAAGTAGTATCAAGATGCATGTAGCATACATGTTTATCAGCATATGTCATTTAGCAACCTGTGGGCCTCTGGGCCAACGGTCCCCTCCATGTTCAGAATCAGAAGAAGGACAGATAGTTGCACAATCAAATCATAAACATGGCAATCAGTTGTGTTCCCGTGGGGACCACCATAGTGGTATGAAAGCCCATGAAACCCACATCACTTGCCCTATATTAATATATATATCCTGAAAGGGGTGGGGACAGGGTCAAAGAATTGCGGCAACTGGAGGCACGCTTTATTGTTGAACTCCAGACACGCACTCCGGGGGGTCTCAATATGGAAGAAGAACTGTGGTCCTTTATTGGTTAATTCAAAGTCTAATCCCACAGAATATCAATAGTCAGGTTGAACAAGCAACAAGTGGGGTACTTGCACATACAATTTGTATATATTTTGCATCTATTATGAGACATCAGCCCATTGGAGGGCTCTATTCGGTTAAATTTTCACTTGCCTTATGAGAGATCATTATTTTCAATTAGTTTGGTATGATCAATCATGTAAATTTATGTAAAGGAATGAACTGATTTTCATTTATCCTCTAAGGCATTTGTGTAATTTGTGCATATCCATTTCTATATGTCAAATATGTTTCAAGGGTTTAAGATTGCTTTATGTACCCACACGTATGTTATGGTTTGATGAATTACCCTTCTAATTTTGTCGTTATTTTCTGACAATTGACTAGGTTAAAATGGCCGACACATAACGATTGATTCATTGTGATCGAGTTGACGAGTCCTTTGTTGGTTTTGCTCACCTTTTGTCCTGTCCAATGAAGATAGTGATTATTTATATGTGGCCATTGTAATGCACTAACTGACACTGACGAAGGCCAGGGTGCCGGAACGCGTGTGTCAGCTTTCTACGGAGAATGAAATAAAGATTTAATTTTGAATTACGAGCTCGAGTGCGCTTCACGTTACCTTGGGAAACGTGTGTCTTTGGAGATATATATATATATATATATATATATATATATATATATATATATATTGATATATATATATCATTTAGCCGCCATGCACTAGTCCATCACAAATGACATCAGCGATGAGAACACATTTGATATCAGCATCAACATCATCGACACAATTAAAACATCATTGAGAAACACATTTATCCGGGCATGCTTTAAGACAGACCTTTTATTCTCCCCCACTACCCACCAGTAGTACTATATGTGCAAACTGCCACACATGAGACAAAAGCCCAGAAGCATACAGGGTTTAATGTTTGCCCCCAAAAAAACAGAATCCGGCTAACTCGCTTGCCAATCAGGTGCACATGGCAGCCTAAATAAGTGTACAATGAAAAGTTTAAAAATAGGAAATGAGGTTAAGTCACCACCATCTCATTTAAGCATAGCTGGTGATATTTCAAGCAGCAGCTCTCCATCACTGGTGTGGGTTTAAGTGGCTCAGCAGCTGTGAACATTGGTGCCTGGTGAGTTTGAACTCTTGTATGATTGTCTCCTTCTCATGACAAGAAGTACGTTGGGCTCAAGGTATCTTTTGCCTCCCTGTAAATTCAGGACTTCAGGCAGAAGAAGGGCAGGCAAGCAGAGTAGGCAAGCTAGGGCTTCTGCAGGATGTTGATTTAATCTCACTCTTAAGGAAGTGAGCAGAATGTTGGCTCCACACACTGGATACAGTTCTACAATTAGTGTTTCAAGCGGCCAAGACCAGGAAAAAGTCCATTGAGCAACAAGGCAGCTCTATCACAAAGTAGGCTGAGAGCAATTTAAAATCCATTCAAGCAGGGGGTCGGGTTTTTCTCTTAAGAGAGGCGTTTGGAGTACCTCTGTCTCTATGTGCAGGGTCCCCAGAAAAAAATCTCTAAGGGCCTCTCAAGTGGGGAATTGTATGGATTCCCACCAGATTGTCTGAAACATCTAAAGACAAGAAGAAGTGGAGGTGGGGAATGTCTTGTCTAATTATTGAATTTAATACATGTTGGTGACGACTTATAAGTAACCTGAAATTCAGGGGCTCTGGCAATGGTAGCAAACCCCATTGTCATAACTTGTACTGTACACACTACTGTTCCTGAAGGGTTATGCTTGCAATCACAGCACAAAATACTTGTGAACATTGCATTTAATAAACAAACACATTCACAAAGGAGCTCACATGTGTCCAGAGACACTGCACTTCAATTTACACGGGAGACCAATAGTCAACTCCACTTGGTGCAACTTTGCATTCCCAAAACTGAAAATCAGGTTCCATTTTTCAGGGGCTGGTCTGAAAGGGCGAAAGTTCAGGGGTAGGTGTGTAGAGTTCAATGGGACTTACCTTGCAGATAGCTCACCAAAGGGGAGACCCTGATGGTACCAACATGCAGTTTCAGGGTTCATAGAGATTAGAGGCCCCTGAAACAGTTCCAAAACAAAAAGAGCAAGGTAACTTCAGGGCACAACACACAGAAATGAGGATGCCATCAGCACAGTTTGTCAGAGACGTTTAGTTTTACAGTCAGATTCAAAGTGAAAGGTTTTAATATAGCCTCAAAATGTAATGTTAAGTTTCTTGGGTGGTATTTGGTGATAGGATTATATTAGATACCCAAATGAATACTGTGATTACAACATCCAGTTACCACCTCAAACTATTGTTGAGGGGAAGATATAGGGCTATTGTGGGTGCCAAGCTTGATTACTGCAGTGCCGTTTGTGTGACTCACACCTGAGGAGGCTAAAGGTAGTTCAGAATTTTATAGAAGGTGCAAAAGGGGGAATTTTAAGGAGAGCACATTTTTCTGCATGATAATTGTGAACTGCTGGTTATGAAAATGGCTCACTTTAATGCGTGGGCACTGGAGAACATGGCTGACTACGTATCTTTACTGCCTTACCTGAAGAAAGGTCTACAGATTTATGATCATGCACAATATTTGTGTACTAGGGCCATAATTATCCTGGTAGCCTCCAGAAAACAAAGAGCAGGAGTAGATCCTAAACATTGTCAAAGGCTATGATCCTAAGTAACTCGATTATTCTAAATGAGCCCCACTTTTTTAGCATGCTTTCTCTTAGGAAGACACTGAACTCTGATCTTTTCTAACATCTGAGGAAGTTAAATGTATCCTCTGTGCCTGGATGCCCTTGGTATATGAGGGAATTAGAAATGAAGATGACAATAATCATGCCCATGATACATTCAATGTGCAGAGTTTTGTGGTATTTTGTAGTAATTCTAAAGAATTGATACTCAAAGTACTGTGCTGGGGCTGCATGCGGCCCTTCTGACCTTTACACCCGGCCCCCTGGACTACAGCAGTACTGGGCTGCTGTTTACTCGACTCAGCACTAAATGTTAATAAGATGTTAAATAAAAAGGGACACATTTATTTAAAGGTTAATTGATGTTAAAGAAAGAAAGTAACAGGAGAGTCCTGCACTGCTTAAAGACCCCTTCTTTTTCAAGACGTCTTGCACCAAAAGTGTAAAAATATTAAAACGTTTGTTCAAAAATTCAAAAAGTGTATTTCATTAACATGCAGAACTGTTTCACCTCAGTACATCAGATTATATCAGTGCATTGAGAAGCATTTTTTTAAGTGATAGTATGGAAACATGAATTTAGAAACATTCATTTCCCCCCCACATGACTGGAATGCCAAAAGTGAAATAAGAGGCAAGTCAGTTGTTATGTGCACTCTTTGGGTGGCCTGGGTTCCTATCACTCATGAACAACATTATACTTTATTAAATCAAAAACAGGAAAAGGTTATCAGATTATGAAGAAAAAGGAGGAAGAGTGAATTAAAACATTGCTTAGGACCATACAATTTGGTAAAGTGGTGAAGCCGGGATTAATCCCAGTTTTTCTGGTTTCTTATTTTGCAATTCAGCCACTACATTTATCTGCTTTTCTTACCCTACACAAACCTTACCGGCAAACAAACCCCTCTTCCCCTGCCCCCGAATGCAACTGCTGGCATTAATATGACCCCTGTCACATAAAAGACCAAACTTTTTGGCCCTTGGTAAAAATTTGCGATTACCCATGTTATAAAGTATTTGTCTATGTTTTTGCTGTTTGCTGTGTTGAAGAGGGAATTAAGTTTCAAATGCAATTCTCCCTGTGCAAATCTCAGACCCTTTCTAAATTGTTAAGAATTTGGAAAAGTGTTTGTAAATGCTCACTAACTGACATGTGTGTGGGCATTAGTTAATTTGCACATGAGGTTAATCATACCCACATGCCCACTCCTTGACTGGGAGTTAGTCCAGGGTAACTGTATATAGTTGTGGTATACAATTACAAGGAACTAAATAAGTTTACATTCAGAATTATCCCGAGCCCCAATGTTCAAATCACAGATCTCCACAAAGAGTTGATGTAGATACGTTCTTTATTTTATTTTCAATCTTCATATGTGTCCAATACATCCACCACGAGGTAGGTCTAGTGAGTGGAGCCACAATGGTCCCATTACCCTTCACAAGCCCCCTGTAGTACCCAGTAAAGCCGAGATAGCCCTGACTTGAGTCTGGGTTTTGGAAAACTATAAGGTTGCCCAAGTACGCAAAAGTACTCTGCCCTATCTGGCACTTACTGGCCTTGATACTTAGGCCTGCATGATGCAGGGCCTGCAAAACCTCCTTCAAGTGGACCAGGTGATCATCCCAGGGGAAACTAAAGACAGCTATATCATCTAGATATGCTGTATTCACTAAAGTTGTCCAGGCCTGAGAGAGCTCGATTCACCAACCTTTAGAAGGTGGCAGGTGTATTTTGTTATTCAAAAGGAATTTAAATTGGAATCAGCCTTCTGGGATCGAAAATGCTGAACTTTCCTTCACGCCCTGGGTGAGTCCAATTTGCCAGTACCCTGATGTTAAATCAAAAGTACTCAAGAATTTGGCTGCACCCAGCTTGTCAATTAATTAATCTGCTCTTAGAGTGGGGTGAGCATCAGTTTTGGTAACTGCATTTAAACCCCTGTAATCCACACAGAACCTCATTTCATGTTTCCCACCTTTAGAATGAGATTTGGGGACCAGTACCATTGAGCTAGCCCAGGGACTGTTAGAGGGTTGAATCACCCAGCTTTAGTATCTTGCTGACCTCAGTCTTAATGCACGCTCTGACTTAGCCTGACAATCTGGATTTATTCTTGACAGGGAGGCTGTCACCAGTGTCCTCATCATGTGTACACCATGTTTTCTGACCAGGTTCAAAGAGAAGAGCTCAGCAAACTGACCTAGGACTTGCCTGCAGTCAGACTGCTACTGTGCAGTGAGGGTGTCAGACAAAACAGCACCCTCAACTGACCCATCTTGTGGGTTGTTTGATGATAGGTCAGGGAGGTGTTCACTTTACTGCTCCTGGCCTCCATCAGGAACAATGAACATGGTCATGTCAGCTCTGTCCTGGTGGGGTTTTAGACGATTGACATGGAGTCCTCTTTGAGGACTCCTTTGGGTGCCTAAGTCTACCAAGTAGGTGACTTCCTCTTTCTTCTCCAAGACTGGATAGGGCCTAGTCCACTTGTCATAGAGGGCCCTGGGAGCCACAGGCTCCAATTCCAACACTAGTTGACCTAGTTGGTACTCCACCAGTGCTGAAATCTGGGCATGATAAGCTCCTGACTGGCCTGTAGTTGCTTATTTACCTCAAACATGTACTCAACCATACATGAACGCAGGCCCACTTCATAGTCCACTATGTCTTGCTTGGGCTTTCTGAGAAGTTTCACCTATCCTTTCCTCACTAGACTCAGAGGACCCTTTACAGGATGGCCAAACAAACGTTTAAAAGGGCTGAATCCAACACCCTTTTGTGGGACATCTCTATAGCCAAACAACAGGCAGGGTAACAGGACACCCCATCTCCTTCTGAGTTTTTCAGAGAGGCCCATTATCATGCCTTTAATCGTTTTGTTGAACCTTTCAACTAAACCATTTGTCTGCAGGTGATAGGGGTGGTGAACTTATAGCTCACTCCACATTCATCCCACATACCCTTAAGATATGCAGACATGAAATGTGTTTCTCCTTCAGAGAATGCCTCATTAGGAAACCCAACCCTGGTGAAGATGCCAAGGAGGTCCTTTGCCACTGCAGGGGCAGTGACAGTCCTGAGGGGAATTGCCTCTGGGTACCTAGTGGCATTGTCCACTGCCACTAGAATAAACCTATTCCCAGACTCAGTCTAAGAGTCAAGGGGACCAAAAAAGTCATTCCCTGCCCTCTCAAAGGGGGTACCAACCACTGGAAGTAAAATTAAGGGAGCCTTTGGTGGCAAACCTGTCTTGTCACTGTCTTGACAGGTCACACAGGAGCAACAAAACTCCTCCACTTTTTCAGACATCTGGGGCCAATACAAATGGCAACCAACCTGTCTCAGCTTTTGTGCTGTCCCAGATGACCAGCTAAGGGGATGTCATGGGCCAAGGTCAGAATAAACTCTCTGTACATTTTGGGGCTCACCATTTGTATTTTATATTTAGCGGTATTTATAAAGCGCATCAATCATTCCAATTGGCATCACAGCGCTAAACGAGATTAGAGTAGGTATGATTGATCATTGGTAGGGTCAGTGTCTAGGAAACAGGGTGGTTTTCAGTTTTTTCCCAAACAGTAAGTAGTCATCTGTCAGGCGAAGATCAAGGGGTAGATTGTTCCAGAGGACCGCAGCTGATATCGAGAAAGAGCGGTCACCCATTCTGGCCTTAGAGGTGCGCTTGATGGAGGCGAGAGCTTGATGGCGTAATCTCAAGTTACATGAGGGAATGTGGAATTGTAGTTTAGCATGTAGAATTTGTGGTCCCTTTTAATGAAGGGTTTTATGCACAAAACATAGGCGCTTGATGCTAGCCCTTTGGCGGTCTGGGAGCCAGTGTAGGTCCCCCAGACAGAGAGATGCTGAGCTGTATTATTTTTTATTGCATATTAGTTTGGCGGCAGCACTTTGAACTGCCTGTAGCCTGGTGAAAAGATATTTTCACCCATGCCTACATACGTGGCATTGCCATAGTCAAGTCTGCTCATAAGCAGAGCCTGGGGGATCGTTTGTCTGCAGTTTTGGGGAATCCAGGGAAAGAGTCGCCTGAAAAGTTTCAGTGTGGCATAGGCTTTACCGCACAACGTGCGTACTTGGTCCAGCATAGATAGGGTGTCATCGAAGATGATGCCCAGGTTTTTTGCCGCTCGCTTGTGTTCTGGGGCATTACCTAGTGCCTGGGGCCACCAGCTATTGTCCCTGATATCCTGGGCACCACCAAAAAGCAAGATTTCAGATTTTACGGCGTTTAGTTTTAGACAGTGCTGGGACATCCAATCTGCGAGTTCAGTGAGGCAATTTATTAGGTTGTTTTTTGTCACAGTGTTAGTCAACCTGTCTATCAAGGGGATCACCAATTGTGTATCATCGGCGTAAGAGCAGATATCGAATCCCCATTTTCTACTGATCACCACCGCCAGAGAAAAAACTTATATATTAAAAAGGGTGGGACTTAAGGTAGCTCCCTGCGAGACTCCTTACTTAATGTTCTGTGTGTTAGAGGTGTAGGATCCCATTTGAATTGTCTGGATTCGATCTTTCAAAAAAGAGGCGAACCATGACAGGGCTTTAGAGCAGATCCCTTTTTTGTGCATAATATTGAGTAGTTTGGTATGTGAGACAGTATTGAAGGCTGCCGTGAGATCCAGTAAGATCAATGGTACGGCTCTGCCCTGATCAACTAGTGTTCTGATATTGTCAGACACATCCAGTAGAGTTGCTTTGGTACTGTTATTAGATCTAAAGCCCGTCTGTGAGGGGTCGAATAGGTTATTAGATTCAAGGAAGGTGGTAAGTTGCTTTATTAACTAGGCGCTCCACAACTTTGGATAAATAAGGTAGTTGAGATATGGGGCGATAGTTAGCTGGGTCATATATTCCGAGTCCTGCTTTTTTTTAAAGTGGGAATACTACTGTTTCTTTCCAAATGTCTGGGAATGATGCTTGCTCTAGATATTGGTTAAATATTTTGGTGACATGCGGGGATAAAATTGGTGCAAGTTTGGCAAAAATAAAATGTGGACAGGGGTCGAGTGGGGATCCAGCTTTGACCTCAATCATGGCTTTGGTCACCTCCTCCTCTGAAAAAGGGGTCAGGATGTCTAGATGAATTTGTGCAGAGGGATGAGGAGCCAAATTTTCCCAGTCAACGTTGTTGTCTTCATGGGGGTTGTCGAAGGAAGCCTAAATGTTTGTCACTTTCTCAGTGAAGAAGTTATTTAATAGTTCACAGTTCTCTACCGTAGGGGCCATGGTTTGAGATAGGCTGGTAGGTTTGCAGAGTTCACGAACGACTTTATAAAGTTCCTTGCCGTTATCTTCTATTCATTTTTTATAGTACTTTGTTTTGGCATGTTGTAAAGCGTGGTGGTAGTTTTTAAGTTCAGTTAGGTAGTACGGCCTATCTATATTGTCTTTTGACAGTCTCCGTTTGTGCTCCAAATTGCGACATTTTCGTTTGTTTATCTTTAGGTCGGGAGTGTACCATTTTTCGGATCTTGGTTTGGTAGTCGATTTTATTTTAATTTGGGGCGCATTTGTCAAGGGACTTCTCTATTTCTTGTTGTAGATGAGCAGCTGAGGTGCTAGCACAGTGAGGGTGAGTTGTGCCCTGATCAAAAGGATTCATGTGTATAGGGAAGGTTTATGGAGTGATCAGGTTCCACAATCTTATCCCTGAGTGATGTGTAACTTCAGCCTTAGATGGCTTAGTTGGTATGGTTACAGAGAAGGAAATCAAGGAGTGATCTGTCCATGTAAGTGGTTTCATTTTGTGAATATTATTGGTCGTTATGTTAGAAAACATTAGATCTAGAGTGTGTCCAGCCAAATGTGTTGGGTCCGATATCCTCTGGGTTAGTTGCATTATGGCCATGTCATTTTCCAGGTGCTTCACACCTTGATTAGCAGTATTTTCATAATGGAGATTAAAATCACCTATGACTAGGAATTGTTCCTGTTTTAGGCAGAGAGTGAAAAGTTGAGCAAGTAAATTAGTGCTTAATCCGGGATATTCACCCTTAGGGTTGTAAATCACTGCTCCTCCCAGTAGCGTATGAGTACCCTTCAAAACTGAAAATGCTAGGATTTCATGGGAGCCTACTTGTGTAATTGTGGTGGGGATACAAGAGAGATGGTCTTTAAAGAGGATGGCTATACCCCTGCCTCTCTTGTCTTTCCTGTCTTGTTTTAATATTTTATAGCCTAGTGGAAGGGCTGAAACAATATCAGGTGAGTTGTTGTCGTCAAGCCATGTCTCGGTCGCGAAGGCCAGATCAGGGCTTAAATCATCTAGTGTGTCCCAAATCTCAGCGCTATGTTTGGGGAATGATCTGGTGTTAAAATAGATACATTTAAGTGTCAGATTACTGTGGTGGTGAATAAGTTCTGTCACTACGGGTAGAGTGAGGACATCTTGGCATCCCCATTTACAGTTGAGGCAGGAAAAAGGTCCATTCACCTCCGTTGGAGCAGCTTTTGTGCAGCCAATGTCTGAGGTTTGTTTTTCCGCCAGTTTCATAAGTACATAAGATAGGGAAGTTTTTTTGGGATGTGGGGGGCAGCATTTCTGGCCCCTGGGCCCGGTCGGGCACGGACAGGTGCAGACGGGCTTGCCTTAGGCACGCCTTCGGCGAGCCAGCGGCTTGTCCGCTGCGCGTGGAGGCAGGCATCTGTATTTATGCAGCTGGTTAGGCCGCTAGACTGCTAACCGCCGCTGTACCTTGTGGTGAAAGAACAACACTTCCGGTCTGCGTCAGAAATCCCTCCATGCAAACTGAACAATCCTTGGTGGACCAGGAAAGATGCTGGGCTGACCGAGTACAGAACGTAATGTGCAAATGTGCAAATGAGCGTGATTGATTCAGGTACATTTTAGAAAGTTTTAACAATTAGGCAAGTCTAAAAGTGGGTTTCGCAGTGGTTTTTAAAAAAAGACACTACATAGAAAGTTGCTGGGAGCCCTTTGCTAGGCGCTCCGTATACTGACCAAACCGTTCAGGAATTAATCACTAGTTTCATCTAGCGCGTCTAGCATTCTCCTTGCTTCCTCTTGTCTGGGTCCCTGGCCTCAGTGTACAGAATCCCATCTCACCAGTAGACCCTGTGGGTACCACTGATGTCACCTTTCTTTTGCCTTGCAGTTTGCTGCCTAAGGCCTTTTAGAGTAGGGCACTGCATTTGCCCTTGTCATGGGTCCACCCTGGAGGGCCCCCTGCACTTAGGAGCTCTGCCAGGTCAGGCCAGACTCCATCAGCTGCAGTCCCCTCCTCAGGAACCAGGGTATCTCACTCAAGAGAACTCTCCTCCTGGTACTGTGACCTCTTAGAAGTTGCCTTAGCAGACTTCTTGCCCATCCCCTTGACTCTGGGAGCTTGTTCCACTATTTCAGTATCCAATCTACCCTGACTTTCCTGATGTGCTGACTGTGCTCATGAGGTAACACACACCACTCAGGGAGATCCATATTTTTGCATGAGACTTCCTTTCAACTTCTGCCCATGTAGAAGTCTGCAGATAATTTCCCAACAGACATTTCACTTGGTTGGCAGTGGACACAAAAACTTGTTTGGGCCAGTAACCCCTCCACACTCTAAGCTTACCAAGGCCATTGGATTGGGCTAAGTCTGATTGTAAGCATTTGTCACCTGGTGGCTAACACCAGGTAACATTTGGTCTGGGAAAACCAGACTAGCAGCCACCATAGTGACACTTTCCCCTGTATCCCTCGGAGCCTCTACCTCAGTCCTTTTGATCATTGGCCTTTGTCTATACTTATCCAGGCATGGAGCTATGGCAGACAGGGCTTCAATATCTACCCCAGTCAGGGAAACGAAGGTAGCCTCTGTGTATCCTCCAGCCTCTCTAGAGTACACTTCCACCCCCACTTCTATGCTAGCCAATCCCTTGGATTGTCTACCACCGAGGGAATTTTTGGAGCATGCTGCGTCTACTTTCTTATGACTTGCCTTATAACAGTCATGACACAACCCTGAAGCCTTTGCTGGATCCAAGATTTTCCTCTGATACCCTTTGCCTTTTGTCTGAGAAAAGTCTCAGGCCCACCATCCTGAGAAGAACTTTGGGCTCTTTAGAGAACTCCTTCTTTTTATACTATTTTTGCTCACCTCCTTCCCCTGCTGGGAAGTTGAAATCCCTTTTTGTGACCACTCCCACCATGGGTCCTCCTGGACACCCATGTTCTGACCCATTTCTCAGCTATCCTACCCCGCTCTCTGGGAGAAGACAACATGGAACCACCAAAGGCTAATGCAATTTCTCTGTTCTACAATTAGTTAAAATGTGCTCTTTCATAATTAAATTATACAGCCCATCATATGTGTCCACCTCAAAGCCTTTTATCCAGCCTTATAGTGCTTTGAATGAAGAGCCCACAAAGTCCACCCGTGTTTGTTTTTGACTTTTGTGTGTGTTCCTAAACTTCAATCTGTATTCCTCAGTGATGAGTCAAAATCCTTCTATCAAGGTCTCCTTCAAATGCTTATAGGACTCCGCTACCTCCTCATTACAGGTCAGCCGTCTATCTCTGCCCTTTACTGAGAATAACTCCCAAAGTAGAGAGCTCCAGTGTTGTCAACTCTTCTTATTTTGCAGGCCCTCTTACAGGGAGCAAACCACTGATCAATGTCATCAAAATCACTAAACTTAGGGACAATCCCTTTGGGGATTTTAAGTTCAAAGAATTCCTCCCTCTCCCTGGTACTGTTAGTAGTGCTGCCACCATCTTTGGGCCCCAATCCCATCTCAACCCTTCTTTCTTCAAGGGTTAGTCTCCTCTTCTCAAGTTCAAGCTTTTTCTCCTCTAGGGAGCGTAGGTCAAGCTGATCTCCAAGGGTTCCTACCACCATACCATTGGGGGTCTACTAGAGTGACTCCTGTCACTCCGCAATGTTGAGTGGGACCTGGGAAAGGGCGGAGAGTTGCGGTCTTCACCTTCTTCCCCATTATTATCACATTGGGATAGGGCCTCATCTTCACCCTCTTCAGGGTATTCTTCTGAGGAATGGCCCTCCCTCTCTAATTCTACTTTTTCATAGGAGCTGAGGGCTTTTTCAAGTTCCTAATTTTTAGCTGTACCGCTATAGCTAATGTCGCTTGCTTTGCACAAAACCTTCAGATCATTGATCCTCAAGGCTGGGATAACTGCCAGGCAGAGCTCCTTACCAGCCTCCATTGTGCCTAACTTTTACTTGGGAGTCAGGACCTTTTTAAAAAAACAAGTAAACATGTTTTAAACCTTTTCCTAACTCACCAAACCCTTTTAAATGTACTATTGGAATTGTGGTCCACTCAGCTCCCTAACAATCAAATAAAAGAAATTCAGAGTCCCACATGGACAATAAGTAATTGACACAACTCGAGAGAAATCCGACACCAAATAATAGAGCGTATATCTATCTTAATGTAGACACTAAAATGAATGCAATAGCATACATATAACTGGAGGTATAGATTTTAGAAGCAATATAAAATCAGTGCAAAATAATACAGTGAAAATTTAACATTGCGGTCTATAGGAGAAACTAATAGTGACAATCGGTCACTTGCAGGTCGAGTTGTATGGTACCGTTGCAGGGTAAAGGTGATGCGGGTCCCAGGCCTAGGCCAAGGCAGTCAGTTAGATTTTACCTGTCCCTTGGAGCCGGGGTGGAAAGTTGTCGTGGCTGTCCCTGGTGCTGAACGGGAGCCACAGGAGAGCTGCTTGTACTGCTTACACTGTGCTGCGGGGGAACAAGATGCAAAATCACAACAACAGGGTGCTTCCCTCTAGGTGCAGTGTCGAGTTAAGGTGTTAGTTGCTGGTCTGGGGATCAAAAAGCCTTGACAGCGGTACTCCTGTAAAAAAGGTACTTCAATGTCCGGCAGTCCCAGGGAGCATGGTAGCTACCAGCAACTTTGTGGAAGGCAGGACTACAGTTCCCACAATGCACTAGACCATCTGGATTTTGGCGACCCCAATGATGGCCCGATGGCCAGTGATTCATCAGATCCGGTGCATTGTTTTACTTGCAGTTTGGAGGGGACCAGTGCCCCTAGCCTGGTGAAGTCTGAGGGTGCTTTGGGGGCGTCCACGGGGTCCCTCTGTCTGTGGGAACCAAGATTTAACCTAGGGTGAGTCTCAATCAGGCAGTTCCTAGAGCATTGCCACAGGTGTAGAGTATCCCTCTTTTACTTAGTGCAAGTCTTGTTGCTGCAGACACGCATCTCTTCTTTTGATAACTTCTATGCAGGTTGTTCAGATCTGAGGTTTTGGTATCAGGGATAGCCCTTAAATCCTAGATTTAGGGGTGTTAAGGGAGTGGGTGCAAGTGGCCAATGGGCTGCTTGTCCCAGCAGCTAATCTGCCCCTGAGGTGACCACATCCGGGTGTGTAGGTTACATTTTCTAGTCAGCACCCTTTATCCTGACACTTCTAAAAATGGCAGAACCCCTATTTGAGTATACAGACCGGTCTGCCCACCCCTCAGTCAAAATGCTCAAAATCCAGTAAGACATCTGGAACATAGGTATCAGCCGCGGTCGGTAGTAGGAGTTCCTGCAGGGCGGTGACGTCGGGAGGGGGAGGGGCAGGGTGGGGGGGTAGTAAACTATGGATTACGGAGGTTTACAGGTAAGTAAACATATAAATTAATAAAACGAATTTCGTTGCGTGCACTGCATCGCATTTGGGGATGCAGTGCACGCAACGAAATTTGTTTTATTAATTTATATGTTTACTTACCTGTAAACCTCCGTAATCCATAGTTTACTACCCCCCACCCTGCCCCTCCCCCTCCCGACATCACCGCCCTGCAGGAACTCCTACTACCGACCGCGGCTGATAGGTATACAAAAGTGCCCTGAACGTGTAGAAGGGAGGGTTAAATGAGGACGGAAAGGGGAGTGACATCATACACATCAACAATATTCTTCTCCAAAGAAATGGTTTGTCCTACATGACAATTATATACAAACAAATCATTTAGCAGCCATTATGTCGCTGAATAGGCACAATGAAAAAAGCACTATTGTTCCCACTGGCATATATACACCAAAATGTTGACGTTTCGACCCCTAACAGAAATAGGTGACCTTGATCCTTACAATGGGGTCTTCCTCTGGACTGTGAAGGGGCACCGTGAACCACCATTGGCATGGTGGTTGAACTGATAGTAGTGGGCCCGTGGGCTCCTAGGTCAGAGAACGGACAGATGGCAACTTCTTTTTGGTAATTTCACATTTCAACTATGTTCCATTAAAAATGTTCACTTCAAACGAGGGGGGCACGATTAAATCCAAGGGTTCCCAATTACTTGTGAGAAAGAGCTGACATCATTACGTGGTTTGCACAATTCAAAAGGCCTGTGAGGTACCAAGCTTCTCCAAGTGAAGTGCATCCGTTCCCTGCAATGTGTGGCTAGCCTTCTTGGGGTGTTCACTCCCATGACAATCTAATTTCTCACTGCCTTGGTGCAAATGTGCCTGGGCAGGGGGAGAGCTGTTTCCTCCTCTGGAAGTCACCCCTAATGCATATCAGAGGAGGTTCATCCTTTGAAGCTCCCCACCTTGATGTGCCACATCACTAGCCTTCTTAGGAGGGAGGAGGTGTGACCTTCTTCATGCCCAGGTCTTTGTTCCTGACTCCTGGAAGTGATCACACTGCCTGGCAAGAGGTCAGAATCCTGTCTTGGTGGTGGCAATCACGGGCTGCCAGCCAGAGCACAGAGAAGCTGTGGCAACCAGGTGGACAACCTCTAAGGTGGCCACCTGGGTGCATGTCACATCACCCTCAACACGAGATTCTTCTCAGGGGTGAGAAGGCATGTTGTTTGATATCAAACACAACATATTTAGGTGATAACATATTGGAGCTGCCAACCTCGGGTTTACCCAGGTGGCAGCTCATGTTATACTATTGACTGTCTATCACTTATAGTGCCCTTTAATGGTAAAGGACACTATAGGAACATATAAGCTTGCACTTACAGGACCACACCTCTAATATATTACACCTCACCTCCTTAGGGCCTTCCTTAGGGGTGACTGGTATATATTAAATGCAATGGCAAACCTGCTGTCAGTAGTTTACTTGGGTCACTCATTTGGGGCACAAACAGTGCTGCAGGCCCTGGGAACCCCTTTACCACCCTTGCCCAGGGTACCCATGGTGCCATAGGCTAGTGACTTATGAGGGGGGGTGTAAAGTCCTTGTCAATTGGTGATGCCAATTTACTCATAACCGTTTTATGGAGAGAGCACTGGGATCTGGGCAGCAGACTCCAGGGCAATATCAGAGTCGTAACCATCAGCGTTGCGGAAAAATGTGGGGGTGTGACCATACAACAAGGCCACTTTCCAACATTAAAGTTGTCCGGATATCTTAGGATGATTGCTTATGATATGAGAAGCTGTGCTCACGCCTGTAGAGATAGACATATAGAAAGTGCAGATACATGACTGAAGGTGTACTGCATGGCAGATGGGCTGCACCCTCTTCTTCTTTCCTATTTCTCACTCAATAGAAAATAGTTGCTTTGTGCTGCAAGTCTTTCTAATAGTTCTAAAATGTGTAAAATGATAGTTATGAATCAGCAGAATTGGCTACCGATGTGTGAGGAAAACGTTGGCTAATAGTTAAGAGCTAACTTTGGAAACATGAGACTTGGGTTCTGTTTCAACTCTTGGTATTGATATGGAGGGAGTCACTTGAAATAAGGCACCCTTTGGGCTTTACTAATGCAACATTGCACAACATATCAAAGAACTTTAATTATATAAGTGATAGTCATTAAAATATAGGACTAGATGGAAAGGGATGGATAAAGATTATCAAAAAGTAAAGGAGGTACAAGTAGAAGTACAGGAAGCGAGGACTGGTTAGAGTGTTTGAGAAGAAAAAAACTGAAGTCGTTAAAGAGTGGTGGATTTGAGAGCAGGTGAGGGTGGAAGCGGAAAAAGGACAAAACACAGGACTTGCCGTGTGATGACATGAAGAGAGAGTGGTTGTATAAATTCATAACTGAACAGTTTTTAATTTGGCTGTTTGGTTTGAAAAACACTTTCTCAGAAAGTCGGAGATAGACTCTGAAATATGAGATTAGAAGCAGAAAAAGGAAAGCAGGGATGAAGCGAAGCAAATACTAGAGGAGGTACAAGTAGATGAGCAGACAGCACAGGATGGGGTGGTGTGTTAGAAGAGAAACAAGAAGAGATAGTGGGTGGGAGAGATGGAAAAGGTGGAAGTGGAGAATGTCAAAAAGAAAACTAGAAGAGTGATGAGATGGAATGGGGAGTAATTGTTAAAATACTTTGCCATTCATATTTTGCCAAATTAATAATGTGTTCCCACCTTTCAGAAAAAGGTATATTTTAAAGGAAATTATCAAACATATATTGTGCAGAAAAGCGGGCATTGTTCTTTTTCAAAATACAAAGCTAGGGATATTTCAGCAGGATCCTAGGCGAATACATTTTTTGAATCAAGTGCAACCTTTATAAGAAAATAAAATCGTTTCTGAAACGTTTCTTCACTTTAATTGAGAGTCGTGTCTTACTTAGAGGCATTTATTTCATTAATTGCAAAAAAGCTATAATGTTGTTTGGGTTATTGCTAGAATCTGGAGTAAGTAAATTTCATTTGAATGTTTCGGTTTCCATTCCTGCCACCATTTTAAGCCTGTTTGCAACAACAACAACAAAAAATGAACAAAATGGCAGCTCCTGGCTTCGTACCGAGGCAATCTAATGTGTTTTCCAGCAATTAACCCTGTATCAATTCCTCTGTTATCAAAAGGTTACTGCTCTATATCTTCCATTTGACTGTCATGCATAATTTCTCATTCAGCTTCAATTTTGCCATCACCCTGTTAGACTGGTTTACATCTGCCGCAGTTTGTTATGATTTACTAACCGCATTTATGTATTATACATATTGTATCTTAAATTAACACGCTGCACATTCATATCTTTGTAATATAGCTTCACATATCTCAGATATTTGTTGAGCATTCGTTTTAAATAATTTACTTTTCACAGTTAGTTTTAAAAGAAGACTCAAATCAATACAGCAAAAATAATAGAGGTAATTGCTAATCTTGTATCTCTTTGGCACAGGCACTTTTGTAAAAGACTATGTATTATGTATGATATGACCTTCAAATGTCATGAAAGCGTTGTGCAATAAACTGTCAATATTTGTGGTTATAAGGTACTAGATGACTTTTACAATAATTGGAACAGCTATATTAAAAGCTTGGATCACTCAGCTGGTTAAAGAGACAGACACAGGCCAACATTCTTCAGGGACGCTGCCTGTGCCAAGTTTGAAATGAAAGATATTGCAAGGTGCTTACGGCCTCGTCTTTGTTTAAAAAATAACACGGCAAAGCTATCTCATGGGAGTAGGTTTTCTCCTAATAATTTTTCATTTGTGCTTTTGGCAAGTAGAATGTGCAAAATATATAAACATATATATATTTTTTTAATTTCGCAAAATCAAATTGTTTCTTTTTAATTGCTCTTTACATTTTAATACATTTACGAACCGCGGTCAAAAAATAATAATTCATTTGAAATCTGTTTTCTTATGCATGATTCCAAAAAGCCATAACATTCAATGCGACATGCGCCTTTCATTGGATGGCAGTACCAGCTGCTGGATGGTTTGTCAATAATTGGAGTGTCTATCACTTCAAGGCTGCTGGTTCAAATTTGACTCACATTGTCTTTTGGCGGCTGCGTGATTGATTGCCCACATGAAACGAGATGATGGTCTCAGTCTATCGAATGGATGGGTATCCACATCATTAAAAAGGGATCACACTTGGCATCATAGTTAACCATTTTCCTCAAGGGACAATCTGGGCAGATGTGCCATTTGAATGAACCTACAATTTTCTCCAGCAATGATATCTTGAGATCCTGGTGTAGTGTGTGCCAAACGGTAGTTACCTTATCTGTATATAAATAGTGGAGTTCAGTTTCCATACGGTATATATTTTTTAATTTGTAATTCACCACAAATAGGAGACAAACTAAAGTAGGTACTAATGAGACTTCCACTCCATAACACTTATGTACACGGTTGCCACTGTGTAATTATGGTTCAGGATATCTTTCCATTAAAACATTATTTGATGGTATTCTTATAACTTCACCAGTTGTGGTATACAATGCACACAAGTCAAGCCACAAAGCCCATGTCGCCGCCATGCTTACCTCTTGCTTGACTACCTTTTTTATGTCCCGTTGGCAAATGGGAGTTTTGTGCATGGCAGAAGTGAGTTATGTCTTGCATTGTTTGATTTGTATACCATACATTTATACCTTTTTAAATGCACATTTTTAATATTATATGCTTTGTACCTTTTAACAAACATGGCTAAATTTGTGCATTGTGTTGCTGACTTTCTCTTCATGTACATTTCACTTGGATTTGGCACTTTAATTGTCTAATTAAAGTATTCCTTACTACTACTGCTGCCATATACGGTGAATTTCAGTGCTTTCACACATTTGAGCCAGAACCATAACTCAGCTTTAACTTTGTTTTTTTCATTGATATGTATATATTATGTTCTGTTTCAAGAGACAAACAGCCACCTCAGATTGTTATGATTTCCAAATGCCACCATGTTGACCGGCTTTTTCTACCATGACTAATACAAGCCTGCTGTTGTCTCTTAACCCCTCACCACATTCCCCTTTACCCCTGGATTGAAAGATTGAAAGAAACATACAGATTTGTTCACAAAAATCCACTTTAGAATTCAAAACACATTACAGAGAATTATCCTTTGAGATCCAACCTCCTCTGTGGGATGGCTCCATTGCCAATGGGTTAATAGGCTGTCTCTAGTCATTGGTCAAAACCTAGAGGATCCATTTACCCTGTGTTAAGCTATCATCAGGGAGGCTGTTAATTCATCATAAAAGGTGCTTGTTCGTGTCAAGAAGGTGGCACTGGCTGTTAGAGGAATGTAACAATCAAATCACTATATAGTTGGCTAAAACATGTCTGAAAGGAACATCATTCATGTTGGGCTGAACATGAGGACGCATGCCTACTGCTAGCTTGTACAGTTCTGCTTTAGCAGAGGACATAGGACTGTGAAGGCGATTTAGAGGGAAGTTCACTAAGCATCCCAAGATCTCCGCCTGGGATGTACTCTTCTGTCGGTTCTCCTTCATATCATGTGCTAGAAGATAGGCTTTCCCATTTATGTATCCAATACTGATCAGATCTCTTGTTGTATGAAGGGAGTACATGAGTGGTGATTTCTGAGTGAGAAGATTAGGCTGTGGCACATTAGGTGGTAGAGGTACAGAGAGACTGAGACTGTGTAGTAGTTAGAATGACTCGTTTCGGCAGCTTCTCTGAATGTAGTTTGCAATTTGTGTCAGCAAGAGGTTTCACTCAAATGCATTTGAGCATCATAATATACAGAGTGTAGAGATGTTTGGTTACATTCTATGAAAAACATTTAGAGTAGAAGGGAGCCACATGTAGGCTAAGAAGAAGATAAGGTATGAAAGAATTAAGATGATTGATGTATCAGGATTGGTAGAACCTAGAGTTTAGAGCACAATTGATGTGGTGATGTGAGGCCATGATCAGGGATGAGCATGAAGAAGGAAACATGGTTCTGGGACGTCAGACGCATCTATTAAAGATGTTGGTTGTACCTCCCATTTAAGAGACAGTGACTGTAGGATCAGTTAAGTCCAGGGTCATTGCTCTATGACCACTGTAAAGTGGCAGACATTTTTTTCAGAGAGTGTGGCACATATAAAGGGCAGGCAGAAAATCTTTGTGGGTCGCTTCTTAACATGCACTCATCAAAAGGGAGATGTGGAAGGAATAACAGTAGCTTGTAACCTATTCTTTCTCTGCATCTGGACTTTAGTTGTAGTCATTGGGAGATTGAGATCTGGCATATTCAATGAGGGAAGCTGGAGAAGGTAATGCACGCGGAAAATTAAATTAATAATATTGTCTGATTTACATTGCAATCAGCAAACAATCCACATTTATTGATTCACATTTTAGAGGTTCTTCAATCTCAGGGTGCTAATTTTGATAACTGAGAGGCAGCTTGCCAAAGGGGAACAACAGCAGACTGGTTATGTACAACAAATAAAGTAAAGCCATGTCATACAATGTTGTGTATCTGTATACCTATGTGTGGGGGGCTTCTGAATGATAAAAATATCTAGTAAAACTTCAATTACATCTTGGTAAATATATCAAGGAATGTTGTTTTAAAGCATACATATTCATTTATCACCTTTTTATTTTTAAATCACTTTGTGGTGGTTTCAAAAATATATAAGTCCTACTCAGGGTGTCAGTGAAGTAACAATGTTCCCAATATGCAATATAGGACTGGTTATAACTTATCCACAACACCTTCCTCCCCCATAAAAGAAGGATGGTAAAAGTGTATCACTGACAAAATATCGACAACAGAAATGTCGAACTACAAAAATATCGTGACAAAAATATTGTTGTCAAAAATATTGACCTCCTATCTACATAATGGTAAGTACAAAAATATAGAGAAAAAAAATATTGTTGTTAAAAATATCGTTGTTAAAAATATCGTTTTTAAAAAATGTTTAAAAAAATTATGTAAAATAAATTAAATGATACATATAATTTAAAAAAACCCATAGAATTATTGATTTTTTTTTTAAATGATAAGTAATACATATAGGTGCCGATTCCGATCCTGTAAAACCCAGGTACGAATGGTCGTACGGAGCGTTTTCTCCGTACGACTCGTACCCGGGAATTCCACCTTACAAACCAGCAAGTACGATTCGTACAGAAATACCATTTCCGTACGAATCGTAAAAAACACCGTACGGCTAAAAAATACATACAATTCTGATCTTGGACAGCGCGTACGCGACGTCCGCACGGAGTCAGGCAGCGTTTTACGGACCAGCAAGTACGATTCGTACCTGCAGCACTCCGCACGGCTCTATTTTTACGGGAGCCAAAAAGTGCCGGAAAAGCTAAGTACGCTGCGATGCACGACGAAACGGGGGCCCGCTACGCGTCGTACACGCCATCACCCACATCGTACATGTCATCATGTATGGTGCATACCCCAACATTGCATATGTATGGACCGTACCCCCATCCGCCCCCGTTTGTACGGACTGTACCCCCCCACCCGCCCCCATTTGTATGGACCGTAGCCCCCACCCGTGTATGTACGCACTGTACCCCAGGCGTACCCCCACACCCGCGTATGTCCGCACCGTACCCCAGGTGTACCCCCCCACAGGCGTATGTCCGCACCGTACCCCAGGCGTACCCCAATCCTCGCGTATGTACGGACCATACATACGCGGGTGGGGGGGTACGCCTGGGGTACGGGGCGGACATACGTGGGTGTGGGGGTACGCCCGGGGTACAGTGCGGATGTACGCGGGAGGGGTGGGAGGCTGGGGGGGCCGTACGACTCGTACCCCAGGCACAAGTGTACTCGGGGTAGGGGTCGTACAAAGTTCGCTCCGTACGGGGCCTTTTCCATGCGCTTGTGTTTTCGGACGGGCGGTACGGATCGTACTTGCGCGCTCGGACTTCAGTTTTACGATTTGTATGTAAAACTGTCCGGGGACATCTCGTAGACTTTTCCCGAAGCGATTCGTATGTATTTTTCACGTACGAATCGTACTTCGCCGTTTGTACGGGACTTGTACGATTCGTACGTAAAAAAATACGGATACGAGTCGTACAGTAATTTGATTTAACGGATCGGAATCGGCACCATAATGTAAAAATGAATTAAACATACATATATATAACATATAATATATATTTACTTAATAATATTAAGAAAGAATTATTTTAATACATTATAAAATGTTAGAAACATATTAAAAATTATAAATACATATATATACATACACCTGTAAAATAAAAATAAAAATAAAATATATATATAATAAATTAAAATATTATTATTATTATTATTTTTTTAAACTACATTTTACACTACATTAACTGTAACAGTAGGGAAAATGTTGGATAGCGGAGGGAATACAATTAGTATTCCCACTCCAGGGAGTGCAACAGTAGGAAAAGTGTTGGATAGTGGAGGGTAATAATTTACTATTCCCACTCCAACGAGTGCAACAGTAGGGAAAGTGTTGGATAGCGGAGGGGAATGATTTACTATTCCCACTCCTGCAAGTGCAACAGTAGGGAAAGTGTTGGATAGCGGAGGGGAATAATTTAATATTCCCACTCCAGCAAGTACAACAGTAGGGAAAGCGTTGAATAGTGGAGGGGAATAATTTACTATTCCCACTCCAGGGAGTGCAACAGTAGGGAGAGTGTTGGATAGCGAATGGGTAAAAATTACTATCCCACCTCCAGGGATAGCAACAGTAGGGAAAGTGTTGGATAGCGAAGGAGTAAAAATTACTATTCCCTCCCCAGGGAGTGCAAGAGTAGGGAAAGCATTGGATAGAGTAGGGGTAACAATTACTATTCCCACTGCAGCAAGCGCAACAGTAGGTAAAGTGTTGGATAGAGGAGGAAAAAAATGTACTATTCCCACTCCAGCAAGTGCAACAGTAGGGAAAGTTTTGGATAGAGGAGGGAAATAATTTACTATTCTCACTCCAGGGAGTGCAATAGTAGGAAAAGTGATGAATAGCGTAGGGGTTAAAATTACTATTCCCACTCCAGGGATAGCAACAGTAGGGAAAGTGTTGGATAGCGTAAGGGTGACAATTACTATTCCCACTCCAGGGTGTGCAACAGTAGGGAAAGTGTTGGATAGGGGAGGGGAATAATTTACTATTCCCACTCCAGCAATTGCATCAGTAGGGTAAATGTTGGATAGCACTGGGAATAAAATGTACTATTCCCGCTCCAGAGAGTGCAACAGTAGGGAATGTGTTGGATAGCGGGGGGGATACAATTACTATTCCCACTCCAGCAAGTGTAACAGTAGGGAAAGTGTTGGATAGCGGAGGTGAATTTGCAGCCTAACAGCACTGTTGGATCCCAGCACCTCCAACTGCAGGAAGTAGCAAATCAGTGTGGTTGAATAGTCCATCGCTGGGATCTGAGGGATATCCTTGTATTGTATAGTTCCATTTTGGGTGGCACTTAGTACCCCTAGTTGGGGTTCCGGATAACTTATGTTCCAGGAGAACTACACTGTTGGCCCCACCTTGCTGAAATACCTTGAGCTAGTTCAGTTCCTCTACCTGATTCTCTCCTGGCCTTCCATCTTTGAAACTCTCTGTCCTAGACTCACTCCCCATTTGGCCCTACAACTGTCTGATCTTTGCTTTCATCTCCACCCCTATATGTGCCAAATTTGGAGGCAGTATTGCGAACCCTCAAGTGACCCAGTGAAAGTAGAAAGACAACTGTTTCAAATAATTTCAGGGGACACAGAACTTCAGTGGTTTTGAAATGCGACAACTAGTCTGTCAAAAAATCACTATACATTGTGCATTAAATATAAAAATAGTGAAATATTACATGAAGTAACATTTGCCCTCCTTCCCTAGTAATAGGACTGCATTTTTTGCTTTGGGGTGAAATGTAGTCCTTCTCCCTTTGCTTGTGGCTTCATGGTGTTGGAATGGCCTTTCGGCCTCTCTGGCAGTCCAGCACTGCGAGATGGGCCAGCTTAAAAACACCAGTGTGTGGGCTGAGCTTTGTGGTCAATTCATGGCCAATGGAACCAAAAACAAAAAAGGGAGCACAAACCGGCCCTTTTTAGCCTTCCCTTCTGGCAGTATCAGACTGTCCAAAGGCCAGTCCGACACCGTGGCCCGTTGCCTGGCATCACCCTTCCTTACAATGGCCCCTGTTAGCTGTTCAGGGTTGTTAAATCTTCATTACATTTCATAATTAACTGTGAGAACTAAGCCAAATATTAAAATGGAAAGGACATCTGTTAAAACCATAATGCCTAAACTGAGGTCCATGTGGTACCAATCTACCACACTACTGCAGAGGTGAGGTTAATCAGGGCTTCATTGTAAAGATAAAAGGACCTGAGTAACCCTCGAGTTAGTAAGGCCTCGCATCTAACACGCGGTGAAAAAATGTACTGGAAATGTTTCATTTATGGTTATTGCAGCACACATGTAGTTCTGTAATTTAACATCCTAGCATTTGCTTTCGAGTGAATTTTTGAAGGTGTACTGCTCTGGAGAGAAAAGTAATTTCTCACATGTTTTAAGTTTAAAACAGAAACATTTCTTCCCTCGCCAGCTTCAAGAAACGATCTTCGATTCCAGAAACCGCCAAACCCCCACTGGCATTTAAGGAAGATTGAGAGCTACACGTGTTTGAAAAAAAAAAAAAGTAGTGATATATTTTAAGTGCTGAACTTGACGTCCAGCTCTGCAGGAAAACCACAGACCGGAATCAGAGAGTGTTCTTCGCTCATTTGTATAAATGGCCCCCTCTCCAAGATAAAGGCAGAGATTACGGAATTAACATAACATGTAGAAAGCAATCATGTGATAATAATGAAAGGGCCTGTCAATTCCAGGAGTCGTGACCCTGTGATTCTCTTATAGGGCGATTAATCTAGAATTTCATCGCTCTACTCCAGATTGTACGGTTTGCATCAAATAAGGAAAAAAATTACTTTTTATCTAAAAAATTAGAAACTGCATAAGTGTGTACATGTGTAAGATTTAAAGGGTGCACAAAAGGTGCATCCCTGAGGCCCAGCTGGAGGCATGGCCTCAACTGGCAGACACAGTCAGACAGAAAGGAGCAAAGGCATTCCCAGGCATTGCATACACCCTTTATTTGTAATGTGACAAAGTGCCGGGGTAAAGGAAGAAAAGCAGGATTAGGGTTTGGCGGGATCCTTTAATTGCAGAAATGCCTCAATGGAACGCTCACGTATTCTCCGTGAATGAGGGAGTTTTTTTGTAGGCACGGTATTGTTGAACTAAACGAGAAGAGGCAAATGGGAGTGATTTCGTTACAAGCGAAACTGCAGAGATATCAACTTTGATTATTACTGAATATAGTAGGTTTTTCAAAAAAGGAGGGCATGGACTCGAATGTCAGTAGGGACATTTTCTCCTTTAAAGAGAAAAAAAAGTAAGCGCAAGTACACTAAGGTATATACTGCTGAGTCTGGTGGCTCTGTGGACTGAGATATTCGCTCAAAGCATCTTTGTAGGACCTCATGGTCACACGTTTGTATCCTGGTGGGTCAATTCAGCCGTTCATCCTTCTGAGGTTGATAAAGTGAGTTTCACATCTATAATTTCAGTGCCCAGATGTCCCAAAGGGGCTTTAAAAATATTTTTGTTATCTCTGGGCAGTCTGAAAACGCACACGTTCAAAGGGTGGGACACTCAGAATTCTATATACTATGTATATTTGCCCAGAGGACAGAGGCATATGAGTGTTCAACTATGTCCTGCAACAATTCTTTATCTACTTTAACCACCTACATCACAACACAGTGGTTTCAAATACCTTACATGTTATTATCTCTGGGCAGTCTGAAAACGCACACGTTCAAAGGGTGGGACACTCAGAATTCTATATACTATGTATATTTGCCCAGAGGACAGAGGCATATGAGTGTTCAACTGTGTCCTGCAACAATTCTTTATCTACTTTAACCACCTACATCACAACACAGTGGTTTCAAATACCTTACATGTTATCAAATTGTTTTTATGGAGAAAGTAGTGTCAAGTACCAGCCTGTCTAGTGGTGGAGAAGCGGGGGCTTCATGTCAAGGGAAATATTTTAGGTCTTCCTTGTAAATAAACTGCAAAAGTAAACATTTAGAAAGAGCACACCACAGCCTCTTGGTGTCTGGTCACGTGTTAAACACAGAAAACAACATGGCGGAGTCAGACTGAGGAGGTCTTACTGTAACAAAGTGCAAAAATGTAGAGCAAAGTTCAATACTAGAATACCAAGATTGGTCAGCATTAAATTCAATTCATGAATCATGTTACTCGAGAAACGGCATTTTGGAACACCAGCGAGCACATCTGTCTGAAAATATGAAAGTGCTTAAACGCAGTTCAGCGTGTTCTTTGGGAGAGGGCTGCATCTGTATTTGCAAGGACCAATATATTCTAATGCACATTTCACATCATATCTTTGAGAGATTTGTCAGCCTTGGCAGGTTGCGGATATCCATTCTGAATTTATATTACTACCCGCCGCATAAGTAGGGGCGCTAACTCGGAATCCATCACCTGGGATTTCCAAGGGGAATAGATTCTTCTGATTAACCTAGTCACTGGATGCCGCTGTTACTTCAAACTGTGACAGCTTAAAGAGTGTTTAGTCGTGGCAGTTAAAAATTTGATTCTGAGAGAAGGCTCTTCAGTGATGCACGTGCTGATGATCATCCCTGGTTATTTATCCGCGTCCCAAACTCCGTCTCCTTTTGATTGTGAAGCATCGACACCATTATTACCAGCTCTCTCATCCAAATGTTAAAACACAATACAAAACTACACTCCCTACTTCACAGACATCTCCCGGTGATGCGATATCTTAGCGTTATCCATTTCAGTTCGCCTGCATAGGAACCCGCAGTACTCAAATTTCTTCTCTGTACACAGCAGCCCCCTGGAAATTGCATTCTCTTTTCCAGTGGTATTTATTACAAACACATCAGAAAATAGCTGTGGCTGGAATAATTGGAATTCATTTTTATGTGTATCTCATCTCCTAATTGCACTTCAGAATGTCTCATTTCCGCTCACGCTGTCTTGGATATGCCAGCGGTGCATATGTTTCTCATGTGTGGCATGAGGGATCAATGGCGTTGAAGATATTTGGAAGTTGAAAAGATGAATCCTTGGACTGTTGTTAAAGAAGTACTGCTAACATAAAATAAAGAACTGGTTCTGGGCCCTTTTTTAATTCTTGTTTACTTTTGATCTCAGTATCCTTTCCACATTTCTCTAAAAACATAGGGTGAGGCCCTACTGGCACTTTTGCGGCGCTGTAACCTCACTTTTTTTTGACGTTCCAGTGGCCCAATGTGCCACAGCATATTTATGAGGCCACATAAAGCCACTTTGCGTGGCTTTTCATTGGCTTATAAATATGTGTCCCTTTCACGCAGAAAACTGTGTACAAGAAATCGTAAACCTGGGAATACGTCAGATTCTAATGCGACCCCAGGGGTGGCGCCTGGGAGGTGCAACGAGGAGAAATGTTTTTATTTCTCCTCGTTCTTTCCTTTTAATATGTGTGCTACATTCTGCAGTACACATAGAAAAAGGAAATCACCTTGTTTGATTGATTTTGTGCAGGAAGATTTCCCTTCCTGCACAAAATCAATCATCCACAGCAAGCAGGCACCCTTGCACCATGTGCCTGCATTAGCGCATGGCAGCCAATTGTGCGCCAGCGCTGGGGAAAAGGACAGGAATGCGCCATATCATATAGATACAGCTCTTCCTGCCCTTTTGTTTTGACGTAGGGCAGCTCAGCAAGATTTCTTGATGAAGCCCGCATTTAGCAAGATTAAAAATGCATCTTCAGTTCAAATTCAACGTCTCATCAAATACGCCCTGAGTTTCTGTAAAAAGAGACCAAATCTAACCATCTACGGGTTAGACAGAGCCGCACTCTCCTCACCTTCACTACACTCTCCCTTAGATATCTCAGAATCTACATTGGTCATCTACACTACTGCTCGTCATCTACAAGGAACATTAAATTCCTCTATTTATATATATATAAAACCTACTGGCGGTCGCCAGTAGGTAGTTATAGTTAGGACCTATTTTCCATAGGAAATTCGCAACATTCTATTCCCAATAACTTCGGCGCCGATTGATGAATCTCCGCAAAATTTTCAAAACTCGTGGGGCGTTCCAGTCCGCTCCTATCTTGAAAGTTTCGGGGTGATTCGTCAAGCAGGGGCCGAGAAAAAAGGGGGGTCCCAAAACGTGTTTTCCCCATGCAATTTCCCATAGGAAACTTTAGACACGGCTACAGCCCGAACTGCTGAATGGAATTACACTAAATTTGGCAAAGAGGTAGTTCTTGGTTCAGAAAGAACCCTTTTTGTTAAATGGTGTAAATCCGTTCAATAGTTGCTGAGAACATCAAAAGTAAAAACACATATATACCTAAGGGCCGCGCAGGATCCGCGCACCCTCCTGATCACGAGCTTTATGCTAATTGGCTGTCAACACTCCAAACCAGGAAGTGTTGGCAGCCATCTTGTGCCTCGGTAGAACCGAGGCACAAGAAATAAGTCAAACAAATGTGAAAAAAGAGGAAAGGAGTCAGGGTTGAAACACCCTGACCCCCTAGGTGTGCTTAGGGGGTCCAACAAGGACCCCCAGGGACAAAGAAGCATTTAAAAAAAAAAAATCTGCGAGGTTCGCGCACCCAGCGCGAATTTCGGCTGAAAATAAAAAAAAAACAAAGCGCGGACTCCCGCGCTTCTTTAATATTCAGCCCCCTGGTGGACCAAATCCCGGGGGCAATATTAGTTTTGGGATGGGGGCCCAAAGGGGCCCGGAGACTGCCACCCCCGGGGCTTTTTGAAAATTATGTTGGGGAGGCTAACAGCCCCCCCAGCCCCGGGAACCACCACCCCCAGGCTTCAACATACATGGGTGGGGGGCTCAAAGGCCCCCCCAAGCCCCGTGGACCGCCTCCCCCGGGGCTTGTGTTTTAAAAAAAAATAATAATAAAGACCCTGTGTGGGGGGGCTCGAGCCCGCCCACACTTCCCGGGGACCACCACCCCCTCAGGGCACTAAGTCTTTAAATTTGGGGGTCCGTTAAGGACCCTCAAGCCCAGGGGACCACCACCCCCTGGGGCTTTGAAAATGTTGGGAGGGGGGCCGCGCGGCCCCCCTCCTGGAGCCTTTGATGGCCCTGGGTACCGCCACCCACCGGCTCCTGTAGTGTCACGGGGTGCCTACCCCCAGGACACTGTAGTTTGCTATAGCAGGGTGGGAGCCTTGCGGCTCCCGCCCTGCCATAGCAAACTGCTTTTGTTTTTGAAAGAGAGAGAAGGAAACCTGCTCTCTCTTCCAAAAACCAAAGACGATTGCTTTTCCACAAGGGGAGCTGCATCTTAGCAGCTCCCCATGTGGAAAAGCAATGCCAGCTCCCGAGGGACGCGGGGAGCCAGCGGGACCGTGGGGGGATTGGGGACCCCCCCACGGTACCCAACGGAGAGGGCCAGCCCTGGGGGATGGGGTCCCTGGGGCTACAAGTGGCCCGGGAGGGGGGCCACACGGCCCCCCTCCCAAACATTTTAAAACATTTATTTTTTTTAAAACAAAGGCCAGCCCTGGGGGATGGGGACCCCAGGGCCATAAGTGGCCTGAGGAGAGGGGCAACCAACGCAGCCCCCTGCGAAAGATTTTTTTTTTAAAAAAAGGCCATGCCCCGGGGGATGGGGTCCCCGGGGCAGATTAAGGCCTCGGGAGAGGGGCCACGCGGCCCCCTTCCAAATTTATTATTATAATTTTTTTTTAATTAGGGGGCAGGCCCTGGGGGATGGGGTCCCCAGGGCCAATAAATTAGAAAAAGAAGGGGGCCACACAGCCCCCTTCTTAAAAAAATAAATAAATAAAAGACCGGCATCGTGCCGGAGGCCACGACCCCTCCTTGGAGCACTCCGCGTTTGCATATGGGGAACAAATTCCCCTTGAATACTGGGTGTCCCTGGGGGCCAACTAGCCCACCAGGAACCTCCAGTATGTGCCAGGGGGCTGCGTTGCAGAGAGGTGTTCTGAGGCCACGTCCCTTTTTACACCTCTCTGCAACACAGCTCTGTGGCACTTACTGAAGGTAGCTGGTGGGCTAGTTGCACCCCAGGGGCCCTCAGGATTCAAGGGGAGTTAATCCCCCAACTTAAAACGCGCCACGGGGCCTGAGGTCACATGTTTGCAAACACACCCTGTGGTGCATTTTACGTTGAGGAATTCATTCCTCTTCAATCCTGAGGGTCCCTGGGGGCCAACTAGCCCACCAGGTACCTCCAGTAAGCGCCAAGGAGCTGCGTTGCAGAGTGTTGTAAAAAGGGGCGTGGCCTCTGAACACCTCTCTGCAATGCAGCTCTCTGGTGCATACTGGAGGTACCTGGTGGGCTAATTGGCCCCCAGGGACCCTCAGGGTTGAGGAGGAATTAATTCTCCAACCTAAAATGCGCCACAGGGCGTGTTTGCACACATGTCACCTCAGGCCACGCCCCCTTCCTTCACCATTGTGCAAACGCGCCCCGTGGTGAGTTGTAAGTTGGGGAGGTACCTGGCGCGTTTGCAGATGGGGAACACATTCCCCTTGAATCCTGAGGGACCCTGGGGGCCAACTAGCCCACCAGGTGCTTCCAGTAAGCGCCACTGTGCTGCGTTGCAGAGAGGTGGACTAGGCCGTGCCCCTTTTTACACCTCTCTGCAACGCAGCTCTGTGGCGCTTACTGGAGGTACCTAGTGGGCTAGTTGGACCCTAGGGACCCTCAGGATTCAAGGGGACTTAATCGCCCAACTTAAAACGGCCACATGGCGTGTTTGCACAGTGGTGAACGGAGGGGACGGGGCCTGAGGTGACGTGTGCAAACACGCCCTGTGGCGCGTTTTAAGAGGTAGTTTTAATCCCCCTGCCCTATTATATACTAGGGGCTTACAGCGGAGGTCATGCTAATCACATGGGGACCCCAACACATAGTGTTCCCTAGTGTATGTAGGAGTTTTCACTGTATTCTAAGTGTTTTTCAACATAGCACTGGCTCTAGGACTGGTTAGTCAGACTCAGTTACCACCAGTATCCGTCTGAAAAAGTTGAGGGTACCGGATGATTTTGCAACAAGGCTTCTTTCTGCTCTTGTGTTTGCTCTTTCTGCACGTTTTCCTTTTCCTGCACTTTTCTTCGTCTTTGAGAACTTCTGTTGCTTCTTTCTGCATTTCTTTTTTTTCTTTCTGTGCGTTTTTTCTTCTTTCTTCACATGTCCTATCTCTGTAGGCATAGTTAGAAATTAGCATTTAAAAAACCTTTGAAATTCACTGAAAAAACCATAGGTTTCAGGCACGTTATAGTTAGGAATTAGCATTTAAAAAACCTTAGAAATTCACTGAAAAAACCGTAGGTTTCAGGGACTTTATAGTTAGCTGGACATTTCACTCATACAAAGCCATAGATATTCCCCCGTTATAGTTAGTTCAGCTAACTATAACTCGCGCACCCGCAATGCACTGCTGATGACGCCACATATTACATCACTCATGACATGGTCAGTGACATCACTCATGACATCACTGATGACATCTCAAATGACATCACTGATGACATCATCCTTGTGATAGAGTGGCAGACCTCCTCTCACCCTAATATAATCTTTGATACACACATACAAAAATAGAAACTAAAATTTTCAAAACAATGGACATACCAATACCAGTTACAACAACCTATTCAGTAATTCTAAGATCTACATACACATCCACTCATTCACCAACAGTCCTATATAGTCACTCATACATGCACTCACTCATCATATATACTCATACACCTATCTGTTACACACTGCCACTCATCCATAGAGTTACTCACACACATAGGCACTCACGCTAATAAAGAATCAAACATCCATTTACTTGCATATACAGTTATACACACACCACCACATTTACTTCTACAGGAACTTACACACACTTACTCTTTTGAACAATCACTTATAAAAACACATACTTATTCATACAGGAACTCTTCCAATCTCTCACTCTCACATATACTCACTTATATACACCAATACTCACATATACTAGTTTAAAATATATGTAGTTACTTATAAAGACACTATTGAGACAGTCATTCACTCACTAACACACCCATACACACACTCATCCACCCATTCAGTTCTGCACACATACTGTCTTCAACACATAAAAATAGTGACTCACTCATTCATGCATGTATGCACTAAGTAATACCCCCACTGAACCATACAGACACTCAGACACTCATACTGATACTCGAAAAATGAAGTAATAACCTATATAGACACTCATGTAGCTACTCACCAACCCATGCAGCCACTTATACACAAAGTGAGAGACTGATACAGATATTTATATATTTAAAAATTACTCACTAACCCATGTATTCACTAAGATACACTTAATCAGTCAGTTACACAATCAATTTTTCATTAAAAAAATCATCCATTTAGACCCTTATATACCCATTTATTTTTCCATAGACCTTGAGATATACATATATAAAACATATTTAATTTTCAGAAAAACACATATTCACTGGATGATGTCATCAGTGATGTCATCAGTGATGTCATCATTGATGTCATCAGTGATGTCACTGTCCATGTCATGAGTGATGTAATATGTGACGTCATCAGCAGTGTATTGTGGGAGCATTAGTTAGCTGAACTAACTATAATGGGGGAATTTCTCTGGTTTTGTACGAGTGAAATGTCCAACTAACTATAACTTTCCCTAAAACCTATGATTTTTTCAGTGAATTTTTAAGGTTTTTTAAATGCTAATTTCTAACTATAACGTGCCTAATACCTATGGTTTTTTCAGTGAATTTCTAAGGTTATTTAAATGCTAATTTCTAATTATAACGGGCCTGAAACCTATGGTTTTTTAAGTGAATTTCAAAGGTTTTTTAAATGCTAGTTTCTAACTATGCCTACAGAGGTAGGACATGTGAAGAAAGAAGAAAAAAGGCACAGAATGGAGCAAAAGAAATGCAGAAAGAATCAACAGAAGTCCACAAAGACGAAGAAAATTGCAGGAAGAAGCAAGTCATGTGCAGAAAGAACCAACAGATGAGCAGAAAGAAGCCTTGTTGCAAAATCATCCTGTGCCCACAACTTTTTCAGATGGGTACTGGTGGTAACTGACTCTGACTAACCAGGCCTAGAGCCAGTGCAATGGTAAAAAACACTTAGAATACAGTGAAAACACCTACATACACTATGGAACACTATGCGTTGGGGTACTCCTGTGATTAGCATGACCTCCTCTGTAAGGCCCTGGTACATAATAGGGCAGGGGGATTAAAACTACCTCTAAGTCAGAGCTGCAGAAATATGCTACTTTAACTAGTAGTCGCATTTGCAGAGTGGTGGAGAAAGGGTGCTGGGCGTCCAACCAACGTTCAGGAATTCCGCTGCATAGGACTTACAGGAGGTACCAGGAGGGATTCTTTGGCCCCAAACTCCCTCAGGACTAAATTGGACTTCATACCCCATCCGTTAGTCTACCATGATGCACGTTTGCAGAGTGGTAGAGAAAGGGGGCCATGGCCTCCGAAGACGTCTTAGCAATCCCACTGTGTGGGAATTACTGGACGTAACAAGAGGGGTATTTGGCCCCCAAGGACATCCTTGGGGGCCAACTTCCCAAACTATTACCTCCAGTCAGTCCCACACAGCAGCACTGGAAAGTACTCGTACCAGGCCATGCCCACTTTGCCCACCACTCTACAAACGTGCTCCCTGACACGCTCTTGGATGGGAATTTAAGTCCCCTTCACTGCTGGGGGTCTTTTAGGGGCCAACTAGCCTACCTTTTTCCTTCAGTAAGCCCCACGCAGTGGGATTGGTGAGAGGTAGACAAAGGCCATGCCCCCTTTCTCCACCACTCTGCAAACGCTCCCCCGGCATGTTGTAAGTTTGGGGGACTAAGTCTCCGTGAATCCTGAGGGTCCCTGGGGTCCAACTAGCCCACCAGGTACCTCCAGTAAGCACCACAGAGCTGCGTTGCAGAGAGGTGTAAATAGGGGCGTGGCCTGGGCCACCTCTCTGCAACGCAGCTCAGTGGCGCTTACTGGAGGTACCTGGTGGGCTAGTTGGCCCCCAGGGATCCTCAGGATTGAAGAGGAATTAATTCCCCAACTTAAAATGCGCCACAGGGCGTGTTTGCACAGTGGTGAAGGGAGGGGGTGGGGTCTGAGGAGACCCAGCGCGAATTCAGCCGATGTTTTTAAAAAAAAAAGCTTTTTGGGGCCCTGGGGGTCCTTGTGGGACCCCCTAAGCAAGTCTAGGGGGTCAGGGTATTTCTACCCTGCCCCCTTTTCTTGTTTTTTGTGTTTGTTTTTCTGTTTTCTTGTGCCTCGGTTACCGAGGCACAAGATGGCTGCCAACACTTCCTGGTTTGGAGTGTTGGCAGCCAATTAGAATAAAGCTCATGGTCGGGAGGGTGCGCGGATCCACCACGCCTCTATATATTGAAACTTTTATTTTTTGATTTTCTCAGCAACTACTGAACGGATTTACACCATTTAAAAGAAAAGGTCTCTTTCTGAACCAAGGGCTACCTTTTTGCCAAATTTGGTGTAATTCCGTTTAGCAGTTCAAGCTGTAACCGTGTCTAAATTTTCCTATAGGAAATTGATTTTCTGACCTCTATTTTTTTAAATTCTCATGAACTACTGAACGAATTTACTCCATTTAAAAAAAGGTCTCTTTCTGAACCAAGGGCTACCTTTTTGCCAAATTTGGTGTAATTCCATTCAGCAGTTCGGGCTGTAGTAGTGTCTAAAGTTTCCTATGGGAATTAACATGGAGAAAACATGTTTTTAGGACCCCCCTTTTTTCTTGGCCCCCGCTTGCCGAATCACTCCGAAACTTTCAAGATAGGAGCTGACCGGAGCGCCCCACGAGTTTTGAAAATGTCACGAAGATTCGTCAACCGGCACCAAAGTTATTGGGAAAGAAAAAACGCTTTTCCTATGGAAACTATGTCCTAACTATAACTACCTACTGGCGACTGCCAGTAGGTAATATATATACCTTATTTATCTTCAAAGTGTATCATCAACGTACCCTAATGTATGCTGTTTACGCCGTTTACATATTGTCAGTATTTATCTATCTATTACAACTCATTTTATGGATTCAATAACAGTTCTGTGAAGTGCTTTTCAGGTCAAGTTTGCGCTATACAAAACTCTAAAAATAAATAAATAAATAACTACATAAATAAATAAATTATCTGACCATACATGTTTTTATAGGCCCGGAGTACAAAGGTTAGGTCACTAAGCAGTTGATGTTTTGTTCGCAAAGAAACTGCTTAGAGACCCAACATCAGTTTTAGTTGTGACATATGTCCAAATGAGTTGCAGAACAAAACCTCAATTAGCAAGGAGTTGCAAAAAGTACTGCTTCATTAATACGCAGGAGACAGGATTACGTTTGCAACTCAGTGCCCTAGACTGTGGAAGGAGGGAGGGATGGAGGTCTGTAAGGGACAGCAGATCTCCATCCCTTCATTTGCGTTCACAGAAAGCCATTTAAAAAAAATGCACTCCTTTCCTCCCTCCCTTTTCCTCCTTTCACCTCCTCACCATTCTACCATACACCTTCACCCCCTCTCCCTTTCACTTTGTCCCCTTTACCTTTTCTGATTCATGACTTAGGTCCTGTTGTATTTTCATCTATTTACTGCTCCCATCTCCCTTAAGTCTGTCCCCTCATTCGCCTTTTTTCTTAATTTCCAATACACTTTCACTAGCGTTCTTCTCTCATATTTCGCTTACTCTACTTTCCTCACATTTGCGCTTTGCTAGCCACCTCTATTCTATCTCTTAGATGATTACTAGAGCCTAATCAGTGTCATCATAATGTCAATGGCAATGAAAATAAAAGAATAAAATCCCACAAATAAAATAAGTACCATATTATTCTAGCACTCTGGACTGAAAAGGTAACTTTAAAAAGAAAGATTTTAGTCCTGAAAAAGGGAAAGAAAGGGACAAGGTTACACCGGGAAAGGGCTGTTTCAGAAAAGCTTGCCAGGAAATGTTATCCCTAGATCTTTATAATCCAGGCAACCCAATTTAAATTAAAACCAAAATATAAGTGGTAACAAATGCAAGGTTCACAAGCTTGAGGTTATTCCCTCATGTCTTCTGGCATTCACAATTCACACTGCTGCAGAATTGAAGACACCCCACAAAAGCAATAATGTATTTTTGAGAGGCCATGTAGCACTGCATTTTTCCATCCACATGCAACAGGGCAAAACTTGTGACATGGTCCATTACCTAGTGGAATGCAGAAAGGTTTTGATATGTATTAGGAGAAACTGCCAACCCCGAACTGTCTTGGCTATTTAAGCCTGGAAATAAAGCGTCTAGCCATGTATGACTTGGCTGGCTTCACATCGCTGGGTGTAATGCTATTGTAGGAAAGTCATCCTTTTCGCCTTATCACCCCATTTCTTTTTACTGATACTGGTGATTACTGACTCTGAAAGTGACATGTTCTGTACTAACCAGGCCCAGGGTCAGTGCCAGTGCTCGGTCCATCTCCATACAGGGGTTGGACTTTACAGTGGAACACAGACCTGGTACTTGCCATGCCAATGTACATGGACTTTCCAGGTTTTCCCACTTAGATGATGAAGACTACCAGAGAGAAGGTTAGTTACCCATCACCTTTCATCGTGTAGGAAAGTCATCCTTTTTTGATCTGATCACCCTCATTTTTGAGTGATACTGGTGGTACTGACTCTGAAAGTGCCCTGGGCTCTGCTAACTAGGCCTAAGGCCACTGCTCTGTCCTTAAAAGGTATATGGTAATTGGTTTAATTCTAATTGGCCAAGTCAGCCTACCTGGAAGTCCCTAGTATATGGTAGGGCATGTAGGTTTAGAGAACCCTTAGTGCACTGCTGTGGTATCTGGTGTCATTTTAAAGCCACACCGGCCTTGCAGGCTCATTTTAAAATAATTCTATGCCCAAATTCAACTTTGTAATTAAAAGTACTTACAAAGTACAAAACTACCTTTATATTATATATAAGTTATTCCCAAGGTTTGACCAAGGTGCCCCAAGTGTAAGGTGCATTGTTATAAAAAGCCGGGATAATATAATATATGTTTTATATGCCCTTTTAGGGAAAAACAGCCAAAGACATGTTCCTCCATTGTAGTGCTGCTAACCCCGTAGGCTAACATGGGAAGGATGTATTCAACTTATTAAAGTCTGACTTTTGTTTGGAGTTAGCGAGCAATTTGATTCAAAGTATCAAAATTATGGTTACAATAAATCCAATAATGTGCCCAGCTCAGATTTATTATAACTATTACAGGAAAGTAGTTGCAGAACCTTCTATCCTGAAGTTACCTTAGATAGCCCTGTAGCAGACTTTTCTGATTGGCCAGACTTAGACAGCCTGAGCCAAGCTGCTCCCTGAGTAGGTGTGAAGAGGCCTGTGGCTGAAACAATACAGCCATTTGGTGAGAGGTGTGTTGCTTCCTGGGGAAGCCAGGGAGAGGAAGTGGGCTGGGGAGATAAGCTGAACTTCAAAGGCAGGAGAATAGATGTCAGAGGACCCAGGCCAGCCCCCACTTCCTTGATCACAAGCCAGATGGGATCACCGCTAATTAAATTAGGAGAGGGGCTCTAAGGGGAGGGTAGTGAATTGTTAATCACATCTGTGGGTTGGGTTAGCCAGACACACACTCCCCAAAAGTAATTTCTCCACTTTGAGTTTTGGAAAAGAGTGCATTCTGGGTAGAAAATATGCCACAGTTCACAGGAAGTGGTCAGAGAACAGGGAGGCAACTATATCCCTATTGGTTGATGTTTGTCCCCCTTGCCAGTCCAGAAAGGGGAATAAATATGGGAGATCTGCAGGAGCCCCCTCTGATTCTTGCTTAAAACATTGGAAGAAGAAGGTTTGTCCTGCTGGACCCTGGGAATGAACCATAGAAGGCTTGCATTCAGAAGGACTGAACCTGCTGCACTCTCAATTCTCCATAAAAGAAGCACTGGGTCTGATTAAAGGAAAGGGAGTGGAATCCCTGAGCAGCAACAGGTAGAAAGGCGCTGGAAGAAGCCACCTGCAACTTCCAAAGGGAGGACTACTCTAGCTGACCAGATACAGCTGCATTTCCCTGGACTGACCAGGTGCATTGTGGGAGATTGAGTCCCAGACCCCAAGAGGCAGTCCAGAGCTTCTGAACCCTTGGCTGGTACTGCTGGACACTTTTCAACACAACAGAAACCACTCAGAAGAAGTTCTGAAAGTTTGGGAACTTTTTGCAAAGTTTTGGTAAAAAGCTCCAGAAGAAGATCAGCTCGATGTTGAGAGTCAGGCAGCCATCGTCGACTCAAGAATCGGCCTGCTCGCACTGGTTTGTCCCGCTGAAAGCTCTGGAGCTCCTAGTCATCGACGTCAAGGACAAAGACCTCCAGAGACCCATCAAGGCATTGCGCTGCAGCAGACTGCCGTCGCCGAATCGAACTTTGGATCCAAGATGACCAAGGGACTGCCAACAAGTCAGTCGATGACAGCAAAGCGCTAAAAAACAGATTAAGTGTGAAGGTAAATATGGACCAGGACCTACCGCTCAACCTATCCGACCCTAACTCCACAGCGGTTGGCCTAAATCTTTGACTTTATCCCGGTACAGTGTGACCAGAAAGCTGCAAGTTGCCCTTTAAGCTTTTTGGCGCTAGAATGCCCAAATTTTAATTTACACTTTAAAAATTCTTATCTCCAGTTCCCTACATTGGATCTTTGTCTTTGTGGTGTCATTTTAAAGGTGAACATATTCTCTATTATAACAAATTGGTGTTGGAGTTTTATTGTGGCACGTCTTTTACTTATTTACTATGTTGGTGATATTAAATGTTTGGTAGAAAACAAGGAGAGAGCAAGGGATAAGGAGGGGTGCGTCCTTGTCCCCAATACGATACTAGACTAAACAATGTGGACGGACCCACTGAGTAAATGTGTGATAATCACTGTAGTGGTAAGCACATGAAACCATTAGGTTTTCTTAAAAGACCCCTCACACACACACACACCAACCTAGTTGGTGTCATGCTTCATCATTGGGGTTCCAACTAGGTGGCCGAATGCCCCCCGGTTGTGCTACAATGCCTGATTACAGCGGAGAGGGTGTGGTGTGATTTGTGTGGTGTTGTGAATTAAAAAATATCTCTGAGAATCCTTGCCTGTAGAATTTATTAATGGCGGCTCAGGTTATGGTTAAAAATATGTGATGCAACTACTAGAGAGGTATTATTACTCCTAGTTGGCTAGATAACATGGTCTACATGTTTCAGCCCAAAAGGTAGATAAAGTGGGCTTTCTTCAGGACCGGGTGAGTGAAAATGTGAGTGGCAAAAGTGGAAACACCACGTGAAATGGTGAAGTGCCTACACACACACTAAGGTGTGTGGCAGTAGTGCCGGCACATTCACAGACACTCTGGCAATAAAAAGACTAGATTTAGGTGCTAGGCAGAGATTCGAGGCTCAGGAGGGGTATCATCTGTAGTCCCACTTTGGTGTAGATGAGTGACCCGTTAGAAACCTGCTGTGGTCTCCCGTAGTCCCGGCTGGTCAACTAGCCTACCTAACCTGCCTGGCTGCTCATCTGCCAAGCTACTAGGGTTGAGCAAAGATTAATTTATTGAGACTTTACTGATCCTTATTAGTGATTGTGGTATTATTGCTAGCTTTAGGTACATACCTCCACCTACTAATAACCCAATTTCCTACAGTGATCTTTGACTAAAACAGAGAACCAGTTACATATCCCTGAGAAGACTGGTAAATACTGTGTCTTGGCTAGTTAAACGACACATTTTGCATCCAAACCTCATCTTGGAGTGCAGTTATTCAGGAGGTGAATGTGAAACTCCGATGACAACTATAGATTTAAGTGGGTGTTGTTGATAATCTAATGAAGAGAGATCAAGCAGCCTTCCATCTGATGTCACAAGTAGCTTGGAAAACCAATTATAAAGAACCAGGGACAGTTCTGACCCTTGAGAAATAAACAGGACACCTGCAGAGAAGGATCTTGAGTGACCCACCTGGAAGCAATGAGTGCACCCCATAAGGATATATGAAAAACACTCATAACAAGCCCTCCAAAATGATCTCCACTGCCATGATATGCATTGTACCCCTGTGCAACCATGGGAGACTTAAAGCAACAAGAGGCATGTGTCCCCTGAATTAGAACCCAACAGTAGACCATCCAGTACCTTAAGAGCTGCTGTCTGTTTGATATGTTGCACAAAGAGTACAAAGCAGTGGAACAATGAAGAAAAATAGGAGAGAATGGAGAAGGATGTATACTGTCTGGGGCCAAGTGCCAGAGGTCACATATGCAAAGGATGGCAGAATAGGCGCCATACATATGTGTGTATGTGGCATTTGTATAGATCACACCTAGCCAAAAAACAGGGGAGCATGGGTGTCATTTCAAAGAGGTATGCATATGGCAGGCATCATCTAGCACAGACTTCTCTTTGTGGGTCCTCTTTACCTTGCCTGCCTTAGAGATGGTCAAGTTTACCAATAACACTGTAAATGCAGTCAAGAAAATACACCTACAATCATACTCTTTGATCGTCAGTGGCCTTTCCAAATGCCTGCATTTCAGGTACAATGTTATGTTTGCGAAAATCTATTACAGTAGTGAAAAAGCATGTGAATATGTTTGGCAAGTATCCAAACAAATTGCTCCTGGCATACCAAAAGTCTCCATTTTGTAGTGATTTTACCAGTATGAACATTCAAAACTAGTGTAACAATGCCCCTATGCTGTTAGTCATTCTGAACACCCCTAGAACTGGAAAAGTAATTAAATGAGCACCTCTCTAATAAGCGCTACTCAGCCTTTTTGTTTGTGGTGTCAGTACACGCTTCAAGATTTCATCACAATGCCCAGCGCTAGCCTAGTCTTGCATACACGACTGAAATCCCCATGACATCCCTTGAAGTACTAACTTGTATCTTTTACCATAAAGTGGACAATTGTGGTCTGTGGTGTGATCCACACTTGCAGGCTGATAAATTAAGAACATCCAGATCAACCTTTTTGTAGATACATGCTACAACCAATGTAAGCACTGTCAACTGATATATTTTAGCCTACAATTACAGCTGGGCCTCATTTAGAGTTTGGTGGAGTGGAAGGTTTGACATAAATTAACAGAGCTCCCACCCTGCCAAACGCGACTTATCTCATCCTCTGAACTGCCGCAGTTCCAAAGGCCAGATTCAACTGGCCCTGCTAGCAAAAACCCTTGCTCATCTGCCACAGCACTTCCAGATCACAGTGGCAGTAACAGTGGACTGTTTAGGACAGAGCTACCACCACTGATGTTTCATGCCTGGGTCCACCATAAGGGGTATGGCAGCCTCAGACAGGTAAAACCACCAATAGTTTTGACAAGCAGTGCAGTGAGACCACTCACTTCTCATCATGGACAATGTTGTTTTTGTTTTCATATTATTTAATTATTAATCAGTAGGTATTACTAGATACTCATGTCACAGGTGGTAGTCTGAGAAATACCATGGTTAAGTAACAAACATTGAGCATATTCACTTCACACACCTTAGTGATGTTAGGAGTAGACATTAGATCTTGACTTGGCATTGCGGCTGATTGCAAGTGCAACACGCAAATTGCAAGTGCAACACGCTGATTGCAAGTGCAACATGCTGATTGCAAGTTCAACACACAAATTCTGGACTGAAATCTTTGTGATAACAAGGCAGTTGAATATAACAACGCAAGACACTTGAACTTTGAATTTTCTCAACTTTTATTTTTCCATTTAGAATGTTATCATCATGTTTACTGCAAATAACTTAGTGTTTGCGTACTATTCAGCATAAAATTCGATATTATGATGCAAAAAAGGAGGCTAACTGTTTGTCCCCTTCCCTTGACAAATCTTTGCTATCCTTTAATGAACAGGCATAATGATCAGCAGAAATACAACCTTATAGTTGCCCTTTTAACATTTTTCTTTCGAAATTCCAATATATATTACTGTATCAAAATTCTAATATTTTGTTTCAATCAAATTCTAATCGATTGTGCATGCAAATATTGAATGTACAAATAGGATTCAAAAAGAAGCCTATGGTTTCCAAAATATTGATGTAATTACTAGTCCACCCAGCCTCTTATAATTCTGGTTTGGAGTTCATCTGTTGGTCTTGCTAAATTCATTTTGCAGTTCTAAAGTTCATTCCTTCCGAAGTTCAATATTGCAGAGACAAACTACAATTTTTTTCTAAAATTAAATGTTACTTATTGGCAGATGATCCAGTGTGTATTGATATGTAGACTCTTAAAAAGAGAATGGATTACTCTTCATTGGTTAAAGAACTGAGCCAAGATGGAAGTAGTAAAGGAAATTAAAAGTGCATGCACCTCCATTATAATATGCATTTTATGCCCCGCCTTATATTTTGTTTCCCCACTCTCTTCCCTCCATATCCTTTCTTCCCTTTCCTCCTTCCTCATCATGTTTCCTCAAACACTCACAATGACTTTCAGTGACCTAAGGAAAACTTCCCTAATCTTAAAATACATAAGTAAATTACTTCTAGGTACTAGCACTCTTAAGTCAAATTCCATAACCCTCATATGACTTCTGGGATGAAAACAAAAAGAAGCATATTATATCTGAATATTCCCTAAATGTCTTTGATACATTGGATGGTACTGAAAATTGAGTACATTGTCAAAATATTTAATAATGAAAGTTGCAGGCATTCCCTGATGGAGGAATGGATGATAAAATGAATATTGTCTCTGCATAGAAACACTGCACAAGTATAGCATTTTGGACATGTCCACCCAAAATGTTGCAAGTTTGCAATAAGACTTTGTAGTACACTGAATCCGGATCAAGCTGTTAGGACACAGTTAACAACAAGTACATTGAAGTGAATTAAATTAAATTGCATGCTTGGAGAAATTAGATTATTTTATGACTATAGCTAATGCAAAGTCAACAAAATGTATTATAAAGGCACTGAGCTAAGAAATCTGCTTCATATAAATTTGCCAAATGGCACTTTTATGCTATATGTGGCAGCTGCCAGTTACATTTGGCTATCATATGCTAATTCTTTTTTGCTCCAAATAAGAAAATATTGTTGAACGGGAAAAAAGCATGACCCCTTCTCCTCACGCCACGCCCTATGCAAGTGGTCAGGTTAGTCTTTACAAAGGCTTGTATGTGTAAAAGTTTCATGCCTGTCATATTTAGGAAGTAATGGTTCATAGTTGAGAAAGGTACATGCAAATACTATCCATTAAAAGTCCTTACCTATGTGTTTCCTAATGACAAAATATAAATAATCTATATATAATTTAAATCTACATACATATATGGTTACTTTTATATGTATAGATTGCCAAACATACAAACTGTACATAAATTTAGACCATCAACACTTCTAACTTCTGAAAAATATTTGAATGAGATGCAAAAAGTTGAAATTAAGGCAGCTGCTGATACAGCTGTTTCATTTCTGTATAATTCATTTTTCTATTAAGGAACCATATGCTGCAAAAGTAATGATAAGAAAGATGTAACCATTGAAAAAAACACCAAGAGCGTGGATTCAGTTTTTATAATCCTGTCAGATTACAAAAATAAACTAGGCAGATGTAATGTTGACAAGATGAACCTTGTGTTTGTGCAAAAAATTTTTTTGTGAGAGCCAGTGCTGATGTGCTGAAATCATGTGGGAACCTTTCTGTATTGCAGACCTTGGAGACGATGCAGGAAGACCGTTAGGAGTCCAGCAGCCTGCTTTGTTACGGGATAGAAACCTGGGTTCTGCCATGAAAGACTGCCCCTACTGCGGGAAAACATTTAGGACTTCACACCACTTAAAGGTTCACTTGAGGATACACACAGGTGAGCACTTGGCACATCCCAGGGCACTAAAGACACAGACAGGAGCTGTAGACATAAAACCTTTGAAGTCAGTGTGTTGTATTCCTTCATTCATTCCACATTTCCTCATTACATCCCTTGTTATCTCCTCACTTTGACTCTACCCTCTCTCCATTTTTCCTTACTTATTTTCTTTCCTGCCTTCTATCTTTCCTTCTTCCAGTCACCCTTCATTCATTCCATCCAATTTCTGTAAAGAGAATTAGGAACATGGGGCCAGATGAGCTAAGCCAATGTGTGTTCGCAGTCCTTGTGATTCACAAAATTGGACGGTCACAAAATGCGTTTTTGGTATTTACTAACCCCATTTTTGCTACTTGGTAAAGTTTAATAAATTAGAAAATGGGTTTAGAAATGGATACCGAAATGAAGGAGTGTGTTTAGGCCACTAATTTCAAATTGTAATTTGGGACACAATGTAGTAATGGTTTGGCGCTGCAATTCGATAACAATCTAATGAAATGTTAACAACACCTCAAAGGAGTTGGTACCTCTTTGATAAAAGGAAGGGCTCCCGTTTCAGACCCCATCACCTTTGTAATTGTTAAAAAAAAGTTTAGTACACAGTAAACAGTGGCCCATGGGACAATTGCAAGTTTTCAAACTAACTTTTTTTTTTTTTTTTTAAGGAAATGTTTCTTTTTAAACACAGTCCAGTTTCCTTTAAGGAAGAGGGTATGAATTAGAAAAAACACATTAATTTCTTTAGAGCTGATCACAGATATATTGGCGTGCTGTCCCTAGAAGGCCACAGATGGCCTCCAATCAGAGTGCATCACAATTTCTCACCCACCTATGAGGAAGGCTGGGTCGTGACCCTCTCCGAATGGGTATTTTGGCAACTGACCTATAAGTCGATATGCAACCGCTTTTTGTGTATCAATTCTTAGTTCTTCTGTCCCTTCTTATCGTTTTCCAAACAATCCTTACAGTGATAGTTATTTTCATATGACATTATATTGATTGTTCAATGTATAGCTAATGATGCACTTTCTTTTGAATTAGGAAGAACACTGACATAAACTAAGTTGTTGTTGTCACTTGATGTCCATAGGGCGTATACATTTGTATCATCTTAATTCCTTGGAATGACAAGATTTTTCCACAATTACCCTGTAGAATGTGTGCATTTCTGAAATGCACATTTAGCATCTACATGCAGCTTCGGAAATTTGTAGAGTTGTCTGATATACAGAAAAAATGCACTAGTAACTATAAATATTAGTGTATTTACCTGCCTCTTCCAGAACATGCAAGAGATGCACTCACAGATTTGATAATAACTATTACCATCGTAACTCATCATTGCTGCATTTATTTCTTCTGAAAGAAACCAAAAGTCAATAGCTAGCTAAAGTCCATATGGAAATTTGTGTGTTGAAACCATTTCCTCTCTAGGATCTACTATGCTGAAAATCATAGTTGATTCCTTTTTCACTCCTCCGTTCCCCTCCCAAAAAAAGAGATATTCTAGTACAAATGCTTTATTCATAATTCTGTTGTATCCTGAAATTGAGAGGTCAGTGGTATTTGTTTTAATTTGGGATGCTAAAAGGACTTCTGCACATAGGGTGCACCAAGTACTTGTACGTTACTCAATAGCAAAGAATATTAAAGAATTTGTGAGTGAATCAAAAAGGTTATCTAGAATTAGCGTACAGTATTGCCCATTTGTGACAGACTCTTCAAGCAATCGTGTTTCACTCAAGAGGGATATTTAGAAAAAGCTTGAAGTACAAGCAAGTTTTGCATGATAAGAAATTCTCCAATTTCCCAACTCCATTGAGAACATCTTTCCTGATGAGATTATGCATTACCTGAAAGAAGGTGAGCTCCTTGCTCTATGTATAAACCAACAAGTTACCTTTAGTGTTATAGAGCAGGGTCTCTGAGATTTGAAGTTATGGCTTACTGTGAACCACGTTGATACAGTTTAAAGGGTTATTATATTAAGGCATAGCATATTCTGCTAATTATGAGTCATCTCACTGACTCATAATTAGCAGAATATGCTATGCCATGATATAATAACTCTTTGAACTGTATCAATATGGCTACACTTACTATGAAGTGCACCTATCAAGCTGGAAACTCTTTAAGGTGCTTCAAGAACAGGTGCTGTTTTGTGAATTAACAAATGCAACAGTGTGCATGAGTTTGAATGCATTAGCGCTTGAAAGTCAGGCCGCTTGGCTTTGCCTGTCTTGTTATATAAGCCTTACAGAGCTTGAATAACGAGCCAACTAACTAAACATAGATACATTCAGAAGGCCATAAACGGCTAAAACAGAGTCCTAGTAGCACTCTGACAATGTGTGGTCAAATACCCTTTCCTGCTTCAAAGTCCTCCAACCCCCTTCTGTGTATAAGATTGCTGACTCATGTAACATTTGCAGCTCTATTTCACGGGACAATAAATCTGACCGTTCACTGGATTGGAGATGGGCAGCAACTGCCAACTAGTCATCGGCCATCCAATAAAATGCTTATTTCATTTGGGATTTAGGAAATGATGTACTAAATTAGAGAATTACCTGATGATTAGACGAAGAGGCGAGACTTAAAATTCACAAAGTGTTTTCAAATGTTTTTGAACTGTTGGAACAATGTGGAGTATTAGGCTGGCTCGCACAATTCAGTCGCATCCATACATTAATTCCTTTCTGCATGCATTGGTAAAGCATTTTTAGTTAGTAATTATACATTTTTACTGTTATTCACTATGTTATTTGCTTATAATCTATACTAGTTATTGAAGAATGTGATTTTATATACATTTATCAATTGGTGTTTGCACTGTAGTGTAGGTGGGAGGGAACCCGTCCAGGTCGAAAGACTAACAGGAGACCTTATTAATGATGCCTGAACTATTACTGCAATGTTACACAAAAAGACACCATGTCCTTTTAATTAAAAGGAGGAATAAACCTGGCATGTGTAGCAGTGGGAGAAGGAAGCTCACAGCCTTCATGACTTTTGACCCAGTGGGGAATAGATAAAGGCAGACCTTATTTGTCCTCCTAACTAAACATTCACAAAGAATAGTGTTACTTTGCCTTTCAGTTCAAACGAAAATTGTCACTACTCTCTGAACTATCAAACATACATTCTGTTTAAAGGGTATTCGTTTTCTCTTTCCATGACCACAAGTTACAAATCATTTGCCCTCACTCACAATTATCTAAATCTATTCCACCCACTTACATGCTGTGTGTTTGAATTTGAAGCATCACTTACCTGATTGATGACTGGGTATTACATATTTATATTGCATGTACAGACCTAAAAAACCTTATTTGCATGAGAAATAAATGCAAGCTTACATTGAAAAAAGAGGTAACATAACCCAAACCATGGGCATATAAAGAATCATAAGTATGTCCCCAAAATTCCAATACCGGGCATAATAGCTAAATCTATGGAGATACCTACGGTGCTTTCAATAATTCTATGGTGCACTGCACACTTTTGAAATTATCACTGGTCTTGAATGCTGTTTGGCCATGTTGGTTAGATTGCTACAGAGGTGCTTTTTTGTCAAAAGACACATAAATAGAGAGATATTGCTAAAGCACATTGTGCACAATACAGCTTGCTCTGATAATATAATGTCTTCATATGAAACTGTGTTAGAGGTTATGCAGAGGAATATGATTCTCTACGGCTCAAAAAATTGTTTACATGACTGCAAGAAATGCATTGGGTAATTCACACATAGGACGGTAACATTTTCAAACCATTTGCTATTATTGTAAGATATGGAGATTGGTGGGGTTTTGGTGGAACTTTGAGTCTCAACTTTAAAGAAATATGACCTCAGCAATATAATAAAATATACACATCACAGAGATTTTTATTGTTGTTGCCATAAGTATTAAGTCAATCAAAAAATAGAGTTTACATCACATTCACTCACCAAGCTCCAATGCAAGTTATCTTGCTTTTGTATTATTTATGTGGAATCCATCAATACAAATATGATCAATAAAGCATATGATGAACCGGGGCCTGATTTAGGGCTAGCAGATGGGTTACTCCATCACAAATGTGACGGATATCCCATCTGCCTTATTGGAAGTGCTGTAGGATATAAAGCACTTGTCATTAGGCGAACTGGATATCAGTCTCATTCGTGATGGAGAACCTGTTCGCCAAACTCTAAGCCAGGTCCTTAATTTACAAATCTCATATGCTACAAATCAAGGGAAGTCAAAGAATTGCTTCAGTGTACAGTAGCAAAAATAGATCCAACAATAATTGCCCTTCAAATATTTGAATGGAGGAAAACTTTTAATGGCAAATGGAAAAAACTGAAATTAAAACCAACACACAAAGAATGTTGGAATCTCCATGGACCAGCCACAGTGTACAGGGACCTAGTAAAAATGATTGCTCTAAGTGTGGCAAATGAAAAGGATGTTAGCAAGCTTGATGATTTGTCAAATACCAAGGATCCATGATGGGCCAAACAAAACCTCCTGACCATGCAAGGTATTATTAATGTTCCTTTAAGTTTAACAGGCACCTAATGAAACTACTTTAGATTTGAGGCGGTCAATTCTTATAGCTTTAACCTGCGAGCAGTGCAGGACGTTTGGGTTTTAGAAGATATTTTGTTGCCAATAAAATGTGAAGATAGTGTATGAATGATTCAACTACACCTGCATTATTGTTCTTCATGCCATACTTGTGAACCTGAAAAGGAGATAGTAAAAAAACTGCAGAAGACTAGCAAGCTAGGGTATCTTTAAGACTAAAAAGGAAATCAGGATGCTTCCATTTGGAATGAAGCTGATCTGGAAACTAAATAAAAATGGACTATATTGAATTAGTGGGGTGGGGGTGACGACAGAAAAGCAGATATAGTGGTCAAATCAGGCCTACGTTTTGGAGCAGTTTTACTTCATATTACTGTGACTAATCCATCATTTGAATAACAGAGAACTGCATTTCTTTAGCCGTAAAAAACAATAGATTGTTTCTCTATTTTCTCATAGCCTGCATTGCTGTACTTGCCTTTTCTGCCCTAATGACAGCTAAAACTTTCGTTGAAAATAATTGATTGAATTTAAATTTCCTTAAAAGTTTAAGAGGTAATGTTACAGTATAAATTTTCTACCAAACACTAAGTAGGGAAATATCCATTAGTGAAATTAACTACAGATTCTAGGTAGCTAACAATGTGCAGTATACAGTAGGGCATGGCTAATGAACACTGCAGTGGGTGATATTTCATTATACAAATTAATGCTCACATTTTAATGGGAAAGTCACATAATGAATCTCAGCTTCAGTGACAGCAATTAGAGACACAGATTGTCCCCTTCTGGACAAGGCACTGTTTAGCAATAAGCAGCTGTGTAAAAAGTCTTCAGGTTTACAACATATATATGCTTTGTGGGAATTAGCGTACAATTTATATTAATGTACTGAAGCTGCACTGCAAAGCGGCCCACCATTTTCATATTTCTCTGCCTTGGTTCAGTAAAGAGAAAACATCCCTCACACTGTGGATGAAAGAAACTATGCCATCATACTTGTGCTACATTAAATGGTTCAGGTATTCTAACACTTGACTGTAACCTTATTACAAAAGATCAACTTAAGAGAATTAACTCATATTATTTAGCCATTCACTTGTGACTGCATAATATTTTTTTAAAGCATCCAAAGGCAACACTGTGCTAAAAATGTCAACCAGTTTAGGGGAAAATAATCAGTCCCCACCAAACAAAATACTAATCAGCCAATAATGGATGAGCATGATAATTAAAATATTTGTGCTGTGAGTGTGGGTGAGGGGTGGCTGCACCCATACTAAGATTTCCTGTTTAGCTCAACATACTTTTAGATTTTCACTGTTTGCACAGTCACCTACATTTACCTCATCACAATTACATAGTCGTACCATTACATAGGCATTCCATTATACCATTAAATTGCCATTGTATTACATTGACTATTCCATCTCACTGTCCAATTAAATGTTCATCGACATTTGCCTAAATGCATGATTAGTGTTAAAATAATTCTACAGCTAAGGTAAGGGGTAAGTTGGGCTTAGGGTTAGTGATATGGTAATGCTTACTGTCATATTTATGTTTAGGTTTAAGGTAATGTTTAGGATGAGGTTCTATGCCATTGTGTCTGTTAAATTTACAGGCAGTGTTAATCTGAAGTTTAGGGCTAGGTTTATGTCTAGGGCAAGGGTCAGGGATATGGTTAGTCTTAGTGTCAGGTTAGAGTGAGGAATGATGTAAATGTTTCACAAGGTAAAGGGATCATCAATGTAATGGCATGGCCGTGTGAAGGTCACTAGGTATGGTCATTGACAAAGTGACAAATATTACTGTGGAGTCATTGATAAGGGAAACAGTCAAAATACACTTTGCCGTATTAGCAGCATGGTTCATAATAAGTTATGCTTTTCAAAAGAAAATTGGTGCGCCTTATTTCACATGCTACACAAGTTTTCAAAGGAAACTATTTTAAATGAAATTATTAAACCAGTTTTGCCCAGTTAGGCAAAGAAAGAGTCAAGCATGAATAGCCATACTTTATTTGGCAAAGAGCTGTCTCTCCCATAGGGCCATACCTTTCTGATTTTGGAGTCAATGCACACTTTGCAGTGTTAGCTTTAATCACAAGTTTTGTTCTCACAATTTTTGCCAGCACAGGTGTCATATGAAATTTCCAAGGTATACACTTTTTATATCTGTATAGTTTTTCAAAATAGTTTAGCTGTTTTAAAGAAAACTAGAGGGAATCAGGTGTCATTGTTTCATGGGTGTATCGTGAATGTTTACCATGATCATGTTTGTATCATAACTTGTATGTCACAATAGATTTGAATTGGGTCCGAATTTCAGCAATGAATGCATAAGTATTGGAAATTTAAACGGTTAAAGGTGACAATGTGATGCTAGATAAGCAGTGAGATGCACATTTATTTGACCCACAATGGATGAGCTCAGCAGCAATCCATAGGGTAATTAATGTCACTTGGGTTTGGATCACGACTGAGACATACCACCAACTTGCCAATATTTGTATTTCCATTTATGACTGATGATATGGCATATTAAGTCGAGAATAGTTCAATTTGAATTTAGCGAGCTATTTTACGTCCAAATATTGCCATAGGTGGAAATGAATTTTGAGTCACTCTATCTCAGGCACATAGATCACAAAGGAAACTGAACTTGGAGTTTTACATTTTTTGGTTTAGCATGCTGAATTTCCTGTTTAGCATGTGTGAACCCCATATTTAAAAATAAGTCCTTAATGCAAATCAAAAAGGAACAAAGTGAGTCAATTTACTTGCACTGCACCCACCAATGATCACAGAAACACTGTGCAAGCCACCCTGCATGGAAACTAGGTACACTAGTTACTCTGGAAACAATAAACTGTTAACAAGGAAACAGGGTCAAAGGAAAGGACCTAAATGCATTAAAGTAACACCAGACAATCAGGACTTCATGTAGTTGCCTAAAACAGTGTGCCATTGTGTTGTAAGTAGCTCAAGACATCAGAAAATCATATTAGATACTAATCCATCACAAGAATGTTTTTGTCCCAGACTAGAAGGCAGAGTCACTACATTACAGTTAGACACTCTAGCAACACACTACCAGTAGAGAATCACAACACCTATTAGCAATAAGAGGTCCATCTGAGACTAACCAAAGTTAGTTGAACATCCACATACCTGAACAAGGTGGAAAACCAAACACCTGAACCCCTCCTTTGAAGCACCATGTATAGATAACCCACTACACATGCCACAGTTACACCAATTATAATGGAAGCTTACAATATGCATCATGGTCCCTTATTAACCGGCTCCTTTGGGGAAACATGTATGGCCTGATTACGATGCTGGTTGGACCAACTGTCTGGCTGCCGCTGCCATGATCTGATTCCGACCGTCGAGGCCAGGAGAGTTCCCCCCGCCATTTTCTGATACAACTGCTGCTGCGGCGGTGGTCTCATCTACAAAGATGCACATACCCCCGAATATGTTGCTGCAAGTGCATGCAAAATCACAACAAAAGTATTATGTACACACATACATTACATATGTGGGGATAGGCCTTGTGCACCATGTACCCCATTGCTGGAGTGTGGCAATCTGTGCACAGTCCAGTCAATGGAGATACATGCCGTCTACGGACTAACCTGCATTCTGGGTCTCACGAGGTCGTAGTCTTTGGGGTTTAGCTGCAACGGTGTACGGGGGACCTGGAGAAAGAGATCCACGGTGGAGATTGTCAGGGAGAAGTTGATTTGGATGAGCATGCACCCCAAATCCATTGTTTCTGATTACTTGAGGCAGGTGGTCGGACCACCATGGTCAGGTCATCAGAAACCCACATCGTAATCTGAATGGCATTCAGAGATGTCTGTACTGCCCTATTGATGCTGTTTTTCTGTCTTGGCAGCCGGAAAAAGGCTGTCGGAATCCGCAATCTTTCAGCGGTCGATCGGAGTACAGGAGGCATATATCATAATCTGGTGGTCAGACTGACTGCTTCTGATAAGAACACAGCAGTCAAACCACCTCCAACAGGACTGTGGGAGCTGGTTCGACCCACATTGTAATCAGGCCCTAAGTTTTCATTATTGTGAAACTTAAATATTGGATCAAAAATATTGATAATACAGAAATATCATGTCACAGAATATCATTGACAAAGGTATTGTTTTTTGGTATAATTGTTTTAAATATATCATTTTATTTTATTTTGTTTGTTTGAATATAGTTGTACAACTATTGTTTTTTATTTCATTTGATATCTGTTAGTTAAAATATGAATTTTAGTTGTTAGTATAAATGTTATTATTTGTTGTAACGTAGCTTGTCATTTAAAATATTTTATTCATTTTTAATTAAGTTAATAGTGTATAATGCAGCAGTGGGTTGGTGGGTTTGTAAGGGAATATGGTGGAAAGATATTTTAAAAATTATTCCGTTTTATTGTAATTAATGTTATTGTAATTAAATATTTAATTGATTAATAATTATTTGAATTGTTTAATTGTTTAACAGTTATTTTGTGTATGTAAGTGTAATTTGTTATTTTTAATATATACCTAAAGTTTGGGGTTTATGATGCAATAAATTTGCTTTATTTGCACACTGCTGGAGTGCACACTATTTGTCTCAGGAAGGGGTGTAAACTTACCTGAGAAGCGCTTGTTGCTATTTCATTGTTAATTACTTTTTTATTAATAATATAATTGCTAATAAGTAATTGATTAATTGACAAATATTTATATATCTTTTAATGTTGGAAATATAATGTACAATATTTGTTTTATGTCATAATTTAGTGTTAAGTGATTTTAAAGATATTGTATACATTTTATTATTTAATATTTTAGATTTTGTTAAAGGAATATTTTACAATATATTTTGTTGTATTTATAATGTAAGCTATTTTTATTGTTTCCGGTTTGTGTGGTAGGGAAGTAAAGCTTATTTAAATGTATTTTTTATTCTTCTATGTATTTAAAAAAATATTTACTAGAATATAATGTATATTTTGTATTTATAATAGGTTTCTTAAGTTTTTTATTTTAGGTATTTACATGTTTTGTAGAAAATTATTAGGAGGAATCTTATTTGGGGCTCCTTAATAGTCCTAGTTTTTCTGTACTGTTGCTTGGACTGGGGTATGGTTAGTAAATGTAACCCCTCCGGAGTCCAACACTTTCCCTACATTTGTGTACATTGGAGTGGGAATAGTAAATCTGACCCGTCAGGAGCCGAACACTTTTCCTACTGTTGCAAAGTTTGGAGCGTGCGTATTGAATCTAACCCCTCTGGAGTCTAACATTTTCCCTGCTATTGTTTAGACTGAAGAGAACACTTTCCCTACTGTTGCATTGACTGAAGTTAGAATAGTAAATCCAACCCCTCCGGAATCCAACACTTGACCTACTGTTGCTTAGACTGGAGTGAGAATAGTAAATTTAACCCATCGCGAGTCCAACGTTTTTCTTATTGTTGCTTAAATTGGAGTGGACATTGTAGCTGTAACCCCTCTGGAGTCAAATACTTTCCCTGCTCTTGCATAGACTGGAGTGGGAATACTAAAACTAACACATCCGTAGTCCAACACTTGCCTTAATGTTGCTTAGACTGGAGTGGGAATAATAAATATAATCCCTCCGATGTCCAACACTTACCTTACTGTTTCATAGGATGGAGAGGGAATGGTGAAGTAATCCTTTGTAAGTTAAATACTTTATGAAATAGTTGTTAACCTGCATTTATAGTACTTTTTATTTCTATTTAGTATTATATGTTTATATATATATTTTATTATTTCTAATTGTTAGTGTTTATATTTATTTTAGATTTTTTTAAACTTATTATTTTTATATTTATTATAATATTTTAAGTAATGGTTATATTTTTCATGTACGTTTTCATAATTGTTTCTGCTGTTAATATATATTTTTTAAAGATATACACATATATGTGTTTAAAAACAAAACTTCTGGTATAAAAACACTCACCACGGAGATGGGGTCTGCCTTCATAGTTTTCCGGCCTCCCACTTCCAAAGGTGCCCATATCACCGTAATTTTCGCAACAGTAGCAGGCCACCTCAAGGTTGTAAACCTTGCAATAAATTGTTTTATTTGACAAAATCATTGCGTGTTTCAACCAACTTATGTGATCAAGACCATGTTGGTTGAAATGCGTTATGTCTCTGAGCAGTGATGATTTTGTAAAATATAATAATCTATATATATATATATATATATGTCCAAATGTCAGATATCGTGCGCTCTCAGGAACAAAGTAGATCGACACAGATAGCGGAGAAACGGGTGTTTATTCATGTGAATAAACACCCGTTTCTCCGCTATCTGTGTCGATCTACTTTGTTCCTGAGAGCGCACGATATCTGACATTTGGACATATCTTATTTCCGGCGTGCTCCGCCGGCGTGTGCGCCAGCTCCCTTGGGTCCCAGCAATTCAGAAGGAGCGCTGTTTTGGAGTTATATATATATATATATATATATATATCTCAAACAATCATCCTTTCAGCTTTCAGCTTAAAGTGTTGCATTCAATAGGCCGTCAGCTAAGCGGTTGCGGCTGAAGCTCCCTCAGGCTTGTGTCCTGGTCTACTCTAGGGGATCCCTCGGATGATTTTACCCCTGGTCTAAAACCCCCTTTGCCCCCCACCCCTTCCTTTTACCTTGTACCTTTCTCTGCTCCACCCGTGTCCACGACATGTTGGTATCAGGGTAGCGAATGGCCCCAGAACCCAGCGGTGGATCGCCGACACTCGGAGCCTCGCGGTGGGAGGGCGCGGCTCGCGAGTGGCGGTGCAGCAGTATTACCTGCTTCCAGGTCCGGGCCACAGGCGGTAGAGTCAGCACCAGTGACTATGCAAGCGTGAAGACCGGTGCTTGGATAGGGGAGAGCGTGGCAGGGTTTATGTTCAAGGTAGGGTGCCTTGAGTCTGGTTTATGCAATAACACTGAGGCGTATTCCAGAAAAGAAGGTAAGAGCCTTTTTAGGCTTCTTCGAGACTTCCCGGACTTTCCTGCTTGCCGCGTGCATCTGTGTCGGCAGGAGAAGCCTTTAGAGGCAGTTTGTGTGCAAAGGGGAACTTTCTATTGTATGGAGACAAGTGAAGCTCAAGCTCAGCAAGTTGGTTTTTCAATACCTAATGTGTGCAGATACACCTTGCGTACTAGGGCAGTCCAGTCCTCCTCCATTATTGATACAATTGTGCCGGCTCGGGTTCCCCCCCCTGTTTCTGAAGTTCGAGTGTCTGCCAGGCAGAGTAAGGGTGTTAGCACAGAGACTACTGCTGGAGTCAAAGGAAGAGGGAGAGGCAGGGGCAAGAAAGTACCAACTTCTAAAGTTAAAATTACCCCCTCATTAAAAACTTTCTATGAGGTCTTGTCTACTACAAATCAGGGTTCGAATAAGGGAAGTCCTCCGGTCTCCAACAGGTCGCGATCTGTCACCCCATTGAACTCTGCTTTGCTCAAGCTTCCTGGTCTGCCAATTTTTCCTCAGAGTAATATGCAGTCTCCTGATTCACCGGGTCCACGGAATAGTTTAGGGGAGGTGGAGGCGGAGGCGTCTGGGAACCATCTCTCTGCCATCCACCCCACGGTTGGTATCTCCAATAAGTTCTCGGTATTGGAGGTTCATGATGTCCAACTGGGTCCCCCCCCGAACTAGTGACCCCAGTAACCTCTTCAGGACCCGGGTCTCTGGCGGAAATTCTATTGGCTCTTAAGGAGGATATGGGGACTAGATTTACAGTCTCGGAGTCGAATCAGGCAGCGATTCAAGCATCCTGTGTGGCGTTAGCCCAGAAGCTGGAGGAGGTCTCACTAAGAACAGACGCATTAGAGTTGGAGATACCAAAAATTAAGGAGGCACTCCATACTTCTACAACAGAAATGGCTATACTAGCAAGCCAGAATAGGGAACTAAAAGAAGACCTAGAGCGCCTGGAGAACCATGCAAGGAAGAACAACCTCAGACTTATTAACGTCCCTGAAGCGCTCAAAGGCGCGGACATCAAGGGGTTTGTGATATCTCTGCTAAAAGAAACAGTTTTAAAGGATTCCCCCGATATAGATCTTGCCCATGAAATACAACAAGTGCATTGTGACCCATTTAAAAGAAACCCAGCAAGACAGAAGCTCAGGAAAATCTTAATAAACTTCCTTACATACACTGTTAAAGAGAAGATTCTATCCTCAGCTTTGAAGGAAGGAACTATAACATCTAAATCCTTTTCTAATTCCTTCTCTTTTTCTATCAGATCAGATGTATCTCATATCACAGCTACAAAATAGTGGGAGTTGGGTAAAAGAATGGGGATTCTGAATAAGCTGGGGGCTGAGGCACAATTGAGGTTTCCAGCATCATTGTGTATCATGTGGAGTAACCACATGCATATGTATCGTTCAGTAGAGGAGGTGGATGCCCTTATTGATAAAATAAGGAATGAGGGTGAGGCATGGGGGGGGCGATGGTGGAAGTGAGAGGGGTCCTGCTAGATTGATCTGGGAAATGAATTGTACCGTTTTTTTTCTCTTTTGTTCAATTAGCCCGCGGGACAAAGGCCGAATAGGTTCATAGCCTAATAGATGGGAGGGTTCCCAGGGGGGGGTCCATGGGGGGAAGTAGGGGGGATGGTGGTGGGGTACACGGTGGGGTAGCAGTGGGAAAAAACAAAAAAATATCCTCAATCACTTTTTAACACTAGACCGTCTGTTTAGGGACCTTTGCTCGGAAGGTAGGATTTGTCCCAATGAGTAGCGAGGTAAAGTTCATCTCGTGGAACATCAATGGGTTGAGATGCCCCTGTAGACAAAGACTGGCCACGAAATATTTAGAGCAATCTCCCGCCCAAGTCTGCCTCATCCGCCTCATCCCGGAGACGCATTTAAGCCACTTGGAGTGTCGTGTTATCTTTTCTAAATATCCTTGGGTAAAATATTTCTGCTCTTCTGAGCAAACAGTCCATAGTAAAGGGGTGGCTATCCTGATAAAACAGGGGGCAGGATGCACTATTAAATCAATCCAAACTGACCAGACAGGGAGATGGATCGTGGCTATATTGGATTTTGGAGCTTCTGAGTGAATATGTGCTTCCTTTTATGGTCCCAATAACGATGATCCGACGTATATCTGTAAATTATAATCTAAATTGATGGAAGCAGTTTTGCCCATAATCATCGGTGGTGATTTTAATGTCCTCCTTGACCCTCTAAGAGATAGATCTAATCAGAGCCATTATGTAGGGGCTCCTCGAATACGTTGAGCCTTGGGAAATATGTTACATGATCTGGGGCTCATAGATGCTTGGAGGGTAAAGATGGGTGATAAACAGTGAAATACCTTCTATAGCAAGAAGCATGGGCACTCGTCCAGAATTGACTATGTTGTAATTGACAGGCCTAGTCTAGATAATCTGACCTCTACATCTATCTTGCCTAGTCATATATCACATCATGCCCCTGTTTCGTTCACATATGTAGGAAAGAGGTATAATGTTAGGCATAGATGGACGTTAAAAAGGTCAATGCTGTTAGATGAAGAGATAGCGAGGGCTCTTAAATCTGCTACCCTTGATTACTTTTCTGTGAATATCGGATCGACTTCCATGAACTTTGTCTGTGATGCTTTTAAAGCTAACCTAAGGGGCCTGCTACATAGTCTCATCTGCTCGAGGAATAGGGAGGAGGTACGGGAGCAACGAAATTTGGAAGGAAAAAGTCTTAACTTAGAGGAAGAAAGGACTTGGCTTAATCAAGGGAGTGCAGAAAGGTTGCTACAAGTTCTGAGTGACTTGGAAAGTGCTCGCCAGGACTACAGGGGAAGGCTAGACCAGAAAGTTAAGGCTCAGTGGATGACTAAGAATATGCAGAACTTTGAGTATGGAGAGAAGGCGGAACCGCTCTTGGTATGGAAAGCAAGAGTAGATCGCGCAAAGAATAACATCAACAAATTAATAATAAATGAAAGTGGGGCGAAGTCGAGTAGCGTGGAGGACATGCAAGCCCACCTTCTCTCCCTATTCTCAGAGTTATATAGGAAGGCGATAGTGCCTAATACCGAAACCCTCCAAACTTGGTTGAGGGATAAATCTCTACCAGAATTAACAGCTGAAAATTGTGAAAGGTTACATGCTCCAATTACTGAGAGCGAGATCAGAGTACAAATAAGTAAATGCAAGAAGAATAAAACAGCGGGCACGGATGCGCTTCCCAGCAAGGTTTATAAACTCCTCTAGGATGAATTGGTACCGATGTTGGGTATATTATTTAACTCTGTGTACAGCTTGGAAGGTCAGACTCCCAGGTCCTGGAAAGAAGCAACCATCGTGCGCATACTGAAACCTGGGAAAGACCCTCTTAAAGCCGATTCCTATAGACCAATCTCCCTGCTGAATGTTGACTATCAGATCTTTATGAGAATTCTTGCAGGGAGATTGGTAAGGATAGCCCCACAGTTGATCAACGTGGACCAGAAAGGTTTTATACCAGGGAGAGATATCCAGGAGCAGACGCATCAACTTACGCGGCCAAGGCATTTGATAGAGTCTGTTGGGTGTATCTTTGGGAGGTACTCAGGATGATGGGCTTTGGGCATATTTTTATTCAGACCCGGATAAATTTCTACCAAGGGGATTCAGCTAAAATACTGTTAATTGGCATGTTAACGTCTAGTTTTAATATCCAAAGAGGTACAAGACAGAGTTGTCCTATATCTCCCCTGCTGTTTGATCTATATATAGAGCCCTTGGCTCAAGCAATAAGAATAGATGAGCAGATTTCTCCTTTCAGGTTCCATCATTATTGCAGCAAGATGGCACTCTATGCCGACGACTTGTTGGTGTATACTAACAACTCGGGGCGGTTATACCAAGGGTTGAAGCCCTATTGGAAGGATTTGGTTCATATTCAGGGTATTTAGCTAACACCTCCAAAACTGAGGTGATGTGTTGGAATATCGACAACTGGGAGGGTAGAATGAGCAAAGAGTTCAAATACCTGGGCATCACTATAGTTAAAGACTTGGATAAAATTCCCCAGATCAATTTGAAAAAGACTACCAAAGAGGTGGACAGTTTATTTGCCAGATAGAAGAATCTCTCTTTAACAACATTCGGCAGGGTTAACTTAGTAAAAATGGTCATCTTCCCTAAGCTAACATATTTGTTTAATGCTATTCCGCTTAACTTCCCAAGTAAGGATATTGGTAAAATTCAAAGTAAGATCGGATGTTTTATTTGTGCAAATAAGGGTGCAAGACTATCATGGAAGAAGCTGAGACGTAAGCTCATTAAAGTGGGGCTTGCCCTTCCGGATATTGGCTGGTACTCTGTTGCTTTCCAATTTAAAAATATTCGGATGCTACTTGTAAAACCAGAGGAAACGAATTGGGGCAGGCCATTGGGAGACATGGTCAAGGTGGAGGGCGGGGGAGATGGCTTCCTGTAGAAATTTGGGGCACCAAGGTATCTCAAAAAGGTGCGTCTGAAAGTTCTTAGGGCTGCCCTTAGCCTGTGGTATAAGGTCAGATGTAGATGGGGGATCAGGTACTATTCTGATTTTGCCCCAATTTGAGACTCCCCGGGGACCCCGGTATGCCTGAAGGATAACCTTGCGATACCAATAAAGAGGGCAGATATCATCATATGGTCAGAACTTCTATCCTCAGAAGGTGTTCACCCCTGGGAGGTCTTAAGAGCTAAAGTTGGAAGTAGTTTTTCCAGATTTAAATATTTGCAATAAGTCTCCTGGTTTACAGCGGAAGAGGGGTCCATTCAAGGAGATTGGGAAACTGAGCATATTCTGCAAGAGACACATCTTAAGAGAAAGGAATTTTCGATATGGTATAAGAAGTTCCTGGAGGCTGAAGATGTGGAATATCCCCCGCAGCATGTAGTCTGGAATAAGCCCCCCCTTGACTCCGAAATTGAAGATCTGTATGACTCATCATTGAAACTTCTCTATAAATATGTCAAACCGGCCAGTTTAAAAAAGAACCACTTTTTTGTTGTTAATAGGCTTTATTATACACCGGCGAAGATAGCTAAGTTTGCCCCACTATCCTGCCCCAAATGTCCAAGATGCAACCTCCCCAAAGCCGATGATATTCATATTTTTTATGATTGTTTTGAAGTTAGAGCTTTCTGGAGGGGTGTGGAGGACATTTTATGTGGCATTTTTAAAGTAAATCTCAAGGATAATGTCACTCTAGTTATATTTGGGGATGACGGTGTGTCTAGCAATGTCCTACAGTCGCTACATAGAGGTCTATTGTTATATTTGGTTCTTATTGCTCGGAAGGAAATTTGCAAGAACTGGAAAGATCCGTGGCCCTCTCAGTGTGAGGATTGGCTAAAAGCTGTGTTTGCTATGGCACGTTTGGATCATGGGGGTGTAAGTGAGCACGGTACGAACATCTGGCAGGCCCTCCTATCCTGGGGAAGAGAGTTGAAACTGGTCTAGTCTCCCCCGATCCTATGATTACACCTAGCTTCGAACAAAGGGGCTGGCCTGGTGTAGCCTAAAGCAAATGCAGCAGCCGTGGGGCGCAAAGATTAGAAGGACGCCTTCTTTTAAGAATTGCAGATGCTTAATGGTAAGATGAGGACATTCAATATGCAAAACAAAAGTAATAGGGAACTCTGGGTAGTTCTAAATAGCAGTTCTGCACCAAAATTCATATATATGTGTGTGTGTGTATGTATATATATATATTCACTGAAAAAACTATAGGTTTCACACACGTTATAGTTAGGAATTAGCATTTAAAAAACCTTGCAAATTCACTGAAAAAACCATAGGTTTCACACATGTTATAGTTAGCTGGACATTTCACTCGTACAAAACCATTGAAATTCCCCCGTTATAGTTAGTTCAGCTAACTATAACTTGTGCGCCCGCAATCCACTGCTGATGACGTCACATATTACATCACTCATGACATGGTCAGTGACATCACTAATGACATCACTGATGACATCTCAAATGGCATCACTGATGACATCACTGATGACATCATCCAGTGAATGTGTGTCTTTCTGAAAAATAAATATTTTTTATATACGTATATCTAAAGGTTAATGGAAGAAAAAATGGGTAAATAAGTGTCTAAATGGATGGTTTTTTTTGTAAAATGAATTGTATAACTGACTTATTAACAGTATCTTAGTGAATACAAGTATTAGTGAGTAATGTTTAAATATTTAAATATCTGTATCAGCGTCTCGCTTTGTGTATAAGTGGCTGGATGGGTTGGTGAGTAGCTACATGAGTGTGTATATGGGTTATTAGTTTGTTTTTAGAGTATCAGTATGAGTGTCTGTATGGTTCAGTGGGGGATGTTACTTAGCGTATGGATGCATGAATGAGTGACTCACTGTTTGTATGTATTTTAAAGACAGTATGTGAGCAGGACAGTATGGGTGGATGAGTTTGTGTATGGGTGAGTAAGAGAGTGAATGACTGTCTCAATAGTGTCTTTATGAGTAAGTCCATATGTTTTGAACTAGTATATGTGAGTATTGATGTATATAAGTGAGGATATATGAGAGTGAGAGATTGAAAGAGTTCCTGTATAAATAAGTATGTGTTTCTATAACTGATTGTTTTAGAGAGTAAGTATGTGTATGTTTCTGTAGAAGTAAGTGTACTGGTGTGTTTATAGCTGTACATGCAAGTAAATGGATGTTTATTTGCATGTGTGAGTATGTGTGTGAGTAACTCTATGTATGAGTGTAGGTGTGTAACAGGATGTATAGGTGTATGAGTACATATGATGACTGAGTACATGTATGAGTGACTATATAGAAGTGTTGATGAATGAGTGGATGCGTATGTAGATTTTGGAATTACTGAATAGGTTGTTCTAACTGGTATTGGTATCTCTATAGTATTCAAAACCTTAGTTTGTATTTTTCATTGTGTGTATCAAAGTTTATATTCGGATAAGAGGAGGTCTGCCAGTCTTACACAAGGATGATGTCATCAGTGATGTCATCAGTGATGTCATTTGAGATGTCATCAGTGATGTCATGAGTGATGTCACTGACCATGTCATGAGTGATGTAATATGTGACGTCATCAGCAGTGGATTATGGGCGCGCGAGTTATAGTTAGCTGAACTAACTATAACGGGGGAATTTCAATGGTTTTGTACGAGTGAAATGTCCAGCTAACTATAAAATGTGTGAAACCTATGGTTTTTTCAGTGAATTTGCAAGGTTTTTTAAATGCTAATTCCTAACTATAACGTGTGTGAAACCTATGGTTTTTTCAGTGAATTTGCAAGTTTTTTTAAATGCTAATTCCTAACTATAACGTGTGTGAAACCTATGGTTTTGTAAGTGAATTTGCAAGGTTTTTTAAATGCTAATTTATGAATGTATTATTATATTTTTTAAATATTTATTTTACAATAAGCTACCTATGTATATAGTTATAGATGGACTGTATCCTGTAATATGGAATGGCTCAGCTCTTTTTTTTTTTAATTTGGATAAAGTTGAACAGCATAGTTAATATCTTCTATAAACTTATAAGCACTTTAATTTATTATTTTTTTTTTTAAGGGTTTTTGATCGTGCGCGCACCGTGCGCGCACCGTGCGCACACGGTGCGTGCATGCGTACGTGCTCCGTGTGCGCATGCGTACGTGCTCCACGTGCGCATGCGTACGTCGTGCATGCTCCATGCGCGCGTGCTCCGTACGCGCATGCGCGCGTGCTCCATACGCGCGTGCTCCGTACGCGCATGCGCTCGCTCCGGAAGCGCATGCGCGCGTGTTCCGTACGCGCGTGCTCCGTACGCGCATGCGCACGTGCTCCGTACCGTGCGTGCACCGTGCGCGCACGGTGCGCGTGCGGCTAGTCATGTGATTAAGAAACAACACTTTTCATTGGTTTATAGTAGTTTCAGGTCATGTGATTAAGAAACAACACTTTTCATTGGTTTAAAGTAGTTTAGTTCCAGAAACTTCCAACACCACACCCACTCCCCTCATTATTTCTTCTGATTCCCTGGGAGAAGGAGCTGAGCAGCTTTTCCAGTCCTCCAGTACTTGAGAATGGCAGAGCAGCAGTCATCTTCTGGGAGTGAGCAGGAGACCCTTGTGACACAGAGACAGATCAAACAGAAAGACTCTTTTATATGGCAATTTTTTACATTTCCAGAGGGGCAGAAGAAGGTGAATGCTCCGAAAGTCACCTGCACTATTTGTGGTGTTGTCTTATCAAGAGGAGATCCTAAAAAGAAATACTCTTTTAGTATTTTCACTATGATCAGGCACGTTAAAGGAGTACATCCTGTGGCTTATGCTCAAGCTGCTAGAGACAACCCTCCAACAGCTCAGCCGAGCACATCATCGGCAGCTCAGCCGAGCACTTCATCTGCCGTGGCAGCTTCACCTTCTTCTGTTCCTCTGGATATGCACCCTCTGTTCAAGAGGGTGCATATACGGTGCAATGCGTTCAATGCTCTTCTCTCTTATGGTGACACCAGCATTCCCCTAATAGAGAGCAAGATACAGCAGCACACATGCGGCACCCCATAATTTTTTTCATTTTTTTGTTCCTCTTTTCCTCAATTAACACAACGGCTCTTTTTAGAGCCACCTAACATCTAAACACTTAAATTTGATTTTTAATTCTATTTTTTTTATGATTTTTTTTCCACCGTACGCGCACGGTGCGCGCACCTCGCGATTTTTTTGAAAAAAAATAAAATGATTTTTTCACCCTTCGGGGTCCTTCAGGGACCCCCTGACAAAGGCTAGGGGGTCAGGAACTCTCTACCCTGCCCCCTTTTCACGTTCTCCACCTTTCTTTTTCACTGTCACACACAAAATGGCGGACGACACTTCCTGATTTCGACCGATTCGAATGTTGACTGACATGTAACCACCAATCACAATTACGCTCGCGCACGTTTTGGTGCGCGCACGGTGCGCGCATGGTGCGCGCATATAGATATTTATGTACTTTTAACTGCAATTTTCACAGGAACTACTGAACAGATTGACACCATATATGCAAAAGGCACATGCCTGACCTGAGGACTACCTCTTTGCCAAATTTCAAGTAATTCTGTTCAGCCGTTTGGGCTGTACCTTCGACTAAAGGTCCTATGGGAAAATGCATGGGGAAAACGCGTTTTGGGACCCCCCTTTTTTCTCAGCCCCCGCTTGACGAATCACCCCGAGAGTTTCAGGATAGGAGCTGAGCGGAGCGCCCCATTAGTTTTGAAAATTTCGCGAGGATTCATCAACCGGCGCCAAAGTTATTCAAAATAGAATTTTGAGATTTCCTATGGAAACTCGGTCCTAAAGATAATATATATATATTTATATATATATATATATATATATATATATATATATATATATATATATATATATATATATATATATATATATATATATATGATTAGAACTATGTAATTTACATTATAGTATGTCTAACTATTAGGCAGCACATTTTCGCCACAGGACTTTTTCCACACTGGTTTTCCATTAGTAATCTCATGAAAATACATAGAGCAGTGTTGATTTACCGACACTAGTGAGTATAAAGATGTAAGTTGTTAGCACTGCTTACAGAAGGGATTTGTTATATTTCTCCTTATAAAGTGGCGATTAACCAACCACGAAATGTAGACAATAACTATAGGGCTGGAATGTGGAGGTCAAGCCGCGTATCCACATGCCACACAGGGGGTTAGCTGTGTCAAGACAGAGCGACAATGTATATATACATGTTTAGTATACTTATGGTCAACAGTAATTGTCAAAATGTATATGAAAGTGCTCTCATACTTTTTTAATGATATGTACCATACCAATGCTGTATCGTTTTATGATATTAGTAACTAGGAAGAGGGTAAATGCCAAAGATTATTTTTGCAAGATTAGACATTTTCCAAATGAAACAGTATGCACAAGAGTAGTTGGTTACCAAAAGCAATTGACCCACAAGAACAAACAAAGATCCCCCACCTGCACAAGCGCAAAAGGGACAAATAATTAAATCTGCGAATGTGCTAATTCAGAGTGCGAATTTGTGTTGATGCAAATATAATGATTGAGTGCGATTTGTGGCCTCACACTTCCCGTCTGTTGCCAAATTTTCCATCACGGAAGCACATCTATGCCCCCACACACAGTTCCCCCCAAAACAACTTCCACCCAGCAACATCCTTCTCGCATTCAAGCCCTAACCACATGGACATCCCCGGCAGAGTTTGCAGAGTACTTGTCCCAATCATGTGAATTCCTTGGCACTCCAAGTTCTTGGCACATCCCTGGCCCTCATCCACAGCACATACAGACATGTACTTAGAACATTCCTCCAAGCTATTATACTATAGATGTAACAACCTCCTGCATGTGCCCCTTTGTTCTTAAGCAATGGTGGAACCAAACCCGACAGTGCACTAATTCTGACTTAAGCCGCAACAAGAGCTTTGTAAATTTGTGGTCCATATTCACCTGATGCGCCATCGCCATACAGCACCAAGAAACCAACACCCTTCACATGGCTACTTCCTGGGCAAGGTATCCATGGTTCAATATCCCACTGAGGCACTGATTACGAGCTGGAGGTTAACCTCTGATTCCTGTGTTTAAATGAGTTTGCGCAGGCATTGGAATTTTAAGTTGTGTGCTATTATACATTTTCAGCAGGTCACATCTGTCAAAATTTAGTGATGGGTAAGTCCCAGAAAAAAAGACATTGCATGTGGAATTAAGTGTGTTAGACATATATTCCCGAGGCGATGACTCATTTCCGAGTGAAAATCTTGGAATTAGAGGTAAATACCGTTCCCGCAGTAATGGTTTTCCATGTGTGGTAAATTCCTCACCCACTTCTGACTTACTCACTGGGAACAAGGGCCTTTATGACAACAGTTAACTATACAAATCAAAATTAGTACTACCCAGCAGTTTATTTGATCTGGTCCTTTCCATTGCTAACCAGGGCCGGCTCTTGGGTGGTGCGAACGGTGCCACCGCCCTGGGCGCTGACTTGGGAAGGGGGCGCCATGTTTATTGTTTTAAAAGCTCCAGATGCCACATTCCTTGTCTGAGCAATTTTCAAGCATCCTTAAAAATGTCACGATAGACAGGGCCGGACTGGGAACCAAAACCGGCCCTGGCAAAGTGCTCGGCTGGCTCCCCGGGGCTTGGGGGTGCCGCCGAGCTCTTTGCGAGGGCCGGTTTTCAGCCGATTTTGTTACAGGGCTGATTTTTGCAGCTATGCTGCAAAAACGGCCCTGTAACAAAAACGGCCCCCAGGGGCCCAAAACCGGCCCCCACCCGTGCGGCGCACCGGGGGATTGCCCGGTGCCCGCTACGGCCAGTCCGGCCCTGACGATAGATAACTCCGGTGATTAATGTTGTTCCTGGTGAGAGACCCCAGCTTTGTCTGGGGAAAGTTTTAACTCATCATAGCCAAGAAGGTTAATATGCCTGCTGCAAAGAACTTGTCCCATTCTGCATACACTATAAATAGGTCAAGGGGTTATCCCTTTTGTCAGCAAGATCCTTTTGTTGCTTGCAGGTTAAAAGTTAAAATCCTAATATAGAGCAGTGAGCTATTAACCGCCATCAAAGAGTTCATGCAAACTGCAAGAAATATATTACAGCTACATGTTTTTTGCCCAGTCTCATCCTAGTATTGCAAAAATGTTTCATTTGGGTAGAAATCAACTCTTATTATTAAACAAAACCCCTAACAATGATGTTACATATACATTTCTTAATTTGTGCTTTTCCAGACCAAGGACTTTTAAATGATACTGCCTGCTAGTATGAATGACATGTGACTCCTACACATTGTAGTCCTCTGTCTTATGTAACCTTTCCTATGCACTGATTTACACATGCATGATTGCCTCCTGCAACGTGTGTGTGATGTAAAGTGTTCTGAGACCCTAAACTGGTATGAGGGGTGGTACAAAACTAAATGAATCTAAGAGACAGTGGTTATGGTGACTTGGGGGGCATTGTCAAATGGTGGTAGTGAGGGAATCCGTGGTGAGGTGGTCATGGGGGGGGGGGGCGCCAACAAACATTGTCGCTCAGAGAGCCACCAGTACTGGCCTGTTGCTAACCAAACACTTCCTATGCGTGTGATCGTGAGTCTATCATGGAAACTGACACTGCAAATACATAAATATTTCACGTATATTACATATTCAAGTACCCTATGTATGTCCTCCATTAAAGGACAAATGCTTTGTGATGCTGATTTATTTTATCCAGAATTGTCGTCGCCATGTGGGCTGTTTATCATTGTAAACTTACACGGTTCCTGGTTTTGCATTAGCATGCCAAAAGTATGCATTTTGCACACAGTCTGAAATACTAGACAAACGCCTTAGAAATAGAGCGGCCATATTTAATACGCATTTCTTTATGACGTGGGTTCTGCTCCTGTCTTGCGTTGACTCCATTTTATGGAAATGTCATTTCTTCATGCTGCAGTCACAGAGCAATAGTGCTAATATTTTAAGGAACCTGCGTTTATGGATCTTTATTTAGAAACAATGCAGTAGGTCTGCGGATCCCCGAATCCTCTTGGAACTGTGCCCTGCAAATAATGATAAATTACTTGTGCTGTATGCCATTTGCTAATTATATCCATGATTTACAGCAGAGCACGACTTAAATCATTCATTTCAGTCTTGCGTAACAGCACCATAAAATTTTTAGCCTAAAAATGGTTTCCATGTGTACAATTCAAACACATAGAATAGTTAGTGTACACACTACAAGCTACAGCCATGCATTTGTCGGACAATCTGTCTTCCTAAAGTTGTGCGTTTAATTATTACCCTCGGTAAAATCGTAATGTTTTATTTCCATAATCATAGCATTTATTTCGCCCGTGTTTTTTTTCTTTACACGTTAGAAAAAGAAAAAAAAGACTGCTAATTGTCTATAGACATCATGGTTTCCTTGATGAGCCAAAAATAGTAGGAAATAATTATAAATGCTAAAGAATATAAATTATTTTCCTGATACTATGCAGGCTTTCAAAGAAGCAATTGTTAGATGAGAATTCTTATAAAGAACACATGTTGATTCTAATTTGAGCGCTGTTCTGTGCAGCCAGGCTTTGATAAACAGTAGAAATGATTATCTTTTCTTTTAATACATTTGCAGGTGAGAAACCATACAAGTGCCCTCATTGCGATTATGCTGGCACGCAGTCGGCGTCCCTGAAATACCACTTGGAACGTCACCACAGGGAGAGGCAAAATGGAGCTGGGCCGCTTCCAGGGCAGGCGCCAAACCACGAACAGAAAGAGGAAACGAGCAAAGGGCCTCTCTTCACCAGGCCTGATATCCTGAGAGGGGCATTCAAGGGCCTTCCCAGCATGGATTTCAGGAGCAGTATTGTGACACAGCAGTGGGCAGCTGGGGACCGCCAGGGGCAGGGTCCTAGTATGCTGCCCGATGCCGTGTCGGAAAATCAGAAGCCTGCCGACGTGTCTTCGAAAGGCATCCATTTGACTGACTTTGGGAGATCCTATCAGGGAATGGTTGGGAACGGCGTCCATTTTCAAGGGTCGCTTCAGGCTTTTATGGACAACTTTGTCCTTAGTTCCCTGAAGAAAGACAAGCAGATGAAGGATAAGGCCTTAGCAGATACTTTATCCAAAAACACCACTAGAACAGATGGCAATGAAGACAAAACAGACTGTAAGGCCTCGCATAGGAAAACTGAGAAGTCTCAGTATGAACCTCTTGACCTTTCGGTAAGGCCAGATACAGGCTCCCTTCCGGGTTCCTCCATAACAGTTCGTGATAACATTGCTTGGCATGGCTGTTTATTTTGCTCCTTTACCACATCTTCAATGGAGTTGATGGCCCTCCATCTCCAAGCCAATCACCTAGGCAAAGCTAAGCGTAAAGAGTATATGTTGGGAGCAATGGGTCACCACAAAGATCAATCAATAGAAGGTCATGCCTCTTCAAATAAAGTAAATGCACACTCTTCTTCATCACAATCCAGCAAGGATTCTCTTGTTTCAAAACTAATCTGTCATCTGGAGTCATCGGCTGACACTCTGCCCCATCAACGGCAAAATAAGGAGACAATTAATGAGCAGAAGAATCCTACATGGCATGGCCATATGGACTCTCCTTTTGGGAACTTTGCATCTAATTTCTACAAGCAATTCGATGTATATCAGAGCGTAGGTGGCTCTGCACTACACAAGTTCAGTGCTACCAATGAAAATGAAGAACAAATACAGCCCGAACAAGACCCGCATGTTCTTCCTTTTGGCTCTATAAATACAAATGATGCAGACGACTCTTCTGAAGACACCTCGTCTGACGATAATGACACAAGTAAAGAAGATGAAGAAGATGAGGATGAGGATATGGAAACAGAACCTGTCCTGATGAACAAACATCTCTCAATCACAAACACAGACACCAATGAAGATGACGACAATTTTCAAAATGAGGTAGCCAGTAGTAAAACAAGGGGACATGAGTCGCCTTTGCCACAAACTTCTGAGAAGCCATGGCACTGTCAAAATCTTCCACTGGCCCAAGATAGTTCACAAGAGACAATGAACTCTGAACAAGTGCCAGAACAACCAGTCTTAGAGAAGCAGATAAACATGTTGTCTGTCCTTCGGGCGTACAGCTCAGATGGCCTTGCAGCTTTTAATGGACTCGGAAACAGCTCAGCTAGTGCAGGATGTGTCAAAAGACCAGACTTGTGTGGTAAGTACCAAATTCTGCTTTCTCCTTTGTGTAAAAAATTAAATGCACATACAAGTATGAATCTTTTATTCTAGCCTTAGAGCTACTATTATACTGATATGGGCCATTCCTTTTACCTTCCACTTTGATAAGAGTGGTTGAACTATGCATGCGTTTGAAATTCTTGTACAGCCATCTAGGTTTAAGCAGAATTTGTGTCCTTTGAATGCCAAACAACAATAAAGAGGTTATTATAAATGGTTTAACTGCAACATTTTGCACACATTAAGTTATGAAATTGAAATATATTTCAGGTGGAATTTGCAGTGGTGGATAACGTATCAGGCTTACGATGGCCTGCCATTCTTTGCTGCTAATGATGATGTAGGAAACAGTTCTTGAATGTTATTCAATACCTTGCTTAGATAAAAAAGCATCCTAAGTTCTAGAGAGTTGAGTCATTAAGGAAGAGGTGTCAGATCTAATTTTCAGTGGGAGTCAAACTGCTGAGAGAAGCACTTTTATTATTTTAGAAGTGAAGGGCATGATTTCAGAGGTATCCTCAATTGTTTTGGAGGTTTCTTTCAGCAGTCTTCTTTTCAAGTTTTTTAAAGTTGTCACTTTAGGTATGAGCTTTGGGCACCAAGAATTCCAAAACGGTGAGGTTACATATGGCCTGAATAAGCAGTTTTACATTACAAGATTTTACACTGTTTTTAGGATTATATTTCAGGAACAATTACCAAAAGAATACTTTGGCTCCTGGCCCGATGTATCTTTGAAGACGATACATAGGATTTTTAATTTAATTCTTTGTGCCACTGGTAGCCGAGGACATGTTGTAAGGTGTGATGTGAGTCTAGTTCTTTTGATGAGAACTGACAGTAGAGTTGAAAACTACTATGAAGAACATAGCAAATAAGTATTTTCAAAAGTTTACCACAATAGAAATGAGGGCTTTGAAGCAAATTATTGTTTTCCTCCTCATCAATGTTAAACTTCCTTCTGAATGCTCCCTTTCTTCCCATGCAGAAATATAAATAAAAGGGTCACTCTTTCCAGTTCCAGAATCCTTGTTGGGTAAAGGAGAGGAAATTAACCAGTTGTGTATCTAACTTCAGGCTTTACATTTTCTGACCTTCTTGAACACTTGTCTAAAGGTGGTGGATAGAGTGCCTGTTTACTTCAATTGATACCACTTTGGTTTTCAAATTACTGTTTCAAGTTTATTAAAAAAGATTAAATTACATCTAACTACTTTATGATTTTTCTCTTAATGCAAGATTACTTTTGAAAGGACTGTTTTGTTTGAATGATCAGAGTCGTGAATTTAATCACTTATTTCGCTTAAGTATTTTTATTTAATCTAATTGTGGCTTCACCATTATTTATAAATCCAGACTGCTCACTATAGTCTATTTAAATTTTTATCATATTTGCTTCATAGCCTTATTCAGAGTATGTCCATAGAAATTGCACTGTTGTTGATCCTATCAGGTGCCATTATCACAACGGATGTAGTCTGTGAGGTCACCAGCATCATGATATCTTTTTGACAAAGTAGTTTGTTGCCTTAGTGTAGTGGCCCTTGACCATAAGGATGGCGATTTCAAACTGTTTTGTGTTTTCCATCTGAAGTCACCGGAATAAATCACAAGTTCTGTGAACTAGGAGGACAGAGTAGTGCAGATGACAAGGAATGCAGGATGGCAATTCCAAAATTTGGAGGTGAAAAGGACAGTGATTTAAGCAAATGCTCTAAAATCAGAATTTGGTACATGAGAACTGAGAATTCTAACAAGTATGTTCCAGGCTAGGGCTGTATGTTTCTGGATGCTACTTGACTGTTGCACTTCAGTGATTGACATCCCTGCAGGGATTAGACGTGCATCTTTACCTCGTTTATACTAGAGATCAGTCTTTCCAAAGGAAGCATTTAGCTTGAATATATGGAATGGTATTATAATATTTACATTTCTACATGTGTTTAATTGAAATTAAACGGAGGAACTATAGCTGTCCATCTCATCAGGCAGGATCTCAAGAAACTGACTAGGTAACTAGGATTTAGTGTTGGTAACAGAAGGTGGCTAAAGTGTAACTAGTTTACAAGGAGTGTCATTTGCCAGGACCGGAGTAAGTCTACCATAGCATAAGGGTAACCACAGTGCAGACATTGAGCCTGAATATCATCTAGAATAGCGGCTGCTACACTACCATTGTTAAGGTTGAATTCCAGGTGGTTATCTAGGATACATGAAATTCACTTGTATGTCTTCTGTGAAGGAAAATGATGTGTTTGGGCAGCAGTTTCAATTTTAGGTAACTTTAATAATATTACAGCAGATACAGCACTTATTAGGAAAAAATAATGCAGAATGTGAATGAAGTGACTCTGTTTGCGATTACGTCTTTGGTTAACTGCAAAGTTAACTATCATAGAAGGTGTTAGCCAATACAGAATTCAATGCATGCAGTAAGTGCCTTGCAACACTCCAATATTGCACACAGCTTTGAAACAGCTGATTTAACTCTCTAGTTTTGGACTGGTTGACCTCATGTGAGAAAAGGAAATTTTAGAGACAAAATACCAAGTTGCTCCAGATCATGGGCCCATAACAGGTCATGGATGTACACTTCAATTTCTATCAGTTATTTGTATGGTTGACATATTTGAGAATTAGAAGAAGTCCTTGTTAGTGAAGAAGGCTGCGTTTGCACTAACATCAGGAATACAAATGAGGTCTCTCTGCTACCATACAAAAGGCAAGTTTGGTGTGCTGGGACTCAGGAAATAAATGCTTTACTACTGTTTATTTTTTATTTTCTGACTCTTTGAATTTTGTAAACAGTTGTGGTTAAACATTCTGATTGAGTCAAGCCAACCACAGGATCATTGATTATCAACTATATAGGATTAGCGAACCTTCCACAGCTACATTTGTCCTTTATTTCCACCAAAATCTTAAGAAAGCAAGACAAAATATACATTATTAGTGTTCCATAACATGCAACCTTTTTGTAGTAGATCAGATAAAGTGCAATTGAAACGATAATTTCTAATTCTGTCCACAATATTTATTTGCTGCTAATATGGTGCCCTTCAACCCGCTTCTACTATATCACATGATATTGACCTGATCAAAGGCTACTGAAGGGAAACAGAAAAATGTAGATGATACTCTATAAGGATAGAGTGAATGTAATAAAGCAATTCACATTGATAGTGGGAATTTTTTAATTTTGGGAATAAACACACACTTACAATGAACATCAGGTCTGTTTATCTAAGCTGTAGCAATCTCCGGTCTATACTTTACTTGGGATTGCTGAAGCTTGTTTAGGGATTCTGTACATGCTGGAGTTGAAGTCTTAGGTTTAAGAATGTGGGGTACCATGAGGCCTACGGTCTTCAACTACAGGCTTTGGGGAGGACTACATCTGTGGAGTCCATGGCAGTGATTAGGGAGTTACTGTTCTACTGCAGATCATTTATAATCATTTACAATCATTACTTCCAGATGGACTGAACATAAGCGACAATGACACTTGAATACTGCATACATCAAGAGATCTCAGACTTGTATTGATTTCACATTCCTAATGGATTCTCCACTCATATGCTTTCTAAAATCCAGCAGAGTCCACTGAACATTCATTGAGCCAACAAGCCAACAACTTGTACTACCTGAGGAAGGTGAAAGACAACATTTTGTTCCAGTCACTTCTTATATATACACACACACACACACACACACATTTATATATATATGTATATATAGAGAGAGAGATTGAGGGAGGAGAGATATATAGAGGTAGTTATATGAGTATATATAGAAATATATGCACATGTGTATATAGAAATATACACATGAATGTATATAATGACTGGTAGATACATAGATAGATAGATAGATAGATAGATAGATAGATAGATAGATAGATAGATAGATAGATAGATAGATAGATAGATAAATAGATAAATAGATAAATAGATAAATAGATAAATAGATAGATAGATAGATTGATGGATTATATTGCTGCAGTGTCTAAATACAAAATAATTATACTATAGTAATATCAGGTTGAGACTTAAAGTTGCAGAACAAAATCATAGAACTAAATAAATAATTATAAGGGTAGGTGAATAGAAGACAGTAAAAGTTTCTGTTATTTATTTCTATATATTAGAGAAAAAAGAAACCACTGAGAAATATCTGACGATCTGTTATATTCATATGTCTAATAATGTTTGAGAATTCTGCACTTTGTACAAATTATAAAATGTTTTAAAGTGCACCATTGTTAAGATTGTATCCCCAGGAATCTGAGAAAATCAGGAAATATGTACATTTTATTATCAAGGTTGATAATACATACAAAAGTGACAATGCAAGGACACTTGAGATTGCATATTGATACCTTTGAGGCTATACTAAGGTATAGAGTGATTATGAAACCTGTCTAATTAAATAGACAATTTGTAAGGTGTTAGAAGTGGGGTCTCTAGTTGGCAGAGGTATGCACCCTTTCCAAGTAGGAACCACCACTCTAGTCAGGGTAAGCTAGATACACACTTAGAGATAACCTGTGCATCTGGGTATCTTGGCACAGAACAGTCAGGCTTATCTAAAGAGGCAATGTATAACGTTTTTGCATAACACACACACACACACAGACACAATGAATACACCACAAAAATACTCCACACAGTTACACTGAATTATCTTTATCCGTTAGGTCAATTTATTACCCTGCAGGAGGCTGTGGAGATATTCGGACTGGGAAGAGGTAAGTTCCTCCTGTTGGCGAAAATTGCGGCCACAGACAGAGAGATGTGGCCTGGATTTACGGAAGCCCATTACCCCACACAGACTATGGTGACCCTCCTGATGCTGGCGAGTGGTTGGAAACTCATTACCCACAACTACCACACCCTGCGGGCTGATCAGCCCAAGGTCCCCCTCAAGACATGTGGCAAAAACTGAGTGAATTCCCCATTATGATCAGAGAATGGCGCAACATAAATGGAGGAGTCCGCTAATGCTCAATTTTAACTTGCCCAATTCAATATTGTCCACATTACGTACCTATCGCCAAAACTCCTGCACTCAATATATCCCACAAGAAGCGCAGGATGGCTGGGCTGTGGTCTCTCACAGGTGGACTTCCTTCATATTGTGTGAAAATGCTCTCGGATAGAATGTTACTGGGAGGAGGTTTTGAGACATCTGCGCAACGCCACAAGATGGCAGATAGAGAAATTAAAATACTGTCTCTTGGGTCTGCTCCTTAGGGAAAAAACAGGAAACTGAGCAGAGAATTCGTAATCCTTGGACTGACTCTGGCCAAATGACATATAGCCATCTAATGGCTTAGCCCCACACACCCTCTGACGATGGATTGGCTGCAGTACTTGACCAAGTTGGCTGGCGTGGAAGAAGTACACATGAAGTGGATTAGGTGTGATGACAAACTGCCGGATGCCCTGTTGATATGGAAAGCCATTATCCACGATCTAACAGGCAGTGGCTGTGCCACCCCCACTACACAGAAAAATAGATTATATGTTGATGAATAAAATAAGACAAAAACAACAAAAATCCAAAAAGTAGAATGGGTTTGAGTTTTTAACCATTAAATAACAATATAGTGCTTAGATATATAAAAAAGCCCCAACAGAGGACATCTGGAGTAAAGCCAAAGTTCAGGCTGATGCAATGGAGCGCAGATCAGCTACAGGACTCACGCAGGTCCTGCTGAAAAAGTACCTTAGATGGGGGAAGCATCAATGTTGAAGACTCAATTCGAGAAGCAGAGGAGGTGAGGCGTAGTCGTCAATCCCTTGGATGGAGGCAATGCATTGGTACTATAAAATTGAGACTCATGGGGAATTGAAGAACAAGGTGATTCATTGGCTAAATAAAAACCGTCCACTCCCACTAGGAATAAATGCGGAGATTTTGCACGTGAGAAGGGTGAGCTGGTTGGGTAGGAGATACAAGGACCTAAATGGCGATTGTATAATTGTCAACTTTAGGGATCCTAGAGTGGCTAGGCATATCTGTCAGGAATGGGAGACGCGGGGTAAAGTGGGAATTCTATCTTTAAGCTTGAGTTATTTTTTCCAAAGTTTACAATATAGACATCTTCCCGCCATGCACATTGAGGGGATACAGCACCCAGACACCAACACACTGTTCCAACCCAGGATTTCTTCACCCCCTTGGCAAACCGTTTTGAGTCCCTTAGTGGCTTGGAGGGGGTTGATTGACTGGGCCCTAGAAATGAGAATGGTAGTGCAGGCTGGCAAAAGGTCAATGAGACTGTTACCCATGCAGCGTCATCAATTGCTATTAGTAATAGCACTAATTGGGCAATCTTTGAGGATAGCAGCGTGGCTCCCTCCATAGCTCCCGTTCTGCACCCATGTCCCGATATATGTAAGAACATCATACTTACCGTTGTCCCTAATGTGGGTCCCAATGTTTTAACTCCTCTTGATTTATCTTCATTATCCCCCATAATAGGGGCTTCTGCTCAGGCTGTGGAAGAACCCCGTGGAGTTTGTATGATTGAGGACATTAGTTATCCCAATTTGGGTTGTTGCAATTTGAATCCACCTGGTACTAATTTTTTTCAACCGACATTGCCACTCTCTTCTACCGCCGTTGATAGTGACACCCACCTGCATTCACTGGTATCATGGAACATTGCTGGTCTTAAGAGTAAAATCCCCACCGTAGAGTGGACTGACCTGGTGGATAAATATAACATCTTGGCATTCCAGGAGACCTGGGCTACAGAACCAGTACATCACACGGGGTACCTTAATTTTTGCAAAGTCGCAGTCTGTGGGACAAGAGGTAGACCGACAGGGGGTTTAACTATTTGGATTAAACAGTCTATGAACCACCAAATCAAAGAACTACAGGTTGACAGTCCAGACATTCTTGCTTTAATGCTACACCAGATAGATGGTCCAGAGCTCTATATTATCAATGTGTACAATAGAGTTAAACCAGGTGGGTGTGGCTCTGACACTTTTCCAGTATTGGACTCCTTTTTGGACTCCCTTAGGTCTGACAGCATTATAATAATCGTTGGCGATTTAAATTGCTCGTTCAAGCCCTTAAATTTGGATGGGGAATTCCTTACGACCGAGGAGGATGCCGTGTGGAGCATCCCCCAGTTAAACCTTGTACCCATTAAGAGATGGACAGAATCAGCTTTGCAGTGGATGGGTCTCTGCCTCAAGCGCGGCTTTAGGGCTGCTAATGGGCAGTCTGCATCTGACAAAATGGGTAGGACCACTTATGATAATGGCCGCTATCAAAGTAAAATTGATTATGCCCTCATAAAAATTGAATATTGGTCCATATCGATTGACATGGAGATCTTGGACCGTCCAGAGAGCGACCATAATCCCCTCATAGTGGGCCTCCTGCTAAAAAATGGTGGCAAAATCAATTCTACAGCTAAGGTTGCCACCGCTGATGCACAGCTTACTAACAACCTACGCAGGGTGCGGTGGGACAAGATTGCCATTGATCCTGAGGTCTTGGATGAGATTTCAAATAGGCTAACTAAGACTCTGGGGGTCTTGCATCTACTCCCAACACAGGAAGACATAAACAGGGAGATAACCAACCTCCACGAAGATCTTTTTAGTGACCTTAGATTGTATTTTTCTAAACCTGACATACCCAAGAAGACTCATGGTAACCCACCGTGTAAATCATGGTATAACAAGTTGTGCAGAGATTCCTATCGTAGATTAGCTCTTGCCATCAAAACTAAAATAATCCCCAATATTAGGATGGCAAGGCTTAACTACCATAAAGCCAAAAAGAAGGCTAAACGTGACTGGGATCCCCAACACTGGCAGGACCTTTTAGAAGCCAGTAAACTAAGAAATCTAACAAAGTTCTGGCACATAGTCAAATGGGGTAATGGCATTGTCTCACAGGTCCCTGCCAATCATGTACCGTGAGAAGTTTGGGTTGAGTATTTTGGGTCCCAGTTTTCTGGGGACAATTTGACTGTTAGCAGTCTGAATCCTATTTCTATCACCAAGGATATTGTCCATGATCTGACATTTGTTAGCAGCGAAGTTGAGGCAGCACTTAAAAAGATCCCTAGCGGTAAGGCACCAGGTATCGACTGTGTCCCTGCAGATCTCTTCAAGCATGACAAAGACAACTGGGTCCCCTATATAGTCTTTCTGGGTAATGCAATAGCAAAGGGGGCCACAATTCCCGACTCTTGGCGTGGAGCTGAGATCCTCCCGATTTATAAGAAGGGGGACCGCTCCAGCCCGGGAAACTATCGTCCGATCAGCCTGATTGATGCCGTACAAAAAATCATCGCTAGGATGGTTTTGTTACGAATCCAGAGCTGGATCGAGCTGGAGACTATATTATCACCCCTCCAGGCAGGGTTCAGGTCCTGTATCAGTACAATTGAGCAGGTTTTTAGGTTTCAACTACTCTACTGGAAAGTTGTTAGTTTAGGAGGAGGATCTATCTATGCAGCTTTCGTCGACCTAAAATCAGCGTTCGACTTAGTTCCCAGGGGCAAATTGTGGGGGGGGTTAAAGGCTCAGGGGATGCCACCGGAGCTTTTGAACCTGGTAATAAAGCTGCACGAAGCTAACTTTGCCCAAGTTCGTTGGGGTAAACAAGGGCAGGTCACTAGAAGATTTGCAGTGTCCAGGGGTGTTAGGCAGGGCTGCGTATTAGCCCCAACCCTGTTTTTGTTATTCATCAACGGGGTGGTGCAGTACTACTCAGCCTCTCCGACTGATGCCCCCTCCTTGGGCGGTATTAAGTTTCCGCCACTTATGTTTGCGGATGATACCCTCCTGCTATCGCAGACCCAGGTAGGCCTTCAAGCGGCACTGTCTATATTTGTGAAATTTGCCATGACCATGACCTGCAGGTCAACTTCTCGAAAACTAAATTTATGGTGTTTACCAAGAGCAGACCTGTGGTTGGCCGTATCTCAATGAATAACATTATGTTAGAACAGACAAATAATATGACCTATCTCGGGATTGTTTTGGAGAGTAAAATGAGTTGGAAGCCCCAGATTGATGCCTTGTCACTCAAGTTTGCCCAGCTTACGGGGTGTTTGATAAAAGAACAGAGAAAATCTGAGACCAAGAGGATAGGCCCAGCTATGAAGATTTACAACGCTAAGATAGGTTCCGCAATCTTGTACGGTGCGGACCTCTGGGGTTTTGCTGACCTGTCTGCTTTGAACAGAACACATTTTTAAGAAAACTGACAGGTCTCCCCTGTTCTAGCCCCATGATTCCTTTATTAATGGATCTAGGCTGCAATAGATGATTTAGCGCACTTTAAACCAGTGGCTGTGTGGAGGAGGCTATGGACCACCCCCGAATTAGCAGCTTATGCGAAAGCCACCATGGATGTAAGATCCATCCTGGGTTCGGGTAATATCCCCTGGTTTAAAAAACTCAAATTATTACTCGAGTCAATGGGCTTGGGTAACCTGTGTTCAGATCCTGTTAATAACTTGTTTCCCCCTAAAAAAGTTTGTAAAAACATCTACTGGGCAACAGTTTACCAGAAACATTTCAGCCAAATTCCATCCACATCTTTGTCAGGAATGTTTCTGGATCTTAAATCTACTCCCGCCCTAGAAGAATATTGGGATACAGTAACAAAGCACAGTGATAGAAAACTCTACCATCAGTTAAGGGCCGGCTGCCTTCCAACGAGACTGTTTGTACAGAAATGGAAAGTTCAGGAGTCTGATCGTTGCCGCAGTTGCCCAGACTGCAAGGAATCGATTGCCCATATATTCTTTGAATGCCCGGTCTATGCAGCTCCTCGGGCCAAATGGCTCAAACAAATTTGTCGCAACATGTCAATACGAGTTGGTTCAGAGGCCCTAAGACTTCTCAAATTGGACACAAGTGAACCAATTGTTATAGCTTTATCAAAATTCTTGGGCTGGGTGGGTTCTTGAGGGTTAAACAAGTCCCAGTGGGAGGCCTCTCGAACGACCCGTCCTGATAGCTTAGAAATTAACTATGGTATTTTATTCTACTTTTGTTGTAGGTTTTAAACGTTGTTTTTAATCAGATTTTATCTTGGTGTACGTTTTAAATGTGGTTTTTTATACATGACAATGTCTTTTATGATGAAATATTTCAAAATAAAGACTTCTAGAACTTGAACTTGAACTTGCATTGGTACTGGTCCACGAGGTCCGTGAGACTTCAGCAACAAACCCCTTTGCAATACAGGTGATGTGTCATCATCGAGCTGCACAGTCCATCGTCGTTGAGGCACGCAGTCTGTCAAAGTGATGTCTTCGGCATCGAAGGAAATGCGTTAGCTCCGATCGACGCAAAGCCATCAATGAATGGATTCTGCTGGGTCAGCACAGAAAAGCTCACTTTCAAGGGCCCAGGACTGGACTGGCACCACTTGGCAGGACAGGACTCTCAGATGGCAGAGTCTAGGTGCTGGTTTTTGATGGCCCTGAGACTTCAGAACAGGGGGCAAGCCAGCAAGCCCCTCGAGTCACTCTGGATTCAAGTGAGATAGATCCAGTACTTACCTCAGCGGGGGAGAGAGCAGCAAGCTGCAGGCAACAGGCAGCAAATCGGAGAAGAAAAGCAGTCCTTCCAGAGCAGCAGTCCAGCAGAGTGGCAGTCCTTCTTCCTGGCAGAGTTCTTCACAGGTCCAGTAGTATACTGTCTTGGTGGGGTCAGAGACTCAGTACTTATACCCAGTTGTGCCTTTGAAGTTGGGGTGACTTCAAAGAATGGTGTTTGAAGTGCACAAAGGTCCTTTCTTCCCAGCCATGCTTCCAGACTATATCAATAGGGGGTAATTAGCCCTTTGTGTGGAGACAGGGCACTGCCTATTCAGGTGTAAGTGTCAGCCCCTCCCTCCATTACTGCTCAGGAAGAGCTATCAGAATGCAAATGAGTGCTCAGGCACACCTAATTTTACTGCGTTTTTGGTTGTCATAGGCAATGCAAAAAGTGTAGCTGTCACTCACCCCAGACATGTATTGGAGACTGCATGCACACAGAGCTGTAAGAGCAGAGAAAGTTCCACTTTCTAAAAGTTGTATTTCTAAAATAGTATTATTAAATACACCTTTACCAGTAAGGATGATTTATCATTACCATTCCAAAGATATGAAATATGACACGGCTACTCATTTCTAATCAAGATTTACAGATTAACTGTGTATTAAAGAATTCACAATGTTAAGCTATGAAAGGAGTAAGCCTCACAGTAGTGAAAAACTAACTTGGGTGTTTGCCTGTACCAGGACATGGAAAATGTAAAAGTACATGTCTTACCTTTTATTTACAAATCACCCTGCCTCATTGGCTATCTAGGGCCTCCTTTAGAGATGACATATGTGTAATAAAAGGGAAGTTTAAGGCTTCGCAAAGAGTTTTAAATGCCAAGTCAAAGTTGCAGTAAACTAAACACACGGGATTTGCAGTGGCAGGCCTGAGATAGGTTTGAAAAGATACTTGTGTGGGTGGCACAATCAGTGCTGTAGACCCACTAGTAGCATTTAATTTACAGGACCTGGGTATATGGTATACCGCTTTACACAGGATTTATAAGTAAACTAAATATGGCAATTTTGTATACGCCAATGTTACCATGTTTAGGGGAGAAGCACATGCACCTGGTCAAAACAATGTTCAGAGTCTTAATGTCTACAAAAAGGATCAGCAAATGGAGGAGGTAAGCAGGCAAAATGCTTGAGGGAAGACCACTCTAAGGATGACAAGTCTAACATAAGGTTTGGTGTAAGATTTGTGTACAAAATAAATAAATAAATGTTTGTAAAATTAAATCCAACCCTGGTAGTAAGATTTTGGTATATGAACATAAAAAAAGAAAATTGATATAATGAATGAAAGGCTTTATGTGATATTTTAGAATTTCCGAACACAACAGAAATGTGGTATGGAAATGATTTTAAAGATGAGACACCGGAGAAATGCTCTAAATAGGTACCGATAACGTCCATTGAAAATATGCCTTTCATATAAGTTTTCTGAATAGAGTTTAAAGGGATTTAGAATGTATAGATATTTTTCTTTGAAGGCCAACCCAAAAGAGTTAACTTGATAGTATATCAAATGGTAATATACATATTATAATCTGCTAAACTTTAATTATAATCTGTCCTGGATAATCTCCTACTAGGAGAAGCTTAAGCTTTTCAATAGATTTAGTATGTCTAGGCTACTGCTTGTGCCTGGAATACTAATAATGTAAGCCATGTAAGAAATGGAAGGTGTGAAAAAAAAGACCCCCTACTTCAAGGAGTTTTAATCCAGGACTCAAATGTTCCCCCAGCCCATCTATATCTCCAATTTTGCCCTTTGTGAAGAAGGTAGAGTTTTTCCAAACACATAACTTTCTTAATGTTGGAAACCCATTTATTGGCTGCTGTATAACAGTATTTCTCCTCCTCTTTTGATCTTGCAAAAAGAGACCAAAAGAACAAGAAATTCTTTATACTGAACTGTTTCTGCTCTCCCACACCAACCTATCAAGCCTATACATGGATCTGAATTCAATTACATTCTTAATGCTTGTTCAAGAGAGATATAGATCTAGCCACAAAACAGACACATCTTTGGACAGTCCTATATCATACGTTTCTCAGTTCCTATAGCTGAAATACATGTAGTACAGGTTTTGCTTGTCTCGGTAGTAACTATTTTCAATCTCAGGGCTATAATATATTCAGTAGATACAAAAAATGGTCTCTCAACATTAAAGTTCAAGTGTTTATAGCTGCCCATTATTTCTGAGAAACTCTCAAATCTAAATTGGCACACCATTTACCTGGGTAACTAACGATTATTAATATATACACATCCTATTTAGCTGCAAGAGGATGGGCAACTGATTACTGTATCATACATTGTGGTGTTCTCTCTTTCCTAGCTAAACGGATTGCTCCTAATCTGCAGAATTTTAATGACATTTTCAAAAAATTATATTCCATGTTTTGCCTGAATTGCTGTGAAGGTCACTGGATGATTTTGATCCATTATTTCATTAACATCATCAACTTCACACAAAACATTAATATACCATTCAGTACAATGGCTTGTAATATCTAGAGGCAATCCTTGGTCATCCCATAATGTAACACAGACCATTTCATTTTTTGTCTTAAGCTTTTGAACCCATTGTTTTTTTGTTTTACACATCTGCATTAAAGTCTTAAATCAATCTTCTTGAACTATTTTGGATTGCGGAATTCAGTAGCATATTCCAGAGCACCCTGGAACCTACTATATATTCCAATATATATGGGTGTGGGTGTGGCAATCCTTTGGAGATTTTGAATCTGGGTGGTAAAATTCAAAATTGGTTATAAAACCAACCACCATTCTCAAATCTACCACAATGTTAACTCATGATTTACAAGAAATGTTACCAGTCTCTATATAAGAAATAATGAAGCTTACAGAATGTAGATGTTCCCAGATTACATGGAAGATACTGAAAAAGATTGTTTTGTGCACATCACACTGGTAATGCCTTTAGTAGATCAGAATCCATTTATCCTCGATGCAAGTAGGCTAGTCTTGCTATCTTCAAGTCAGCTTGAGGCATCGCACTCTGTTGGGCCTGAACATACTGGATAACTTTGCAATACAGGGAGGTGGGCACATAAACGTGGGGCACAGGAGCGCTAACCTGAAAGGTGAGCCTCTTGGCATGTACAAACTACAGTATATCACAAAAGCCTTTAGTAACTTGAAGGTTACTTTTACTAGATTCTGTCAGAAACGCTTTGGGCCTGAATATAATGTCTGTCGAAAAGCCTCTGACCACTGGTCATAGGTATTCCGACCAACATGGTAGGTTAAAAGTCAGACCGCCAAATTACATTGATGGCGGTCAGAGTTTAAACCAGCCGGGGCATCCGATGCGGTTCTGACGGTCTCAAGGAGCCAGTCGGCCAGTCCGAAACTGTTCATATTTCCTCATGGATGGTGTTTCCGCCATTGGGCTTATGATGTCGGTTTCTGACAGCCTTTCCATGTCAGCCTTTCCAACATGTAAAGGCTGTCAGAAAACAAATTTGGGTGTCCCTAGCAGGGCATCCTTCCTCTTGGCCCTCCACTTAAGAGCCTGGGGGCACCTATGGTGCCCCCCTGAAAATCCCTGCACCATGTGGTTGGCACCGTGAGGTGCCTGCCACACAGTGCAGGGATTTTCAAAAACTCCCATTTCTTAATGGGAGCTTGTGCTGCAGGCGGAAACTGCCTGCAGCACAAACTCTCATAGAGAAACGTGAGTTTGCGACCGGACCATGTGCGGGTGCATCTTAATTCGATGTGTGGAACTGCCGATCTATGATCGGGCGGTTACCGCACCGAGATGATGACGTTCGGAGGCAACTCCGACCGACCTCTTAATCAGGCCCTATGATGTATTAGTTTAGAAACATCTTGTCCTGGATGTACACTAAGTTTAGAAACCTCAGCAAAAGTATCAGAGCGGTTCACAATTTAGTCCCTTTCGAACGGCCAAGTTACTTTGACCTTTTTCTGGATTTGGAGACATTTATGGTTGGTTGCAGAAGAAGAGGCCTGGGCCCAGTGAGTACATTTTGTTCTGTTAGCTCTACTTTTGTGCTGCAGGAATCTCAAATGACTAAGGTCACTCTGACTTGATATATATGGGACCAAAGAAGAACAGAGATGATTGAGTCAGAAGTGAACACACCCAATACCTAAAACTGTCCAAAGTTGCTCCCATCGACTGTCATTCGATTGTTTAATTTTGCTTTCCTCCAGTTCCCTTTTCTAATTTGTTCAATTTGAAATTTGACCCTGTTACATTTTCCATTAAGTAAGTCAACTTGGCTTGCATGGCATATTCTTTATTATTTAACTATGTTGTTTTTTGGTATGTTTTTTCCTTTTATGCCCTTAATTATCCTGGAAGTAGGTCTTAACCTCATCCCACTTTATGAAATAGGCAAGCAGGTTCAACTTTCATGAAATCTTTGGTTTGCCTTTATAGGGTCCCTTGGAATAAACTGATGTGTTTGCCTTTGGTAATCTCCCCATTAATCTTGTGGAGTCTACTTTACCAAACCCATGAAACATAGAAGGATGTATTTAAATGGATGTTTGAAATATATCACCTCACTTAGACAAGCATAGCTGAGGTATTTAAAACCAAACAAGGATTCATTAACGTGCAACCTTTTTTACCCTTTATACCACCTGCTATAGCAGTGATCATTCACAAACAAAGTCCTTTCCTATCAATGAGTTTGGTAATATACAAGGGTAATCATTTTGTAAGTGATCCATGGACAGAGTTCACTTATCTCCTATTGCAGCAGAAATTAACAGACTACAGATGGAGAATAGTCTAGGGAATATTAGATTTTTTTCAAATCCAAAAACCCCGGGAAACATATTGGTGTGAACCAATGCACAACAGTGGTCCCTAGAAACTCCCATACTTTTACAAATAAAAAAATAAATGATAAGGAAACGATGTCCATACAAGGATATGTTGTATATTGTACACAAACAGAAATGTTTGGTATGTTGAGACAAGGAAGAGAGATTAAAACCAGCAGCAGTCAGCAGCATAGAGTGGTGCGATGTGTATCAGTGAATGTTCATTCATGAGACTCTGATAATTGGCTATAGTTAACCAATTTACTAACAGCCATAATACCATATTTATAGCAATACCGTAGTGCCATACCTCATATTTACTTATGAGGTTTTCCACTAACTGGCGAATCCCTGGGAAGTATATGGATAGTATATAGCAATGCATCAGTTCTGCAGAGGAAGACAGCATAATCTGTAGGAGTAGATATTTTCCTGGAAGGATCGCTAGTACCATAACATTTGAGACAAACAGACTTAATGTTCTGTGTGAATTACAGCATGAGCACAAAATTAGCTATACACAATTAATGCTGTGCATATTGATCTAATACTATGAATTCCTTGGTTAAGGAAGCAACCATATTGTCAACAGAAAAGCAACAAACTTGTGATAGAAAGCTGTTAATGAATCAGCACAATGCATACCAAAAGATGATCATTTTGAACCAATGCTGCAGGAATCTTCTCAAGAGATATTGGCAGCTGAAATCTCACATGCATTTCATGAGTACTTTTCTTATATTGCATCACAAGAATGCTGAGCTCTTGCTCACTCATTGATTTTATGACTAAGCATTGATTTTAATAAAGAGTTTACGACACAATTGGACAGACTTCTGTATCATATGAAAACACAAATCAAACATTCGGAGTATTCATTAACCACATTTAGGAAACGTTTGTGAGAATGCAATTCCAAATCTCCCTGGCCTTACACCAGTCAGCTCTGAGGCACAGAGACATTGGCCTCCATGGCCTATCAAACTATAAATCACAGGTGTAAATGGCATCCATTAACACCTACACATCTCCTCCTGTATCAATTAAGGTTGACTGTTGTATGCAAATGGCTACATTTGAACTAGCCTAAAATGCAACCAAAATACAAATTCCAAGTTGAGCACTAAATTCTAGATGCAGTATGGAGAATTTCAATATCTGCTCAAGCAGACCTTGACTCAATGAGCATTACAAAAATGATTTAGGTAGTCTTGCAAGGATTCGAAGCTAGTGATATATGGTACATTTGTTTGCAGATGATCTGCAACCCGGGTTCAGGGACTTTCCGCTGACTCAATTTCCAAAGTAAACAAATTTTATTGAATGCAAACCTGAATGGAGGTTTGTGGACCTGAAGCTCTCTGATTGACTGGTTGCAACAGAAAACATGATGTCCCTGTCATTACAGATTGCATAATTGAATCACCCCCAACCCTATTCTGAAACAATTGAGGAACCTATAATTGCATCCTCTTACCTCCAGATTATGGGTGGGGGACTCCAAAAGGACTTCCATTGGGAACAAAGCTAAAACAATAAAAAATATATATATATTTATTAGTGGAGTTTGTGAACCCCAAGGCAGGGTTCATAGACCAGCAGCAGACCAAAACTGAAACTCGGTGTTATGGACCTTTTTGACATTATTCTCACCTGCAGAGAGTTGAATAAATGGCCACAATTCTTGTGTGAAGCCAGCTTTTGCCTGTGTACCCGAAGGCTTCAGCCAGTAGGGTTTGGCAGGTTGTTGGATGTTGAGCACAGGAAGGCTACGCCATGTGGCCACCCACTTCTATAGAACACCAGAAGGCATGGTTTGGCCACCCATGGTGGCTGTGCACCAGGCCATGAGTCCAGCGGTTGGATGTGGTCTGTAAAGCAGAATGACATGTTTCCCCTGTATGAACATTTACACCGACTGATCTGGAAAGTGCCATATTAAAATTAACATTGTTAACCAATGTGTAATCAAGTAAAACATATTTCAAATACACACCAACAGAATGACGTTCTGCAGAAGTTGTTAACATTCACCTACTGTAAACAAATATTAAAGGAGGAAAAAGGAGATTGAAAAAGAAACATTTTCACACTAGGTACTCATTTAAATGCATCCTTTATTTCTTATAAAGTACTGTACATGACAATTAAAGATTGTTTTCAGTATACGCAAGTGATTAAAGAGTGTGGCTTCTCTTAAGAAGGAGTGGTAATTAATCAATGCCAACTGACACATAAGCTATACTTTCCCCAACATATTTACATTTGTGAGCTATGTGATGGGATTTCTTTTGACTACACAGCACAGTTCTGCCACCTTCTTATATGAAGAGTGTAAGTTAGTTTTTGGTGGACATTTATTTTGCCTTTACAAGGCTAAGTATTTGAAAACAATTCCTATATTGGCATTAAAATAAATGTATAAACAAAAATGATTTGTAGATGTGCAGAACATGTGCCCTACACTGCAGAACATGAGTTTTATCCGAGCTGTCCATGCTCCCAAAATGAGGTGTTACGACTCGGTGTAGCCAAGTGAAATTATAAATCCCTTCTACAGATAATTAGGGTAGGCCCATCCTGGTGTGAAATGGAGGGAAGTGGAAAACCCTCATGATTGAGAAGAAGCTCTTATTACATTTTCTGAGGAGCGCTATCCTAATCAGATGATATAACTTTGATTAAGTCACGGAGGCTAGGCCTGCTCAATTAAAACTCAGCAAACTGATAGTGGGAGCAACATATTCTAGAACATATCAACACATACATTGTCCTTGAAACAAAATTGCTTTGCTGGAAAATAATGTTATGGCCCGCCATGATGTTTATCTTCACACAAATGTTTATGGTCTCCTCATTTCACCCAGTTCAAGTTGTTTAAAAAAATATGAAACAAAGTTGTCAGCACTTCTGGTGATCAAAGATCAGTGAAGCATGATGCTTCTCCAAAAAAAGGCCTTTATCCTGACCTACGCTCCTGCCCATTAAATATCAAGAGTTTAGCCAACAAAGGCCAGCTTAAAAAGAATAGCCCTATCTTGTAAAGCTGGTAATTATTACAAAATTCAAAAATACTCAGATAAATGACGTCTCAGGCACAAATTAATAATCCCACTATCCTTGTATCATACAACTGCTAGAGGAACACTGCTCATCTGAACCACCTCACTTGTTACCCAGCCTGATTAGTGTCTCCTCCAAAGTGTTCAAGTAGCTTATTGAAAGCCACTATACTGACAAAAGTGATTGTTACATTGGCTGGTGTGGACAAGCAGAGGAGATGAACTACAAAGCACAAGAGTGACCATGGAAACTCAGCATAATATGGGATCCATGGAAAAACTAAGGGGGTATCGCTCCTTGAGCCTATGGAGGGACAGATTCAAGGGGAACGATGCTAGGGCCAAGATGTGCTTGTAATGAATACTTGCCGGATATGGGCCATCATGTTGTGGGTTGGAGTGGTTGGTATTGGGTTGTATTAACAGTTGTTTCATTTTCAGTAATGGGATATTGGTGGAGAAAGCCCAAAATATGTTCCTTTAAAATAAGTGATTGTTACAAAACATGGTTAGCTTCACTCTGAGAACAGTAGGTCACACTTATGAACCCAGAACAGTGCACATATTTTTCCTTATTTAGAGATTGGAGGAATGGACAAGCGCAACATTTGTGATGGAGTATCCCATCCACCAAACTCTAAATAGGGCCCTTAGGGTTTAGCATTTGGCAGAAAGGGTACTTTGTTGCAACTGCCCCAGAGTACCCTCTACACAAAACCCATGATCCACTCTTCTGACTTGCTAGGGGGCAGAGCTTCAGTATCTCAGTGATAGAGCCAGAGCCAGACATAGTGCTCTGAAGGCCAGACAGATTATGGATCATTGGAGTTTTGGCGGTTCAAATGCCTGCCCGATTTAGAGTGGGCAGTCAAATGGCAAGATTTACTCTGTCATGGCTGGGTAAAATCTGGCAGTAAGGGATAGTGAAAATGTTAAAATGACCCTCACAGCATAGGAGACAACTCCCATCATGGGGAATCATTCGTTTTTGATTTTTCAAAAAACAAACTCCAGTTTCTGAAGTCTGTTTTTGAAAAAACAAAAACATGTTAAAAGTTTGAACATCTATCTGCCAATTTGACGGTATCGCCCGTCAACATTTTAACACATTGCCAGTAAGTATAGATGTCCACAGGGCTGGTGCTCATCTCTAAATGTGGAGCATGGGTAGTCTGTCAAGATGGCTTAGTATTTTACTCTGATGGAGTACGCAAACTGTACTCTGCACTCTAAGTCAGGCCCTGAATCTGGTATCCATCTAAGCACAAACCCTGATGTCCAAAGTGAGGTTTACATTCAAAGAGGAGGTTTCATTCAAAGAGGTGGTCAATAATGCACAGACGTATGCCTTTAACCCCTTCAGTGCCCATGACGAGCTGGACTCGTCATGGGCTGCGGTGGCGCTGTGCCCATGACGAGTCCAGCTCGTCATGAACTCCGCCCGCTAATAAAAAGCGCGGCACTGGGCGGGGAAAGGGGCGGGCATGCAAGGGGTTAATATGTTGGCTTAATTCAATTCCCGTTGTTGTTTTCCAATAGTGAATATCATGGATCTTGCCCATAAATTAATGTTTTCATGAAACTTTCCATATCCATCTCGTTGAGCAGTGGCATTATTTTAACCTATCATTTAAGAATTAATGCTCTATGGAATCCCCTCTGTTTCATTTCCTTTCTCTCTTTTTAGGGCAATCTTTGGTTCTGCACTCCATATCAATCAAAATGTATGTTAAACTGTGACTATCACCAGGTGTTTAGGAACCTCCCAAAAAGAATAAACATTCCTTAATATGGCATGGCAATCAACGTGACATTTTTCTCTAAAATATGAGGTGTGTTTGAGAACGTCACACCAACAACACTGAAAAACTGTATTTCTAATTGTTTTTGCTCCTGTTCCTAGAAATATTATTACTGAAGAGAAAATAGTCTGCCAAAGTGTAAAATGCTTGTACATATTTTTATGTTTAAAAAGTTAGGATCTTTTTAATAATTACCTGTGCTTGTAAGTGTAATGTATGTATAGGTGTTTCCATGATGCAAATCTACCTGAGAAGCAACACAGCTCTGTACACTGAGGGGTGACAGGAAGGGTTGTCTCTTTGTTTACAATCCCTGGCGCTAGAAAACTAGACCATTCCTAGCAAAGAGGAAGGGGTGTTTCGAAAAGAGTTGTTTTAGCTAATTTTGGAAGTAATGGAGAGAAGAATGGATTTTTAATTGTGCTGGTAGGTTATTAAGATCATAGATGCATAGAGGCGAAGGCTTGTTTTTAGATTGTTACTGTTGATTAGCAGCCGAGCAATGTCCTGTGTTTTGGTGCTGCTTTGGCCAGTTGGAAATGAAGCATGCTGGGAGTTACTGTCTTGTAGCAGTCTCTGAAGAAGATACCGGCCAAAGAGAAGGATGTTGCCACCAATAAGGTTGGACAACATCAGAGTCTGTCCTGTGGTTCTGTAACCTGATACTGGAGGTAAAGTTTAGGAGGGTTAACTGGTACTATACTCTCTGGGTCTTTTTAGCACTGTGAGGTCTGAAAGAAAGGTTGCTATCTTTAAAGACTTTGAGTGACCTTGCACATGCCAATGCTAGACAAGCAAATCTATCCAGGTTTATGACGGTGAGGCGCTCTTAGACTTGTGCTTGTTTCAAGATATTTAGATGGCATCAGTATTGGTGGGTTTACCTTTCTGGTGGATACTTGATCTTTTGGTTTGTATGAGGATATGGCAGTGATTATTTTTGTTGTTGTTGACACTTTAAAGTAGGGGAGTATGGTTATATTGCCAGTGGATTTTTAAGTCATAATAGACCAAGAGCATTCTCAGATGGTTGATATAAAGGTAGAAGTTCACAGGATGGACACTTGAGGTACTTTGTGCATCACAACTATGGCTGGGTTCTAAAGATGTTCATCTGGATGAATTGATATTTACTGTAGAGGAAAGAGATAAACTTTTGTTGTGTGGGGCTTTCAAAATCAATGCTGGCTGGTGGGATGTTTATCAGTGGTTGATGGTCAATGGTGTTGAAGACAAGCAATGAAGAATCAGGAAGGATGGAATGCTGTTGTTGCCCGAAAGCCTGATTGGTAGCAGTTATATTGAGTCAATTTAAAATTATTAGTGGAATTTCCTGCGTGATAGGAAATATTGCCCTGGAATGGTAGATAAATAATATTCCATCCACGTTACTAGAAGAACTAGACTTAGTTGAATGAATAAAGTCTCTAAAAAACATGCTGTTAAGGAAGCCTTGTGCCTGTTTTTTTTTTTAAATAATGCTTGTACTATTCAGAATTCAGATGAATGATTGGAGCTTATAGAAAAGTTCACAGGGTCTTCGACCCTTGCACCCTGAGACAGCCTCTGTGATGTATGTGCTACAGTTTCCAGTTGATAACATAACATAATACTGGGTCTAAGAAGAAAAATTGGGCGCAGCATAACTAAAGAATGGTGCTTAATAGGCATGTACCCCAGTGCATGAATGGAAGGACAAACAGGCACTCCTTTTTTGAGGGAGGCCGGCAGGTAGATAGATAGATAGATAGATAGATAGATAGATAGATAGATAGATAGATAGATAGATAGATAGATAGATAGATAGATAGATAGATAGATAGATAGATAGATAGATAGATAGATAGATAGATAGATAGATAGATAGATAGATAGATAGATGGATGGATGGATAGATAGACAGACAGACAGACGGACGGACGGACGCGGAGGGACGGATGGATGGACAAATTATTAGCATCTTCATCTACACTCCAGGTGCCTGCAATTCTCTTAGGTCTGCTTTTGCTCTTTGATGAACCAGTTTCTTCCTTTCAGAGGGTCCGTCAGAAGTTCACAGCTTGAGAAACCTATCAAAGGCATCCCTCAGGTTAGAATTAAGGTGGTTCACTGTGGTGGTGCTTACTTTGGGATGCTATGCACTGGGGCACATGGTGTCAGTATTTAGTAAATATATAAACAAACCTTTCCACTACATGCCTGCAAAGCCAAACAAAACTGAAGAGATAGCCAGTAGAGGAAAGGACTAGGTTTAGGTTTGATCTGCATGAAACTAACTTACCAATAGTCAAGATTTTCAACAAGAAAATGAACTGCAGCTTCTTTCAAATGCTTTTTTTGATATGGCAAATTTTTCTAAATCAAATTAAGCATTGCTAATAAATTGTGTCTACCTACTTATCAATCAGTCAGCTACTGTGCAATTTGTCTACTTCCTAAATTCTCTGACACTGAAATATTATTGCCCATCTTTCATGGTTATAACAGTGGAATGCTATTCTTCAGGTTTTGTTCACCTTTAATAATTTGCTGATCTATGTTCAACCGTAAAGACACTAAATGTAATGAAATTAGGACAAGGTTTGGCACTCCAAGCTTACTGTATAGTATAACGTTTACCAGGAAGCCGGTGCAAAAAAGACCTCACTATATGACACACTGTGATTGTGCATGCATATTAAATACCTAATATACCCATTTATTTACCAGACACATTCACCACCAATAGGATATGTGGAATTTCTTTTTGAAATCTCAGGTTTAGGGCAAATTAACCCAGCTCCTGTGTCCTAAGAAACATTTTCACTTCCTTTCAGGCCATAGAGATGATACAAATATGTACCTTATTTTCTATCTTCAATAAGAAATCATGTGTATCTCGCTTAATGTTTTCTCCCTGGCAACAACTTTATGAGTTGGTGAACTGACAGTGCAATAGAGACGCTATGACTGCTTTGCCCCTCTGTTGAAACTTAGCGTGTTATTTTTTTTTAATAGCACAAACTCGACCCGAAGAGAATGGAGTGCTTTACATGAGCACCAGTTACACTACACAAGGATGCTAGGCACAAGAAGATTATGTGATTTGCCCAGAATCACAAGATGTTGAGCCAATGCCTGGACTCGAACCTGGTTCCGCAATTCCAAAGTCAACAGCTCTGGCCACTACGCCACATCCTCTCTGTATGGTTCAATACTCTTGAACCATACTAAATCCTACATCTGTTTCTTTAAGTTTTGTTCACAGTGGACCAATATTATATTGGCAAACATTTAGTCATCATAAAGTATCCATGCGCCTACCAAACCCTGGTCCATGCAATTAACAAAATATAAACAAAAATGTCAATATCACCAGGCTGCTATCACTGTGCCAGCAGAATGTACAGCAGTTCCGTTTTATCATTTAAACCCAAAATGCTTGATGCTTGATGCAAATTAGTCCAATCACAAAATAGATAGGGAGTCTTTTGAATAGCTAGGGAAGTTCTCCCTGTAAGAGATGAGAAGCATCTGACAGAGTGTATATACTTCACTAGTAGTCATGAGTGAAGTAGCTTTTGCCCAATGCACACTTTCCTAATATAGACAACACACCTGAAAATTCCTCCTTATAAAAAAAGACCATACAAATGGATCAGAAAATTAAAGTTGAGATATCATTTGTATCTAAAGAACAAATTCTAATTCAGCAACACAAACCTTACAAATAATACATGTGTGCATTTGTTTTACCTTGTTGCATAGTCATTGTACCTTTGATACAGTACACCAGAAGAAAGGCTTGTGAAAGGCTAGGCTTCGGGACTGAGGCAATGAAAAAGAATCTGCTTCATTTTCAGTGTTTGCATTCATTTCTCCACTGTTGTTAAACCTCTGAGTATTTCTAACTGTGAATTATCTATAAGTCTTCCTAAGGATTTAGTTTTATTGGTCCTTTGCGATATGTGCTCAGAACTTGATTTCTGATCATATTTTCATAATCTATTACTGCATTTATTTGCAAGAGTCCACATGTGTTCACTGTGTTGTGAAGGCCCTTCCAAATGCTACACAACTTGTAGAAAATTCTAGAAGTGCAACTCACTGTATATCAACCATGCTCACGTATTCCTGTAAAGTTCTCCTCTGTTGCTATAGTCATACACATAATACTAGAGCAACATTTCTATTTGGGCAAAGCAACTGTAGACCAGTGCAAACCTGAAGTCCAATTGGTTGAATCAGTTCAGTTGGGAGACAACTTAAGATTGGAGTGTGTTTGTAAATAAAAACCCTGAACTTACACTTGTGTCTTGTGTATCCTTTTGTATATTTCTGCCTGTTAAAATTGTTTAATACGGTAAATGTTGGCATTAAATATTTAGCTTTGCAGTTCCTGAAATAAAAGCTGTTTTCCCTGTGTACAGCAACCTTGATGAGCCATTTGTCTTTTTACCACCTACCCATATATTAATCACAGCACAATGGTAATCACATTTGGAAATCTTGCACATGCCTTTTCTAGAAATTCTTCTCAGATAAGTCTAACATGTATTTGAATAGGAGTATAGCTGTACTTGGGGCATTGTCCAAAAACCTTCTCTCCTCACGCACCTATATCCGCATCACCAATAGAAAAACAGATGCATGCAAGCCATATGGTAAATTGTTCCATCATGTCTTTATTCATAGTGTTAATTATATGATTACATCCTTGTCTGAATGTAACAAATATTTTCAGAGAGATACTGTCAATGACAGACTGTATTTTTGTTGCAGTTCTGTAAACATATTGCTGCTAGTAGAATTCAATTGCATTATTTGTGAAGCATCCTGACATGCTGACGTATTCTCCTTAACTAAATGGTAGATATGTTATTTTAAGCTATAGGTATCTTTAAAGGACCCTTTGCCATAAATCCTCATGTAAATCACATGTTGTCTGCTTGGCTGAGCCAGTTTTACAATGACTTGGGAAAAAGATAAGTATTAAGTTATTGCCCAAAAAAGATTTTATCTTGAGTGGATCCTATTGTACATAGAAGGGATTTTCAGTGTTGTGCAGTTCGTATGTAAAATATCTACCTTCTATCCTTACTTTTATGGTACAAGAAACCTTCAGAAGGAGAAATGTAAACGGTCTTAGAGATCTTGAAATGGTAATGCATAATGTTGAAATCATGAAAGAACCCTGTATATAAGAAGAGTTGATGTCAGATTCTTAAAGTCTGATAAGTTTCACGGCATAGTCCAAATGTGAAAATGAATGAGGTATTATTGTGCTTACTCATTGTGGATATGCTAAACAGGGGAACAACTTCAAAAGTGGTTGTATAAAGTAATAGCTCACAATCCAAGTTTCCAATAAAACAATAAAAAATAGAGTCAAAGGTGCTGCACCCTGAAGGACTCCACACCTACTGGGCATGAAAGAAGACATAAAAGACAGTAAACAGACTGCTAAGTTGAGGTCAGTGAAAAATGAGCTACATTAGTTCAGACATTACCTTCAAAAGGACACTTCTCGCAATATGAGGTGAATTTGGAATGTCTAGAAGACCTTGTTCTAACCTTGTATTGCTGGTGTGATCCTTAAATAAATCAGTAGAACAGATAGTTAGCAGACAAACAGAATGTTTGTTGATATTTACACTTCAGAGATAATGATCCACAGATAGCAATTTAAAAGATGAAATCTGCCTATAGTTTTTATTGGTGTATCTGTGGTTGCTTCTACCTCTCTTGGAGCTGTAACTAAGCAAGGCTCTTATAGATCATTTGCATTTTTTCAAAGACAGTTTCTACTAAATGTGCACATCTGTCTTCAAATGTTATAGAAACTGATTGCAGACCCAAGTTGTTTAACATCTTGCAGAATTTAAAAGAGCTCTCTCTGAGGAGACCTGGTCTCCTAAATATATGTAGTATGAGTGCTTGTTTTCCTGAGTCCAACAGGGTCATCAATTATCTTCCACTTACCTGTTGCAAGATTGGCCTCCCCAATGGTGCCATATAATCAAGAAGCAGATTTTTTGGCTATGCAAACATTGACCATTTTATATGGGTCATTTTGATTGATTTCTGTTACCACTAAGCTGCTAATTGCAAGCAGCATTTACCATATGTCCTCTATCATGCTGTCAAGGCAGTGATGATTTAAGAGCACATATACAATATCTCTAGTACCTTACTACGAGAAGGCTGTACCTACTGTTTCTTGTTGACTTGAGCGAACCTGTAGTAGTCAAACCTACTGAGCAATAGTGAAAGTAACAAAGTAATGCTCAGGCCAGTAGGATGCTATAGTCTGGTCCCCCTTGATTGTGTCATCAGTGGTAAAAAAAAAAGTACAACTGGAAGTATACATTATTTATGTGTGTAAGGCCATAAGGCAGATATGAATTGCAGTGATGTGATAGGATACAGTTAAGGAATCTAATGCAATATGTGTAACATAGATGCATGGGAATGTGTCATTTGATGCAGGATAAAATACAGTCTGGATTATCTCATATACACAATTACCTGACAGCATTAATTCAGTAGATTTTGTTTAATTTCCATCTACATTTTTGCTCTTAAAGTTCTGGTGCTACTTCTTCCCAGCAATTTAGAATTTACTTGGTGATTTTATCTCTATTTCAGCTGAATCATCCCACTACTTCCTAAAGGCCTACATATAATCCTCTTGCATTATATTTCTCTGAGGATCGGCCATCTTACATTTATTTCATGATGATATTTGTGTTTTCCTGGTCTGTGAGACAGTCACAACTACTGTTGGTTGCATTCACTCGATCCAAATCACACACTATCTCTTGAAGTACTCAGATTTACCGTGGTTCTCATCTAACCAAGACAATGCTAGCCTATGTCCATCACCACTTACATGTGTGAGATTCATGATGTCACCATACAATTTCTCTCTCATCTGCGAAATCAATATATTTGCTTATCAATTTCAGAGGTATTCCATTAAACTGCAATTCATTGCTGACACTATTTTAATTACCACATGATTAGGAGTAAGAAAAACACTGAAAATATAGAGGGGGCTCTCTCAGTTGTTTTACACATTTTTAGTGAAACTGGGAAAAAGGGTAATGACAACTGTCAGGTGTTGATTAAAAGTTGGCAAGAGGAAGGTGAGAAGGCTGATGGATGCAAAACTCAAAATCATAACTCTAAAACAATTCCCAGGTAATCTAATCACTACTTACTGTTTCTAGCAAAGTCTTAATATATTGGCCATGGAGAAAAAAAGTACTGCAGGTTTACTCTATACATTTGCCGGAAAGAGATACTCAGAAAATATGATTTGTCATAAAAAAATAAGATCATTTAATTTCCGGTCAAGGCAGTTTGAAATCACTTTATTTTCCAACCTATCAAGTGCAATATAGAGCTTCTTGCTGAGCACACGAAGGCATGAAACAGTAGGAGTGTGGCCCACAGCCTTGTACCAAAAATATGAAAGAGCCAATAAAAGAAAAATATCTGAGACATCACACAACATACGGAACAATCAACATGCAAAGCAGTTCATGGGAAATACGAAGGGCACTCTGCATACCTGCATACCTAAGAGGGTAATAAAATGGGGGTAAAGACACAGGGCGCCACTGATGTACTTCAGGCTGATTGATATCAATCTTATTGATGGGAACCTCCCAAAACTCCTAGAATTCCTTTTTTTGAAGCTGAATCAAAGTTGTATCCTTACGAACATTCTACATATGCAGGGAGAACAGTGGTCTTTTTAAGCATCCATGTAGCCAATCAGCCCATATATATGTTTGAGTAATCAAAAATATTCATGAAAAATTATTCAACTTTATCCACTGTAGGGATAATTGATGCTTCCATAAAACATGTGCTGCTGGCTCACCTACCATGCAATGTAATCCATGTTCTTTTTTTCATGGACTGTGATTAAACGTAATGGATCAGAACTCTATTCTCACCACACCTGTAGTGTAGTACAGGATCGCCACTGCTCTTAAACTAGATTTTCCCCAATGAAGGCAAGTATAATGGACCTCCTTTCCATATTACCCTAGCACCACCTAATGTGCAAGGATCAAGATGCCTTACAGAATATGCTTACAGAAAGACGTTTGCATTTAGACACACCCTAATTTCTGAGAAAGTAAATTCATTAAAATTGAGACATTGACTTCATAGGCAAAAGGAGGAACATGCGTTTTTGAGTGTGTTCAAGAGACATACATTACTGTTCTCAGTTATTTGTTTTTTAGCACCATCTTCCTTTGTGTAGTTCTTTGGCAGTGTATATAGAAAACTCATATTCGTTCCTGCTAGTATTACAAGATTCTCCACCAATAATGTAAAAGACATAAACAGGGTGATGACACGTGCTTCAAAAGATCTATTAGTCAAGGAATGGTATGTTATTTTGTGATTCTCCACAGACATAGTCTTGGTCAGAGAGGCAGGGAAATGGCCATGACTCACTAAAACAAATGAGTGAGAAAGTCATCAGTGGCTCTACAGGTTTTGTATGCTTAGAATATATTTGGCAAAGCTCAACTGCAACTTTTGACTTTATCCAATGAACTTGTTTTAATGATCACTTGTATTGAATTTTTGTTTATTTTTAAAGAATTTGTATACCTGTAATTTTGTAAGTTTCTTTATAGTTGATGCCATTATTATAATAATCATAACTGTTTGTTCTGGTTAGCCCTTTAAAGACTTCATGTTTAAACAGATAAAGCAGATATTTTTGAAAATATGCATGAAATATATAGTCATGTGCTGGCTTTAAGGAGCACCATGTGGTTATCCTTAGCATCATCAACTAATTTCATATGCCCCTTGTCAAGTTATTTAATCTTCCTGTGCAACCATTTGCCCAACTAAGAGTGGGTGAAATAATCATATTAATAGCAAGAATATTAATCAAATTGTTCTCTCTACCCTTCAGAAGCTGTCTTGCATTGTCCTGACACTGATACAGATGTGGAACTTCCACCGCAGAGGTGGCTGCATGCACAGTATGTTTCTGAAGTATTATAATTATTTAGAATGTTAAAATTAAAGACTGAATATATGTTGACCTTATAAAGGCAAATTATTGTTGCTATTACTGTTTTACTAATAATATGATAATATATTGTAACCCAGGACTAAGACTATTCATAAGCAAACATTGAGTTAATAGATGTATGACTCAACACATACTTCAGCTTTAGTAGGACCCATTAATTTAATGATTTAGAACAAGTCATGCAGATAAGTAATGAATGCTTTATGTTTTTGTATGCCACTGCATGTCTCCAAGAATGTGCACAGTAAAGAAACCCTCCCCCACCCACACACAATTTGGAATTGCATCATTATCTTTAGTACACACACTTGACATGTTGTTACTGATAACTGACAGAAATTGATCCATACATTGGTATGGTACCAGAATATCATTACGAAAATATCGTCTGACAACAGTATTGTGTCCTAAACATCTTTTTCTGGAGGTTAGGTATTTCATAGAATATCAATATTCTTTCACTGAACGAGCCACTATTCATATTATGCTTAGGCAGATCTCTGAGTTAAATATGTTGCTTCTATATTCTGCTACTTGTTGAGTTTGATTTTATGAAGACCACTTCCAGCACTCAAATGTGAATATTAGCAACAAGGGGTAGGTGTGATGGATGAGGTTGAGCTAGCATTGAAGTTGCTTGAGCTTTCAGCGTCACAAAATCAGCTCAATGGCATCAGATGTCATCATGGCTGTGTATATTTATATATATATATATATATATATATATATATATATATATATATATATATATTATATATATATATATATATATATATATATCTCACAGCAACTCGCAATACACTCCCGCTTGTGCGCGGAAATCACCAGTGCAGACCAACTTGTGCAGCATTATTTTTTTATTTCTCAATCTCCTCTTGTGTCAGGACGCGTTTCAGCCGTCCAAGCGGCCTTGATATATATGTATATATATGTATATATATGATCAAGGCCTCTGGAAGGCCGAAACGCGTCATGGCGGCTATTGGGTTTTGGATTGAATAAAAACCACTAGCACTTACTTTTGGGTCCGTGTTCGTCTCTTGCGCATACATGTTGTGCTATTGTTGAGGCGATTCCTTGTGGCACATATGTATATATATATATATATATATATATATATATATATATATATATATATATATATATATATATATATATATATATATATATATATATATATATATATATATATATATCTCGCTCCAAGGTTTTCCTCTCTCCCGTCCGGGAAGAAGATAGCTGCACTCGCGGGTTAGGTTGGTAACCAGTTTTTATTTAGCGCTTCACAAACGCGTTTCGGGTCTTCCCTTCGTCAGTGTGTTGTATGACAGATACAGCGCGGCGCCATTTTATATACAAAAAATACATCACATTGTCCATTACGGGCACTAGAAAGCAAGGAAGGACTATTGCCACATAGTTTGTGTGGGCACCATCTTTCAGTATACATGTATCGTATTCACACTCGTTTGTTAATAAAGTTATATACAATATTTACAACAATGTTATCGACAGAATTCATTCTTTATCAAGTGTACTTCATCATAAGTTAAATCTTAACGGAATTGATATCTCGCCGTGGATCGGCATTAATGGTTCCATTGAACCACTCTATTCCTCCTCACTTTCATTTATCTCGCCGTGTATCGGCTAAAACCCCCAGAATGTGTGTACTTTATATTAAGAGGTATATACAGATTTGTCTATCTTTTTAGTTTATCACCTAGACCCCCAGGTGCACCGTTAACTCTTCATTACTATTCAAACCTTTCGGGCTTTTTGTTTGTAGATCAATGATAAATCTCGACTCCAATCTCCTCAATTTAAGTACCCTGTCCCCTCCTCTGGTATGGAGAGGCACATGATCTAGCCCAAAAAATTGAAGTAGGTTCCTGTTGCTTTGGTGTTTGATGGCAAAGTGTCTCGCCACTGGATAGCTAATGTCCCTGTTTGTTATAGCACGCATGTGCTCTAGAATCCTGATTTTAACACTATGTATAGTGCTCCCAATGTATCTTAGCTTACAGGGACACATCAGACAATAGACTACATGTGTAGTTTGACATGTGATGAATTTTTTGATGGTTTCTCTTTCTTTCATACCCTTAATTTCATAGTTAAGGGTTCTTTTACTGAATGCACAGGCTTTGCATTTCCCACACGGGAAAAATCCCCTTAATTCACCAAATGCCCCTTGTTTAGCTGTAGGATTTTCTAGATGGCTATGGACCAATTTGTCTTTTAGTGATCTCGCCTTTCTAAAAGTCATTAATGGGACAGGTGGAATATCTTTCCCAATAATCTGATCAGTTTTCAAAATGTGCCAATTTTTTCTGAAAATGTGTCTTAAGGAATCTGCATCTTCAGAAAAGGTCGTAATTATACGGAATTTGCCCTCTTCTTTCTTTCCTTCCTTTGTGTTAACCTCCAGCAGTTTTTCTCTCGGTATCTTATTGACCTTTTCTAGGGTGTTGTCTAGTAACTTCAAGTCATAGCCTCTGGCAGCGAATCTATCAATGCTCTCTTTGGCTACATTTAAGAAATCGCAGTCCCTTGAGCAGTTGCGTTTCAAACGCAAGAGTTCCCCGTATGGGATGCTTCTCTTCAATTTTTCTGGATGGCCACTAGTTGCGTGTAAAGTACTATTGCCTGCAGTCGGCTTTCGATATAGAGCCGTAGTGATCCTGTTCTCTTGAATCCTCACTTCCAGGTCGAGGTAGTTCACTGCCACTGAACTAATCACGCCTGTGAAGTGTAGATTAAGATTGTTGTTGTTTAGATGGGCTATATAGTCTTTGGCACTATTGGCAGACCCTCTCCAGATTATAAAAAGGTCGTCAATGTACCTGTGCCAGGTCACTATGTTGGCTGTCCATACGGCATTAGTGGGGGACCGGACCACCTGCTCCTCCCACCAGCCCACAAACAAGTTTGCGTAGCTGGGGGCGAAGCAGGTACCCATCGCACCCCGACACCTGCCTATAGAGGTCACCTTGGAAAAGAAATATGTTGTTATATAGGCAGAACCATATGAGCTCAATTAGCATCTTACTATGTTCTAGTAGTTTGATCACCTTTTTATTCAGGAAATATTCCACCGCCTCCAGTCCCTGTTTGTGGTCTATGCATGTGTATAGTCCTGTGATATCCAGTGTTATAAGGACAAACGATGACTCCCATCTAACATTTTCAATACATGCAATGAAATCTTTAGTATCTCTTATATAAGAGGACAACTGTAGGACAAATTGAAATAAAAAGTGATCCACAAAGACAGACAACTTTTCTGTTAGACTACCCAATGATGAAACTATGGGTCTGCCAGGTGGATTTACTTTGTCCTTGTGGACCTTGGGCAAATAGTAGTATGTTGGAATTATAGAGAGTCATCAATCCTATAATTCCAACATACTACTATTTGCCCAAGGTCCACAAGGACAAAGTAAATCCACCTGGCAGACCCATAGTTTCATCATTGGGTAGTCTAACAGAAAAGTCTAACAGAAAAGTTGTCTGTCTTTGTGGATCATTTTTTATTTTTTATTTCAATTTGTCCTACAGTTGTCCTCTTATATAAGAGATACTAAAGATTTCATTGCATGTATTGAAAATGTTAGATGGGAGTCATCGTTTGTCCTTATAACACTGGATATCACAGGACTATACACATGCATAGACCACAAACAGGGACTGGAGGCGGTGGAATATTTCCTGAATAAAAGGGCGATCAAACTACTAGAACATAGTAAGATGCTAATTGAGCTCATACGGTTCTGCCTATATAACAACATATTTCTTTTCCAAGGTGACCTCTATAGGCAGGTGTCGGGGACCGCGATGGGTACCTGCTTGGCCCCCACCTTGGCGAACTTGTTCGTGGGCTGGTGGGAGGAGCAGGTGGTCCGGTCCCCCACTAATGCCGTATGGACAGCCAACATAGTGACCTGGCACAGGTACATTGACGACCTTTTTATAATCTGGAGAGGGTCTGCCAATAGTGCCAAAGACTATATAGCCCATCTAAACAACAACAATCTTAATCTACACTTCACAGGCGAGATTAGTTCGGTGGCAGTGAACTACCTCGACCTGGAAGTGAGGATTCAAGAGAACAGGATCACTACGGCTCTATATCGAAAGCCGACTGCAGGCAATAGTACTTTACACGCAACTAGTGGCCATCCAGAAAAATTGAAGAGAAGCATCCCATACGGGGAACTCTTGCGTTTGAAACGCAACTGCTCAAGGGACTGCGATTTCTTAAATGTAGCCAAAGAGAGCATTGATAGATTTGCTGCCAGAGGCTATGACTTGAAGTTACTAGACAACACCCTAGAAAAGGTCAATAAGATACCGAGAGAAAAACTGCTGGAGGTTAACACAAAGGAAGGAAAGAAAGAAGAGGGCAAATTCCGTATAATTACGACCTTTTCTGAAGATGCAGATTCCTTAAGACACATTTTCAGAAAAAATTGGCACATTTTGAAAACTGATCAGATTATTGGGAAAGATATTCCACCTGTCCCATTAATGACTTTTAGAAAGGCGAGATCACTAAAAGACAAAGTGGTCCATAGCCATCTAGAAAATCCTACAGCTAAACAAGGGGCATTTGGTGAATTAAGGGGATTTTTCCCGTGTGGGAAATGCAAAGCCTGTGCATTCAGTAAAAGAACCCTTAACTATGAAATTAAGGGTATGAAAGAAAGACAAACCATCAAAAAATTCATCACATGTCAAACTACACATGTAGTCTATTGTCTGATGTGTCCCTGTAAGCTAAGATACATTGGGAGCACTATACATAGTGTTAAAATCAGGATTCTAGAGCACATGCGTGCTATAACAAACAGGGACATGAGCTATCCAGTGGCGAGACACTTTGCCATCAAACACCAAAGCAACAGGAACCTACTTCAATTTTTTGGGCTAGATCATGTGCCTCTCCATACCAGAGGAGGGGACAGAGTACTTAAATTGAGGAGATTGGAGTCGAGATTTATCATTGATCTACAAACAAAAAGCCCGAAAGGTTTGAATAGTAATGAAGAGTTAACGGTGCACCTGGGGGTCTAGGTGATAAACTAAAAAGATAGACAAATCTGTATATACCTCTTAATATAAAGTACACACATTCTGGGGGTTTTAGCCGATACACGGCGAGATAAATGAAAGTGAGGAGGAATAGAGTGGTTCAATGGAACCATTAATGCCGATCCACGGCGAGATATCAATTCCGTTAAGATTTAACTTATGATGAAGTACACTTGATAAAGAATGAATTCTGTCGATAACATTGTTGTAAATATTGTATATAACTTTATTAACAAACGAGTGTGAATACGATACATGTATACTGAAAGATGGCGCCCACACAAACTATGTGGCAATAGTCCTTCCTTGCTTTCTAGTGCCCGTAATGGACAATGTGATGTATTTTTTGTATATAAAATGGCGCCGCGCTGTATCTGTCATACAACACACTGACGAAGGGAAGACCCGAAACGCGTTTGTGAAGCGCTAAATAAAAACTGGTTACCAACCTAACCCGCGAGTGCAGCTATCTTCTTCCCGGACGGGAGAGAGGAAAACCTTGGAGCGAGATATTATACACGGGGCACCACCGTGTGAGCAGCACCCGCCAGCGAGTGATCCGTTTCGAAAGGTGCATTGGAGCAGGCATATATATTTATATATATAATTGTATTCACATTTTATTTCTATTCTCGGGGGAGCCCTCCTCAAACTACCTCTTTTGTTAAATTACCCTTACCACCCTCCTTCACTTTACTACGATCCACTCCTAAACTCTAACCACGCTCTTTCACTACCCATCCCTAAACCCTAAAATTACCCTTACCACCCTTGACCACTACCCACTCCTAAACCCTAAAATTACCCTTACCACCCTATACCAATACCCACCCCAAAGTCCTAAAATGTCCATTACCACCCTTTACCACTACCCACCTCTAGACCCTAAAATTACCATTATCACCCTATTCCACTACCCACCCCTAAACCCTAAAATTGCCATCACAACCCTTTATCTCTGCACACCTCAAAGCATTACAATGACCCTTCCCATCGAATATTACTACCTCTCCTAAATCCTAACATTACCCTTACAACCCTTTACACTATCCACCCTAAAACTGTAGTATTACCCTTACCACCCTATGTCACTAGCCACCCTTAAACCCTAAAATGACTCTTGCCATCCTGAAGCCTCACATACATACACTTGCCTTATATACTTACTATGCATGGAAAAGGCATGCATGGTAAAGGCATGTGTGGTAAAGACTCCATGGAAAAGGTGGTGAAGACGGTGTAGCAAAGGCTGTTTCCATTGATGCTACATTGGGTAGAAGTCCAGTCTTCTGGGAAATTGTTTGAATCAGGTTGTTCATTGCCCGTCTAAGGTTCAGTAAGTATCTTGTCTTTCAAACATCTTGTTGCAAAAATGAGTAACATTGGAACACTTTGGGCCTGTATTAAAAAGTGAACAATGTGTGCTTTAATGGAGTTGGGTAAAAGAAAATGTGCGACATTTTCTTTGAAAACAATTTTTCTTGAAGCATGCAGGCACTAGAACTCCAACAGCCATTTAGAGAAGCAACCAAGGCAAATCAAAATGTCAAAATCCTAAAAATGGCATCTCTTTTTATTTTCCATTCATGCATCCATCAGCCTATCTGTCAGAGTCATGTGTGAGACTTTCAGACAGCTTTGGCTTTTTAGCCAAATAATGGTGCATTCTGGGACTTGTTGCTTTACTTTTAGAAGCATAGGTAAAGACTTTAAAAAATCACACCTTCTCTGGTTTGGTTACAAAGAGTGTTACAGAACTATGGTCCCTGTGTGGTTCGGGTAGCACTAGTGACTGGATCCAGCCATCCACCCAATTAATACTCAAATCTTTAGCATGACCTTCTGAAACAGTGTTCTCAGCAATCAAACTTCTGCATTCTTTTGTAAATTCCCCTTGCCACTTGTTTAGCACAGGACGAAAACCGTCACCCAGCTGAGTTGTTACTTTAACAAACACAAAGAAAGTACTCAGCATCCAGCCTAGAACTGCCACAGCCAGGAGACAAGCACTAGACGACATTCTCGTATTAATTGATGGCCAAATTTCAGCTTGAGAATCATTTATTTTTATAATTTCCCTAATGATGTGCGTTATTTTGATAAACATTTGAAAAACCTGAATTAACAACATATCAACTATATCATTTGATCGTCAATGTTTATAATAAAGTGTGTTTAATTATATTTCAATATTTCTTCACTAGAAATATCACTTTGCGAAAACCACTCATTTATCACATAAAAAGTAATGATGGGTCCTAAATCTGCACCAGTTATGGCCAACCTAGGTTTCACCTGCATTGGGCAGCCCTGGTCTACACTTTAAAACAGGAAGGATTACAAAAGTCAAGACATTTTCTTTCCTATCTAAGTTGATTTATCTGGTTTGTTGCTTTCCATTAAATGGTCAACTCCCTGAAATAATATTACATTTGGAAGCTCCAACTAAGTTCACTAAATGAATGTGCCTATCTCCATTAATATCTCAGTTAATATATACTGACCAGTCTGGGGTAATTCCGTGAAGGAATACAGCTCATTATATTAGGAGGGCATTGGCGATCATGTAATCTGATTTTGCATAGTTGGAAAATGGGGTGATTACAGCGATTGACATTGAAAAGGCATTGGATAGTTTACATTGAAATTTCGTTTATGAAGCGCTCAAAAAGATGGGATTGGGAAACCAATTTATTGCATGGGTTAGGCTTCTGTATGTGGCCCCTACTGCTTGTGTCAAAACTGGTAGACATAGAAAAATATGCAGTGGGGAGAGGGACTCAGCAAGGGTGCCCGCTCTCACCATTATCATTTGTAATTGCTATGGAGCCACTTGCTAGTTGGATGAGGACAGGAGGGGTTTACAGGGGTCAGAAGGAGCGGCATGTGCAACATTATTCAGCATTATATGCAGTTGATATGTTGTTATTTCTCAAAGATGCTAATGTTGATTTGCAGCATGCCATGATCTTCTTAGTTCAGTTTGGGCAAGCCTCAGGGTTATGCATCAACTGAAATAAATTATATTTGTTCCCACTACAGAAGAATGTGCCACTGTCTTTGGATCTGAAGGGGCTTCATTGGGAGGGAACGAGTCTAAAATAACTGGGGGTAAGATTATACAATGCTCCCACTGATTTATTGGAGGGTAACATTGGTGTGGCAATTATAAGTTTGCAGAAAAGTGTAGATTTTGGGAGAATACTGTCACTTTCAGTTTCAGGACGAATAGCAGAGCAAAAATTTATTTTACATCTTCACAACACTGCCCACGGTGATACCATGTAGAGTATTTAGGTAAATCGATTTTTTGTTGGTGTCTCTGATATGGGGAACAGGTAGGCAAAGAGTGGCATTGGCAAAGTTGAAAAACCCCACTAGTCAGTTAGAGATGACTAGCTGCCCCAGATATGGAAATCTATTACCTAGCAGCACATTTGCAATGATTTACAAAGGTTTACACAATGGATTAATTCACAATGATTTCCAGGGGAGGTGAATTTGGAGAGAAAACCAGATTTGTCCCCTGTCAGAGACCAGTGGAGAAAATACCCACTACATCGAAGGTTGTGCAGCACTGTTGGCATTGTTTGCTTCAGCGAACTCCTACTCAGAAGCCGTATGCCGTGGGCATTTTGTTGAGAAGTTTGAAATAAATCATTCCAGGGAGGAGATGGGGAGGTATTATCATGTGAGGAATTTTCAGACACTTTTAAAATCCTGAGAGGGCAATTTTTGTTGCATCGAGCGGTGATCGGTAGATTGCATAACTTTTGGGATATGGTTTTAGTAGAGCCGCAAGTACACAGTGCATGTCAAATATAGTGCACCATGACGGGTCGTATGAAGGCAGTGATGTGTCTTTAACAGGCAATAAGAAGTGATATGGCAACGCCTCTTGTTGGTCTAAGAGAAAAGTGGGAGGAGGATTTGGCACATCCAGTTCCAAAGTTGGAGTCATCTAAAATTATTGGAATCTAGAAATGTAATATTTAAAATTATACATGTTTTGTACTTGAATACAGCGTATCTAACTCCGGTAAAAATAGCTCAAATTTATCAGACAAATGTGGCATGCTGGAGATGTGGTGAGAGATCCCCTGGGGATGATTCGTTGCGCCCTACAAATGAGTAAATAAATAAATAAATAAATGTTGCAAATGATATGGACATGAGCATTATTAGTGAAATACTGGAAGGAAGTCATTTTCTGTATAAGTGAGGCAACAAAATGATCAATTGATTGTACTTCTATGGTCTGTCTGCAGGGGGGATTTCCAAGACCTATAAAATGTAAACATATTACATGATTTATTGATTTCCCTTTGGTACTTTCAAGACGTGAAATAACTATGATATTGAAGGTGTCCAGGGCCCTGAGGGTAGCAAAATGGAAAGTGGAGTTGGTTTGTTGGGCGGGTTATAAGAGTGCAATATTGTATAGCGATATGAGGGAAGGAAGAGGATCAATTGAAAAAGTCTGTGCATGGGATTATTTATTATATTCCCTTAAAGATTTAAACAAGAGTGATGATTCTGGGGAAGAAAATGGGTAAAATATAATTTGCTAAATAAATATGTGTTGATTACATACTGTAATGGGGAGTGGACTTAAGGCAGGGTGGTGGTAGTAGGGGTAAGTTGTTTCATATTGTTATGCATGTCTAATTATAAATGCTAAGAACAATTTTTTTTCTACTATTTCAGTCCAGGGACAACATCTCGACCCTTGCTATATCCACCCATGGCAAGCAAATATGTTTCTGGTTCTTGTTTTAGCCTTTCAAGAAATGAGTAGAAAATAGAGGTAGCCACTGGCAAAGCCAATAGATCTCACTTGCATTGTCATTTACAAGCCAGCCCTATTGGCTTTGGCAGCAGAGCCACCTAGCAGGGCTTATAGGACACAGAAAAAAGGAACTGCCACCTCAGGGAGGAGCCACCAAGCTTGCTTACTGTGTAAGTGGCATTTCAGCAGCAGGCTGAGGAGTTTCAAGGCAGCCCTGTTAGTGTTATTCTTGCATTTTAGCAGTGATAAAAATAATTTTTAAAAGCTCTGATGCAGTTACAAAATAATGACTGCTTTGTGATGAACAACATGAATGTAATATATAAAACGCTGAATGTCTGGCAATTGCTCCCTCAGTTACCCCAATGAAGGTGGAAGAATATGCCCAAACAATCAATAGAAAGATGGCGAGAGATGGTGAGAGTGAGATACTCTTGTGGGCTGATGCAACATTTGACTGACAGTTCCTCAAGATTGAGACTCAAGAGTTTAGAGCCAACCCCCACTCTCTGTTGTATTGTCTTGTATTGTAACACTTATGTATTACACTAACTTCCCTTGTGTGGAGGCCAGAAGCACTTGCCACATGGCCAGTGTGCTACACCATGTATTTTGCGTAATTGGAAGTGTGTTGTCTTTGCTTTGATCCTATGTGAGAAGTATTTCTATGACATCCGTGATGATCGCCGAGATGCGGATCTCGTGTTCTGGAATGCAGCACTTAGCAGTGTGATGGTTGTAGAAGTGTGAGTGACAGGCACATTTTTTATGGTTTTCAGTAAGCTGGTAGTTTTGAATAGCAGCACAGGTCCTTTGATGGTATTTATATAATCACAGTCCACTTATCTGATTACTGCACTCGGATGTCCATTCTAAGATTTTTAATTTAATATTTATGTTCCTGGGCATGCATAGGTCCGAGGAAGACTTGGTGAAGAAATCTGCTGTGATGGTCTTTGGTAATATCATCGCAGTCATTGTGAGATGCCATGCATATTATGTTTTTTTAAATACATATGACCTAGAAAACCAGAGATGGAATCTACTCTTGAGTCACCAGTGCCATAAAGTGGTGATATTGGCACACAATGAGAGGGTAATAAAGAGGAAGTAATTTAAATATCCATTTCAGTAGCAATCTTCATAGAGCCAAGTTTATAATCACCCACTTCAAGAATTCCATTTCTTTTTTTCAATGAGATGATGAGGTTGGGATTTGTCCTCATAGGTGCTCTCCCACAGTAAAGGTCAGATTAATTGTTTTGCTCATGCTCCATCATGGTTCAATAAATGTATTTAAATACTTTAAGATTTGGTCAGATGACCCTCATAGTAGTGCTTACAAAAGAAAACAAGTATCCACCTCTCCACTGTGGGTACTTAAGATATATCCATGCACGCGTAGCCATGTGATCCGTTTGTGGGGATGGTACAAAGAACATGGGTCTGATTCACAAACGTATACATACATACTTGTGTAAGTTCATCTTTCTTTGGTTTCACAAACTATGAGTTAATAGTAAGTTTATGACTGCAGAGACTCTGCAGTCAGGGAAGATAACTCTGCACATAAAAAGATAGGTCATGTCTATCTTTTTATGTATGGAGTTTTCTGCCCTGACTGTGAAGACTTTGCAGTTGTAAACTTACTGTGAACTCGTAGGCCCTAAGTCTCTTCTTAGTGAAAATAATTTGAGTCTGTTCAATGCCCCTTCGGGAATCTTTGGTAAACTCCCTATTGTCCTTTTAGGTGTCTGCTTTTTTAAGGGTAAAGTCCTTGCAATAATAGTGCCTCGACTCATTCCCACAAGAGATATTTATGCTCTTTGCTCAGTATGGTGTAGGAAAGCTGTAACGAAGGTGGCAGAGGAGAAGCAGCTTGATCAAGAATAGATGTAGTAGAAACGTGGTGGGATCTATCTTTCAGGATTGCTATTTTTGGGGCAGGCAGGCCTCATACATAAGTAACTGGGTGCTTTGTATAAATGAGATTCTGTACCATCCTATAAAACTAAAAGGAAAAGCAGGACACCGCTCTCTCATTGGCTGCTGTGCTTGGGAATATCTGACATGTTTTGTTATGTTTCCTTGATTTATGATGGTGGAATAGAACAGGTGTTTTTTGTAGCTGATCTACACCTGATTAGAACTGATTAGAAACAACTCTTCATCTTCAATCACATCAATCATGTTTATTCAAATCACTAAAAATCCCAAATGTTGCCATATAAGTGTAGGCTGTACTCTGAAGTCACGCCTTGGTTTAGCATTGTAAATATAATATTTGTCTCTCAGGAGATCTGGAGCTCTATGCATATTTGCATTTGAATTATACTGGCTACTTAATATAGGGGCAATGCCATCCTGTGAACAGCTTCACAGTGTCTACTTATAATGACAAGCAGACTAGTTGTCAGTTAGTTTGTAGAACTATTCACAGTAATGCCACAATTCTATAACTGTGTTACTGCAGCTGAGACATTTAGGCTTTCAGGACTGGGAACTTCAGTAGCAGTTAGATCACACCTGGTGTTACTCAGATATTAGTAATAGGGTTCCTCCTGTTACCATGGTATCACAAATTGGTGTCCTAGTGCTCTGTATGGGATGCATAAATCAGGATTTTTGAACCTATTCCTGAAATTGAATCTGTAAATCCAGGCGTTATCCTGCGAAACATGTCAGGATTACCACACTCAGGAATATTGGGTGTTATAATCCTACATCACTTGTGATTCCAAATCCTGCCAGTAACTCTTGGTACTGTGCAAATCTAGAATTCCAACACTCCTGGAATGAGAACCTAAATGGGGAATAAAGGTATGTATGCATGTTTTGCCACATGTAAAGGTGTGGAGTTAGTCCCAGCTTTATAATGGTGCTGTTTGGCATGGATTTTATGTCCAGGGAATTTGTGTTACCACATTAATATAAAATGAAAAATAATTTTAAATGTCCATGAATCCACTTGCTGCACATTTAACACAATGTTTTCCACTTCCGACATTCTCTGCAATAGGGTTTATGTATTATGCAGCTATGAGTTTAAGGTTAATATTTCTGTGAGAGAGAGCTACACATCTCACTCAAAAGTCAAGACAAACTGGCAGCTTTTAGTGGATTTTGATAATTTATAGCATAGCCTGTCCATTACCACTGAGTTTTTCGCTTAGAGAACGCTGTAGTTTTATCTGCAGCCATGCCACATATCCGTGAAAGCCTCATTAACGCTAATGTGATCTCACAGATGAACCCACATGCTGTAATAATAGCTGGTGGCAGGGAACACAACTGTGTACAGGTGGAGCTTGAACATAATCTGTGTATCGCTCTGTAGCACACATAGAAAATCAAATTGCTAAAATAAAACAAATGTAAAAACATCTAAGTTTGTGCATGGTAGAATTCTGGAGTTCTGTAGGGTTGCAATGATAGGAAAAAACCTCTTACACAAGCATGAATTTCAGATTAATTAATAGTGAAATAGAATGAAATGTAAACTGTTAAGTATAAGTCAATTAAAATAAACACATAACAATGATTGTAAATTTTTACTCCAATGTTGCAAAATTTTTGTAAAATATATCTTGGACAGAATATTTTCGTCAGACGATTTTGAGCCACGATAATATGGTACCGCACCGAATTGGATATTATATTGTATATGATCTCTTTTTCTTTTTCCTTATCAACATTTGTTTACATGCCTCAACTGTATTACTTTGTTTTGTTCAATAATGAAGGGAGGACCATTGTGCTTGAGGGCACCATAGACTAGGGGTAAATAATAATACTTTTGTGGAGAGAAGTCAGGAGGGCAAGTGAGTAGAGATGCATGTTTAGATTCCAGCTAATTAGTGAGTTTGAGAGAGAGAGGAATCTGCAAAGAGAAGTCCCCCTTACCACCAGTGCTCTTCATTCAGATCTAAGTGGAACAGGGAGGTTATTAAGTTGTTCGTGTTTCTAAATTTGCAAGTTCTCCCAGTCCTTTTGTGTGTAAATCTGCAAGAAAAGTGATAAAGGACTGTGCTCCAGCTACATCTGCGTGAAATATGTAATTTTTTTTACATCAAGGCTTTATATGCCATGACTCCCTCTCTCTTCCACTTGCCATCTACACATAAACTCCATTACATCACATTATTATTGTCTTGTATCTTTCACCACCCTCTTAATCACAACTAATTTATATAGCATAAGTATGTGATGCATAATGATTAGACAATGGTAGCACACAGTCCATTTAGGTAGCTCACCCATTACCTGAGGTCGTGAACTGAGCATGATTTTTGAGTGAGACAGAGAGCCATACTCACATTAATGTACTCCAGATAGCTGTTTTGTGGGCAAGTATAACACAACTGGGTTTACTGCTGTGTGAGCTACGCAGCACTATGAAGAAGTAAGTAGCAAGGTATCTTACTGCAAAGATTACTCTATGCTACCACCTTTGCAACACCGAGAGATGGGATAGCTAAAATCAACATTTAGAGCTGCCAGGCAAGTATTATACCACAAATACATTAAAATACTCAAAGTTGTGAATAGCAACACTGTAACAATAAACACTAATAAGTGACAGGGGTTTCTAAGATACAATTCTATTGCTCTTGCAGCTGTAGGTTGTGGACATTAGAGATCTTTCCTCAGATCCAGATAAATCTGTGCCCAACTTTCAGACATGTGATCTAGATGAAACACAGGTGAAGGGTATAATCTGAATTGTTCCCACATGCATTTTGTTTTAGGATTTTTCAGAAAGTTTACATAAGCCACCCACTTTTTTTATAATCATACTAACTGTACAGGTGCATTTGAATAAACCACAACATTGATAAGTGTCATAGTATAAAAGAGAGGGTGACTTGCACTGCCGTCAGTGTGGCTCCGCCATTGCTCTAAGTAGCATAACTCATGAGTGTACTGAATCAGTTTTTCTTATATGTCAAATTGCTCAGACCATTGTTTCCTTCATATCTGTATCATATGCTAATGCCATGAAGGTAGATAATTTGTAATCCTGTATTCAATGTAGTGTGCTTCTTCTCTTATTGGGAAAATGAACTGTGCAATATTTTACATTCATTGACATTATTTTGGTAATTCAGCATTACGTTGATGGGCCATTATATCCCATGTGATATATCCCATAACAATGATATTACATCCATTGCATTGACTATCGCTTCATTGTAATGTAAGTATATATTTAAAATAAGTAGATAACTACTCTCCTTAACTACACTGATGCGTAGCTCCCACAGTAAATATCTGTGGAATGAAGAACAGTAAATATATACTTTACGATGCTAACTAGTGGACTTTTTATGTAGTTGACGTGATATTATTTTGGTTCGCCATTGTCAGCCTCAATATAGTGACATATAAATATCATCATTAATACTCCTTTGAATGTCCTGTACCTTCTCCATTCTAGCTTTCATGTGGAATGCACATAGGCAATGTTATAAATCTTGGAATATTATTGAAAGAACATTATTGTCTACCAGCTATCAAGTGTTCTGCCATTGCCATGCAAAGTTTGGTACATTTGGGATCCTCACTAAAGAATGGCCACATTTTCATAAGCAAGTTGATCAATCAACAGTACTGTTAGAGTACAATCTGTGTGGCAAAACTGCCTCTAATGCAATAAACTGCCCTTCAAGGAGCTGACATTCCTTATTAGAGATATATCATGCTTGACACTTCGGCACCCTGTTTCCATTATTTATGACATTTCATGTAGTAGCGATTTCTGGTGATATATATTTGAGTTCTGAGGTACTCTTTGACCTTTGTGCCATGCCTGAAACATTCAGTGTGAAAATGTAGGAAGTGTTTGTATTCTTTTTTACTAGAAATAACATTATATAAATGTCCGCGCTGAGGGGGTTTTACAATGTCCAATCGTTGTCATGGATTATTGTTTCCCATTTCAAGGATTATTGTCTCCCTTACTGAGACTACGTTGCATCAGAGAGTACTGACAACATATGATTTTTTTAATCCATTCTATCAGTCAATTCATCACATAAAATAAACTACAGAGCTTTAGGGTCTGGATACTATATGTTTATTGTTATGAAAGGTGTTAGAATTATTTAAAGTGCCAAAATGTAACTGTGTTTATTTTTCCTCATCATTAATATGGCACAGTTTTCTCCAAGTACATGTTTCATCTAACATTCAAAGACATTACCTGCGTGATTTTAAAAAAGTGATTGTCTGGATATCTACGTTGTAACTGCTGGTTACATCAGTGCATTAGAACCTGACTTCCAAATGTCAAGGCCCCTTCCAAGTACAAGTGTTTTCTAACTAGATTGGTTCACATTTTGGGGGTCATTAGGATGGCGGGCAGATCGCCACCACCGGCTCGGTGGTCGCGACCTGCCCACCATCCCAACTTGATTTACCCCCTGCCATATTATTATGGCGGGGGTATTGCGGCGGACGCAAAGTGCATCCGTCGCTTTTCCACCGGTCGGCAATCGTTCCGATTGCCAGCCGGGCGGAGCTGGGGCACAATATGGTGGCGGTGCCTAGAAGGCACCGCCATCCATATTATGATGCCTGGTTCCAAAGGCCTTTCCATGGCGGTGATGCCGCCAAGGAAAGTCAAAGGATGTGCTTTGGGGGCCCATTGCGTGCCCCCAGGGGGGTTGCGGGTGGGGGTGCACTTGGGGGTAACCATGGTACCCTCCTGCATTCCCATGCACAAGGTGGCAGGCACCGCGCAGTGCCTGCCATGTTGTGCATGGGAATGCACAACTTGTCAATTTGGCATTGCGTCAGGTGCTGCTGTAATGTCAAATATGTGGAATGCGACCACCACGGTGGCGGTCACATCCTAATCAGCGGTACGGGACCATTGCACATCTGGCGGCAGGCCCCAGCACCGCTAGGATGGTGGGCGGACTGAAGTCTGCCAGCCATCCTAATAGGCCCCTTTGTCTTTATTGTATAGTTGCAACTGAGAACACTTTAAATTTTGAATCTTTTAACTATATGTAGGAATTGATTATCACTAAACTTCTGAGTTTGACTTAATTGAAAGAGAGAAGCAATGTTTAAAAAGCTAATTGATATTTAGAACTTAGCAGCTGTTGAGTGAGAGCTAATGGATCTGAGATAGAGTGTTAGGATGTTCCATTATTCATCTCTTTCAACATTAGACTTTGTGAATCCCCTCTGAATTTAATATATAATTTGGGTTAGACTAATGCTGTGTATCAGAAGACCTAGAAGTCTACTGACATCATAGAGCTACATACATTGCACAAAGACATTTATTAAAAAATTACATTGATTTACTGAAAAGCCTCCCAGATTTGAACAAAGAATGGTATTGTTTCATCAACTCTATAATGTGGTTACGTCGGCTAAATCTTCCTCCTGCCCTTCTTATTGCATTATCAACCATTGATGTTTGTCTATATCAAGTAATGTCGAAGATGTGATCATTAAAGTCTTCCAACTGAGAATACATAGGTCAAGTGTAAACATGTGGCAACAGATTATTTGCTTTTGGGGTACGAGTAAGTAGTACATTTTCAGAGTTTGTGCAACTAAAAACATACTTTAACCAACTAGGAGAAGATTTGATTTAAGATGGTACCAGAGCTAATAATTCTGGAACTCTTTAATTGTTTCTCTAGCAATTGTATGGAGCACAAGTACAAACATATATTTCACGGAACCTGCAAGACCAAGGGCTGGTAAACTGTATTATTCTTGATTCATTTCCAAGTACATTCGGTCCCTCCACAGCTGAATGTTAGATACCAAAAAGTTCATAGCCAGACTGGGAAGCAAAGAATCCCTGGAATGCTTTGGTATAGATGGACTAGAGGCACTGGTGCACCACACAATGTCTGATTCTGAGTCATTCAGGCTCGCACAACTCAAAATGGGCTAATTTGCCATACAGCTTCAAACACCAGTGCATTGGAGTTTAAACTGTTCTATTGGGCAAACTCCAGAGATTAAATTCATTTTGCTGAGGATTCTTTCAGTCCTTAACTAACTTTTAGCAAACACTTGTTGCATGATTCTTCAGTACCATGAGCTGGAGTGAGGATTTTTGCTTGAACATTTATGGACAAAGCAAACTAGTTGATTGGTGCTTTTTTCAAGCCAATAGCAGCACCAATCAGTTGTGTTGAAATTAAGTAAATTGACTTACAATAGGTGGAGACTAAAAGCCATTTCAAAACATACCACACATAAACTAGTGGTAGTTTCTTACTCCCTGATAGTACAATTGTTTTTGTTAGAAGACAGACTGGAAGTTGCAATACCCTTCAAACTCTCACACCTTATTGGAAGACAAAAGAAGTGTTGCTTTATTTTAGTGTAATTAGTGTGCCGTTCAGGAGACGAATTGGCTATGAAAAGGCATTCAGTAGATGTGCAGCCTGGAGGTGAGTATTTCATGAAGACAATCAGGCATCTAATCTCGTTGCAACAAAATCTCAGAATCCTTTAGTGGATTGCTGTAAGCTGTTTCTCTCCTTTGTTGATTGTATTTCAAAAAGGCAGTACTCAAATAAATGTGGTTTGAGTATAAAGTGTACAATATTCAGAGCACCCTCTTTTTAGTTTTAATTTTCACAATTCATGTGGAATTCAAAGCATAGTTTAAGAACAAAGGTCAAGACCAATTCTGTACTTTCAGTCATCTTTTATTGGAATGTTGATTAAAGAGCTGAGAACATTAGTCTTATCACCTGCCTGTCCAAGATTACAAGTTTATTTTTTTAAAGAAGAAAATGTTATTTTACACTGGTTTACAATGTGTAGAATTTGATGAAAACTTTGAAGATGAAATATTGAGCCACAAAAAAGAGAACAAGTACTGAAGACAATACTGCAGAAATGCATATGGCTGTCTATTTTAAGTATGAGTGACTGATTATAGCACGTTTGTCTACTTGGGATAGAAAATATCAATGTACTTTTATAAAATTTGAACTGAATTACCACTTTTGTATTACTATTTCATATGCTAAGGAGTGGAATTTTTTGTTTCCTCATTGAGGGTAGACATTCATTAGGGTAAAGTCTTTAGTTAATCAATAAGGAAACATTTTCATGACCTCATTCATCATAGTAAACAGTAACAGGCTTATTCACAAGGGCAAACTTCCAAATAAGCAATTCTACATGTGTAAGTTTATCCTTCTCAGTAACTTCAATACTTTGAGTGATTCACTCTTTCTAAGTGTAAAGTTACTCAAAAAGTGTTGATTTTAGTTTTTCCTTTTATGAGTGTAAACTTACTACAGCCAAAAATGAGCAGTAGTATGAACAGCACCACACATAGCCAACAACTGATAATGCAACACCCTCCTATTGAAAATAATGAGGGCAGGGACCTAAATTAGAATCACGTAGGAATTAATGTCATATTAAAATAATTTATTTCAACTTTTAGAAAATATATATAAAAATTAAATCAAAATGTTAAAAAACAAATATATATATTTAAAAAATATATTTTAATGATAATACGTTTTAATAACTCTCCTAATTTAAACATAAATCGCACTTTACCTTTTTAGAATTGGTTTTAATTAATTTCAAATAATTCCATACATAAGATAAGATGTCATTTTTAAATAAACTATGAGTAAATACATACATTTTAATTTAGGTGAGATTTTTAAAAAAATGTTTTTTTAAGTTTAGTTGTTTGAATTAAATTGTGTAAAAAATAGCTTCATAATTAAAGTTATTACTAGTACATTTTCACATTTAGATGGAGGTGTCCACAACCCGGGTGGAGAGTGCCATATGACAAAGTACATCTACAAGTGTAAAAGTTTGTTAGCTTTAAAAATAAGTAGTAACATATGTTAATTTACAACAGTTATATTGAACTTTAGCAGTATATAAAGAATAACAGCATTTCTAATTTTATTTACATAGAAAATGTATTTATTTTGAATAATAGAAAATCACACTTAAAGTAAAAAGTATATATGTGTATGCATTAAAATTATTTAAAATGATGTCATAAATTAACTAAAAGTAATTTAAATATATATTAATAAGTATAGTTTTACATTAACTTTAAATTAAAAAGGGTATTGAACTAAGTTAATTTTCAATAAAAATGTTTTATTTTTAGTTGTTTTTTAGCATTGAATTAAATATATTTATATTATTAACTAGTTCAAATAATTTCGTATAATTGAACATTATTTCCTATGAGGATTTTTGTTAACTCCTACTCTTATTATTTTCTGTGAGAGGGTGTTGCAGTAAAAGTGGTTGGCCACCTGCGGTGGTGGCTTACTCCAGCTCTGAGCTGCAGTACATTTACAACTGTTTTGGGTCCTTTTTGGCTATAATACCTTTTGCAGTGCAGTTTGTAAACAGGAAGGGGCTTACTTTTTTGTGTGTGGGTGGTTGTCCTTCCAAAAAAAAAAACCTTAACCCCTCCTTAAGCCTCCCTTGACTCCACTCATTTTGTAGTATTTCCCATTTTACAGCCTCTCTCCACTGTTACTCCCACATTTACTATTAAAATGTATACTTATGTGTGGGGAGACTCTGCAGTCCGAGCAGAGATATCCGTATGGAAAAAGATAGGGGAGACGGAGGTGGAACTTCCACATGCAGGTTTTGTAATAGAATTTTGTATTATGTTAGTAGTACTGTTGTAGTATTCGTAATGTGCTACAAAATGAAGTTTGCAACTAGGCCCCTAGAGGTGGAAGAAACAGAGGAAGTTATAAATACACAGCAAAAAGAGAACATGTTTCTGGGATAATATAATCTTTAAATGTGAATACCTGCATCATTCTTAGATGGTCACAATAGTACCCTCAAACAAATGAGTTAAGACAATGTTTATTTGTCACCAATGTAATTACTAATAATATTGAAATATTTTGTTTCTGAAGCTAGGTATCTCTCTAAGCCAAACCAAAGGACCTTTTCATAATTGAGAAGACAAGTTATCTGCCACCTTGTCAAATAGGAATTGTTCTGTTGAAGGTGTCCTATGACAGTCTTCTTAATTTTTGTTATGTTTGAAAAAACTGGAAAAACAGTACAGGTTTTTCATGCATTGCTTTTATATATTTCTGCATAACCTGAAGATACTATAGGTCATCAATTTCAAGAGACATTTCACTGGGTGGTGTCTACTATTCATTAATCACAGTTTCACTGAATGCCTGTAGATTTGACATATGGGAAAATTAATATCCATTCTAGCATCAATTTAACAAATTGTGTTTTGGTTTGATTATATTTGAGATACTTCAGATTTTGGTGGATTGGTGTTATACTGCTGAACTCCAACTATTCACTGAAAAGCATTGTGAATTTGGTAAATACTTCCCAGGTAGAAATAAATTGAACTGGGTGTAAACAGGAAGAGTCCCAGTCTGTGGGACTTGTGTGTATGACTGTGGTATTTGTGTAGCGTAAACCTAACCAAAAGGCAGTAGAGAGCTGTAGAGAACCACATGAAAAATATACAGTAAAGGAGTGATTAGGTGGGAGGCTGGGTTCTGAGAATGGAGGTGGGGCATTACTTAGATGTGATTTAAGGCCTGATTACGTTCTCGGTGGATGGGTTGCTCTGTCACAACGGTGACAGATATCCCATTCACCCAAATTTAAATCCCATCATATCTGACAGATTTTAGATTTCGGTGGACGGGATATCATCACCGTTGTGACAGAGTAACCCATCCACCAAGATCATAATCAGGCCCTTAGTGTTCTGTAAGAGATATGTTTTCAGCTCTTTTCTAAATTGGAGCAGTGTGTTGGGGTAGCCCTGATAGATATCGGATGCTAATGCAGATCGTGGGTGCAAGACTGGAAGCCTGTTGCATTGCTTTTCTTCTTTGCATTTCCTTTATCTCCAGTTTCATTGTGTCCTGGCTGCAGGTGTGCCAAGAATCACTAAGAGTGGTAAACATACAGACAGATAGGCAGGGCTGCTGCTTATGAAGGCTTTGTAGATGATGTAGCTGGTTTTGAAGATATTGTGGGCTTTCAAGCTGCCAGGGTGGGCTTGATGTGATCATATTACTTCAAGTCCTATATTAGCTTGTTTGGAGTGTAGAGTTCCCTTAGAAGGACTAGGGTAGAGTCTGTGATTCTGAGGAGCTGGGTGTTACCACCATCCAGATACGAGAGTCTGAGTTTGTGAACAGCAGTTTTGATGTTGCTTCCTGGAAGCAATGGTACAACTTTCTTTACTAGAGAGAGCTGATAGAAGACCATCTTGGTTTTCTTAATGATGTGTTCCTGTACTGGGACTTGAGGTTGGTCTCCAGGGTGCATCTAAGTGACTTGGTAGTGGATGAAAGTTGGGTTTCAAATCCCACTAGGTTCATGTTGGTGAGCCACATTTAGACTGGTTGTTCATGTTGAATGGTAAGGATTATTTTGTAATGGAGTTGAGCTTTAGGTAGCTGTTGGGCATCCAGGTCTGGAATGAGTTGCTGTCAGTTTGAGTCATTGGATATCTGGAGCAGAAGAGAATTATAGAGTTTTGTTTCTTCAATGCACTAGTGAATTAAGATGCTGATATTGGTGAGTATAATCCCAAGAGGCTCCATAGAGGGGTTGAACATGAGAGGGGACAAGATGGAATGCTTGGGCAATCTGTGGGTAATAGGGGTCTACTATAACCTGCATTCACCCATGTGAACAAACTTGTGCTGGTGTATAGGTAGGAGGAGAGCCACTGAAGGACGTTGCCAGGCAATCCCATTTGAAACTTCAAGGTGTGGATGAGGGTGAGATGATCAACGGTGTTGAAGGTGGCTGAGAGGTCCAGTAATATCAGGAGACATGGGTCACCATTATTTGTTGCAAAAAAGGGCATCATCCATGATTTCTAATGTAGCTATCTCCATGCTGCAGTGTAATCTGATACTAGATTGGTAGGCATACTGGAGGAGAATGACCGTTCATACATAAGCTTCTATGAGCAATAGAGACAGCAATGAGGCTGAACTTGTTGGGTACCACTTGTACTTCTTCCTCTGGGCCAGACGTATGCCCATTCCACCCCACAGCCGATGTTGCGCACTATAAACGGTGTATTTCTGTTCATATGTATATACAAATGCACACCTAGCTGCTCGGCCAGTGACTAGCCCGACAATTGCAACAGGATAAGTTGTACCTACTGCTGGCTTAAACTACTGCATGTAATCTACAAAACACACATTCTTGCTTTAGTCAAAGCCATTCACAAAATCTCAAAAGGGCCACCATGTCCATCAGACAAGTTGTGCTAGACGAGGAGGTGGAGTGAACTAGAAAGCTGACTGTGAAGAGTGTTATACTTCAAACTTCAGGAGGATGGCATGTATTGCAAGACATGACTGGTGCCAGAACAAGAAGAATGGTTTCTTAAGAATCATGTGGAGATTGCAGGTGAGCTTATCAATCTGAACTTGGTACTTTTAGCTGTCCACCTACTAAGGTATTACACCTGGTATGCACTTGTAGTGGTGTCTCCCTCCTTACATCACAATGTTTGGACTTGGTCCTTTCTGCGGGGTCATCCCCAAACTTTTTGCCTTTACCCTCCTATATTCTGTACCTGTTTTTGTTGGCTTTTGGGACACAATGCACTTTCCCACTGCTAACCAGTGTTAAAGTGCTTGTGCTCTCTCAAACCAGAGAATTGACTTACACCCAATTGACATATTTTATTTACTTATATGTCCCTAGTAAGGTGGCATTGCCTGTGCCAGGGCCTGTAAATTAAATAAAGCTAATGGGCTGGCAGCACTGGTTCTACCACCCACTTAAGTAGCACTTTGAACTTGTCTTGAGCCTGCCATTGCAGCCTGTGTTTGCAATTTTGAACTGTCATGTCGACCTGGCAGAATAAAACATTTACTAGGCCCAAAATGTCCTTTATAACACATATAAGTCACCCTTGGGTAGGCCCTGGACAGCCAGAGGGCAGGGTGCAATGTATTTAATAAAAAGTGGGACGTGCACTTTTAAGTTTTACATGTCTTGGTAGTGAAAAACTACTACTATTTGGTGCCTGCGTCCTGTCCCTGGGTCACATGACTGGGTGTAGGTGACAGTTGGGCTTTGTGTATTCATCCTAGGCAGCTACACAAAATGGGGAGCTTAGGTGTGACTAAATGGGCCATCACTGGCAGGATGGAAGGGAGGAGCTGAGCCCAGCCCCACTTACACTTAAATAGGCTGTGTCCTATCTCCACACAAAGGGCTACATACTCTCTGTAGTTAGTCTGGAGTCAGTGCCAGGATGGCAGGGCATCTGTGCACTTCACAGGCATGCCTCAAAAAGCTCCCCCCCTACTTCAAAGGCACAAAGAGGTATAACATGGAAAATAGAGGAGGCACCCTATTAACTGCAGTAGGGAAAGGGTAATCAAGCGTCAAAACTAAAATGGTCCCTACCTGAGATAATCTCAGGTAGGGACAAATAGGTATAAATACTGGACCTCAGACACTATCTCTTTAGTACACTTCTGGACCTGTGAAGTCTATGCCAGGAAGAATGACTGCTGTGCTACTGAAATGCATGCCACTCTGATGGACTGCTACCCTGAAGGCATTGTTGCCCTGCTGTGCTGACCTGCTGCCTGCTGCCCTCTTGCCTGGGTGAGAAGTGAACTAGACCTGCAACTATACCCTTGAACTCAGGACACCAGAGTGACTCCAAGGGCCAGTCTGCTGGCCTCCTGATCTGGACATAAAATGCTCCCCAACATCCTGCCCCAGCCTCTGGACCCAGCTGCAGTGCGTTCTGGACCCCCAAATGGTGCCCCTTAGGTTCTGGACCAGTGGTGTGCCACAGGGAGCTGAATTCAAGCTTTTGAGCTCTTTGCGACCGTTAACGGGCCCGCTCACTCCACTCGCACCGCAATTCAACGCAAAGCTCCAGCAGTCGCCCTTTCTTGCTACAGCATCGAATGCTAGCGGGGGACTGCCAATGCCCAGGTGCCTGGCCTGCTCTATGTGCTATACTGACCGTCTCCTGTGATGCTGTCCCTGCTGCTGGCAGCCCCGCGATCACAACCTGGACTCTTGGCACAGATTTAAGAAGGTAAACTTCAGTGGGCCTAACCTGGCGACTGTAGCAGACCTGCACTTCATCACGGTCGGCCCAAAGTGTAACTTTGACCTGGTCCAGCACGGCCATATATCCAGAGTTGGTGCTTTGTGCTTTTTGGGTCTGTTTTCACTAAAATCGTTAAAAATGTATAACTCCATTTCTACTCATTGAATTTTTTTTTATTATTCAATTTTACTCTATTTTTTGGACTTGTTGATCCTTTTTGTGTGGTGTTTTTCACTTTATTACTGTTTGAAATGTTGCACAAATAGTCTACACGTTGCCTGTAAGTTAAGCCTGACTTGTCTGTGCCAAGGTACCAAAGGGTTGATAACAGGTTAACTTGGGGTTGTTCTTTTGACTCACCCTGACCAGGATTGTGGTTTATGCTTCCCCAGGGCTCACAACCCAGTCAACGAACAACCCAATTTCTCATAACAACTAATAGCTAATGGAAACACATTATTAGCTGTACCTTGAAGAGAGTGCTACAGATGGTTAGGGTATGGTCAAGTAAGTGGAAACAGTACCAAGGAGGGATATTTTCACCTGTAGGGGCAGCCCATGTGGAAATGCTAAATATGCAAGTAGAGACATATCAAATCACTGTCCAAAATGTCTGAAAGCATTGACGGTAGACTTGTACTTTATAAACATAACAATGTAGTACTAGAATCTTACATAATCAATGATGAGCCACAGTTGCAATCAGTGGAAGGAAAGGCAAATGAGAAAGAAGAGTCTATCACACAGGTGCCTTGCAACCATATATACTTTGTACATGTCAACAATATACACTGGGCACTGTCCTGGAGATGAAACATAAGATTGGGCAGTTTTAGAATACAAAGTATGCTGTACATGTAAGAGTCACAGGTGCCCCTTGTAAGGTAAAACAGACAGGGTTAAAATCACCATAGACATGTTTTTTGTTGCTAACATTTAACAGAGAAACAAGTAGACGCCAAGTTCCTTTCAAACTCAGAACAGCGCAACAAAGGTTCATATCCCAAACTAAGGGTTGCTTCCATGAGAATAAAACAAAAACAATATTGTGCTTAGCATTGAAGGATCAAATATGTAAAACATGGGTTGTATGACTTCTGCTTGTGTGTTAATTCTTAAGTAATTTCCCCCTGTTCTGAAGGTTTTGTTACTTCCATCAGCCTACAGGAAGTTTATTTCATATTAATTCCTGGCTGCTTCTTGATCCTGTATTACTGGTTAAATTATTCACATACTCTGCCTGGCCCCTATTTCACATTCCAAGTTGAACAGAATTAGTGCTTGTTCTGGGGTTTTATATCATGATATTGAATTGAGAATTGTGCTTAGTGCAGAAAGTTGAATATTGTGCAGCTTTAGTTGTCACTAAGACATAGTGAAGAATTCACAAAGTAAAATTTACACTTGGGTAAACGTTGATGTGTAAATTTATTGTTACACTTTGTCAGAACTTTACCACTTTTGGCTATTCACCATTTTTTAATGTAAAGTTACTAACAAGTGTAGACTTACACGCCCTCACACCCCCACAGTTTAGGGGGTGGAGCCTATAAAAAGTCAACTACAGCTGTAAGGTAGCTTTCTAGTAATTCAACAACTGTATTTCACATTTTGAAATTTTGCCGTAGACTTCGGCAACCTAGGCGGATAATTATGTATGATAAACTATAGGGAAAGTTATAAAAGTTTATTAAACTTTTTGAAAAATATTTACAAAATGTATGTCCAATTTTAATGTAACCTAAATGCATCTATTTGTTTTAAATATAGGACAAAATAAAAAATGCTATAGCTTTATTAACTTAATTTTGAATTAAATATTTTATTCATTCAAATAAATTAAATTAAAATACAATTATTTGTTTAAGATTTATTTTTTAAAACCCTCTTACAATGTTAATGTTCCTATGCATTAATTATGTATGAAATATTACCACAAGCTTTGTATAGAATTCATTTAAATTAATTCAATTATGTAAAAAATGAAAATGTTATCTAATTTCAAATTACAAAGGTAATTGAAAGAACTTTTTAAAATATATATATATATGTATATTATCTACTGGCGGTCGCCAGTAGATAGTTATAGTTAGGACCGTGTTTCCATAGGAAATCTCAAAATTCTATTTTGAAAAACTTTGGCGCCGGTTGACGAATCGTCGCGAAATTTCCAAAACTAATGGGGCGCTCCGCTCAGCTCCTACCCTGAAAGTCTCGGGGGGATTCGTCAAGCGGGGGCCGAGAAAAAAGGGGGGTCCCAAAACACGTTTTCCCCATGCATTTTCTCATAGGACCTTTAGTCGAAGGTACAGCCCGAACGGCTGAACAGAATTACTTGAAATTTGGCAGAGAGGTAGTCCTCAGGTCAGGCATGTGCCTTTTGGATATATGGTGTCAATCTGTTCAGTAGTTCCTGAGAAAATTGCAGTTAAAAGCACATACATATCTATAGCTGCGCACACTGCGCGCACCGTGCACGCACCGTGCGCGCACCCTAATGTGCGCGAGCGTAATTCTGATTGGTGGTTACATGTCAGTCAACATTCGAATCGGTCGAAATCAGGAAGTGTCGGCAGCCATTTTGTTTGTTTTCAGTGCGAGAGTGAAAAAGGAAGGTGGCGAACGTGAAAAGGGGGCAGGGTAGAGAGTTCCTGACCCCCTAGCCTTTGTCAGGGGGTCCCTGAAGGACCCCGAAGGCAGAATTTTTTTTCAAACTTTTTTTTTAAAAAATCGCGGGGGTGCGCGCACCATGCGTGCACGGTGAAAAACCATTAACATTTTTTTTTACAATTTTAATACCTAGTTTATTGTAAAATAAATATATTAAAAAAAATAATAATACATACATGACTTTGCATTTAAAAAACCGTACAAATTCACTGAAAAAAACATAGGTTTCACACATGTTATAGTTAGGAATTAGCATTTAAAAAACTTTGCAAATTCACTTAAAAAACCATAGGTTTCACACATGTTATATTTAGGTGGATATTTCACTCGTAAAAAACCAATGAAATTCCCGTTATAGTTAGTTCAGATAACTATAACTCGCGCGACCGCCACTCTATCACAAGGATGATGTCATCAGTGATGTCATGAGTGATGCCACTGACCATGTCATGAGTGATGTAATATGTGACGTCATGAGCAGGATTGCGGGCGCGCGAGTTACAGTTATCTGAACTAACTATAACGGGGGAATTTCATTGGTTTTTTACGAGTGAAATATCCACCTAACTATAACATGTGTGAAACCTATGGTTTTTTAAGTGAATATATATATGTGTGTCTGTGTTTGTGTGTGTATGTGTGTGTTTGTGTTCTGAGACCATACATTTCCACTTCTCTTTGGGCGATATATATATATATATATATATATATATATATATATATATATATATATATATATATATACACGTTCTGAGCCCGTAAATTACTACTTCTTTTTGGTCTATAGACCTTTGGAGCTGCTGGAGAGGTAAAAGGGGGTTAACAAAAAAATTCAAACACAATGACAATGAATCCAATTTAGTCATGCATTAAAGCCATGACTACTAGATGAAGTTAAAGGGGTTTATTACAAACTCATAAACAAGCTAATATAAATGGGTCTCAGAAGCACATTGTAGAAATACAATATCAACAAGATAAATCAGAATCGCCTAATAAAAGTCTAAACCATAAAAGGAACACTAGAAACTGAGTGGCAGCGCTGCAAAAGATGAGGAAGAGGATATGAAGATTAAACTGCAAGATTCGATCCTCCTGCCTAGTCATTATGAAATTAAACAAAATCAACCTTATCCTTCTCTAGTCTAACATTTGGGAAAAGCCTACAATTAATCAAAGAAGCAAAGATAGGTGTCAGTATAAATGAGACTCAAATGTAATTGCTCCAATTCTAAAGAATACTGTATAGCATGAAGCCACACTCTGAGAGGTACCGCAAGAGGTCTGCACCTCATGAAACCCTAAAGGTAACTGTTCCTAACTAGCTATGCAACATCAAATAACATACAAAGCATTCAAGGTAACCCACGTCATGGTCTCTACTACATTTACATCTTCTTCTGTAGGAATTGGCAACACCCTCCTTTCGTCCCACACCTCCTATCTGGCACATTTGATCGACCTCGAGCGTTCCTTTCGCCACCATGAGAACCTGTCTGCAGCTTTCTTAGTGCACCTTCTTCCTGCCAAAACTTTCCTCTCATGCCGTACTAACACTACAATACAAAATGCCTTTTCACTAGTTAATGAAACCTTGAGTCTTTACCTGCAGAGGAGAGAACATGCAAGCAAACAATTCTCACGTGAATGTTTAACCATTGAAACCCAAAAGCTTAAGACCTTGGATCACACTACGTTTCGATAACATATTGGGCACTTGATATCTGGTTATATGTGCAAAATCAATATGTTTATATGAGCACTCTTTAAAATGGAAAATCATGGTTACAATACACTAGACATAAGACTGTGAGTTACAATTCTAAAACATTCAGGTTATTTTGTATGAGAACTACATTTTCACAAGAAATAATTAAACATTAGTGTGCATGTTTTACATGATTCTATCGTTCTCCCATGGAACATTTCAGAAATACATTTAAAATGCCATTATTTTATCAACAATTTTAAATACGGGGTGCTAACTGCACAAAATCAATATGACTGTGACGTGTAAAAGTGGAGTCAAATTAAGCTGCTATATATATCTATATGTGTTTATATGCATTTAACAAATGTAATTACAATTAATTTATTTTAACATTATTTCCTATGGGGTTTTATTTTAAATCACTGTCTCTGTTTTTTTCGATGAGAGATTTTGCAGTACCAGTGGTTGGCCATCTGTGGTGCTGGACTTACTCCAGGTCTGAGCTAGAGGACATTTTTTACTGTTATGGGTCCTTTTTAATGGTAGTAACTATAGAAGTGCCGTTTGTGAATAGCAATGGGCCTACTTTTTTTTGGAGTGGGTGCATGTACCTCCCAAAACACCTCCCTAGCCCATACATGCCAACATTTTGGAAGCGGAAATTCGGAGATTTTTAGAAAATATTCAGGAGAATGTATTTCTTGCATTGACTCTTTTTGTGGCCTGCATGAGGTCTATTGGCATGTATGGGACTTGGAAGTGTGCTGCAGCAGGATCGGATATCAGGAATTCAAATATATGTTTTTTCTATACCTGTTAAGAGCACAGAGAAATCGCTATGGAAGGCAGAGAAAGCGTGACAAAAATGTTGTGCACTTGCTTGCAGGAGTTGTTTACTGGCATTGCTTATTCAGAGTCACACAAGACAAGCTCATGCCATCTGAAGCACCATGAGGAATCGGGTTTTAGCATGCAGGAATCGGGAGGCAGGAGACTAGCTTTGAAATCGGTAGTCTCCCGTCTGAATCGGGAGGATTGGCATGTATGGTAGCCCTACCATGAACCAGTAGCTGCTGCTACGGGGCAGTAGTGGTGAGGCAGGGAGGGGGGATGAAAAAAGAAAATGTAACTTACCTTCCCGGCGGCCGCCTCTCCTCCATCCTTCTGTCCACAACGCAGAAAACAGGAAGCACCCAGGCTCCCAGACTACCCTAGCCAATCAAAAAGCTGCTGTCACCAGCATGACAGCAGCCTCATGATTGGTTTGAGCTCCATGGTTCGGTACTCAGACAGGTGCTGGGAGGCTGCGTATGTTCTCCACCTAGGCTGTGTAATACAGCAGGGTGGAGAACATGGTAAGTGCGCATGACTGTTTGGCTGGCCCAAGACAGCCGCAAAACTATCATGCGCATTTAGAAAGTGCCTGCCACTCCACCCCTGCTCTGTGGGAAGTCCAGCCTCCCTTCCCCACACCTACAGAGCCACTAGGGAAAAATAAAATGATAGTAACATGGTGTTATTATAATTTTATTTCTCCTGTGGGGCGTCGCTCCTCCGCCTTTGCGGAGAAGCCGCTGCTGCCTTAGACCCACCTTACTGCTTCCTAAACTTCTCCCATTTAGTGGTAGGTATTCATCATTGTCTGTCCACTCCCTCCTGTCCCTCCTACATTTACTAGTAAAACATAGATGTACATGTGCGAAGATTTCTACAGCCGCAGCAAAAAGATAGGAGTGGCAGAGGCGTAGACCTGCATACATAGGTTCCTGAATAGCATTTTGCCATATGCATACATGCCAACATTTTAGAAGAGGAAAATGGGAGATTTACTAAAAATAATCAGGAGACTGTATTTCTCCCATTGACTTATGTTGAGGCCGGAATCGGGTCTATTCTCACGTATGGGACTTGCAACTGTGATGCTGCAGGATCGGGCATTAGAAATGCAAATGCACTTTTTTTCCCCTTGCCATGTCAAGAGCACGGATAAAGCTCTGTGGCAGGCAGAGAGAATGTGACAAAGGAGCAGGTTACTGGCAGTGCACACTCTGAGTAGTAACACAACAAGAGTACCTGTCGCCAGAAGCCTGCTGAGTAATCGGGTCTTTTGATGTAGGAATCGGGAGGCGGGAGACTAGCCTTGAAATCAGTAGTTTCCCGCCTGAAGGGAGGATTGGCATGTATGCACATGTGAATAGTACCATTGTAGTACTAATAAGCATACTACAAAATACTTTGCGAGTAACTCTTTAAAACTTCAAGTTATTTCCTATTCTGTAGGACAAACTTAAACTCAGTGGAAAACCGCCCATGCTAAAAGAGGAACATCTGGTAATTCAACTAAATTACACCACAACCTCGACAATGATGATTCAGAGAATGCCTCTCATGTGTGTTTCTTGTGTATATTTCAAAGCTTGTGGAAAGGAATGATTTCTCGTCAAAGTGTGTGACAGACTGTGTGTTCTTGACCGTGGGAGTTCTGTGATTCCAAGGGGCATTTTTTATTATCACTTTCAAGATAAAGATCTGATTCCATGACAAAACGTGGGCGAGAAAGCAGAAACAAGCTCGGAGATAAAAGCACAACGGCTGGCGTTTAAATGCAGTTTGAACTCCAGGAAGTGAGACTCTCTGCAACGTGATAGCGTCCCTCTCAGCCTGGCAAAGCGTAACGTGGAACGGTTTCCAGCTAACAAATCTGGTTACGTACCACGCGCCGGCTCCCAGGACGCATTTGCCGGAAGTATCAAAAGCACGGATTGATTACTCTGTAATGTGCGTCCACTTTCCTCATATTTTGTCAGTTTATGATTGGGAGTCCTTTGAGATCAGAGATTATGCCGGTTTCCAGGGAGGCATCTCACGTGTGAACAATTACCCCTGGCTGCGGATTAGGGCCACCGCGGTGGGTGGGATTGTGAACTCACGTGGCACAGGTCACCGGCGGCGGGGGTGTTCAGACCTTTGTACCGCCGCTTCCAGAGGACCCTCGGCCCTTCTGCTGAAACTGTTTGAATTACCAGTCAGACAGTCTTGAAAGGAGCGAATGTGTTTCCTACTTAACCAGGTTTTTGTAGGGCATCGTGATAATAATTAAAAACACATGACGCCTATAGTTGGGCGAAGGGAACGAACCAGATGTGCAAATGCAGCACTTCGATATGTTCTGATGTTTTCACCATTCAAAACCAATGTCAGGTTTTACATTGAATGTAATGTTAATTTTAAAATATGATGTATATTACAATTATTATTAATAGTCGCATAAACAACAGTCACCCACAATTTTTACCACAACCCCGCTGCTCGAGAAAGCCATTTGTAGGTTCTGCTATTCTGGTTGCGTAAACAGAGGGAGATGTTTTTAAAACCAGCCCTTTGCGTTTCTTTATGAGCGTTTTCTGTATTGTGAAAAAGATCATATGTGTTAAATAACGAAACACACAAATATCGAATTGATGCGGCTGCAGAAAAGCACATTTTGTTGTGCCACATATAAAAAAAAAAAACGCGCGCAGCGATATTGATCACAATGCAAATAGTAATTTGTTCTCATTTAAAATATGGTATTGATTCCGAGGAGTTGGGTGATGAATACTGCTAATAAATGATTTCTAAATGGAAATTGTTAACGATTTTTTTTCTGCAGTGTCTACGGTTTTGTGAGATTGCCGCATATTACAATAAATGCAGAGATGTATTTTGCTGCCTCTGTCTAATAGCTGCTCAACTTTTTGTGTTGCTGCAAACGTTTACTTCTTTCTGCTCCAACCACGTATCTCACACAAACTCCCGTGTTTGTGCATTTATTTATGTGCCTCTCTTATATTATTGTGTAAATCACACTTCAGATTGTTAAGTGTGTGAGGGAGAAGCGGAAAGTGCACAATGCGGTATATCTTTAAAAAGCCAACAAATACGACGTTGAGAGGAGATGCACTTTCTGACTGTTGCAGTGTTGACTTAATTTGGTACTTCAGGCATCCGTAGCTTAATAAGGTTTCAATAGGCCCAAATGCATGCAAGTAGAATGGGCTCACCCCTTTGCCAGTTTCCAATTTCTTTAACCACTCTACACTCCTCCGTCATTTTCAACATCATTTCCCCCGCCATCATTACTACACACATATTGCATTCCCATTTCCTGCATTGCAGTTGTGAGTTGTAGGCATAACCCTGAGAAGAGAGAGGCAGGCTGAGAAACATCTCTGCTGGAATTGATGTTGGCTGTATAAAATACCTGTGACAGGTTTGAGAATAATAAAACAATGAATAGACAACATCATCAATGCAGAGCCCTCACACACAGCAGGTGCACCATAGAAGGGCAGTGGTATTAGCTTCACTTACAGGCAGTACAGGTGCAGTTTTGTCAACAACAGTAACAGCCAAGCATTTTCCATGCGCTGAAACCGAACAGTAATGGGAGGAGTAGTGCAAGCTTCCCTCACACACAGAAGAGGTGCACCATGGGTAGCAGCAGTGCATGTTTGCTACATTCAAAGGAATTCTAGGTGAGGTCGTGGCAATACAAGCTTCACTTAAATCTGTAAACGTGACAGGCACTCCTGCTTGGTGCATTCCTACTAGACCTTGGGCCCAGATGTACCTGGGGTCCTGCAGTGGGAGGGTTACGCTATACAAATAGCTTTCTGGAACATGGCGCTGTGCTAAGGTGTAAGCAAAGCTCTGGCATTCCCCCACACCCCACCCTCAGGCTCATGTGCAGTTCCAGTAATGATTGAAAAAGGGGAGCTGGTTTTATTTAGAGGCATTGCACATTTACACTGCTCCTAGTTCCACAACAGTCACAAAAGACAGATGGGGTGGCAGGACAGAGGTTTAAGGAGGAAACATGAACAGTAGTTTGATAGAAGTCTTTTTATTTGTTTTACTTCAGCAAAAACAGATACTAAAAACATTGAGAAAAAACATGTTCTAAAACAAGGCTAGGTGGCTCCAGTGATAGTTCTGACCATCTGACTCCGTCAGTCGGCAAGACTTAGCTCAGCCCCCTATATTTTGCAAATGAAGGCAGAGGCCACGCAACATGCTCGTTCTCGGTCTACTTTAAGGATCTTGAGCAAGAGCAGTGGAGACCTATCACGTGGTATATGCACGCATGGGCAATTGTAACACACGCCGCGGAGCTATAACTCATTAGCGAACATGTGTTTCCTTTACTGCTTCCCACACTACACCTGATAGCTATGTCGCTGTCAAGATTTTGTTTTACTTTTTGTGCCTGACTTAAACATACAAAAGAACACTTCTATGTTGACCCCCGCCCCGCTCTAAAGCACGTAAGAGCAATTTAGTTATGTGGAATGTGTGATACCAATGAATATACACATAAAAATAACATCTTTATGTTTTGCAAATGTTTGCGCAATATTTTGCCAATGTTTATCCAAGTGTATCACTTATTTTAATCTGGTATATCATACAGAATTATATAAGGAGCTTATACCATTTTAGGCCACATTTGCACAATTATAGAACTTTGGTGGGGACAGAGAAACGGATCAAATGGTGTTGTGGATAAAGTGGTAGGGAAACGATGCCTTGATTTAGAACCTGCCTGGTAAAACATCAGAATTGTCACTTACCGGAAATCATTTCCACCGTATTTAGAAAATTTACAGGAAGATTGGGAAATGCTATCAGCGTTCATTTTGGCTCCAGTCCTGTGGCAGCAAAAGGCTGCCACCTACGGTTACTAAAAATCCTATTTGGAGTGCGGTATCACCATGATGCGGCCTGGTAAATTCTGCAATTATTGCAATTCTGCATATAAAAAAGGAGGGTAATTCAGATGCCCGACGGGTTCCTCTGTTCTGTGGCATTACCAGTGGGGTTTAGATGACACTGGAGGATCATGGTTCACGTAATCACTGCTTTATACTGCAGGTTGCAGTTCTCAGAGCCAGAAGAATCAACCTTGCCACTATGACTTTAGTGACCAGTGTGATAGTTTCATGGTGTGGGCTTTAGAGGGTATTTCAAGCTTTGACAGAAGTTTGTAGAATCCAAGTACCAAACAATCTTTTTTTACTGGCACAATTCTGAACAACTTCCCCATCCCTTTGCTTCTGAGCCATTTGTCTTCCACTTCTACGTGGCCTACAACACCCAAAACACAAAAGAGGTGTTTCAAAAACTTGCAACATTGAAACAACAAAGTAGTTGCTGAGCAAACACTTTTGAAGACAGGTTTTCAGTGCAGTGATGAACACAACATCACTCTGCTCCATGCCATGTAGATATTATTGTCCCAGATTCTCTTTTGATCAGGTGAAATTACACCTTGTCACCCGGTGTGAATGCTAATCACAAAAATGAATTACTTGTAATAATAGTTGTCAACAGAATAAAAGGACTTGTTGCTTTGCTAAGCAGATTCCAAGTGCCACTTAAAACTATATGCAGAATGTCCCAAAGAGTGTGTTTCTCTGAACATACTTTCAGAGCATTTTATATCAACCCTGTAGCAAACAGTTAAACATATTTATGTGTCTATTAAACGAAGAATTGCTAAAGAGTAAATAATGTGAATTAAGTTTAGCTCATCTAAAATGTTTGAAACATAATAAGTAATCTTAAGTGAGACAATGTACTATGCAAACGCAATATCACTGATAGAAGAGTGTCATAAAAAAACCAATGAGTAAAACCAAAATAAAGTAACAAGTAGAGTGCTTCAATGAAATGAATCTCCTCCATTGGTAATTACTCTGGGCCACATTCCAGTACATAATTGTTTTGCTCACTATGTAATTTGAGAGACCACCCATGTGCAATTGAGTCTATATCTTACCCCAGTAGAAATGGCCCAGCCCAAATTGGAGGTACTAATCAAGACTAATGGGGAGGAAATTGTGCAGGCTGAAGGCAAATTAATGAAACAGGTAGATAGACACAAAATGATTCAAATTGAGGGAGAGTAAATGTTCATTGGCAAAGGAAAATAACATTTTTGAGGAAGATTGAGAGAAATAGGTACAGGTTTGAGGAAGAACATATCACAGGTTAAGGAAAGTGAGGGGCAGATTTACTAACGTTTTGTGTCATGGTTGCACCACTTTTGTGGCACAGCCATGACGCAAAATGCTAGTAGATATTTATAAAGCAATGAAAGGGGCGATTTGCGCTGCCTTGTGTGGCTTTGTAAAAAAAAAAAAAGTGACACAACGCAGCAGCTTGCACTGCGTTGCATTACATTTAATTTTGAGGCATTCCAAGGTGGATCCTGGGCATTCCTAGACACCCATCTATGGAGATCATATAACTCCAGATTTAGAATGGTTTGTAAAACCTGGCACTGTGTGAAAAATCCATTTGTCTCCTCGTTATTTCTTCTTTCTATGTGTGCTCAATCTGCAGCATCCACAGAAAGAGGAAAATGCCTTGAGAGATTGTTTTTGTGCAGGAATGTATCTCTTGGTACACTCTCAGGTAAGTGAAAGTGTCCAGTCAGAGTGGTGGATTTGCCAGAACAATGCATTTCCCTGCAGGTCCCACCACAGTTTATAGTGGCCTTCTGGAGTCCATCGGCAACCATACATATATTAAGTTAAGACACATGTTTCTTTAGATATGCAGGAGAGTGGCATCGACTGCATAGTTGCCCCCAACTTTTTGCTGATGTTTTGACTGTTTTATGACTCTAGCCAGGCTGTGGCCCTGCTATCCAGGACCCCAGCCTATCTGCTTCCTCTCTTAAACGATGTGAGTACCCTAGGTACAAACCAATTGGATACTGAGGATGCCCTGACAGTCCCTTGTAGATGGTACCCTAGGTACCCAGGGCATGGGTCCCTCAGTAGGCCTACCTGGGCTGCAGCACTTATTGTGCCACCCTGGGACAGCCATACAAACTGACACCACCAGACCACTACTGTAGTCTGGGTAAGGTGGTGCTAGCACCCCTTACAGGGATATAGGTACCCTATATCCCACCCCATTACAACACATATACTCTCATAGGTCACCCCTATAGCAGGCCTTGCTAATCCTACAGGGCAGGGTGCTGAGGTATGTGTTAGGGGGGACCCCTACCTGAGTAGGGCCTCTCTGCAACCTTCGTAAAATCATTGCTGGGTTGTTTGTAGTGTAGCCATACCATATACTCTTAACCGCATTATAAGTCTATCGCGATAGCGTGATAACTTGAGAATGGCTACACAGAACCATATCGTGTTTGGGGTCAAACATGTAGGAATCCTACCCCCAGTCTAGCCATGGGCATGAGGGCACAATTCCCCCCTGCTAGAGGGGCGATATGGGAAAAGCGGCAGAATTTAGACACCAATTTAAAAGTGCACACGTAGTACAAAATGACTACTACCTGCCACCCACACGACTCTGGCTGGCTGTTGCTGGGGAAAATCCCAGCCTCGCCAGCTGGACAATAGGGCTCCTGTGGCAGGGAGGTGCTAGCATCTCCCCAGACAGGATATGTGGATTGGAACTGGGTGGGTGCACCATATGTTGCCTTTCAGAGTTGCACGTAGGCAGCTACAGCGCCTACATTCTGCATACACCGCCTGGAACCGGTTCAGGGGCATCCTGCCCATCGCCCGGGCGGGAAACACACAAAGGGGAGAGGGTGTAGCCACCCTTTCCCGCCTCACCTCTCATTGGTGGACACCTCTCTGGACACTCCCCTAATCTTGGGGATAAAGGTGAATAACGTGGCCCCAGAGCCTCAGATTAATCTTGGACTTCACAGACTTGACCTTCGACGAGCTGCTGTCCAGCTGACTGAAGAAATCTCCCTTGGGGTAAACGAGTTACCCCCCTGCTTGGCAGGCACCTGCAACATTGCAATTGACTCGGTTGGAACTTCACTGCTCCTACGGACTTCGTCGTCTCCCAGCAACCTTGAGGTGGGTTTCCTAAGCATCCCAGCGGCCAGTGAGCGTGCACAGCAAGTCTGAGCACCGTGGACTGCGTGGGTGCCAAGATTCCCAATACCCCAGGACACCGGCCACCTCTTGCATAGCACACGACCCTGACCAGTGGGGAAGTTGTGCTTTGGCCCATTCTTGAGCCAACCATCAAGCAGCAATTGTGCCAAAGATCAGCGCCCTAGCCCCCTCCGGTGGCCCGTGGGCTTCCTTTTACGCACTCCATTTTGCTGCCTTCCGCGGTCCCTTGTCTCTCGACTTGTGGGCCCGAGCGGAGAACAATCTCGACTTCCAAGAATTCCTCTGGTTGCTCCAGGTCTGCTCTACGGTCTCTCCAAAGGAGACCTCTCACAGATCTCGTGGGTCTGCACCAGTAGCTGATTTGTTCATCTTGCATGGGTTGCGGTTGCCAAGGCTTAGTGGATCCAATCCGGACACTAACACTGCAGCGACCCTCATCTGACGTGGGACAGTTGCCCTCCAGAAGCTGGCCTTCCTTGAAGCCTCCCGAAGCCCGTGGCTGCAGATCCAAGCTACACCTCTTTCCACTTGAAGCACCCGACATTGAAGGGCTCTTTCCTTTGAGCTCCCTGGTCACTGTGCCGTGACCCAGACTCTGTCCCCTCTGCTTTCAGGTTCTTCTCTACAAGATCTACAACTTCAATCTTCACGGCATCATCAACGCTTTTGGCTAGCAGCAGTTTTGTACATTTTCCCATTGAAAATCAGCCCGCGACCCGACATCGAAAACAACCTATGCACCCGGCTTCCCTGGTGCAGGTAACAGTGGTACCTCGGTACTCTCGTGGTAGTGGGCTCTTCAAAAGCTTAACTCTAAGTTTTTAACTTTGAACTCCTGCTAGAAGTGACTTTAATCTGTTTAAATCAAACCGCGACATTCTCCATAGGCTTTAATAGAGATCCCGATAGCAGCTATTTCCACTGCACGCGCCTCCCGTGGGTCCCCTTCCTCATAACCTGGGGTGGATTCTTAAGGGGCCAGCGATCCTAAATGCCCTAGGCATTGTCTGTAGAATTGTCGTGGTTCTTATACCACTTTTTTAATATATGGTTTGGTCCCCCCCGGGGCCCTGTGATTCCAGTGCTATTTATTGTATCTATCAATGCTTGTTTGAATTGTAACTTTGCCTCTAGCCTCATTAAGAGACTTGTGGGATTCTGTTTAGAATAAATACATATATTTTATATATATACCTGTGTGGGATACTCTTTCATTTGGTCATTCAAGACGTTATCTATGGTAAAACAATAAGCTTAACACTCCTTCAAGACTTAGCCTGAAGGTTGCTCTCCACAGCTACCACTAGGATAGCTTTCTTTAAAGGTTGTCTTAAACCTATCATCAATAAGAGTCGAATTGGACTGGTGCAAGGTGTCCCCTATAACTAGGAGACAGCATATGCCAGGCCAACTTCTCACATTGGTGTGCAGCGGTTGGATTCAAGCTTGCCATTGTTTTACCAGATAACAAATTGAATTTCTAAAGTGAAAGCCACTTGGTACCAAAGGTACATATAAATTCAAGCTTAGAATATAATAAGTTCTACTGAACTTAGGAGTTGTGTGTAGAGGGTTTAGCACACCTTGACTACAACTCAAGAAAGGGTTCATTAGGCCACACCTAGTGTAGGTAGATACACCACTACCACTACACTAGAAAATGTCTTTAAATGGAGGTGCCCATAAGGCTCTGGAAGGATCCCCAAAGATCCCAGTCGACAAATAAGATGATCTCTCCTTTGCTGAGCTTAGGGAGATGTCACCCCTAGGAAACTAAAGACAACCAAAGGTGCCAACACCCAACGCCTCAGGGAAATCCTGCTCATAGCAGACTTTAAGCAGACTCTACTGTCTCATGGGGTAGGCAGGTCGGGTGGGCATCCCTCAGAAGAGGACACTCCCAGAGTGGACTCTGATGAGGACCAGGAAGAGGAAAATGATCCTGACCTGGAAGAATCAGACCTCTCACAACATGGAGGTGATGGCCCAAGAGGAACTCTCTCCATCCCTAAAGGGAGGGTGGTGGATCCAAATAGAAGGAACAGATCCCCATCAGAGGGGTCCAACCATTCTAGGAGATCCAAAAGGACCTCTGCCTCTCCTCAGAGGAGAGAATCCTCCCAAGAGAGGAAATGCAGATTGCTCCAGTTTGAGCAGGCAATGCTTCAGCTCAGGAGAGAACAGTTAGCATTAGACAGGGAGTCCCTGGAGCTTCAGAAAGCTTCAAGAAAGTGGGGTCTAGAGACCCCTGGCGGCAGTAATGAAACCCCTAGAGTTAGAGAGAAAGTCCCTGACAATAGGAACCTCCACAAGATTGTGCCCCCATCATGCAGGGGATGACATCCACAAATGGATCTCTGCTCTTGAGAGGGCCTGTAAAGTACAACGGGTCCCAGTAGAGCAGTGGGCAGCAATCCTGTGGCTCTCCTTTGCAGACAAAGGAAGAGACAAGCTCCTCTCTGTAAGAGAAGAGGATGCAGATGATTACTATATCTTGAGAGATGCTTTAATAGATGGGTTTTGCTTAACCACTGATCAGTACAGACTTAAGTTCAGAGACACCCAGAAAGCACAGAATCAAGATTGGGTAGACTTTGTTGATTGTGCTACCAAGGCACTGGAAGGTTGGTTAACTGGCAGTAAAGTAAATGATTACCAAGGATTGTATAATCTCATAATGAGGGAGCAGATCCTTAATAATTGTCAGAATCAGCTCTTACATCAGCACCTGGTAGACTCAGATCTGACCTCTCCCCAAGAATTGGGAAAGAAGGCAGACAAATGGGTCAGAACCAGGATTAAGCAGAAGGTCCAGCCCTTGCGGGGTGCAACTAAAAAGGAAGTTGCCAAAAACTCTGAGAAGGGTGGGGAAAAGGGAAAAGACCAGCAGTCTTCAACAGGCCCCAAAAAAGCAGCATCTGAGAATACCCAGTCCAACAAGGCTAAGCAGCCAAGGAACAAGGAAGTCATGGTGTAAATTCTGTAAACAGAAAACCCATTGGACTTCAGATTGTAATAAGGCCAAAGACTCCACCAGTACCACACCTGCCCCTAAGGCACTTGTCCCCCCTAGTCCAGCTATAGGTGGTGGTCCACAGAACAAGGGCATAGTAGGGTTGACCCTGGGATCTGGAGAGGACTCTGGCCTAGTCAGAACTCCTAATCAGGCTGTACTAGTTTGTGATGGGGACCTGTCCCTGTTTGTGAGCCCCAGTGGTCTGGGCAAATACAAACAACAGCCTAAAATAAATGGAAGAGAGTCATTAGCTTACAGGGACACAGGAGCCAGTGTCAACATGGTGACTAAGGACCTTATGGACCCTAACCAGATCATACTTGGGGAAACTTACCAAGTGACCATTGCAAGCAACGTTAGTACTAACCATGCTCTAGCAGTTGTGAACTTCTCCTGGGGAGGGGTAACTGGCCTCAAGAAAGTTGTGGTGAGTGCAGACCTACCTGTTGAATGTTTACTAGGGAATGATTTGGAGACCTCAGCATGGGCTGAGGTGGAGCTAAGTACCCATGCAGCAATGTTGGGTATACCAGCAGAAGTGTTTGCCCTGACAAGGTCAAAAGCAAAGCTGACAGGAACTGAACAGGCCTTGGATCCTGGAAAAATGGACCAAGGACCTTCCAAGTGAAGGAGTAGCAGGGGTAAGGCAGATCCTTCCCCCCAGAATCAGTCTGTAGAGACTCTTTTAGCAGAAGAGGATCTATCTCCTGAAGAAGGAACTGCCCCAGACGAACTGGAACCTGATCAGGTTAAGTTCTTGGGGGCAGGGGGACCTTCTAGGGCAGACTTGAGCCTGGAGCAGCAGAGCTGCCCCACTCTTGAACACCTCAGACAGCAAGCTGCTGCTGAGGCTGCAGGGAATGCCAGTGGGACCCATAAGATATATTGGGATGATGGGCTCCTTTACACTGAGGGTCGAGACCCCAAGCCTGGTGCAGCCAGGAGGTTGGTCATACCTCAAAAGTTTAGGGGCTTCCTGCTCACACTGGCCCATGATATTCCCTTAGCAGGACACCTGAGCCAAAACAAGACTTGGGACAGAATTGTCCCTCACTTTCATTGGCCCCAGATGAGTGAGGACTGTAAGAGCTTTTGCAGCTCTTGCACTACCTGTCAAGCCAGTGGCAAGGCAGGTAAATCCACAAAGGCCCCCCTGATACCATTGCCTGTGGTGGGGGTGCCCTTTGAACGGGTGGGGATTGATATTGTTGGTCCCCTAGACCCACCAACAGCATCTGGGCACAGGTTCATTCTAGTGGTAGTGGATCATGCCACTAGATACCCAGAAGCTATTCCCCTTAGGACCATCACAGCACCTGTGGTGGCAAGGGCCCTCCTGGGAGTCTTTTCCAGGGTGGGTTTTCCTAAGGAGGTATTGTCTGACAGAGGTACAAACTTTATGAGTAGCTACCTCAAGGCAATGTGGAAGGATTGTGGGGTTAACTATAAGTTCACCACCCCTTACCATCCTCAATGCAATGGCCTTGTTGAGAGATTCAACAAGACCTTAAAGGGTATGATCAAAGGGCTCCCAGAAAAGCTTAGGCGAAAATGGGATGTTCTTCTGCCCTGCCTTCTCTTTGCATACAGAGAGGTGCCACAGAAGGGGGTTGGCTACAGCCCTTTTGAACTTTTGTTTGGCCACCCTGTTAGAGGGCCACTCTGTCTAGTGAAGGAGGGATGGGAGTTACCTCTCAAACCTCCTAGACAGGATATTGTGGACTATGTACTTGGTCTCCGCTCCCGGATGGCTGAGTACATGAAGAAGGCAACTAAAAACCTGGAGGCAAGTCAGGAATTGCAGATAGCCTGGCATGACCAAAAGGCTGTACTGGTGGTGTACCAGCCAGGACAGAAGGTGTGGGTGTTGGAGCCAGTGGACCCAGCAGCTCTCCAAGATAAGTAGAGTGGACCCCATACCATTTTGGAGAAAAAGGGAGAGGTTACCTACTTGGTAGACCTTGGCACTCCCAGAAGTCCCCACAGGGTACTTCATGTCAATAGGTTGAAAGCATATGTGGACAGGGCTGACATGGGCTTGCTCATGGCAACAGATGAGGGACAGGAGGAAGAGAGTGACCCTCTCCCAGACCTGCTCTCTCAGAACCCTGACGATGGGTCAGTTGATGGAGTAGCCTTGGCAGGCAGCCTCACTGACCAGCAGCAAGCAGATTGTAGACACGTTCTTCAGTCTTATAGACATATGTTTTCTCTGACTCCAAGTCAGACCCCCTGGTGCACTCATGAAGTGGACACTGGGGGCAGTCTGCCTGTCAAGAATAAAATCTACAGGCAACCTTACCATGTCAGGGACTGCATAAGGACAGAAGTCCAAAAGATGTTGGAATTAGGAGTGATTGAGCCCTCAGATAGCCCTTGGGCTAGCCCAGTAGTCCTTGTACCAAAACCTCACACCCAGGATGGTAAGAGAGAGATGAGGTTCTGTGTTGACTACAGGGGACTCAATGCAGTCACTAAGACTGATGCTCACCCAATTCCCAGAGCCGATGAGCTCATAGATAGATTGGCCTCAGCCAAATATCTGAGCACATTTGATCTGACAGCTGGCTACTGGCAGATAATGTTAGTTGAGTCTGCAAAAGCCAAAACTGCATTTTCTACCCCTGGGGGGCATTATCAATTTATTGTGATGCCCTTTGGTTTGAAAAATGCACCTGCCACTTTTCAAAGGTTGGTGAACCAAGTCCTCTCAGGCCTGGAAGACTTTAGTGCAGCATATCTAGATGATATTGCTGTCTTCAGCTCCACCTGGGAAGATCACCTGATCCATCTGAGGAACGTTTTGGAAGCCCTGCAAAAGGCTGGGCTCACTATCAAGGCTACTAAGTGCCAGATAGGGCAGAGTCAGGTTGTGTACCTGGGTCACCTTGTAGGTGGAGGCCAGGTTCAACCACTTCAGAGCAAAATCCAGACCATCATGGACTGGGTTGCTCCAACCACCCAGACTCAGGTTCGAGCTTTCTTGGGCCTGACTGGTTACTATAGGAGGTTTGTAAAGGGATATGGATCCATTGTGACCCCCTTGAATGACCTCACCTCTAAGAGGATGCCCAAAAAGGTTCAGTGGACTGTCAGCTGTCAGAAAGCTTTTGATGACCTAAAACAGGCAATGTACTCTGCTCCAGTGCTCCAAAGCCCCAACTACTCCAAAGAATTCATGGTTCAAACTGATGCTTCAGAGGTGGGGGTAGGTGCTGTGTTATCACAACTGAATGAGGAGGGCCAGGATCAACCAGTAGCTTTTAATAGCAGAAGGTTGACCCCCAGAGAGAAACGTTGGTCAGCTATAGAGAGGGAGGCCTTTGCTGTGGTCTGGGCCTTGAAGAAGTTGAGGCCATACTTGTTTGGCACCCACTTCATTGTTCAAACAGACCATAAGCCCCTCCTATGGCTAAAACAGATGAAGGGTGAAAACCCCAAACTACTCAGCTGGTCCATTTCCCTACAGGGGATGGACTATACAGTGGAACATAGACCTGGGAGCAACCATGCCAATGCAGATGGCCTCTCCAGATATTTCCACTTAGGACATGAAGACTCAACTGGTCAAGGTTAGTTTAATGTCCCTGCGTTTGGGGGGGGGGGTTATGTAGGAGAGTGGCATCGACTGCATAGTTACCCCCAACTTTTTGCTGATGTTTTGACTGTTTTATGACTCTAGCCAGGCTGTGGCCCTGCTATCCAGGACCCCAGCCTATCTGCTTCCTCTCTTAAACGATGTGAGTACCCTAGGTACAAACCAATTGGATACTGAGGATGCCCTGACAGTCCCTTGTAGATGGTACCCTAGGTACCCAGGGCATGGGTCCCTCAGTAGGCCTACCAGGGCTGCAGCACTTATTGTGCCACCCTGGGACAGCCATACAAACTGACACCACCAGACCACTACTGCAGTCTGGGTAAGGTGGTGCTATCCCCCCTTACAGGGATATAGGTACCCTATATCCCGCCCCATTACAACACATATTCTCTCATAGGTCACCCCTATAGCAGGCCTTGCTGATCCTACAGGGCAGGGTGCTGAGGTATGAGTGAGGGGGGACCCCTACCTGAGTAGGGCCTCTCTGCAACCTTCGTAAAATCATTGCTGGGTTGTTTGTAGTGTAGCCATACCATATACTCTTAACCGCATTATAAGTCTATCACAATAGCGTGATAACTTGAGAATGGCTACACAGAACCATATCGTGTTTGCTGTCAAACATGTAGGAATCCTACCCCCAGTCCAGCCATGGGCATGAGGGCACGATTCCCCCCTGCTAGAGGGGCGATATGGGAAAGCGGCAGAATTTAGACACCAATTTAAAAGTGCACACGTAGTACAAAAGGCTACTACCCGCCACCCACATGACTCTGGCTGGCTGTTGCTGGGGAAAATCCCAGCCTCGCCAGCTGGACAATAGGGCTCCTGTGGCAGGGAGGTGCTAGCATCTCCCCAGACAGGATATGTGGATTGGAACTGGGTGGGTGCACCATATGTTGCCTTTCAGAGTTGCACGTAGGCAGCTACAGCGCTTACATTCTGCATACACCGCCTGGAACCGGTTCAGGGGCATCCTGCCCATCGCCCAGGCGGGAAACACACAAAGGGGAGAGGGTGTAGCCACCCTTTCCCGCCTCACCTCTCATTGGTGGACACTACTCTGGACACTCCCCTAATCTTGGGGATAAAGGTGAATAACGTGGCCCCAGAGCCTCAGATTAATCTTGGACTTCACAGACTTGACCTTCGACGAGCTGCTGCCCAGCTGACTGAAGAAATCTCCCTTGGGGTAAAGGAGTTACCCCCCCCTGCTTGGCAGGCACCTGAAACACTGCAAGTGACCCGGTTGGAACTTCGCTGCTCCTACGGACTGAGCAAGTCTGAGCACCGTGGACCACATGGGTGCCGAGATTCCTAATACCCCAGGACACCAGCCACCTCTTGCATAGGACACGACCCTGACCAGTGGGACGGTTGTGCTTTGGCCCAATTTTGCGCCAACTACCAAGCAGCAATTGTGCCAAAGATCAGCGCCCTAGCCCCCTCCGGTGGCCCGTGGGCTCCCTTTTATGCACTCCATTTTTCTGCCTTCCGCGGTCCCTTGTCTCTCGACTTGTGGGCCTGAGCGGAGGACAATCTCGACTTCCAAGAGTTCCCCTGGTTGCTTCAGGCCTGCTCTACAGTCTCTCCAAAGGAGACCTCTCACAGACCTCGTGGGTCTGCACCAGTAGCTGATTTGTTCATCTTGCATGGGTTGTGGTTGCCAAGGCTTAGTGGATCCAATCCAGACACTAACACCGCAGCGACACTCACCCGATGTGGTACAGTCGCCCTCCAGAAGCTGGCCTTCCTTGATGCCTCCCGGAGCCCGTGGCTGCAGATCCAAGCTACACCTCTTTCCACTTGAAGCACCCGACATTGAAGGGCTCTTTCCTTTGAGCTCTCTGGTCACTGTGCCGTGACCCAGACTCTGTCCCCTCTGCTTTCAGGTTATTTTCTACAAGATCTACAACTTCAATCTTCACGGCATCATCGACGCTTTTGGTTAGCAGCAGTTTTGTACATTTTCCCATTGAAAATCAGCCCGCGACCCGACATCGAAAACAACCTATGCACCCGGCTTCCCTGGTGCAGGTAACAGTGGTACCTCGGTACTCTCGTGGTAGTGGGCTCTTCAAAAGCTTAACTCTAAGTTTTTAACTTTGAACTCCTGCTAGAAGTGACTTTAATCTGTTTAAATCAAACCGCGACATTCTCCATAGGCTTTAATAGAGATCCCGATAGCAGCTATTTCCACTGCACGCGCCTCCCGTGGGTCCCCTTCCTCATAACCTGGGGTGGATTCTTAAGGGGCCAGCGATCCTAAATGCCCTAGGCATTGTCTGTAGAATTGTCGTGGTTCTTATACCACTTTTTTAATATATGGTTTGGTCCCTCCGGGGCCCTGTGATTCCAGTGCTATTTATTGTATCTATCAATGCTTGTTTGAATTGTAACTTTGCCTCTAGCCTCATTAAGAGACTTGTGGGATTCTGTTTAGAATAAATACATATATTTTATATATATACCTGTGTGGGATACTCTTTCATTTGGTCATTCAAGAGGTTATCTATGGTAAAACAATAAGCTTAACACTCCTTCAAGACTTAGCCTGAAGGCTGCTCTCCACAGCTACCACTAGGATAGCTTTCTTTAAAGGTTGTCTTAAACCTATCATCAATAAGAGTCGAATTGGACTGGTGCAAGGTGTCCCCTATAACTAGGAGACAGCATATGCCAGGCAAACTTCTCACAAGAAACATATAAATATTTTTCATGGGCCCCAAACAAATTGCAACCAGGACTAGTTAGTTTAATATTTATGTTATTATTCCAATCTTGTTTGTTTCATTATCAACATTTTACACCTATTTTCATTTATAAAGTTCTAATTTGTTGTAACTTCGTGTTTCTTCTTCTTCCTATTAATATTAATATTCGTAGTAGAAGAATTATAACTATTTCTATTATTATTATTATTATTATTATTAAGAATAAGAATATTACCACTTCTACTAATAATAATATCAATAATAATGTTTAATTGTTATTGTTAAGTGCCCCTACATTTTGAGTATTTGTTACTTATTTGTACCTATATTACAAATGCAGGTGTGGTTTTGAAACAGAAACATACATTTTAAAGGCTGAATCATTCATGTTTTTTCTGATTTGGGTGTAAAAGTGATATTTGAAACTTTGCTCTAGTGAAAACGACCTTCTGTTAAACATGAAAAACAAAAATAACCGTACACTAACAATAGGTTGGGGAATTCCTTGATTCCCCAAAACTGAGGATCAGTACATGTGCATTTCCTAAAATGTTTCCTCTTTTAACCTGAATTGACATTGAAGTCTATTATAGGCTCGTAGGCCACATGTGAATACACCCACTATATTGTAGTTGGAAATATCTTCCATTGAAAACACAGTTAATGAGTATGTTCACTTTGCTTCTAAACCAAAAAAACTTATCTAAAAAAACATTTAGTGAAAATCCTTTAGAGCAAGACTAATGTAAAAAGATAAAAGCTGTCTACAGTGAAGCTTCCCTTATCTTCAGTGACGTTCTGCTTTTGTTTAATGTAAAAAATAGGTTGAATGGCAAGGTAACCTTCATTATTGTCCTTTTATACTTTCTATACATAGAAACAAAGAAATGTCTATAAGGAAGGTTCTCTTTTTGTCTCTACTTGAGTAGAAGAAAGAGTAAAAAATGCATATTTAAATGCTCCTGATTATATTGGCATTAAATGCAATATGGGTGTAGGCCTCATCATGGGACCAAGACAGCTCTGGTCACGATCACTTATGATATACGGATGGCTGTGGACAGGGGTCAGTGGGTGGGTCTAGTACTCCTGGACATATCTGCAGCATTCAATATTGTGGATCACTCCATCCTTGGTGGGATTTCGTATAGCTGGAAAAGCCTTAGACAGGTGCGGCTATCATCTATCTGACCGCGAGCAGGTAGTACAACTCCCTCCTTTTTGCTCCAGCTTTGTCGCACTAAAGCAGGGAGTTCCGCAGAGCTCCTCTCTCAGTCCCACTGTGTTTAATGTATACATCCGGCCTCTCATTAAACTCATATGTGGGCTGGGAATTAACTGCAGCTGACAGTTTCATACATCCAAGGCTCTGTGGGGTCGTTTGACTCTTTTCACCAGTGCATGAAGACAGTAGTTGACTGGCTTACAAACAACTCGCTGCAGTTTGATGCTAGCAAAATGGAGACCATGATCTGCTGATGGGGAGGGCAGGCATACGTCATCTAAATGATTTCTTCTCGACAGGAGATGGGTCAATTCCTGTATGGGCACACTCCGTACCAGATGTGGGATTACAACTAGACTCTACCCTCTTGTTAGTAGAGTATGCAAAGAAGACAGCCACTATCTGCTTTGCTCTGAAGAGAACTTTATGTAAAATCCTCCCACGTCTTCTGACTAGTTGGCACTCCTGCATCATCCGTAGTTCCATCAAAAGCCAGATTGATTATTGTAATGCCCTTTTCATTGGTGCACCTAAGACAATGAAGTATCTCTCACGAATTCAAGCTGCCAAACTGGTGCTTTGACAGAAATGGAGTTTCTCCAACTCTACAGCCCTTAACTCCTTGCATGGGTTGCCAGTAAAAAACAGAATTTCTTCTAAAGTAGCCTGCTTGATGCTCAAGACGGTATACCAGCAGACACCTCACATCCAGGCAGCTAGGATTGCTCCGTACCAACCAGGCAGATTACTCCACTCAGTCTCTGTGCTAAAACTCCAGATTCCTAAGTACAAGAAAGCGAGAGCCAGGGGCAGAGCCTACTCAGTTCAGGGACCCAAATTGTGGAATATTATACCAACACAATTGACTGACTCAGGACCCTTTATCAATCAGGAAGTTCCTGAAAATGTGCATCTACCGGCAGTAGTTTACCCTCGGAATGGTCAGGCTTATGTCCTCCAGCACCAGGATACCCGTGAGGTTGCAGCTGCGCTTGACAAATGTTTTATAATAATGATACTAATAATGCATGTTCAAGCTATAACTATGTAGCTAGGGCTGCAGTCCCATGACACATGTATATTGTGTATATATTTTTCCCTATGTAAAGGAATGTGAATTCATTATTCAGGGCATGGAAGTCTAGACCTTAGTAATGAAACATGATCACATTAAAACAGATTTGAACTTGGAAACCAAAGTAACACTGTTTTGCTCTAAAGTCCCAGAAGCTAATGGGAAGTATATCACAGCCAGTGGCGTCACTATCGCACATATTTGATATACAGAGGCAAATTTGGAAGTAGAGCATAACATCTGTGTATTGCATTCTGATTTAGAGATTTGCGGAGAAAATTCATTAATGATGTGTGTTAAGACTATTAGCATTGATTTTGCGCTGTTTTCGCTCTGTAATTCCCATCAGCATTTTCTTCATGTTAGTAGCAAAATTACTACGTCTTTATGGTATGTTTTATTGCATCACTGATGCAGTAAAATCTCACAATTCAGAGTCGTTTTACTTCTACACTGTAAATAATGTTGAAATGGGAAACTGTGCAGTAACTGGATTACTGCACCTTTTACTTGTTAAATCAGGTGTCCATTAGACTAGATGACCATGAGCTCATCAATTTGTAGTCAGGCAGAAGACTAGAGTATACATTCACCAATCAGTATTTTGTCTTGTTGCTTTGTTATGTAGGCCTTTCTTTCTAATGCCCACCACAAAACCTACTGTTTCACACCAAAGTGATGTCTCTTTCCTCCTTTGTCATGATTCTTCACAGATTTAAAATCTATAACTGAGGATGGCGCTGCCCAAGCAACTCAATCATTTCCTACATCTGCTGTCACCTTCACTAACAATTCAAAATGAAACAGCTTCATTAAAACAGAAGTACATCCACACGACAAAGAAGAAACAGCGGAAATCACCATTGAGAGTTTCATCACAGATGCACATTTCAGCAAGATGCTGATTCTGATCAGCCATCACAGATGTACATAAGAGCAAGACATTGAGCCTCATCCTCTCCGTCTTCAAGGCTAAAGCAAAATCATCAAATCTGCTATGTTAAACAGAATGCCAATGATGATGCCATATTTCTTTCCCCTCACATGCTTCTGTTCTCCGGATTCTTAGAATATGTGCTAAACTTGCAAATATTGTATAAATTGCTACACTTCAACTGATGGGATGTGTGGAAATTAATCAGTATGTGAAGTCTTCATTTACTCTTTCTTCATTCATCTCAACAAGAATAGTACTTTGTTCAGTCATATCTGTATAACTGTTTGTTGTCTCGGGTGGGACCCCAAGGTACACTTTGCCAGATTATAGACAATGGCCTTGTCTTTCAGTATCAGCATGGTTCAGGCAGCAATACTGTTTAGGAATTTGCCCCTCACCAAGTTTACATCTTCTGTACAGTTTCCTCCTACACATGGATCTGTAGAACTCTTCATATTTTGGAAACAGTGTTAAACATTAGATTAAGGGTCAAGAGTTAAGCATATATTAAAAAGAGTGACGCCTGTCACTAGAAAGGCCCAACTTACATGCTCAGGGTATTTATTGATCTTCATTCACCTGTTCAGTGCACATATCTTGGAGAATTCATTATGAAAATCTCTTTAGGCATACTCTGGAGACAGAATTCCAACTGGTGCCAGTGTCAGTTGTGACTGCACATACACATTTCTGATTCACCTGTTGCATCAGGGTGGCTATAGACAATATGCCCTTGGAGAGCAACACATATCTGAGAATCCTCTTTGTCCCTAGGGTCAATTTGAATCAATGAGGTATGAGAATACATGAAACTACAGAAAAGAGCTCCAAGGTATTTGTGTGGCAGGCAAGTTGATTAGTAAATAGGAGGGACAAATGTCATAGCTGGAAAGGTGAATTATTGGGAAGGATTTGAAAATGATCCTTCATGCAACTGAAAGGTAGGAGAGATGTTAAATTCTTCAGGACATGTGTTCCTATTGATTCAAATCCGTACAAAATAGACAAAGCTGTTGAGCACTACATTTTGAACAGAATGTTTCTGTAGCACTGGAAAATAGTAGATATATGGTCAATCAATCCCGATATTGATAAAGGAGTAAACCTCTGTGACTTAATTATGCAATGAGAAAGTCAGACTGTGACTCAAAAGGATATAGAAAAACATGATTAGTAGCCTTTTAATGAAGAATATATATGTCAACAACTGGAACTTGTCCATTACTAAGAAGAAATCACTTAGATCACCATTTTGTATGACGTCAGATTATGAAAACACATGTTGAAATAGTAACAGTTGCCTTTTGAGACAGTAAAGCAATTGTCTCTCAAACAGAAGTGAAATGAGATACTCTCATATCGGGAAGGCTAAAATCCAGCCAAAACTCTACTTTCTGAAACAAGACTTTAATTTAATTGTGTATGTGCAAGGAGTGACTAAGTAACATACTGCTAGATTGGACAGGTAAGGATTTACACACTTAGTAGATTGGCATCCTATGTGTGATTTAAAAAAACGTGCACTGGGTATGGTTAATTGAAGATAGGAACTGAAGTGAGCACCGCGAAGAGGGAGGAAAGAATATTTAGTAGACTCATTAATATTCAAACCTGGTGATTGTGAAAACAATTAAGTAAAATCTTTTACCTGTTAATTAAATCTGTAGCTCTTTAACACCCTTACTGTCTGAAGTAATCTTTTTCTTGTGCATTCTTATGTAAATCACAGGATGTTATGGCTTACAAACAGCATTTGTTGATTAAAGCTGATTTTACCAGAACTGGGACTTGTATGCAGAAACAATAATAACAAATAAAATATACAACCAATGGTTGTGGTGAATAACACATAAAATGCTTTTCCCAATTCAACCAGGGAACATGCTCACGTCCACTCACTTTTCTTACCTGGTTAAAAGATTGTGACATTGAAATAATAATTCTGTCCAAATCCCCTGAATGACAACCACATTTGAAATTAACATTTGGAAGAAGTATAGGTATAATAGTATAATTGAAGGGTGGTTGTAAACCACAAAGAAAGTATAATCTCTGGTTAAGTGAATTCTGAGTTCTGTGGAGAGGCAGGTGCACAGCCAGTTGCTTCAGCTAAAGCCAGGTGTAATCTAGACTGCCCGAAATCTACCTGCAGTCCCTGGTGTCTGCTCAAATTTTTAGTTGAAATGGGACTCCAAATTGGTAGACCCAGCCACCACAGGTTAGTAGTATCTCCTTGCGATTTAACCATCAGCATGGGTTTTCGTTACTACATGGAGGGATTTGTATTACACTACATAAACCTACAGAGCCGCTATCATAAACGCTGAGGGGCCTACTTGTAAAAGTATTTTCGACACAAAGTAGTACTCCCATACATACTTGTATTTACCTTTATGAATTGTCCACAAAACATCTAAAATGGGAATAATTTAATTTTTTAAGGAATAATCATATATAATTAGTACGAATAGAAAGGACTTTGCCATCTTCAGATTTGTACTAATAAGGAGTTGTTGTGCTGGGGCTTATCCAAAAGGCCATGTAAGAAACGATGAAAGAGAACTCTTATAGTACATCTTCCTGCACTCATAAATGCTTTTGTACATTGTCTGAGTGTGCCACTCTACATCATGCTAACACACTAGAGGTTGGACGCCAGCTAACCCCCCAAAAAGTGCCAGCATGCTATTGTGTCATTCCCCATTTCCTGATGGAAGTAGTATTAGGAACCCCATCTGTGACCCTCCCTAAACAATATGCAGAAGTGTTTCAGCATTGAGTTACTGGTTGTGTGGCAACCAGCTGAATGTCTCTGCAGCATTAGCAAATTAAGCATACAAATCAAATCACGTTCCTGCAATTCCTACCCGAACAAAGACTAGAAGAAGACTAGAAGTGAAAACTCCGTTAATGGGTAATATCATCTGCCAAGCAATAGCCAGAGCCACCTGCTAATGAAATGGTTAATGGATATCCCACTGTATAGTCTTGCCTACTTGGTCTAATGCTTTTAGTGATTGTTAAAGTACCACATTTTACAGACAATTACAGCTACCCTATGTACTGAATAATGATTGTGCTTTTCACACATCTGGCTGTGTTACTTGTTGCTGTGATACTTGCTGTACTAGTCAATCAGATAAATGTGTTTCCGGGCTCCAAATTCTTATGTACTTTTAATGGCAGATAAACTGCCCTCAATGTTATTCTTTCCAGAATACCCCCTGTAGAAACATAATAATCAAAGTTGGGATTGTGAGTCACACTTCAACAAATCATCTCACACATGACAACCTGAATTGTGAGCAACAGATTACTTTCTTCTAAATGTCGTGAAATTGGCAGATTTCTCCACACTTACTCTTTCCCTCCAATTTAGGTCTGCCAGTTGCTCTCGTCTACTCTCTCTGACATATCTGGTAAATTTCAAGGAGCAAAAAGCCTCCTGATGAATCACTGACTACTCATCCTTCACCTACTGCAATCTTGCTTGTGACACTTCTTTTATCTGTCGACCAATCTTCTATATGTTCATGGGTTAGGCACACAGCTGTGTGTCCTTTTAGTCACTCCCTTCCCATTGAACGCCTCATATCCATAGTCCTGCTCCTATCCTAAAAACATCTATCAGCTTCTTCTGACCTAAGATCAAAATCTTCTTTCATATATTGAAAGATCCTGAAAGTAGTAAACTTTCTAACTTCATCAAATCTTAATCTTGCTTACTCCACAACATCATCCTCAACATCTTGATCCTTCTAGAAGACACATAAGCTGCAGTCCCTCTGAACACCATCAAACTGCTCAGGTGAACCCAATCTTCCTCAGGAAACCGGTTTTTCACAAAACAAGGCAGTCCTATTTGCAGAAACAATTATCACTTTCATTAACAGAGCTAGACTATTACAAAGAAGCCCATATAGACAAAACATACTTGGTCACAAAAACCTAGACTGAAAGCCCTTCTAAACAATACAGACATCAAGGTTCAAAGCAAAATGTATTGTGCAGCATAAAAGGTATCACAATACATTTACCATAATCATTAACCATACACAGAAATAGAAATATACAAATACAATATAATATATACAGACTTTTAAAAACCTAATAAACAAGAGGCATGAAAGGGCATAGCCAACTAAAAAACTTGCAACAATAGTGGAAATACTGTCGGGCAAAATAAAGCAGACAAACCAACAGCAGCATATAATTACAGAGGCCTAGCGTTAGTTCTAATGTTTCAAACTGACCCTAAAACATTTGCCGTTGCAAAGATACAGTCGGGTATATGTGTACTTTGTAAAAAGAAAGAAAGTTAGTGACCTTTCTTATAATATAGGAACATTTAATGTTGTACTGCCTCAATCCTGCACAGAGAGGGCACACATGACATTGACTTAATTTCTAATCCTTGACAAGTACGTGTAGATGGTGGAGGGGAGAGAAACATTTTTTGCCCTAACCTTCTGTCACGTCTAGACAGAACCCCCAATGGAAACATTATGAAAAATCTTCTCAAAGACTGGGTACTCATTGAATGAAACTATGATTTCTTGTCCTATCTTACCTTAATCATCAAGTGAAACATCCTTATGCTAAGCGGGAGAATGTAGTCATATTTGATTGGACCTTGGTACCCGATTAGGCAGCTTTCATTATCGCTGTGTCTCTGCTGGCCATTCCATCTAGGCATTCACATAATAGATACATCGAGTACCCACAGTTGTCATTCTACATACCTTAACCAGATTATGGTAGAGATTGCTTTAAGACAGACGAGTCTTATGACTTGCATCTTGAAGGTCAAATTAAGCCATGGGACACCCTGTATTCCAATGGAACTAGGGAATTAAGCCCATACAAGCAAAACAATGTTCCAGGAGGAATAACTTGAGAGATATTCAGTGCTTCTACAGGGGCTAATTAACACAGTGGCCCTTTAAAACAATCATGTGCTACAAAGTGATGAATTTGAAAATGTAATCCTTTGTCCTTGTCTTCCGTGTGCATTAAATGCACACATGATTAAGAGCAAAAAGTTGATGTTTCAACCCCTAGAAGTAATTTGAACAGGGTTTTCCTTAGGACAAAATGGCAGCAACCTGACCTGGATGAACATGTGTCAATACAAAATATCGAAGAGATCCAGGACAACAAAGGTCCTGCAGAAATCATTGGGGCCACAAATGCCCTGGAAGATAATTTCAATAAGAGTCACACCCTTTCTGTCTTTTTCCACCCTATGTTTTGCCTTTTCTGCTAGTTTTTCTCCCCTCTGTTTTGCCCTTTTTTGCTCTGTCTTGTCTTTTTTGCTTGTTTTTCTGCCCTCTATTTTTTTTGCCTTTTCTGCTTGTTTTTCTGCCCTCTGTATTGCCTTTTTCTAGTTTTTCTACCCTCTGTTTTGCCTTTTTCTGCTTGTTTTTCTGCCTTCTGTTTTGTCTTTTCTGCTTGTTTTTATGCCCTCTGTTTCACCTTTCTCTGCTCCTTTCTTCCCTCTTTCCACTTTTTCCCTCTTCCTGACATTTCACCCCTCTTTCCACCCAGCGCCGTGCCCTCCCCCAGTTCCTACTTAATGGAGGCTGCAGTATGGCTAGATTTAGAAGGTCCTCGTGCCAGCTCCCCCTGGGACAGTTCTCCTGTCCAGCTTGCCCACAGTCCGCTACCCTCTGCTGCCTATCTACCTTCTGCCCTCTGTTTGTGCCTTTCTGCTCATTTATTGCTGTGTTTTGCCTTTTCTGCTTGTTTTTCTGCCCTCAGTTTTGCCTTTTTCTGCCCTCTGTTTTACCTTTTTCTGCTCGTTTCTCTCCTTTTCTCACAGTTTCCTCAAGACGCGGCTTATTGATGGAGACCTCTCACCCCAGCTCCCCCCAGGGGAGAGGGTGCAATGCTCTACAAATGCTGATTGATTGATTAAACATAGCCCTACCCTAATAAAAACACGACTCCAAGGATAATGGCTATAAATCTCAATGCCAATTCAACCTTTAAATGTTCCCTGGCCAAGTGCAGTAAAGTTCTCAGAAAACTAGTCTCTGTTCTGACCATCCTATCTGAGCACAGGTTAAATGGCCCACAATTGCCCCATAAAAAATGCATCTACAGACGTAATCAAAAAGAAAATTGGAGATAGAGTGTCTTCCAAAGTGAAGGCCAAACTTACTATATCAATTGCCGTATGATTCAAAACCAATCACTGTTTAACATCTGAGGATTCAAAGAACTGTACCCCCCAAAAAATACTCAAGAACTCCAAGAGGAGTATTGTTTCTTTTCCCTCCCTATTAATCTGAACAATACAGAAATGAATTAATTCACATAGGCTTATGCCACAAATACCACATCTGCAGAGTTGTGTCCACATGCTTCTCTATGACTGCTAGTGAATGTTTGCTACCATGTCTCTTTTTGACTTAGGTTTCATGCTCCTCTTTGTCCTGTTGCCTAAATGTTTAACCTGAGCACCCACTATCAGTACAGATGTATTCTGTAAGGATTGTCATGTCCCATGAAGACGCCACTTCCACCCTTTTGATGAATGGATATACTTACCTGATTTAGAAGATTAGCTGCATTCCTCTTACAGCAACACTCCAAAACCCTTCAAAACCCTTCAAGGAACTTGACTTTAAGCTCCTCGTTAATTTGCCATCTGTCAGTGCAGTAGCCATAGATAGCTATCAGCCTACTGTCTGGTCTCACATGGCCATCAAAGTCACCATGAGGCCTAACGGCGGTCCATCTGTAAAACTTCTTCAAATTCATCAGCCAATGGAAGTCTGACTTCTTACAGACCCATGAGAGAGAGAATCCTCCTGGTGTTGGTCTGGAATCATATCTGTGTCCTTACTGACTCGGAATTGTCTCTTCACGTTGCACTAGAACTTGCAGTTATTGAGAAACTGTTGTACATGGTGTTCTCTTGTTAACTAGTGGTGGGGTCCAGGATATCTATAGCCTCTCATTGGTGAGACAAATTATTATTATTGTTAGCCATACATATGCAAATAATTCACAGCCAATTTCTCAAAACTAGCTTGCCACAGTTCCGAGAGAATCTAGAGATTACTGTCTCTAACCACTGCCATTTAATGGCTACATTATAGCTTCAAGTGAAAGCTCAGGGTTCTGTCTTTGCCCCTATCTACTAATATGCTAATGACATCCAAATACACCTGTGCATCAGAGGGCTAAAAAAACAAACACATTTAGCATGTTTAAATGTCTACAGAAACATCCTAACCACTGGCTTATGCTCATGTCACCTTTTAATCACCCCCATCATTACAGTCGCCTGCTTTTGCTTCTGCTGAGACTTCAACATATGTGATACACTATTAGAGAGCTTTGGTGAGAGCACCCTTTTTTCCCTCCCAGTTTGCTAGATGCAACACTTAACAAATTATTAATATCAAGCTGGTCATTTCTAACCCCTACTATATTTGCTTTGAAAAATACCAACTCTATAGAATCCAACATGCTCCAACAATAAAAACTCTGAAAGTAAATTTTTTCTGTCTTCCTCATTTCTAGCCAGAGAAATCGTCCTTTTTATGCAAGATGACCTACTTTTATGTGAGCAGTAACTCCATGCAAAAATGGATGTATCACCTGCAGATTATTTAATTGATAGCGTAGCGTGTGCTATATGAAGACCAAAGCTTTAGCAAAACATGATTTAGCATAACATAATGGAACAAAAATAACATAAAAATGCACTACTTGACAGAGCAAATTATAAAAGATGTATAGCTTGCCAAAGTATAATATACCATTACTAAACATAACAGTAATACCTGTCCTGATGCTAGAGTTTTATTTCTTGACAGAATAAAATAGTAAACATTGATTACCAATTTGACCGAAACGCTACTTCCAAGCTTTATTATTAGATCATGATTTCCTCTTTCTCCTCTGGTGTCATCACTGGTCATCCAAAAGGGTATTATTACTCTGATCAACCAATCACACCTTCATCCCTTTGACCTTTATATTACTGGACCACTGCTTTTTTTCAAATCCTTACAAGATGTTTGAGGAATGTGTTGCTGTCTATCTACAGCAACACTAGGAAACCTAATGGCAGCGAATCGGGGCCAACTTATCAAGAGACAAAAACTCTAATAACTTCTGTGTTTACAACATCCTGCTTAAAAATCAAGCCTGTATTCTATCCTCTTCACTAATTTCCTTAGAACTGTTTGGAATGTTTGGTGCTGTGAATAAAATAACTTAAAAATGCACTACGTGATAGAGCATATTATAACAGATGTATAGCTTGCCATAGTATAATATACCATTACTAAACATAACAGTAATACCTATCTGGATGCTAGATTTCTATTTCTTGACAGAATAAAATAGTAAACATTGAATACCAATTTGACCGAAACGCTAACACGCTACTTCCAAGCTTTATTATTACATCATGATTTCCTCTTTCTCCTCTGGTGTCATCACTGGTCATCTAAAGGGGTATTATTACTCTGATTAAACAATCACACCTTCATCCCTTTGACCTTTATATTACTGGACCACTGTTTTTTTCATATCCTTACAAGATGGTTCTGGAATGTGTTACTGTCTATCTACATCTACACTAGGAAACCTAATGGCAGATAATCGGGGTTCAACTTATCAAGAGACACAAACTCTAATATCTTCTGTGTTTACAGCAGCCTGCTAAAAAATCAAGCTAATATTCCATCCTCTTCACTAATTTCCTTAAAACTCTTTGGAATGTTTGGTGCTGTGAAGTCCTTTTTGAACATATTGGAAACATGAAATTGGTGGTAAACCATGTCCCTGCGAAGCTCCAGTTCCTTCATCACATATCACTCTTACTCCACTTCTACAACATATTATCTGAAAGACTCTTACTTTCCCATTTTGTTGTACATGAAAGTAATTTAATCATTACTCAAATTATCTTTCTTAATATGTACCTTGCGGTGAGGATATAATGTACCTCTGTGAGCTAGAGAAATTTGATCAGGGAGTGCTAAGGGTCCCATTAGGATATCCGCCCGCCACCCTAGCGGTGCTGGGACTGGCCGCCAGTGGTGCGGCCGTCCCGCACTGGTAATAAGGATGCCACCGCCATGGTGGCATCCCGCATATATTACATTGTGGCGGGCAGTGCTGTAAGCAGCACCCGCCACAATGCAATATATGCATGTTGTTCCTTGGCATGCACAGCGTGACTGACACCGTGCGGTGCCTGCCACCTTGTGCATGCCAATGTTGAGGGGTACTATGGGTATCACCCAAGTGCAGGCCCCCAAAGAGAACTCCGCATGCCTTTCCATGGCGGAGTCTCTGCCATGGAAAGGCATTTTGCCGCACACATCATAATATGGATGGCGGTGCCTGCAAGGCACTGTCACCATTTTATGGGCCTTTTCCACCCGGTAGCCAATCGTGACGATTGCCTACCAGTGGAAAAGCGGCGGACAGTCTTTCCGTCTGCCGCGGTTCCCCCCGCCATGCTAATGTGGCGGGGGTAAAAGGCCGTCCGGCGAGGTGTTTTGGAAAGGCAGATCGCCACCGCTGGTTGGGCGGTGGCGATCCGCCCGCCATGCTAATAGGCCCCTAAATTTGGAAAATCCTATTGACTCAGTTCTCCTATATGGAGATTTAAACAACTCATTAGCAATTCTCATCTGTGTCAAGGATATTATACTTAATAGCACATTATAGAATATACTGCTCTTGCTCTTCTCTAATTTCAAATTGAATAAAAAGGAAAATAAGCCAAAGGAGATAAATAAAAGGGAAGATAGAAGAGGAACATTCAGAAAATTATATAATTTTTAACTAACTTCTGATTAAGAGCACTAATTAAGATAAATTAAATATACCTGAAGAAATACCTGTGCCTGAAAGTGCCCATCAGTTTCTTATGACAAGGCCGATATCACAGACACCAGCAGGAACATCCACCAGAGCGAGGCTACCTCAATACTAGTGTAGAAAGTACAAATGTCTTCATGTCTTGCTCTGACTCGACCTTCAGCAAGAAAATCTTAACAGTAGAAAAGAGCACCACTGTCCAGCTCATTAAACATAGTACATTACACCCACAGCTGTAATTGAGCAGCAAAGTGGATCTTGAGAGAGCCCTAGTACTGCCTCCTTTGGAATACTGCACTACCTTGGATTACAATTAATAGCCCTAAAAGAAGAGCTGATTTTGCGACTGTTGGTGGCCAGCAGTCAGTGGAATAAAAAATAAAGAATCAAGGTCTCTGCACAAAGCACATAGTCCTTTAGAATAATCAAAGATAGGGTGCAGTCCTCTGACACATGTTACAGGATTGCCTGATGGTTCTGCTGAGCCTATTATCTGCTGGGGAAATCTACCATGTTGAAGAAGGCATCAGTTGCAATCCAGGCTTGTCTGGGACCACTTTCTCACGAAGATGGAACTAAGCTACCCCATAAGGACACTTAGAAACGTTCCATCTGCTGAGGCCTTATTCCAACCACTTTAGTTAACCAGCATAACACCCTCCCCTCAGCAAAGGCACAAGGATGACAATCAGAAACACCTCAAGATCTGATGTCCGATCACATGATATGTATATAAACTTCTTAACCCAATTCTCAATTTATTCCTGTTTTCCAACTATTTAAATTGCTGGGCCTTATTCGAACAAGTGATTGCAATTATTTCCCAGTGGCTATAACCTATAGTGTTTTTCTGACCAGCAAGTTATCCATGCTAACAAATGAAGCAATAGTGTGGTTCAATACCAACTAAAAAAATGATGGCACAAGTAAATTGTCATATAATTGAAAAATAAAACTATAGAATGATGTAACTGAGGTGCCTACAAAATAATATGAAAACATGCTGAAAAAACTGAGTATTTTTTGTATATTACAAAAAAAAAAAGAAGCACATGGAAGTTTACTAAAATTGGTCTGCTATATTTGATAACTTCAAATGTAAAGATGCAAAGGCTTGGTGCCGAAAAAAATACGTCAGTGAAAGCCCAAAACTAACAGAAGTGAAATGCATATTATACACAAATATCTTATATGACCCATCTACCACATAAATAAGTTTGCCCGCAGCTAAGGATAGTGGTTTAATATTCCAAAACCTAAGGTAATTGTTGTAGCAGTTCAGCAATCAATACATTTCCATCCTCCGTGTCTTGAAGAGAGCCCAAATCTCTATATTAAAAGAAACCCCAGAGACCTATTTATCTTTTTTTTATACATTTGTTGAAAGAAGCAGTATTTATGATAAATGCCCATGAGCAGGGAAAATGTGTAAGAAGGTTGTGCTTCTGGTCTTCATATTTGCAAAAATGTACTTATGCATTTGCAAAGCTTTCAAATTGGCCTTAACATATTTGCCATTTGCAGAAGGGTTTATGTAGGGGTACCCAAAAAAGAAACATTTTTTTGTCTTTTATGCAGCCAGTGTGGTATTAAAAACATCCAACATATTTTATGCATATAATGACATATTGACTTTACGGCTCCATTTTCTCCAGTAGATCAACATATATTATGGGAAAATGGCTTCCACACAAATATATGAGCTACAATAGGAGTTTGTGCATACAAATGGCTTGCTAAAAATGCAGCTACTCGCAAGGTCCTTAATATGACGTGTTTTAGCTCTGTTGTCTTTAAATTTGTTATTTCACATTAGATGTTTCTATCAAGTTGGCTGTTTTATTGCACTATAAACCCTTTAAAAATTAATTAGAAAAATATGATCAAACTACTTTTGCATTTAGAAGGAAAAGTTATCCAAGGTATTGATACCATTGAAAAATCAGAAAGTTGGATTAGTTCTAGATGTGTATCTAGAAATCATATTATGTAGGACATTCTCCAGAAAATGCTATTCATTTCTTTAAAAAAGCGCTGATAGCTAAATGTAAATCATTGCCTTTTTAATGTTATGGCAATCATGTGTTATAGTCATAATATGGCATAACATGTGGATGTTTGTGTTTTCATGCTGTTTCTCACATGCTTTCCCCACTTTTTGACACCAAAAACATTTTGTGAAACACCTCAATTTGTAATCCCAATATGGTTTGTAACCTATTAAAGGCCCATCAGGATTACCGCTGCAACTCATAAAAAGGCCCTATGAGTTGTGTCCAACGTTAACTGGGGTAGCTTTATGATTCATAGATTAGAAAAAGTTTCAGGACAATATTCAACTTTAGCAAATGGGGGATGCAAGGTACATCATTCAGGCTCTGAATAGAATTTTAAGGGTGTATGTCGAAACCACGCAGGCGTATTTCCACGCATGCCTTTACAACGTGGTCCCAACCCTAAACATGTCTTTACAACGCACTCCTTTACCCCGCAAGTCATTACAATGTCTTGCTTTAGGGAAAGTGTTGGAGCTGGAAGGGTATAATTTACTATTCCAATTCCAGTCTGTGCAACAGTACGGAAAATGTTGGACTTAGAAGGTCCAACAGCAATCCAATAACACTTCCCTTAAGTCAAGTCGTTGTAATGACTTGTGGGGTAAATTAATGCATTGTAAAGAGGTGTTCGTGGTTCGAACCATGTTGTAAATGCACAGCGTGGTTCGGGCCACAGAGTAAAGGCTGTTTCCAGAATTTTAGACATGGCAGGTTAGATGATGGATCAACCTCTCTGAAGTAATGTTTTTTCTTTTAATTACTGTCATTTAGATCTGTATATTTAAGACAAATATTAAGAAAATGAAACATAAGGCCAACTTAAACTGCAACACTTTTTGTAATGGTGAGAATAATTACATATGCTATTTATTAGAAAATTACGCTAATGTTTGCAAATCGCTTCTTGTGAATTACAAAATTTAATTTTTATTAATTGAAATGTTTGTAATTTAAGTAATGTATATACATAGATATTGTTTTTTGTTTATATGAATTTAACAAGTGAATGCAAACAGATGTGTGTTGTTTGTAGTTTGTATGTTTTTATAATGCTAAATAAACTTTAATAAAGATGTAACCATTCAATAACCAAGCTTGTCTATTTGCCATCTTAAAACTCTAAATAACTGAGATGTTTGTCAGAGTTCTTTCACATCCGCTGTGATCATTAATGTTTAACACAAACCTTGAGGTGATCTGAGGAACGAGTTTCAGTGCAACTTTCAAATTTATGCTGGTGACAAAGAAAAATACCCTAAACTTGACTACAGCAAAAGAAACCTCCACTAATCGCAGACTGCCTAACAACCATCAATGTTTTAATGAAAGTGGTCTCTTTTTCTCTCTTCTGAAATTACTGGGTATGAGGTTACTGGGTGCACTTCCATACTTGGTAAAACCACATGTCCGCAGGTACTACCCACATGCTTATCTTAAATGGAAATGTCCCCGGAATCAGGAAACTACATATTTGAAGACTGGGTGTTCCTGGGTCTACATGTTATTCATCATACCAGTGAATTTAAGTCATAATGTCTAGGTTCAGCTGAAATCTTTAATTCCAGCCCCAGTTTTTGCACCTCTGAATACAAGGCTACACCTACTAGATTCTATTGATAAATGTGGGTTGATCATTGTTTTGTTTCTATTTATGCTTTTAGATCTTGATTCTAATATTAAGCACACATGTATGTCTAACACATAATCATACACTTTAAGTTAGTATTCACTCAGATTTTCGAGCCCATGTATGATGTTGCTATGCTGTTTTTATAGCTGGATCATTAAATACATTTTTTTTTGCTTTGTTCTCATTTCCACGATTGGGTTTGGTTGTCTTCTCATTTAGGGAGGACTTGGCCTGCCAGTTCAGAATGATCTTTTGTTATAACTGTCAGTAGAGGCACATTCTAATGATAATGTGAACCATACATGATAGAATGGAATGGGGATCTGATAAAGTACCAGTGATTAAGATTAATTCAAGTAGTCAATTAATTGCAATTTTCTTTTCTCAGACTGTCACATATCATTGCATGTCCAAATATACATGAGGGTTGTGTGATGTAACAGCACATGCATTAACCATGAATGCCGGTTCCACGCAATCTGAACAACACAAGTCTTGACCACGAATATGCCTTTACCATGCATGCCTTTACAACGGTTTATGCATTGTCAAAGCATGTATGGTAAACACATTTCCGTGGTTAAGACTTGCCCCCTCTGCCCCCGCCCTGAGTCCTAAAACGATTCACTCCCTCCTGTAAACCAAACCCCAAGCCCTAAAAACTTCCCTGCCTCCAGTACTAAATACTACCCCACCCTCACCTAAGCCCCAAAAATGTACCCAACCTCCCCCTGAGTCCTAAAAATAACCCCTCCCTTGCCTAATCCCTATAAACTACCCGACCCCCGAGCCCTAAAAACTACCCCTAAAAAACTACCCCGAACCCCCACCCCTGAAAACTACCACAAACCTCCTACCCCTGAAAACTACCCTCAACCCCCTACCCCAAAAACTACCACGAACCCCCACCCCTGAAAACTGCCCGAAACCCCACCCATGAAAAGTTCCCAGAACCCCCACCACCCCTAAAAACTACCCCAAACCCCCACCACTAAAACCTACCCCGAATCCCCACCACCCCTGAAAACTACCCCAAACCCCCACCACTCCTGAAAACTCCCACAAACCCCCACACCCCTGAAAACTACCCAAAATCCCCACCCCTGAAAACTACCATGAACCCCCACCCCTGAAAACTACTCCAAACCCCACCACCTCTTAAAACTACCCCAAATTCCCTACCCCTAAAAACTACCCCGAACCCCCACCACCCTTGAAAACTACCCCGAAGCACCACCACCCGCAAAAATTCCCACTAACCCCCCCGACCCGGCCCCAGCCCCACTTACCTGTCCGTGTCCTCTTCCCAACACACCTCTTTCAAGTCCTCGCCCATTCCGAACACTAGAGCACATTTGCCTTAACCACAGATATGCGTGGTTAAGGCTAATATGTTGTTTGGGTAAGTATGGTTACACTTGCAGGCTTCCGGAACTCGTGGCTCTGGCCTCGTAGTTCCAAATGTTTGCCATTCATGAGGAGGGCAGCAAGTGTCCCCATTTAAGACACAGTGGCACTGACTGCTGATAGTGCCTATGGAACCAGAACAGTCGAAGGGTAGTGGATTGACCTAAAAATACCTTATTGAGCTTGAGAATCCCTTGAGATTTTTTAAGAGACCCTCTCCCACCGGAGTTCTCCGGTGGCATGCTTCATCATCAGGTCTGCACTTAGGCACCTAATGTATGTAGCTCAGATATCTCAATCTGGTTTTACTGTGTATCTGGAAATCAGAGTAAGGTAAAAAAAAATAAAGAGATGTGACTAGGGTTGGTAATGATCCTTGTACCGGGTCTCGTGGCTTTCCTCAGGACCTTACTGTGAGCGATCCCTATATAGGGACCAGATTGGGATACCTGAGGTAACTGTAACACACATTTCACCGATCCCACTAACAATCTTGTTTAGAAGTGGTCCCACCGTGATGAGGATCAGCCCACTCATCCACATTAGGTGCCTCACTGTCGACCCGATGATGAAGTATGTCACTGAGGATCTCAGTAGGTGATGGTCGAAAAAAAAACAATCTTAAGGGATTCCATGCCCAATGAGGTTTTTTTTATGGGAAACCACTCCCCTTTGCTTTTTCTGTTTACGAAGTCGAATGGAGATAGCCCTAGTACTTTTACCTCCCCATTTTTGATCCGTTATAGTGCCTATTAACCACCTCCTCCAAGATGCTTGCTTGAACTGTCTTCAAAGGCACTTCATTTTTCAAAATGCTGATCATGCACACATTAACACAAATAACTAAAATCAGAATACAATGATTGCAAATGAGCATGGGTCTCACAAACAATATCAAAAGCATGACCTTTGGAGTTTAATTTATTTTAATAACCAGCTTTACACATACCCTGAATGTGGCAGCCCTGTTAGTTGTATGAGAAATATTGGTTATCAAAATCTAATCCAAGAGTAATGCTGTTGATAATATTTATTTCTGGAGTCTGAAATGCTGCATCCTCGACTGCTATGGAGCTGATGCTACCGTCTCTGATGGTGATGCTGCTGCCTACTATGAAGCTTTTTGTAGAAATAACTAGAGGTATCATTACTGCTTGTAGTCACACATGGCCAATTATTAATCATACAATTGCTGCTTCTTTAGCTAGTTAATGTCATTGCTGACTGTGTGAAGACAATATACCGGAGGTGGTATATCAGCTGATTGAAGTAGCAAAGGTGATTGCCAGATAGAAGGCACCGTAGTTTTGAAAAATGTTTCCTGGAAATGCTGCTGCTTGCATTTGCACTACTGTTTCTGCAAGAGTTGCAACTTGACAGTACCAGTGATGTGACAGTAAATGAAGCAATATTGTTGCCAACCGTTTCTGTATCCCCTTGAGATGTGCATGTACTTGCCTGATGTTCATATTCTAGTGTCCTAGGGAAATGAATCTGTCTGCAAGTTTCATCCTTCAAATACTGAAAATCCAAAACACTGTACAAGTAAGGGAGTGCAAAATATCTAACTGTGGACAAAACTTGGGCTTAAAGAACTCAAACAGTTAATGGCATCTTGGATGTTTAATGGTAATCAGATGCAGTATTAATAAAGTAGATATAAGTATCATGCCACCGTATTTTGTATTTTTTGCAATGTAGGCATTGGCACATTCATCTATACAAATGGGTTCTGGCACCATTTAGACATGGTTGCCCTTAAATGAATTATTGTACTCTAATCCATTTCTTATACATCTACTGTTCAACAAAGCTATAGTTGCCCTGTATCAGGCCAGCATTTTCGAAACAGTATGATCAATTGGGTGCCCAATATGTTACTCTTCTGGGCCTTTTCCTACCATTTGTTGAGGGTTTGTGACAGCAAAAGAAACTAATCAAGTGGAGGAATTGCAGGAGAGGCTACAGCATTACATTATTCCATATTCTTTATTTAAACTCACTTGCACTTAATTCATAAATCCAGTTACTAAATCTATTCACTACCAGCCAAACATCCTGTAGTTCCTGGCACACTATTAATTAAACCGGAAATATTCAGTTTTTATCAAATAGAATGTCTGCATGTGCTTTATAAGTGCATCATCTATACAGGCATCTTTAGGTCATTTCTAGGTTTTACTCTGGCTTAAGAAGTCTACTCTTCCTCCCCTGGAACTCAAAGACCTTTCGATGATACTGGTATGAAGCATCGTAACATAGTTTTCTTCAAGTTGGTTCCCATCCTCATTACAGCACTGAAGCAGATAGTTAGAGTGATGAATGATTTCAGGAGCATTTTTGAATGAGAAGCAGGACTCTCTCTTTGCTACTTCATCCACGTTTGACACTCTTGATCATATGAAACTTTACCATCCACTCTACTCTCTTCGGCTAAAGGGGATGGGAGTTATTATTGTTATCCCTTCTGAATGAATGCTAAGACTGCATTGAAGTGCAGCCTTTCAGGTGTGTCCATTCGTGTGACATATGAAGTTACCCAGATGTCCATTATTTTTCAATACTTGACTTCTTTGTGGAATACATTAGATGGTCTGGGGCCAGGATGTGCATTTCAGTACTCCAGTATGCCAAGGACCATTGTATTCTCCACTATCATATCTGCTAGTTACTCAGTGCCCGGTGGGCTGCCTCTGTGACATCCACAACTGGATGTAGAAGCACTTTTTTAAAAGTCAGGCCTTCTAAATCAATTTTATTCTCATTTGATTCTCCTTCTGCTATACTTTTCTTCTGGAATTACTTTAGGTACTTTCTGTTCCTGGTCTTTCTACTGCCCTGTTTTTTCTTCAGGGTTTGATGTTAATTTCCAGTCATTGACTATGTTCCAGTTGTGTTTTTTTCTTCTTACTTTGTCAAAATTATTTAGTCCAAACTCTTTTACACATAAGTGGCTCTATTTCTATTCTGGTTTGTCTTCCATTCCCTACTATAACATGTTTACATGCATTCTTCATTCAGCAGCACCATGTATCTCTATCATGTATTATGGCTACTTTCTGCCTGAATTCTTTAATTTACACTGTCTGCATGACACTTGCTTATCTATTTCAGACTTTACTTGATGACCTATGTGCAGCAGCTTGACTATATTGCTGAAAGGAATTATTTTCTCTGGGTCAGAAGATGACTTGCTGCCTTAATGTGAGGTCCTACCAAGATTTCAGAGCTTGGAAATTCTCAACCCAAGATTTTTTCATGGTGGCACCTCTTCCTTGGAATGTCCTTTCTCTTCATATCTGCCTGTGATTGCCCTGCTGACTTTGCAAGACTTTACAGGAGTTCGCAAATATTTATTTCCATCACCCTGTGCATCAATTGCTACAAGTAATTGAATGGTCCACTTTTTAAATGCTTGTCTCTATTGCAGCGGCTCTAGATTTTGCTGCTCAGAAAGGGAGATGGATGTGTGTGATTGAGTCAGAAGAAATAGCCACACAGAAATTAAGTACGTTTGTGAAGTTGTAATTTACCCATTGCATTCAGAAATCTGTTTGCACAGACGCTCTCATTTTTTCTCGGTTAGTTTTCTTTGCCCTAGTCAAGTAGAGAGATTGTGAAGGTCATTTTTGTCTTAGATAATACACTTTTAAAAACTTCCCTACTCCTTTACTCACCTGAGTATCCCGGTATACAATGGGGTACATTTATTTTAAGATCTTATGCATGGTTAGGCAATGCAAAAGACCCAAATTATGATTTACCTTATGAGGTACTCCATATAGAAGGACTCTCTTGGTCCAGCTTGGATGCAAATAAAATTCAGCAGTCTGTTATAGGGCTTACATTATTCTTGTACTACTATCTTTGTGTTCTGAATGGTGGATAATGTGTCCCCAGAATGTCACATCTAGAGGCAGGTGACTGACTGACATTTCTAATGCACAACTACCTAAAGCCCTATTTGCAGCTGTTCCTCAAGGCCAGAGGACCAGCAATTTGGACACTTGCCAGGTGCTACATATAGAAGATGTAGGTATTACCTGCAACACAAGTCCATAGTTTTGATGAGTCAATACAATGAAGAGGGATAGAAGCTTGCCTGAGTAGTAGGGCACCTTCTTGTAGTTCCCCAATGTTAGTTACCTCTTTGTCCTATAAAGAATCATTTATGAATACCGGACTAAGTAGCACAATAGGGTGTTAATGGAACATTCTTAAGAAACTGATGGATCGAATATTCTGCCCATGTCTGGGTCTCTATTTCCCCGCTTCATTTAGAGATGTGTAAATATTGTGCTTTAACAGCAGAGCTCGCCTTGCTCTGCCATGAGAGACACCCTTTTAGCAGGTCATCTCCAAGCTGACATGACATCAGAGGTCCTTCCCTTTGTATGGTGGGTCTTCCAACGTGAAATGAGTTGTTTTTTGACCTGTGACGACCACCATGCTTAGCATGACGGAACCAGACATGTCCTAACATATCAGGGATATTGCGTTTTCTATTTTCCAGAAGCAAACTCAACTTTTGGAGATTAATCTTACGTAAAAGGTTTTTCCAACACTGCTTCCCCCATGTTGGTGGGAGCACTTTCACTGAAAAAAACTGAAATGATAGAAAAATCAGAATGTGGCTGGCAGGCCAACTCTGAGTTGACAGAGGTCTGCTGTCCCCGTCATACTCCAGATAAGGCCCTAACCGCAACGTAGCATATATTTGAGGCAGAATTCTCAACGGGGTAGTCAGTTAATTTTCATCGGTTGCTGCGCTCCAGGTGGAGATATTAATGCCTGGCTCACACACCACACTTCAAGGTAAGGCAAACAACGTCTGACAGTCAAAGTAATGAATGGGCTAGTAGAACTATAGGTTTTATGTCAGAAAGGCTTTTTATATTTATTTCTAGACTGACTGCCTGCTTCCTGCTTTTGTTTGGCTGTGGTTTATAGTGCACTCCAAAATTAATGGCTGCATAACGAATGCCCTCAGTACAAGCTGTGGTATTTCACCCAGAGATCTTGCTGTCTAAAGCTCTTGGTAAAATATCAATGAAAACGTGGGATTTGGCATCGAAACCAAGATCTCTGCATGGTAGTCTCTAAAATTTCATAAAGATTGTATTTGTGCCCCTATGGACGTCTTAAATGGACACCTAAAGTGGAAGGTCAAAGGTATAATGTAGCTTGGTTTAGCTTCATTGTTAGAATTTTCATCCGTCATAGTAAAAGATGTTCTGCTTTCATAGGCCATTGCACGAAGTATGCAAATTACATCTTAATGACATTTCTGGTCTGCATTATTTTAAATAGAGACATACTCAGTGTATATATTTTAGAGGTTGGGTGCATCAAGCGTGAAAGTATCCCAATTTATATCCACTTAAAATATTACATTTGCATGCCATTAAATGTTAGAAGCAAAATGTCTAAAAATAAGAAATAACCACTCCAAATTCATATGTGAAACAGTCCAGGCACAAAAACATGTTAATCAGGTAACTATTCATAGACTCGGGTTTGTGAGATTAACTTGCAATGTTATTTATTGTTTCTAGACTGACATCAGTCACCAAGGTGGGTTTCAAACCATGGAATCAATGATGGCATGAACATGCTCATAACAATTGACCTAGCAGTCACATACATAACACTTATGAGAACACTAAAAAAGAAGGAAGCAGAGTAGATCACATTGATTTGACAATTCAGCTACAGAGATTAAAGTATTGCAGAAACAAAAGATTATTAACCCCTGGTTGGAATAATGGTAGTGATGCAGTTGCTTTCCAGTGGTATACAAGAATATAGCACATTACAACGCGATGTATTACATCGCGTGCTTTTACAACGCGGTCGTTACAATGACGTGTTGTTAGTACGCGATACATGTACATCGCAAGTCATTAGAATGACTTGCTGTAGTGGGCATGCTGGACTTAAGAATAGTATTATTTACTATTCCTACTCCAGTTTGCGCAACAGTAGGGAAGGTGTTGGAATTAATTTTCCTTACCATAGCGCCCCCTACAGCAAGTCGTTCTAATGACTATCGATATAAATGTATTGTGTACTAACAACGCGGTCGTTGTAGTAGCTGCATTGTAATAGTACTGAGATGTAATGACAGTGTTGTAAACGCTGTTTCTCGGTATACAAGGGTACACTGGTCCAGATGCAAGCTAGGAAAATGGGCCCCATGACCGCTGGTTCGGTTGTATGCCAACAATCAGGGTTCGTGGGACCCCAGCCCACTGAGTTTTGGTGCCAGTGCACCTGCTGCACCATTTATGGCTACACCCCTGTTGCTTGTAAATCTGGATAAAGAAAGTTCCATAGAGTGGCATAATGCATAACAAAATAATGTTTTTGTTTATTTTTATCTGAAAGGTAGCAGACAATGACAGCTGGAAAATGGTAGTATGAAAGTATAACTGTCAAAATAATTCCTTCTCAAATTAGAGAAGACCAACAGCTGAGGTGGCATTAAATATGTGTCAGGCAGGCTCATTTTTGGGCATGCTCCAAATCCAGCGGTAATGGATATGACAATAGTGCCGTTGTAGGGGAGTATTGCAAAATATAAGCTTGTGAGCATTTCTGCATTACTTTACAACATTATGCAATATTACTATGACCCTGAAAATCCAACTGTTACTCATTTCTGCTATTGCCCAAGGTCACTAAACAAACCACATAGTACTTCACTGAAATGAATTGTTACATCAGTACTTGAGTAGTATACAAACTTTTCTTCATTTTCCCTAGTGTTTTGTGAACAAGCGTTTTTCCATACTCTAGGTTGACAAATTAATTGGGTTGCCACTCTATGAACACTGAAAGGGTACTGGTGATATCTGTTTAGAGTCTAATTTATAATAATACTTCTTGGTCACTTTGTTGACTCTCTCATCCAGTACTATCACTGCTCAGGCACTCTTGGTTGTTAACAGCTATTCAATACGTTACATGCTAATTGGCCCATCATGCACATCCGGAAAAAAATCTTTATTTGTGATTTTGATTTTCATACAACGAGTCAAAATATCTTGAAACTCAAAGCTTGAATATATTATTTGCAACAATCTACAATGTTTTAATAGAGTTCTTTACTTTATTGCCTTTGAATTTACTGATGATGTCACTCATGTGCAGTTAGAAAAAGTGTTTTGAGATCTCCTGTTGCCTAGCGTATGTTACATACTTCTAATCGTGTATACATAAAACAGGGATGGAGCTGCCTAACATACAAAACAGAACATGTTCATGCACACACAATATACACTTCAGGGTGCAGAGTTACCTTAGTGACAGGGTGCTACGAGAAATACTTTCACCTTTCATGCATGATGTAACCAGTAAATGCACCAGAACTGGGTTACAAACCTGAACTGTAAGAAATTACTTATCTGAAATGTAACCTTACTGCCACTTTACCTTACTGAATACGTTGGTGTTTGTGTAGATCAGCATTTCCAATATCATCAAATGAGGCACTTTAGATGGTTGCCTCTTTGCACTTCACTTTACCTTTGTTTTGGAGCTTTAGCTGGTTGATGTGCTTTTTAAAAAAAATAAATGGACACCTTTTTTGTGGAGATGTATGTAAAAAAGCTCCAGTATGAATGTGCAGAGCATTTAAACAATCCATGTTGAACCTTTATGATTAAAATTATGTAAATTGTTAAACACTAATACTGTAGACATGCAAATGCTTTAAAAAAATCTCATTTGCTTAAGAGTAAATAATAAAGAAAGGAAATTTAAAAATACCTATGTAGCTCTTGAAACCCAGAGGTATCAAGGCGCTAAGTCCAAAGTACTTCAAAACCCTTTCAGGGAAAGCCCATCCAGGAATACAAGAAGATAAAGAGCAGCGTCACAGCCTAGAGAGAGGGATGACAGAGGAGGGCCTCTCATCAGAAGGATCTGGAGATAACAGACCTAAGAAGTAAAGAGCCAAGTCTTTCAGTGTTTTCGAAAAGAGGAGAAGGAGTTGATCTCAGTGATGTGGATTGGCATTGTGTTCCTGAGCTCGGCAGAGGTAATGGAATAGGAGCATGTGCCCCATCTAGACTTTTGAAATATCAGAACAGTGACTTTCCTACTTGAAGCTGATCTTAAGTACCTGGTCGGTCTGTACCAATGAAAGGATGACCTAATGGCTAGTGAGCCATTTTGGTGTATAGCTAGCTGGACTGTGCTAATGCCTTAAACATCATTCGTTCCCTGACTGGAAGACAGTGATTACAACAGCCTTCTCTCACTGAAAGACATTTTAAGATATTCAGTGAGAGAGGCGCAGCCGCATTTTGAATGATCTGAAGTTTGTTCAGGGAGGTGTTGTTTATATTGAGATATAGAGCATTGCAGTAGTCTAATCACGAGATGATAAAAGTTCCTATGGGATGAACAGGATGATCTTCCTAAGAGATTTAAAAATAAAAATGCAGGTACTCATGGTACGGTTTACCTGCAAATTGAAGTTGAGGGAAGTATCAAAAAGAATCTCTAGGTTCTTTATTGACTCAACAGGTGCAGGGAGGAGGCCACAGGATTCAGCCCACCCCAGCTCTGACCAGATAAAGTGCTGTGCTCTGAAGACCATTACTTCAGTCTTCTCAGCATTAAGCTTGAGGAAGTTATCCTTCATCCAGCTACTCACATTAGCCATACAAAGTTAAACTTTCGCAGCCATCTCAGATAGATTGTTGGCGAGTGACACAATAAAGTGTGTGTCGTCAGCATATGACAAAACCTGGAATCCAAAGGATCTCACTAAGGCTGACAGGGGGAGACATACAAGTTAAAAAGCGTGGGGCCAAGTGAGGAGCCTTGCAAGACGCCACACAGTAAGCTGAATGTCTTAGCCCTAAATTGACTGCTGCTTACTATCTGATGATGCTCAAACAGAAAAGAATATAGCAGTTCTACTGCCTTAGCACCTACCCCTACTTGCTGTAGCCGTTTGACCATGCATATGGGTGAGACAGTGTTGAAACCTGCCAACAGGTCCAATAGGACCATGACCACAGTCCCACCGTGATCAACCTGCATTCTGATAGAGTCATTGCAGCTATAAGCGCAGACTCAATGTTATGGCTGCTCCTAAAGCTGGTCTGTCGGAGTCCAGAAGGTCATGGTTGATTATGAACTTGACTAACTCTTGATTCAGATATTTTGCTACAATTTTCACTGGGGAGGGGAGCAGAGAGATCTAACAATAGTTCTTCAGCTCTTCAGGAGATACGTTGGGCTTTTTAGGAAGAGGAATAATGATAGCTTCCTTCCAGATCCTGGGACAGATATCAAAATGTGGTTGAAGATTTTTTCCCTAAACTCTGCTACTGGGTTGGAGACCAGCTGCAGAATTTGAGGAGGACAGAGGTCAGTGGGTGAACCCCATTTAATACTCATCAGTGTCTCTTTGTCCTTGCGTGCTGTGATCGGTGGGAAAGTCTGCAGCAAGGGGGCTGATGGGGTACATCCTGAGCTATGTTCAGCTCTTCGGGGATCTCAGTTGAATTAAATTTCGGGTATATGTTGAGGATTTTGTCCCTGAAAAAAATTGCCTGACTATAACAGAAAGTTTGGAAGGCATTGGTCGGTTGCTTACTAGGGGGATTAGATGAGCTTTGACCACTTTAAAAATGTTTGTTGGTTGAATTGCTAGCTAACCTAATTTTAAATGTGGAGTCAGTAGATTTAGACTTGAAAATCTTGAGCTTATGTATGGCTAAAAGGGCTTTATGCTTGTCCTTCTCATTAGAATCTAGGTTGATTTATCCAATTTTGCTCCTGCCTAATACATTGCTGCCTCAGTTCTCTGAGTTTTTCAGAGTATCAGGGCCCTGACGCTTTACTCCTATTTGGGCATTTAGCCCTCATAGGCGCTACCTTATCTAAGGCTGTCTTAAGCCAGCTGGCGACCACTTCCACTGGATGGTTCGAATAGAGGTCTTCATCGGATGCTGAGTTGTTAACAGCTAATTGAAGATCTTCTGGAACATTCTTGTTCTAGTTTCTGTAGACTTGAAGCCTGTTTTGTGGTTGTTTTGTGCTACTTGCCAGGAGGAGGAGAGAAGACGATAATAAACAGTATTACTTATTGCACTGTAAGTGACTGACATTCATAAACAGGGTTAGTATCCACCATAGGTGAGCTTAACACCTATTACTCAAAACCCATTTCTGTCCCCATTCCTGAACTGCTTGGGTCTCTTATGACAGAATTAAGAATATAATATCATCTTTACACAAATGATACCCAGTTGTTTAACTATCAATAGAGCCCTGTCTAAGCAACATACAAGGTGGCTGAAAGTAAGTAATTGGAACTCAATGAACTTAGAAACAAATTACTCCTTCTCGCATCTAACCATAACTTCCATAGGAAAGAAAATTGGTTGAAATGTGATCCAGATGGCTGGCTTTCACAATTTGAGTGTGCAATCAACAAATACCTTGATTTTTAATAGTCAAAATGTTTTATCTTGAAGCCCATATCGAAAATGAACAATCTGGAAAAAGGGACATTTTACTAGCTCAAACGTCTTTAAAACTGCCAACCCTTCCTGCTATTTACCAAGCTTAAAATGTCAGTGTAAACTTTTTACTCTGCCTGGGCTATGCCAATGCCCTTCTGACTAGTCTTTAGAAGGCGTACTTGCCACCTTTAAGTCTGTCTTACAGGCAGCAGATAGGTTTGTCTCAAACTCCTGTTAATACAACTATATCACACTGCTCATTTTCATACTGATATGACTCTCCATTCAGGTGAGCTGTTTTTATACAGGTTTCTTTGTAAGATGCAAGGCACTACACCTATTTTTCCTAAAAATCTTTCAAAGAAACTGATGATCCCTCTCCATGGGATACTTCATGCTTAGCGGCAAAAGGAATTATTACTTATGGATCCAAATTTTCAAGAAAAGAATCTCTGTTTTTCCACCTTCTTCAGACCAGGCCTTAGCTTTGGAATAGTTTACCTATACCCATTTCAATGCTTATCACTTTTACCAATTTAAGTGAACAACTAAAATGGACCTTTCGAGTAATAGTTTTATCTACCTTCGTACTGCTCAAACTTCTCTAACATTACTAGAAAACCTTGTACTCGGTCTTGGAAAAAGTCTTTTTCATCCAGAATGACCTACACTTTGTAAGTTATCCTCAAGAATGTTTAATTTCATATTTAGAAAAGTTTAAGATGTCATAATGCTTTTAGAAATGTTAGCACAAGAACTAATTGTTGTAAATGTTAATCAATCATTGAACCTACAGTCTCATTTTCACTTTAATAGTACCCAAATACCTATCATACTTCCAAAATTATTATTTTATGAATACAAATGTTTGTAAATATTGTAGCCTTCTTTGCGGTAATGCAAAATTTGAAAAAAAAGAAAAATAAAATAAGTGGCGTATTCAGTTTAAATGGTCACTCAAACAGTACCCACATAAAGTGGGTGGGACCACCTTTGCATACGTTTCCTGTTCCATGCAAATGTGACCCATTCACATCTAAATTCTCAATCATGCAGTCAGGAATTAACAGTCTTGCAGAGAAAGGGGAACCGCCTAAAATTAAAATCACCTTTTACATTGGTCTCACTGTCCTACCAGGGCATGGAGGGTTCACAGAATTGCAACTCTAAATCGTTAGGGGAGGGATCCTAGGACTCTCCGTTTGAAGTGAATGGCAACACACAGGCTCTGTGGGACCATTGGCCCCATTAGACTCCAGTTTTGAACTGGGCTAGTGTGACACAGGTGAGTGCTGGATTAGCTAAATGACCCATGTCAACTGTCTAATGGGAAGATTGTGGAGTTCTGCATTAATCCCAATCTACCTTTCCTCGGTGCTAAAGCCATTACATTTTCTGCCTATTAGTGAGCAAGGAGAAGAATCTTCTGAAAATGTATAAATTCATGCATGACGTCTTCTTGTTGACTCTCCATACTACAATCATAGTCGAGGATCTATATTTGCAAGTAAGTTTTGAACCATTAAAACCATAATGCAAATTTTTTTCCTCTCATTGAATGATGGGGTGTGCCAAACTGAGACACTTTGCCTATAAAGGTACATGAGCAACCACTGGGCAACTGCTACTTCCTACTCCCCAGCAACAGAAGTCCAGCCATGTAGCTTCTAGCAGGAGATATAGGAAGGACCCAGGGTGTGGCTGCCAAACAGCATGCTGTCCGCCCTGAGGTGCAAAAGGGCCATTCCTACTTGCAGACAGCTCCTTTTCTATGTGCTATTTTTTTGTTTCACCAGCTTACCACATTTAGTAAAAAAATAGCACATTTCCATATATTCTGCCTCTCTGCTTTGCACAACCTTTGCTTGAACATATCACTAGTGAAGGAGGTGCAGGTTGACTCATTTGATTTTCTTCTCTTCTGAGAGCGGAATATTTGAAATTTAACACTAATCCAAAACTTTTTTTTATAGCTATGAAGGCCAAGATACAGAACAATGGGCCCAAAGAATTGTAATTTTCTAAGAGCATGGTTACAAGTGTACTTCTTTTTTGCTGTAAAACTGCCACATTAAATGATTTTTTTTTGTAACGTGGCCGTGAAAAGACAAGCAAGCAGTATGAAAACCAAAGAACACAGCACAGCATGACACGAGTTATTATCTATACTGCATACTTTTAATCTTTAAAAGATGTAAATTGTTGTCACATAACACATGCCGAAAAAGCATCAGGCGCAGCTCTCTCACATAGTTTTAGCCGTGGTATTTTCTTCCTTCTCTGTTGCTCATTAGAAAAATGTTAAAAATCCATTTTCGTCTGATTAATAATAAAGCTGATCACATGTAACCTAATTTTCATTCACTGCTGCCCCTGTCTGTGGAGTCATATAGAAAGTGACCTTTGAATCACCACTGGGCCCATAAAGCACAATAAGCACCATTGTCCTGTCAAAAATTGAAGATGTTTTACATCATTACAAAATTTAATGTTCCATCTTTTCCAATGCACTACTTTTCAAAGGCCACATTCCAATTGAAGCTCATTAAAATCCGACTCAAGTTTCCTGTGCTGGGGATGAGGAAGAGTTTCTCATGCATTTGGAGTAATATGAATCACTCTTTTAAAACAGATATGGTTACATATTAGTTTTGAAAGGTACAGTAACTGCTGAGCCTTCAGTGTCAGCAACAGTGGGGCTTTTGTGCTTTTTAAATCTAATAACTGCCTCCTGATCCCATGTTCTTCTTCTGCACTGTATCCTATTTACTTTTGAATAAATCACTGCTTCTAAATAAAATTGTTGTTCAGAAGTTCAGAGATTAGGTTTTGGTTTTTTTTTTAGGCTGGAAATCTCCTAAAAGCTCTTACTCACAATCTGTTGAGCTACTGTTCGCTTTAAAACGCTTCTATAAAATGTGCATAATGGCTAGTACCTTTGCTGCTTGATTTGTTGAAAGATCTTTATCAGTTTTCAAGAAAATATTTGGATACATTTGCAACCTCAGACAAAACCAAACACAACCACCAAAAAACTCATGCACAAACCGCATTGACTGGTCACAATCTAAAACCTAAGAGCAAAGATCTTTATCAGTTTTCAAGAAAATATTTGGATATATTTGCAACCTCAGACAAAACCAAACACAACCACCAAAAAACTCATGCACAAACCGCATTGACTGGTCACAATCTAAAACCTAAGAGCAGAAAGTCAATCACACAAACCGAAGGGCACATATGGTTTCACACTGTAAAACTAAATCAGTTGCTAGTGCTGTTACCGCCTAATTTTAGACTCTAGCATTTTTCCTGGCATCACCTGGAGAGATTTGCATCTGGAAGACATTTCAGAAAGGTGTAAGACACTTAGGGGGAGATTTTTTTTTGTCACGCATCGCAGCACAGACCCCCACGAGGCTGCGCTGCATTGCGCTACAGGGAGTGAGCAGGATAGCGCCATATCTTCAGAGATATGGCTCTCTCCTCCCCTTTCCCTTGCGCCGGCGCAGATTTTAACTGCCATGCGTCATGCACACGCCTTAGCGCCGCAGTGCTAGGGTGTGCGCATGAGTGTAGCATAGGATTTGCACAGGAAAGGTACCCTTCCTTTACAAAATACTATGCTAGGCATGATGCAAAGCTTTTCCCACTTTGCATATGGGCTGCACAGTCCAGCACGCATGGAAAGTTGGAAAAGCAAGGAGAAATGTAAGCCTCCTCTGAAGGGGTGTTAACTTTTAGAGCAAAACCATGTTTACAAACCCTTGCAAATATGGTTATGCATCAAAAGGCATGGGTGGTTGCATGGGAACGCCCATATACAACCCATGTAACGCCCCCCTCGGCACAAAGTAGCGCTAAGCGGTGCTTTGCGCTGCTTTGCGGTACTTACAGGGTACTTTCCAGCGCAAAACAAGTTTTGTGCTGGAACGAAAATAGCAACAAGAAAACATGTGCGTAGTTTGCATCACTTGTGTGGCGCTAAACCAGCGCTAAAGGTTTGAAAATCTCCCCCATGGTTTTTGCATTCTTTAATGCTTCATATTCTGCTAACAAATGGCAGTTATAAACCTCAAGTGAACAGTAATGGTACCTCCATGGGTATTGATTTCCACCCAAAAAAGCATGGTATTTAAAATCAAGCAAAATAAAAGGCATAACTTGATATCAGAAGGATTAGCCCACAAAAAGACACCTCTGCAGAGGGTAAGGTGATTTGATAAACTAGGCAAGTGTTCATGGTATCAGAGAAGATGTGGTCTAGTAGCTAATTTGACAGCTGTGGAATAACTTTTAATCCCAGCTTCCCCACTTCTCAACATTGCGGAGAAGTAGGAACACTTTATCTGTTTCCTTATTTGGTCAAACAGTATGATTAATAATCAAACACCTGGGAGTGTGAATACAATAAATGTTGATTTACAGTTGTAAAGGACAAGTCCAGCCATGCAATGTCTGGAGAAGGGCTATTCTTGTAGAGTTTTGAGAGCCTTACCATATGTGGGAGCAATGTGCGTGTGACATTGAGAAATGGGACTACCACCAGCCTACTAATGACACACCATGATCAACAAAGTATTTGCCAACATTGCTGAATATGTTTATGGCAATTCGATGAACAGAATTACTCTTCTGTGCTAACATCCCAAAACAGGTTACTATGAAGTTGGTTGAGGCCCTCCGAAATAAATGTGGCATGTTGAGTGCGTATTTCCAGCTGCCTGCAAAAGGCTGTGGAGGAATAGCCATATGGTATGTAAAATACGCTGCAGTCCATATTTCAGCAGTGTAACCTACTAGCATATTGATTCACTGAAACAATACTTGTGTATGGTGCGGCTCCTGAGTATCGAGACCAGGATATCATGGGGCGCTAATATCGTGGACAAAGTATCAAACGGTAAGTATGAATAGATTTTCTATACCCAACTCCACATCTACATATGCCTTGATGGTATTTTTGTCGATTTTCAAGGTACATGTTTTGATTTAACTGCATATCACTTGTGTATGATGCGGCTCCGGCGTATCCAGACCAGGATATCATGGGGCAGTAATATCGTGATGATATGTATGTATATTTTCATGGTAAATAAATTTGGAGTTAGGAATAGTAAATCTATACTTCCCTCTGTGAGTTTACCTTTCTTTATTTTGTCCCTCAATATTTTGTCAATAATATTAATATGCTTGTAGCAGATATTCAAGAATACAATCCTTGTATATAAAGACTACTGTGCACCATTATGAAAAGGCTTCGGTGCTCATCAGAATGCCGCAGCAACTGAATTTTTGCACAAAACTGCACATAAATCAAGTTAACAAAAATATGTGCCATCTAACAGTATTATTAGATATGATGATAACCTATTTTACTTATATCACTTTTGCTTTCTATAAGCGTGGTAAAAAACAGATGCTACTTTCGCCACATTTAATAGTAATTTGTTTAAAGACTTATTAAAATTGGAAGCCGTAGTCACTCTCTCTGGATTTTAATTAACTGGAATATGTCAGCAGCGAGTATTTAATTTACTAATCTACCTAGCTGAATAACCCAGTTTCTACCCGCTTTATTACTCTATGTCTCCTGTTCCTCACCACCAACCTTTTGCTGATGGAAAGAGAGAACAAAAAAGTGGCACAACTATTTGGTACATGATTTGATTCGTGTTTTTGCTAGCTGTTTGCTCACATCTTGACGTCCTGTTGAAATCCAGCATTAATACTCAGTTGTTATGTTAGTAATACATTTCAGCATTACTGCTGGCCTTTGTCCTATGTTCTTAAAGAGAGTGTTTGTGTTTTTTAGTCTTATTCTGCATCAGAAACTATCTCACTATACAGAAATATGATGCAGTTCATTTATTATGATAACATGTTGACCATGACAAATGGTACTGCACCCCAAAAAAATATTTATAAAATTCCTACAAAATAGCTAAAGCCAGAGATATCAATGGTGCATTGTTTTGTGGGGTGCATTAGAAACACGTGACGCCCCTTTGAGAGCAGTGGGTAGTGTTTCCCCTTGAAATCACCATTTCACTGCCACAGTTCCCATTACAAATGAATTATCGGGCAAAAAACCTTCCTGCCAAGGAAGGCCGGACGGTATGTCACCAAGGAAGAGGTGTATATTTTATGATTATTTTCGGAGGGACTTTGGAAGGAATACATACAGGACTTTCATGAACTGAGTTGCCTTTCCAGCAAGTTAAATAGGTGCATCTAGTGTTTAAAGGATTGTATCTAACTTTTGAGGTCTACATGCTGCACCTGAAAGTAGCTCCTCCCAGGCGCGGCCGGTACAGGCAACAGCGGTGGGGCATACACCGGAATAGGGAAAATAAAATAAAAAAACAATGAAAACCACGTACCTTGCGAGCACAAGGTAAGTGTTTTTCATTATTTTTTACATTTATTTTCCCTATTCCGGCATATGCTGACTCCTCCCTCACCGCCCTACCTCTCTTACCTGTACTGGCCGCGCCTAGCTCCTCCATGAGAACCTCCGATAAATGTGGGCCTGAAGGGTACTGTCCATGGACAAAGGTCTACCATGTACATTAGCAGAGAATGCCTTTGCATCTGTCCATGCCACCACTTACCTAGAGTATCGCAGCATTATACAGAATGCTGGCGGTGTTGACCTGTAACCTGCTCCTTCTACAGAAGAAGGCATAGTGCACTATACACAGCTGAACACATGATATCACTCAATGCCCAGCCACACAGCTTTGTGAGCCAGCAGTGCTTCTTCCATTGGATTTTTAACCCCAAAGGGAACTGCCCTCTTCTGTGCCCAATCATTAGCTTTATATGTTGTACTAGCATACTTTGGACATTGTGTTTGCATACTCCACAAACGTCATTACCGGTGAGCTAGTGTCCAGAATCTTAAAGGCTGATTTACAAAATGAGATTCTGATCCTAGCAATTTTAAAAAAGGAGTTGTATAAAAGACTTGTGAACTCATATGCATAAAAATATAGAGCTAAAGCCTGTTTTAAGCACGCTACACAATTCTCTGCCTTATAATTTCACAAATATACAGCAACTTCCCATGATATATTCAAGATGCTTTTAAAAAGGAAAGAACATATAATAATAACATGTTCTTGCCTGAAATTTCATTGTGGAAGAAGCTGGTGCTGTTTTGTGTCTGCCCAATGTTAGTACTGCAGGTGCTAATGTACAGTACAATACAATCTGTGTAATGCGTCTTTCACTGGCACATTAGTATTCTATTATAGCATTATAAAGGCTTGGAAAAAATCCAGCACAATGCAATCTAATTTATTTTAGTTCTGTAAGGCTAAGTATAATACTGACTTTTCTAATATGATGAGTAACTACCCGTATGAATTTTTATGCAAGTCGTAATCCTAGCATAATTTAAAAGGCAGATGGCAAAAAAGGTTGGGTGATTTGGTGCCAATAGCCAAACACATCTCTGGCTGCTAGTTTTTGGGGTACAAGGAGAAAGAGGTTCCTTGGCCCTTCTTAGTCTTTCTCAGTTACGTTGAGGAATTAAAAAGTCATTCATTTATTATGCTTAAATAAAATATTGCCACAAACCTTAAAAAGTAACAATTCTAAAATAACACTTCTCAATTATTAGTCCTAAAAATAAATACTTGGGCTAGGAAACACTTCCAAAGTCTGTGGCCACAAAATATATTGAAATAAAGACATTGTAAAACAGTTTAAGGGTTTGAGGGCAGAAGGGCTACGAGTATAGGGATCATGCTAAAGGATTTGTGGAATATGGTTTAGGCATTAAGGTTTTAAAGATCAAGGGGTAAAGTGTTAAGAGTTAAAGGTTAAGGGTATGTTGTTTAAAAGAATGGGCTAAGGGTTTAGTCGACAAAAGGGTAGAGGTTTAAACATATAGGGTTAAGGGTTAGGTGAATAGCTTTAAGGGGTTGGGGTACAGCACAGAAGAAAGAGTTAACATCTGGCTTAGAGATTAAGGGTTTTTAGGTCAATAGGTAGAGGTGTAGGGGTGTTTGGCTCTAATGTTCACAGATAGCTCACTATGACTCTCTACACACAGCTTTATCCGGCTTGATAAAGGGTTAGCATTCACACTCCATTCTTCCAACTATATATGCAGGGTACAATTGTCACAGAAAGTCATATCACCTATTGACCGCATAATAATCTGATAACTGATGGAAGAGACAGATGTCACTTCCTAACCACTTTGTTTCTTGATCATGATACAGCAACACTCACTTGATGCATTCTATATATATTTTATCTTTGGCATTGATTAGAAGCCTATTGTTCTGAATTCGACATTCGAAATCCAGGTAGGCGCTGCTGTGATGTCAGAGCCATAGGAATAATGGTTATTTAACACTACTCTGTCAAATAACCATTTTTTCATATTTCATTTCTTTTAAAGATATGAAATACCGAGCTCTGAAGTCAGAGCTATGATGGTTGCTGATCTGGCCCTTCCGCTGAGTTGCTAAAGACCGAAGGCAGACAGCGAAAGGCTGATGGTAGTCAGAGTTGAGTTCTGAAGTCGGACTGAGGAACTCTGTGGTTAAAACAATGACCTTTTGAAGATGTCCTATTGGTGTCTGAAGTCACATTGATGTTGTGTAATGGCTGTCTGGTGGAGTGTTAGGGCCAGCGCAGACTACAGCGCTTGAGGGTAAGCTGGAGGTATCTAAGGGCGCATCAACATTTACTAACGACATCTGACGGTATCAGCATTTTGAAGGTCTCTGGAAGCATAGCCTGTATTCTAAGTGCATACTTAGGGTGTCTATTGGTACACAAAGTGCCACTGAAAGCACCCTGGTGTGCGCCTTGATTAACAAATCCAGAATAGTGAGGCATGCATATATTGAGGATAATATACCAAACCCAAAATATCAAAAGGTAAGTAAAGATAGATTTTCTACACCAAACTCCACATATATGTACCTTGGGGATACATATGTGTATGTCTCCAAAGTATGCAAATGTGGAGTTAAGAATAGTATCCCTAGATGCACTTACATTTCGATATTTTGTCCCTCAATATTCTGTACATGAAATTCATGTAAGTCGATATTCTTGGCCTTGATATTCAGTAGTACCAGCATACCTGGGTTGTTTAAATACCATGTGGTTGTGTTTAAAGGTAGGCTGTGGTGCAGAGTGGGGTCAATCTAACGACCAAATGGAGGTACCTAAAGAGAAGGATCACAGCCTGTAGGGGATGTCTGAGGGCCATATGGGGGTTTACGAGAGGGGTATGGTGGTCTCTTAAGGGAGAATGAGGGTCTCTCTTACCATGCGAAGAGTCGCTAGTATTGTTTTAAAGACAACCTGGATGTAGCTGAAGGACAGTCTGTGCCTGGCTGATGGCATGTACTAATCAACTAATCTGTCAGAATTTGGACTGAGGATCACCGACACAACCTTCTGGCAGTACTTGAAGTTATGCTGAGAATTCATAAGTATCATCTGGAGCTGTCCAATGAATAGCTGGCATTGTTTGAATGTGTAGTGGGGGCTGTTTGAGGTGTATAGTACCATAATGCAATGTTGTGAAGGTCAGCTGTGCCTTAATGTTTTTGAGGGCATCTCTAAAACTGATAGAAAGCGTCTCAGGTGGGCCCAAGGTGTCAGAGAGTTGGTTAAGGGCATCTGAAGGCTAGCGAAGTGTCTCTTGGCATGGCAGACGGATTACCAAGGCTTTCTGGAAGTGTTCAAGTAAATTCCAAGGATCTCTGACTATAAGTTCAATCGAATGTTGAAGGACCAGCTGGGCAAGTCTGATAGTCAGTTAATGTCCTGGGCGTGACTGAGAGTCATTTGTGAGGACTTTGAACCCCTCTGATGGGAAACTGGTGATGTCTAAGGACAAGTTTGAGGTGTATGAGGTAGAGCTATTAGAAGGAGATCATAGCCAGATTGTTTTAACTCAGTCTAGTGCCTATAATGTCACCAGGTCTATGATTAATTTCCAGAATCAGAAGTGCAGCTAGAGGTTAAATTATTCAACCTACCCTTTTCAGGTTTGGGCCTGTGTTGACAAGGAATTATAATAAAAGAACAAATGTGTCTTTGAGATGTGGATTGCTGAAGCTTAGGCCACATTGAGTTTCACTTTTCACCCACAGACCTTAGTTGAAGCCCTGATACCTGGAAGCTTAAAAGCTACACCTCAGAGGTATATTTGTAATGTTTCATCATACTCACAATTCCCTAAATTTGTTTGCTAATAAGTATTTCAATTTTTATTGGAGGAATATTTCAGTGAGGCCATAGAGAGTGGCATCTGTAAATTAGTTGTGTATTTTAATTTGGATTGCATGTGTTCACTTTTAAATATCTACCGTATACCCCTTTCATGTCTCATTTTCATACTGATTACTTGTCTTCTTCTTTTTGGGTCCTCTGACGCTCATTTTGTGTTAAAAAACAAAACATGTTTTTAACAGTTTAAGAAAATATAGCCACAACACTAACCGTCTGGATGTGCATGAGTTAAAAAGACTAGAGAAGTTTGGTATTAGTAAAGACAACATAAAAGAGGACAGGAAGAGGACATGGTTCAGGGAGGGAGCTTGGATGTTTCCTAAAGGTTGCCAATAAATTCCTCTCCACCGGTGGAGTTTGCAGAGTTTTGGCCACTCCACGTTATGCCTGTAACACTGAGTTCTGGCCAAATTCCACCAACCACCGCATGGCGGACTTTTTTCTTGTGCATGACTCACAACGGGAAGTTGGCGAGCGAAATTTGGGGTCACTTAAGCACGATTGTCGGTCACTAGGAGGGCACCTGGCAAGGTTTTCCAAATGCAGGGGGTCACGACTAGTTGCGGTCAGAGGCCGCTACTTGAGTAGAAAAGCTGCCCAAGCAGCAGCAAAATCAACTTGAGAAGCAGCATCCTCTGGATCACTGCGTGCTGCCGTTCACGCTGAATGTTCTGCGCGTAACAAGCTCTTGGCGCTAAACATCAGTGCAATGTGCCTAATTTCTCCCGGTCGTGGAATTACGCAGAATATCGTGGAGTTTCCATGTAAGTCCGCAGAATTCTGCAGAGGCAAACTCTGCGAGTTCTGCCCACCCCAAGGGTTTTCACATATGGCATGCTTGGAAGAGTCAGCATTTGAAATTGATCTATGTGGCTCTTAATGCCACATTGGTGAGGCAAAGCATTTTTATTACACAATCTTAAGAGGTCAGCAAATGTCATAGCCAAATAATTATTTGGGGAAAATAAATGGCTCAAAGTGCAGCTGTAAAGTGCAGGCTCATATCTACCGATTAATGCCATATCTGTCATTCCGGTTGTCAAATCTCAATGTCATATAGTCTGCTTATACATAACAAAGCATCATAACATAACATGAAATTCTCTTAAGCCATCTGTGGTCTTCCAAAATAGGCATCCAACTTGTCTTCAAATGAGAGGTTACAAATCCTCAAGAGAGCAATGATATCACTGGAAAGGCATTGCTTAGTAACTTGAAGTATACTCCAGACAACAGCAATGTTATTCTATTGTCAATAAGCTGTTGGAGCGTTAGTGCACTAAACAAGTGAAGAAGAGATTTGAGTTCTATGAAACCACACCTGTAGTCTTAAAGGCTGTCGCTGAAGAAATGCCCATGGTGAACTTGCCTGCAGTTACCCATCTGTTGTTCTATCCTGTACAATGCGGGCCAGGTAAATTGAATCCGCTGTGCAATGATTTCAAACGAAAGTTGAAAATGTATCACCCACGCAAACAATGTTGTTATCTCTGTCTGCTTGCAGTAAAGTTAAAGTGGCGGTGGTATATGAGATTGGAAGATGCGACAAAGTAAAGGAATGCTGCAGTGACATTTGATGGAAGGAATACACTGCACTCCTTTGTTTTGTGACATCATTCAGTCTTTTGTTTCCCTCAGCTATATTTTGTTTTGTAAAGGTGCCAGTCCCCTTAGTTTTGGTCCTTTTGGGATTCATTTTGTGGGCCCTGAGATTCAGATGGGCCATCAAGGGTGGCTGAGGTATGCGTTTTGTGATGGTTATCCAACTTCTGTACTTGACTTCTGGTTTGACTCATTTAGTCTACCCACTTGGCAGCTCAGTGTTGAGCTTCCACTAGCATCAGCTTTACAACAGAATTTACAACAGTGATTGCCAGTAAAGTACTAATGCATATTAGAAGGACACACCTTCAGAAATTGCTTTACAATTAAAAGTTTAAATAATCTATTAGGTTTAGTCACTTTCATCCATTCAACATTTCAAATTCCTACACCCTTGAAGGCCAGACTCTTATTTCTAATGCACCTTCCTTTACATTTTTTTAGACTTCCTTGGTATTTTATAGGCATATAACCAAGCAACATGATCATTGCTGCTGCCAATTTGTCATATTTCTCTTGGTCAGACCCATCTAGTTCCATAATAGCATAGTTTCTCCTCAATCAATCAATCAAACAATCAGTCAGTCAGGGGTTTGTAAAGCACTGCTACTCACCTGTCAGGGTCTCAAGGTGCTGAGGGGGGCTGCTGATCCGTCTGGTTGTGGAGGTTCAGTCGAAGAGCCAGGTCTTGAGTTCCTTCCTGAACTGTGTCAATGAAGTGGATTGCCTGAGGTGGAGGGGCAGGTTGTTCCAGGTCTTGTTGGCAAGGTAGGGGAAGGATCTTCCTCTGGTTTTGGTCCTGTGGATCTGTGGACGGAGGCCAGGGCGAGTTGGGCAGAGCGGAGATATCTGGCGGGTTTGTGGAAGGGGAGGCAGTGGTTCAGATTTTCTGGTCCTGCATCATGGAGAGCTGTGTAGGCATGTGTGAGGAGCTTGAATGTGATTCTCTTGTTGATAGGAAGCCAGCGGAGTTGTGGGAGGTGTTGTGTGATGTTGTTGTGGCGGGTGAAGTCGAGGATGTCTGGCTGCAGCGTTTTGGACGTTCTGTAGTTTCCTGAGCTGTTTCTGGGTGATACCTGCATAGAGTGCATTGCCGTAGTCCAGTCTACTGGTGAGGAGTGCGTGGGTGACTGTTTTTCTGGATTCTGTGCGGAGCAATCTAAAGGTCTTTCGAAGTAGGCAGAGCATGTGGAAGTCGGATGAGGATACTGTGTTGTTTTGGCGGTTCATTTAGAGGGAGAAGTCCAGTATGATGCCAAGGTTGTGTGCTTGGTCCGTAGGGGTGAGAGGGATTCCTAGTGTGGCGGGCCACCAGGAATCATCCTAGGCTGAGGGAGTGGGTCCCAGGATGAGTACCTCAGTTTTGTTGAGTTGAACTTGAGGCAGCTTGCTTGCATCCATGTGGTGACTGCTTTCATTCCATTGTGAAAGTTGGTTCTGGCAGTTGTGGATTTGTTGGTGAGGGAGATTATCAGTTGGGTGTCGTCAGTGTAGGAGATGTTGTTGAGTCCGTGGCTTTTGATGATTGCTGCAATGGGGGCCATGTAGATGTTGAAGAGGGTGGGGCTCAGGGAGGAGCCTTTGGGCACTGCTCAGCTGATCTCTGTAGGTTCTGAGAGGAACAGGGGTAGTCTGACTCGCTGTGTTCGGCCAGTCAGGAAGGAGTGGATCCAGTCCAGTGCTTTGTCGTGGATCCCGGCGTCGTGGAGTCTCATGATTAGTGTGCAGTGGGAGACTGTGTCAAAAGAGGCCGAGAGGTCCAGTAGGATGTGGGCTGTGGATTCTTCCCAGTCGAGGAGGGAGCGGATCTCGTCGGAAGTGGCGAGGAGTGCGGTCTTGGTGCTGTGGTTACTTTGAAAGCCCGATTGGGAGGTGTCCAGGATGTGGTTCTCTTCGATGAACTTGGAGAGTTGGGCATTGATGGTCTTCTGGATGACCTTGGCTGGAAAGCGGAGGAAGGAGATAGGTCTGAAGTTCTTGAGGTCTGCCGGTCAGCGCATGGTTTCTTCAGCAGGGGGTTAATTTTGGCGTGTTTCCAGTCATCTGGGTAGGAGGCAGTTTTGATGGAGCAGTTGATGGTGCAGTGAAGCTGGGGGGCGATGGAGGCAGCCTCTCTGTGGAAGAATTAGTACTGGCAGTGATCCGATGGGCTTCTGAGTGGATGCTCTTCATGGTCTTGAGTGTGTCATCTGTGCTGAGCAGAGTCCAGTTGTGCACGATCTGTTGGGGTGCAGCGTGGTTGTATACAGTGTTGGTGGCCGTACAGGTGCGGCTTGGGTGTTGAAGCTGTCATAGATCTGTTTGATCTCCTGGTGAAAGAAGGTGCTGAGGTTGTTGCAGAGGTCGGTGGGCTCGCTGTTGAGCCTGGCAAACTCCTTCACAATGGGGAAGAGTTCTTTGCTGTTGTGTGCGTTGGTGTTTATTCTTTCTTGGAAAGCTATGTTATTTGTTGTTTTGAGGAGAAAGTGGTGTGCGTTGACGGCGGATTTGAAGGTTGCGTGGGTTTCCGGGGTTTTGTTCATCCATCTCTTCTTGAGTCGTCGGCAGGTGCATCTGGACTCGTGGAGGGCGGGAGTGAACCAGATGGCTTTCTTGGAGTGTTGCTTGCCTGGTGTCTTCTTGAGGGGTACCAGAGTGTCTGCGCAGTTGGAGATCCATCAGTGAAGGTTGCAAGATGCGTTGTTGGTGTCTGTTGGTGTTGGCAGGGTAGTCGTGCCAAGGAGGTCGATGAGACATTCTTCGGTGGCCTTTCTCCAGCTGTGACGGGGGTGATGAGGGCAGTACTGAGAGCATGGTGAAGGCGAGATGCACACATTGGTGGTTGGTCCAGAGGAGCTTGGTGGTGTGACTGTAGGTGATGTTCCCAGTGGCGGATTAAAAGGGGTTGAGCGTGTCTCCGGCTGTGTGGGTCAGTGCGGCCACTAGCTGCTTGAGTCCGATGTTGGCTAGGATCTCCATTAGAGAGGTGGTGTTCTGGTCACTGAGGTTGTCTAGGTGGAAGTTTTCCATGGTTGTCATTGGGTCGTTTGAGTGCGTGGTCAGTCAGAGGGTTTTCTTGTGGACGATGGCGATGTCTCCACCTGGTCAATCAGTGTGGTCCTTGCGGGTGATTTTGTAGCCATCAGGGATGGCGATTGCGATGTCTGGTCCGGAACTGGGGTTGGTCCAGGTTTCCGTGAAGAAGGCAGGCCGCTCCCCCTGCTGCAGCTCCACCTGCGTTTTCTGAGTGCCCTTTCTGTGCCCTTTTGCTCCTTCTGTGCCCCGCTGCCCATTTTGTTCTGTTCCCTGTGCTCTTGTGTGCCCTTTCCTGTGCCCCGCTGCCCATTTTTCCTTCTGTACCCTGTGCCCCCGTTGTGCCTGCTCACCCCCCTTGCCGCTCCCGCCGCTGCATCCCCTGCGCCCCTGCCCCCCTCTGTGCCCATTCGCTGCCCCCTGCCACCTGCCTCCCACCTCCCAGCTGCTCCTCCTTCCCACCTCCCCTTAAATGGCGGCTGCTGCGCGGTGAGGAGAGCGACCCTTGACCTTGCCAGGTAGGTCGCTCCCCCCCGCTGTAGCTCCACCTGTGTTCTCTGAGTGCCCTTGTGTGCCCCTTTGCTCCTTCTGTGCCCCACTGCCCATTTTGTTCTGTTCCCCGTGCTCTTGTGTGCCCTTGGTTACTTCTGTGCCCCACTGCCCACTTTTGTCTTCTGTTCCCCGTGCTCTTGTGTGCCCTTTCCTGTGCCCCGCTGCCCATTTTTCCTTCTGTACCCCGTGCCCCCTGTTGTACCTGCTCGCGCCGCTCCCGTTCCCGCCACTGCATCCCCCGCGGCCCTGACCCCTCTGGGCCCATTCACTGCTCCCTGCCACCCGCCTCCTGCCTCCCAGCTGCTCCTCCCTCCCACCTCCCCTTAAATGGCGGCCGCTGTGCGGCCACCCGCTGGCACGCCTAAGGCAAGCCCGTCTGCGCCCGTACACGCCTGGACCGCGCCCAGCCCCAGAACCCCTGGCCCCCGCACCAGCCATGAAGACTGCCTCCGATGCGACGCCAGCATCCTCATTGCTCTCAACCCAGGACGGACCCTCACCTGCTGCAGGACCGGCCCGAAGCGCACCCACGGTCCCTTCGCCTGCCAGAAATGCAGCTTCTCCTGCATCGAAGACGCAGAGACACCTGCCATGACAGAACAACAACGACAGCAACTCCTCCACCCTGATAGACAACCTCGCCAACCTCGGATTGGAACAGCTCGTCACAACGCCGACCCACATCGCTGGACACACGCTCAATGCCATCTTCTCCTCAAGCCCCCACGTCTCCTTCAGCCACGTCTCCGAACCCACCTGGACCGACCACCACTGCATCCACTTCACCTTCCGGAAACCCGTCGCACATCACCGCACCCTACAGATCCATGGGTGGACGACTGCGCCAACACCTTAGCCCCGCTGAAAAAACAAACCCCCAGAGCAACCAGCAAGAGAGCCAACTGGTTCACCCCGGAACTCCTAGCATCAAAGCGCACCTGCCGGAAGTTGGAGAACATATGGCACAGCGAGAAGTCGTCGGGGAGCCGCGCAGCCCACAAAGACGCCATCCGCAACCACCACCACCTCATCAGGACCGCCAAGAGGACTTCCTTCAAAGACTGCCTCGACAACAACGCACACAACAGCAAGGAGCTCTTCAACGTCGTGAAGGAACTCTCCAACCCCAGCTCCAACGCCAACGACATCCCGCCGTCGCAAGCCCTGTGCGACTCTCTCGCCACCTACTTCCACCGCAAGATCGCCGACATCCACGACAGCTTCAACCCCTGGGCGACCCTAACAGGCCCCAACATGCCGGACCCACCACACCTCACTGACCACGACCCCCTGACAACCTGGGCCAACATGAGCATCGAAGACACAATCAAGACCATGGGCACAATCCACTCCGGCTCGCTGTCTGACCCTTTTTCACACCACATCTTCAACAAAGCCGGCAGCTCCATCGCACCCCACCTGCGCAACATCATCAACCTCTCCTTTGAGACCGCGACCTTCCCTGAGAGCTGGAAACACGCCGAGATCAACGCTCTACTGAAGAAACCCAAGGAGGACCCAAGCGAACTCAAAAACTTCCGGCCCATCTCCCTGCTTCCGTTCCCAGCTAAGGTCATCGAGAAGATAGTCAACATCCAGCTCACCTGCTACCTCGAAGACAACAGCATCTTGGACCCCTCCCAGTCAGGATTCCGCAGCAACCACAGCACTGAGACCGCCCTCATCGCCGCCACAGACAACATCAGGATCCTACTGGACAACGGCGAGACGGCGGCCCTCATCCTTCTGGACCTCTCCGCAGACTTCGACACCGTCTGCCATCGCACACTACGCACACGACTCCACAACGCAGGGATCCGAGACAAGGCCCTGGACTGGACCTCCTCCTTCCTCTCCGGCACAACCTAGAGAGTCCGCCTCCCCCGTTCCGATCCGAAGCCTCCGAGATCATCTGCGGCATCCTGCAGAGATCCTCCCTCAGCCCAACGCTGTTCAACTTCTACATGGCGCCTCTCGCACGCATCGCCCGACATCACGACCTCAACACAATCTCCTATGCCGACGACACGCAACTGATCCTCTCCCTCACCAAGGCCCCCCTCACCGCCAAATCCAACCTCCACCAGGGAATGAAGGCCGTCGCCGACTGGATGGAGCATAGCCGCCTTAGGCTGAACACAGACAAGAAGGAGATCCTCATCCTCGGGCCCAACCCCTCAGCATGGGATGACTTCTGGTGGCCCGCATCGCTGGGGACACCTCCCGCACCTACCAACCACGCACGCAACCTGGGAGTCATCCTCGACTCAAAACTCACCATGACCAAACAAGTCAACACTGTCTCCTCCACCTGCTTCAACACCCTCCTTATGCTCCGCAAGATCTACAGATGGATCCTGACAGACACAAGGAAAACAGTCACCCAGGCCCTAGTCAGCAGCAGACTCGACTACGGAAACGCCCTCTATGCCGGAGCCCCGACCAAGCTCATCAACAGCCTGCAGAGAATCCAGAATGCCTCTGCACGCCAGATCCTCGACGTCCCGCGCCGTGACCACATCACCCCCTACCTGAAGAACCTGCACTGGCTCCCCGTAGACAAAAGAATCTCCTTCCAGCTCCTGATCCACACACACAAGGCACTCCACAAGACCGGCCCAGCCTATCTCAACAGTCGACTCTCCTTCTACGTACCCAATAGGAAACTCCGCTCTGCAGACCTCTCCCTCGCTACCGTCCCATGCATCCGGAGGCAGATCCTTCTCCCACCGCACCGCCAAGACCTGGAACACCCTCCCCCTCAACCTACGACAAACCGAAGACCTTCTAACCTTCAGGAGATGACTCAAGACCTGGCTGTTCGACCAGTAGCAACAGCACCCCCCCACTCCCCACCCTCAGCGCCTTGAAACACTTGCAGGTATGTAGTGCGCTTTACAAATTATTTGATTGATTGATTGATTGATGTTGGGAGAGACGTTGCTGCGGTGGTCCCAGATTTCTGTGGCGTGTTTGTGGAGGGATCGCACATTGAGGAGGATGTAGTTGAGCTGGCCGAGTGTGCTGTCGGTTGGCTGCGCGGCGAGGAGAGGTGGCGTTGTTGACGTGGGTGAAGGCATGGTTCCAGTTCCAGCAGGAGAAAGGTCCATGGATCTCCATTGGTGAGGCTAGGTGGCGGGCGATGTGGCATCCAGAGTTGCGGGCGAGGTGGGTGCTAGCGATGTAGTGGTAGAAGGTCCGAGAAACAGAGTCCATGGCTCTGGGCGCAGTCCAGGCGCGGACAGGTGCAGAGGGGCGTGCCTGTGGTGCGCCTTCGGCACGCCTGGTGCGTGACCACACAGGGATCGCTATTAAGTAGTGCTGCGGGAAGGGCTAGACAGTTGGGAGGCAGGAAAATGCAGGAGGAGCGAGGGTCACTGGAGGGGGCTGGTCTGCGGGGAAGCACAGCGGCAAGGGCGACGCGAGGAGAAAAAAGGAGACAAAAGGAAAAAGGAAAGGAAAGCAAAATCCCAAATAAAGGCAGAGGAAGGATGAAATAAGGAGATGAGGAGAGAGAGAGAAAAGCAGAAGGAGAGACAGATGGACAGTCAAGCACCAGAGCAGTGACGCTCTACCACTGGACTACCAGAGATGAGGCGGAGGCAGGAGCCTGTGGGAGGAGGACGGCTCGAACTCCTCACCTCCGGGTCAGCAGCAGCAACAGGGACAGCAGCAGCTACCGGACAGAGCTGAGCTGTGAAAGGAGCTTGACACACAAGTTGACCTGATATAAACTAGTTCAGCACATCCCTGTGATCAAAGTATATCTATACTAAGACCCATATGTAATAACACATTTCTCCATAGACACAGACACGTTTGATACATCAGGCCATAGATCCTTTGCAATGTAGGGGCGAGGTGGGATGGATTGAAAGGGATGGCTCAGCTGCAGCAGTGACATGGGCAGAGTTAATTTTCGGGGCCTCAATCTTTATTTGATCTGCCTCAGGTGCATTGGCTCTATCCTTCTTTTTTCTCTTGCTTTATGTTTCTTCTTTATTTGCCTTTCCTCTGTTTCTCTCACTGTTTCTCTTTTTTCTGTGGAAGACAAACTCAAACTTCCTGTGCCTCCTCTCTCTTTGTTCCGTCCGTGCAACCTCCATCTCCGACTGCGCTATCTGAAGCTGGCTCTGCTCTGGGGTTCTAGGACCTACCAAGTTAGCTGTTGTTACATGACTGGACCTAGTATGATTTGGGGGTTGGTGGCTGATTATCTACATCATTATCAGGGGATTTTTTCCTTTTCTTTGCAGTCTTGCACCTTAGTAAATATTTCAGTATGAAAGCTTTGGCCTTCAACTGCTTCAATTTGCAACATTCCTTCAGTGCTCCTGCTATATTGCCCTCTAGCTTAATATCCTTTAGTTCCATAAACTGATCAAATTTTGCTGTGAAGACATTAAAAGCTGAACTTTTTTCTGTGAAGATATTAAAAGGTAATCCTCTGAGGCACAGATTTAGATTGCACTGCTAGCCACCAATATAAGGCAGAGTCCCTGGAGTAGGTGCAGAGGACATCTAGCTCTCAAAATTAGAGACACCTCAGGGTACCATGCATTTTGTGCACAAGGTACACGGTGTGCTACAAAAAGTGAAGGCCTCAATGCTCTGAGTAAACATAGATGAGCAGCCCATGGCTTAACCTGAAGAGAGTATGTGTGATTTTAGTCTGGTCTCAGTCATCCAAGTGCCAATAAAGGTTAACTGTCCATCAAGGCACTCAAGCATTTTATGTAACTATATATAATATATTAAACAGTGGCAGTCGCAGTCAGTTTTGGAGTGACTCGTCAAGCTGCGGCCAAGAAAAAATGGGGGTGCCAAAATGCAATTTCCTCATTCAATTTTCCACAGGAAAATTGAACAGCAAAACAGGGAAAATGGCTAAGCGGAACTACACCAAATTTGGCAGAAAGCTAGATCTTGGTCCAGAATTTTTGTGATTTGTTGTAGATTAGTTCAGTAGTTTTTTTTAAAAGTAAGGTTCAAAAACATTGTATATCTGGATGGTTGGGTTCTCAGGAAGCTTGCGAGAGTCCCACAATCATGCTATTACAGTAATACTGTGATCAGATTGGCCGAGAGAGCTTTTTTCCCCGTCGGCGGCCTTGCTTCTGCAATAGTGAAAGGCTCCCATGAAATCCTGCGGGAAGTCGCACTCTGATTGGTTGGTAGCAACATGAAGTGAAATGTTGTGGATTCCATTTCAGGACTTAGAGACTCAGTCCCTGTATCCTGAAAATCACAATTAATATGATATAAGGAGTAGGGGTATCCTGGCCTCCTGGACCTTGTGAGAGGGCCCAGAGGATGCCCTACAGCACAAATAAAATAAAAAATTGGGGGTAAGATTTAGTGATTACTCAGGTGTCCCGTGGGAACCAGTGTGGCCACTTGGATTCCTGCAGGAGTACCATGGAAGCACATTGGGCCACAGTGGCTCCCACATGAGTCTAGCTGGATTTTCTTTTTAAAAGGGCCGGCAGGGCCTGAGTGTCTGTATTGGGTTGCCTTGAACCGGCAAAGGTTGCCTGCGGGTGGTTTGACTCTAGGCCTGACCCCAGGCCATGTGTGGCAGGTGTTTGGCTGCCTGCAGGGGGATGGGCTTACATATGGTAATAAAACATTACTTTATGTTAAAAAAAACTAGAAATTCGCTCAAAGAAACAAAGGTCAGTGGCGCAATAGTTTGGTATAAAAATATATTCTTACTTTGCATTAAAACCTCAGAAATTCACATAAAAAAACAGAGGTTAAACTGATCTCATAGGTGACAATGTAATTTTAACTGTAAGGTTATAAACTAAAACGACTGAGTGTTGGGCAATTCATATATGTACGGTGGTGGTGGTGCGCTGATCTCAGCTATGCCAAAAGGAACACTGGACCATCTTCAAAAAGCGCACAGGCCTCAGAGTGGGAAACAAGGGCTAGGATCTGATGAACTAGATATCCCACTGTTGTTGGACCACCACACATGGAAGGGCAAACAGAGCAAATAGATTAAAATAATAAAAGGGGTTTCAAAAAGGGGATTCTCACCAGGTTGAGTCACCATCAACTCAATTACACTCACTGGCTCAGTCTAATGAACAGCTCATCTCCATTACTGTATGGGCTTGGAAGGGCCCAGTAGTTGTTTGCGAACATCAGTGTCCATCAAGCTCAAATTCTTGGCAGCATTCCTCCATCTCAAGTTGAGGGGGTACAGTGGCTCCGGTTTCCTTCAGGCTCTCTGTAGGTGGAAGACCTTTTGAGGCTGTCTTAAGTGTTCCATGCTGGAGAAGATGAAGAGGGAAGTCAATCAGAGCTTAGCAGAGTGCTGGCTTATTCCCAGCAAAAGGGAAATGGGCAACACTCAGGCTCCACCCTGTGAATATAGATAAACAACAAGGGGTTCATGCAAGTTTAAGTGCAGAGATTGTTTAGTAAATTTCCAGTGCATCTCCTGTTAACGTTCACCAACGTGAGCAATGGTGGGGCACCAACGTCAAATCACGTAGTTTCATTATAACAGTTTAACTGGAACCCATTGAGGTTGGGTCAGTTTCCCTTCCTCTCAGCGGATTTTGGAATAGGTTAACTTTCCATATGCTGCTCTGTCAGCAAGCTATGTGGATACCCTCCAGACTATAAAGAAAGGAAGAGCAGGATGAAGGAGAGTTGGGGGGGAGGTTTTATCTTAGTGGTGTGCAGAATGTTCATTGTTTTGTGAAATACACCTTATTTTCACAAGGTTACGTGCATTGTGTAAAATATATTTTGCCATTATCTTTAACCCCCTTGGGAGGCCTGAGCTTTTCTCTAACCCAGAATGCATTGGGGAACATGATGTTGTCTGGTTAAGGTAGTCTTTTCATCTCAGGGTGGCAGCTGAGAGGGAAGCTTCTGCCTTGGCCAAGCAGACATATCAACATTTTGCCATGGTCAAAACCGTTCCTGGGATTGAACCCTATCTTCTTCTTGAAATGACAGGCTATCAATGGCATTTGTTAACCTATTTCGGCTGGGCATATTTCATCAGCTGCTTTCTCCTGAGGGTTCCTGATTCAGGAATGCAGGCTTGCCACCGTGTATTTGGGACCGGTTCTCCACTTGCCACACCTTGCACATTGTACTTATCTGCACTATTTTTAAGCCCTTGTGTCATAAGTATTTTAGACCACTCCTTTGAAATTTGGACATTAGACAGGCTAGACCCGCTTTATTATATCTACAACCTTTAGTGACACCCACAATTTATTTTCATGTGTCTCGATACCTGTCTGGGTGTTTTTTAGCACTAATCACAAGGCCCCACCTCCCTGTTTTTTTAAGTCTCGCCTGACCCAGCGCATGCGCTGGTCTGGCGAGACTTTTTGAGAGGGCTCCAAAAAGTGCTACCAGGCCAGCCTAGGGCTACAGTGCATGTGCGCGGGCGCGTGCGCCGCGCTTGACCGCAATTACTTTCACTTTCGCGGCCGCTTTGATGTTTGATCGCGATCACTTTCGCGGCCGCTTGTTTCATGCTTCACACCGGCACATAACTCTGCCATATGCCTTTCCCATTCTATCTCTTGATTCATCCTCTTATATCTCTGCTCACCTTTTTTGTTGCCTTGTGCATTTTGCACTGAATAGTTGCATGTCGCTCCCTTCTTCACTGTCAGCCTCCTTCTCTGTCTTGTCTTCCCTCTCTCTGTGTCGCTTGCATGCTCTTTCTTATGTTCTGGAACATTTCCCATACTCAATCTCTCGGTCCCATCTTTCCGTTTCAATGTCCTCCACGCCATTTGTTCTCTGTATTTCCTAATGTTTATTTATGTCATTCCCTGTTCTTTCCCTTCGCTTTTCTTCGTATCACATTTTTAATTCTTCTTTTCCCCTTCTCAAGTCTGTGTTTGTTTTACGTTTCTCTTTTTATTTTATTTTTATCTTTCACTAACAGTTATGTTTCTAGCCTCTTAATCATTTTTTTTTTTATCCACTATCACGTTTTGGGACACCTTCAGCTGTATTTTCTCTCCTTTAAGTTTTTCTCATCCTATGTATTCTTTCCTTTTAGTTTGTACTTTTTCGCTTGTCCTTATACTTCACCTTTGTTCACATTATTTCTCATCTTTTGTTATTTCCTGTTTTTCATTTCTCCATTTTATTGCTAAGCTGATTTTGCTTCTCTCCTTTTTTCTTATTTACCTTTCTCTCTCAGAATGCATAGTCCACGTTGCTGCCGCAACAACCGACAAATAATAGGGACCTTAGCAAATAGTTCCTCGCTAAGTTGGTCCCATATACCTGCCAGGAGATGTTACATGGAGAACAAGCATTGGCATAGCCAATAGGTCTCGCCTTTGGGACCTTATAAGTGTTTAGGCATACAACAGTTGATGTTGTTGCACCAAGGATATTGTGCTGGATAACTAAACACTTATAAGGCCCCAAAGGCGAGATCTATTGGTTATGCCAATGCTTGTTCTTTTATCTAGTCCAGATTGTTATATAGATGGACTTTTATCTGGGATGTGGTAATACTGTGATGTTTGTTAATGAGCTTTTGCTGATGTGATTTTATCCTGCACATCTATATGTCTTTAATTGTTTTTAATGCTGCTGTTGTGCTTATATTTTTACCCATGTAATACCCGATGCAGTGTTTTTATCTTTGTATGCTTGTATGATTTTACTTTTGGAAAAACCTAAATGAAGTCTTTGACCAGTATCTTCAGTAACTTTTCTCTGCAAGGGTAAACCACTGCAAAACGTTTACACAAGACACCTGCAAGAGTCTGATTTAAAGTGAAAATGTCTTGCTCGACGAGAAAATGCCTCTTTGACATTTTCTACTTGAAACAATCTTTTGTGAGCAAAAATCACGCATAATTTTGTGTTGCAAAATGGTGAAAAGTTTGCATATTTCACATAACATAAAATAGAGGAATTATGCCAGCGCAACAAATAAGTATTTGACACGGGCCTAGTAGTTCTCATTGTTCAGCACTAATTCGCCATCTTGCAACCATTATGACAAACGTTCTTAATTATTTGACCCCCATAGCTGAAAATACACTAATATTTGAAAAAGTTCACGTCATCGATAGGCGCATGTTAGTGTTCACAAACATATTTTATGAAAAATAATTATACACACACTCATACACGCACATACACTAGGGTCACCGGGTACCTCAAAAACAACACTACATCTTCAGCCAGCCGTTAATTGCAGTGGCGTAGCAAGGGGGGCAGTCCAAGTTGGGGGGGGTGGCTGCTCTTACATGTGGCCGCCGCGGGGCGGCAAACGCAGGGACTACCATGGGCGGTTAGAGGTTTAGCTACGCCACTGGTTATAAAGTGCATTCAAGGATGTTAACCCGTTAAACCTATAAAAAGGGGAAACCAATGGCGGTTGTGTTCATTGTCAGGACCGCCAGGCACAAAATCGGTAGTTAAATATGTCTCTAGCCATAAGGAGCCCACAAACTTTGCATATATCGAAAAATTAATCGGACAACCAAGGGACACAGAAAAGAATGTCCAATATACCACAGCTCTGTAAATTGTGCTGTACTTTCATTGCTACAGTCATGCCACACTGCTGCTAGTCTCACTTTATCACAGGTAAGCACACAGCTCAAAAGTGGAACATCACTGTCATTTAGAGATGGGTGTTTATCATTCCATAAGTGCCTGTTAGTCTGGAGTTCTAAATTGGCTTTAGCGCTGGCGACACTCGGTGCGACAATCTTTTTTGGCGCGCCCAAACCCCATGACCGCCTCCTCGGATTCTCTCACTACTACTGGGCAAAAGTGTCCCTCATCTCTCCATTCATAAGTTATTGCTAAACATAGAGCCCCCTCTGAGGTCAGCGCCCCCTCCACAAGTCAGCAACCAGTGCGGCCGCACCAGTCGCACTGCCCTAAAGCCAGCCCTGGTTCTAAACCTGCCGCAACCCTGACAGTCACCTTTAAGTGTGGTTTGAGGCTGCTGTACGCATTGGACGCTTATAAGAGTTTTAGCATAAATAGTTTTACACTGACCCAGGTGTGGGTGTGTCCAACAGTTAGTGGGCTATCACATGCATTACCTTAATTTAAATGTGGTACTGTATGCCCAGCCCAAAAAACACATATTTTGCATTACTTGTTTTCATTTTTCAGAAAGAAATATGATAATATGAGTATAATTTTAGAGGCTGGTGGTGTTGTACTTAAGCTCCTGCATGTTTTAATATATCAAAATGTGATTATGGCAAAATAATATATATATTTATGTCAGTTTGAAAACAAATACTGCTGTTAGACATATGTTCATTTTGACACATTTTAACTGATTGTCATATTGCAGTTTTCTCCTTATTCCAAGCAGTATTGTTCCGAGTTTGGTCTTCATTCCCTAACAAGGGTTTCTTGCTTGCTAGTGAGGCCTTTATGGTCCCGCCCCCTTGTGGCCGTCCCCTATAGCCTGAATTTGAATATAATGCTGTGTAGTACTGTGTGGGCAGCGATGCTTTGCATAGATAGGGCTGAAAAGCCTGTCATTTTTTTGTGTAATTCTTTGAATTTTACCTTTCAAGACCGTTGCAACTCGAAATCCTTATTGATTCAATCATATACTATGGATTGGATTGCATCAATTTGCACCAGTGTTGGGAAAGTTTGCACTTGATTCAGGCATAAGTTTGCACCTGATCCAGGCAGTTTAGCACCGGTGCTAGGAGATTTTTGCGGTCAATTTGCTCTAACAGCGCAAACATAAATTCTCCACCAGCTAACCAGAAAATTATTTTTTTTTGCATTTGTTCAAGGGGATTTAACTCGGGGGCAAAACTTCGGACACCAGTGAAGATTTAAAACACCACCAGAGCAAAGTTGTAGCTCACTGGTGCATTTAACGCGATGTGACCCTGAATCCTTCATGTCAATAAAAATAGTCAATGTGCAGTTTTAAAATATATGTTTGCTGAAATATTTACTTCTGCTTAATGTCTTGGTCAAGACTAGAGCGTCAGATAAGCAGTGAGTGTTGATTTTTTTTAACACAGTGTAGAAATAAGGGCCACCGCTCTCTACTTTTTAAGGAAGAAATGCAAATGCAAAAAGAAAATTAAAATAATTACGCGCTGTTAACTCAGAGTGTACAGCTGGATCCATGGCTGGCAGTGGAGCAATTTTTTTTTCTTTGAAAGCCGCTGTGGCATACCAGTTTTTCTATCACCATTGGGCATGCTCCCACTGTATGTTACCATGGCCACAGCTAGGAGCAAGTCAACCTTAGTGAATATTAAGTGCTAAAACCGCATACCTAAAAACAAACACTACAATACTTTTTTTCTTCTTAAATGGGATCAGTATTAGCTGCATGCTTCTTGCTTCGACAACCTGATTATACACAAAGAAATATATTGTCATATTTATAGTCTTGGTTAAAGGTGAAATTACTTTACAAGTATTATTTTTGCTGAATTGGGCTGTTAAAAGATGGGTCCCTACCAGTGCTTACTTTGAGCCCTTGCTTGCAGGTGGGGCCCACAGGCACTCATTTGTGGGGACTGGCATTTCTTTTTTATCAACAGACTTCGATCCCGAGCAAGAAAGAGAGAAAAGCACAAAAAGGGGCAAGAAGGAGGAAAAGAATGGGAGAAGAAAGTGACAAATGGAGAATGCAGGGATGAAAATAGTGAGTTAAAGAGACTGGGAGTGTCTGGTGGTGGATTAAAGAGGCATGAGGTTCAAGACTGATCAGTCTTGATATTTGACACCCAAGTATTTGATAACGCCAGTTGTGGGGTTCCGAGTATAATTTGGTGCCCCAGCACTTATTCTTTTACAAAGTAAGCACTGGGCCTATAGTACCTGAGACACTATTGAACGATACAGATCTGACAGCAGTTCCCCACTTTGACAACGGTATGCTTAACAGTAGTTAGAATTGTATTCCACCCTATGGTACTCCCAAACCACCCACCGCAGCAGCAGTTCTCACTCCTTCTTAGCATTACTTCCTCCATTTTATTTTAGTGCAAAACCTTTTATGTGGGCATTTTGATTGTTCTCAGTTTTTATGAAAAGTGTTATGCACTGGGTAATTTCCAATGGTGTTTGTAAACATCTCTACAGTAGTCCCAATATATAGCCTAGTCATATGGCATTGATGGCTTCATAAACTAATCGTTGGTAGCTATGAGAGAAATTGGAAACATGGGCGATTTTCAGAGGCATCACTGAGGAGAGCATTTAAATATGGAGCTCACTGAGGACAATTTGCAATTGGTAAATTGCAAACCGGACCTAAAGAATGTCAGTTACTGTATTGAGGACAGATGTTCCATGCTCAAGAAAGACAGATGTTCACAGTTGGATAGTAAGGTTTCTATTTAGATTGCAGCCATAATAGGTCACATAGGTCTCCGTATAGCCTATTGCCTACTGGGAAGAGAGATTACAAAATTAGTATTGGAAGCAACCCTAACCCTAAATTTTGCCTTTATAGGTACACTAAGTTTAGTAATAAAGCCAGATGTTACCCAAATTACCATCTTTACCCCAAATTCTAAGACCAATCAAGGCTTCAGGACTAGTTTTTGATATAAACAAGCTATATGCATTTCAAAATCAGTGGCGACTGGTGAACTTCAAAGCGACTGGGCCATAAAACCAAATACTAAATTTGCTTCCACGAGGGAGCATATGTAATGGGCTAACTTATAAGACTACAAGTTCAAGAATGCAAGTAAAAAACCTGAACTGCATGAGCTGCTCAGGCATGGTCCTTGGAAATGTGAAAGTTCTGCATTCAGTTACGTCCTCATCACTGCTTTCAGATGTAATTGGGGAGAGTGTACCATATACAGCACCATAAAGACATAAGGTCCTGCTCTTGCCTGGACAGCAGAGCCTTTTTTCTTATGCACATTGTTCTGTGCTCCTCCCCAACCCTCACTGCAGTGTCATATGACTCTCAGCCTCAGAGGGCCAATAGAAACGCAGTCCTGCAGCCCCCACTAACACTGTCATGGGACACTGCATTGTGCATACTCCTTAACTGCATAATTGAAGGAAAAGTGGGAGAGAATGTCAACCTCTTCTACCTATTCCAGCTAAGCAACAAACTGCAGACTGCAAGGGTATTTGCTTAAAGGAACATCTGCTTAGGCCACGCTCACCCAGTGACTGCTTTACCACTGGTGGTCCCCGATGAGACACTCATTTTTTTGGTTCCGCCTCTCCCGTGACCTCTTGCTGCTTGGTTTCCCTCACTACCACCCTCCAACAGTTCCCCACATCTCTCTTTTGGCCCTCTATCACATACATTCATTTGTTTTATAGTGCTGCTTATACCAGTTAAAGGTGTCAGAGCACTTTATATCACACACTTTATATAGAGACAATGAACCATACGGCTGTAAATCAGTCTATAGGAAAAGTTACATTAGACAATGATAAGTAGGCAGTATATTTGAAGAGTGTTTGGTATAGAGAAGTACATATTCAGGATATAAAATATACCACAGTGGTCGTGGTTGGCGTTACTAATAATAATGTATTTCTACCCAAAATAACCTTTTTTAGCAACATTAGACTAATGAAAGACTGGGGAAAAACATAGCATTCTAAACTATATCTTGCAGGTTGCATACAGCTCTTTGATGACAGTTTATAGGTCACTGTGCTATATTAGGATTGTAACCTATGAAATGCAAGTAACAAAATGATCTTTGTGACAAAAGAAGTAACCTATTGAGCTATCCACATAAAATACAGTTATCTCATCTTCTTGATAAAGGTTCTTTGCAGCAGGCACATAAACCCTCCACTGATGAGTCAAAACTGCAGGAACATTAATCAGCAGCGTTATCATGACATTTTTACTGTTGCTTGACAATGGCTGTACACACAAGGAAGTCTGCAGTGGGTGCGTGCTTTTAAACCCATTAGTTATTTCTAAGCATAGCACCAGTGCTCAACACCAGGTGTGGTAAAGCCAGCCCTGGTGTTCCCTCACCATAAAGTTAAATCATTTAAAAAATGGTATGCAGACATGAGCACTTATCAGACTGTACATAGGTGTGTTGAAGCTGCATCTATTCTGTCAAGTGTGATCATTTCTATGTAAAATTTTGAAATCACTTAACTTTGGGGTGAGTGAAATTGATGCTACAATTCATCCAAGAGGAGCAGAAATCACACAAGAACTCTTCCAACTTCGCAAGTCTTCCCCTGGCAGCTTTTTGTATTTTATTTTTGATGGTGAGTATGATAATGGTCAATAAATCAAGACCCGTTAAGGACCCGTTTCAAGACCCTTTTTCTTTTGTTTTGTTTGCCCTCACTTGCCTTAATTCCTTTGCTGCCAGGCCTCCCACTCCTGTGCCAAGCCTTTTTTTGGCTATTTGGGGTACTTTGTGCTTAGGCCCCCATAACTTTTTTGTCCACATAAAGAATCCATGACAAATGGCCCTTCAGAGGAAAGTGAAGGGTTTGTGGTGCTAAAATCAGCATCTTTCCAGCTTTCAGGAACAGGCAGACTTTTGTCAGAAAACCCAAATTTTCTACACAGTGTTGCTATTTTACTGGGACATAGCATATTTTCCCTATTTTTTGTGCTTTCAAGTGACAGAAATGGGTGTGCGCTGACGTCATCAAATTGACAAGGACGGTGTCGGGGTGGCAGCGGAAGCAGTTTCGCTGACATCCGCAGTGGGGGCCCATAGATGGGCGGCCCACGGAGGGAGTGCCAGCGCTTACCCCGTGGGTGGATGCCAGGACATAATGGTTACATCCGCGGCACAGCAGCACTGTAGCCAAGGACGTAACCATTACGTCCATGGCACCCAAGGGGTTAAAAACCAACTTGCAGCAGGCTCCGATCTCCTTCATTCACAACCTTGTGTGCACTTCACACATTTCTTAACTTGGTACACAGTGCAGCCTCTCTGATTGACAAACAGCCTTGGAAAACCCAGCGCTTAAGCTTAAAACACCCAGGCTGTTTTCGTCTGCTCTCCCTTCTGGATGGTGCAGGAAAATAGTGGGGAACGTCCTGCTCAATCGCCTTCAGGAGTGGGTTGATGCACACAACATTTTGACTGAAGTGAAAGCTGGATTTAGACCTGTAATGGGAGCATTGACCAGGCTTTCCTATTATATATGATCTCCTATAAGTTTATGGTGGTGAGGAAGTCATCGCTGTACCTAATATTTGTGGACTTGAAAGCAGCTCTTGATTTAGTCAACAGAGAGAAGTGGACCTGGGTGTTGACCCCTCGCTAGTAATGGCCATACAGGTCCTACATACTAGTAACATGGCCAAAGTACGGTATGGGCTGGGCGGGAAGTGTACTGTACCCATCCAGGTTGAAAAAGGTGTCCGGCAAGGGTGCGTGTTGGCTTCCTTGCTTTTTAGCCTTTTTTTAAATGATGCAGTTGACTATTTGATGGAATACCCCATAGATATTCCAACTGTAGCTGAGAAGCTGGTGCCAATATTATTATATAAAGATAGCATGAACAGAAAATGCCACCCATAGGTTACTAACGCTTTGTGGAGTATTATGACAAGAAGTCGTTAATGGTAGCAAAACAAAGTGTATGGTATTGAGCCCCTCCCCCTGTTTTAAGTTTAATACTTTGGTTGAAGGCATACCCCTGGATACTGTTAAGCAGTTTGACTATTTAGGAATTCGATTTTCATTGAAATTGTGATGGGGCAGTCAAATACAGAAGGCTAAGCTAGTTCTGAGACAATTGGCTGGAGCAGTTTTGAAGTTTAGACATCAGGCTGGTGCCAGAAGTATCAGTGTTACTTTACGAATATATAAGCAAAGGGCAGTGGCGGCCGCACTGTATGGTGCGAAACTATGGGGGTTTGGGAATGTCTGCCCACTCCAAGCAGCTGAGATTAATTTCCTCCGAAATCTGCTGGGGCTTGGGCCAGATACACTCTAGCAGCACTGTACATGGAGCTTAATTTGACCCCATATCAGAAATTATCATTCTTAGGCCAATTCTTTACTGGGTTAGACTGGTAAGAACCCCTAAGAACACAGTTTATTTAGAAACCCTAGAGGAAGTCACAGCTAACTGCTCCTGCATACATGGTCATCACATGTACAAACAATTTTAAAGGAGCTACAGCTGATGTCTCTGTGGAAAGCTCCTGGTAGCATTAGACAGTTTACTGCTAATTTGATTAAAGAACTGTATCATGAACACACGCCGAAAAAAAATTCTGGGAGTTAAAGCCGCAATCTCTTACAAGCAATTATTTTAGTAACATCTATGGCCTTTCATGTCCACAATATTTAGACATGCTATACCCTGAATTGAAGCGAACATTGTACTTAAAATTCCGGATAGATATCCTCCCAACCAAGGTATACATATACTTGATGGCAGGTAGAACCGTTGTGATTGTAGCGTCAGTGGTCTGGACAATCAAACCCATTTTATACTGTTTTTTAAAAAATATGTACGCCCCCCACGGAGGCGGCTTCTCCCCATTTTAAAATACGAGGGGTCAGATCTGTTAAGCCAACAATGGAGTTATGTATTAAATCCAATGATATTTACATTGTCATCTCCAAAGCGTCATATTTATGGGTTACGTGGCCCTGCCTAAGAGAGTTGCCCTCTACTCCAGAATTAGGTTTAAGTAGGTAGGCTTTCTGAACCTGGTTGTTTCCCATAATGGAACACACTGCTATTTTATGCATAAATTGTTCGAGTTTGCACTTTTTTTTTTACGCACTGCTCTTTTACTTCCTAGATGGGTTGGCAGATTGTTTATATCCGAAAAGAAGATCATTCCCAAATGTTCTTATGTTTTTTTAGTTGATAGTGATGCATATGTGTCTCTCTTATTTTGGATGTTGCCTCTGATGGTAATGCACACATTTTTCACTGCACTCGCACTTTAATGTATCTGAAAAATTTAAACATGCTCCTTTTCTTAGGTTGTACGCCTTCGATGAAAAGGCATATTTTTAGCACTTTATTATACTTACATTTTAATGTTTTCAATGAATTTATTGATAGATTGCTGTCCACATGCTTTTATTGACAGATTGCTGTGCACATGCTTTTATTGAGTTGTTCTTATATTGCATATTCTTAAAATATTGTAAGGCTGTCAGCTGAAACAATAAATAAACGAAATGAATTAGCGAAGCTGCACTGCGTCATAGGGGACAGTTACCCTGCAGCCTTGCAGGGCACAAAGGATCAGGGCTGAACAGAAGTAAGCCCTGTAAATCCTGCAACAACCAGCACCTGCGCACTAGCGCAAGTGTCTTTCTAAAGTGCCTGCTTGTGCCTGACCTCACACAGAGCGAGGGTCAGAAGCTCCAAACAATTCACTACTACTATCACAATTTTAAAAATAAGTAACAGATAAGAATTGAGGCAGGGGGTGGGGGTGCAGAACTTTTGCCCTAATAAAGCAGCTGCCCGTGTTCAAGTTTGTGTCTGAATCTGATTTGTCTTGCTAGATTTTGCATTTACAGCTGCATTTGACAGATGTTAAAATCAAAATTGTGTAAGAGCATCAGTAAACCAGACAATAGATATAAAGCACAATGCAGACCAAATCATGTTTGCTATTAATTTTAAAACAGCATTAAACTGAATGAAAGCCATGCTCCATCAAAAATTATTAGAAGAACTACATTTTCAGCAATTTCATAGTGTGTTGGTGATCTGTTTCTGTTCCAATGAGCTGTAGAGAAAGACTCAAAGCAAGAGAACTTCACACAAAAAAGCTAATATTTCTAAAGAGATATGAGAGGCAGACTTTTGTAAAAAAAAAAATTATTGATTTAATAGTAACTGTCTTTTTGGTGTAATAAGAGCATGACAAGACAAAATTGAGTGTATTCTACGTATATCTAAATCCATTCTGCATATCAAACTTTGATCTGTTTAAAGATGAGTAATGGGTTTTAATCCCTGGACTAACTTCATTTATTTGTTTTGTCAGTGATATAAAATAACATCCTAAACTTTGAACTGGAAAAGAAAATATGGAGATCCCACTTAAAAAGATAATAATAGGAGTGATTGATTAATAGTTGAACGTATGAGAAGCTGCTTTTCATCATATTTTATTTGATGCTGTTCGGAGCTCTGTATCAATTATTTGGCTTTATAGGAGGCCTCTGAAAAGTAGATTTACAGGGCAGATAAGGACAGGGATTCACACACTCCACTCTAGGCTCATATTGTGGATATTGACTTCTACATACAGGCAGGAGCATCTACACTAGACGTGGTTTGCTAGATTGGGGACTCTGTGTCCCAGAAAGACTTGTGCCTGGAGGCATTACAGAGTGTGAGGGAGGGAGGAGACAGTCACGCCTCTCATCCACACTATATACCAGGTAATGACTTTCCGCCACACGTACCTGTTTTGCTGGCTTGGGGACTGTGTGTCCCAGGGAGACTCGCGCCTGGAGGCCCTACGGAGGGTTAGGGGAGGAAGGGACAATCATGCCCCCTCATCATGGCTATATAGCGCGTTGTGACTTCCCGCCATGCATGACCTGTTTTGCTGGCTTGTGGACTCTGTGTACCAGAAATACTTGTGCCTGGAGGCATTACAGGGTGTGGGAGAAGGAGGAGACAGTCACACCCCGTCATCAGTGCTATATAGTGCGTCATGACTTCCCACAGCAAGGGGCAGTGTGGGACGCGTCCAGGCACAGACCAGGCCATGGACCGGCCCATCTTGCGCCCGTCATCTCCTGGAGGAGGCTGGACCACCCCTCTAACACCTAGCAGGCCAGAATATTCAAGTGAGACACTGTTTATTTTCAACACTAACCTTGGAGCTGATTTTGGAACCTGATTTGGGAACTTTATATGGTATTTGTTTGCTGCTCTGAGGGGCTGGTGGTCCATTGTCTATTTATCCCAGGCATACAGCTGACTTGTAGTGGACATTTACGTTTATTCTTGCCAGTTTAAAGGGGGAGGTGGAGGTGAAGGACACTAGTTCTTAAAACGCTGGGCTGTTCCCTGCCATGAGGGCGATAATGCCAGACAGCAACTGGGCAGTGCCACCTCCGTCCTTTCTCTCCCTTTTTCTCTAGGTTCTGCAATTATTCACCGGCATTAATATGGGCAAACAAAAAAACACATCAACAGACATGGGAGGCCCACAGTCCGGTGTTGCCTCCAAAGATCTTGTTTTGAATGGTTTCTCTAAATTTTCAATTCTTTCTTACTTAACAACAGCAGTGGGGGCAATTAATGATGAAATTAGCACAGTGGAGAAGGGGCTGGGCATTCTGACTGCCCCCATGGTGCCTGTAGCTACTACTGTCTTTACCCCTCTGTCTGGTTCAGTCCCCACAGGGAATGTTGCCTCAGGGAAAAATGGGGTTCCCCAGTTAGAGTGGGTTACTGACACAATTGTTATTGCAGATGTACTTTAATCAGAGACTGTGGCCATCTGGCATCTAAACAGGAAAAAGGCAGAAAGGCTGATACAGCTAGGGTACAGTTGGGGTCCCAAGTTAAGGGCAGACTTGCTCTCTCTTCATCCACAAAGGGCAATGGTCAGAAACTACCTAGAGATCCGACTGTAAATATTTATTCTCAATGAATGTGTCCCTTTAATTTAGTCTATGATAGAGGAGGCAGTTGGTACATGTCTAGACACATTGTTATCCATAGTAAGCAACTTAAACAATTGCAGTTTTGTAAAGCTAATATGTCAATGCCAGGACCAGTGTCAGGCTCTGCAAGCCATTTACTTGGGGGAAGGGACTTAAGGGGATGAAGAATGTGAGGACGTCTGTACAGAGTTCCACGGGTGCACATGGTTTAATTAAAAGGTGGTATTAAGTTGTTCCCCATTTTGTCACCTCCTCATCAGGAAATTCTGCTATCACAGCTCCCATGGCTTGGTGCTCTAGGGCACTTAAAGTTGCTGTCCCATCAGGGAGATCTTAGGTGTAATTGACCTATGAAGGTATCCCAGGTGGAGGTTAGTGTTGCAAGTAGTAAAAATGGTTTTACATCCCCCCGTGATGTTCCTAGCCTTTCCCCTGCCTCAGCCCGTTATGTTGTGGTACTTGCTGGGGTGCCTGCTCTAAAACAAGAGATCAGAGAAGACTATCCAAGTTTAAGGAACAAAGTGTACCACTGGATGTCCCAACTGGGTGATGAAGAGCGATCCCTGGCTAATAGGATCATCTTGGCTTGGAGGGTTGATTGGCTAGTGCCAGCTCCCAAAACCATCAATGGGGACTGTATTGTCATCAATTTGGACTGTCCTAGAGCTGTCTCAATGTCTCTAAATTATGCTAAGCAACTACCCGTGCTTTTGTTATAAAGGCTTTTCTGCTTGAATATTTGTATCGCCCGCTGGCAGCCCAACCGTGGTCTAGTGGTAGCAATAAAAGCACCCGTTATAGGGTGATGAGACCACCGCAAGTGATTTCATTTTGCTTGCCTCAAATAGGGGGGCAGATGCACTCAACTGACTACATTGTTCCAATTATGGGTTGTAGCTTACTGTGGAGGTGCTAGGGACTGGGATATGTAGGGTGTCAACCCAAATAGTAAGCACAATGGGGTCCCACTAATCAAGGTGCATCATTACCCTAGCCTTGGTGGCCACTTTATGAGGGCTATCAGCAGGTATGCAGTGGGATACCTGCCCCTGGAGAAGTAGAGTTGTTGACTGCTGATCGGGGGCTGCCCAGGGGTGTAAATCTCACCAGTGAAGTGAAAGATTCTTGTAGTATTATCAACACCACAGACAGTCATGTAACTAACAGAAATACTACTGCTAGTTACCTTGGGTTAGCCTCCTGGAACGTAGCAGGGGTAAATAGTAAAAGACATGACCCTGACTGACTGGCGTTTCTTAGATCATTCAACATAATATGCCTACAGGAGACGTGGGATGTGGAGGACTTCTTCTTTTTGGATGGTTACAGATCATAATTTAATGCTGCTCTGCCCTCATTAACAGGACTCCCAACGGGAGGGCTGTTGACTCTGGTCTCCCTTTCTTTAAAGCAGGACTAAGCATATGACAATAACCTCACCCAATGTGCATGCAATTCTGTTAACTTTTCTAGTAGTTGGTGGGTACTGCCATGTTGACTTGGCAAGTGCACCCACTTACCAGGCCCTCCCCTTCCCTTTTCTTACCTGTTAGTCACCCCTAAGGTAGGCCCAAGGTACTGCTCTGGGCAGGGTGCAGTGTATGTAAAAGGTAGGACATGCCCTGGTGTGTGTGGCATGTCCATATTGTGAAATACTGCCAATTTTGTTTTTCACTATTGCAAGGCTACCTGTTCCCATAGGATAGAATGGGGAGTTTGCTTATAACATATTATAAACATAACTACCCCTGGGAACAAGGTAGGAAAATAAAGTTTAGTATGCCTGAACTCAGAATGTTAAAAAGCATCTTTTAGTGAAGGTGATTTTTACATTCTGTGTTTGAGAATACCACTTTTAGAAAGTAGGTATTTTTTTGCTTAGCCAGCCAGTGTGCCTCGGCGAGGATGTGTATTGACTGTCTGACTTTGTAGTGAAAGGGGCTGGGGATGAGCAGTGGCTCCAGAGAATCTGTATGAGTCAGGGCTGGGCTGAGTAGACCTGGGCTGCATTTAGAGTAGGGGGAGAAGATTTCCTTTCACCTGAATGGGCCTGGTCTCCCTGACACAATGCTGTCTCCACCTCCTGCCATGTAGCTGCACCAGAGAGGACATAACTGGTTTTGACTGAGCACAGGGCTTTTCTGCCACCAGAGAACAAAGGATTTTGCTGTATAAAAAGAGGGGCCCAGACCCCAGACGTTTAGATCACTTCTGGGAAATCAAGAGGAACCTTTGCCAAGGAGAACAGCTGGAGAAACTGGAAGAGGAGTACTGCCCCTTTGCAGTGTGCTGTCTGGGGTTGACCTATAGTGGCTGTTTCTGCCAAGGAAAGGATAAGGACTTTGCTGTGTGCTGTGTCTCATGCTTGAGGAAGCTCTCCAAGGGCTTGAAGTGGAGCTTGCTCCCTGTTCACGAGGTCTCAGGAACATCAAAGACCTCACCAAGCTTCTGGGCACCGTCTCTGGAACCACTGCTTAAAGTTGCCTGGAGAAGAAAAGTGTAACCATCTCTGTCACAGAGTCCATCGCAGGATTCTGTGTGCTGAAGGCATTGTAGAGTGCACTGCCTCGTTTTGCAACGCAACCCTTGTCCCACATACTCCATCATCGAGCCACTGCTTGCATCGCGTCCTGTGGGCATCACACTCCGCACTGCTTCGGTACACGCTGCACTGACGTCATCAACTCTGTCTTTGCCAGACTCGGACATCGACCGGCTGCGTTGCCGCATCGTGACCTGCCAGCACCGCATCGAGCACCGTCCCACCCTGCAACGCAAGCCTTGGTCTCACCGACTCAGTGAACGAGCCACTGCCTGCACCGGACCATGAGGACACCGCATGCTGCAACGCTTCCATCTCACATCGCAACCCCAACGGTTGCCCCAGACCTGCTCATACCATCGTGTCGGTCGCAACGACAAAATGTACTGTCTCCGAGTCTGTCAGCACTTTAGCTAACCTGTATCGACGTGGTTGGCGGGAATTGTTAGATTCTGTCATATTCAGTATCGCAGTAGCCCCAGACGGAGCTACCGAGTCAGAGGCATTGTATTTTCATGTTTTTCCTGCAATTTAAAGGTTATTTTGCACAGTAAGTATTTTTAAGAGTATTGTATTTTGGATTTTTGTTGTTTTTGGTCATGTTGGTTTAGATAAAGTTTGCTTGTTTTTCTAAACTGGTGTGGTGTCCATTTGTTGTGTTTTCACTGTGTTACTGTATGCATGCCTCTGCCTCTGAGATAAGCCTGTCTGCTCGTGCAAAGCTACCAAGGGGGTAAGCAGGGGTTATTTTAGAAGTGTATCCCCCTTACCCTGAATAGGAAGAAGGGTCCCTACTAGGACAAAGGTGCAAACCTCTGCCAACTAGAGACCCCCATGTTTAACAGTTACTGTATGTACACCTTATTTTGTGACATACTGTCTTACTTTGTGACATACTGTGAACATATAAGATACAAAACCATGTTCCATAAACAACAAAATAACTTTAATGCTAGGAAATGGGCACATCTAACACTTGACAATTGCACATTTATATGACTCTTGACAGTTAACCAGTTAAAGAAAATGTACACCTATTTACCACAGTGCAGATAGCACTACATACCTGCCTTAAATTACTGAGGGAAGTTGTGATCATTGACCTATTGTTTAACTAGTTTGATGTAAGCGACATCCCCATGGAACAACTGTACATCCTCTGTAAGCAATATTGAAGTCTAAGTGGTACACAGCACTTCATGCAAACAGGACAGAGTTTCATAGGCATAGAACGCTGCCACAGACATGATGTGCCAGTAATAGGTCTGTTGTTTCCTCATCAAATAGCTTATCTGTCAGTATTGCCCTCTAACATATCACTTACAAAAGCTATGTTTTTCTTTATTGCTGGATGAATGCAGCCTTAGCTCACTGCGTTATAGCTTGATCTATTGCTGTCAGGATCCTGTATACACATCCCATGTTATCCCCTGGCACCTTGATGACAGCTGTTGACACCATCACTCCAATTCTGAATGTGAGAATGCAACCTTCCAATGCAAAATGATTTAATGAGTGATTTAAGTTACTTTGAGATAGCACCAGAAGAGGAGCCATGACATTGGAGAAACAACTCAGAAGATGCTGATACTCAGTCTGAGAAATATACCACTATGCACCACAATGATGCGTATTAGGTAAAACAGCTAATTTTTACAGTACACAGTAACAAAAGACACAAAAAGCTGCACATAGAAGCAAGCAATTCTACCAGTTCTGAGACTGTCGACACCAACTCAGTGCCATTTAAACCCTTCTTTAACAAGGTAGTTGCTTACTTTAGTACCATAAATAAAATAAGAGTAACAGTCACTAATAAACAGCTTCGTTTCACAAATGCCAGGCTGCCTTTGCCTCAGTAGGCGACACTCACTTAATATACTATTTAATTTGTATAGTTCAAGCCAAGAGTAATTATATCTGATACTCCCAAATGACCATTGACATCAGTAGGTACTAATCATTATTTGCTAATTCTTAGTTTTGCCGATCACTTATCTTGAATTCGGGAAACTTTAGTTGTCACTCTTTAAAGGCAGTGGTGGCTTTTGGGAGACTGTAGAAAACTGCCAGTGTCTACCACTAAAGAAACATCTTTTATAGCTAAGATCCAAGACCACCTCTGAATTGGTCCTACTGAATTTTATCAGGGTGCACCAGGTAACCGTAACCAGAAGAGATCAGATGGAGAAATACATCAACAGTGTTTAATTGAATATTTTTTTTCAGTGAAGAATTTGGTGGACTTGTCCGAAGCAAGCACAATGTAGAATGTTGGCATTACACTGAGGCAGATGAGGAGGAAAGATGGGAAATATTGCATTAGAAATGCAATAATGCAGGATGGAAGTGCGAAAATAAGTGTAATTGCAGATTTCAGCCCACACTCAGAAGGCCGCATGCCAAACATGTGCTACTGGGCCTAAACCATTGTGATTGAGGTTGTTTACCAATGGTCTCCTGGGGTCTTTCCTACTATGGCTCAGCAAAAATGGCCAAGTACATTGCTTTCCAAACTTGACTCTCTGGGTAATAAGAGCACATTCAAGGGAAAGAGAATTACAGGGATTCATATAGTAAACTCTAGACTCATCCTGTAATGAGGGCAAGCAGTCACAGGCTTCTCAGGGAGGTAGTGTCGGCAGCAAGAGCTCAGAACTGAACAATCAATCAACAGACACAGTAACTTAATGTCCAGCCAAATGCTTGCCTTGTAGTCAAAGCAAGAATTTTACCCATGCAACTGAAATAAATACTTCAATATTATGGTAAGCGAATATTGGGTTGCACCCCTGGTTGGTGTTTCAGAAGGCACTACAACTTCCTTCTCATACATAATCTTCCTATCTGGTATCCATAGGAGCCACAGTTTCTAGAATTTAGTGGCAGACACATGAATTAGGTACAGCTGCAGATCATTTCACTGTCAATACTATACCTCGTAGAAGTGCAACTGAGTCACGTGATATTATCCCTGGTTTTATTTGGATGGAAAGTCTCAAATCGTCGTGCTTGATTTCATTGGAGCACATCTCAGGTCTTTTGTTCTGGTCACAGGTGAAGCCTTGTGATGCCTGTGTGCTGGTTCTTGCAGTTCAGGGGGTGATATGGGTGCAACCTGGGCCTTCTATCTTCACAGTAACCTCTTTTTGGTGCTGACCTGGCTGGGTGAATGCAGCACAGCAGGTCCGGGTGTCATGGCACCGCTTCTCCAGTCGTTGCAGACTCCCAGACCGATCAGGTTCACACAGGTGATGGGCAGTTTAACCTCCCAGGCAGATCAGGCTCACACATGGGATGTTTAGTTGTGGCTCTTCAATTCGATCAGGTTCAGAACAGTGACATGCAGTAGCAGCCTCCCAGGCTGATCAGGTTCCCACAGCAGCAACACATTTTCTTGATTTTCTGGGAATGGCACTGATAATATCCCACCAATAATGTTCCCATTTATCGCATTAATATTGCCACTGGGGATCTATTGGCCAGCAAAATCTGGCACATCACTTTAGGGGGAAATCGGTTGCTGCACCAATTTGGCTTCAACATCTGTGTTTGGTCCTGGAGATGGACTTACCACACAGAGCAGGTGCACTGGACACTATTTAGGGCTTATGTTGCCTTTGTGTCATGCAGCAATATGCAATTTTCAAGGCAACGCAGTTTTCAAGGCGATGCAAGCCCTTAAGTTAGATTTGCATTCTGCAGCACACATATAAAGAAGAAATTAACTCTGGGGATTATTTTTGTGCAGGAAGGTGCCAGCAGAGAGAGAGAGGGGGGACCAGGAATTCACCATATGTTAGTAATTATGGCCGTTTCTGCTCTCTCCCTTCGATGCAGTGTAGCTAGGTGTTTTGCTGTCTTGCGCTGAGTTAAATGTTAATAAATCAGGGTCTCTAACTCTCTAACAGTAGGTCACTGTTGAAATTTCTAGGTGTGGTAGGCCAACCACTAGACATAATTAACACATTGGTTCACATTAGCAATAGTTATGTTTCTACTGAACATTTAGTCTTTACAATGTCCAGAAACTTAAAGTAAACAAAGATGCTTCAAATGGTTCTGCAACTAGGGCAACCAGCCTCTACTAAAGGGGGCAGCGAGGTTCTAAACAATTATTAGATGAGGGGTTAATCCTAGTCAAAGTGATCCCTTTAGGTGACTAAAGTAACCTGAGTTCAACCCCCTGGTAGCTATGGCACAGAGCATACAGGTTTAACTTAGGGCTATGTGTAAAATATTTATACATTACAAAAACATACTAAAGTCCCAAACCAGACTAGAACAATAGGGTACATTTTAATAAATACAATAAGACCAAAACAACAGAAATCCAATAAGGGAAATAGGAGATATGCTATTTAAAGTTTAAAATAAAAAATTGTGCAAAAGAGTGTTAAGCGGAACATGCGGTCAACTAGTCGCCATAGGCCGGGGCCTAGATGCGCTTTGAAGCTGGCTGAGATGAGAGTAGTTCAGACACAGAAACGAGGTTCAAACCTGTTGGAGGTTTTACCGTGGGTATAAAAAATGGAAGTAAAAAATCTTCAGTGGTGTAAGGCTGCAAGCGATACCCGAACAGGGCCTCCCAAGGCAGAGAAACTTCTTTCTCTGCAAGGTCCCGCTGATTTGGATTGGCTGCTGTGTAGAAGCTCTGAGCAGAAAAAACCTGAATCTTCAGACAACCAGCAACGTTCCTTGGACAGATTGTCCTTGTCCTCTGGAGGTGTGGAAGTTGAAAAAGTTTCCAAGTCCCAAGTTTTCAGGGGTGGTAGAAGACGTCCAGCCAGACACAGTCGAGGGTTCCAGGACTACAGGAATAGCAATTGGGGGCGAGGACTCACTCCAACAGAGAACAACAGCATGGTCCAGGGTTTGCCTAGTTAGAACTGGTCAGCTGGGCAGTTGCAGGAAAAGGCAGCTTCTAACTTGTTGTGACCCTGTAGTCTAAAGAGGAGGCCCGCCTTATGACCCTTGGAGTCTACGTCTTTGTCCTGGGAACAAGAGGAAGCACTTCCTGTGCTTTAGCGTTCCTCTTTATTCACAGACAGGAGGTTTAGTCCTCTAATGATCTTCCTCAAGTCCAGTAGTGTTCTGAAGAAGGTGCCAGGGGATGCCACATTTATGCCTCGTACTAGCTTGTGGTTGGCGATGAATCCTTATTCCTGCCTAGCTAATTGGGTAAAAGTTGCTAGGGATAACCCTACCCACTTTTAAAGCTGTTCCTACCTGCCCTACTCCAAATAATCCCACACTGCCTCCCACTTCTAAAATCCAAAATGGTGAAACCCTTCTACGCTTGTGCAGAACTTATGTGCCTATGCAGAGTTCAGGCCAGGGTAATGAGAAGTCCCGCCTCTGTGGTCACTTCAAACCAGTTCTAGGTGTTGCTCTCCTTCCACTGCGTTTGTTGCCTGAATGACAGGGTGAAAAAAGTAAGGTTCAGGTGTCACCTAACATCTGCCTGTGACAGAGGAGCCCTCTTTGAAGTAAATTGAGTTCCTGGGCCCGCAACTACTGGCCACTCTGCCAGTGGAACAAAAACACCTCCCCACACTCAGTCCTTAGTCTTTACTCTGGGAGCAATTTTCACATCTCATTTAGGGCCATTTACAAGATGGGTGACAGTTGAAAGGTCAATGCAAATTGGCTTTTAGAAGTTTCTGGCAGGCAACAGTAACTTTCTAAAAGTTACTTTTCCTTAATATTTATAAAACATCCGACTTTATCATTGAGTTGGACTTTTAATAAATATTAAAAGCAGTTGTTGAATAATATTTCTAGCTGGTTCCTATCCTGAAATAGCAGAATTATTAGTTAATATTGCTTCCCTGTGTTTCTCTATGTGCTAGGAAGCATACCTACAGTACTAATAGCATTTGGTGCTAGTTACTGTAAGGACATGTTACCATTACATTTCTACATGACCCACTTTTAAATACCCAGAACTGTGACTTGTGGACTACAATGCCTATATATGGATAACTTATTAATATTTAAAAGAAAGTTTTCTTTATCTGTCAAAATGGTTTATTTTGACAGGTCAAATTGCACACTGCTAAAGTTGAGCTATACTGATAGGTCTGAGGCCTTGTTTGCACTGCCACTTTAGTAAGTAGCATAAAAGGTGCCACAGTCCACTAGTGACATTTAAATTCTAGCCCTGGGTACACTTTACACTATTTACTAGGGATGTATAGGCATGGTAGATATTCTAATTTGGAGTGTGCCAATTTGACTATGATTACAGGTGGAGCACAAACACTTTACTATTGGTTGAAGGCGTAAAGTGCACAGAGTTTTAAACTAGCAAAACAGACAGGGCAAAAATCTGGGAGAACATCATGCAAAAGATGGTCATTTCCTACAGGGATATTACCCTGAGACCAAGGGTGAAACGCAGTAAGTCATGATGATTGTAGAGGACCCCACAATGTCAGAGGGGATGTGACAGTGCAGCACCAGCACAAAACACTGACCTTTGATGGTACGTTCATGACTTTGATCTTCATATGAAGCAGATGTCGTGGGTTGATCTTGGCCACATGGCTGCAGACTCTTATAGCTACAGAGTAGGCTCGCTTCCTTGAGTCATCTATAGACCCAGACTGATACACCTCATGTTTGCGCCCAGGGACAGGGGTTCATCTTCTCTCCAGCTCCACTGTATCCGGCCACCTAGCACACTTATGGTCAAGCATTGGCCTAGACTTGGTAGCAACCTAAGCTTCAGGCTAACAGCAACGTGAGCTATCCAGATTCTCATCAGATGTCTTCACAAGCTGTGTGGTAGAAAGTTTTGTGAGGTCCAGATAAATATATGGAATTAGTTCTGGTCGGTTATTCCTTGTCCATTTAAAAAACGTGAGGCCTAATAAAATCATGACTCACGTTCAAAATGCTTTACTATGGTCACCTAGAGCTAGGCACATCTTCCTGGGATGTTCTCATCAACAAAGGAGCTTGAGGCAGCTCTCATATGTTTATAATATTTATTCCCAGGATTACAGTGTATGCTTACTGTGTAAGGTCTCAGTAATTTCCAGATAGATCCTAATAAAGAACAAACAGGGAGGCCCCAGGTGGCTTTAGGAATGTGAGGCTGGTTATCTTAGGCCACACATCATAAGCAATATATGCTTATCTCCAGGCAGATAATTAGACAGTGTTTTCAAACAGAAAATCTGGTTTTGGTCAGTACTTGCAGGGGCTGAACATGGGTTCCCTTAACTACCCATCTCTTGTGAAAGGGCTTGGCTGGGAGAAATGTTATGAAGCAATATGTAAAGGAAACATGGAGACGAGCCTTGTGCTGGAGTTACAGTTATCTTGCTAAATGTCACAACATAGGTACAGAGGAAATTAAAGACCCAGATTATGGGGGGGGGGGATTTAAGTTTCATGGAGAGAATGGCTGACTCCTCAGTCAGGTATACAGGTAATATGGACTGTAACTTGCACTAGTATCTCAGCTTCCACCAGTCATAATTCTCCACAGAGCGTTTGAGGGTGCCATAGCCACCCTATGCCACTGCAACATTCAAAGGCTAATGGTCAGTTTCCTTTATGGCTGTCACTTCTTTATATAGGTGGAGGTACACTTTGTGTACACGGTCAGTCCAGGAGATCCTTGTGCTTTCTTGGAGAAACAACTTTGAAACAGTTTGAGTACCTCTAGAGGACACAAGGGGAAAAACAGGGGGGCAGTAAAAAGATTTTTTTAAAGGGCAGTGTCTAGGGGCCCTATGTACTAAAGCATTTTCCCATTGACACAGAATGAGTAAAACCCTTTGATACATCAGGCCCTAGACGTTCATTTTAGTGTGTGGACATACGTTCTTACATATCATATATGTGTATAATCGAGTCATACGTATTACTTTGTCGATATCTGAAAACATACTGGTTTCAGTGTTCAGTGGGGCTACAAACACAGCACAGTATTGAACTGGAATCCCAAAATCCGTGTATAACTAGAGGCTCGCATCATTTGCGATACTGTTGATTTAATTCAGACCTAATCGCCATTTTTATAGCTCTTCATTTTTTTACAACACTTAACTATTAAATAACAAAAGCTTTAAAAGTGCTCTGAAGCCAGGCGAGTAGTGTATATTTTCAAGGATTTAAAGACGAATAAATCGTAGGATGCCACCATTGCATTACATATGCGTTTTGTAGTTTTTTTTGCAGTGTATGTTTTGCACCTCATCAGCAGAGCCCTAGCTTTGCCACCTGTCACTGCAATAAATGTCATCCAATGGTTTCTCCAAAACAGCTACATTCCTTTTTAATTGGGTTATGTAGTCATTCAGAGTGTCAAGAGAAGAATGCTCATTTGAGTGACATGAAGCTTTGCTAGTGTAGCATAAATAGAAACAAAGGGAAACATTTCACTTAAAACATTACACTGTAATTTCAACTAAATAAAAAATAATTGTCTTTTTTCTGAATGAAGAATGTCCTTTGTTCAGCAACCTAAAATTGAACTAATTCCTTTATCTATCAAAAAAATCTGTGTTGCCTGCACATGTAGAATGTAAACTTCTGCAGTTCCTTTGTTATTCTCGTTATATAAGCAAGCATTATTTTGTTACTGTGGTAGGCTTGCAACTGTTTGAATATTTATACATATTTAAATTAAAGCACCATTGTCTTGTAAAAGAAACCCTTATGTGTTCTGACACTTAAAAAACAAAGCTGCCCTTGAAATTGATAACCTTTCTTTAAAAATGACAATAGACCATGTTTATTATTCATAACACTTTCCCGAAATATCACAATCAGAATATTTTGGCAAGTTCATTTCCACACTGAGATCATTGTATGAAACCTAATGCGAGATTAAAATAATGTACAATAAAATGTATTGCAGGTGTGTTCATCCTTTAAACTGTAGAAGTATACAATTCTGATGCCAGCAATAAACAGAGGTAAGAAAGCAGACCATCCGAGTGACCTGTCACCACTGCTTGGTTTCCTCTTTTACTATCCTTTGGTAGAACTCTGTATGACTTTTAAGTAAGGAAAATAAATAAAACGTGCAAAGTAAGCAAGCCTGGTCTCTCCAAAGAGAACTATGGAGATAATATTCTCATTCATAATGTGAGTTGATGGCAGTTCCATGGGCCCTGCCTCTTTTTGGCCTCACTTGTAGGCTTCAAACAACTATTGCCCTGATTAGAAAGCAAGTTTGACATTTACCTTCCATGCCCAGGCACGTGTTTACACAGGAATCACAATTATAAATTGTGCAAACCTTACTGCACCCAGTAATTACTGGGTGCAATACAATCTGCACGCCAGCGATTTGCTCCAGGTATGTGTCAGCAAGTGAAATCTGCTGTCATAACACAGGGCATGGTGGGTGGAGAAGTTTAAATACCATCATGTGCATTTTGGTACCACACCAACCACAACCCGCATATTATGCCCCATGTTGAATAGCATCCCTCATTACTGAAGGCAGGCATTGCGTATGATGAATTCCATCCCCAAAGGTGTTGGATTCACATCTATCTTCAGGACAGTCCCAACTAGACCCAAAATGGTTTATTGTTAATTCTGCAGTTTACAGTGATTTTGAGCTAGAATGGTAATTTGTATTATTTACATTTCAGTTGGCATTTATGAACAGTAGACCAAATAATGGGTCCATGACCATGGACCTTAACAATTGGCTGTGAGCAAGGCATTCATTCAAAGACACTGAAGAAAGACTTAATCTGAACCTTTATTCTGAGATTCTGGACTCATGGCTACATTTTGTGTGGTACCAATGTCTAGTGCCTCTCTTTTTGGCTGTACCCATGATGTCACAAACAGAGATAACTATTTATCTTTGGGCATCAGATTTTGACCTATTCTGTGGCGGTGTAAGGCACTAAAAAAATTGGTTCTGGAGATTTGTGTATCAGTTTGAAATATATGCGGATTCTGTGCTTTACTTGCTGTGGTAGAGAGTGTTGTTTTTAAACTGCTTGGAGTGAGGAAGCCAAAAAGAACTGGGAGCAGGAGCGGCCCGTGCAGGTAAGAGTGGTGGGGTGGGGTGGTCTGGGGGTCTTGGGGGGCGAGGGACTAGGCAGACAGCGACGAGGGCAAATTAAATATTATTTAATTTTCCCTCATCGTTGACCATCGAGTCCCCACCCAGCCCACCGCTCTTACCTACATGGGCCGCTCCTGACTGGGAGAAGTAGCTAACTTCTTGCAAGTTTCGTGCTATACTAATTTAGTGTTGAGGAAGCCTTCAGGATTTGAGAGAAATTGTCAAGAGCCCTTAGGAGAAGTGAAAAAATAAATGGCCGCCATTTTCCTGTTCTCAGTCACTAATGTGAAGTGAACGCACTTTTCCATGAGGAAACGTCAACGTTATGCTTCCAAATCATTTTCTGCAGGTATATCTATTGTAGGAATCATGAAAGCAATATCTTAGGGTGTATTGCACCGAAAAGACGTCGCTTTCAGACAGTAACGCCAACAGACGTAGTTATTTTGAGACTGGTCTCATACATGCAAAGACATCTAAGTCCGGTGGGAGACTCACGATCTTTAAGCCAAAAATGTTATTATTTCAGCTCCCCCTTAAAATTGCCTATGCTTTAATAGAAGTCAATGGGGAAAATACGTTCCTTCGACTTTTTCTCAAAATCTCCCGCTTTTCTGCTCTAAAATGTTGCCATGTATGGGTCAGGTCTGTATGAAGCAGTTGAAATACTTTGCACTTTACATTGTACAGTACAAATATATATGTTCCATTAGCCACAATATACATTTACATTTTTTTTGGCCCGCGTATTTACAACTATTTGAACGGATGGACTAAATCTATGATTTTTAGTTTTTTCAATGCACAGGGCCTCTGCTGGCAACAGTATATATTCTAACAGTCGGATCACCGTCCTAAAATTATTCTGAATTTAAAAATAATATGATCGCTTGACAGGCCAGGCATCCCCTTCAGGTGCTGCATTAATAATTCGTGTATTAAAGCGGGTGTGAAATAAAATGCTCCTACGATGTGAAGAACAGTTTAACTTTTATGGGTGGCATTTTTCAAAATTTATGACACAGTGACTATCTACATTAGATGTCTTTTATCTGCACATCTGACTCAAAATGTATTTATTTGAATCCTGCGCTTAGCGAGTTGTAAAAAGAGCAATTTATGAAAACATTTTCAAGTGTTTATAATGCTGGAGATGAGTAGAAGATATTTGTTTGGAAGCGTGACGCATAAAACTGGCCCCGAAATATCCACATAAATCAGCCCTGGCCTAAAAACAAGCTATAATTAATTTTTACTTTGCATTGTTGTTGATCCGAAATGCTATTTCACAAACACCAGGTGTCAAAAAGATTTTAATCTTAGTTGTCTTTCACCGAGTTAATTCCCGCAGGGGCCAAGGGGACAACATGTTTGTGGGACAAAATGTTCTTGCTTATACACCTAATGTTACACTGCTATTTTAAGAAGCCTGTTTTTATGTTGTTTTTTTTTTAAGCAAATTTGACTAAAGAGCAAATATATTCCACTGAACGGGTAGCAGAGGGCACAGCATCGTGGAAACAGAGGAAAATGCAAGGCTTTCATTTTCCCTTTGTACATTTTGATAAAAGAAAATTTCTAGCTTCTTAATGTGGCACATCAAAAGATGAATGAAGAGTGGCTTTAAAATAACATAATTAGATAACACCTTGTCAAATACTTATACCCATTGTTGACAGCCTTGTGAACATTCACAATAACAGGGGAGCCTTTTCGGCATGTCCCCTTTCCTCTTGCCAATGTCACCGTCAGCCATTTTGTAAGCCCGTTACTGTTTACCACTTTAGTCGTCAATCTTCACCTAGTCAAAACAAGAAGTCAGAAGGGGTTGCAAATTATACTTTTCCCAGCCTCGTGAGTCAAACTGTTTTTGCTGAAATTAACTGAAGCAATTATCATTTTTTTCTGAAGCTGAGAGGATGGCTCTGCTCAAAATGGATGCCGTTAAAAAGCTGGCAGCTTGTCTGTTTCTAGAGGTAGATTTTAATGTATACTTAAAACGTGTTTTACTCTTATCTTTGCTTATTTGCCGAGATTGACATTCAAAAAGATTCTTCAGTAGTTTGCACAGTGTGATAAGAGTTCTTAGGTTATAAAATGGCATTTTTTATCTGCACCTGATCCTTTTTTGCCGTCAAAGGCATTCTGATCTGCAGCTGTTTGTTTTACAATGGAAATTCATACCAAAGAGATGGAACATTCTGCACTATTGAGACATAATTGCAAACACTCCACAATACGGAAGCTTTAAACAACATCAATATTGCATTTATTTTCCATAAATCGCACCCCCTTCTTCCCAAATGTGTGGGGTTTCTTCTGTAAGCCAGGCACAATAGTTTTTTGAGGGTCCCATGAATGCAGTCTTTCAAGAAGCCCCTACACTAAATATTTTGGACCCATTCAGTCCTCTGCATTCTTAACAGTGGGGTAAGGCCTATGGGTACAAATCTGCTATAGTAGCCACATAACCATACACTCTTAACTTCTTATTTTGATTTGTAGTGTCGCTCTTATGACAAGAGGCTGGTACAAAAACAATGCTTCTTAAGAAATTAAAATGGGGAAATGTGAAAAATATCTAATTTCAGCAACAGCTATTGAAAAATATTAAAATATCAAAAATGAAGAAAAAATAATTAATAAAACATATAGTTTAAAAAAACTGCTGCCAATACCTCCACATAGGCACTATATAGCCCACGTCCAAGCGGATTGCCTGTGCCTAAGGAATTAAATCAGCACAATGCACGCAGAATTTTCTCTTCAATTCAATGCATAAAAAAGACCAATTATTAATACTAATACTTCCCATTGTGTAAATACGACTGGTGGAATTTTCAAACGGGACAATGCCAGCATGTGTGTAAAATGTCTACGATCCAGCGCATTGTAAAATGATTGTAGTCCACTTGCCTGTGATATAGCTTTTCTTCACAGGTGAGTTGTGTGATGTTTATTATTTAGATTAAATGCGAAGATTTCTCCATATAAGGGTACACTTTCTAAAGGTTTATTTCCTAAAGACCATGTAAACTGATCTTTCTTCTGCTGCAACGTTCCCTTAAATACAAAAATGTTCTCTTGAACATATTAATCCATAAAAATGCTCAGTGCAAGACCATGTAGAATGAATTTTCTTCTGCTACAACTTTCCCTTAAATACAAGGATTTTTCTCATGGACACATCAATCTATAAAAATAATTTTCAGTGCTATACAGATGCAGAGTACCAAAGCATTGTTGTAAGCCATTTGGCTATCTGCATACAGTAAGTTTTGACCAACCATAGTTGGGAGACCACTATAACATGCTGAGAGAACAGAAGGTAGTTTATATATAAAGGGAAAACAAAAGGGGTGCAAGTAAACAACCCTGGTTTAGTCAATTTTCACTTTCGACTGATGAGCGACACCCTACCCGCCACCCCAGTGATTGGAATTAAAAAACATTTTGGGACGTGCATACCAATGTACTCTTGAAGGGCCCATTGCAGTCCTCCCATGAGGTTCAACAGAACTCCTGTGAGACCCAGGGTTCAAGTTTCCACCTCATGGTACCATAGTGCAGTGGTACCATGGGTTGGAAGCTGTCATGGCAGATAATGAGGGCATATCATTTGCCTGATTTTTGTTTTTAATGCAAAATGTAGGGGTTGGTGGCACACGGGGTTTGGGCACAGAGCCTGACAAAAATCACTGAAAACACCAAAGGTTTAAGTGACTTTATAGTTAGGTGTAGGAATGAGACATGAGCTAATATAGTGAAACGCAGAAAACACTGAAATACAACAGTTAGTCAACTACCTGTAACTTACACCCTCCTCATGCACTGATTAGGACTTCACTTATTACATCACCCATGACATGTTAAATTACATCGCTGATGACATCACAAAGACATTGATGAAATCACTGACACATCATTGATGACATCATCCATGATAATGCTATTCACAATACTTTCTGAACACTTTCATGATTTTCAAAAAGAATGTTGTTAGTAGGGCCTACAGTCATGTAGTCATATACAGCATAGAGGTACTGTGCTTACACATGTGGGAGCATAGAATGGAAATAGCATAAGCTCAGGAAGCAGGTGGGTTTGTGTATTCTGAAAGTTATATGGTGCACCATTTACAAACCAGTAAAGTGTAGGGTGCAAGTAGGACTCCATGTTAAATAGGCTAAAGGCTGATCACACATGATGTGGGTTGGAGAGGCATGTTTCAAAGTGGGTTGTCGCTTAAAGCCAAACCCTGTTGCAAAACAAATCTGTGAGAAAAACCGAAGCTTCTGTTGACAACAGATTGTCCACCAGTGGATATTTGGGCAAAAGACTATGTTAAATAATCGCAATACAGTGCCATAACCAAAGGCTATGTAATGTGGGCATTTATGGGTGGAGACGTTTATTTTCAGAACTTCACTGAAGATTTTGAGACATTGCAGATCATTGAATTATGTAGAATGAAGAGATGACCTAGTTTGGGGTGATGTGACTCACAGTGAGCTTGCAAGCATGGCTCTAAGGTTATATGCCATTGTGTTTGTCACAAATGTGTATAGTGAGTTTTACCAAACTAAGGAGCATTGTCCCAAGGGCTTGGCAGATGCTGCATTATCAGTGGCAAACATACTTGTCAACCTCTTGACTTATAATTTCGGGTCATGTGAAGTATTTAAATGGGTTATCCTGTTAAGGTTAATAGAGTACAAACACTTTTATTGAGGGTCTTCAAGGTTTAAAAATGTTGTGACACACTGGCACAGTTGTTTGATGATGTAATCAGCAATGTCATCAATTATGTTATTTGTGATGTCATCAATAATGTAATTTAACATATCACGAGTGATGTAATATGTGAAGTTGTAAGCAGTACATGAAGTGAAACATGTTATAGTTAGTTGACCAAAATTCGAATTTCACTTTAACCTTGTGTTTTGTGTGTATATATAAATATATATAATATAATACATTTATCTACATAGACTTACCTGAATTGTAACGTCCCATCCAATGTAGTGACTCTTGATGTTACTTTAAAAAAACGTACCTTTTTTGCAGTGACTTCCAATGCGGTATCTCCATTATAATAACTCCCATTATAGATTCCTCATTGTAAGGAGGGTACACCATTTTGACATCTTGATAGTAAAATATTAAGCAGCAATCAGTGGTACCACACCAATTTCCTAGGAATTATTCCAACGGCTTTATTCAGGTTGGTCTGTGTGCAGAAATACTGGGTAATTTATAATCCAGTTTCAGGCAATAACTGTTTTTTATCGCTCAAAACAACTTGCCTGTCCCAAGTTTAATCGAGCCCTCAGCCAGGGCGGCTAACCAAGGGTTGTATGTGATGTAATGGGGAGGGGGTTTGGAAACCACCCCAAACAGCAAGGGGGAAGATGATAGGAGAAGAGAATGTTGATCAATCTAATGTGTACATAACCATTCATCTTGCAGCAAATCTATATTTCTCCAATAATCCCTTCTTTCAAATTATTATTTTGCATTTGAATTTTGTTCATTTTCCATACCAAATGTGTGCATTTGGCCATTATTTTTACTGTTTAATGGCTGAGTTATTTATCACTTTTACACCTACCCCAAAGCGACCACCTCACCAATTTTCAGAAATGTTGCATCACTTAATATTGAACAATACCGATAAAATATGGAGTATGTTAATTGCTTACTTTTAGAAACAAGAAGGCAAATAATTACTTTTTGGAGTATATACAGTATCACTTGACACGGTCATAGATTGTATCACAGCACACCTGAAATAAGGGGGTCAAAGACAAATGAGTAATTGGGAAAATGTAAAAGAGTTGCTTAATGCTTGACTACCTGTCCCTACTGGAGTGTCTAACAGGGGCTGCAGCCTGGGTACTATTGATGTATACATAAAATATGTATGTATAGTGAACATATAAAACAATAGAATGCTGTGCATGAATTACAGTACAGAAACATTCATGATTCTGTACATAGTTTTTCTTACACACACTTGCATTATATAGCTTAGATTTATAGGTTTTTCAGTGCAATGTGATTTACACAGAATCACATAAGTATTGATGTGAAGTGCATAGGCTGGTGCTTGAACCCAGAAGTTCAGGTTCAGAAATGAGCATCTTTAACCTCCAGACTTCATCTCCTTTACCAATATTCTGATCCAGGCTTTACTTTTACATGTCACACTTTCAGTTGTTGTAATGTTTGTAGTGAGTAATGCGGCCAATGCCTTTATATTAGAGCCTGTTCCATCAGGGCAACTCTTTAGACACACTGTGCTCGCTTTTAGGATCCAACATGCATGTTACCTTTTCCACTGAACTATGAGATCATATCTGGAATGTGATTTTACAACATTGTACAATATTTCCTCACTTTTCAAGATTTTTAACTCAAGAGGTAATTGACACTGGTCTATTGGTCGGTGACGCAGCAAATCATGTGACAAATAGGGCTATTGCGTATTGTATTTCCAGTCAGATACTTTTCTAAAACTGCAACTGGTATGGGCCTGTGTTTTAATTATTCCTTGTTTGGGGTTGAATGAAGTGCTTTTCACATCTGTTTCGCCTACCAATATATTTGGATCTCAAGCCATGACAGGAGAACAAACAGTGCTTCTTAAAGTAGACAAAGATTTTGAAACCATTGTTGGCAAACATACAGTATAAATATCTGGCAAAAGTTCAGTAAATTCATGGAGATAAACCACTGGAATAAATATATGGATGTCAGCATAAACATACAGTCCTGGAGCACATGACATAACGAATAAGCCCTGCTAAGCTAATGGAAGAATGCTGCTAGTTCATCTAAAGATCCCAATGCTCTCTCTCATACTCTTGTTATTTCTTCGCACATTCTTTTAAATGCCTCTGATTTTACACATAGCACAATTGTTTTCTTACTAAAAAGGTTTTTTTTAAATGGCAAGGGTGAACTGTTGGGTAGATATCACCCTTTAATCTTTATGTTTGCCCAAATCATGGCTGATATTTGTGCAGCGGTCCCCTACACTGTGTGTGTTTATTTGATTCCACAGTAGACTTATGTTCTGCATCGTCTACATGTAGGGCGTTTCGGTACTTAACCATGGGAGACCACATGTCTATCATAACCAGTCTGCTTTGGTAATGAGGCTTCCTCTGAATGAACTCACAGTAGCTCCTACTCTTCACCGGTGATGCAGAAGCAGAGAGTCAGTCATTTGGGTGAAAACACTGAGTTTCTATATATCCACGCCCAAGCACTGCACAGCCAGCGGCTGGCATTGCCGCTTTCTGACTTGTCCCCGCCCACAATGAGTGAACCACCTTGAGAAGTGTAGAGGATAGTTAATTCTCCAAGAAATGATCAGCAAAGCGGAATGTTGCATTTGAAAAGTGAATTGAAGCAGCTTACTTATAAAACATATGCCAACACCATGTGGCAGCTGGTGTTGTGCATTGTTATCACTGATCTGATGTTGAATGAGTTTTAGTCCTACTAGAATAAATGGCTTTAATCCTAAAAAAAGGTTCTTTGACTGTGTCACCTGAAGCATCATTCCATATAGGAGAAAGAACATAATGCATTAGTTGATGCTTGGTAAATTTGTTAAAAAGAGCTTTAAAACTGGACCTATTTATAGAGTAATCTGCTTATGTGAAAACAGATTGGTCATTTGTGGAGCAGTAATGGATTATCATGTGATAATAAATGCACAAATACCTAATTATTTCCTGAAAGCCAGTGCCACACATTCGATACAAAATCCAAGGTGTTGTTGTTCTATGTTTAAATTATATACATTTTTAGAAGAACAACATAAATGTTTCTTTGAGCAACAGTGTGTTTTTTTCTGGCATACATTTGCTGTAAATGTGGGAGCACAGGTTCTAGAGAACCAATTGCCTTTGGCAGATTCTGCAACATCAGTAAGACAACGGGAGAATCACATGCCATTACCGTCTCTGATTGCTTCACAGGCAGTTATGTGGGCTGTGCAAACTTACTATATACTTACTAAAGAATGCCTTTAAAAACCCTCTGTAAGCACTTGGCAAGCACATGCAGCTTGTCAGCAAAAGCAATGAGCCTGAACAGCTCAGGAGAAGTTTGCCTGATGGGAGCAAGTATGTTTTATAGATTGAAGCAAACTCTCAGGCTTTTATACTGATTTCTTCTTTTGTATTACAATTTACTAAAACACCAACAAGGAAATCAGGGCTGTCATGCATTAAAATTCAGAAAACATCATACTAATATATTTATATTTAGCTCTGATGGATGAAAAATGTATTGTCACACTTAAAGGGAAGTGCATAATACCGATCAAGTATTCAAAATTGATCATAAAGTTTGCCCTCTTTCATTCATAAATACAGTTTATTGTTGCCATTAGAAAGACTGAGGTTCTCATTTCCCCAAAACTCTCATGATCCAACTTGTAATCATCTGGTATCCTCCCTTCAGACATACTAATGCCTGCGTTATCAGTAACTTCCAGGACAGAGGGAATACCGTATCAATTTTCAACCAAGTTGTATTGGGTCATGAATTGATATTTGAAATCAATGACTTCTGTCCTATTTTATCCCCCAATCTGTCAAGAAACAATGAACTATTATATTGCGTATAGCGGTTCTCCGCAGGCCAATCTTCTTACTTTTTACTAAGTAGGCAGTTTCACCTGTAATGTGGGAGGGGCCAGAGGAGGAACCGGGAAATAATGAGAAACCTTTTTGGAGCAAAGGTACTTATATATATTATTTTTTTTACGGAGTTTTATATAACGCAAACTTGACCCGAAGGTATCAGGTATCAGAGCGCTTTACATAGCACCAGTTGCGTTACATGAGGACACATTCATTTTTGTTAGGCACGGGGAGATTAAGTGATTTGCCCAGAATCACAGGATGTTCAGCGATATTGCCGAGACTCGAGCCCAGTTCCCCAGATTCGAAGTTGACCGCCCTAGCCGTTAGGCCAACTCCACTCCTCCATTTGTTTTCCAGTTGAGTTTTTTAATAAAGCAAACCCAGACATTCAGTTGTACCTAGACTCACTCTTTGAAGTACATTTTAGCTGTGTTTTCATGTACAGCATGGATGTGTTCTTTAGTCATGGTCCCTGTACTCCTAGAGACCAGCCCTCATATTTATTGTATTTAAAATGATGCCAGGAGATGGCTTAATTGCTGGAAGAGGGGAGGTTCCTGGTCAGGAGGATGCTACCTTCTTAGGTCGAGCCTGGGCAGCGCATGCGCTGCTCTGCGAGTCAGGCTGTTTTCGAGGATGGAGTTGAAGTTCCACCCACTCTGCACCCATATTTTCCATTGGCTTGTGTCATTGTCCTTTGTAAATGCTGGCTTCTGATTCGTTAATAGGCTTGTTAGTTCCTCCTTAGTACCACCTTGTCTTCATTTGTAACCTCCCACAAGGACTGGCCCTTTTACTTCTGTTGTTACACAGTATTTCCTATTTAGTCTGTGCGCACTATTTTCCTTAATGAGTTTCTCCTATGGCAGGCAAGATGTGCTTTTCCTGCAACATTCAGCGCGCCACGCACGCTTTCACTTTCCAAGCAGCCCAGGAAAATGGTGGCCCCTTCTTTGAAATGAAATAGGTCTCACGTTTACCAGAGTTTCAGCTGTTGGCATTGTAAATGACAATGCCTTTTATTTATGTGTTAATTACCAAAACCGATAGATAAAAGGCATTGGCATTTACAATGCCAATAGCTTAAACTCCTGCAAATGCAAGACCTATTGCATTGCAAATGCTTGTTGTCCTCTGTTCCCAACAGTATTGTACATAAACCAATGTATATTTAACTATATTCTGGAATCCTCTGGGGTACAGTGGCCTGCTTTTAAGCCAGGATTTGCATGGTTGTGATTTTCTTTTTCAAAATGGACCCTGGCCTGGCTCCTTGATTTTGTTTTCATGTTCACTTTGTAAGAAGAGTCATTTGAAGATGCCAGTACTAGAATGGTGATTTGTTATTGTGATCCTGCCCCTGCATTGCGAAGCATTAGAATCTCTACTTTGCCACAATTAGGACAGAGTACGCTCTGCCTCACTCAGGGGTGGAAGTGCCCTTTGAGTGGGTTTAAATCGTTAACAGTCTAGCAGATTTTAGCTTTATCTATAATGCTAGCTTGACAAATATCACTTTTTGGAAAATGATGAGACAAAAGCTTTAGACAGATACCTAGCAAAACATAAAATGCTTTATAAGTAAGCTTGCTAATGGTACCAGCTCAAAAGGAGGTTTAATGACTTTGCAACAGTCCGAGTTGCTTTAGGATAACTTCTCAAATAGATCTCAGCTTTGTGAAAGTTCTACTTTACAAAAATCCATTACCTCAATCTTGCGTTCTGTGCTGTCAAATAGAGAGGTTTGGGTGTAAGAATAGACTTTATTGTTGATGTGTCTGGTGCGAGTTAACACAAAGCTCTTCAAATTTCCCATCTTTGTTACCCTTTTTCTCAAATCCAGCACAGGTTACAGAATGTTAGACATAAATGACACCTATGAGAAGGAACCAGAAGTTACTATTCATTTCAAATATCAGCAAAATGTATAATAGAATTCTAGCTTTGGGTTACATTTCTCAGGATGTCATGAAATACACACTGTTTGCCTAGTCTTAGATATCACCAAGAACGATTGTGATGAGGATATGTAAATATCTGCTGGTGACCAAACGATGACCTGACTAGACTGAAAAAGATCCATTTTGAAATACGGAATAACATTTCCTTCCTATAAGAAAACGTGAGCCTGTGAACAACAGAGTTTTGCCATTTTATAGCCTGAAAACCTATTTTACATATTTGATTTCCCACCCCTGTTTATGTTATTTTTAATGCATTATTCAATTAAAGGGGGCACCAAATAAATGAAAGGGATAGGGTGTGTTTTTAATTGATGATAAACAACAAGTTTTTTTTTTGCAGAGTTTTATATAGTGCGAACTAGACCCGAATCCAATCAGAGCGCCTTACATAGCACTAGTTACGTTACATGAGGACACACATTCATTTTTATTTTTTGTTAGGCACGGGGAGATTAAGTGATTTGCCCAGACTCACAGGATGTTCTGCTTCATTACCGAGACTCGAACCCAGTTCCCCAGGTCCGAGGTCGGGCGCCCTAGCCGTTAGGCCAACTCCTCTTCCCAAGTTAGTAGGAAAAGGTTCTGTGAAAAGAAATTATTGCCAATTACTTTACCATTAATTTATTGTGAACATTTACATTTAAAATATTAAAGAAATGTCAACTTAATCATGGCAGGGGATTTTTGTTGCATTCTAATGGTCAGAATTATCAGACCCATCCACGTGGCAATTGTTTTCTGAAAAAAACTAAGTTTCCTTGAACAAAGCAGAAATAAGCTCCAACTATTTACTGGCAACTTTGAGATAGTCCCACACAAACCAGGTTGTTCATGTGCATTGGGGATCTCTGTTAATTCTCAAATTTGTGTTTTTATCTTGACATTTCTCAACAGATGTTTCTGCCTTGTTCTGTATACACTCACAACTTCTTTGTCCTAAAAGACAAACAAGAAATTAATTCAGTGAAAGACAGAAGGTGTAATACTCAAATGTATGACTGTTGCAAATGCGCATAACAAAAGGAAGCATTTTGTTTTACTTATCAACAGTACAAAAATGCCACCTTCCACCCCTGGTGCTTTAATGACTCTACATATTGCAGCCAAAGTCCCCTCTGGTGGTGTGTTCTGTTCCAAACATAGACAGCAGCTCACAAATTAGGAGACTGCCTATGTAAAACAATACCTTATGAAATAAGCTAGTTAGGATGTCTTTTCAAATTAGGAAATAGACCCGAAAGTAACATGTTGCAATGTCTCTGATACACATCTGACTCCAGTAGTGTCCTACATGCGCCTGCTTCAGTCATGGAAGACTCAAGAAATATGACCACATTCAGTGGCGTATCTAGAGCTTTTAACACCCTGGGCGATCCCTTAGTTTGCCGCCCACTGCGAATAAGAGCAGGGGCAAGGATGTGCTGGTGAAAGACCACAACGAGCGGGCAGGGGGTGCGGGTGAAAGACGACAACGAGCGGGGGTGTTTAGCGATGCAGACGAGGGAGAATAGAGAAAACAACAACTTATCTTGCGCTCGCCACCCCTCAAAAAAGTGACACCCAGGGCGGACTGCCGCCCCATCTACGCCACTCACATTGCCATGACTGTGACGACTTTTCACACTTCCTTCTCTCGCTACCTTCACTCACTACATCTGCAATCATACATCATCCTTTAATATTGCAATATCACATATAAGGCAGGAACAACCAACAGTCCACCCTACTTAGGCGAAGATCCCAACATCTGGAAAGAGCAACACATGGACGCCACAGAAAATAAATAATGGAAGTCGAAGTGCAAAAAGAAAAAAATGCAGGTTACACTCCAAGGCTGTAGAAAATGCCCCACTTGAAATGAGCAAGTCAAGCTTGCCCCTTCAAGCCTCCTTTCTAGACAGAAGCTGTAAATCCATCAGTTCAAGGAGCATATTAACTATTGCAGACCACAACCTCTGGGTTCCCTAGCCTTCTAAAAGCGACCCGGCTAGTCTAATTCATCCTACTATGTACCGTTCTCCCTGACTGACTAGCTAAGTTTGTGCTACATATGTCCAATGCATGCATTTCTTCATATATACATATTATTATGACATATGACTGTTCCTTATCCTTCATTTCTTGTTGAAAGAAGATTGCTACTGAATTTTGAACGTTTGCTTTCTGCTTTCTCCAGATATAGCTCCAAAAGGATGCTGGGTAGGGTTAATAACTACTATTTCCTCAAAGCTATTTGCCCTTTCTAAAAATGTGAATAGTGAGGAATATTTTGTTATTTAATATGTAACTTTATTAGACTGTGTGGATTTTCATGCTCTTAACCTTGACATTTGCCTTGGCTTCTCATCTACTGCGATTGTATTGTTTATGACATTATCAACATTAAAATGAAGGACACATTGCTATTCTGATGGCAATACCATTTGCAGCTTCATTGCTGACCACATTGTTGATTTATTAGAAGACCTGTCTTCTGAATTAATCCATTGTGGGACACGATTTGCGCTTTGTGAGTTAGAAATGTGGCTTTGTTTTTCCATCACACCACACGCCATGAAGAGAATGATTCTCTTTCCTGATAGGGTGTTCTGCATTACTACGCATTCAAATTGATGGTTTTTTATATAGTTAGTAATACAGTCTCCCAAAAGTACCTTCTTTCAGACCTTGCAGGGTGGCATCTTTAAAGGAAGGATATCTTTGTGTGCTATAACAACCTTTTTTTAGCATCTTTATTAGTCATTTTAGCCGTCTAACATGATAGTCATACAATGCATCAACAGAACTAAGGCCGTAGGTGGCGGTCTGCCTAACATCCAGGGCATCAGTCTGACCGCCGCATTGCGATGCAGGCTGTCAGAGAGATAATATCAGGGGGAAAGACTGCCACCTCCGACAGGATCAAAGATCCCGTTGGGACAGAGGTCCATTTCCTAACCCTACTATGCAGGCACCACCATAGGGATTATGATATCCCTTTCTGACTGCCTGTTAATGACAGTTCCACCACTTATTACATTTAATAAGTGTCAACCTCAGATTGGGAGCATATAGTGAAATGATGTTTACACTTTAATAAGTTCAAATATAAAATCCTTTTTAATGGTAGAGTCAGATTTTAGATTATAATTTTGAAAATGCCACTTTTACAAAGTTATTCCCAACAAAATTTGCCAGTACTGAAGAAATTCTTAAACCACACTTAGTTTACTGAGCACCCTATTTAATATCAGTTATGTTATGTTATGCTAAAATTACTTGTAGAGCGCATGTACACAGATTGGTTTCTTGGCGCTGGATCTAGAATGTGCTGCAGCCCTGTTGATCTGTCTTAAGCTTGGAATTAGTTATAGGCTTGGGTGAATAACCAGGTCTTGAGAAGTCTTCTGAATTTCATGAGGTCCGTACATGCTCTGAGGTTTGGTGGAAGAGAATTCCAAAATCCAGGTGCCAGCAGTGCAAATCTGCAGCAACCTTATCGCTTCAGTTTGTAAGAGGGTGTGGCCAAGAGGTTCATATGAGATGAACGCACGTTGCGAACAGATATATACCTTTGAATAAGGCTGGAGATGAATTTTGGGCTTGGACCATACAAGTACTTAAAAATCAAGCAACCCACTTTGAAAGCAGATCGTTGTGGGATGGGAAGCCATTGTAACTTCCTCATAAGGGGGGAAACATGTTGCCATCTGGGTTGTTGGAAGATCAGTCTAGCAGTCTGGTTCTGCACTAGTTGCAGTCTCCTGGTGAGATACAATTCAGTGTTCAGTCATTTATCATTTATGTCTTTTTAGAATATTATTTGAAAAACAGTCAACTACAGAGACATAATGAGGACAAACTTCAATGTACAAATATATGCACCACCCACTTCGTCTGGTACCACTTCCATAATCCATCTACATACACTCAATACAACCAACATATAAATGAATTTTTACAATCCCTTTCATACATACACACATGCACCCACTCACCCAACATAAAAATAAAAATAAATGAGCGGGCTGTTGAGGTGATATCAGGAGGCAGGAGGGAAGCCTCTGTTGTTACTTGGAGGCTTCAGGTAAGGAAAGGACAAAATGAAGATCCTCCTCTCATTGGCTGACCTTGTATTACACATTAGCTCTCCATAATTTGGCATGATGCGCTATATAGATGAGACTAACTATCCCTTAGTACCACATTGTAGTACATATCTTAGGCGTGCAGTTGGTATAGTAATTCAGGATCACTGTATGAAACTCTTCTGCTGAATCACAGGATGTGGTACCCCAAAATAGTATGTTGCCAAGGACTAAAGGCACCAAAAAGTATTTCTGACTTGCAGAGTTCATTTTGTGACTCATACTAAACCATATATAGGAGGCAACGTGAAGGGGGCATCTTCCTTCGAGTTTTGACTCAGAATGCGATGTACCAAATGGTTTGTGACAGCAATAAGAGTTTCTAACATTTGATGAATTGCTGTAACTTGACATGGAGTGGTACTAGATTTGCAAAGCAGAAGCTGTTGCAGTGGTACAGTTTTCACCTTGTGAATTGTGGTGGGCAGCCTTGTGAGTGGGGGGAGAGAGTGGGGCAGGCCATCATTGCCTGCTCCCTTCGATTTCATTCTTGGATATAAAGATTTTTTTAAAGCAGCCCCTGTTCCTTTAAGAGACTTGTGCTGCTTTAAAAATAAATTTACATCCAGGGAATGTGCAAGCAGGGCTAGAGGGCTGTTTTACCTTCTCTGTAAGTATCAGAATGCCTCCTCCCTCACGACTATTAATACAGGGGAGTTTATTTTTCAATCCGCCTGATTAGTACATTTATCTCATTGCAAAATGACGTCCAAGCCACAAACCAGTCAGTGTGCAAAATATACTGACTGGTTTGTGAACTGAGTTTTGTACATTAAGTGTTTAGTTCTGTCAGGCATTTAAAGATGTCAGAAATGCTTAGATCAATGGACTGAGCGGAGAGTAATTCAGTCCTAGGCCTCTTCTCTAATTAATGCCTTTTACTCTCCTATGGTCTATTATTGGTGGATGTACATGGCCCTATTTCCATCTATAGAGTGTGTGTCTGTCTGTGTGTGTCTTTGTGTTTGTGAGTGAACACAAAAGGGAATGCAGAAAGGCACCATGACCTGCAGTCTGCCAACCCCCCCTGAATGTCAGGGCATTGAGCCCGCGTGCTTGAGTGAACTATCTTCCTAAGCGGCTGTGTTAATACCACTGCCTGATGAGCCATGCTTTATTCGCATGGACTGAATTGAAGATCCATTCTCATTAGTGTGCAGAAGATCAGTCATGCTCTGAAATGGATTGTTGCTACATCTACACATTACTTCCAGATCATTTACACTCACTAACCAAAACTTTGTTTCAGGAGCCTCAGGTAGCACTCAAGGTCCATTTATAAGAACATCGCTTTCTTGAATGGGGGAGGTTCTCAGATTGCGCACCATAGTAACTGTGCCCCCAGGTAGCGGGGTGATCATTACCATGTCTCATTCTGCATTAATATTTGAATAATTAATGATTTTCACGAATGTGCATTCTGTCTGGCACGGTTATTTTCGTCGACCTGTAATAGAGGTGAGTGCCCATTGGGCTTTTTGCTGGAAATAGCTCACACAGTACAAAATAAAAATCTCATGAAATGGGTACCTAATAGGACGCAAATCTTCTGGAGATGTTTGAAGGAAAAAACACATCTGGGACAACAGCATAAAAGGAGGGGCAAAGCTCCAAAGTAGTATTCACACTACTGTGACTCTCCAGGGCCTTTGCACAATATTTTGGCTCTTGCAAAGTGCCAGTCTAGACAATGTATTTGGAGAATGCATCAAAAAGCTCTGACACCAGGACCTCTGCAACAAGCGACATCTTTGTCTGCTGTCCCGCTCAGAGCTCTACAGAATGGCACCGCTCTGTGATTGATTATGAAGAGGACGAAGGATAGAGTCAAAGTATCCACCAAGAATGCTCACTTAATCTTACTTATTCTCCTACCAATCACAGTAAGCCTACAAAAGCCCTGTGCTGATAGGTCATACTTCCAGGCACCTCTATTTCCTACGTAGCCCACATCCCTGTATATCTGCAACTTAAATTGTTCACTTTATTAATATTAAGACAACACAATTCAAGTTGCCCAATTCCTTTTTAGTGTAACTCAGGAGATTCTGACTGATGTTTCAGATTAATTCAAATTTTGGAGCCCGCCCATGGTTACTAAAAGGGACACACCACATGACAATATGACAAAATCAAAAAATGTGAATACACTCGAAAACTCTCTGTAACCACGGAGTATGCGTGGAAAGCATGTAGCATTATGTTTTTAGATCCAGAATATAAATATGTAGAGAAACTCACAATTTATAAAATATCAACTAGATAATATAAAATCTAAATTTATGGATTTTGTTTGATTGTTATGGAAGTTGAGTACAAGAATGAAGATGTCAGTTCATAGAAATAAAACATAGCTGTGGGTAAGGTTATGCAATACTTGCTAATTAGAGCATCATCAATGGCAATTATATGGTAGCAGGTGTGGCACAAAGGGCGAGTTATTATTATGAATGTTAAGGCCCCTACAAAGTATACAGCTGTTCTATGTTACATGTGTTGTGAATGACTGGTATGTCTGGTGTTCGGAATGTTTTAAATAGTTCAGGTTTTGACATACTGTGTACTACAGTAACATGTTTTGCAAAGGGTCACAGTTTGGTCAGTTGGTGAAGCAGGGTTTAGAAGAAAACACTGGTATTACAAGGCCAACTGTCTTTGGCAATGGCAGGGTGAATTCCCAAATGGCCACCTGTGAGTTCTCTGGACCAACGTATTACATGGTAAATTGCTGCACCCAACTTCCCTGTTGCACCCTGGAGGCCTTCCCAGAATGTGAAAGAGTAATCTAGTATCATGAAAACTTCTGTCGTATGCAGGCGGCCGCCGGCCCACTCGTAAGTATCAATGAGGGCAGGAACTTCCGCCTGTGGCGTAGCAAGGTCAGGTGGTACCCGGTGTGGAAAATTTCTTGTCACTACCGGCTTGACAAAATCGCAAAAATATGTGTTTAAAACACATATTTTTGCCATTTTGTCACCCCCCTCAGTGATGACACCAGGGACGGCCCGCACCCATCGCACCCCCTTCCTAAGCCACTAACTTCCGCTCATTCTCCTGCACTCCTGATGCTTGATTGGATGAATGCAGTGATCCTTGAACCCGGATGTGCCGTCTGGCTCTGTGTCATTGAAGCTCCGGCTCGCTTTAGGAGGAGGACAGAGGCTGTTTATGGAATGCTGCTTAAAACTGCATCCCAATATGTGGAGACCTTTGCAGGTTGCATGAGACGTATCAGTACCCCCTGCAACTAGGCAGCTTGGGGGGAGCTGCACAAGATGGCTGCCGGTTCATGGGTAACAGACATTTTGCACTTGTATTGAGTACACTTGCACTTAGACACATTCTGCAATGGGAACACATGCTGGAAATCAAATGTATTCCATGGGTTCCTGGAGGTGGATTTTGCAAGCCTAGATTTGCTGATTCCACGTGATGTCTCCACTCCAGTTACCAGCCGTCACAAGTTGCCCGGCCCAGTATAGGGAGCAACATGCGCAGGTGGAAAATGCAGAAAGAGGTTTTGTTTGCCTGGTGCATTCCCATACACTGTAAAATTCTGAATCGCATAAGCTGGTATCTTCTCTGGAGATATTAATGTGAGCAACCGACATTGGCACAGGTCTCACAGTTTGTTTAAAATGAGGGTCCCCAGTCTCCTGATGGTACAGCTATCAGAACCCATCGCTTCTCCTATTCATGCTTCTCATTTGCGAAAAAAATATGTGTAATGGTGTCTTTGGGTTTAAAAGAGCCCATGATAGACTCTAAATTAACAGTTTAATGTACTTCCTGATTTTTTTTATATGGAAGTGCCGACATCATCATCCTTTTAAGTATATAGTATACTATATATAACAGCTCTAAGTACATTAGTAATAATTTGCCTTGCAGCAAGAGTAGTAAATTTGATTTAAGAAACAACCTGAAGTTCTTGGGTTTATTATATTAAAGCTTAATCATAGGTTCTACATTATTACCTTGTGTGATTTCCGGCCAAAAGACCAAGGCATAGCCTATTCCGCCATTTTTAAGCAGGATGTCTGCCTTCAGCACGCGGTGCATGTTTGGCAAATCAAGCAGTTCCCAGCGAGGCCTGACGTGCATTCTCCGTAGAGCCCTCGCCATAGCGTCAAGATCCTAACCCGCGAGGAGTTAACAGCGAGGACAGACTAATTCACCGGCACTCCAGGCACAGGGGACACAGGGAAACCAGCAGCGTTGGCACCGGTGCCAGTTTGCGCGGAAAAAAAATAAAACAACTCACGCTGGTTGCCATGGTGGCAAGATTAGACTACAGCTGGCACAGTGGGAAGAGAGGATGGCACAGTGTTAGCAAACAGAAAGCTGTGTTTCTGGAGAACGAAATTACAGTGGCATGTTTTACCATGTGTAGTTAACTCTCAAAACACTAGGCGATGAACCCGGCAGCAGGCCCCCTTTCGGGACTGGAAACATACTGTTTTCTTTCAGTTTAGGTGACATTTTGTTTAGTAGATTTGAAATATGCTATTCGCTATAGGAAAAAGGTGCAGCTGGTCTTAAATGGGATTTACTGATGCATCGCTCATGGGGTCACGTGGTCAGGCTTTGGCGTCTACCGTTTTTGACAGAACAATGCGTTGCAGGCATGGCTGAAAGTGACACGAACGTAGATGGGTATTAGAAATACCTTGAGCGGAAAAATGTGCTATCCCACTTAAAATTTGTGCTGTGTTCGAATTCAAATTCCAAAGTTTTTTATTGCTCTAATGAATTAAAACCATAACAATGTGCTTTAGTTAATTATACTTGTGCTATGTTGATTAAAAGAGAACTTAATGTGTACAGGGAAAAGACAAGCCTATCTCTCAGGTATTGTTATACATGTTGGAAAGACATACGTCAGCATTATCTCAAATAAAGATGAATTGGATTGACATTGTTTAAACTGATCACAGTACTGAGGGCCTCAAACTGAGATCCATGGTAATTCTGGGTTGACCAGTAACAGATAAAGGCAGGGTCGGGTTGGAACAGAAAATAGGCCTGGGCACCAAAATGAAAGTGGCCCCCATTAGTGAATAAGATACCAAAAATAGCGGCCCATGTCTGCACATTTTTAACTGGTAATGACGTGCTGATTTGTAAGGTATGGAAGACTGCATGGATATGAGATTACGGTAGACAATGATGGCTTTAATATCAGGGAAATCAATGGGAAAAACACGACCTAGCAGACTATAAAACAGGCCCACAAGCAGCCAATAATAGGCCTGCACAATGACGTGTCAGATAAGCCCTTCGGGCACTGACTGGTTACACCAATATAGGTCAGTCGGAAATCGGAAATACGAGATATGTGGTAACTTCACAATTATCTGGTGTTGTACCCAGAAACGCCACCACTGGCGTAACGAAACTTGAGGGGGCCTCCCTGCAATACACGTGGAGGGGCCCCCTCCAAGCTCAATCAGGAGCTCTGCAGCCAGAGTGCTGTGCTGAGGGGGCCCCCTTGAGCTTTGGGGCCCCCCACACCGCGGGGGCTGAGGGGGCCTGTGTTATGCCCCTGAGTGCCACCTTTCTTAAGGCAATAGCATCTCTGAGCGCAATTCAAGGTAAAAATTAGAATTTTTAGGGAAATTATAACCAGCATTATCAATTTTCTTGCCAAATACTAATTTTTAAGGGATCCCATTTGTCATCCCTGTTAATTCCCTTCATAGTTACTGGGCTGCCTCTGTATCAGTAATTTTACGGGGGGCGGAGGGGGGCAGGTGCAGATACCAGGAGCAGATACATTTATTCTCGTAATGTGGCCTGAGGAGTCCATCGCATTTCAACACTCCGCAAGAAAAGGAGAACATGGTTTACACAATCTAAAAACTGGACAGGAATGATGTTTCACAGATCCCTTCTGTAGAATTTGAATAATACAACTACATATTGAATATAGTTATTAATGCCTATTATTTCGGAGGCACTGTGTGATTAGACGCTATTGTGTACAGCGCAAGAACATTATTTTAATGTTTGTTTACGAAAAATGCAAGCGAGCTTCACAAAAACTCCCAGAGCTTGCTAAACACAAGTTACCTTTTGCCTGCTGCTACAGCAATGTCCCATAATCTCACCTGCTGCACAGAGCAACAATTCACCACATATCCTGCTGGGCCCTTTCTGGGTATTATTTTTAATACTTCAAAAGACCGCTTTATAAGGCCACAAAGCAACAACGTTTTCATAACTGAAGCCCATCGGCTTCTCACTGGTGCATCAAACAAGCAAAAGAACTAACTAACTCCACTGCACATGCATGTTTTCTTTCAATAGAAACTTGGACAAGCTATGGTCCGAGACGATACGAGGTTGTTTTTCTATCTGTGCCTCTGGCATCAGGGAAGATGAGATCAAAAAATAGTCTAATCTGACAAGCACCTTGTGAGGGGCCGAATAGTAGGTACTACCATCACTACCTGGGTTTACCTTAATCCATGGGTCCCTTAGTGAGTTGTTCGACACCATGTCTGTGAGTGCCTTATGGGTTCTCTTTTTTCTCCCTGCGTATATCCTTCCCGGGTATAAAAAGGAACTCGGACCATAGCCCACTGATTTTAACTATTAGAAACTTGGACAAGCACAGATTAGATAAAACAAGCACAGGTTTATTTGACCCAGTTCGGTATTTTTCTGCCCCCTGAGAGAGCTAAATTCTCTTGCCGTATTTTCAGCCTCTCTACTTTAGGGAGATGCATGAGAATTCATTCCAGTAAATTGGTGCTTATGAGCACGAGTACCAGTTTTCAGACTAGTGAAAGAGTTATCATTAATGGAGGGGTGGAGCTTATTTTTCCTTGGTCGGATCTTCATTTACTTATTGACTGCCTGTTACCTCCTCATCAGAGTGTCTGTTGCTATTTGGCAGCAGGGTTATGTTAGGGAGTACTTAGAGATCACCAGGTAAGTTGGAGTGCTAACCTTTAAAGTAATTGCAATAGAAGGTGTGGGTAGGATTTAGTAGTAGTGGGAGAAATCAGTAAGCCCTGAAGAGGTGTTGTAATGTATGTGTGCTAGACTTATCAGTGCCGGCTGGTAGGGAACGGAGGCAGGGGGTGGGGGTGAGAAAATGAAAAAAGAATAAAGGAAACTTACCTGCTGGGAGTGTCCCAGCTGCAGCCTCTCCGCCGCCTCTCCTCCTCACAGGAAACACCCAGGCTCCCAAAGCCAATGATAACGCTGCATTGGTTCCCCTACGTTCCCCTAACCCAATCATAATGCTGCATTGCAGTGTTGTAATTGGTCTGAGCGCCGACGTAGGACAGGAAGCCTGTGCATGTTCCCCACCAGGCAGTGTAACGCAGCCTGGTGGGGAACATGCAAAGTGTGCATGAATGTTTGGCCGGCCCTAGACGGCCGGTCAAACATTCATGCGCACTTTGAGTGTCCGCACCACTCCTCCCCTGGCCCCTGCTGTGACCAGTCTCGACCCTCCCTGCACCTAGGAAGGAAAAGTAAAATGATGTCAACACTTGGTTATGACGCAGTAGGGCATGGGTACTCACAAACTTTCTCTCGGGGGCCAAATTTACAGTGTGGTTTGCGGCCGAGGGCCGCACCGGTAGGGGCGGGGTCAGAGGGGGAGGGGCGGGGCTAAAGCAAAAAAAAATTGTGACCATGAGGTTGAACACAGGTCCCTGCAGCAGACGCCATCGTCCACTGAGCCACCAGACCCAGCATACACAGACCTCTCTCTCCCTCCCTCTCCCCCTCCCTTCCCCTCCCTCCCCCCTTCCTCCCCCTCTCCCTCCCTCTCTCCCCCTCCCTCTCCCTGTCTCCCTCCCCGTCTCTCTCCCACTGTCTCTCTCCCCCTGTCTCTCTCCCTGTCTCTCTCCGTCTCCCTCCCTCCGTCGCCCTCCCTCCATCTCCCTCCTCCTTCTGTCTCCCTCCTCCTTCTGTCTCCCTCCTCCCTCTGTCTCCCTCCTCCCTCTCTGTCGCCCTCCCTCTGTCGCCCTCCCTCTGTCACCCTCCTCCCTCTGTCTCCCTCTCTGTCTCCCTCCCTCTGTCTCCTTCCCTCTGTCTCCCTCCCTCTGTCTCCCTCTCCCTCCCTCTCCCTCCATCTCCCTCCCTCCGTCGCCCTGTCTCCCTCCGTCTCCCTCCCTCCCTCCGTCTCCCTCCATCTCCCTCCCTCTGTCTCCCTCCCTTCGTCTCCCTCCTTCCGTCTCCCTCCCTCTGTCCCCCTCCCTCTGTCTCCCTCCCTGTCTCTCTCTCTCTCTCTCTCCCTCCCTCTGTCTCCCTCCCCCTCCCTCCGTCTCCCTCCCTCTGTCTCCCTCCCTCTCCCTCTCTCCCTCTGTCTCCCTCTCCCTCCCTCTCTCTGTGACCCTCCTTCTCACTCCCTGTCTCCCTCCCTCTCCCTCTGTCTCTCTCCCTCCCTCTCCCTCCCTCTCCCTCCGTCTCTCTCCGTCTCTCTCTGTCTCCCTCCCTCCCTCTGTCTCCCTCCGTCTCCCTCCCTCCGTCTCCCTCCCTCCGTCTCCCTACCTCCCTCTGTCTCCCTCCGTCTCCCTCCCTCCCTCCGTCTCCCTCTCTCCCTCCCTCCCTGTCTCCCTCCATCTCCCTCCCTCCGTCTCCCTCCCTCTATCTCCCTCCCTCTCCCTGTCTCTCTCCCTCTGTCTCTCTCCCTGTCTCCCTCTCCCTCCCTCTGTCTCCCTCCCTCTGTCACCCTCCGTCTCCCTCCCTGTCTCCCTCCCTCTCCCTCTGTCTCTCTCCCTCTGTCTCCCTCCGTCTCCCTCCGTCTCTCTCCGTCTCCCTCCCTCCCTCTGTCTCCCTCCCTCCGTCTCCCTCCCTCCGTCTCCCTCTCCCTCTGTCTCCCTCCCTCCATCTCCCTCCATCTCCCTCCATCTCCCTCCATCTCCCTCCCTCCCTCTCTGTCTCCCTCTGTCTCCCTCCCTCTCCCTCTGTCCCTTTCCCTGTCTCTCTCCCTCTGTCTCCCTCTCCCTCCCTTCCTCTGTCACTCTCCATCTCCCTCCCTCCGTCTCCCTCTCTTCCTCCCTCTCCCTCCATCTCCCTCCGTCTCCCCCAGACTGCGCCTCAATGTCTCCCTCTCTCTGTCACCCTCTGTCAACCTCTGTCTCCCTCCCTCTCCCTCCCTCCGTCACCCTCTGTCATCTCACCCCGTGTGTGTGTCAGCCCTCAGCCCAGGCTGAGACAGCTTCCCAGTGCGCACACACAAAGAAGCACTGAGACAGCTTCCCAGCACTCACACACAGCCGGCACCCGAGTACTTCACAGGTCTTTAAAAGACCATTTACATGTTAATAATAAAGCTTTGTTGTATTTCACCTCTTAGGCCCCTGCATATCCACTTTGACAATCACTGGAATCCCCAGGCCCCCACAGAGCAAAGTCTAAGTGTCCGGGCTGCTAACACAATTTAATTTTTTTTTTAAAACACATGTAGGATGTCTGCAAGGTCCGCGGGCCGCCGAGGAAGGCTTGCCGGGCCGCTGGCTGCCCGCGGGCCGTACTATGAGTACCCCTGCAGTAGGGCAACACTCCTCCACCTTAGTGGAGGAGGCGCCCCTGAGACTTATACATATTAATGAGATGCTCTATATTTTATGTGTTGAGGATGGCACCGGCCTTGTACCCCACTCTGGGTGCTGACAGTTATTCGAGAATGATAGAGGAGTTTGGAAGATGGCAGTAAAGAATACCCATAAATCATACAGGAAAATGGGGTGTCACGGGTAGGTGAAGCCCTTAGCTTAGATGTGGGGAATGCTAGGAGAATAAAAGAAATGAAAATTCCATTTTTATACTGAAACTGAGATACACACCTGTTCCAAGAACACATTGGGTTTAGGAGTGAAGCCTGATAGGAAGGCACTGGCTGGGCCAGGGAAGACTTGGTCTCAGGACGTTGGTTGTTCTGTGCAGTGGTCGAAGGGAGAGTGAAGAGTAAACGTCAGCAGGAGTGGTGCAGACTCATTTTCCAAACAAAGGCCATCTGATAATGAGCCTCCCTTGTATAGTTTTACCAATCTGTATATGTCAGTGTCATCTGTGTGTGGTGTTTCAATGCATGAGTTAATTGGTGACTATTATCATTATAACTATAATTAGAAGACAGACAGGGAATCAAGCATGACCCTAATCATGGGCCAACTCAGACTATCTGGAAAGATAAGGATTCACTCCTGAGACCCCGAAAGCCACACTAATGCTGGTGATGATAATGCTTAGATTTTCACAAACATGGTCTAATCACTCTCTTTCCTATGGATGCCTTTTCGAAGATCCTGAAGACCTTGTGGCCCTCCAGAGAGAAAATACTATTGAGCAATCTAATTTCCACCAGTCAAGGACTGCATGAGGGTGATAGCACATTCTCTTAGTGTGCTGTCCAAGGCTACTGCTTTAGAAATGTGTTTTGCCCCTCTAGCAGGCTAGCATGCACACTCACCATTGTGCTAGGCAGTCAAAGTATATTTTAATTGTCAAGTTTGATGTGGTTTAACTCTATCCGTTGGCCGGCTGAGAATACCAGCACCAACTGAACCAATGTACAATATGATACAACTATGCAGCAATCTCATATCCTTATAAATCAGGTGTCAAAGTACACTTTGCTCATACATATGGCATAAAGTACCCTCTAACCTACATTATTAGACTGTTGTGTGTGGCAGTTCCCTGGCCCTAAAGAGGAATGTGGTTGAAATATGATTTTCTTTATAAGGTAAACAGAACTTCGAGATGACTTTCAGTATCCTTTTAACATCTGCAGGCAGAGGGTATTTTACTCCTTATAATACACGTTCAAACTGTTTCCCTCCCCACAAAAGGATTAAATCCTTGATTTTCTACTCTTTAATATGAAAGAGTAGGTTACAGGCATGTAAAAAAAATATTGAATCTGTAAGCGGTTTCGTATCAGTTACATTAAAAACACTGCATTTCAGGATGTGTATTACCATGCCCAGAGATTCCTGCTCTCTTGTGAAGAACTCAAGCCATTCAACAAAAAAAAAGATACTGCCTATAAGGCATCCTTTCTGCTAATGATTATTTATTTCAGAGAAATATGGTTCACAACAGCGGAAAAACTAGCTTTCTAATTCATTGTTTAAAAAGCATTTATAATTCTGTGTGGTGATGTAAGTTTCACACTGTATTATGGTTCTGGCAGCAGGCACTGCAATGTCGCAAATTAACTGCAATACGTTATTACAGTTGATTAGTTATTTCATTTTGTTACTACGACTGACTAATAATGTCACATCTAGACAAATGAGAAGATTAGAACTATACTACAACCTTTCTTTTATTATAAATATATACAATTGATTGAGACTTTGTTCAATCCTTAAAAAATTGGTAGATGAATCACTCTTTAAAGCCAGGACTTATAACTTGATGGAAGTCCCATTTGTAGTCACCAGTAAATATCTGACTGACAGTGTGAGCCCACAGTTTTACTACCAAGGAGACTGTGGATTTTAACAAAGTATGGTTTGTATGTAACTTTCATTATCTCCTTTCCCTAATCTGTAGTCATTGAGTGCTGAAAGTCCTCGCTTCTTTTCTGCCTCCGTGCTCAGAGATTTTTGTGCAGAGTATTGATTCAGGAGTTTGCTACTTAATTAGTACAACTGTCAGGAAGACCATGATCAGTGTTCAAGAGGTTCTGAATTTCTAAATAATATGTACTTCTGATAGTCCTTAGACTTCTCTATAGAAGATTTACAGATAAAAAGAAGCAAAGATACATGCTCCTGTAGGTAATGGGCCTCCATGGTCCAAAAGGGCATATTGGATTGATCCTAATAGGGCTTAGCATATGTCAATGGTTCACCAGAATAGATGACTCCTTGGACATTAATATGAATTTTTGCTTCAGCCATCAGATCATAAGGGAATTGATAATTTGAGGAAACTTCTAGGGAAACTATTTTTGATACTCTTAAAAAGATAAACTGAACTGTGAGGGCTCAGATATCGGATAGTAGAGGCATAACTGCTAATTTTGAGAATTTAAAGCACGCTATTACGTTAGCACATCATGTCTCTTTGCTTTCTGGGGGCATGAAGTTAACGATAGACATTTGTTAGACAAATAGAATCTATTGGACATTCATTTGTATTGCAGTCTATAAGTCTGTTTTTCAACTAAATACAAAAAAAGTGTGAATGATAATCAATAAATCATGCGTTTGTTAAGGGCTACTACTCACCTGTGAGGGTCTCAAGGCGCTGGGGGAGGGGGGGTTTCGCCGGTTCCAGTCCATCAAGGAGGGGGTACATATAGTTGTTAGTTTAATAGTTTAATCTATGGCTGCTCCTGCAGGAAGGTTTCTTTTTTGAGTGGGACACGATTCGGTGTGAATCTTTATAAAAGAATTAGAGGTCTTGGAGCAAAAATCTAACTAAGAGCTCTGTTAACATGGTACAAAGAGAAAACTGTTTGTACAAGGGGTTATTAGAACCTTTTTTGCTAAAAGTAAAGCCATGTCTGATATGCGAAAAACTTTCTAATGCTACTTAAATACACGGGCACCATGAATTTTTTTACATATGAAGAAAGACGGAAGGGATGGGTTATTATTTTTTCTTTTTCCCAGTGTAGAAATCCTCCGGGCAATTCAAGTTTGTGAGAACACATAAGGGCATTTTAATGTTCTACCTAAACTCTCACAAAAGACTTGCCTGGAAGGCTCCACTGCGGCAAGCAAGAGATCTCCTTAATTTATTCTTCTTTCACTCTTGAGTAGTGTTGCTCAGGATATGGAGGGTCTTAATTGGTGCCATAATTAAAAGGGAACTATTTTAAAAGAAATATAAAACTTTTAAGATCCAAACTAAGGGGCTCATTATGATGGCAGACGGACTTCAGCCCATCCGCCATCGTCACGGGAATCAGGACCACCTGCCATATGGCGGCGGTCCTGCACATCAAATTACAATATGACCGCCATTGTTGCGGCCATAAAAGGCATTTTTAAAATAGCGGCGGGTGCTGCTGGCTGCAGCGCCCGCCATGATGTTAAAAATGCAGGTTGTGCATTTCCTTGCACTACCTGGCAGGCACCACGCGGTGCCTGCCACCTGGTGCAGGGAACTGTAGTGCACAATTACATTGCCCAACACAAGGGGGGCTCACAATGGACCCCCAAAGAGCATCCCCACCAGCCTTTGAATGGCGGTTGCCCGCCATTCAAACGCTGGCAGGGATTCTGCATCCTAATGTGGCAGATGGTGCCTGCTAGGCACCGCCACAATTCTGGGTATGCTGGCCGGGGCCGACAGGCGATCGTAATGATTACATGTGTCGGACCCATGGCGGGCGGGCTTTCCGTCCTCCAGCACACCACCCGCCATCCTTTTCTGGCGGGCGGAGATTGGCCGCACAATGGAGGTGAACCTGCCAGCGGCAGGTTGCCGGTGGCGGGTTTAGCACCATCGTAATGACCTCCTGAGTTTATAAAAATATTACTGGTACAGGTAAAAAACCTAAATGACACTAAAATGTTAGGAAATGTAAAATGGAGACAGTGAGATAATTATACGTATTTTCAATCAAAATTAGTGGGAATAAACCCATGTCTGTAAGAGATGTGAAAAGAAGTCAGGAAAAAAAACACAAGCACTGCTGTGTTTTTTCAAGTTTTATTCGAATGATGTGAGTGTTGATGTTTCTCTAATATTAGCAAATTGGAATCTTTTCATTTATAGCAGGATGATGGAAACACTGAGGCCCTATTCCTACTGGACCTCTCAACCATGTTATGGTGGTTGATGACCTGAGCCAGAATGGGCTACATGGTTTGGTTCTTGCACAGCTTAAATCCTTTTCATCAAACTGTTCTCAAATGTTATCCCTTTCTCAAGCAACAGCTTGTGCAGGTAAGAGCTGTGGGGCGGTGGCACCGGGTTTGGGGGGGATTCGACAGACAACCATGAGGCAACATTAAATAAAGAATTAATTTTCCCTCCTCTTCGTCTGTCAAAATCCCCCCCCCCCCACACCCAGCCCCACCGCTCTTACCTGCACAGGCCGCTGCTGCCTTTCTCCATTTGGCTCTGCTTATGGCAACCATTTGCTTTGGAGTACCCCAGGGTTTTTCCCTCTCTCCACTCCTTTTCAATATTTATTTCTGACCTTTATCCCGACTGATTAGATTCTTCAAACTCAATGCACTTTCATACATTGCTGACAATGAGATCATTTTATAAGACTAGTCTGTCCCAAACTTAGTGATAAAACTGAAGGACAGATTAATCGCTGTGCAGCAATTGATTAACTCTAATCTACTAAATTTGAAGGCAGGCTAAATAGAGTTTCTTCTCCTGGGTAAAAATCATGCACTCTAGAACAATATACTACGGCCAATGGAGCAGGGGTCCCCTCCATCTGTCCCACACAAAGCTAAAATACTGGGAGTCACAGTCAACTCAGATTCACTTCTCTCTGCACATGTTTATTCTGTCACCTACTCATGTTTTCTGATATTATGCATGCTCAGGACAGTCCTTGTTTCATTCCTTGAGACAAGCATCCTGCAGTGATATCTGCTCTAACTTTATCTCTTTTAGTTTTCTGCAATATTATTTTAGTGGCGGCTTCCGGGATATATTTCCATAAATTGCTGTTCATCCAGAATTTTGCTGTACGGGTTATGCACAAGCTGCACAAATTTAAACATATCTCCAAGGCTAGCAGTGGTTTACACTGGTTGCCTTTTGAACAACGTGTCCAGTTTAAGGCTCGGTGTATTGCACACTGTATCTGGTATGGTCAGGAACAATAGAAAATAAAGAAAATCCTGACCCCTTATACTATCAGCCTTCTGCTACATTCTGTTAACCACCTCCTGTTGATTGTATCCCACATGAATAAGTGGACTTCTGGAGGACCTTCTTTCTGTCATGTGACACCTTAACTCTGTAATTTTCTACCTTGGAGTATAAGTCCGGAACAACCATATGACCTTCAGACAAGCCCTTAAAATGTTCCTGTTCTGTTAAGTCTGTTGGATTTTAGAACTCCATGTAGCTGATTTTATCTTCAGGAAACCTATGAGTGCTAATGCACTTTAGAAATAATAAATATATGTACATTTATATCAGTTCTTAACATGCAAATAAGTAAATGCTGGTCCAAAAATCTTTCCTTGGGAGGCTGAACGAGGAGGGGGTACATGCCAGGGAGGCAGGCCTTACATTCCTCACTGCACCACTGCTGATGCCAGAGCTCCCAACACCCTCAGATTGGCTCTACTGTTGAACAGGCTAGTAAACAGCCTGTGCTCCATGCATTCTTCTTTTCTTTTCAGTGTGGTTTATGGAAATAGAAGAAAGGGTCCCAATGGATTCAGTTGTGATCCTTAACTATTTCAAAGTTTTCTGTTTCCATGTCCTTAGTGTATTTAACAGAAGGGGTGGTGTGATGTTTTTGTAAGGTAGGGGAGCTACTGACCTAGTTCAGTACAGTGAGGGATATGGCAGAGACTCCAGCCCACCTGCAACCACCAGCACAAATAAAGTACTGCCTCATATTTGGAACATTTGTTATCAAAGTTTCTCTCAATAGTGGTTGTCATGAGATGTATCCCTTTGGTGCCCATGTATGACTTGAAAGCAAATGTTTCTTCTATTTGGCATATGGACCATTATCTATTGCCATCAGAGTTACTGTATTGATGAGGTTGTGCACCTTCCTCTCGAATTTGACAGAGTAGATGATTTTACCTTACCAGCGATACCCTCTGCTGAAATTGTGGAGCCCAGTCTGAGGCTACAAACAGTTGTGCACAGTATCATTATGGGTAGCTTCACTGCACTGAGAAACAGTTAAAGCAATCACTAGATTTGTAAATGACGTGAACAAAAGGTTACTCTTGGGGCAAAATGTGCAGAGCAAACCTTACAAATAAACACACACCAGGTTTGTGTAGAAGTCTGAGAAGGTGTTAAGGTTACTTAAAAAAATTATGATCATGACATAAGTCTGTTACATACATATTTACTGAATTTACCACTTGATAATAACTTATCAACTTTCTGTGTTTCTCAAAATGAGCTTCCGCACCTTGTTGAGAATTAACAGCCCTTTATGACATTTTTAGAAGCATACAGAGATATACTAAATATTTTCCACATATAATAAACCTGTATTTGATAAAGGCAAATGCAATAGGTTGAACTACAAAGTAAACCCACTTTGGTGAAAATTGTTACAGTTTTTCTAATCTCAGCTAATTTCCTTGTACTGAACAGATAATACCACATTAAGGCAATATTTAAAGCCTCTGTTGCCTAATCATGCAAATTGTCTAGAACAATCCAGAAATCCAAGCATGCAGCCAGCTACTGTATTACATACAAATAGTTGGGCTTATTTGCATATGTTTCCCATTGAGGTTCTATGTGATTTGAACAGTTCACTTTAGTTTCCTCTCCTTGCTTAAGTTTGATAAGAGGTAAAATAGATGCCCAAAGTTTTAATGTACTTTAACCTATTTATTTATTCTTAATTGTCCTGTTACTTCCACTTGTGGATCAGTTCTAAATTTTCATGGATTTTACGGGGTCTTGAGTTGATGAAATGTATTTTAAAGTGTGAACATGCCTTCAATAGAGTGGATGTTTATTATTAATGAAAATGTACATTTTATTGATAGCCCAAAAACCTTTACAGTGAATTGTAATAGTGACCTTTAGGAATGCACCTTCACCTTAGAAGACTGAGGAAGTTATTGTCACCGTGTCAGTGACTAAACCATGAACAGTGGCATTTGTGCAGCTTCACTGCACACATTTCTTTTCACAACTCATACTTTGTAAATACACACAACCTTACTCAAACAGACCTGAAGTGCTCTGTGTGTCACATGTCAAAATGTAATGTCATCATGGAGAATGATTTGCATCTAAAGGTGAAGCACAATTAACATATATTAATATAGATGCTATGGGAGAGTGGCATAAATGTCCCTTTTCTTTGGAATGATATACGTAGGGTAAGTTCATATGTTTCTATTCCAAGCATCACACTTGTGTTGTTACCAGAAGTCATATTAAGTAAATGTCACCCAGAACCACACTGGACTTCTACAGGGTTAAAATGTATAGGTTTGCCCAGAAGCTTTTTAAATCCTCTAAAATAAGCTCTGAAATATATGAAAGACAACTTTAGCAAAATACTTATCTTTAAATTTGTATTACGTCACATAAGTTTGAAATTCTGCATTGTTTATGCGCCATCTACATTCGTGGTCATTCCTCTGACATGCGGTACTTTCTTTTGTCTTACTGACAGATGGTTGTCAATGAAAGATTTTCAAGAGAAAATCCCAGCAGGTATTTTAAAACTTTTCTTTTTTCTTTTTAGTAAAAGCATTTTTTCATTGCTCTTCTTTTTATTTATTGTCATATTTACTTATGGCTTGTTCGAAGTTAACACACAAGACAATACTTTTCTAAGTGTTTTTCCGGGACTGAGAGAAGTTATGCCATTCCAAAGTTTTCCTAGAATTTTGCCTTTCATAATTTTTCAAAAGACATAACAGTTTAGTTGTTCATGAAAACTTCCATGATATCTACCCATTTCACAAACCAAATGGTTTACATTGATGGACCATGCATGATGCTCCAAGCGGTTACCTTTTGGCTAGGTTGGTGTTCTATAAATACCTCATAGAGAAAAACATACATATATATCTTGCTATGGAAATGCAAAGCTAATATGATTGCTGTTAGTGTGTGAGTGTCCTGTCCTGTATATTTGAGTCAAATATTTTTATTTCAGTTAGTATAATAATGTACTGTTCCTTTTAGATATCTGTTAATGACCAATTAGCCTTACTTTTAACAGTTGATTATATTCAAAAATGTTAAAATGGAATTAATACTTATAGATTTATTGTGTAAACCCTTTCTTTCACTTTGAAACATGTAATGCATATGCAGAAGACTACTACCAATTTATGAAATGCGAACATTGACATACCTGTTAATGCGATGCTCTACAATGTATAAATTATTCAATTGATTTCCTGATTTCGTTTGATTGTGTTGTTTTTCAGCCACATCAAATTTACTGTAGGCAGAACATGCTACAAAAATTATTCAGGTGACAATACAGCACATAAAAAGAATCTAGATTGTTTAAAGACAATATGAGTGTACAATGTCATTCCACAACTTGGACAGGAAGCAATACATTTTTTACTTTTATTAATTAACATTATCTTATACTATTGAGGACTGACTCAGTATATAGTTTTAATCTGGGGTGGTTTATGAATAAACAATAGTACATTTGAAAATGGTCTTGCATGTGAGTGAAGCAAATGGTAGATGTAACATATGGATAAAGGTCACCCATTTGTGATAAATGTACTTAGGGAGAAGAAATCAATAAGTTTTGATTTCTCTTTAGGGGTGCACAAAGAATACATATGGCCAATCATGATGTGTGGAAGGATGCATCTCCCTCACTGTCACATGTGTAGGAATATCTCTCCTTAAATGATCCTTCTTTCACCCTTTAGTAGTGTTGATGTAGCTCAAGATTTACTCCTATGAGCACTGTTCCCACCAAGGTGCGCGCGTGGGCGCGCTCGCACAATGATCACCCAGAGCGCGCAGAGTCGTCGATTTAGCGCGCACACTGCGAGACATCCCTTCGAGACCGTTCGCGCCGCCGCTTTTTAAACGCGAGTGGCGCGAATTCCATGCGGGATGCAGAGATGGTGTAGCAGGCACGCAAAGCCCATTGTGCTCACAGGGCTTCAGCTTCAGCCCCGCCCCCTCCTCCCATCCTGTGGGGACCCCCGGGCTGAGACAGCTTCGCGGTCATAGAACAGCCGCACCCGAGTACTTCACGGGTCTTTAAGACCATTTGCAAGTTAATGAGCCTTGTCGTTTTCACACCCCTTCTTAGAGCCCCTGCATCTCCACACTTCATACTGATGGAGGAATTAGCCGCCACCCCGCCTCCCCCTGTCTCAATGCTTGTTTGGTCGGCATTTCAAAAAACATGCTCTGCTGGCAACATTAGGAACATTGCTGAGAGAGGGTGAGGAGGTAAAGTTTGCTGGCACTCCGCACGTAACTCCAGCGGGTCATTTCATTGGGGCAAAAACATTGTTTTTCCTGTATTGAGCATTGAGATAGGGAAAAGCTACAAGCATAGCGGGAGGAAGGGAACCTGTAAGGAATGGAGAGGGATGGGAGGGGAGAGGGAACTCTTCCCCTCCCATCCCTCTCCATTCCTTACAGGTTCCCTTCCTCCCGCTATGCTTGTAGCTTTTCCCTATCTCAATGCTTGTTTTGTTCAGCCTTTCTGGAAACACGCTCTGCTGGCAGCATTAGGAACAAAGGTGAGCGGTGGGGGATGGGTGGGGAGGCTAAGTTTGCTGATGATCCTGCACGTAACTTCTCTTTTTTCCACAGGAATAATTAGGGGACTAGAAGTAACAATGTCAAGAAATAAAAACACCACATCCTAATTTTTGAGAAAATGTTCAATAGATTCCTAAATTCGAATTTTCCAAGCTCCAAAGTCTTCTTTTTAATTATTTTGTGGTCTCCCCTGTCCTTTAATATCTTCACATATTTATCACATGGCACAATTATATATTGCTTAAAAATATTAATAATAAATTAAACAAGCATTTGCAATGCATCGGTCTCGCCTTGGGGACCTTATATGTATTTAGCTATGCAGCACATTAGTCTGGGTGCTGAAACATCTACTGTCCTTTAACATGGAGGGAAAGTAACAAACTGCGTGACACGGCGGGTATGGGAACACATGTAGAGAAATATTGCCTTTCAGAGGGAAATGTGATAGTCCAAAGCTCTGTTTTTAATATAAAAGCAGGGCCTTCCGTGGTCTTATCACTGAAAATACAAGACTTGGAAAAAAAGAGATGGCAGCAGTGGGAAGCAGGGGTCTTACGACACAGACTAAAAGAGGGTTCTTGGAGGGGAATCTTAGCAGAAAACGCAGCAAATCAGGGCAGAAACAAAAGAAGACAGCTAGGTGGAAAGCATTGAAGGTGAGGCCCTGCAGAACGGATGCACTGAACAGGACAGAAACTGCAGTAAAAGAGGGTGTACAGTGATGATTCAGTAGTGGACAGAGACCGGAGTAAACTAGGATGGGGAACGGAAGTGTAGACGAGGAGGGCCCGGGGCTTCCTCACCACGCCGGGCTGCTGGAATATGCGCGCTGCTCATGGCTCCGGAGTCTGTGGCTGACACGGTTTGCTTAATAATTAGAGGCTTGTACACATTTCTGCGGGACAGACGGGTACAGCGCGGGCGGTGTTTATTTAATAAAGAGCCGGTGAAGTAACTGCCGTTTCATTGTCAGTTTACTGATGTTTGCAGCCCTGATGTTTGGGCTGTGAGAGGCGCTATGTGGGCCAGTTCTCTCGGATCCCCTCCCGGGGAGCACCGCACCGGCTCCTAGTAATGACTGCAGCGCCTTCTGTTTATCGAAGGACCTGAGGGGCTCTCCTTCCCCCACTCTTCCTCCCGCACTCCTTGCCCTGAACCCAGGTTTTCAAAAGCATCCCTGCGAAAACAGGAAGAGGGGAAATGCACAGGTCAACTCTGAAAACACAACGGAAAATGCCTAGAATGGGGCCTGTGGTAGCCGCGTGCACCTCCTAGTCTTTTGGAATGAAAAGAAGGACTGAAAATAAAAAACAAGCATTGGAAAACAGACTACCATGTGATCACGCACCATTTAGGCTTATCGAGGGCTTAAATTCCAGACAGCAGTACTTTAGCGACAGCGTCTCTACCCGCACCAAAGAAGCTGTGTTCAGGACCTTTTAATGGCCAGTGGAATTTCATTTATTCGCACAAAGAAAAAACACAGCGGTTATGTGTTATTAAAAGAACCTATTCAATAGGCGTTACATGTTATATTCATCAGAAATATATCTAAAACTCCAAGTATGTTGACTTGGAATCGCCCGGACCCATGAGCTCTTGAAACAGAAGCTCTTCTGCTTTGCATTCACGTTTTATGAAGCTGGAAGTGTAAACAAATTGCTACCTACAAAAGCAGTTTCCCTAGATTCAGCTGTCCTTCACATTTTATCCCTCGCCCATTCCTTGTGTGACCCTCACGGTACTGCGGTGGCACTGGAAACAGTCTGCCAAGTATCCTGCATTCCTAACGGAAAGTAGAATTACAATGCCCGAAGGCTTTACCAATTGTATGCCACTGCTTTGTCCTTCGTGGTGTTGCCTGTCACCATTGTACTTGAGTAGGTTAAAGGGGTGCTCAATGACGGCGCTCACCTCGAGGTTCACCAGCCATTTAAGAGAGGATGTGGTCTGACGGCTAGATTCTGACTTTGGTGCAGGAAACCAAGGTTCGAGCCTCTGAGTCCCGTCCACATCCTGTGAATAAGGACAAATCACTTAATCTCCCTGTGCCTGAATGTGTCCTTGTGTAACGTAACCGGTGCTCATGTATAGTGCTCCAATACCTTCGGGTCGAGTTTGCGCTATATAAATCTGCATTAAAAACAAAACCCCAAAAAACATGGCCTGTACTGCCTCGGTGAAGGCAATTGCAAGTGAAGTTCGGAACTCAAAAATCCTGAAAAGGGGCTGCGGTAGGGTGGATGCTAGTGTAGCCATACTGAGTTGAGCGTGACCTCGTTGAGACGGCCCCACAAGGTTTGTGAGCTCAGTGCTTGCTCCCCAATGACACACCAAACATACCAAAACATTTAAGCCTCCTGTTATTGTTAAGATTGCAATACAGGCTTGACTAATCAAGGGAACCAAGATGTCTACAGGAAAAATGAAATCCGGTAAGATCGGATAACAGGCTGTGCAGAAATGATTGAATCAAAAAAAGCTCGCATGGAAACCCCAGACAGACATTGTGCCAGTTAACACGACTAAAGCAAGTGAAAGCCATGGCAATCCATTGAGACCGCCAATACAGACATTTGGGAAAATTAACCGTTGCTGTAAATTTATGTTTTTAAAAGAATCATCAGCAGTCATTTATTCAACAACAGAAAATATTGCAGAACTGCCAATCCACTCATTCCTCAAAAGTCAAATTCACTATTGAATCCAGATCAACGGTCCAGCATAAGTCCATCTATGAATTTAAAAGCAACAGCACCTGGAAACAGTGAAATGTCAGTGGATGAAGTTATCATGATACAGGCCCAGGTTCACGCACCAAGCTATTCTTATTCAATGCCAAGACCTCACCCAAACAAGCACTATCCGCATACAAACAACTCCATAATTGACTCTGTAGAGGAAGCGGAGAACTCCTGGTTTCGCTCAATTTTACTAGCAAACCATATAGATCTAGTACAGGCAACGGAAAGGTAAGATCATCAATCTGGTTGATGATCCTGTAGGGCATGAGCAATCTGCTACTTAAATCTCAGATTCATCTGAGCAATTAACCCAAGAAGAGCTCATTAATGAACATTAGTCTGCATTTAGCGACCAAGTAACATTAACTCTGCCACAGCCAGAAGACATCAATGGAAATACATTTGATGGCCCTTTGTTGAACGCAATTAGGAAAATAAAGACCCCACATACTGTTGTCTTTACTAATAAGAATGTATTTCTACCCAAACCAACCCTTTTTACCATCATTAGTATAGTGAAAGATAAGGGAAAAAAACATAACTCTTTCACCCATACCATGCAGTTTGCAAGTAGCTCTTTGACACTTCATAGTTTACTGTCCTATATCATAATTGTAATTTATGAACTGCACGTAACAAAAGGTTCTCTACAACAAAAGCAGTAACCTACTGAGCTATCAACAGAACTGTATTTTATGTGATGTGTATGGTACACATTTTTGATACAGGCATACTGTACTACTTTTATGATGAGTCAAAACGGCAACCAGACAAACATCTCTCTCCAGCAGAAATATTAATCACAGGAAACCTCCTTTACCTCGCAGTATCAACAACGACTAGCCTTTGCAAAGCATTCGCTTTACCACAAGTTACTTTAACCCAGAAGTTGTTACGACGACTTGCTGTAGGGGACTCGTTTTTGGACTGGTGACAAACTATCTATGACGGGATATCCAAACATTACTCCGTAGCTTGCACGTCTATTTATAAATATGTTAAGTAATTGTGTATATATGTGATCTTGTATAGGCTCCCAACATTCCCCACCCTATGAACAGTCCTTGAGTTTAGGTTCTTCAGTAAAATCTTATTTTGATATCACCATTGGAGTCCTGTGCTTTTCTAAACCCAAAGTGTACTTCCCTGTGTAACCAATTCATGTCATTTCGTGTACATCTAAATTGAAAACCTGCCTTAAGACACTTCATGTGGCGCTACATGTGTGGAAATGCACTCTTTTCACTTTTTTAAGCAAAGGTTTGGAGTGATATTTGGCGCTGCACCCACATATGCGGTCTGGTTCCCGGCGCACATAGCCTTAGTTGCAGCGCACAGAGACCTTATACTGCCGCACACAGAGGAAAAAAATTAGAGGGAACATTGCCTATGAGGGTCTTGGTGGGTGAAATGATTAACAAGGAATAAGTTTTAAAAAATGCAACATACTTAAAGTCCAAGAAAAGTTTATACAAATATTACAGATAGATCAACAAAATTCCACTAAACTTTCCTAAACAGTAAGATGGAAATAGTGAGATAAATATAAATATAACCATGCTCAATCAAAATTTGTTGAATCAACTGTTAGCATGGAATTTAATGGAAATTAATCCATCTCTACGAGAAATATGAAAACAAGTCAGAAACTAGGCACAAATCTAGCTAGTAAGTTATGGAGCACGAAGTGTGGTGGTCTGAACTAATCTAATCAGGTCACTTTCAGAGAGCTAAGGAGCCTTGAAATCTGCAATGGTTAATATGCTTCTTGAGCAGATGGGTTTTCAGCTTATGTTTGGAAAGGAGGTGTGAAGGAGCACACTTGATTTTCTAATTTCCAGAGGGACATTTTCTACAACCTTGGAGTGTAACTTACAATTTTTTTTGTCCCTGTGGCCTTGGCAAAATATTGATTAGCATTCTGATAAGGATTTTGCTCCAGGGCTTTATATCTCACAAATTCTACACTATACCTCAAAAATAACCTTAACAGTTTAGATTATTGATTCAGATTTGGCTCCCCACCGAAGGTACCAAACAAGTAAAATATCCAAGCCTTTTGATTGCTTCTAATACTCACCCCAGGAACAAGAGTAAATTATTCAATTCTGGGTCTGCTCTCAACTTGTACTTTTATGTGGCATGATTACAGGGGTGGCTCATCATATCTGAGCCTGGTTGGGGGAATATTTGGTCCTAATTCCAAAGAGCGTGTACAGCAAGCTACCCCGATCCCCACCTCAGCAATACACTGAGTGGACTTCTCCCCCACTTTTTATAAATGGGCTGAAATATCCAATTTGCAGCAACATTTTCAAATAACATTTTCTAAAAAAATTATAAATTTTACAGGTAATTCAAATAACCTGTAAACAGAATTTTAAATGATTTACTATCACTTCTAAAATGTAGAAGCATCTCTTTTCATGAGTGCCACATATAACTTTAATTTTTTCCTTCTGCTCTTTCCTAATAGATTGTCAGTCACATAATATATCTAGGGTCCTACCTAGATATTTAGGTAGAAATCATTGTATCAGACTTTAGGCTTGGAAAGTATTCACACACACAAAAGAGAGCTGTGTCTTGGGTTACAGAGATTGTACTTGTTCCTGCTGGAGCCATATCCCATAAGAGACAGCAAACTTTGAGGGAGATACCTCATGCAGCAGAATTACATGAAATAATTGTAAGGCACTAAAAATCTTTCAAAATACCTCAAGAAATGCTTCCACATATGACATCAGTAATAAGAATCTGATTTAGAGTTTGGCAGAGAGGGTACTTCGTTGCAACGGACTGACCTCTCCATCAAACTCATGTTCTGCTTGCCAGATTCAGAGATCGAGGGACCTTAAGTACGTCGACTACAGCCGTGATATGCAAGGAATAGCTTTGTCAGAACAGGATTATGTAGGGGGCATGATCTGTCACTGACCAAGTTGGATGCCGGGACAGGGTGATCTTCAGTATATCCTCATCCATCTGACATCCTGCATACTGAAACCTTAACAAGATGAAAGCATGGCTGCACTCGTTCCTGTCTGTGCTACCTGGCTGCTCCCTACCTGATTTGTCCCAGAACTGTCACAGTGGCCTTCTGCTGCCTGACAGAGTAAGGTGCATCAGACTGCAGGTACTGGATAGCGTGGTGCGGCGGTTCCCTGGACCCTCTGTGAATATTGCACTGAGCTTCACCAGCAATCAATCTCTTCTGCTACTAGAGCCCCTCTGGGCCTGGAACCCTCTCTCCTGACTGGCTGGTAGGGGCATTCGAGGTATGCTGGTGCTCTGCAGGCCATGCAAGATTACAAGAGTGCTATGACCTAACGAACTATGGACCAAGGGGCCTGACACAATCCCCTTTTTACATTTGATGCCGTGACCCCCAACATTGTTACAATGTGCACCCCTCTCTCAGGCACACAGCACTCTGTTTGAATTCTGTTTCACTAATCACTGACTTTTGGAAGGAGTGGGGGCACAAAATGAGGTCCACCCTCTCTCCCTTGCAGAAACATCCTTCAAATTGGAAGCAAAATATTCCTCTTGAGTCCCTAAGGATGATGCTTTACTAATCTGCATATAATTGATGATATTTGGAGGGGGAGGGACTAGCAAGGTAACTGCTGGTGAAGATGCAATGGCATGCAACCTAACTGCCTGAAGGGCAGCTTGACCCACTGTGGTTGATGGTACACTCTCTGAGTAGGTGAGCTCCTGGTCACTTCTACAGCATCCCACTGGCATGGTGCTATGCGTAAACTGCGAGTTACATAGCACCTAGAGGATTCCTTCTTTCTGAACAGCATCCTTGAAAATTGCTACATGATGAGCAAATATTATCCTAAACTAGCCAAACTCGCCATTGATAAGAGTTGCTCAATGAAAGTCACCGGGAATGAAGGAGTCTTAGGGGTGGATGGCACGGGAGGTGAGCTGCTGCCCAGAGGTGAACATGAACAAAATACTTCCTGAAATCATTGTTAGTGTGCACTCCATCCCAAGCAGAATTATTAGGAAAATAGACAACCTAACTATTTGGCTCAGCCAAATAAAGGAGTACCTAAATAAGCATGGCTACAGGTGGAGCACAGAATAGCCTGCCTGAAAGATTACACAGAGGGTCTTAAGAAAACAGTGCTCTACCTGATGACTGATGTCACTAAAATTGCAAACAAAAAGGAAGACTTAAAGTCACATTCACAAATCAACAATAACTGTGTTGTTGGCTTGGCCGAAACAACAGACATATGGCGAGAGGAGACATTTGTCAAAAAGCTGCTTGGAAAAAAAAGCTTGTCAACCCAAACTTGTTTACAGTCTTCGTCGTTGAGATAGCTTATAGGTCTCTTGTGCGTCAGGCCCCCTCAGCTGTCCCACTGTGGCCAACAATGGCCCACCTCCTAAATTACTCTGACAGAGATATGGTGTTAACACTTGTTAGTGAAAAAGGGCAGCTGGAACACCAAGATACCACTCTGTTAAGCTATCCAGACTTCACCCCTGCAGTGCAAGAGGCAAGGCAGACATTCATAGGGGTGAAAAAAGTTACTGAGAGCCTCATACATCAGCTATGCAATGATTTGCCCTGCCAGACTGAAGATAAAAATGGATGACAAAGCTTTGTATTTCACCTGTCCTAAGCAGGCCGTGAAATTGACCAAACCCATACTGTGAAAGTACTGAAGCAATCTCCAACAAGATGCACGAAATGAGGATAATCCTGAGAAGGAAGCTGAGGTGCAGACAAGCAACACAGAATAGTGAAACAAAATGGTCTGCACCTCAGTGCTTCTTATTACAGGCAACAATCCGTTCTACTAACAATCGCAATGTAGGCTACTGGACCACTAAAAGTATCAATGTTTCTTTCCAAGACTATTGTGCACAGCCTACTATGCACACCTGATCCCTTTGTGATATATCTAAGATGCTTGTTATATACATTACATGTTTTTGGTCTGGGGTGTCTGGTGGCAGGACATCCACCACTGTGTATGATGCAAAGAGTTTCTCTCAAGTAAAGTTGTAGTGTTTTATCCACTGAAAGTTGTGAGCTTTAGTGTGGTGGTGGGGGTCTTCATGAGCTGCCCCAGTTGGTTTGGGAATATGTTTCCACACAAATGCAGACTACACAATTCCACTATTCCTCTCCTCTTCTCCTGGGTAGTTTACTACATCATAGCATTAGCACTACAACCCATGATATATATATATATATATATTCACTGAAAAAACCATAGGTTTCACACATGTTATAGTTAGCTGGACATTTCACTCGTAAAAAACCATTGAAATTCCCCCGTTATAGTTAGTTCAGCTAACTATAACTCGCGCGACCGCAATCCACTGCTGATGACGTCACATATTACATCACTGTATTCACTAAGATACTGTTTATAAGTCAGTTATACAATTAATTTTACAAAAAAAACATCCATTTAGACACTTATTTACCCATTTATTCTTCCATTAACCTTTAGATATACATATATAAAAAATATTTATTTTTCAGAAAGACACATATTCACTGGATGATGTCATCAGTGATGTCATCAGTGATGTCATTTGAGATGTCATCAGTGATGTCATGAGTGATGTCACTGACCATGTCATGAGTGATGTAATATGTGACGTCATCAGCAGTGGATTGCGGTCGCGCGAGTTATAGTTAGCTGAACTAACTATAACGGGGCAATTTCAATGGTTTTTTACGAGTGAAATGTCCAGCTAATTAAAACATGTTTGAAACATATGGTTTTTTCAGTGAATTTGCAAGGTTTTTTAAATGCTAATTCCTAACAATAACGTGTGTTAAACCTATGGTTTTTTAAGTGAATTTGCAAGGTTTTTAAATGCTAATTTCTAACTATAACGTGTGTGAAACCTATTTTTTTTAGTGAATTTGTAAGGTTTTTTAAATGCTAATTTATGTATGTATTATTATATTTTTTATATATTTATTTTACAATAAACAACCTATGTATATAGTTAAAGATTGACTGTATCCTGTAATATGGAATGGCTCAGCTCTTTTTTTTTTTAATTTGGATAAAGTTGAACAGCATAGTTAATATCTTCTATAAACTTATAAACAGTTTAAAATGTTTTTTTTTAATGGGTTTTTCATCGTGCGCGCACCGTGCGCGCACCGTGCGCCCACCCCACGATTTTTTGAAAAAAAATAAAATGTTTTTTTCACCCTTCGGGGTCCTTCAGGGACCCCCTGACAAAGGCTAGGGGGTCAGGAACTCTCTACCCTGCCCCCTTTTCACGTTCTACACCTTTCTTTTCACTGCCACACACAAAATGGCGTCCGACACTTCCTGATTTCGACCGATTCGAATGTTGACTGGCATCTAACCACCAATCAGAATTACGCTCGCGGACATTTGGTGCGCGCACCGTGCGAGCACCGTGCGCGCATGGTGCGTGCATATAGATATTTATGTACTTTTATCTGCAATTTTCTCAGGAACTACTGAACAGATTGACACCATATATGCAAAAGGCACATGTCTGACCTGAGGACTACCTCTTTGCCAAATTTCAAGGAATTCTGTTCAGCCGTTCGGGCTGTACCTTCGACTAAAGGTCCTATGGGAAAATGCATGGGGAAAACGCGTTTTGGGACCCCCCTTTATTCTCAGCCCCCGCTTGACGAATCACCCCGAGACTTTCAGGGTAGGAGCGGAGCTCCCCATTAGTTTTGAAAATTTCACGATGATAAGTCAACCGGTGCCAAAGTTATTCAAAATAGAATTTTCAGATTTCCTATGGGAACTCGGTCCTAACTATAACTATCTACTGGCGACCGCCAGTAGATTATATATATATATATATATATATATATATATATATATATATATGGCGACAGAGGAATAAATGATATTCACTTTTGCACAAATAACTTGGGTCCGTGTCCATCTCTTCGGGAGAGCCGCGTGTTTGAAGGCAGAGGAGGAATACTCGTGAACTCATTGTTTTTCCCAATAACTTTGGCGCCGGACAACGAATCATCGCGAAATTTTCAAAACTTGTGGAGCGCTCCGGTCAGCTTCTGTCTTGAAAGTTTTGGGGTGATTCGGCAAGCGGGGGCCGAGAAATAAGGGGGGACCCAAAACGTGTTTTCTCCATGTTAATTCCCATAGGAAACTAGATACGGCTACAACCCGAACTGCTGAACGGAATTACACCAAATTTGGCAAAAAGGTAGTGCTTGGTTCAGAAAGCGCCTTTTTTAAAAAATGGTGTAAATCCGTTCAGTAGTTACAGAGAAAATTAAAAAATAGAGGTCACAAAATCAATTCCCCATAGGAAACTTTAGACATGGTTACAGCCAAAACTGCTGAACGGAATTACACCAAATTTGGTAAAAAGGTAGTGCTTGGTTCAGAAAGCGCCCTTTTTTTAAATGGTGTAAATCTGTTCAGTAGTTACTGAGAAAATCAAAAAATAAAAGTTTCGATATCTATGGCTGCGGTGAATCCGCGCACCCTGCCGATCACGAGCTGCATTCTAATTGGCTGTCAACACTTCAAACCAGGAAGTGTTGGCTGCCATCTTGTGCCTCGGTAGAACCGAGGCACAGGAAACTAGTAAAACAAATGTGCAAAACAAGAATAGGGGGCAGGGTAGAAATACCCTGACCCACTAGGCCTGCTCAGGGGGTCCCACAAGGACCCCCAGGGCCAAAAAATGTATTAAAAAATCAGCGAAAATACCTTACTGGAGGTACCTGGTGGGCTAGTTGGACCCCAGGGACCCTCAGGATTCAAGGGGACATTATCCCCCAACTTAAAATGCGCCACAAGGCGCGTTTGCACAGAGGTGGTCCAGGCCATGCCCCTTTTTACACCTCTCTGCAACGCAGCTCTGTGGTGCTTACTGGAGGTACCTGGTAGGCTAGTTAGCTCCCAGGGGCCCTCAGGATTGAAGGGGACATTTGCACAGTGGTGAAGGGAGTGGGCGGGGCTTGAGGTGCCATGTGTGCAAACACGCCCTGTGGTGCGTTTAAAGTTGGGGAATTAACTCCCTTTCAATCCTGAGGGCCCCTTGGGGCCAACTAGCCCACCAGGTGCTTCCAGTAAGTGCCACTGCGCTGCGTTGCAGAGAAGTGGTCCAGGTCATGCCCCTTTATACACCTCTCTGCAACACAGCTCTGTTGCGCTTACTGGAGGTACCTGGTGGGCTAGTTGGACCCCAGGGACCCTCAGGATTGAAGGGGACATAATCCCCAAATTTAAATGCGCCACGGGCGAGTTTGCACAGTGGTGAAGGGAGTGGGTGGGGCCTGAGGTGCCATGTGTGCAAATACGCCCTGTGGTGCGTTTAAAGTTGGGGATTTAACTCCCTTTCAATCCTGAGGGCCCCTTGGGGCCAATTAGCCCACCAGGTGCTTCCAGTAAGCGCCACTGCGCTGCGTTGCAGAGAAGTGGTCCAGGTCATGCCCCTTTTTACACCTCTCTGCAACGGAGATCTGTGGCTTTTACTGGAGGTACCTGGTGGGCTAGTTGGACGCCAGGGACCCTTAAGATTCAAGGGGACATAATCCCCCAATTTATAATGCGCCACGGGGCGCGTTTGCACAGTGGTGCAGGAAGGGGGTGGGGCCTGAGGGGACATGTGTGCAAACACGCCCTGTGGTGCGTTTTAAGTTGGGGAATTAATTCCTCTTCAATCCTGAGGGTCCCTGGGGGCCAGCAACCCCACCAGTTACCTCCAGTAAGCGCCACTGCGCTGCATTGCAGAGACGTGGCCTGGGCCACGCCTCTTTTTACACCTATCTGCAATGCAGCTCTGTGGCGCTTACTGGAGGGACCATCAGGATTCAAGGGTACGTAATCTCCCAACTTAAAACAGCCACACGGCGTGTTTGCACACATGTCACCTCATGGCCCACCTCCCTTCACCACTGTGCAAACGCACCCCTTAGCACGTTTTAAGAGGTAGTTTTAATCCCTCTACCCTATTATGTACTAGGGCCTTACAGAGGAGGTCATGCTAATCACAGCGATACCCCCAACGCAAAGTGTTCCCTAGTGTATGTATGTGTTTTCACTGTATTCTAAGTGTCTTTTAGCATAGCACTGGCTCTAGACCTGGTTAGTCAGAATCAGTTACCACCAGTACCCGTCTGAAAAAGTTGTGTGCACAGGATGATTTTGCAACAAGGCCTCTTTCTGCTCCTCTGTTCGTTCTTTCTGCACGTCTTGCTTCTTCCTGCACTTTTCTTCATCTTTGTGGACTTCTGTTGCTACTTTCTGCATTTCTTTTGCTTCTTTCTGTGCGTATTTTCTTCTTTCTTCACATATCCTACCTCTATAGGCATAGTTAGAAACTAGCATTTAAAAATCTTTGAAATTCACTTAAAAAACCATAGGTTTCAGGCACGTTATAGTTAGAAATTAGCATTTAAAAAACCTTAGAAATTCACTGAAAAAACCATAGGTTTTAGGAAAAGTTATACTTAGTTGGATATTTCACTCGTACAAAACCATAGAAATTCCCCCGTTATAGTTAGTTCAGCTAACTATAAATTGCGCCCCCACAATGCACTGCTGATGACGTCACATATTACATCACTAATGACATGGTCAGTGACATCACTGATGACATCATCCAGTGACTGTGTGTTTCTGTAAAGTTTAAATATGTGTAATATATATTGGGAAAGGTGTATTGAAGAATGAGTGGGTGTATACGTGTCTGAATGGATGATTTAGTAGGTGCGTGACTGACTCTATAAGTGAGTGATTAAACGTATCTTACTGAATGCATGGGTTAGTGAGTAAACTGTGTGAATGTTTGTATCCGTCTGTCTGTTGGTGTGTAAGCGGATGCATGGGATTGCGAATAGCTACATGAGTGTCTATATGGGTTATTGATTGGTTGTCTGAGCATCTGTTTGGGTGCCTGAGTGTTTGTGTGGGTGGGGTGTGTGTGACTCTGTGCATAGATATGTGAGTGGGTGATTCACTGGGTGCATGGTTTCAAGAGAGCATCTGTGATGGACTGTATGGGCGAGTGAGTGTGTGTATGGGTGTGTTAGTGAGTGAATGTGTGTCAGTGGTACATGTGTGAGTAACTACATATGTGAAAGGCAATATATATGTGTTTTAGAGTATATAAATGGCTATAAGTGAGAGTGGCTGTATGGATGAGTGTATGCTTGTATTTGTATGAGTAAGTGACCTGATGTGTGTACTTCATGGATGAGTGGCGGAGTGTGAGTGTCTATATAGGTGTATGAGTGCATATGATAGTCCTGTACTGAGTGACCGTAAGTATGAGTTATTGTACGGGTGCGGTCGCCAGTAGGTAGATATAGTTAGGACCTATTTTCCACAGGATATCCGCAACATACTATTTGGAATAACGTTAGCGCCGATTGACGAATCTTCGCGAAATTTTCCAAACTTTTGGCCAGGTCCGGTCCGCTCCTATCCTGAAAATTTCACGGTGATTCGTCAAGCGGGTGCCGAGAAAAAAGCGGGGTCCCAAAACGCTTTTTCCCCATGCATTTTCCCCTAGGACCTGTTGACGCAGCTACAGCCCGAACTGCTGAACGGAATTACACCAAATTTGGCAAATAGGTAGTCCTCAGTTCAGACTTGTGCCTTTTGCTTAAATGGTGTAAATCCGTTCATTAGTTCCTGAGAAAATTAGGGTAAAAAAGTTAGTGATATCTATGGCCTCGGAGAATCCGCGCACCCTCCCCGCACCCAGCACACATCCTGCCGTGCACGAGCTGTATTCTAATTGGCTGTTAACACTCCAGATCAGGAAGTGTTGGCAGCCATCTTGTGCCTCGGTAGAACCGAGGCACAAGAAACCCGAAAAAACAAAGGCGAAAAACACGACAAGGGGGCAGGGTAGAAACACCCTGACCCCCTAGGCCTGCTCAGGGGGGCCCACAAGGACCCCCAGGGCCAATAAAAGATTATTTTTTTTTAAATCAGCGAGATTCTCGCACCCAGCGTGAATTTTGGCCGGAAAAAAAAAGAATTCAACACGGGCTCCCGCGCTGAATATTCTAAGTTGCCCCCGGGGGCCAAATCCCGGGGGCATAATTTAAAAAAAAGTGTGGGGGGGTCCCAATCCCCCCACACTGCCCCGGGGACCACCACCCCCTGGGGCTTTATTTCAATGTATGCGGGGTGTCTCATGGCCCCCCGCAGCCCCGGGGACCACCACCCCGTGTCTTGTTTTAAATAAAACAACAAAAAAACATGTGTGGGGGGGCTCGAGCCCCCCCACACACCCCGGGGACCGCCACCTCCCTGGGGCACTAAATATTTAAAATAGGGGGTCCGTTACAGACCCCCAAGCCCCGGGGACCACCACCCCCCGGGGCTTTAAATTAACTGGGAGGGGGGCCGCGCGCCCCCCCCCTGGAGCCAATGATGGCCCTGGGGACCGCCACCCCCCAGGGCCAGCTCCTGCAGTGTCCCGGGGTGCCCACCCCCGGGACACTGCTGTTTGCAATGGCAGGGCAGGAGCCTTGCGGCTCCCACCCTGCCATTGCAAACTGCTTTGCTTCATTGAAGCCAGAGCAGGGAAACCTGCTCTCGCTTCAATGAAGCAAAGCAGATTGCTTTTCCACATGGGGAGCAGCATGTTAGCTGCTCCCCATGTGGAAAAGCAATGCCGGCTCCTGCAGGAGGCGGGGAGCCGGCGGGGCCGTGGGGGGATTGGGACCCCCCCACGGTCCCCAACGAGGTGGCCAGGCTCTGGGGAATGGCGTCCCCGGGGCCAGTAGTAGCCTGGGAAAATAAAAGATTTAAAAAGAAATGGGCCACAGGAGGGGGGCAAGGCAGCCCCCCTCCAAAAAACAAAAATGAAAAAAAGGGCCATGCCCCAGGGTAAATTATGGCCTCGGGAAGGGGGCCACGCGGCCCCCTTCCCGATAATTATTTTTTTTAATAAAAAAAGAAAGAAATTGGGGTCAGGCCCTGGGAAATGGGGTCCCCAGGGCCAGAAATTAGAAAAAGAAGGGGGGCTACACAGCCCCTCTTCTAAAAAAAAAAAAAAAGAAGGGATCGGGAGAGAGGCCACGCCTCCTCCTTGCACCACCCCCTGGCGTGTTTGCAGAGGGGGATTTAATTCCCCTTGAATACTGGGGGTCCCTGGGGGCCAACTAGCCCCCCAGGAACCTCCAGTATGCACCAGGGGGCTGCGTTGCAGAGAGGTGTAATGAGGCCATGCTCCTTTTTACACCCTTCTGCAAGGCAGCTCCGTGGCGCTTACTGGAGGTACCTGGTGGGCTAGTTGGCCACCAGGGGACCTCAGGGTTCAAGGGGACTTAATCTCCCAGCTTTAAATGCGCCACAGGGCGCGTTTGCACAGTGGTGAAGGTAGGGGGCGGGGCCTGAGGTGATACTGTGCAAACACGCCCTGTGGCGCGTTTTAAGATGGGGAATTCATTCCTCTTCAATCCAGAGGTCCCCTAGGGGCCAACTAGCCCACCAGGTACCTCCACTAAGTGCCACGGAGCTGCGTTGCAGAGTGTTGTAAAAAGGGGCGTGGCCTCTGAACACCTCTCTGCAATGCAGCTCCCTGGCGCATACTGGAGGTACCTGGTGGGCTTGTTGGCCGCCAGGGGACCTCAGGATTCAAGGGGACTTAATCCCCCAACTTAAAACACCCCACAGGGCGCGCTTGCACAGTGGTGAAGGTAGGGGGCGGGACCTGAGGTGATATGTGTGCAAACACGCCCTGTGGCGCGTTTTAAGTAGGGGAATTAATTCTTCTTCAATCCTGAGGGTCCGTGGGGACCAACTAGCTCACCAGGTACCCCCAGTAAGCGCCACGGAGCAGCGTTGCAGAGTGTTGTAAAAAGGGGCGTGGCCTCTGAACACCTCTCTGCAATGCAGCTCCCTGGCGCATACTGGAGGTACCTGGTGGGCTAGTTGGCCCCCAGGGGACCTCAGGATTGAAGAGGAATTAATTCCCCAACTTGAAACGCGCCACAGAGCGTGTTTGCACACGTCACCTCAGGCCCCACCCCCTTCCTTTACCATTGTACAAATACTCCTCTAAAATCAGCCGAACTATGAATTCTGATTTACTCACCTGTTATCAGGAGAGAACCCAGGGCTGCATCTTTTAGCCCAGCACTGACCCTGAAAAGTAATTCTAAGCGTACTTACCAGTAACTTGTATTTCCTTCCATAGGAATCCATTGTGTGGTTTTCACCAGAAAATGTTCTGTGTCCAATTTTGAAACGTACAAATATTCCTCTAAAATCAGCCGAACTACGAAATCCGATTTACTCACCTGTTATCGGGAGAGAACCCAGTGCTGCATCTGTTAGCCCAGCACTGACTCTGAAAAGTAATTCTAAGCGTACTTACCAGTAACTTGTATTTCCTTCCATAGGAATCCATTGTGTGGTTTTCAGCAGAAAAGTTTCTAAGTGTCTATTTTCATAAACTAAAAATATTCCTAAAAAATCGCCTGTATGACTTAAACACATTCTTTTAACTGTTTACAGGAGGTTGGCCAGTGCTGGATCCAGGATCCACCACTGAGTAAGAAAAAGTAACGATAACACTACTTACCTGCTATGTGAATTTTCTGCCATAGGATAACATTGGTGATTCTATGTGAAAATGTCTCTAAGTGTCACCTTTTAAAATACAATAATATTCCTTAAAAATAACTACTGTAACCAAAACGCTTTTACTCAACTGTTTACAGGAGATGTCCAAGGACTGAATCTAGGATCCAGTCCTGTGGTTAGAAAAGTAATCCATAAAGTAACTAATTGCATTTAACTAGAAATTCACATTGAGCTCAATGTTGCTATGTGTTTGAAATTGTGTTGCCCATTGCAACAACTGTAACTACTGTACTTAAAAGTCTGTTGCCTATTTGCCAAGTATTTAAACTAAAGTAATTCATTCTGAGATAGTTAGGAATTAGCATTTAAAAAACCTTAGAAATTCACTGAAAAAACAATAGGATTTAGGGGTGTTATAGTTAGCTGGACATTTCACTCGAACAAAACCATTGAAATTCCTCTGATATAGTTAGTTGTACTAACTACATCTTGTGCGCCTGCAATCCACTGCTGATGATGTCACATATTATATCATTCATGACATGGTCAGTGACATCACTGATGACATCTCAAATGACATCACTGATGACATCACTGATGGCATCATCCACGTGACAATCAGATACACCTCATCATACACTAGTATAACCTTTCATCACTCATTGTAAAATATAGAGTGCCAGATTTAAAACCATTGACACACCAATACAAGTTTCTAAACACCCACTCAGTGATTCCTAGATCTATACACACATCTAATCACTTACCTATAGATTCACTCATACATGCTGTCAATGATCAATAGAACACTATCACTTATACACCTATATCGACATTACACACCAGCACACATCCTAATCACTTATGAAGTCATCCTACTCACTTATGCAAACAATGGATCATACTTACTTTTACTTAGCTATACACTTATATAAACACCACTTCATCTATTCATATAGATAATAAATCATACTTAGTGTGTTATAAAAACACTATTTCATGTATACAGTTATCCATACAGTCACTCATACAATCACTGAGTCATATATATACTTATTTATATACAACAACTGACACATACACTGGCTTTTATTTTCCTAGTTTGTTGGACATGTACCATTGAGACATATATTGACTCATCACCACACCCATAAAGATATTCACTCACCCCAACAACTGTTATTACATGTAGTTTTAACTTCATATACCTACTGAATCAACGATTTACACATCTTTGGGCAGTCACACACACCCCACCGAACCACACACACATTCACTCTCCCATACAAAAACTCAGTTAACTAATCAATAAATAATATATACTTTCACGTAGCTAGTAACCAACTGGTGCAGCAGTTTACACAACAACTTACACAGTGATACAGATATTCACACAGTTTAGTCACTATCCAATATATTTAATGAGACACTATGAATTAGTCAAGTAAACAGTCAATCACACTGCTACTAAATCCTCCATCCAGATATTTATATTTATATATCCACTCATTCTTCAATGCAAATTGCTATATATATAATACAAATTTAAATAACGAACCAAACCGCATTCACTGAATGATTTCATCAGTGATGTCATTTGAGATGTCATAGTGATGTCACTGACCATGTCATGAATGATGTAATATGTGACATCATCAGCAGTGGATTGCGGGCGCGCGAGATGTAGTTAGTACAACTAACTATATCGGAGGATTTTCAATGGTTTTGTTCGAGTGAAATGTCCACCCTTAAAACCTATTGTGTTTTCAGTGAATTTCTAAGGTTTTTTAAATGCTAATTCCTAACTATATCAGGCCTGAAACCTATGGTTTTTTTCTGTGAATATATATATATATATAAAACGCGTTTTGGGACCCCCCTTTTTTCTCAGCCCCCGCTTGACGAATCCCCCCGAGACTTTCAGGGTAGGAGCGGAGCGTAGCGCCCCATTAGTTTTAAAAATTTCGCGAGGATTCGTCGACCGGCGCCAAAGTTATTCAAAATAGAATGTTGCGGTTTTCCTATGGAAACAGGGTCCTAACTATAACTACCTACTGGCGACCGCCAGTAGGTAATATATATATATTTATATATATATATGTGTGTGAAACATACACAATTAAGCAACAACGAAGAGGAGGTGCTTAATACTAGCATATTAGGAACATCACAATGTTGATGCTGCTCTGCTGCAAGAGATGCACACCAACCCGAACAAGCTACTGAACTTTGAAGATAGGTGGGGACACTCAAATTACTTTCCCTCTTGTAGCTCCTTGGCCCGTGTCCTGGTGCTCCTAATCTGTAAGGCACTATGCTTCAGACCCACCTCTGTACATCTTGACCTAGCAGGGTGGTACGTCTACATATCAGCGACCCTTCGGGATTTCCTAATAACATTTATAGACACATACACTCCTAGTATTGATTCCCCTGAGCTTTTTCATAGCATTGTAGCCCATTGTAGACACTGCCATGACACAAACATTATATGGAGTGGGGACTTTAATGTGGTTCTTTATCCCAGCTTGGACAGCTCTAATTGGCGAAGAGCTAATTGGTCCAAAGTTGTGAAAACACAATGTCACATCTTAGACTTGGATGGTCTAGCAAACGATTGGCATGCATTGAGGCAAGGCTCAAAGTCCTACTCCTACTATTCTTGAGTTCATGATATCCATTCCTGTATAGAACTATGGATGGTCTCTAGGTAGGTACTACCATGAGAGGATAGGATTGTACTTTGCTGGACCATCCCCCAGTCTCCTTAGAATTAGATTGCCCAGTTCATTACTGCAGCAGCGACCAAGGTGTTTCCCATCCAAGGTGCTCTGAGACTCTGACTTTCAAGCTGATATATCTGCTTCTATAGCCATTGAAAAAAAATGTGTAAACTGTCCCTGTCTTCGCGATTGTCCGGGAAATGTTTAAGGTCTGTACTAGTGACATATATTAATGGGAAAACAAGCAGGGGTATTATTATCTATACGTACACAGTTAAATAAACTCCTTGCTAGAGTCTGAGGTAAAATAAGACTGGACAAGACCCCTAAGCACTTAGGGAACTGCTGGACTACAATCTCAGGTTAAGGAGATGGTAGAGCACGAGGTTGCATTCCTCTGTATAAACGCACATGCCCATGTTTACGATGAGAGCAAAGGGGCTAGCAGGACCATTACTTTGCTACTTAAAAAATTCAACCACACACTATAGTGAGGTTCCGTGTGGGACGGAACGACACTTTTGAGTGGTGACGAATATGGATGAGTTGGGTATCTACGAACCGCAAATGACGAGTATAGTGGGTGTACGCAGTTTCGCTACGCAACCACGTATGGTTCGTCTTATTTTTGGGTTTATTCATCTGAACCCTTGGGTTCCATTTTAGATACGGCATCCATTTTGTTTCTTGCCCTCAAATAGCCAGCGAACGGACTTTTGTCCGCTTCGTGACCCTAGGACTCTCAAGCTTACACGAGAGACACGTGTTCCTTTGAGTATGACTTTTATGATGAGGAAAACGACACGACGAAGGCAGATGGCCCCGCTCGAGGCTCATCTTGCCGTGCCGGTCTATTGTTTCAGCCATGCATACATTAGACACGGTGTCTCTGATCCCGTTATCAAGTTTCCTTTATTACTCCTAACACTCTTCTTTAACCTGTTGTGCATCCTTGTTCTTTCTTTGCATCTGTTTTTGTCCCTTCTCCTAATGTGTTTACGATCAGGATGGAATGTGTTTTATTGCAGAGAAGATATGCTTTTACAGTTGGGAATTGGCAATACTGTGGTAATCATGTTCCGGCCTCCTGAAACATGAACGCGACCCTTTTGAAGTTTATTGTGGGAACTGAGTTGTAATCTTTGTTCACTATATTGGGCTATGGGAAAAACGTGTATAAAAGGAGCGATCCACTTTTGCAAATTGAAACAGTCTCCGAGAACCTACACGCTGTGTACTTCTTGTGACCTCTGTATCCCTGCAGTAAAATAAACGCTGATCTCTGACGCCGCTGGAAGTGTCCCGTGTCTCTGTGTTTGGTACGCCAGAACAGGTAACCCACGAAGGTTTCAGGTGTTGTTCCCTGGCACCGCTGGGTCTTAGAAAAACCCAGTCCTTCAGTTGGCGCCCAACGTGGGGCGACATCAGCGGTACCGGTCCAAAGCCCGACGATCGTGAGGAACTTCGTGTGAAATCTCCGAGGGAAGGTGCACCCCGCTTCATCGATCCAGTTGTCGAAATAAGTGGCCCGACGTCTTTTCCCGCGAAGATCCCCGCCTCCTGACGGCTGCGACGGACTTCTGCCCTGACTGTCGACCTGTTTTTGGCGCCTGGCGTAGTCCTTTGTACGGCGAGAGGATAGACGGGCCTTCCTGGTGACGCCATTGTTCTTTCAGTTAAGTATTTGTGGGTCGCTCCCTGTGTTCCTTTGTTGTTTACATGGTACCATAGCATTTGTGGTTCTTAGTTGTTGGGTTTTATTTGACGATTGCAATTGCCAAAAACCGAGGGTCTCGCAAACTTTTTGCGAGGATATCGTAAATTCGATAGCCCTTGAAGTTTGTAAACTCGGTTAGTGTGCGCGATGCCTAGCCGTAGTACTTTGTTTGGGTTTCTTAAATGTTGCAGAATGGATTCCCGGCTGGAGGATTCATGTCCGATACATCCGGTTGGAACTCCGATTTATGAGCTCTATAGTCGCCATGGCGTAGGTCCTATCGTGTATAATGACTACTGGGTCCGCTACACTAAAAATGATGGCGTTCTTAGTTGGCCATCTTATGGTAGTTTCGAAACTGCCGTTTTAGATAATTTAGAATCTAAACTGTTTAAAAAGAAGGCTAGGCCGGCCATGTTTGATTCCTTCCGGTTGTGGCGGAAAGAGGCCAAGCAGAAAGAAATCAAGCAGAGTAAGAAAGGTAAAAGAGAAGGCGTTATTGCGGTGATGCGAGATGCTGAACAGTATCAGCGAGACAAAGATGAGAAAGAGCAGGAAGTTAGTGCTCGACTTCATCATATGGCGGTGGATAAGTGTTATCCGGTGCTACCGCCTAACAATGATAAGTCAGGAGAAGAAGCGGTAGAGGATTCGCTATTGTCTTATCTGTTGAAATCACCACCCCCCTATGCTCCCGATACTCTGGGTCCTGTGATTCTACCTCTTCCTCCACCTGCTGTTTTGGCGGCTGCTGGTCAGCCCGCTGTTCCTCCCGCTCTCCCGAATCCCCTTGTGCCACAGATCGTTCCTCCTCTTTTACCGGCTTCTCTTCCTACTGCGCCTTTTCAAGTCCCTCCTCAGTCTGTTGTTCCTGCTACTCCTGGTGCCGCGTCTACTGCTATTGTCTCCACCCCTACTGTCGCCGCGCCTGGATCTTCTTCCTCTTCTCCTTCTGTTCGTAGTCGTCTCTTGACTGCTGTTGCTTTTCTTTATTCTCCGCTTTTTGGGCCAATACTCGGCTCGACTCTTTCAGATGTCGCTCAGAGGCGCAGCCAGCTTCCTGACGATAGAGAACGCGAATCGCTGGTAAAAATGGCACGTAAATGGATTTGTAATCCTGTTAAATATCCTTCGCGTGTAGTGTTTGACACATTTTCTCAGTTTAATGCGCCCACTCAACGATTCGTGTTTGAGGAATTGTGTAAATCATTGAAGGAGGAGTGGGATTATGATGTGGTAGATACTGTACCGTCAGAGGTTTCTGAGCTCCAGCATCGGTTCACAACTGGTGTGATTGTAGGTGACAAGGTTCGAGAAGCTCTAGAACGTTTGTTATCCTTTCGATGTACAGTGCAACCCCGAGCATTGTTTAAGGAGGAGACGGCAGCATGGATGGCACAACCTGGTCAATATCCGATGCGGGAAGTTCCCCCAGTATGGATGCCAGGCGATCCTAATGCTAACCCTGCTGTCCCAGGCCGTTTTCAGAGAGTGTGGATACACCTCCTTTGGAAACGATCGGAAGTCTTACAGGTGAAGCAAACTTTGCCTGATCCCCGTAAAAATCCAGCAGGTTATTATAAGGAGTTGTCCCAATTGGTGGATGCTACTGTTATGAATCTAGCTGATATTGATATGTTGTTTGGCAATGTAGTGCCTCAGCCGATTTGGGCGAAAATTCGTCACGAGAATCACGCGGCTGAGTTAGGCGGTGACTGGGCTGCCCTTACAGCGGCAGACGCTCAGCAAGTCGGTGGGGCTAAGCCTGAGCAGCTTATTGTGGCGTTGCCCCAGAGGATTATTACTCTTATGAAAACGCTTATGCCGGCGATGCGCGTTAATTGGGACAAGCTGTCCGCGTGCAAGCAAAAGAGGGATGAAAGCGTATCCGACTTCTTTACGAGATTTGAGGAAGCATTTGTCGATCATAGTGGCCAGGACATGGGCTCAGAGGGTGGTCAGCGGCTGTTTGTTGATAAGTTTGTGTCGAACTTGTTGCCCGAACTTAGCAATAAGTTGAAAAATTCTGAGAGTTCATGGGCTGTTTCTACCACTGCTCAAATATTGGCTACGGCCCAATATTACGAAAATAGGGAAAAGGAGGAAAGTGAACGTGCAGATAAGAAAACAAAGGATCTTAAAACTAAGGTCTTATTGCAGCAAGCGTATCCTCCGCGCTTGAATTTTAATGATTCGCAACAGCCAAATAGATCGCAATCACAGTTCTCTAGATCGCAGACGCGAAATGACTCTCCTGCACCTCGTTTTGTGTTGGGATATAATCAATGTGCGTACTGTCGAGGGGAGGGCCATTTGAAGTTTAATTGTCCGGTTCTCCGTGATAGGAATAATGGTGTGTCAGCTCGAGGAGGACGTGGTGGTCCTCAACAAGCTTCACGTGGTAGAGGTCGTGGAGTTACTCAGAATCAGGCCGAGCGTTTTGCCACTTCCTCAGACTCGCAGAATTGTTTCGATCGACGCGATCTCTCGTCTGGTAGATCTGCTCAGTATCATGTGGATGACTGTTACGTTGAGCGTGATGTTGATATGGATGGTATCTACTAGGACAGCCATAGACGAAGGAAGGGAGAAGTATCAGTTCCGGTTGATCAGAGAGGGCCTTATGTTGAAGTAGCTACATTGGGTATCGTTGAGCCTTTTCTATTGGACACTGGTGCAGCGAAAAGTTCCATTATGCATTCGAAACTCCCTGGCGCGCCTTTGTCTGGCTTAACGAATGTTTCCGTTGGATTCTCTGGCGCCCCCGTTAGCAATCCAGTTTCTAGCCCCTTGCCACTTACGATTGGGTCTCATGAGTTAGAAGCTCCTTTGATTTTGACTACTGGTTGTGGTGAGAATCTTTTGGGTTTGGATTTGTTGAAGAGGTTACATGCGACTCTGTACTGCTCTCCTACGGGTGTGGAGCTTACGTTGGGTGAGAATGTGATTTCCCCTATGTATCTATCGATCGATAAGCTCCCACCGGAATTGAGTTCTCTTCCAGTTTCTTTGTGGGCAACAGGTCCCAATGATGTGGGCCTGTTGGATATCCCACCTTATGTTGTTCAATTGAAAGTTGATGCGCGCTTACCACGCATACCACAGTATCGTATTTCCCTTGATGGTGAACGGGCACTATTAGCGATCATTTACGATCTGATCGGTAAAGATGTTATCGAGGAGACACGAGGTAACGTGTGTAATAGTCCCGTGTTGCCTATTCTGAAACGAACTGATCCGTCCAAGCCTCCTGTGTACCGTCTAGTTATTGACTTACGGGAAGTCAATAAAATTGTTGTTCCACAGTTTCCTGTGGTTCCAGACATTACAGCTTTACTGACTCTGATTCCAGCCTCTGCATCATGGTTCTCGGTAATCGATCTGAAGAATGCGTTCTTTAGCATTCCGATTGCTGAGGAAAGCCGTGATTTGTTCGGATTTTCGTTAGGAGGTCGCAGTTTCCGGTTCAAACGCGCACCTCAAGGCTATTGTGAGAGCCCATCGATATACAGCCAAGCTCTTAAAAGTCAATTGGATGCATTTGTGCTGCCGACTGGTGCGGCTTTGATTCAGTACGTTGACGATCTGTTGGTAGCTGCAGATACTGAACAAATTTGCAAGATTGCTACTGTGTCACTGTTACAGCATCTCTGTGACTTACACCACAAAGTGTCACCTTCTAAATTGCAATATTGTTGTCAAGAAGTTACCTACTTAGGTCACTTATTGTCAAAGGCGGGAAGAAGGTTGACCCCTGAAAGAATCGCAGATATTGCTCGAATGACTGTGCCAACAACTCAGAGAGATGTGTGTGCCTTTTTGGGTATCACGTCGTACTGCAGACAGTGGATTCCGAATTTTTCATTGTTAGCGAAGCCATTGATAGCTCTCACGTGCAAGGATGTTTCGACTCCTTTGCCGTGGACGGAGGAATGTCAGAAAAGTTTTTCTGAACTACGTGATGCGCTGTGTTCGGCTCCCGTGTTAGGTACTCCTGATTATAGCAAGCCATTCACATTATACGTTCACGAGAGGGAAGGTTGTGCGTTGAGTGTTTTAACGCAACAATTTGGCGACAAGCAGCGCCCGTGTGCATATTTTTCCTCGACCTTAGACCCGGTAGCTAGAGCGTTGCCAAGTTGCTTGAGGGCGACAGCGGCAGCAGCGGCGTCTATTCGACAGTCCGCAGGTCTTGTTATGGATAATATGCTCATGGTGATGGTTCCGCATGCAGTTGATACTCTCTTGAATCGGACAAAGACTCAACATCTGACGAGTGCAAGGTTGTCTGGGTACGAGCTGACCCTTTTGGCAAGTCATATACAGATCAAACGTTGTAATGTACTGAATCCAGCGACATTGTTGCCGATTAATATGGAATCAGATGATGTGCCACCACATGATTGTTATTTACGAACTGAGGAGGAAACAAAAGGTCGTGTGGACCTGAAAAACACTCCCTTGACAGATCCCGATGGTACCTTGTATGTGGATGGGTCGTGCTTTAAATTGCCGAATGGTGATGTGACGACTGCGTATGCTGTAGTAACGTTGAGCACGGTTGTGGAAACTGCGAGATTGAATCAGAATTCAGCACAAGCTGCAGAGTTGATCGCATTGACAAGAGCGTGCGTTTTGTCTAAAGGAAAGCGAGTGAATGTGTTTACCGACAGTCAGTATGCATTCGGTGTTGCGCATAACTTTGGAAGATTGTGGAGAGAAAGAGGATTTATGACATCGCATGGTACGAAGATCCAACATGGACAGCTCGTGAATGACCTTTTGGATGCACTTACACTGCCTAAACAAGTGGCAATTGTTAAATGTAGTGCACATCGGAAAGTGACGGACGATGTCGGTCGTGGTAATGCATTTGCGGATGAGATTGCTAAGGAAACGGCTAAGGATCTTGCGACCCGAATGTATGTCACGAGTTCAATAAGGTGGCCGACAGAGACTGGTATGTGTGAAAATACTATTGAGAGTGTGAAAGCAATTCAGAACGAAGCTACTAAAGCCGAGAAGACTAAGTGGAAAGAAAGTACGGGAAAGTTGGATATGTATGGATGTTGGGTTGACCTGACGGAATGTCAGAGGTGGATGTTACCAGATGCGTATGTATTAGCTGTTGTGACGATGGCTCATGGGTTGGCACATATCCGTGCGAAAGGAATATGTAGGTTCTTGTCCCCTGTATGGAGAAATGAGGGTATTGCTAAATGTGCCGAGAGAGTGGTTAAGAATTGTATGGTGTGTTTGATGCACAATCCTGGCAAGGGTACCCCCACTCCACCTGGTCATTTTGCTCCTCCTGTTTGTCCCTTTGAGGTTATCCAGCTGGACTTTATCCATATGGAGAGATGCAATAACCTAAAGTATGTTTTGGTTGTGGTTTGTGCGTTCTCCAGATGGATTGAGGCCTATCCTCTTAAGGATAACACTGCCCTGTCCACAGCAAAAATCCTGCTGAAGGAATACTTTCCTCGGTACGGAATGCCACGGATTGTATGGTCGGATAATGGGAGTGAGTTTGTGGGAAGTGTAATGCAGAGTGTGTGTAAGGGCCTTGGAATTCGTCAGAAATTCCATAGTGCTAATCATCCTCAGGCAGCGGGTTTGGTTGAAGGGTACAATGGTCCCCTGAAACTGAAACTCGCCAAGATTCAAGCTACGACTGGTTTATCGTGGCCTGATGCCTTGCCTCTGGCTCTCCTATCGACCAGAGCGACCGTACACTCTCGAGTAGGGCTTAGCCCATATGAGATTGTGTTCGGCCGCCCTGCGAATATTTGGGGGGTTCCGAGACCAAGGGCCTTTGATAGTCTTGAGTATCCAATGTTAATTGATTACTTGCATGATTTGACCACTAAACTACGGTTAATCCATCAACAGGTCTTTGAAGCTCTACCGGCGCAGACAGAGGGTCCTGGACACCAGCTCCGGCCAGGGGACTGGGTTGTTACCCGAAATTTTGGTCGAAAGCGTAACTTGGAGCCAAGATTTGTAGGACCCTTTCAAGTCTTATTGACGACGAGGACTGCGGTTCGGCTGGAGGGCAGGAAAAATTGGGTACACGCCAGTCACACGAAGAAGGTGCCGATCCCCTTACCAACGGATGGTTGGGTGAGGACTGGGATTTCGGCAACAGAAACTGAGACTCCTTTGCACTTTGTGCCGTTTAGCGACGCTCAACCGGTGGGGAGTGATTTGTCACTGCCAAACCCACATGAAGAGTCATCGGTAGCAGAGAGCCAAAGGTCTGACTCGTTGTCCATTTCATCGAACACTGTTGCGCCACCTGAACAATTGTTTGTAGAGCAAACTCAACCTGGAAGAAGCCGATATTTTCTTCGTTCAAGGACTAATAAAAATTAGTTGTATATTTGCTTTTTTTTGATGTTATGAACATTATGGACAATTATATCCTTTCTTTTTGAGTTTTTATGTGCTGTCCCGCGGCTAAGAGATTTGTGATTTGAGCTTTTCGAGGAAACCTCTCCATCCGGGTCACCGTAGGGCCGTGCGAGTACTCCTTTCTGTTTAGCAGGTTTCTGACGCTAGGTCGGTTACTTTTGTCGATTCCTGGGAACTCCTGGGGATTGATAATTGCTTCTCAGAACGAAGTGCGTCAAGTACGTCACGGACGGTTTGTAGAGGATGGCATTCTCTAAGCTGTTGGAAATAGAAAGGATGTCGGCGCAGAGATCAGAATTAAGAAGAGTTGTATGTACAAAATGTTTTTTGTTTCAGGTGTTCCTACTGTTCCTGACCGTATCTATGTTATTGGTGGGTGGAGTATATTTCGGAGTACAGTTGTTATTACCTTCTGTTTCACCTACCCTTTCTCCTAAACTAAGCTCCCTCACCACTGTTTCCCCACATTCTTTTCATCCTCTGCCTCAACATGAACAGGTTAGACGTGCGGAGTTCATGAACAACTCCTTTGTTCAACTTCTACATCAGCATCAGTTGGTGATGAACACTACCAATTGTTGGGTGTGTGGGTTAATGCCACATACCATGGATAGGGGTATTCCGTATTTGGTTCTTCCCTACAGCTCCCAGGGTTCGGCTCGAGCATTCCAAACTATGTTCCGTAGTGCACTAGATTCCTACCCCAGTCGAGAGCCACGTTCTGCCAATTTTGGTCCTGGGCCGTATCACAAACCTTTGGCGATAGCGATAGCGGATTTAGATAGAGATGTTTTTTACGCATCGCTTATCCCAAGTGAGGAGGTACAGGCTTACAAGGATCTGAGCGAGGCTGAGTATAGTACGTCAGTGGGTAATAGACAGCTTAAGAGCTCGTCCCCAATATGGATTGTACCACACCTCGGTAATTTCTGCTTGAAAGGTTTGGGTCGAAATCCGAGAGCACAACTTGGGAACAGTGCTTGCACTGATACGTATGTTTTGCCGATGCTCTCTTCCCCTGTTTTTCTGACTGCTAAGGGCACTTATTTTGTATGTTATGAACGCGCATATACATGGTTACCCCGTGATTTTTCGGGTACCTGTTATATTGCGAATCTTCTACCACCGACTTTCACAGTTGCCTCAGATCATCACAAAACTAGAGTTGTGAGAGGTGTTATTAGCAAAGAGGATACTGCCGGTCAAGAAGCAGGAGACTTCTTTAAGGGTTTCTTGCCGTTTTGGGGACCTATGGTTAATAGTAGGAACTTAAGACAACTGACACGTGTAGTAGAGTCGACTGCTAATATTACTGCAAGTGCCCTTGGTAATCTCACAGCTGAACTTCAGGCGGATAGACTCATGACGTTACAGAACCGTATGGTTCTAGATGTTGTTCTCGCAGATAGAGGTGGTGTGTGTAAAGTTATCCATTCGAGTTGTTGCATTTATATTCCTGACAATGCTCCAACTGTTTACCAAGCCATCTCGAAGTTGCACAAGATCTCCGAGTCCATACACGTGGACGAAGGTAATTGGACGCTCCTAGGATGGTTTTGGGGCCTGATGTCAACTTGGGGTTGGAAGATTCTGATGATCGTAGGGGTTGTTGTAACGTTTCTGTTCACGTGTTGTCTTTGTGTACAGTGTGGTCCTGCCTTATGTGGCCTATGTGCTACAACGTGTATAAGACGACCATCTGTTACCAAGGAGACGTTGATGAATAGAATGATGTTCCAGCAGCAACTGAACGACCTGATGAATATTGAAGTAGATTCTGATCTTGACTAGTGCTTGCCTACATGAGGGCAAAAGGAGCGTCTGAGGTTCCGTGTGGGACGGAACGACACTTTTGAGTGGTGACGAATATGGATGAGTTGGGTATCTACGAACCGCAAATGACGAGTATAGTGGGTGTACGCAGTTTCGCTACGCAACCACGTATGGTTCGTCTTATTTTTGGGTTTATTCATCTGAACCCTTGGGTTCCATTTTAGATACGGCATCCATTTTGTTTCTTGCCCTCAAGTAGCCAGCGAACGGACTTTTGTCCGCTTCGTGACCCTGGGACTCTCAAGCTTACACGAGAGACACGTGTTCCTTTGAGTATGACTTTTATGATGAGGGAAACGACACAACGAAGGCAGATGGCCCCGCTCGAGGCTCATCTTGCCGTGCCGGTCTATTGTTTCAGCCATGCATACATTAGACACGGTGTCTCTGATCCCGTTATCAAGTTTCCTTTATTACTCCTAACACTCTTCTTTAACCTGTTGTGCATCCTTGTTCTTTCTTTGCATCTGTTTTTGTCCCTTCTCCTAATGTGTTTACGATCAGGATGGAATGTGTTTTATTGCAGAGAAGATATGCTTTTACAGTTGGGAATTGGCAATACTGTGGTAATCATGTTCCGGCCTCCTGAAACATGAACGCGACCCTTTTGAAGTTTATTGTGGGAACTGAGTTGTAATCTTTGTTCACTATATTGGGCTATGGGAAAAACGTGTATAAAAGGAGCGATCCACTTTTGCAAATTGAAACAGTCTCCGAGAACCTACACGCTGTGTACTTCTTGTGACCTCTGTATCCCTGCAGTAAAATAAACGCTGATCTCTGACGCCGCTGGAAGTGTCCCGTGTCTCTGTGTTTGGTACGCCAGAACAGGTAACCCACGAAGGTTTCAGGTGTTGTTCCCTGGCACCGCTGGGTCTTAGAAAAACCAAGTCCTTCAATAGGACACTTGTTGTGCTTATAGTCCATTGAGACAATAACTGGTAACTATGAAATATTACGTACTTGCACTGAGAACTACAGAGACTTATATGTGTCTCACTTATCCTATGCAGAAGAGTAAATTGAAGAATATCCAATGTATATTGAATTGCCATGGATTGAAGGGAATATGCGGCAATACATGTTAGAACATATATCTCTCACTGAATTCAAATGAGCGATAGACAGTTTTGCTGGCAACAAATCCCAGGGTATGGATGGGCAGATTGTGGAATTTTCTAAAACTTTTAAAGATCTTCTATTGCCACATCTTTTGGAACTCTACCAAGAGTCCCAGGACTGGAGTGTTCTACCCCCATTACTAGGACAGCTCCCATCACATCAAATCTAACACCTAGCAAGGACCCTAGTAAGAGCTGCTCTTGCTAATCACTTGCCTTATTAAATATGCCCATTAATATCCTTGTCTCAGTGATCGTGAATAGACTGAACCCATTAGTGGGAAGACTAGTTATATCTGATCATGTGGGTTTTATTAATACCCACCAAGTCAACCTCAAATAACCTATGTACACTATTTTCTCTGCTGCATATAATCCATTCTCAGATCTAGGCCATAGCCGTTGGATGTCGAAAATAAATTTGACTTCCTCAAATGGCCTTGATTTTGGGCAGTGGTTGACAGGGTGTGCTTAGACAGGTACTTCTCCAGAATCGTTTAATTTTTATACTCCACCCAAATGCTAGGATTTGTGTAATTGGATAAACCTCTCCCCCTTTTGGGGTTTTTAGAGTCACTAGACTGGGATGCTCTACGTCACCCTTCTTATTTGGTTTAGTCATTGAACCTCTTACCTTCTTACTGTGAGGGAAGAACTCCTAAGCCCGGTAACCTCAGCAAAACTGTCAAATGCAACCAGTGGGTGACTTGGACTGTAGCTAACACAGTGGGAAATATGAATGTGTACTCCTCTGACATGCTTATTGCTGTCAATCCTGTGCTGCCCCTAACTACTGACATCATCAAGGGTACACGTACTAAATTGAAACTGCACAAATCAAGGCGACTGTTCCATTACGTTAGGCTCCTTTCAACTAAACAAATCTGTGATATCCTACAGACTGTGATGTCCTGCTAGAAATCCTTTCCCATTGAACCAGATGATTTCCAACCACTTACCCAGATGTATCCGGCCACCATTACTAAAGGATAGATTGCAAATCCCTTCAATCCTACCAGTGTTTGCTATAGCACGCTGAGGGGGAGCCTAGAAGAGATCTCTTCAACTATTTGGCATTTTACTGTAATCAAATCTTGTTGTCTTTGATCAATTATAAACGGAAACGTATACACCTCAGTTTCTTAAACAGACTCCTATCCCCCTGCTTTCTAAACAGATTTGACCTCACCAGGCCATCTCATTGCTGCTCTATCTATGTTGCTATGGAGGATATTTTCCATTTAGCCTGCTAGTGTCCTCCTGTTTATCTTTCTGGGTGAAGGTTGCCCGCACTATTGAAGAAATTACCTCCTACTCTCTAGATTGTAAGCCGTAAGTCATTGTACTCGAATACGTGAAAATAACTTATTGTGTATGGGATAGTTACAAAATGTGTGGCTTTGTTCATCATCTTGAACTCTTTCATGTAATGTGATACTGCTCAGCCGTGTTAGTATCCAACCTTAATAAACACATAATAGAGACTTAAATCACAAGTGAGGATTGCCCCTATTGCCCGTGGATATCACCACTAGATAGGAATTGCATTCACAGTGTAGTAATTTCTATGGTATGTGGGGAATACCCATCATATGTTGGTATCACATTACATACCATTGCATGCATGTCAATGTCATAACATATAAGGGTTTGCCGCCACATGCTAAACTGGGACTGCCATTATATATCAGCAAATGGCATTATAAATCAGGGATAGATACCTGAAATGGGTTCCCATGGACCCTCTGGAAAGGATTTCCACCACCTGTCTGGGATTGCCATTACCAGGTACTGCTGCAAGATAGTTCCCATTTTGTTGGAGGTGGGAGACTGAACTTCATGCCCTGTCACATGGCTCGGCTCTCAGGTATGGCCGTTATTTTAGCTGGTGGCTGATGAGGGCATACAAAAGTACAAGACAAGGGCAGGTATAAGCTTAACCAGCTGTAATACATTCATGGTACTGCCCAGGTCCCTGCATCCTCACTGGATTGGCTGAGCCTCAGTAAGACTCAGCCTTTGTTTGGGGAGAGGAAACTTGAGAAATTCGATTAGCTCTAATGGTGCTCAGGGTAACAAAATTCACCACCAAGTAATATCAAATCTGCTTCCTATGGCAGCAGCCTCACTGCCACCACTCCATTTATGCACAACAACATAGCACATGAGATAAGGGCAAAAATGAAGGCATGGCACATTCACATATGCAGTGGATGGGTTTGTAAATAAGCAGATTGCCTAAACCTTGTGAGAAGTAGAGGTTAAAAGATGGAATTGGGAAGCCCCACTTGGCTTAATAAAACCTGCACCTGACTAAATGGCAACGGCTCCAGCAGATGTCACACAACATCCATTTGCATGAGGCCTACTTAATAATTCTGATGTGAGGTGAACCGAAAATTACTGCCTCAAGATGTTTGCAATGAATGGAGGAAACAGATATAGTTAAAATAATTTGTACTCCCAGAGTGAAGTATCCCAAATACTATCACTACAAATATATGTGTTTGATGCTTGTGGTTCAACAATATATCTTTCTACATAAAAAAAACAACACATTTTAGGCGCATCCCCCAGAGGTGGGTCCACCCACTGCTGCAGTCTTGGATGCTGTAAGTAATGCTATTATAGCAAACACAATAAGATGATGGACGGAGTGCTGAAACTTTTCAGACTCTCACCCTCAGTCACAGAGCTGGGTTTAATCCATCATCTAAGCTCCCCCAGTTTGGACACAGTCATATGCAAATCAGTCTTGACCCTGTGCCTCATGGGGACAGTTCAATCCGAACTGCCAGGCCAGGTCCTCCCTGAACCAGAAACAAGCATCCTGGGACCGGTTTCGGGGTTTCACCCCTCATCAGCCAGGCTAGCTTGAATCCAGTGGCAATGTGAGCAATGGACCTATGTCTGGGCATAGCCTGGCCACTTAGGGCAAACATAGCAGACACAATAAGATGATGGACGGAGTGCTGAAACTTTTCAGACACCCACCCCCAGCCCTAAGTTGGCAGGGTAGGCCCAGATGCGGGACCCACTGGATTCAAGTTATCCCAAAACTGGTCCCAATATGCTTGTTTCCGGTCCAGGGAAGGCCTGCCTTGGCAGTTTGGACTGGGCTGTTCCCATGAGGAACAGGGTCTAGACTTATTTGCATATGGCTGGGTCTGAACTGGGGTGGTGAAGTGAGCAAAAGGATGATGATGGGTTTAACCAGGATCTAATAGTGACTGGGGGTGAGTACCTGAAAAGTTTCAGCACTCCGTTGATCATCTTATTGTGTTTGCTTGTTTGCCCTAAGTTGGCAGGGTAGGCCCAGACGTGGGCCCCTTGCTCACTTTGCCACTGGATTCATGCTAGCCTGACTGATGAGTGGTGTTATCCAGAAACCGGTCCCAATAAACTTGTTTCTGGTCCAGGCAAGACCTGGCTTGGCAGTTCGGGCTGGACTGTTGCCATGAGGAACAAGGTCAAGACTGATTTGCATATTACTGGGTCTGAACTGGAGTGGCGAAGTGAGCAAAAGAAGGATGATGGAGTCAACCCAGATCTCATAGTGACTGGAGGTGAGTGTCTGAAAATTTTCAGCGCTCCGTCCATCAATTGTAAAAAATTCTATTGCCAGCAAGACACATTTAATGGCTTTAATACCTATATTTAACCACATACGTTGCAGGGGTGAACAGTGCTTTTGTGATTTTAAGGTCCTCGTTTTGAGCAAGATGGTACAGTAAAAACTGGAACTAACGATTCTGGCACTATTTTTGCCCTACCACCAAATTTAGAGCTGAGCACGAATTATAGTCCCGCCTATTTTCTGCGTACACACAGGTTTATCTTATAGTTGCCAGTAGTGGTCCATATAAAACGGAAACAAATGAGGAAATACCATGAGCAAAATAGGTACAAATCCTGTAATTTACACTAATCCATAAATTTGCATAGAGTGGTTTTTACGCCTGGATTTTGTGCGAGGGACTACGTTACTTCGACTCAGCTTGGGAGTTATTCTATTCCTAAACATTTATCTGTCAAAACACTGCGGCTTGCTGAATATTGAAATCTAAAAATATGTCAGTAAAGCTGTCGTTTACATTGCGTGCAGCCTACTTTAAAACATTCAAATGTAACACCCACTGTTTATACTTTCATTGTTGAGCGACAGCATTTTCTCCTTTTAGAAGGAAAGAACCACAGGTGTTGTTCGGTAATTACTGGCAGATTTATAAAATATGACATTATGTCATTAGATAAACTAAAACTAAAAAGCATCTATGCCTGTGAACAGGGGCCAATAGAAAATGAGTTTGGATTATCTGATATCCCATAACTTAATCATATGGCTCTTAAGAGTGGGGCACAAACAGCTGTGTCCCTCTAATATGCGTGTGATGTGTGTAAACTGATACGCTTTAATTCTTGGCTTGTTTTTTTTTTTTTTTTTAAGCAGGCAGGGGAAAAAAAGAGCATTTGTCTCAGGAATATCGAGACTCGATAGAGTAACCATTTTCCTTTGCATAATTATTCATCTGGTGGCAATTTTGAAAGTAGCATTTTATTTTTATTGATGCCCCTTACGAAACTGCTGATGCATTTTTGTGTTCTGTCAATGGAGGCCGCGCAAAGAAAGAGTATTGACATAAGTAATTGTTTGAGATGTGATTGTGGTATGAAAAATGGAGAGACATACAACTAAAGCGCACAGCGCAGGTCACGTGATAGCCAAGGAAAAGGTTTGTGTATCAGTGATGCTGTTGCTGTGTTGTAGCCCGCAAATCCTTTCCCCTTTCACGCAGCTGCTGCTCGGTGCGGCTTTAATTGTTCAATTGTACAGGTTCACGGGAAGTGCTACGTGTTTGCTGTAGTATTATTTAAAACATAGACAAAGAAATTGTAGATTAGAGACTTTAATTCCAGAGCAAAATGATATGGATAAGTGGGCCTCAACTGACCAGAAATTATTTGCTTCTGTCTGTTAGACACGTAATGGAGTCATTTAACTAGTCAAATTAGGAGCTGTAGAAATGCACCATGCTTCATTACTGAGTTCGAATGGGCACCATTTTACATTTACGTCAAAAATTATCTCATGGTAAATTAATGTTTTCATTGTGTTGGGAACGCAAACAGTGTGGTATGGGCGCCACCTAGAGGCATGAAGAAACACTTTTCAGTAAGTAGACAAACGTTTAGAGCTGTCTTAACAGAAACCAAAAAGCTGTGCTTCACATTTTTAGGGGTTAAAATAATGCTCTTCTTTTTTATGAGTATTCGTTTGGTGTTGAATTTTCGAATACATCTATTTTCTAATAATCGGCATAGATTAAGAACGCTTGTTGCCGACAGTCTCAGAACCGAAACAATTACTGTCTAATAATGTGTGATTGGTCACATGGAAAGAGTAGGATGACCAGATTTTGAGGAGCAAAAACCGTGACAGGCCAGACATAAAAGTAGGACTAAAGCCTTTAGTCTTTTAGTTTTATATCTGGCCTGTCCCGTTTTTTGCTTAGTCTTGTAAATATGTGTGTGTGTGCGTTGATGTGTATATATATTCGCTAAAAAATCATAGGTTTCAGGGATTTAGTTAGAAATTAGCATTTAAAAAACCTTAGATATTCACTGAAAAAACCACAGGTTGCAGGGACGTTATGGTTAGTTGGACATTTCACTTGTATAATACTAGAGAAATTCGGCGTTATAGTTAGTAGAGCTAACTATAACTCGCGCCACCGCAAAGCACTGCTGAAGAAGTCACATATTACATCACTCATGACATGGTCAGTGACATCACTGATGACATATAGCTCAATAGTAGAACCTCCACCCTGGGCCCTACTACCCACCCTGTCTCCTCTCTCTCTGCTGGGAGTATGCAGGCGTCCTCCTCCTGTGCTGTTTGAAAGAAAGCAGATACGTTATTTACAGGTTTGCAGTCCTCAGAGGCGCCTGTGAAAGGCTTTGCAGAATGACCTGAGGTGAGGATGACGCTGATCATGAATAGGTTGCACAACATCAGATTTATTGATAAATAATCAAACAAATAAGTAGTACAAGCACTGAGCCTAGAAGACACGTCCAGGTCCCAACCGCCTCACTCAGTCGCCCCTCAGTGTTCCAGCCTGGAACCTTTACGTGTCATCCTGGAACCTAACAATGTCATAGGGCAAAGCTAATATAAAATACATAATATACCTGACATCTCCCTCCTTTTTATTCACACACACATACCCTACATAACAAACACACACCAACTGACATACATAAAAAGAACTTTCTCCACCAGTCTCTTATGTAATCTCTTCACACAGAACTTAATACACCAGTTTCTCCAGCAATCTCTTTACACGCAAACTCCTACTTAACACACTTCCAGTATCTTTAACAAAGGAACCAGGACCCTTGACAACAGAACCAGGATGAGGACCTTTGACAGCAGCACAAACAAAATCCTCACCAACACAATCCCACTTTCTTATGGAAGATTCAACATTGTCCTTAGAAATTTTACTCACTTTAGCTACATGTGACACATTGCATCACTGTCCAATCACCAGCTGAACTGAATTAACACACACTTTCTTCACCTCTACTGGCTCTCTGATCTTGGTGCACTGAGCCCAGAAGACATGCCCAGGTCTCAACTGGCTCAGGTAATCGCCTCTCGGTGTTCCAGCCTGGAACCTTTGCGTGTCCTACTGGAATCTAACAATGCCTTCAGACAAAGCTGATATAAAACACATAACAATATACCATATGACCTGACCTTTGTCCCGAAAACCAGGACATACACTTGAAATTAAGAAAAGTGTCGGCACCCTGGGACAGTCCTCTGAAAACCAGGACTGTACGGGGAAATCTGGGACGCCTGATCACCCTAGGCAAGAGTCTTTATTCATCCCCCCATCAGTTTCTTCATTACCTCCTCAGTGTTATCTTTATTATCATTAACATAATTGCTTAACAGTAAGGGTGAGAAAGAAACTAGATAGACATGGCCACTTAATGCTGTCGAACAGGTCTTTAAAAATTCCAAAACGGGACCAATAGGCTATCGCAAACAAAAAAAGGTGAGGCAAAAGTCTCTCCACTGTATCTTTTAGCTCTCGTTTTGTTCGCTTGACTGCTGTTCAAACGTGGAACCCCTGCAAGTGGTGTTGGAAGATACAAGAAGCAACGACCACCACATAACAATACAGTTGGAATAACAAATAAGATCTGGACAGTGATAAATGGGAAAGTGTAAAACGTAATTTATAGCAAACACTTAACATTTGAGGATCAACATAGGAGGAATTGAGATGCATAATCTACATAGGGTGAGAGTATAGCACCCTAAAAAGTGGGTGTTGTGGAGATCCATAAACTTAAGGGAAGTTCAAAAATATTAATAAGTTGTTGTACATGTTTATGTTTCACTTCTTAACTTAAGCGAGATGTAGCTGCAGTAGTCAACAGCAAACCACTCCTGTGAATAAAGCAATGAAGCAACAGGTCACACTATTCCTGCAATAGAATCAGGCAGCAGCCAGGCCTTCTGCGGAAGCAGTGTGAACCCTGAACATGTTCTTACGCTGGTAAGTATATATTGCACACTATAGAATGTTCAGTGAACCTGCTAAGTCTTTGTCATTACATATTTAACTACCTGGACTTAACTATTGAAAAGTTTGTAAATTCCGCCACATGAGAATAGTAGACCTGCCCGGACTGGTATCATAAATCAGCCCTGGCAATTATGTCCGAACAGCCCCAGGGGATGTGTGGGGGGATGGGGATTTTAATTGCAGCTGCGCTTTTGTTACAAGTGACGGATTTTGCAGCCCTGCTGCAAACTGGCCCCCAGTAACAAAAACGGCCCCCACCGGTCAAAAACAGCCCTCCACCCTTCCGGCCCACTAGGAAAATGCCCAGTGCCCACTATGACCAGTCTGGCCCTGATAGCAGAGGAAAATCACACAAAATTGCCACCATCGCACGAAAACACAACATCATCTACTACGCCGACGACACCCAGCTGATACTCTCCCTCACCAAGGACCCAGCCATCACCAAAACGACCTTCAGGAAGGTATGAAAGAGGTAGCATAATGGATGAAGCACAGCCGTCTTAAGCTCAACTCGGACAAGACGGAGGTCCTCATCCTCGGACAATCCCCATCTGCCTGGGACGACTCCTGGTGGCCCTCGGCGCTGGGCACCGCACTGACACCCACGGACCACGCACGCTACCTGGGATTCATCCTGGACTCCTCCCTCACAATGACCAAACAAGTCAACGCCATCTCATCCTCATGCTTCAACACCCTGCGCATGCTTCGAAAGATCTTCCGATGGATCCCCACAGAAACCAGAAGAACAGACACCCAGGCCCTCGTCACCAGCCGGCTGGACTACGGGAACGCCCTATATGCAGGAACCACCGCCAAACTTCAGAATCGCCTCCCGCGCATACAGAACGCCTCCGCATGACTCATCCTCAACATCCCTCGCCACAGCCACATATCCACCCACCTGAGGAACCTCCACTGGCTCCTCGTCAACAAAAGAATCACGTTCAGACTGCTCACCCACGCACACAAAGCGCTCCACAACATGGGCCCCGAATACCTCAACAGCCGCCTCTCATTCTACACCCCCACCCGCCAGCTTCGCTCCACCAGCCTCACCCTCGCCATCGTCCCACGGATTCGCAGAACCACCACCGGGGGAAGATCATTCTCCTACCTGGCAGCGATGACCTGGAACTCCCTCCCCATTTACCTACGACTGACCCAGGACCAGCTCAGCTTCAGGAAGCACCTCAAGACCTGGCTCTTCGAGCAGTAGCAGCGCCCCCCCCCCAGCGCCTTGAGACCCTCACGGGTGAGTAGCGCGCTCTATAAATGGAAATGATTGATTGATTACTCTTTAAATCCTGGGTACTCTATTGCGTTTCTGGAAGACATTGTTATACTATAGGCATGATGGGAAAAAGTTCCACAATGTTTTTTACCTTTATTGGCTATACATAATCCTTGATGCTTGAGTGCGAGGACCGAGCCACTGTGACCTTCCATTGATTTAGATCCAATTCTTGATGTACCTGGTGGAAGAGTTTGCTTTTCCCAAAGGTAATTCTCATCTCCCCTGAAAGAAATACCCAAAAGTTTTTTGCCTTTTGAAACTCGGGGGCTTATTTTCAAGCCCCTTACGCTGCCGGTGAGTCACTTTTAATATGGAAAAAAGTGACGCACCGGTGGCGCAAGGGGCTTGTAAAGAAGCCCCTCAAAGAGTTATACAGGCATCTAGTCCAGGATTATTCAGCCACCTCAAGTATACAACTTTTTACCAAGAAGTCAAAGAATTTCTGAAAAATAATTTATCGCACCATTTACTAGATATGCCGTTTAAAAAACACGGCAAATTTAATTTTGGATGTTTTTTTAGTAATCCTATCTGTTTTAATTGTTAAACGTATCTGTAGTACCCAACTTATTTTAGAAAATGGCATGTTCTATTCATGTGTGTTTGATGCTACTAGACCCACAATGAGGGCACTGTAAAGTGTAGCTGGAACTATGTGATGCTTTTAAAGCTAACCTGGCCTGATAGAGTGCAGGCCGCCCGTACTAATGGTTTACACTTACACTAAGACACTTGGGGTGAATTTTCTATTCTTACATGCAAAGTAGCATCCACAGGTACAGTGCTGCAAAGCGTAAAAGTCAGAGAGCAGAACAGTTCTATATCTACTAAAATATGGCAATACTGTTTCCTTCCCAACCACTGGTGCTGTTTCTTGCTGACAAGTACCATGTACACACCGTAGCAAAGGTGTCTGCATGAGTCTAGCCTATGTATTACGAAATACTCTTCTTTACGTTAATTTTTGCCTATTCCCGCTTTGTTTGTATGTTGTGCAGTACAGCACCCAGGCAAACTTAACAAAAAAGTTAGGACAAAAGAAAATGTTTTGATTTCTTTGCCCTAACTTAAGGAGTTGTGGTATTTTTGGTGCAAAGCCCTGTCTACAAAAGTTATTAGATAGGGTTTTTCATCAAAAACCATGACTGGTTGCGTGGGATCGCTCTGTACCAACCATTGGATGCCCCCATAATGTAAAGTGGCACAAAGCAGTGTAAAGTGCTACCTTGCCTTAGTTCAGGCACTTTTCCAATGAAAAAAAAGATTTGCACTGGTAAATAATGCCCAAATTAACACTTTGTGCTGGTTTGCAACAATTTGCTGACTTTGCACCAGCTGTGTCCAGCATGACTCGCGGGTGGGGTGGGGTGGGGGGTCGCGTGGGAGTTTGGGTGGGTTAAATAAAAAAAATTACAAATTCACTTACCGTCCCGTGCCATCTCAGCTCCAGCCGGCTCCTGCGTTTTTCTGAACAGGAAGCACACAGAGCAGGCAGCCTCCCTCCCCTCCCCTAAGCCAATCACAATGCTGCAATGCCAGCATTGTGATTGGCTGGGATGCCGACCCCACAGGCGTCTATGGGGAGGCCATTTCTCAATGTAGGCTACATGCAGCCTGCATGGAGAAAATGCACAGTGCACATGACTGGTTTGGTCGGCCCTGGGGCTGACCAAACAGCCAGCGCACTCAGAGTGGACAAGCCACTCCTCCCCTGGAGTCCAGCAGACCCGCCCGCCCCCAACCAGGCATACCCTTCTGCTTTCTCGCAGTGCGATAAGCAGAAACATAAAATGGTAGTTTTAATATTTTATCTTTCTGCTTCTCGCACTGTGAGAAAGCAGTGGGGTGACACTCCTCCGCCCTAATGGAGGAGACGCCCCTGCTTTGCACTTGTACAAAGTGTTGATAAAGCCGGCATAAAGGGTTCTGTCATATAGCAAGTGCTAGATCTCTTGTCTGAGATTCAGTTAGCAAACATTCTTGGAGTTTAGCAAATGGCAGAAGGTTCTCTTTCAATGAATGAGCCATAAAGCCAGTGTAGTGCCTCATTTTAAACAAAGTCATACTCTGTACACTGCCCTCCAAAGAGTTTTCTGTTTTTCAGGTCAAGAGACACAGACACAGGAAAGTGCAGCACTTTGTTGCACAAACTCTAGAATTTGTGAAGCAATTCAAGAACATCATTGAACCTACACCTATAGATTTTGTAGTGCCTCCATGCCAGGTGTGCAAACCATTAATATTTAGCCCTTCACAGTCTGAACTGCTGGTGGTGCAAGATCTGACTCATTCACAAAATATCACATTGTAACAATTTTCCCGTAGCCTCAGATAGCTGACGGTTCTTCACCTAATGCAGTGGGCTCGTTTTCTTGGTCTTAGATATTGATGGTTTTAGTGCTTCATAGATTCCGGTGGAGGCCCCGCTGGGAACAGCAGCTCGAAACATGCCTTTAGCAGTGTTCAGGTCAACCTCTACCGCAGGATTACCACGGGAGTCATAGATTTGATGGGCATGGACTTTGAGGATCAACATGTTGAATTACTAGCGCCTGTGGCTAAAGCAGTACAGGAAAAGGCTTGCAACTGTCTGTTGGTGAAAGGGAACCAGATAGGCTCTGTCACAGAGTCCCTCCAAGCTTGCAGGATGGCACAGTCTAATGGTTGGGGAGTTATGGTGAGCCATCGCTCAGGAGAGACCGAAGACATCTTCATTGCAGACCTGGTGGTCGGTCTGTGCACAGGGCAGATAAAAACTGGAGCCCCATGCAGGTCCGAGCGTCTCGCAAAGTACAATCAGCTACTGAGAATTGAAGAGGAGCTAGGGTGTAATGCTCGTTTTGCTGGCCGAGACTTCAGGAGACCTGTTGTGAACTAGAGTGGCTGGGCGATGCGGTCTGTCCTGGAACATGAGCACTTAACTAGTCACCCTATAACTAGATAACGCACACCTCGAGTACCAGCGAACTGAACGCCACAATTGTGCAGGCTCGCCTCTGACTGTAGGGCACACGGCTAACCCTGCACTGTGACCCATCGCTCCCAGATGCTTTGCTGCTTCGTAATGTCTCCAAGTTTTGAGCGTAACATTCTTGTGCCGATCTTCTTTTCTTGTGATCTCCTGCGACTGTAGCCCCCAGTACTTGTGTTGTGTGTACAGAGTGGTAATAGCACAGATGTGGTGGAGCTTGCACACTGTAACTAAGGATCATGTAGCATTGTACTTTAATAAAGAGCAATACGTGAACCATCAAAAAAAAAAAAAAAGATATTGATGGTTTTATCTATGTGCCAGTTAGTTTTCTAGCACAAACTGATTTTAATAAAACATAGAAATAAAACAATCAGTTTGAAATTCTTATACTATGTATTAATATTAGAAATTAGCATGCAGGTTTTCAAATCACAAAATTATATCCGTGGATGAAGTATCCTAAACACTTTGGGCCTGATTCCGATGTCGGCAGGAAGGGCTCCGACCGTTGGTCAGAGCCCACCTGCCCACATCGCAACGTGCCATTCGGATTCCTTTCCAACTGAGCCGTTCTGATGGGCTCGGTCGGAAAGGAATCTGACTTGGTTTTCCGGATGGCTTACGACAGGCTCAAAAAGGCCGTCCGTCATCCCTATACCCTTCAGTACTCCCCGGCCGCCTCTTTCTGGCCGAGGGAGTACGATGGCAGTTTCCCACTGCCTTTTTGTGCGGGTCTTTCCGGCACAAAAAGGCAGTGGGAAAGTGGCTTTGGGGGCCCCCATGGGTGCGAGGCTGTTGATCCCTACACCTGGTGACAGCCACCGGGTGCAGGGATGAACTGCACCTCTGCAGTTAACAAGGCTACCATGCATTCTGTTCGGACTGCATGCTCCCATTGTTAAGTATAGAATTGCGACCGAACAGGATTCGGTCGCATCCTACTTGCAGGTCTGTAACCTACAACAGGAGGTCGGTCGGTTACAGTTCCTGACCGATGTCGGATGGACTCCGGTCAATCCGACATCGGAATCGGGCCCTTTGTGTTCACTTTAGGTCATATAACTTCAATGTGACCCTAACACCTACACCCCCCAAACATTGTGCAATGATCCACTTAAGATACGGTTTCCTCTGTGTGCCAATTTGAATTGTAAGAGGACAAAGTTAAATTAAAGACAAATACAACCCTACTTTCAAATCTATCAATGTTGCCAGGAACAAAAACAGAGAAAATCATTAATAAATCTCTCTTCATTACTTAATCACTTTTAACTTTCATAGAACGTGCACTTTTAAGTCATCTTTAAAGTTATCTGAAATTGAATCTTTTCATTTCATTACTTGCTTAGATATAATTGCTATTAATGTTCTAGTCTGACTCACAAAAGAAATAGTGAAGGTGGCAGTCAACTTTAATAAAGTGTATATAGGGTACTTATGACATCAGAACACTACTATATTACCTTAGTTTAGAAGTCACAAGTAGCCTAGATAATGAAATAGTTAACAGGAAGTTAAATATATATAACCACTTTATGCACTATAAAGAACAGTTGCTTAAGATTTCCATAGGAAGCTGCAATAAAGAATGTGAGTTTAAAAAACGAATATGTACTGCACTGATCTCACAGCATCAAAAGATGCTTCTCTGTTGGGTGCACATCCTTTTCCTCCCTGGGCCACTGCTCACCTGAGGAAGTTGGGGGAACGCATGTGGTGCTTAAGCTCAAATATCTGCCATCTACCCTGTCAGTTGTGGGTCTATGCAAGGTATTTATTATTGCATTTCAGTAGGGGTGAGGTAGTTGTACTGCTGTGGTAATTTTTCTTTTGATTTGGGTGAGGAAGTTTTTCTATGGGTGATGAGAGGCGGTAACGGAACATGAGGCTTTTCATAATTAGGATCGGGCAGGTGGTGGAGAATACCAGAGGGTGGTGAGATGGGTAAGCGGAAGTTAGGTACTTTTATGGGAGGCTGGGAAAGGTGAAGCCATGTGGTAATAGCTCGCTTATGACTCCTTTGGTTTTGCCCTGTTAATTTATGTTTGGGAAGAGGCTTTTGAGGTGGGCATAAAGAACACATTACTGTAGATGTGTAGCCACTAAAACACAGAGACTCCAACCTTTGAGTTCCAACTGACATTGTTAACAACTTGAGCTTCGCCGTACTCATGTTGTCTATTTGAACCTCTCTGTATTGACAACTACCCATCTATAAATTTGTAAATTTTCACCATCACTACTTCTGTTAAAGCATTATGATGATTTTATTATAGTGTGTTCATAAGAGGAAAAATAATTAATCCCAGTCATTAGTAAACCAATATTTGTTTGGGGGGGGGCTGGTCGACATACACCTCATGTTATTGTACATTGATAACTGAGGCCACAACCCACCTACGCCACCACACATTTACTCTAGAAATGATGCATGCTTGAGTGTTGTATTGGACTACCAAATGTCTCGGATTTGTGTCTTCACTTTGTATATTACAAAACCTTTAATAAAGAACAATGTAGATTTTCCTAGTTGTTATGACGGAAAGTCTTAATTTTATTAAAGACACGGAGGCAAGTATTATGCTTTTCTTATCCTGCATTCATTACACAGCAGCCAAGATAAGTGAAAACACTACAGTTCCCAGGGGCCCAAGCAAACAGGCTGGCCAATGGGAACCCAAGAAAAACGAGACCTGATAGCCAATAGCAAGGTAATAGCCTATATAACGTCACATCTGACTGCGGAGCTTCCTCTTTTCGCTGACGAGCAGATCATATAAAGTCAGAAAACAGTGGAACAATCACCAAAACAATAGAAATAGCCAAAGTCCAGGAACAAACTTCTTGAGCCAGATCCATCCAGGGGAAACGAACAGCAGGATTCACCGTAGACGGTTCCAAACCGGAAGGAGGAAAAATTCGAGAAGGAAAAGAGCATCTCTGTTGAGGAACAGGGCCATCACGAAGATGCAGGCGGCAAGGCCGGATTCACTGAAGGGAGGGAGAAACACATATTAGTAGTGTAGAGGTGGGATAATACTCGCCTCCGTGTCTTTAATAAAATTGAGACTTTTCGTCATAACAACTAGGAAAATCTACATTTTATGGCAAGACCGGAGGCTCCTATTATGCTTGTTCAAAGCATATCCACCACCAAAGAAGCCACAGTATCAATCGGTTTGCAATAAAACATACGAAAGACATTGTCGTTAGTCCAGTCAGCTGATCTCAGAATGTCCTCAAGACGAGAGCCTGCCCAAAAGGCTTTAGAAGCCATTGACTCCCCTTGTGGAATGAGCTCCGAAAACGGAGACATCAATGCCCGCAAGGGACATAACCCAATGCACCCAACGAGCCAGGGTAGCGGAGGAGACAGGAAGGTGGGGTTTACGGAACGAAATAAGGAGCTGGGAATGAGAGGGCGCTCTGAGATCAGAAGTCCTTTGTTCATACATTTTTAAACATTGGCCTACACATAACTTAGGATGAGAGGGAAAATAAGGGTAAAACACTGAATTCAAATTTGTTTTAGTTCGTCTATGAATCTGAAACATAACACCTGTAGGGCAAAACTGACGAGATGAAATATCCAAAGCTTTAACATCAGAAACACGTTTAATGGAAACGAGGCACAAAAGAATGGTAAGTTTAGCAGATAAAATTTTTAGAGAAAGTGCATTATTATCTGGCCAGTCAGAAAACAGCTTAAGAACCACAGAAACATCCCATAAACTGGAATACTTAGCCAACTGAGGTTTGGAACAACAAACTCCTTTCAGAAGACGACAGATAAAAGGAGGAGCGCCTACTGTCTTGCCGTCGATAGGAGAATGATTGAGAGATATGGCATACCTGTACAAGTTTACAGTTCTGTAAGACTTACCTGCACTAGCTTCAGAGGCCAAGAAATTGACTACAAAATTTAGAGAGGCTGAAAGGGGATCGATATGCCTTTCCAGACACCAGCTTGCCCAAAGAGACCAAGCGGATTTGTAAGCTTTTGAGGTCCCAGGGGCCCAGGCTTTGCTGATAAAGAGAGAAGCCTCTTGCGAAATGAGGATGTCAGGAGGGACAGGCCGGAAACTTTCAAGGCCGAAAGAACCATAGAGTTGTTCAGAATGAGATCGTGTTGCGAGCCCCGAGGATTCAGAAGCAAGTCCTCGCAGGCCGGGAGAAGAACCGGAAAATCTACCGTCATCTCCAACAGGGACGGTAACCAAATCTGAGATTGCCAGAATGGGACTACTAGGACCAGGGATGTCGACTGACGACGTACCTGGGAAAGTACTCTGTTGATCATGAGGAAAGGAGGAAATGCATAGTTGAGGTGGAGAGACCAATCTTGAAGGAAAGCATCTGTAGCAAGGGCTAAAGGATCTGAACGCCAGCTGAAGTAACGGGGCAACTGAGTGTTGAGATAGGAAGTGAATAGATCGACAAAGAAAGGACCCCATTTTTGAGAAAGGGATAGGAAGACGGATGGAAGCAGCTTCCAAACGCTGGAGTCCCGAAGATATCGAGAATGCCAATCTGCCACGGAATTGAGGTCTCCCGGCATATATTCCGCTGTCAAGGAAAGTTGATTTTACAGGCAATACTGCCAAAGGCTCTTTGCCACCTCTGCAAGAGGTTTGGACTTGGTACCGCCGAGGTGGTTGATGTAGCGGACCGCAGAAACATTGTCCATGCGGAGAAGGATGGAACATCAAACTCTGTTCTTTGAAAGACTTTGGATTGCAAAGGAGCCTGCAAGCATCTCTAAACAATTGATGTGCAATTTCGACTCCTCGCGAGACCATGTACCGCCAGTCGATATTGGACCACAGCGGGCGCCCCAACCCGACAGGCTTGCATCGGATTCTAATACAAGATCTGAGGCCGAAGCGAAAATTGTTCGCCCGTTCCACGCATCTAAATGGTTGATCCACCATTGAAGTTCTACGCATGATTCCTGATTCAAGACGATAAGATCGGCATAGGCCAAGTCTTGATGCAGATGTCTGATTTTGAGGTGTTGAAGGGCCCGATAATGCAGGGGACCCAGAAAGATGGCTTGAATGGACGCCGAGAGGAGACCGACAATTCTCGCCAGCGATCTCAGAGATATGAGAGAAGTCCGAAGGACGTAGGAAATCTCCGCCTTGATCGTAGAGACCTTCGACTGAGGAAGAAGAAGGGAGGCTGCGGCGGAATCTACCAGGGAGCCTAAGAATTCGATGCTCTGAGATGGAATAAGCATCGATTTTTCGAGATTGAGTGAGAAACCTAGATCCAAGGGCAGGGATTGAGTGGTGCCAAGTTCTGACAGAAGAAGCTGTTTGATCGTATTCATGATCAAAATGTCATCCAGATAAATGATCATTCGGATCCCGAGGGAGCGCAGAAAAGCCACCACCGGCTTTAAGACTTTTGTAAAGCACCATGGTGCTGAGGAGAGGCTGAAAGGAAGAGAGGTGAAGCGGTAGGTCATGCTCGACCACTGGAATTGGAGGAATTTGAAATGAGAAGGGTGAATGGGAACAGTGAGGTATGCGTCCTGTAAGTCCAAACGTACCATCCAGTCGTTTGGACGAAGGTTATCTCTTAAATGAAGAATAGTTTCCATCTTGAAGTGGCGATACACCACGAACTGATTGAACCATTTCAGGTTGATCACTGGACGCAGCTTTTTGTTCTTTTTCTGGACAAGAAAAATTGAACTTAGGAAACCTGTAGGGTCGAAAGGAGCGATTTGAATGGCCTGTTTTTGGAGAAGGGTCTGAATCTCCGATGAGATTAGAAAAGCCATGTCGTTTGAAAAAACCAGAGGAGGGGGGAACACAGTTTGGAAAGGCGGCGAATAAAGGTCTATAAGATAGCCTTGAACAGTATTTAGAGACCAAGGATCTGTGGTGATAGTTTGCCATTTAGGAAGAAACAGTCTTAAACGCCCTCCCACAGGGGGAGGGGACGAAGGACATACCGTGTTGGCTGTTGTTGCTGTTGCGATAGTTTCTCTGGCCACGACCTCTGAAACCCCTACCCCGCTGAGGGTAGAACTGAGGCTTGTATTCCTGGGCGGAATTGGTGAAGGATCCTCTGGAGCCTTGGTTGTTGTAGGGATGGGACGGAAGAGTGACTCCTTCCTCTGCCGGCCCGTCCAAAAACCCGGGGTGAAAAAACCTTTTTAATGGACTGTTGAGCTTTGTCTAAAGAAGCGAAGGTGGACATGAACCTGCTGAGATCCTTGACTAAAGACTCTCCGAAGAGAAGGCCATTGGCTTTAGCGCCTGGATCCTGGGGAGCTAAATTGGCCAGTTTGGGGTCCAATTTGATAAGAAGGCCTTTACGGCGTTCATGCGTGATGGCGGCATTGGCGTTGCCAAGCAGACAAAAGGCTCGCTGGACCCACATGAAGACGTCCTTGGCTGGCAATTCAGAGCCGTCTAGATGAGCAGTTTCGGCCATGTAGAAAATGCACGCCAAAGGACCCACAACATCGAGCAGTTTATCCTGGCAGGTGGACCAGGCCTTGTCCACCCCCTTGCGAGGATCTTTGCCGAATTTGCAGAAGAAGGTACGTAAGGGTTGGGCGATGGAAGGGACCATGGTAACCTTTTCGGGCAAGGAGAGCTTGGGGCACTCAGATTTCAACCTCGATCTGACCGAGGCGTCCAAAGGTAGGCGCAATCTGGCCGAAATGTATTCCCCCACATGAGAGGAGGGCAACCATTCAGTAGAATTAGGATAGCGAATTGAAGCAGGATCAAACATGGGGACCCCTTCTGAATCAAAAACTGGGTCAAAAGCGAAAGAATCTGGTTTGGATATTTTGAAGGGAGGGTCAGAAACATCAAACAGATCAAAAAGGTAATCTGCGTCATTCATGTCGTCATCAGTGTCCAATATGGTGGAAATGACCAATTTCTTTGGTAACTCTGCGTGCTTCACTTTATGTTTATGTTTGCACTCGGTACCTAAAATCCCCTCCTGAGCAGGAGGCCTGGGAGGCACTTGGTCCTCGGTCAAGCGCGAGGAAAACCCCGCCAGTCAAAAGTGACGCAGTATTGGAAGCATGCAACAAAGCAGAGGAAACCACCTTTTTTTTCTGCTATCCCCCGCAGACTGGGCCAGAGCTTTGCACAAGAGACTTAACATGGAAGATTCCATACCCTTGGACATGCTTCTCATAGACACCTCCACTGCATTCTCCACAGAGGAATTAATACATTTATTTAAGTCATGCTTGAAGGCTTCACCTTCTTCATTGAGCTGAATAGGCTCAGGAGAACTGTCTACTTCCATTGGTTTTTACAGAGAACTGCAAAAAGAGGTAGCTAAGGGTTAACAAACAGACAGGAGGGAGGGGTGTGTAGAGAAAAACACTCCCAGGGGCATGGCCGAGTTGACAAACCCTCCGGAGCTCCGTGAAACGGTCGTTAGGCAGAGACCGGCAGCGCAGAGATACGTGGGCAAAACCAGCACAGGCATGCTGAAAGAAAGGCAGGAAACACACTCAACGCTACACCGGGACCTTGAAAAGTGAGCACGAGCGTGAGGAGGCTACGAGCGGCGAAATGCGCAATGGCCCGAACCAACGTAGCCACACCCGCAGGGGGAAAGACAGGAGCGGAGCAAGACCGCGCTTTCGATAGAACGCTGTTGAGGGCGCGAGAACACAGAATAAGCAAAACCAAACAGAATAGCGCATAAAATACTGTCAACACGCACAATTAGAAACGTAGCACAAATGAGCAAAAGATAAGTCACTTATCTGACTGCGAGCAGCAAGAAAAGAGGAAGCTCCACAGTCAGATGTGACGTTACATAGGCTATTACCTTGCTATTGGCGATCAGGTCTCGTTTTTCTAGGGTTCCCATTGGCCAGCCTGTTTGCTTGGGCCCCTGGGAACTGTAGTGTTTTCACTTATCTTGGCTGCTGTGTAATGAATGCAAGATACGAAAAGCATAATAGGAGCCTCCGGTCTTGCCATAAAATTGAAAAGAAAACAATATTTTGGCATCAGGCTAAATTCTTTCATCTTAAATTTTGAAAATGTCCTTCATTCACCCTCTAACTTTCTAAGTTTCTCTGACACATGGGTCCCGATTACGACTTTGACAGTGCATCACCGGGTCTGCCCTGCCACCGCACCTCCAAAGGCGTGGTCAGACCATCCACCAGATTAAGAGTTTCCTCCTGTCTGGTGGGCTGGTTTTTGACGTTCCCTTTGCGTGCCTCTAAAAATGGGCCCTGCAATGGGAACGCCAAAAACAGTTCCTGCACTGAATGGACTTAAAAATCCATGCCATGCAGGAACTGGGGTGCATGCACACAAGCCCCTGTGTGCATCCCTATGCGGAGGAGGCACAGTTTCTTCTCCACCACAGTATTTATAGAGGAGGAATATTCATGACACTGCCGGCTGAGAGTAAACTTGTAATATGCTTGGCGGGACCGTGGCGGTCCTGCCAAGCATATTACAGCCTTCTGACCACAGTAACACTGTCAGGGAGCAGCGGTTCCCTGGTGGCTGCAGCAGGGCTGTGGCAGTCTCACCACCCGACTCTTAATAAGGTGGTCGAGTGACCCCACCACTGCGCCCCGGCTAGTCTGGCGGTCCGTGGATACATAGACTCGTAATCGGGGCCTTGGTATTTTTAAACAAACATTTCCTTCAAATCACATCCTAGACAAATGTTTTTCAAAAGGCCACTATAATGCTATTAATGCCATAAAAAGAGTGCTTTGATGGGACTTTTTAATTTCTATATTTCCCTACCTGCACCCCCCACCATCAAAGCATACATAGTTGTTTAAACATAAGAGGAATCACTCACTATTGCAGCTGTTGTTCAATTGTCATTTATTACTTTTATTGTGAATTGAAACACCCAATATAGCAAAACCATCACTAATATGGCTATGATGCTAAACAGAAAAACAGAACCACATAGAGCAGTTTAGCTCAAATTTCAACATAAAAAATACAAACCAAAATGAAGTAATCTAGAGCCTGTGGGGCAGACGATATCAATGGGAAATAACAACATAGCATATGAATTTAGTTTTAAACTCATGGCACAAGATGTTTGCGAAGCTATATCCAGTGGCCCTGCGGATAAGGTGTATTTTGCTAAAAGTAATGCTCGTCTGACAGCAATTTCTCAGTCCTCTCGAACACATACAACAACTTTCAAAACTCTAGAAAGTTGCACCAACATTTGCCACAAAGTTGACACTAGAATTTTAAAGATATTACCACTTAAAAAACCAAATGGACCACCAACCATCGTATATGTACTAGCAGCGCTCAAAGTGCATTAAAAAAAGTATGGGAACTGTGACGCTCCATGCAATTGGGGTGGGGTGAGATAGCTTGGGGTAGTTTCAAAGGTGTGGCTAAAAAACAAAACATTCTGTAACTTTCTTCGGTTATTCACCTTCAGGTAATTTCATATGAAATAACACACAGATTAAATGAAAAATAAATGCAATTTAAGTAAATTAGTGGTAAGTGCACTACAGTACATTATGAAACCTCTATTATCTATAGGTCTGTGTCTGTAACCAGAGAGGCACAGAAAAACCTGGTTTGTGCAGTGTAGAATAGTTACTTGTGTATGTTTAGTGCTACGAGGTCAGTCAGTGACAGAAAGCATTGTGAATATGTAAGTCATTATTTAAACGTGGATTACGCACATTATAAGATAAACTGCTGAAAAATGAGCAAAAAGGTTTAAGATGAAAAAAAGAGTTTCCAAAATTTAGATTTTAGTAATACCCATACTGTATTTATTGCAGTTTTTTATACAATTGTCTTTTAAAAGCACACACTTCAAAGCTCATATGGTAACTCACTTGCAATACCACTCAAAGTAATAAATCTTTTTCAGGAAGATTAAAGCAATACCCACTTCCAAGCACCCTCTATATTCGCATATTAACCAGTTGCACACAATTACATTTGTTTTCGACAAGTAGGCCCCTGGCAGAAACGCTTGTTTAGCTGTTTGCCTCTCCCTCTGTTCCACAGCACAGAAGACTCCCTGATTTACATTCCAGCTGAAGCATTTTATATCTCGGAATTAACCGTCCTGGAATAGTTGGTTTCTTTTAATCAAAAAGTAGGGGAAGTTTTGTCCTTACATTAAAATGTATGGGCAAGTTGTGCCCCTCAGATCCCACCCACTTCGACCACTGTGTACCAGTCATCTCACGGTCTGAGAATCTTGTAGTCTATTTTCAGGGTTTTATCCATGAAAAGTATGCTTCGTTACTCAGAGGCCTCAATGCACTATTGGTGCCTTCTCTGGTCTGTTCCTGCTATGCAACCGAGAAAAAGCACCCTGCCCCACTTTTTGTAGCTGTTTATTAAAAGTGTCTTGGAAGGAGCCATGTTATTTCTCCCTGTAAAAACTAACAGAGAAAGCTCTGCTGAAAATCTACCCTAATACCAAAAGATGCCTATATTGCTGGCCTGTTTGATAGTTCCTGCGCAGTCAGGAAACTCCTAGAGGAATTTGATACACAATTGCAGACACATCTTGATGTCATCCTCATTCTTTACTCCTGCCACTCAGTGTTCTGTTACATAAATAGGGGCATATCAACAAGGGCTTTATCTCTGCTTTTTTGGCTTTCAAAGCCAAAAAAGCAGAGATAAAACTAGCGCCCTATCAACAACAGGGTGCTAACATGCAAATTTGCATGTTAGCACCCTTTTACTCTACGCTTCCCCTTGCATCTCTAATGAGATGCAAAGGGGGGCGTTCCAGAGTAAAATAATAGGAGAAATGTCGCTAAGCGACATTTCTCCTATTATCAAGAATATCGCTAACCCTGTTAGAGACAAAAAAAGCAGCGCTAACCGCGGTTAACGCTGCTTTTTTACGTCTGGTATTTTTCTGACTTAGCCATGATATCCTATGGAAGGAGGATATCATGGCTAAGTTTGTCTGTCCCTATTAACAAGCTAACGTGAGATTATCGCTGGGTTTCCAGCGATAATCTCACGTTAGCCACTTAGCGTGAGGATTTTTATCGCTATTGAGATAAGCGTTGCTAATAGCACGCTATCTCAGCGATAAAAATCAACGCTAGCCGGCGATAATTATCCCAGCGCTAAGTGCGCTTAGCGATAATTGTCGCCGGTTGTTGTTGATATGCCTCATAGTTTTTTGTTTCATGTACTTTTCAAGGTGCGAATTTTGTGAATGTCGAGTAATCCCACATCCCATCTTCAGTCAAATTATGGTGTGTTTGCGGGTAAGAAATCCTCTGCAAAAAGTTGTTTTAGAGAGCTTTTCTTTCCCAAAGCACGCTTTTTTTCCCCTTCAAAAATATAAATAATCTTTTTAAATTTTACAGATTTCTATTTTGCCTCGGTTAACACTATAGAAATGCCACATACATGCATAGAATCTTGACGTAGTGAGCCTATGTGGTGATGGGTAGACGTTAAGCCAGAGAAACTATCACTGTCCACTTTTTATTTTTGGAGAAATAACTATCAGTACAAAGTAAACATGCAGTCGTATTTTGCAGTGTATTCTGCATGAAGTCTAGAATTAAAACTTATTTATTTTGGATCTGCAACGAGTATATATATATTTTTGCCCAATCACCAACATCGAGTATTAATCATCTAATTATATGTAAAACCACTGGGCCTTTTTCGTTATTTATTTGTTTCCCTTCTGCCCAGATGAGGGATTTAAAGGGAAAAAACTGAAAGATTGACCCATCTCGGTGACTCACAAGCAAATCAACAATCACTAGCAAATTGCGTATTCATGGTTTTAACATAAACTGTAATTCGGGGCACTGCAGTCTCTGGCCGTTGTGTTCAGTTGCAGATGTGTGACTGAATCTTAACAGTTTTTGCTGCTAGTTGAAGCTGAAAGAAAACGCCTTCAGTTCTCAGAGTTGAAATTGAAAAAGTGGCTGTTTGTGAGAGTCACCTCATCGTACATTGAATACCTGGTAAGGGTTCTTTAAAATGGCGGCTTGTGACGCACTTAAAATTCCAGCGAGATGCACCTCATGTTTGTGCTTCTATTGCAGGAAGGACTCCAAGCAGCAACTCTGATGTCAGGCCATGTGTTTACCAAGGCCGGGGTGGAGGATTCCACAATTTATGGCCATTCCGATTGCCTTTTTATGTAATAACTTTGGAACTCGTATAAAGTAATGATCCAAAAACTCTTTTAATGTTCATTATAAAATGTGAAATATTTCTCAGAACCGTTGCAATTATGTGAGCAGACATAACTGTTTCACACATGAGTAAATACTGGGAGGTTTAACATAACTTTATTATCTTCCTGTCTTTCTTTCTCATTGATGTGATAATACAGTTTTAATATTTTTCTAAAGCAAAACTAAGTAATGGCAGGATCCCTTCCCAGCCTTAGATTATTAGATTTGCAATAATGTATTGAAGTGTAATTGTATTTATGCTTCGGAGGACATTCACCGATCATTAAACTTGTTGGGCCCAAAGTGGTATTGATTTCCAAAAAAGGGAATTTTAAAACTGTTCAGCTGGGCACAGTTTTTCTTTAAAATATTTACTAGAAAATAATAAATAGATCAGGCTTCAAAAGCAGAAGTGCAGTTTCTGTTTCGGTGCTTAATACCTGTTGAAAAGTCAAGAGCAAGGGGATAAATGCATCTTTTTGGGAGGGGTGAGGCATGGAGGGGCAGATTTATGAGGGACTTGCGCCCCTTTTACGCCGCCGTTGCGTCACTTTTGTGATGCAGCGGCGGCGTAAACCCTGCACCATGTTGCGCCCCATTTACATCGTGACGCATCTATGGAGATACGTCACGGTGTAAAGCCCTGCGCCACATGAAACCTGCGTCAGGTTTCATGTGGGCGTTTCTACTCAGGGGGGGGCGTTCCGTCGCAGGAACGCCCCTGAAAAGTGACTCAGTGAAATCTATAAGATTTCACTGAGTCACTTTCCCAACGCTGATGCGTCAAAACCCTGCGCCTGCTTGAAGCAGGCGTTATGCTTGACGCACCATGTTAGGATTAGGGTAGGTTGGAACAGTGCTGGAGTTTTGTCACGGCTGCGACGCAACTTCAGCACTGTGCCAACCTTACGTCGGCAGATGCGTCACGTATCTGCTTGTCCTTGCGCCACGATGCACCGCATTGTAAATGCAGCGCATCTGCGGTGGCGCAAGGGCAAACTTGCGTAACGCATCTTCCCTGGCGCATCCATGCTGATTTGCAGGGATGCGCCAGGGAACATAAATCTGCCCCGGAATCTTTAAAAGAAATTCTGTCACAGCCATTCCAGTTTACAATGGACACACTTGGAAGCTCTAAGTTCTGCCCATCTAGGAAAAAGATTAGAGTTGGAGCAAATGTCATGAGACTCACGAATAATCACAGGAGAACTTCCTGACATCTACAGGAGACAGATTTCTGGGATTGCTCAACAATATTAATGATATGAGCACAGAAGGTTCACCAAATGAAAAAAAATTGTATTTATAAATGTTGTGCAATCTGCACATCGTTTGTGTTTATCCCAGGAGGTAAGTATTTTACTTTTTAGATATCGAAACGTTACTTCCTAATCTCTACTCTTAAAAGGCACTTTCTTAAAGAGTTTACCGGTTGTCACCTATTTTTGTATGTAGTCCAACTAGGAAATCCAACCAACCTGCCCCTAATCATGAATATTCAATTCCAGTAATTGGACAGTGTTCACGGAATTTCTACTTTCTGTAGGTCAGTTGAAAGGATAACATTTTGCCAATCTTTGTTCTGTGACAAAGCCATAACAACAAACAAAATGAATCGCAAGCTTTTGGAGCCCAGCAGGATGAGGGGAGCCATCCTCTCGGGTATTCTTTTATCAGTGGCCCACAAAAAAGTCTCCTTTTAATGACTTATACAAAGGTTCTATTTTAAGGAGTTTCTGAAATGGGAGGTAGGTTGGTTGTGCTCTCATTTATGGACCAAGAACGTTCCAAGGTTTAGGACCCTTCACACAACGATTGAAAAAATTCCTTATGTTGATTGAAGAGGCATGAGCGAATCAGATATAGAATGGTGATCAAAGATTCTTAGTGGGGCTGTATGGATGTTTGCAGTTATACAGAGCCTTTGTCTGTTTGACTTATGTATCATATAAAGTGCCTTAAATGTGTACCAGAAGTAAACTGGGAGCCAGCGGAGTGTTTCCAGGTTGGTTTGATGCTTCCAAATCCCTGTAGGTTAAATTATAGTCTGGCGTCTTGATCTTGACATCTTTGAATTCTGGATAAAAGATCATTTAAAAGAAGTGTATGGATAGACTTTATTAGCATAGTTACTCCTAGACACAATATTTTGTTGGAGCTGATATTTAGTTTGCAGGAATTAGAGGTAACGAGTTGTTAACATTGAAGATGATTCTAGGATTCTTAACATTCCGAGAGGCTGTAGGACAGGATCCCGCTCCTCAAATCATATCTATGTAGGGATAGTTAAAGGCACCCAGTGATGCTTCAGGTCTTCCTGCAACAAGCTATCTCACTCTAGGAAAGCCTGTGGCAGGAAATCCTGACTTGAAGCAGTCATTAGAGGATTTAGCCTTGCCTGAGGCAGTTCATGACACTTACCCTGTCTTTCCAATAGGTGATCTTTTTTAACTTTACCTGACTTTGCGGGTGAAGTTATGTCCATTCCACACTGCTTGTGGTGGTGCACACTTGGAGGATAGTACGTGAACACTTTGTGTTGTTTGCAGTGTTGATACACTAGATCTCTGTTAGAGATCTGGACCCTGAAATTGAGGATGGTAACTCCACTGCAGAACACTGTAGGACATCGGTCCAACACCAGTGACAACGCTTTCATCACACTTCTATTGTGATTGACAACAGATATCCTGTAACAGAGTCAGTCACCATGCAGCTGAAGCCACATAGTGACTGTCTCTACAAGAGTTTTTACACTTCCTATCACAGTTATTATGTGAGCTCGTCCTGCCATACTTTGAAGAGAAGAAAGGAGCTGTGTGAATTAGACCAACCTGAGGCATAAGAGGCAGAACCAAAGTGAAATCATTTGCAGCTCGATAAGTAAAAATAAGGGCCTGATTTCGACTTCAGCGGTCGGACCGCTGTTGATTGCTCTTCCTGATACTCTGCGTGGAGCCACTAACACTTGATAATTATTCCCCTACTGAGGGGCCTGCTAGGCACTCCTTTGATAACCGGCTATAGATTATATCTTTGTAGCTGGGACTGGGCTAAGAATAGAAGAAGACTGTCCAATGGTCATGCAGCATCTGATGACACTGGCTGCCTTGCCATTGTAGCACACTGTGGGAAATGGAGTCAGAACTTGCCATATTGAATATTGGTGGTAGATCACTACACTCTGTTTTGTGTGCAGGTGAAGCTAAGAACTAAAGAAATTACATTTTCCACTGTGCTCCATTAGTTGTATGCCCCACCATGTAATCCCCAAGTATTTACATTCTCCCATTCCTGACCCTTTTGCTCTGCATCAAAGTGGCTGTTGCTGGACTCCTATAATAGTGGTCAAGGGTATCACTCAACATTTATATCCTTATATTCGGGAGGTTTGCCCTGCTTCAGTGATGTGCATTGGGGGAAAGGATGTACATCAATGATATCAGCAGGGAAGGCGACACATATAAGCTACAATGGATGATGCAGACGAGCTGAAGGGAACTAGACTGAGACTGTATAGACTGAGACTGTAAAATAGATTGAACGGGCAAATGCTTGAGCATGGCCGCTACGTACTGTGGGAGAAGATGGTTATTCGAATGGGCTACGTGACCCTGTGAAATGGCTCAATGAGGTGTGGGAAGGTTGGTTTAGCCTAACACACACTGGGGTGGACAAGCCTGATATATCTGGTTGGATCCAACAATTGGGAATGCGGTTAAGATGGTGGCTGGTTATAGCTGACACAAAAGATGTATTTGACTCTTAAATGCTATGGAGGTGGGAAGAGTGCAGACACACTAAAACTAAGTAATCACTAAACTGATTTTGGTTGCAATGTTGAGCAATATTTGCCCATAATATTCAAAATAGATGATTTCAATATTTGTGGTACCACACAGTACTTTTGCATAATTAGTGTACAGGATTAATTATAATTTCAAATATTCTAAATTTTAGTAGCTAATTGATCTGGGATATACATTCTTTTAACTAAATTAAAGCCACCAGATAAAAATGACCTGTTTGTCCTTGAAAGTAAAATGTGTCCTATTGATTTGGTAAATGTGGAAAGGCATATTTTGCTTTAGGTCGGGCATTCTAATGGAATCTTCTGCAGTCTACTGCCCTCAGTTCAAAACACACATGGGTTGTCAGTCGAGGGCAATTTGGCCTATATTATAACACTTCAGATAGGAAGAATGAAGCATGATGGCTCATTAACTTAAAAAGATAAGTGCACAGTGAACTCTTTCTGATGTCTAATATCAATACATCTATAAAGTAGCAGTGTTAGCCATCTAGACTGTTAATCAAATAAGATAGATGATGCTCAATATCTTAACTATAGCCCTCAAGTTCACAGGTAGCTGGGGCGGGGAAAACATATTGTGTGATAATGTACTTACTTCAGGAGATGCAGGTGAACAGACTGTCAGAGAGACTACTCACTACAGTAGGTATAGATGACCAGACTATGAGAGAGCACACAATTCAGGAGATGATGACCGAGACTGTGAGAGAGCGTACTCACTTCTGGATATGCTGAAGTTCGAGACTCTGAGAGTGTACTCACTTCAGGAGATCCTGATGCTCAAGACTGTGAGAGAGTGTATTCACTTCAGGAGATGCTGATGCTCAAGACTGTGAGAGAGCATGCTCACTTCCGGAGATGCTGATGCTCGAGAATGTGAGGGAGTGTACTCACTTCAGGAGATGCTGATGCTCAAGACTGTGAGATAGTGTACTCACTTCAGGAGATGCTGATGCTCAAGACTGTGAGAGAGCATGCTCACTTCAGGAGATGCTGATGCTCGAGAATGTGAGGGAGTGTACTCACTTCAGGAGATAATGATGGCTGGGACTGAAAAAGAAGGTACTCACTTCTGGAGAAGCTTATGACCGAGACTGTGAGAGAGGATGCTCACTTGAGGAGATGCTGATGATCGTGACTGAGAGAGCATGCTCATTTCAGAAGATGCTGTTGCTCGAGACTGTGATAGAGCATACTCAGGTCAGGATATGCTGATGCTCGAGACTGTGGCAGAGCGTACTTACTTCAGGAGGTGCTGATGCTCCAGACTGTGAGGGAGCATACTCATTTCAGGAGATAATGATGGCTGTGACTGAAGAAGAAGGTACTCATTTCTGGAGAAGCTTATGACCGAGACTGTGAAAGAGCATGCTCAGGTCAGGATATGTTGTTGACCGAGACTGTGAGAGGGTGAACTCACTTCAGGAGATGCTGATGCTCGAGATTGTGAGAGAGCATACTCACTTCAGGCGATGCTGATGACCAAGATTGTGAGAGAGTGAACTCCCTTCAGGAGAAGCTACTGACCGAGACTGTAAGAGAGAGAGCACTAACTTCAGGATAAACTGATGACCAAGACTGTGAGAGAGCGGACTCTCTTCAGGAGAGACTGATGACAGAGACTTTGAGAGAGTGCACTCACTTTAGGAGAAGCTGATGATCAAGACTGTGGGAGAGTGCACTCACTTCAGGAGAAGCTGATGACAGGAGAAGCTGATGACAGAGACTGTGAGGGAGTGCACTCACTTCAGCAGAAGCTGATGACAAAGACTGTGAGAGAGGTCTCTCACTTCAGCAGAAGCTGATGACATGCTATGAGAGAGCCCACTCACTTCAGGAGAAGCTGATGACTGAGACTGTGAGAGGGCAGACTCACTTCAGGAGAGACTGATGACAGAGACTATGAGAGAGTGCATGCACTCCAGCAGAAGCTGTTGACTGAGACTGTGACAGAGCACACTCACTTCAGGAGAAACTGATGACGGAGACTATGAGAGATCTCACTCAATTTAAGAGTCATGGGTGCCATAGTAGCATGGCGACTGATGGGATCATGACTAACCACCATATAGCTAGGAACAAAGAGGACTTGCTGGCTGGTAGCACTGCCATGAACACAGCAGCTTTCCGACTCCCCCATTCGGAGGTGGCATCAGCCCTCTTGGAACATAAACTGGGGAATGAATGGCCTAAGGCTGGAAAATAGCAGGGCAAAAAAGAACCTTACTCTGCCTTGTTGCTGCTGCAAAATCTCAGGCTACCCCATCATCACCCCACTTTTCCACTTTGAGTAGGTAACATGTTGACATTGCCCGTTTCTTCAAACTGCTAGATCTGGGTTCCATGCTGTAAAATAAATTAACAGAACTCGCTGTCTCAATATGGGATGGAATGCTACTCTGCACAGAATATTTATTTATGTTTCAATGCATGCTGGGAATAAATATCTCAAAGTACTTTTTTATCTAGGAAGGTGGTTTGTACAATGTACATCAAAGAGCTTCACTTGTCATGAGCAACTACAGGGAAACCTCAACAATTATATCTCTGTATTTAGATGTGATTCCTTTCTCATGATTCTCATGTACCTGAAGATCATTCTGAATTCATAGCATACTTTTGGACTAAAAAGTATATAAACATATTCAGTTTTTCATTTGCACATCTGTCTCTGATGATGTTTCCCTTTTCCATTTATATTTTAAAGTAATTTGAAGGTTTAATGCAGAGTTTGTAAATTATGCAGTACTTGAGTGGTTGACCTAAATATACATAGGTACATGACAGTAGTTTACCTTCTGGAACAGAGGTATGATCTAAAGGTTAAAATGAGTGCATTGGAAGGTGTGTGTTGGTTCTCAGCTCATTCACTTGGCAATGGGTGGTCTTTGGCAAATCTCTGTATGATCTGCCTTAGATCCTGTAAATAACGATGAATGGAAAATAGTCAGATTGTAGTCCCTGTTCTGTAAATTCTATTCTGTTGCTCTCTCATGATCTTTATAGCACTATTGGTTGTGTGCTTTTCCCCACAACTCACTCAACATCACTTTGATCTCCTTCCTGGTGGCCATCTGAACTAGGGTCTCTTGCCATTCCTATAAGAAAGGTTTGTAGCATAGGAGTGCTGACGGATGATGTGAAAAGTTGGCCTGGTATATGCTGTCCACTAGTCATAGTGGGCACCTTGTACCAGTCCAAACAACCCTTATTGATGAATAGGTTTAAAGACAACCTTTATTGAAAGCTATCCTAGTGGTAGCTATGGAGAGCAGCCTTCAGGCTAAGTCTTGAAGGAGTGTAAAGCAGCTTGGTTTACCAGATTATAACCTCTTGAATCACTAAATGAAAAGAGAACCACACAAGGTATATATAAAATATATATATTTATTTCTAAACACTCACTACTAATCTCTTTATGAGATTAGAGTCCAAGATACACAATAATACTGTTCTAAAACGACAGTAAATAGCACAACATACAATGGGCCCCAGGGGCGGGGCTAACCATATATTATGAAAGTGGTATAAGAACCACAACTTGACTAGACACAGTGCCTAGAGCACGTAGAATTGCTGAGACCCCAAGGAACCACCCAAGGTAGTGATACAGGAGACCCACACGGGACGTGTGCAGTGTGAGAACACAGCCGCGAGCCCTGCACTATTCTATGGGAAAGTCGCGGTTGGAATTTTAAAAGTTAAGGACACTTAGGAGAGGACTTTGAGCAAACCCCTTTAGACTTAGGGGGTTCTAGGGCCAACACCCACGGGAGCACCGGAGTACTTGAGTTACCTCACCCAGGGAAGCCGGGTGCATAGGTGTCAAATGGTGTCGGGAATCGTCGTTGATTTCAATGGCGACCTGCTGCAATGTGCTGTTGCCGGGAAGGAGAAAAGTGTCTGGTGTGATCCAAGCCTGGATCGAAGATCAGAAGAACCTGAAAGCAGAAGGGACAGAGTCTGGGTCACTTGCCAGTGACCAGGGGCACGATAGACAAATGCCCACCAATGTCGGGTGTTTCAGGTGCGAAGAGGTGAAGCTTGACTCTGTAGCCTCGAGGACCAGGAGGTGTCGACGACAACCAGGAGCTGGATTCGAGCTGTCCCACAAAGGATGTCGAGTGCTGCTATGTCGGTGCTCGGATTGAACACAACAAGCCTTGGCAACAGCAACCCACGCAGGAAGAGAAAAGATGCTTTGGTGTGGACCAGCAAGGTCCTGGGGACTCCCCAAACAGTGGAGAGTCAGGGCACTTCTGGAGCAACCAGGTAAGCCCAATTAGAGATAGAGTTGCGTTCACAGGGAACCACCAGTCGACGGACTAGGGATTGCGAAGGGACCTCGAGAGAAAACACAAAGGGCCTGCTCACGAAACACTTGTGGAGTGTAGGCTTGCAATCTTCGGTGCAAATACTGCTCGGGGTCAGGGCTACAAGCTCAGCTGCAGGAGTTGCTAGAAAGCTGATGCTTCTGCAAAGTGACGCGGTGTCCAAGGGTTTGGGTTGCACGGTCGCCATGAGGGATACGGGCCTCAGACTTGCTGTGGGCACTGATTGACCTCTAAGACCACGGAAACCCACCTCCTGTGTTGCAAAGTTCTTCAGAGTCCGGCGGGAGCTTCGGAGATGTAAACCAGTCAGATGCGTCTTTGGTGCCTGCCTTGCAGGGGAGTAATTCCTTTACTCCAAGGGAGATTCTTCAGTCATCTAGTTCAATGTAGATCGTTGAAGTTCCAGGATTCTGTATCAGAGTTTCGTCCAGGTGTCATCTAAAGTCCTGTAGCCAGGGATTCCTATCTTATACCCAAGGAAGGGGTGGGACAAACTCTAGGGACCCACCTATGGGAGGGTCAGAAAAGAGGGGTGGCTACACCCATTTCCTTTGTCCAGTTTCGTGCCAGAGCAGGGCCTGGAAGCCCCTGCAACCAGTTTGAGCTGGACTATGCACAGGTACACCAAATGGGCCCCCAATGCCGACTTCAAAGCACTCTTGGAGTGCACCCACCCAGCCCCAATACACTAAAGCCTGTCTGGGAGGTGGTCACACCTCCCTATGACAGGAAACCTATTGTCCTGGCCTCCCCTGCCAGAGTTTCATCCAGCAGCAGGAGGGCAGACTTGTGTCTGTGGCTGGCAGCATTCATTTTGTGATGCCAGGGCTCTGTTAGCTGGTACCGGGTATACCGGTGCTGTCATGTCTCTCCCTCTAGAAGGGTGGGATCATACTCCCACACCAGTGAGTGGTGTGGGGTATGCTTCTAAGGTGTTTGACACCAAACACAACATGTTTCCACGCAGCCATTCCAAAGTTAGCATTTACCGTTTAGTTATAATGCACTTAAGAGTATATGGTTTGGCTGCATTACAAACAACCCCGGAATAAAGGTTCCGAAGGCTGCAGAGGGGCTCTGCTCATGCATGGGCACCCTCTCACATAAAACCCAGCACCCTGCCTTCAGGATTGGTAGGGCCTGCCATAGTGGTGACTGATAGGTTTATATGTGCAGTGATATGGAGAGATATAGTGAACCATTATCTCACTAAGGGGTGCATGCACCAACTTACCCAGGCTGCTGTAGCAGCCCTGTGGTGTCATTTTGGAAGTCTTCCAAGGGGTGGCATAATACATGCTGCAGCCCCTGGTAGGCCTCTGGGGTACCTATGCCCTGGGTACATAGTATACCATATACTAGGGACTTATAAGGGTACCCCAGAATCCAATCTGGAGTGCACCTAAAGTACTGGTAATCAATTTAGAGAGGAAGCTTCTAGGCTGGGGTCCTTGTTAGCAGGGCCCCAGCCAGACAAAAGTCGAAAAACAGTGAAACATCAGCAAAAAGTGGGGGTAACCATAAGAAGCAGATCCTACTCTCCTACACATGACAAACTCACCTTCGGAACCCAGGTCAATGCAGTTACATTGTCTCCCTTCGATTCTCTGAGGACATTCTGCCTTTTATACTATCTGAATTTCAAAACACAGTAGCGACATTCATGGTTCTTTCAAAAATTGACTACTGTAATGCTGTTAACATGAATATGCAGCAGCAACATAGGAACAAACTGCAAAGTATCCAGAACGCTGCTACATGACTGCTATTGGGCATTCCAATCTGTCCCATCAGCACTTAGGCAGCTGCACCGGCTGCCTGTGAGACAGAGTCATCTTTAAAGCTCTTTGCATCACATTTATGTCCTTACATGGTATAGGACCAGACTGCCTGAAGAATAAATTCAAGTGGCACTCCCTCAGAGGACCCTGAGATCCTCGACAGCAAAAAATGTCTGTAGCTCAAGATTTAAGTTAGTCTCCTGGGGAGGAAGAAGATTTGTCAACAGTGCCTCCAAAATGTGGAATGCCCTACCTCTCTATCTAAAATCCATCAACAATATACTCCTTTTCAGAAAAATTCTTAAAAGTTTTTCCTTAAACATGCATTTGTTAATGGGCTGGTAATTGATAGGTTTCAGTTCAGCTAGTGCTAGACACCTTCAGGTATACATGCACTCAAGAAATTAATGTAGCATAACATAACATGCCTGCGCTGTGTCCACCACCCTGTGGGCCTCTGTAGATCCACTCTGGAACCTCCTTCTAACTCACTGGTGCAGCCTTAAAGCAGCTGTGGAGTCTGGTGCAGAGAGCTCTGTGTACAAAATGATGATGTACTGGGCACTGATCATTGCCAGCATTTTGATCATCTGGCTGATTCAGAGATAGCTTGTAAAGCACAGCTGCCTCCATAATGCCAACCTGTGGCCATTTCAGAGCATCCAATGTGAATAAAGTGCACATCTACCTCAGCAAAGAAGAAACAACTTCACCATGAAGTGCTTTATATTGTTGGGCTTCTTGGCTTTGTCAAATCTGTTCACTGGTCAGACATAAGAATGGATGACACCTTCTGGAAATGATCCACCATGAAATTCAACATCATGCTCAACGTGGTGACTTTGGTTACTTATTAATGTGCTACAGCTGTCAGTGAAAACATTTTATTGTGGCTCTGTTTATTTGAATTTATGTGTGACTCTGAAATATTTATTCCCAAGAAATGCTATTTACTTTATATTTTCCTGGGTATAATTGTTTGTTTTATGTGTTTACTCACGCTCTTCAAAGCTTGTCAACAACAAGTGCTGTGCGCAATAATGATAATTTGGTCCAGAGGACATTTATCAGTTTTGTGTGGATAAGTGAAGGAGGGGGTGGGCTATGATGGGGAGGAAGAAAACAGGAACTTATATACATATATCTTATTCGAAAGTGCCAATCACTACTGCGAAGTTATGGTTCTGCTGCACTTTCCTTTGAAAATGCATTTTAATGCAAGTATAACTTTGACCCCCATGAACATATCTGCAACATATTTGTCAGTCTCTCAGCTAAGGTCTGGCATGCCAATTTCACGCAGTTCTGAGCAGGGGAGAAAGGTTTTGGGGGATGGGATTTCCCTGTTTAGCTCCCATAGGAAATTTTGCCTCTGCTGTTAGCGGAAGCTGCAGAAAATATTGACAACAAATTTGTTTAGAAAAGGAGCCTTCATTTGTTTGGTGTAAATCCGTTGAGTAGTTCTAAAGCTGCAAGTGTTTAACATCAATTGATTGTGGGAACCGCTTACTTCATCGCTGCAGGGGGGACTTCAGCCGCCAGACTGCCCTGCCGCTCATCGCGCCCGGAGGCGCCGTCACTCACCTGTGTGCCCGGAGGCGCTTAAAGGCACCTGCGGCTCCCGCTTCGCGGGCGCGCCCGGGCAAAGGGCGGGCCCATCTGCGCCCGTCCGCGTCTGGGAGAGGATGGGCTGGGCCAGGTCCCTTGAACCTTGTGGCCCGGACTTTGTCACATTAGGATATGACTCAGTGGATTAAAGCCTGCCAGGTACCTGCATGACCCTTACCTATTGTGGTGACTGTGCCCTATCTAGCCATAACTAGCTATAACTTTATTATCTTATTTGTAGCACTTTGTAGCCCCCGGGTTCTAAGTCCAAGAAGTGCCTCTTGTCGTGTCTATTCTGAAGCAGGAGGTGTTCGATCTTTGTTACTGTGGGCTATATCAAGTGTACACCAACTTAAAGTGCTCCCTGATTAGCTGGAAATGGGTAAAAGGAAATTAGATGTTGGGGGACCCCCAGGGACAAATGCTGCAGGCCCAGCTGGAACAATAGACTCTTTCTTAACCAGGGCAGCTGATGCCATAACAAAGGAGATAACCCTAACTGAGAAAAGACTCTCCCTGGAGACTGAGAAAATAGCACTGGGCAATGTTGGGGGCGGTTTAAAAACAGTGTCCCAACAGAAGAAATATGTTCTACCATGCCCTCAATCACATTGTTGGAAGGCCAAATGGGTGTTTAGGCCTTACTTACTGGTATCCATCCCTGTGGCCACCCTAGCAGTAGGTGAAGATTTGGATTGCCCCCTGACCAAGAGAAAATGAACTGGTGGAAGCAAAGCTTTGAGAAAGTCTCCACGGACAAAAACAACTCCGCCACCGGCACCGGCTGAATTAAACCTGGAATTGCTGCTTGATAGCCTCTTCTTAAGACTAGAGACTATGACCAAAGCCTTGTTAGTATCTGTAATCTCCAAGCTAGAAGGCAAAAACTTGACTCTTTTGTTTCCATACATAATAATTGTTTTTCGGGGGATGATATAGTAGCCAGAGGGAGGGGGGTGCTTGTCAAGTCCCTACTCGTCCGGAACACACACCCCAGGTCGATAGCAACCAAGCACATCAGGCAACATGTACTCAAGCCCAATTGGGTATGTCTCAACCTAGAAATACAATTACTGACTGTGCCCTGGGGGAGGTGGTCACTGAACCCCGGGCAGCCCATCAGGAAGCCCGGGAAAGTGTCAACGAGGACCCGCTATCTACACACACTTTAGTTCACCACAAACGGTTAACGTCTGCAAACAAATGCACACTTGATCTCCCACCCCAATCAGCGCCCTTGGTAGCTGGGCTTTTGGGGGTTCCCCCACTTGCATCTGGAAGTAAGGAAACCTCATTAGATCTGATACACAAGACCATTCACTGGTGTAATAACAATGTGACAAATGGCTCAAATATTACTCCAGACATCATCATGGCCAGAAGGGTTGGTTGGATCGGCCATGGGACTAGGCAAAATATCAAAGGGGATTGTATAATTGTCAACTTTAAGCATCCCATGCAAGCCAAGGCATTAGTAGATTGTCAACAGAAAAATGGTATCAAATCTAAAAGTTAAAATAGTCCCATTGCAAGCTTTTTGTCCTCTCAAACATTCCTCAATAAACTGCGACTGGTAAATGCCTGGTTGGCAGAGGCCGTTTAAGCTAGTTACATGCCCCCAAGAAAGCAGCTTAAACACTACATTACCACTAACAAATCGTTTTTTACCACTAGCTAACCCGCAGGGACTTGATGCAAATGATTGACTGGCTATGGTAGCGGGGGCAACACAGGTCAAGAATTTACAACCGTATGCTTACATTGAACCAATAACAGTTGCACCCACACCCCAAAGTTTGCTGGATAATCCTCCTAACTCTACCTCTATCCCAGTTATTTCCAATGATGCCTCTATGAAGGTATTGTCTTGGAATATAGCTGGGCTTAGGCCAAAGAAGGGTGATATTTCTTGGGTACACTTCCTTGCCAAACACCATATTATTGCTTTACAAGAGACCTGGGAACCCAATAATTGTTTTTATCTTGATGGCTTCGTCTCGTTTTGCAAACACGCAATTCCATCTAATATGGGTAGAGCCAAGGGAGGCTTAATGTTAAGTCTCAAACTTTGTTATAGGGCCAAACTGATTGATTCCCCATCACCCCACGTGTTAGCAGTGGAATTGTCAGGAAAGAACCTTACCACCCTGTTAGTGGTGAATTTGTATAATTCCTTTTCCAGGACTCATGAGACCGAACATCTCTTGGCCTTAGATGACCTAGTAAAAATGTATGGGGAATGCAGCCAGGTTTATTATGACACGCTAATTCTGGGGGATTTTAACACTCGAAAATGTTGCCTTAACTGTCCCTAAGTGTTGGAGGAGGAAGTCGATTCACAGGGGTCAAACCACTTTGAGCACACAGCATCAGGAACTTTCTTAGAAGGCCTCCTCTCTGTGTATAATTTGAATTGTTTACAACAGTCCGATAAGTCTGCCCTGGTCCCACCTATGTAGGTAATGGTAGCTCTAGTATAATTGATCATATTTTTTTATCTGCCTTATTAACTTCGGCTGTACAGACTTTTAACATTGTCTGTAATTGTTTTAGTGACCATTACCCTTTAATATTGTTTCTCCTCCTCTCTTCTGTCTTAAAAGGGGGGGCTGCGAACCATATTACTAATACAAATATCAGTACCAAAGACCTGGCGCGAAGGTTCAGATGGGAAAAGATCACTCCAGAGAGCTTCCTGGAGAACCTGTATACCAACTGTGCTTTGGAGCTCCAAGTATGTATGGACCCTGCACTACAGGATAGAGTTACCTTAGATGACTTTGATATCATTATTAAACAGGCGGGCTCTAATTTAGTGACTAAAACTAAAGTGAAATCCCCAAACTAAAAAGGTGGTTTGATGGTACTTGCTCAGCCGCCCATAAGGAGTTAATGAAGGCTGTTAAGCAAAAACCGAGGGACCCAATACTAACTAGGAGCTGCAGGAAGGCGTATAAATTAGCAGTTTATGAGAGGAAAAAACAACTAAGAGAGCATGCCTGGGAAGAGCTTGGTCAAGCTAGCATCCTGTCTGATAGCTCTAGATGTTGGTCTATAGTTAACAGTCCCCTTTTTTCAGGTGTATCAAACTCCAGCAAGGATTGCATAATACCTGCAGAGAAATGGATCCAGCACTTTGGCAGTATTTATAGTAACACCAATCTAGCAGAAGCCGTGGAACATATAGTTCCTGGACTAGTTAGCTCCCTTCTCCATCTCAGAACAGATGAGGTCTATAAAGCCATCATTTCAACATTGGGGGGAAAGACCCCTGGCCCTGATGGGGTACCAGCTGACCTTTACAAGGCAGAACACAAAGTCTGGGCCAAGATTTTAACGCATGTTTTTAATGCCGCATGTGCTTACGGCTTCTCCCCGTCATGGGCAAAGGCAGTCATTGTACCCATTTTTAAAAAGGGCCCCCGTGACGATCCAGCATGTTATAGGCCAATTTTGCTCTTAGATTCTGCGTCTAAAATTATAGGTAAGGTAGTTCTGGATCGCCTCACAGCCTGGCTTGATCACGCTAATGTTATTTCCGATCTCCAATATGGATTCAGGAAGGGGAAAGGGACACTAGATCAATGCCCTAATCTCCATTTGGTGATCAGGAAGTACACCGTTGCCAAGGGAGGTGTTCTGCTTCTGGCCTTCATGGAGCTAACCTCAGCTTTTGACCTTGTCAATAGGTCTGAGCTGTGGTTTATCCTTCGTGATATAGGGCTAGATGCAGAACTGATCCCCTTTCTGCATACTGCACATGCAAACACCACGGCTGCGGTACTGTTTAATGAAGACGGCAGCCTGACAGATTCTTGGCTAGTAAGAAGGGGGGTCCGGCAGGGCTGCATCTTGGCTCCCCTGATATTTACCCTATATATTAATGAATTGGGGGACACTTTAATATCATGCTGCAAGAACATGCCTAGGGCCAGGACCAAAATGATCCCCGCACTGCTGTACGCCGACAACGCGGTCTTATTGTCTAGAACTGAAAGGGGCTTGCAACAACTTCTAAATTGTTTTATAGATTTTATGAATTCACTAGATTTAATCACAAATTTTTTTGAAATCCCATGGAATGTCCATAGGCCCTCAAAAGGCGGCCAAGGCCAAATTTTTATTGTAATGGGGACAAATTAACTAAGGTACCCACGTTCCGATACTTAGGGGTACTCTTTGATGACCAAGGTACATGGTGTGCACAACGAACACTTAAAAAGAACATTCTAGCTAGAGCGACTGGGGCCACCCTGGACTTTGCAAAAAGACTAGGGTCAAAACCCCTCCCTGCACTTTTGAAAATCTATAACGCGAAATGTACTCCCATGGCTACGTATGAATGTGATATTTGGGGCTACAAGGACGTGAAGGGCATACAAGTGGTGGAGAATAATTTTATGCGCAAACTTCTCGGGGTCCCTGTAGCTACTCCTGTTTACTGTTTGCAAGAAGAATTGGGGATGGGGAATATTTCAGACCAGATTGCAGTTGCCCCATTGTTACGATGGCTCAGAATCTGGGCGCAACCTTCCCCAAATTAAAACCAACTCATAATTTCGGATTGTTTTGTGCTAGAGAGAGCCCTACACATCCCTTGGCTGAAATACATAAAGGAAGAGACAAAATGTCTTGGTTGTCCAGAATTGTTTTTGACTCCGAGGCCCCTGGGCAAGACCGCGATCATAGACTTTAAACAGCAGTTTGTGGATAGGCGGAAATGCCTCAGGGAGGAGGCGGAGTTAGTTAAACCTTCGATGAGAAGGTATGTTACATTGAGCCTAGGCCCTGCAGCTACAACCATATTTATCTTATGTCAACAAACCATACCATTGCTTTGTTTAGACAAGATTCCATTTAAATATGGTTACCTGGCTGCTGGTGTTCCCGAGAGGATATTTAAAACCTGAATTATTAAAACCTTGCCCTTGTGATAACTTCTCGGAACAAGATACCTTGCACCTAATGTTCTACTGTGCTTACTATGATTCTCTGCGCAGGCAGCACATTCTTCCTTTACTTAGAGATTGTCAGTTTGCCCAAGTGAGGCCAGCCCTGCTCTATCTACAAATGCTAGCCTCACCTATGGTTTGCTTTGGGGTCGCAAGCTTTTTAGTCGGGCCATTAGATATAGGACCAGACTATCGCTGTAATAGCAATCCTGTGTTGCTTGCTGGTTCAAATATGTCTTCTTTTTTTAACCAATACCTTGCATTTTTAAATGTGATATTAACTATGGACTTGGTTTACGATTCTAGCACAGTGCACTTTATATGATATAGTTTTTTAAAGGATTTTTAATATGAATATTGTGACTGTAATGCGGGACGACTCTATTTTAATGCATTTTGATGGAATGTGTATTTTTATAATATTGTACGCTTTTATGACTCTTGGCTGTCAAATAAAGTACTTTTGACTGACTGTGGATTTTTAAAATGTTCATGAAAATCGTGATCACTTATCCGCCATTAGATGATCAGAAAATGGGCAGCATTTTGTGTGAAAAATTGCAATTTTCTTGAAAATTGTGTTTTGTTAGGATCAATTCTGTTTATTGGTACAGCTAAAGCACCTTATGACACAGCATGTCGCCTACAACCCCTCAGGGCCAGCTGCATTCTGGTTTTATTCCATATCAGCTGCCTATATAGTGTTTTTTAAAACAAATAAGGCCAGATGTACAACGCTTTTTAACATGTGCAAACGGGTCTTAGACCCGTTTGCGCACGATAAAAAGCATGGGCCCATATCCAAACAGTATTTTGTGACTCGCAAATCAATTGCGACTCACAAAATACTGTTTTGCGTTTCGCTATTAGGAAGGGGCGTTCCCTTCCTAATAGCGACCGCAAAGGTATGTAACAATGTTTTGCGACCGCAATTGCGGGTGCAAAACACTCGCAAATAACCACCTACTGCAAGTAGGTGGTAATGCATTCGCAAATGGGAAGGGGTCCCCCAGGTTACCCTTTTCCCTTTGCAAATGCATGCAATATTATTTTTTCAAGGCAGTCAGTGGGATCAGGGACCACTGCCTGCCTTTAAAAAATGAAACAAAAACATTTTTTTTTTTTTTTTTAAATGCATCCCGTTTTCCTTTGAGGAAAACAGTCTGCATTAAAAAAACTGCTTTATTTAAAAGCAGTCCCAGACATGGTGGTCTGCTGAGCCCAGCAGGCCACCATCCCTGGGAGGGTCTGTCTTTCCCAGTGGGCTAGCAAATTAGGAGCCTCGCAATTTGTGACCCCAACGGGAATCCCAAACAGTGTTAAACACACTGTTGTACATACCAAATAGTGCCTCTCAAATGGCGAGTCGCAAAGGCAACGCAATTTACGAGCCGCTATTTGGCAGGTCGTACATTTGGCCCATAATCTTGCAAAATTACTTTTTACTTAAAATATAGTATATGAACCTCGAGTGCTCATTGGCAAACAATGGGCACAGCAAGTTTACACTGCCCACTAAGGGTTGGGCACAGATCCTGGGCATAGGTCAGGGGCCATGACAAATCTACTCTGCACATGTCAAAGTTTCTTTCTGAGTGGGAATTGACTGCCCATGGGCAGGTCGGAAGTAGGGCCTGGCTATGGTCAGGCCTTGTAGCCATCATCTGCTGTGCACAGCCATAGCCTGTGTATTTGGACACCAGCAATCAGTTGGGCACAGGGTCAGGCTGATGGGCCAGACCCTACAGGCAAACCAAACTTGCTCAGCCAAAGAAATTCACGGAAAAAAGCAGTTAAAAATGAATAACTGGTTAGTGCAGTGTTTACCAAACTGTGGCTCACGACCCCCTGGTGGGTCATTAGCTGGTTTATGGTGGGTCACAAAAGTCTAAGCAATAAATAAAAATGACTTAAAATTATGTATTTATCTTGTCACATTTGTTGAGCTTCAAAGACAGAGGTCAAATGTAAGGCTATGTCATTTCTCAAATTGCTGCTTTTTTTTAGCATGGGGATTGATTTTTACAAACTCATCTCACTTTGCAATCAGAGAAAGAAATGTGAAGTGAATTATGTGACAATCTTGCTGGGATTTAGGAAAATCCTGTAGGATGTAATTTTTGGAAACCCACAACAAAATGTAAACATCTGTAAATGAAAAGAACACATTCAACATTTAAGAAAGCAAAAACGAAGCACAATTTTCTGTAATTTTGAAGCGTGATGGAAACAAAAATTTTAATAAGATCAAAACAAATCCAGATCCTTTACTTGGTGAGACACAAATGATAAACATTCACTGAAGCCCGATTTCCACTCATTGTCATTTGTATGCAATTTAGTTTTATCATTTAAACGGTACGTCTTTGCAAATTTACCGCCCATTTCAATGGAAAATGTGCTGTCTGTAAATGACAAGGTGCTACCTCACAATGCTTTAGTTGCATTAAAAAATCACTCACCTCAAGTCCTTAAAAGCTAGGTAGGTCGTGAAGGTTTGTTGTTCTAAAAAGTGGTTATCAAATGTTTGGGAGCCACTGGTTTAGTGGGTTCAAACCTGAAACCCCCCAGAAATTTCCCAGTTATTTTTTCCCACATGCGCAATGAACTCCGTATCTCATGCCATCACCATACTCAATGCACTACTTTGCCAATGGCACAGAAAACAAGGCTGTCTACAGAGCAAAACATGGCAGGTGGGGTGAGTTGTGGTTTGCTTTTTGTGTATTGCACACCATATTTGGAAAATTTCAGGTCGTTTTTGGAGTTGAATACTCTGAAGCATCACTAACATTTAACAGTGTTTGTTCAGTAAATATACATTTATGCATAAGCACATTGGTCGATTTGTATGCAGATATGGTTACTAAGGCGATTCTTGGAAGATGATCTGTTCCTTTAAGTAGTTTTGTATGATGCAAGCAGAGGTATTGAGCAAATTTCACTCAGGAGTGTTCCATTAGAGTTGCCTTATTACGCAAATAGAATGAAACCTAGCATTGAACATGGAGGATTTGCTTGTTCCTGTGAGGGCGTTCTTGGTTGAATGCAGGTTGCTAGTTGGCACGTAAAAAACAGTGCTACAATTTAAAGAGAATGAGTGCCGGTGCCCAAAGCTCCGCTCCGGTGGAGCTAGTAGAAATCGGCATACACAGTACCTAGCCTTTGTAGTGTTGGATTTACCTTAGGTCTCTTTAGTCCATTACCAGAAACTTCTGCCCCGATATCCTTCACGGTGGTCCCTGCTTTCTCCCTCTTTATCAGTTTTTCTGTGTTTCTCTTCCGCACGAACGGCCCCTCTGCTAAAGTGGAGGAGCTTCGCCCCACTTAAATGGCCCCCAAAGCCCCAGAGATTAAAATTAGAATGGTCATTTATTACCATTTTATTTTTTATCCTCCCATCCTGAACCAAGTGTCAGGACGGGGCGTGGCCTGCTAAGTGGCAGCAGGGAGGAGTGGTGGGCAGAGGGCTGCCTGTGCACTGTCTAAAGTGCTCAGGTCTCTTTGACCAGCTGTCTTGAGATGGCCAGCCAGACATGCACTCTTTATACCTCTCAGCCCAGCTGTCTTGAGATGGCCAGCCAGACATGCACTCTTTATACCTCTCAGCCCAGCTGTCTTGAGATGGCCAGCCAGACATGCACTCTTTATACCTCTCAGCCCAGCTGTCTTGAGATGGCCAGCCAGACATGCACTCTTTATACCTCTCAGCCCAGCTGTCTTGAGATGGCCAGCCAGACATGCACTCTTTATACCTCTCAGCCCAGCTGTCTTGAGATGGCCAGCCAGACATGCACTCTTTATACCTCTCAGCCCAGCTGTCTTGAGATGGCCAGCCAGACATGCACTCTTTATACCTCTCAGCCCAGCTGTCTTGAGATGGCCAGCCAGACATGCACTCTTTATACCTCTTAACCCAGCTGTCTTAGACACCTGGGTTGAGAGCAAGTGCAGGCCTCTCGTGCGCTGGGGAGTGCCAAGAGAGGACGCTTCCTCCAATCCCTGCTTAACAGCATGTGAGCAGCTCCAGGATTGGTCAAGGGAGTTTGCTGGTGCCCGCACTGCAGTCAACGGAAGAAGAGGTCCGGAGCTGAGGACATGTTCAGTAAGTGTTTAATTTTTTATTTTTTTATTTTATTTGTTCCCCCCCACCCCCCTTCTTATATGCCATCCGCCCCTGCGCCCCCACTTATTTTCCATTTGTGTGCTTTTCTCTGATGAGGACAAACAAGTGCCGGTCCACAAAAATTAGTGCCATGGGCCCCACAGGAACCACCTCCACTGAATCAAATAAAGTACTGGCAGAAACTCAACATTACAGAGGGGTAGTGCAGGGGGAAGCGGTACAGTGTACAGGAGACACTCACCTTCTGCTCTGTTCTACCAAGTGTGTAAAACGGAGAGGCCGACAGCAGCAGTTTGAACCCCGAAGGTCACATTTGTTTGCATGACATCAATTTCATCTAAAAATGCCTGGTGCCACCAACTCACTTGACAACCTATTGATATTTAGATTTTCCCTGCATGCCTCAGTCTGGTAGATTAGCTGGGCCCAGATGAAAAGCCTTTGACAAACTCCCTAACTCTTATACTCGTCTTGAATACAGAGCACTTTATTTTTGAGAATTTGAAATTACATTGCACTCCCAGCACAGTTGTGAAAGGACATTGGCAAACATGTTTTGTCTCTGGAAATATCATGAACAGCTTGGATCGGGCCTTTTCGGCCCCTGATCACTTCCCTGCGCTAAATGATTTTCTCTTACATTAAAGTGCAGCCTGCATCGGGGCCGCTGTATGGCCCGGTAATCTTAGAGCAGCCATTTTGCACATTCCGATCCCATTATGTGACATTGTTACGGAATAAAGGCGGGTATTATGTTGCTGCCATAAAGGGCAGAAGTGGCTTGGATTTTATCTGCTGAACGAATCAATCTGGATTATGTCAGCTGAAAAGAATCGTGAACCGCTGTCTCCAGCAGATGGGGTTTTTTTTTTTTTTTTTTTTTATGTATCTGTTGCTTTTAAATACACCAGCTAATATAATACCTCGTGGTGACTGAAAAGTAGTTTTCTTTCTTTCTTTTCGAGCGAAGACCACGGCAATTATCGTTTCAACATAAGGTATTAGATCAGTTGGGAACCCGGTGCCTTTTCCTAAAGTTAATACAGTGTTGTATTAATCTGACTTGACAGGCGTCCCAGGCTGTGGGAAAAAGGCTGAACAAATAACGAGAAAAAAAGATTCGGGAAAAAAAAGCGCAGTGGGCGGGGCTTGGCAGAGGATGTGAGCTATTCATCAACCACTCAGCAAGGATGATGGAAATAATAAGTCCTTCTAAAAGAAATGGCAATGTTTTTTTTTTGTATTTTTTTTTTTTTTTTAGGGAATCGTTTAGAATTTCTTTTTTTTCCTAAAGGAAGTACTTTTAACAAAAGGCCTAGTTTATTCGCCGGTTCACTATAATCAGCATATATTTAAGTCTGAAAAGTTCTCCGTTAAACAGATTAATATTTCAAGTCATAATTAACTCAAACAATTGAGGCCTATTCCCTGTCCGCTTGTTTTTCGCATTTTTATGTTTCATATAATCCTGGTCCCAAATTGAAGCCTTCTTCCCCCGTCCCTCTTAATGTCACCAAAGAAGCAGCCAAAACAGCTAATGCGTCGTTTTACGAATGATGCCAGGCCACAAACTTTTAACTTATTCGAAATAATATCATTGTGAGTCGGGTATTTCAATTCAGGGGCATACAAACTGAAACAAAAGATGCGCCCCGTGCCCCCCGCTGTCTCCACTCAGAGGTATTCGCAGAGAAATGTAAGGGCTATTCTGTTCGTGGCTGGGTACCGGATGGCAACATTTCTATCTTGCTAATTTAATGCCACCATCTGTAAAGTTCTAGATTTTATAATACGACTAAGCTGTTTTTAATCTATTTTTACTGCCATGTTCTGTCCTGAAATGTCAAAGAGCGCGGAATAGGTCTTAGAATTAACATGACTGTTAAGAAACTTGGCAAGATGTTTGAGCAGCTTGTGACATTCACAAAATACAAAGGAGACTGATGAAATTACCATTAATGTATGCTTCCAGACACTCTAATAACCTCTACGTCCGGGCTCAGGGAACGTAAAGTTAAAAAAGGATGTTTTATGTTGACGCCTTTAAGCGCAGATCTGTTTTGTGAAAAGAAATTTCCATATGAAAGGCATTTTGCTAAAAAGTAATGCTGTAATCCCCTCTCTGGAACCGACAACAGGCTTAGCGTCGCGGGTCAAATGGGCATATGGCGGGTAGCCGGTGCCAGTTCTGCTTTAGGGCTTTTCATTTTGATAAAGCTGGTTTGTAAAGAAAAGCAATAATAATTTTGGGGAGTACGAGGGATTTTTTTTTTCGGTTTAGGGTTGTGTCATACATTTGTTTATCTGGATTACTGAGGTAACACGGCGCGGCCCTTCCGGTTCTTACATAATGGAGACTTAAAACGCGATATGTCCCAAAAAAGAGTGTCAGACGTGGCTTTTCAGGAAACGCAGTGGCTGGAACACGAGCTTTACTCGGTCATGGTGCTTCACCCCACCGAGGCCTAATGCAGGATTTGTAGAACAGGGGCTTTGTAGATTTGCTATTCTTGCGACACGCAGGCCGGTGGGAGGTGCTTCTCTCCTCGCTGTGCATAGTGGGAGTAACGGGTAAAAGAGACAATAGAAGCCAATACTCGGTGTTGTCAAGAAACTTGCGCCCCCCCCTCCCTGCAAAGTGCGTGGAGGGGCCCCCCACGCTCTGGACCCAGTCAGGAGCTCTCATGCCCGACCGTGCACAGTGCTGGAGGGGGCACCATGGAGCTCGCCCCCCCCCCCCTCCAGGAAGAGCTCTGGGGGTTATTGTTACGCCACTGTCAATACTGGACGTGGATTCACAAGACACCTTGTCAAGGTATCGCTGTTCCGAAAAGTTTTAGGACTGTCTCTGTTCAGTTGCTGCATTGCACACGCAGAAGTCTCTGGAATGCATGTATGTTGCACATAAACATGCAAACAGAAGACAGAGTACTGCCTGATACCACACCAGCATGCTTTGCATTTTAAATTATTTTTTCTTAAAATTATTTTGGGTCCCGTGCTCTCCATGCCACTGGAATATAGCTAGCCTGGCTGAAGAGGGGTGAAACCCCGAAACCGGTCCTAGGATGCTTGTTTCCAGTCCAGGGAGGACCTGGCTTGGCCGTTAGGGCTGGACTGTTCCCATGAGGCACAGGGTCAAGACTGATTTGCATATGGCTGGGTTCAAAATGGAATTGCATGGTGAGCAAAAAAACGATGGATTTAAGCCCAGATCTCTGTACTGGAGTGAATGTATGACATTGTTCTGCATTCTGTCCATCAACTGTTGTTTTTGCATTTGTCACCCCCAGTGGGACGGGTATGCCCAGACGTGGGTCCCGTGCTCTCCATGCCACTGGAATCTAGCTATCCTATCTGAAGAGGGGTGAAACCCCGAAACCGGCCCGAGGATGCTTGTTTCCAGTCCAGGGAGGACCTGGCTTGGCAGTTCAGGCTGGACTGTTCCCATGAGGCACAGGGTCAAGAGTGATTTGCATATGGCTGGGTTCAAACTGGAATGGCATGGTGAGCAAAAAAACGATGGATTTAGGCCCAGATCTCTGTACTGGGGTATATGTATGACATTGGTCTGAATTCTGTCCATCAACTGTTGTTTTTGCATATGCTGCATGTGAGCAGCACCAGGATTGGGCAAGGGAGTTCCAGCATCCAGATCCTGCAAAGAAGAGATCCTGAGGAAGGACGTCACGTTGGGTAAGTTTTATTTTATATGTATATATTTTTTTAATTTTAAGTTTGCACACCACAACAGTGCAATTTACATCTCTGGTGTAGCTGAGTTACACATCATTACACTGCCATTGTTACAAGAGTTCACAGATTGTCTGTAAACAGAAGTAATCCTCTTCCTAGGTCAGTGGGTGAGGAGTGGTGGTCAGCGCCAGGATGCCCGTAGGATTGCAGTGCGCTCTATAAATGCTATAAATAAATAAATTAAAGGTGGCATGGGATATTGATGTATTAGATTTTGGTATACGTGGGAGATTGAGTATAAGAAGATGTATTTTGAGTACTGGTTTGAGTTCTGGAAGTGATCGACTCAGCTGGAGACGTAGAGGGGCATCATTTCAATGTCTGAGCACAGATTGAGAAAATATGTCAGTGGTTTCTCTCTTTTTGCTTTGTTCTCTGGTTGCGTCAATCTTGTGTTTGTCCCCATTTATGTCAAGTTCCTCCAGAGACTGACTCTGTCTTAGAGAGGGTGAGCACTGTTCAGATGACATCTGCCTTGTAGATAATGTATTGGAATATTAAATCTATCCTGGCTGGGAGGGGGAGGTTCTTCATTGTAGCTTCTTCAGAGTTATGACCCTGTTTCCGGTTGCCTTTTATGAGATGTGCCAGCTTTGGGAAGCGAGGTGGGGCTACTCTACTGAAGGACGAGGGAAGGGGTGAAGTGGTTTTCACTCCCTACGTGTGCATGAATGTTTGGCTGGAGGTCTCGGGCCGGCAAAACGGTCAGGCACACATAGCATGCTTTCTACCCAGACTGCATTACAGCCTGGGTAGAGAACATGCCCAGGCCCCCATTCCCTGTCTGAGTGCCGAACCACAGCATTGAGACCAATCCCACCGCTGCATTGCAGCATTGTGATTGGCTCAGGAAAGCCTGGGTGTTTCCGGTGTCCTTCCTGTTCCAGTTCCGGCTGTTCTGGAGTGGAGAGACGCAACGAGGACGGCGCGGTTTGCGGACAGGAGGTAAGTTTTACGTTTTTTTAATTTAACCCCTTTACCCCCCCCACCCCACCTCTTTGCCCCGCCACCCCAAATCAGTGCCTGCGGCAACTGGAAGTGCAGCATAGTGTGCTGAAGTGTTCAATGGGGCAAAAGTAATGTCTGGAAGACAAGTATTTATTTTGATCATATACACATTCTAGATAGAAACTTTTTGATTTCTTTTGATTGCTATTCTTTGTTTGACTCTGAAAGGAACTTTTGATATGACCTGTTCTTGCCTGTTTCTATGACCTTTGCCATTTGCAAGCAACATGAATGCATCTGAATGTAGTAGAAATTCATTTAATTATGTTTTTACTGCTTGTTTTTATTAATTACCTCTCAGTATATAAGATTACATGCTGTATTTTGTTTTTGGGGTAACAAAACACAATAAAAACATTTGAAATAAGTAATAAATATGTTTTTACTGCAACTTTGGCCGTAATGGGCTTTATTACACATGTGGAGTGTGGATACAATTAATTACAAAAAACCTGGGGGTGGTAGTTAGATGCTCCTACTAGCAGAATTTCCCACTATTTGGCAGCAACCACCAGTCACTACCGATGGGCAGCTTGTGTGTGGGATGGATTTGCAGGGGGCAAAGCCCTAAGCAGGCCCAGTCCTGTCCTCTTACTTACTATCAGTTTTAAAGTCTGCATTCCACATTTGAAAGTAGGCGAACAGACATTACCTCGTCGTCCTTCTTCCCCGATTGAGTCCTTACCTATGAGATAACATCTCCTCCCTGCAGACTTCGTTCCCTAGCTAATTCAAAAATATTTCTCCCAATATAGCTGCCATTACTCATCTGTCACTGCAAAGGGGAAAAAGTCACTCAGCCAGTTGAATCTGAGGGTTTGGCTGATGAAAGGTTGATGTTGCTAGCTCAAGGTTGTCCCTCAGAGGTGTGGAATCCATTCAACAGTCCTTTCTGCCTTCTAACTATAAATCATACAGTCGACATTGTGGAAACTTTGAGAAATGGTGTCAGTCTAAGCATATATAGCCACTTCAATGTGAGCCAATCGGGATCCTGGATTTTCAGAGGGATGGGTTTCTCTTTGAGTTGCCAGACTCCACCAATAAAGCACTGTGGGCAGCAATGCAGGTTTTTGGGGGTAAAGAGGTAGTAGGAATTGCTCCACTGGTTTCTAGGCTATTGAGAAGTTATTCTCTTCAGCGCCCTGTTATCTGTTTCCCGGTTCCTCCTTGGGAATTTTCCCTGGTTCACGTTTTGACGGGTGGTCCATTTGAACCTTTTGAATCTGTGGAACTTAAGTACCTAACACAGAAGGTGGTCTTTTTGGCAACAATTTGTTCGGGGTGAAGGGTAGGTGAAATTGGTGCCATACTGTCAGTGTCCCTTACATTAATTTTTGTCCAGACAGAGTGGTTGTGCACCCAAGTTCAGTTTTTTCCCCCCAAATTCCATCATCTTTTCACTCTTCACAGGACATTGTCCTTCCTTGTTGTCACCCAGGTCCTTCCTTGGCTGAGGAGGATTCTTTACATTCTTTGGTTGTACACAGAGCACTTTCTATTTATATGCATAGAACATCATCATTTTGCAAAGCCGACTCATTGTTTGTCACTTTTGGGATAGGAAATAAGGGGTCACAACCTTCTACATCGACTCTTTCACAAAGGATAAAATCCACTTGGCTTACGACATATCTCACAAATCCATTCCCTCCCATGTCACGGGTAGATCTACCAGGGGAATGGCAACCTCATGGGCTTCATTTAAAGCGGCATCACTGAGGGAAATTTGCTGTGCAGCCACATGGCGTTCTCCTCATACTTTCCTTTCGCATTATAGGATTCACTTGGGAGAAGGTTGTTCTACTTCATTTAGGGCTCATGTTTTTTCAACAGTGTCTTGAAAATGAAATGATGATTGTTAACTCATTCATTGGGTTGTAATTCTATTTACCTTATTAAATCTTTCTGCATGTATATTGCAATATGGTGTTTTATGAATTTGCAAGAATAATCAATCAGTGTTGCTTGGGTATTTCTCACAGGTAAGGACTGGATCGGCGAAGATGGACGAGGAAGTAATGCACCGGTTTCTTATCGGGCATCTTAATCACTCCAAGTCCAAGTCTTCCCAGATAGAGCCCCGCCCCCCCTCATCTCCCCCGAGGAGGATTGATTATAGTCCATTGTACTTTTGTTTCTTGTCTGCTTGGTAATAACAGGAAGTAATGTGAGACTTCTTCTCCTTTGTAGTGGCAGCTGGTTAACAGCGGCCACATTGGTGGATTAAAAAAAAAACTAGCTAGGGAACAATGTCTGCAGAGAGGAGATGTTATCTCACAGGTAAGGACTGTTTCAGGGAAGACTTGTACTTAGAGTAATGAAGATGAACAGTAAGTAACTGGCGCATTCTTCACAATAAGATTAATATTTGGTATGGTGGTTTTTACAGGGGCAATTGACAGATCTCCTGAGACCTGTTTGCAATATCCATGGGGACAGGATCAGTTACCTGAGAAAAGGCAGCATAGCCTGATGGCCTAGTGAGAACATCACACATCCATCCTGTTGAGACTGTTCTTTACTTTAGTGCAGGTAATAATCAAAAAAGGATACACAGGCATACACCCAGCAAGAGAAGGGTACTGGTGTTTTTTCAAACTCCTAGCAATTTATATATATATTTTAATTTTTATTTATGTTGCCATCATACAAATAACAACAACAAACAGCATATGGCTTGCTGAAATTACAATTCCTGTTCACCACCCAACAGCTGGCATAGTGATCATTCAGTTACATTATATAGTTGAACTGCTCAGACATTTTCCCCATCTGTCAAAGGTTGTTCCCTCAGTCTCAAATAGCCCATAAGTGAGTCCCAAATGTCCTTGGGCATTGATGTTGTTGGCAGCTCCTCTGCATGCATTTCCAGGTTCTCCTTACAGTACACTAAGTCTTTTACCCAAGGCTCAGGAAGGGGGGCCGCCCTGCTCTCCCAGCTCATCCCCACCCCCCTCTTTGCAAGAAGCAACGCAATTTTGATAAACTTCCCAGTTGTACCTTTAAGATGGAGCGTTATACACAATAGACATGCTTTTGGGCAACACTGCAATGCAACGTTGATCATAATTTGTAGCCGAGATACTACCTCAACCCAGAACTTGGGTACCCACTGACAATCCCACGCCAAATGCATGAAGTCTGTACCCTGTACCCTGCACCTCTTGCATTCATCAGATTCCCTGAGACCATATTTCTGCAGCCTGACTGGTGTATAGTAAACTTGGTGTTAATATTTGAAATGGATGATGTGAAGGTTGACATTCAGCGTCAGGGCGTCAGTAAGCTAGCAACTGTAATCCCATTCTTTCTACGTGAGCTGGGGCTGAATTTTTTCATTCCAGCGGGCTAGGCTTCTATTAGTGGTTGGAAGACTTTCATCCCTAACCTCTCTGTATAACTTGGTGATTACTTTAAGTCTTGTTTGAATTGCAAGTAGTGTCTGCAGTGCTTGTAGTGTCGGCGGCTCATCTGGGAAGGTGTGGTACAGAGCCTGTACAGCCGCCCAAAGTCTGCAGTATGTGAACATGAACAGTGGCATCTTATAATGTATGTATTGCTGCACTTCTGGCATGAGGAAAGTGCTGTTTGGAAACAAATCTTGCATTTTATATATACCTGCTTCCCTAAGAGAATGTATAGCCCCTTCTTCCTGAGTGGCCGATATACAGGGTATACAGTGGAAGTTTCGCTGCTGAGCAGCCTATGGCCTGCCAAGCTGAAATTGTACAGTCAATGGTAGTGATTTCAATTTTAGATGTTCCTCGTTTGGAGTGCAACAATATGCTGTGTAGAGGAATTGTGTGCGCATCTCCATCTTCCACCGCTACATGTGGAATAAAAGCATGAGGATTATACTAGTAATGCGCATATTGTGCTTGAGCACAGAGATAATACAAATACAAAGCTGGTACGTTAAAACCTCCTTTTTTGTATTCCAATATAAGTGTATCCCAGCCCACCCGGGGTTGTCTGCCATCCCAAACCAGTTTCATCAATTGTGAGCGTATACTCTTAAACTAATTGACTGGGCAGTTTGATTGGTATATTGCTAAATAGGTACCAAAAACTTGGAAGCACAATCATCTTAATGAGAGCAATTCTATCCGCTAGCGGCAGCCCGATCAACCTTGCCACCTGGTGTTCTAGCTTGCTATATGCTTTGCCATCGTTTTCTCTTGCAACTATGTCTGGGTCATGATGAATCCATATGCCTAAATACTTCACGGGGTCGACAGCCCACTCAAGGGGAAACTCCAGGGCATGTGGGGCAGTGTTCTCTGTCAAAGGCACTACAATCGATTTGGTCAAGTTTATACAAAGTACCGAGAAGCGCCCAAATTGAATGTATTCCCGTAGTATAGGCGCAAGGTACCTCTGAGATTCCCTGACAAACAATACCATATCATCAGTGTATAACCAGATGCTGACAGGCCGCAGTGCAAAGCACAGAGCTGAGTCCCTATGACGCTGCCTGATGATGCAGGCCAAAGGTTCCAGCAGTACTGAAAATAGGAGCGGCGATAGAGGGTGTCCCTGCCTTGTCTCCCTGCAGATCTGTATAGGATCCGATGTCAGACCCTCTATCCTTACACATAAAGTTGGGTCAGTATATAACAGCGCACCCTGCTACAGTAGAACACAGGGAGTCCCATTTTTTGCAATGTCTGAAGCATATAACTCCACTCAATGGAATCGAATGCCTTGGCCGCATCTAGCAGGACTACCACCGCTTTGAGTTCAAGGTTTAATACATGGTACAAAGCAAAAATCGTGTGAAGGTTATGCGACGTGGATCTTTGCGGTACAAAACCAGATTGGTCTGGTAGGACCATATTTGACAGCAGGGGCTGGAGTCTAGCGGCAAGTATCTTTGACAAAACCTTAGCATCTATGTTGATGAGTGACCACGGGTGATATGATTCGCTCCTGGAAAGTACCTTATCTTTCTTTAAAAGAGCAATAATCAGGGCTTCTCTGAGCATGGGCTATCTTTTTCATAGGCCTCCTCATACATTGACAGCAAATGAGGCACTAACTCGTTTGTGGATTCTTTGTAAAATTTGCTTGTAAGTCCGTCAGGCCCCGGCGCCTTCCTGTTTGGGAGAGCCTGAATCGTATCTCGAATTTCCGATGCCTCTATCTGTTGGAATACGTAGTCTCGTTGGCTGTCTGACAGCCAGGCTAGATCAAAATCCGCTAGGTATTTGTTCAGCTCACCCAGATCAGCACAGCCCTTTACGGTGTATAGATCTGCGTAAAACTTCTGGAATAGTGCTGTGATTGCATGTGGTGTGAAGTGACCCTTCCCCGAGTCATCAGTAATCTGAGTTATAGTGTGGTGGTCATGCCTCGTCTTTACTCTAACTGAAAGGTTATGACCTGGCCTACCACCTTCCCCATATGCCCGTGCAACATGTCTCTTCGACAGGTATCTCAACTCATCTGCCGCCAGTTCGTTATATTCAGCCACTAATTCTTTAATGTTTGTCAGTGTGTCAGAACACGGAGAGGCTTCCTGTTCCTTTTCAAGCTGTTTTAGAGCAGTCTCCACCCTCGAGAGCCGACCCCTGATATCCCTTAGTCGGTCTGCATTAGTGCTGATGCAGGTCCCTCTGATTGTGGCTTTAAAGGCCTCCCAGAGTGTGGCAGCTTCACTGACCGACCCCTTATTAAAACTGAAGTATTGTTGAATAGCTTCCCTGATCGTAGCCTTGTAAGTTGGGTCAAGCAACGCCTCGGACCTAGATCTCCATGTGAACTGACGGGGAACACTGACCAGGATGTGCAGAGTGAGCTTGACCGGGTTGTGGTCTGACAAAGTTCTGGGTAGCTTATCTATGTTTGACACCCATGCATTGGCACCCCTGCTAAGTAACCAGTAATGAAGTCTTGACCAGCTTATGTGAACGGTGGATGTGCATGTGCCTTCCAGCATGTCAGCATTCCAGATCCTCCATGTGTCCAGAGGCCCAAACTCTTCCATCCCTTTCCTAATAATGTGAGCAGCTTTGGAGAATGCCCCCTCTGTTGACTTGACTTATCCTTGGAGGGATCTAAATGTGTGTTGTGGTTGCCTCCCCATATTATTTCTGATTCTGACCACTAACGTAGCACATTCATTAAGCTCATGAAAAAATTGGGTTAATCCGTGTTGGGCCCATTTACGTTCACTAAAGTGAGGGGTGCCCCATGGATCTTGCCGTGGACTATGGCATACCTACAACTATCGTCTACCACTGATTTGATCAGAGTGAACGGGGTTCCTTTCTTGAGAATAAGCCTGCATATGATGAGTATGAAGAAGCCAACCGGTACTCTGCCCAGTGTGCGCCCATCCTGACCTCAGTGTGCCTAATCAGGTGCGTTTCCTGAAGGAGAGCTACCTTGATATGGTGTCTGTTGAGTTGGGCTAGTACTTGTCTAATTTACTTGGGGGAATTCAAACCACGAACATTTCATGTCATACACGATAGTGACACAATATCTACATTTGCTACACCAGCCATCTAATAAGTCAGGCACAGAAACGGCAACCAGAGGCGAACATCTACAAGAAAGGTTTCTCCATGACAGTAGCAAGCCATATGAAACAGTCCCAAGAACCCCCTGCCCCCCAGCCCACCCACAGCAGCATCCCAAACATGCTGAAGACAAAGTAGTCCAGGTCCCAGCCCCCATCCAAAGAACCATACTTGACAGTTCAAGAGAGAATGAAAATGGGGATCACCTACTGGAGCGTCATCAGGAGCCCAAACAGCCTTCTTACCAGAGGGGGCCAGGCGAGGCAGGACCCAATCAGCCCCACGGATTGCATGTAAGAGCCAGCTGTGTGTCCAAGTGTATTACCTCAACCCCTTTTTGTCGGCCAACACTCATAATCATTCCGAGTCCTCCACCTCTTGCAAGCAATGAGCGTGTTTCATTCTCACAGTTGTTTTCAAGAATTCCTGTGCTGCTTTAGGGAAATGTAAGTGTTTGTGTTGTCCATCATATTCAAACTGCAGCTTGGCCTGGTACAACATGGTGTGAGTGATGTTTACCTTCTGCAGTTGTTTTTTGACTGCTTGGTACTCTCTCCCTGCCGCTTGCAATGTGGCTGTAAGGTCCGGATAGAAGGTGACTTGGAAGCCCTGGTAATTTAGATCCGCTTTCTCCCGGGCCTGGTGGAGGATCGCATCCCGATCTCGGTAATTGAGCAGTTTTGCTATTACCGGCCTGGGGGGTGCACCTGGGGGCGGTCTCACTGTAGAGTTCTATGAGCGTGCTCAACCACCAGCATCGGTGAAAAACCCTCCCGGCAAACAAATCAGTGAGCATCATCTCCAGATACAGCTCCATCTTACTGGTGTTCATGGTCTCCAATATGCCAACGGTAAGCACATTGCTACGCCGGGAGCGCACTTCCAGGTCTTCATTTTTAGCTTGAATAATATTGAAGAGCTTTTCCATTTCAGTGCATTTGCTGGTTGTGGCTTGCACACCGTCCTCCACATTGGACAGTCTGTGCTCCACTTCCGCAATTCTCGAGGCTTGTTTGTCTAGTTTGAATTCCATGGAGTCCATGCTCTGGTTTAGGGTGTCCATCTTGCTGTCTATGGAGAGAAGGCTCTGCTGCATGGCCTGTAGCGTCACCGCGAGTTGTGTGGTGCCCAGTGCAGCAAGGTTTTGCTCCTGGTCATCCTGGTCGCTCTATTTGGTTTTCTGTGATTTTTTCACCTCGAAGGTGAGCCGAGGCTGTCCCATATTAGGCTTGCCCGTTTGTTTAGCTGTACCACCTTCGTAATCCAAGGTAGTGTCTTTTGTGAGCCAGACAGAGGCCTATGTCTGTTCATGTGCAGCTCAGATCAGCACAACAACCCATCCGCCTCTGCCAATGCAAGAACATGAATGGGGGCCACATGTTTCATGTTCTAAGCATGATTCTGGTCCCAGGCAATACCCGCAGCCCACAGCAAGGTCCCAGTTTCCCCTTTCGGCTATCTTTAGCCATGTATCGAGCGCACCCCCAGCTTAGCACATGCCAGCAATATTTTCAAGACTTCGATCCTCCTGTGCCATCAGCAGCCTTATCGCAGCTCGGGGGGAGTGAGAGGATTAATCTGCAATGTAATCGTCCCCTGCCTCCTATTAGCCCTGGGAGCCCCTCAGCAACGCTTGGTGATCAGTGGGAGTCTGCAGTAGTTTCAACCGCCGTCTCACACCGTATCATTTCAGGCCTCCTCACAGATCAAGAAAATGGCACCATCGCTGAGTATCTTGCCTTTTATCTGCCCTGCGTGCACCATTGTAAATCCTCTGAGTGCATTACTTTTGCTCCCGGGCTTACCAGCAGCGTCAGATCCCACTGCAGCTGCAGCACCGGTGCGCATCTTTCACTCGTGGTCGACTCACCCGCAAAGACCGAGCTCCGCCAGGTAGGCCCAGGCAGTACAGAACTGGCGGTCTCGTCCTGGCACTCTCATCCGGAGCTACACACTGCCGGCGGGTCAGTTAATGAGCCACGGCTCCCCAGCACAGACCGCAGCCTTCACCAGCGCTCCTCGGCCGCAGATCTTAAGCTCAAGCTGCTTAATTACGTTGCGCTCACCGTCTGGCACGTTGGTTGGTTTTCAATGCGGAGTCCCGGGTCCAACTCAGCCCTTTAGCACACTACGCTCGTTCACAGCTTCACCACAGCACTCGCAGATTTCTCCGGGCTGTTTTGTTGCAGCAGGCACACTTTGCACGCTCGAGTCTTGTTTTTGAGCCTTAAGATGACTGATTAGAGGATATTAATCGGATATTGTTCACCTGGCCAGCGGAGCTGCACTAATGTGTGGCCATCTTGCTTCGGGCTCTCTAGCGCCCCCTAGCAGTTTAGATTCTTGCCTCTCTGATCTGCAATATATAGTTTTCCTCCAATCTGCAAAATCCATACAGTAGCTTGGATCATCGTGCATAACAATTCCGCTATTACAAAAACAGAGGTAATTCATTTTGCACCATGGTTGCCAAGCCATACTTGCCAGCCACAGAGTAGGTGTGACATCAGTGATCAGGTGACACACCATATAGCACGTTTCCTTTACAGCAGGCGCGTTCTTTGTGCCATGGTCATTCAATTTCAAACATAAATTCCAAAACAAGACAATTTCACAGAAAAACTATGAAGTCTTGCCCTTTCCTATTCCACTGGGAGCGGCCCGTGCAGGTAAGAATGGTTGGGCCGGGTTGGGGGTATTCGACAGACAACCACACGGGAAAATTAAATAAATAATTAATTTTCCCTCATCGTATGTCGAAATCCCACCCCACCTGGCCCCCACCGCTCTTACCTGCACGAGACTCTCCTGCATCACACACTCTCTGTGCAATGACTCGTGACGCCTGCATACGGGTGGCGTCACATACCTAAAATACTGGGGAAGGACGACATTGTAGTAACATATGTCCACAGTGATGATGGAGACTCCCTCTCTGAAGCCTTTCAGTGAGTGTATTTACCATTGACTAAAGGTTCAAATAATACATAAATCTAAGCAAATATTGCCCAAAGTGGGTATAACCTTTTTTAGTTCAAAGAGTAAGCACCAAATCTCAGAGTGACGTTGTATTCAAAACCAACTCAAACAAAAATTGTGACAGGGACACTTGCAACTTTCTAAAAACCACTGTGAGTGCCCACTCAGAACACTACTTTAGATCTTTCCCGCACTCTTGCTTTCATTTGGATGGTCTGTGGAACAAGTTATTTCTATTTGCTATTCATGAACTAAAATTTAAGTAATATATTTGTTATTACATTTATACATCTGTTTTGTAGTTTAAGACATTTGCAAACAATCATTCATGTATTTAGATAAAAAATGATAATTTATGTTAATCTGTTTCCATTTTTGTCTTAAAATGGCTATTGTGGTTGCCTCTTAGAGTCAGCATTAGCTGTGCATACTCTTCCCATTGTGGCTAGTTAGTAACTGGTTTAATTAATACATTGTACAGAACAATGAGTAAACTTGGGTTTACCATACAGATATTGTACATTGACTTAGATACCCCCCTGTATACAGGATTGCTGTTCTGTTTAGTGAACTGAATTAGCCAGAGTAGCACAGTATATGTGTGTGTAAACTTTTTCCTGGTCACCAGGAGTAACATTTATTGCACCAGTACTCTTGAAAGAAAGAAAGTAGTGTGTGTTAGCCAAGAACTTTTAACTTTCCTAAATTACATCTATCATATAATTAAATATGAAGGCTTACAGTCAGCCCTCTTCATCCATTGGTCTGTTGCTGTGTCATTTACATTTATCTTCTGCCCACTACAGCACATTGAATGGGACAGTGGGTCAGCCTTTTTCAGCCATTGGCTAACTTCACTATGATTGATGGGATTCTGGTTTTTCACAAGGAGCACAGCCACACAGAGAATAGTTCCCTTTAATGCCAGAAATTACTATGGCAATGTATGCTTTCTGAGTTTTGCTTTTAATAAGATTTATGAAGGTCCTGCAGCTTCTCCAACAATAAAGGTTTTGAAAAAACATGACAAACCAAAACAATCACTGATAAAGTCAAAGGGCTGCAAGGGCGTAACACAGGCCCCCACAGCCCCCGCAGTGTGGGGGGGCCCCCAAGCTCAAGGTGGCCCCCTCAGCACAGTACTCCAGCCAGAGAGCTGCTGATTGAGCCCGAAGGGGGGCCCTCCACGTACCTTGCAGGGGGGGCTCCCTAAAGTTTCATTACGCCACTGAAGGGCTGGCAGCCAAAGTGAGGCCTATTGGCTTTGCCATTTCATGTTTAGCTTGATGCCTCTGTTTGACAAAGGTCAACAATGTACATGATACAGAACTAGTTCATTTCTCCACCAAACCAAATATCAAACAAAACTTCACATACACAGCTTGTAAACAGGTTAATTGCTCTCTCAATCGCCACCTGTTCTGGATGAGTTGTAATACTTAGGAAAGCCCAAAGTATAATATGCAGTGTAACTTTGGCTTCTGATTGAATGGCTTCTGATATAAATGCGTAAGTAGACCACAGATGTCCTATTTACTATTTTAATTCATCTGACATTGTTCTGATCTAAGCAAATTCATGAGAAAGGTATTTCTATGAGTGTTTTGCAAGTATAGTTTTTCCATATAGGTTGCACCAGATGCAGGAATGAAATAAAGGACTGGGAAGTCCAGTGATGTAGTAATCCCACATATGTGCTTTTCCACTTTGCTGCCCACCTGGAATTGATGGTCTCTGATTATTGGCAAGCTTTGTGGTTCAGATCTGCTGTAAATTTTGGATATCAATCATCAGTGGAAACATCCTCGACTCAGAAGTGTTCCCATTGGCACTTTTGACTGGTAGCAAAATCAGATAGGTTATGTTTCATTTATAGTGAGTCTGTGTTTCAGTAGTTTCTTTCCATTGCTGGTTTGCCACCATACACACAAGAGATGGACTTTTTGATTGTCTTCAAACCACCATGAACCTAAACTCAGCTCATCAACTGCACTGAAGCTCTTTATTAATGTAGACATTCTCTAACTCTTCCTTCACTTTACGATTTTCCACTCTTAAGTTTCAGGTCTATCCATCAGTGTTTAATTGGTGCATTTGGTTGTAGGTGGTGAGCACCGGCATACGATTGTGGGGGCCAGGGCTTATTTTTAATCGTCAGACTAATAGCAAGAGAGAGAAAGGTACCACATGAAGAAAGAAGAGGAAGAGAAAAAAAGGAAAATATTGTGAAAAAAAGTAGAGAGGAAAAAGAGCCCTCACGAGTGCGATATAGAAACATGGACCAAATTACAAAACATTTTTGAGTGGGGTTGTAGCGTCCATCCCAGCCCGTGTATTCGCTAATGACTTTGCCACACATGGAGCTTACTATAACACGTCTTTATTCTTCTGTGTGTAACTGCAAACTCAACATTCTAAACATGCATTCACTACTCTCCACTCTAACACCTACATCACAGTTCTGCAGGAGGCACAAGGATTGCATCATTGCAAACTCACATGACACTACATCCCCCCTCTCGTAAATATAAATTACAATTTTTTAACTCACAATCATTAGCTCTTCAATGAGTCTTCATGGCACTTTGATCACACGTCCCGGCCTGTCTTCTGAAACTGGAGATGGGCAGAAGATTTGTCTGTTACCTGCGTTGGTGATGTAGGAACAGCAGGAGTCGGGTGCCTTTAAGTGTCCTTTCAGACCCAGTCTCTACATTGACATCACTGCCTGATCAACTATGAGCCACATGTGGGGAGTGTGAGGAATCTCACATAATGGATTTCCCAAGATGTTGGGCAGTCATCATGTGTCCTTTGCTAGTCACAACATGAAATGGTTCAGCATTGTAAGGAGAATCAGACGTCTGTTTTCTATGCTGACGAACAAGCACTCAATGTCCTCTAGTGAACGTAATGTCTTTTGCATTTCAAAGCTTTTCTCCATAGGCCTTTATTCTCCTTTTACGATCCAAGCATTTCATGCGGGTTTCTTCCTCAGTGTTTGATCTTAGGTTGGTGCATTGAGGTAATTTGGTCATAATGGCTCTCCTGAACACCAAGATTACAGGGCTTTCTCTTGTGGTCAGATGAGGGGTTGAACAGTAAGCTCGAAGAGTTGGCTTTAAGACAGATTTAAAGATCGAGCTTTTCTAGTACAGCACGCTGAACAGCTTTCTTAAGAGTGCTCATGAAATGTTCGGCAAGGTCATTGACCTGTGGCCAAAGAGGTGTGCTCTTTTGATGCATCACATTAAGATGACTGAGGAAGTCTTTGAACTCTCAACTGTTGAAAAGTGGGCTGTTGTACGATTTTACGATCGCAGGCCCACCCCATATTGAGGAGATGCTGTCTAGTCTCTTGATGATTCTTTCTTGAGTGATAGATGAGAAATCTTTATCAATAGAAAATGTGAATATTCATTAACGATCACCATCAGGGGATGTCTATTGTCAAGTTGATCGAAAAAGTAAATAGCAATTCTTTCCATGCATATGTTGGCAACTCCGACATGTTTAAGGGGTGCTGAGTGGTTTTCTATGAAAGGTAGTTGCATAGATGACAGGCCTTCAATTCTGTTTCAACTCTCTCGTCCAGACGTGTAAACCAGACTAGGTCTCAGTGAGCTTGTTAGGTGGCAATATCCTTCAATGGCCACTTTAATTATCTGTTGTCCCAGACTCTCCAGAAGGACAATTCTCGAACCTCTTAGAATAATGCCATCCTGTGTAATGGACAGTTCATCTTTGACATTTTAAATTTCTGGCATTCACTGTCACTGATAAGAGGTCGAGAGTGCTGGTACTACAACTGATGTGTAATAATGTCTTTCAGCTGTAGCTCATCATTTTTTCACTCGTGGCAGTGACAATTTGTTCCCATGAAATAACAGCTGGCGTGAAGTGCTTGACATTCAAGAATACATGGAAATGTTCGCAAGCCCACACCACTGCCAAGCTATCTCAGGTTGTGAACAAGAATGTTCAGTTTGGGACAATCTTCTGCTTGCATATGCCATAATACATCTTCTAGCATTTGGATGTCTTCTGTGCTGTGGCAGTATGGTGCCGAACCTGACTGGGCTAGCATCAACAACAACCTCAGTATGAAGCTTTGAATCAAAATATGTCATTTCAGTAGTGTTCTCAATAGCTTGTTTGATGTTCTGAGAACTTTTCTCACATTTGTGTGATCAATGAAAGAAACATTCTTTTTCATCAAATTTCTTAATTGCGCACTGACAGGGGCACAGTCTTGCATGTATCTAGAGCAATAGCTGGCCATGCCAAGGAACTAAAGTATCATATAAACATCTTGTGGGGGACTGGCAGTTGGCAGCGTTTGCACTTTAGCTGGATCGGGTGTCATGCTCCTATCAGAAAGGATATGGACAGAGAATTTAAAATTTGTCATCTGGAACTCACATTTATCAGCATTCAAAGTTGAACCTACATCAGCTAGCAAATGCCATACTTGTGTGAAAGCTTTATCGTTCTCCTGCTGTGTAGCTTAAAAAAACAATATATCATCACTATAATTGAAAGCATTCATGACAGGCTGCATGATACATCGAATGACATTCTTGAAACAGCACGGCACCTGATGACACAAAAATGTAGTCTTTTGTAACAGAACAGACCAACATGTATAGAAAAGCTTGTAATGTATCTGCAGGACTCCCTGAGTTCCAACTGATGATATCCCTTATTCAAATTAAGACGAGAGAATACCTTTGCACCATTTAATTGTGTTATCATGTCGGCAATGTGCGGACGTGGCTCTTGTTCTCTTTTAATTACCTTGTTTGCTTGATGCATATCCACTCAGATGCATACCGCTCCTTTACTGTCCTTGTTGGGTACTACCACTATGGGAGAAACACTTGGAGTTGGGCCAGTGGAACGTTTCTTGATATCATATTTGAGTAAGAATTCAAGTTTTTTTTTACAAAAGCTTCCTGTAAGTGAAAGGCAATATGTCTGTGCCTTTGAGCAATAGGATGGACGTCCTCATTAATGTGTAATTGTACTTTCATAGCATTGAAACAATGAAGGAAATTGACTTTCTATTTTGTAATGAGCATTCATGTTATAGTTCACTGATACAGTCCCATGTAAGCAGCTATGCATCAACTGAGTAAACAGGCGCTTGATGCCCCACCTTGAAGTACATTAATGGGTGCTTGTATATATTTTTTTGTCTTTCATCATTGCTACAATTGCACCTTGACTTTTTATTGGGGTTGATGCACCCCACGTATACACTTTAGTTTTCGATGGCGTAACTAGGGACATTGGAGACAGTTAATTATATTTCTCCACAGTCATAGTGTTTATCAACACACCACTGTCAAAAATAAAAGGTATTGAACAACCATTGACTTTTAGTGTGATTTTTGGACAAGGTTTGAATGACTTTGGTGCCTTGTCGTGTCAACTTTTCTTGGACCTGTATTTTTCCTCACAGGCAGCCAGTACAACATGCCCACATTTCTCTGAGGTAAACATCAACATGGCACAACCATCTTCTTTACTTTCACTTGACATTGATACTTAAGAACTATTTGATGGAGATTTAGATGTCGTTTGTGCGGTTATTTTGTCTTCGTGCTATGACATACTTACTTTTTCCTTCGCCTTGCAGACCATTACAAAGTGGTTCTCCTTTCCACAGCCTTTGCAGATCTGCTCCATAGTAGGAAATGTAACTTTGTGTGGCAACAAAAGTCCACACCTGAAGAACAACTTATTTTTCTGAGTAGAAATTACTTTGTGTCCCTCGGCCTTCAATAAATCAGGGAATTTTAAAGCGGGCTACTCATCCATGAGGGTCTCAAGGCGCTGGGGGGAGGGGGGAGCAGCTCCGGGTTATCTGAAAAGTGAGGTCTTGAGGCTCTTCCTGAAGGCGTGCAGAGAAGGGGAATGTCTGATGTTGACTGGGAGCTCCTTCCAGGCCTTGGCAGTGATGTAGGAGAAGGCTCTTCCACCTGCTCTGGTTCTGCAGAAGCACGGGGTTTCTGCTAGGGCGAGGTCGGCTGAGTGGAGGTTTCTTTTGGGTGCATGGAAAATGTCTCTTTCGTTGGGGTATTTGGGTCCGAGTTTGTGGAGTGACTTGTAGGCGTGGGTGAGTAGCTTGAAGGTTACTCTCTTCTCAACTGGGAGTGAGTAGAGGTCTCGCAGGTGTTGGGTCATGTGCTCATGATGCGGGGTACAGAGGACGAGTATGGCCGTGCTATTCTGGATGGTCTGGAGTTTGTGTAACAGGGCTTTGTTGATTCCAGCGTAGAGGGCGATTCCTTAGTTGAGTCTGCTGGTTATGAGTGCATGGGTGATGGTCTTTCTGGCTTCGGGTGGGATCCACTTGAAGGTCTTGTGGAGGATGCAGAGGGAGTTGAAACAGGTGGAGGCGACGGCGTTGATCTGACAAGTCATGGTGAGGGAAGAGTCGAGGATGATGCTGAGGTTCCAGGCATGGTCAGTAGGGGTGGGTGGGTTTCCGAGGACTTTGGCTTACTTTTCACATTCATGACTGAATCACTCTGGCCACCTCATGCCTCCATGTTAGCAGCTTGTCAATAAACATACTCTTCAGTTTTGGCAACTCACTCCAGACTAAGTTTCTCTCAGCATGCATCGTCAAATACACTGAGGCGTTTAGCTTCCTCATCATTAAAGTCATTGAAATTACAGTGTTTGATGAGCGTATCCAGTCTCTCCACAAATTTGTTGATGGTATCACTAGTTTTCTATCGTTCTTGACAGAAGATGTATGTTTTGTAATCTACATTTGGCATTGGATTGAACTTGAGAGTCAAGGCTGCTTCGATGTGACTGTATACAATTTCGTCAGCTCAAGGCATTTTTTATGACTTCTTTTACACCTTCACCAGCAAGATTCTTAAGGTGCTTGATAATCTTGTTATCTGCTTCTTCTATCGCATCAATAAAATCATCACATTTCTCAAGCTAGACAGTCCATCTGGCATCAATATTCAGCTTTTTGGTGGTAGTGAACGGCGGTGGTGGTTTCAAGAAGGCAGCTGCATTGTACCCATTGGTGGAACTTACTGATGGGGAGAGTAATGTTCTTTCCGATGCTGATTGGTAATCTTGTTTATGCAAACCATCTCTGAGGGCTTGCGAGATGCTGGCTTCAGGGTCATTTTTGATAATACCAGGAAATGTGGCCTCTTTCTTGGTCTCCATTGGAAAAGCAAACTTCGGGGTACCTCTGGAGTTGCTCTGAGCCCCACTCTTCCGCTTTGGATGGTGTGCCGCTTCGAGTATGGATGGCTCTTACAAGAGCAACCCCTGGGGCTTCCTCTGGGGTCACTCCCTCCAGCTCTGTGGCATGATGACACTCTTTACTTAGTTCTGGTAGGTATATGACATTTTTTGTATCTGAATTGCATTTTTTGCCTTCATCTTTCTGTACTGCCTGACACCTGGTTGATCTCTGCCTTGCAGCACTTCTGTTCCCAGCATTAGCTTCCCATTTGCTGTCACTAGTTGCTGTGTTTCAAAACTAGGTTGTATCTGCCTATAGCATTATCCATCCTTATAGTGTATTGCTTTTAGTTGTGTTGTAGCATGGTACCTCTCTTTGCGGCCTTCTCAGCAGGTTTTCGGCCAACAATATGTAGCCGTCTTGGAATTGCTTTTGTTCTCGGCAAATGCTTTACACGGACTGGTGTTGCGCTTTGACTCCACATATGCCAAAGTCGATTCTGCACTTTGACAAAGACACATGTGGCACACACAAGCAGTTTGCTGGACCACAGCAAACTCTCTGAGAAAGCACTGTTGATCTTTGGGTTAATTATCCCATCCTCTTCACCAGTTGTGGTGTCTTCCTAGCCCGAGTACTCGCTAATGACTCCGCCACACACGGAGTTTAGTATAACACGTCTTTAGTCTTCTGCATGTAACCGCAATCCTGCATTCACTTTACTCCGCTCTAACGCCTACACCACAGTTCTATAGAGTCTATCAGGAGCCACAAGGGTTCTGTCACTACAAACTCACTCAACACTTACCACCATATTATTAAAACATGTTTCTGGATGTGGTAAAGTATGATGAGAATCTTTGTGCATATTTGTTGTGGTGGTAATGTGCTCTGTTGTTATATTTATGGTTGTGTTTTTGTGCATCATTGTTTCAGTATGATGTAGTTTTGTTGTATTGTATTGCAATCTGTTTTGACTGTTTTGTTCTGCTGTGCCCTTATATGTTTTAACTGTGTTGTTATGTAACTAAGTGTATTTTATTGTGTAACGCTCTGTTATTCGCTTTGAATATGTCAACAAATGCTGCTACATTTCCAGGCAAATACAGCATATGCATTCAAAGGCCTTATGAGTATTTACCATTTACTACTTTCTAATATGATAAAACAGCACTACTTCAGGTCTTCTTATATTTAAGACACCAATCATCCCAAAACAGTGTTAGAGACCATGTCTTAAATTACCACTGCAGTGCTCTCTTTATTTGCTTATGGTCCAGAAAGGGTAGATTGGTGAAGGAAAGAGGCAACGTCAGCAATAACTGTAATGTGTTCTAGAGCAGGCTGTTTAAAAGTCCCTGTATGCTTACTGGACTGTGCCATCTTTAACAAGTAGAGGGTACATGTTGGGACAGGCATTATTCTGTAATAATGAATGCATGCTTAAATATGCCCTACCATTCAGTAATACAGAATGAATGTTCAGCTTTGCACCATCACTCCTTAACATTGACAGCATGTTCACATGTACACTCTTGAGTGCCTGGACCGATTTGTACCATCACTTAGAGGTCTTGTCTGCACAACCAAAATTGGTCCATCACACATTAATGCTAAATGCTTGTTCAGATTTTTACTATCACCAAGAATGGTTAGTGCCCTTTCATATTTGCACAATTGCTCAATAAACATTACTGGATATCCAGATATGTACCATCACTCACTAATCCTCAGCTCAGACACAAATTCATATTATCGCTCATGAGTAAAGAGTGCATGCTTCTTGACAATGTGCCAATTTGTGTCTAATGCGCTAATATGTCATTGTATACCTTGAGATGGTTTGCATTATATGTCAATGTATACACTATTAAATGATATTCTCACCATGGACAGCAGTGCTTTCCCTCTGCTAACTTGGACCAGAGTCCAAACCGGGTCCAGTGTGTACATTGTGACAGTATGTATGCCATGCATATGTACACATTGGGCTCATATGCACTCTGTATCCATGTGCACAGTGTTGTTGCGTACCTATGACACTGTGTACCTTGGAAATGTGGTGGCTTGTTGCTGATTGCTACACAGTACCAGCTGCAATTATTTACTGTATGATGTTCTTTGCAGCATTAGAGTGTATTAGGCCAGTGTGTACCCAGTGCTCAAGTGTTCATGTCCTGTGCTAATGTGTACCATTCTGTATCTTATGCTGTTTTAGTCTGTATCCTGGATGAAAGGTTGTTGTCCTTTTCTCTGGTAAATTCTCTCCCTCGGTTCTGCTTTTACCCACTGGAATGCTTTTTGTGTTTCTCCCCAGAAAAGATACTGGGGTTGGTGGTAATAGAGAACCAAAAGAGGTTGAGTAAATCTCAGAGCTTGAAGAGAGAGGAAAAAGTTAGTTAAGAGAAGCTGTGAAACTCCATCTCAAGCCCACCATTTCCTGCAAAACACTAATGCAAAACTTGGTGCTAGACATGGTCATATTAAGTAGCTGAAGCAAGTGGGAATCCTTTGCCATTCCTTATGTTACTGCAGAACTGACACACACAGAGAGTGAGTGGGCTCCCTGGTCGTAGATCTCAACCAGCAAAACTGAAGGGGTGGAGCCCCTTTGAAGTGGATGGTGGAAGCCCTAGAAGAACTGACTGAGGGGGTTTGCAAGCGGGCACTTAGGTGACACTGGTAGCTGAGAGGCAGGCCAGGAGAGTGTACACCACAGAGTGGTAGAGCTATATGGATCCAGATTTGCAGCAGAGAAAAGTGTGTGATTCAAACACTGCAAAAATCTGCAGTTGCATTGGAGTAACAAAAGCAGTAAACCCAGTAAATGGATGGAAAGTTCACCTCCACATACATTCATGTAAGTAAACTCTGATGATTCCCATATTCCAGAGCTGGTGGAAAGAGTATGAAATGCCCAGGAAAGAAAAAGAAATGCCCATGATCTGGAGTGGAGACACTGCTGGGCTACGCAAAGACACCCTCATATTAGGATAGCATTAACCATCCTGTGAAGGCAGCACAATTTATTTCCTTATGGGTTATTTGAAACAACACTTGCACAAGGCGAACTCCCACCCTGCAGCAGGACCTGGAGAGAGTCATGCAGTGTTGTGGCACCCAGAGGACGTGCTGCATGTGCGACTAGGACTAGAGAAAAGTGGACTTACCAATGGAGGCGTTGGCCACCACAGACTGTCATCTTAACAGTGTGAGATGGGTACAAGAGCTTGAGGACAGCATGGATCAGAACACCAAGTGATAAAAGTGTTAATATTGCAAATTCAGTTACATTATGTGTAGAAGTAGTCATGATTTTCAATGAATTTACTATACAATTCATTAACAATTTAGTAGTTTAGGGGAATTGCTAATTTTGGCATGTTGTGGGGAGTATCTCAAGCTACTTCCTCTGATTAGACTTGCATTTTTTCCTGCATACTGTCCCCTGAAGAGTATGGTAGATAGACTGCTTAGTCGGTCCATGCATTTTGAGACATGCCCCTTCCGGATGCGGACTCTGACAGTGAAAAGTAAAATAGCATATTTTGTGAAGACTGACTCTACATTGACCGAATGGCTGTGCTAAGTGACAATTCCCATGAGGCACAGGGTCAGACTGATTTGCATATGGTGGCTGAAATGCCAGAAACCGGTCCTAGGAAGCTTGTTTCCGGTCCAGGGAAGGCATGGCTTGGCAGTTCGGGCTGGACTGTTCCCATGAGGCACAGGGTCAGACTGATTTGCATATGGCCATGTCTGAACTGGGGTGGCAGAGTGGGCTAAAGAACGATGATGGATCAAACCCAGATCTGTTGACTGGGTGTGAGTGTTTGATTGGTTCTGATGCTCCGTCCATCACCACCCCCTTTTGTACCGCTAAGTGACGATCTAACATGCAGATGACACTCCGGCATAACAATGGCTGTAGACTGCTGCCCCACCGCCTCACTCTTTCTATGCAGTGTTGAGGGCTGATCCCAAATGTGAAAAACACTCCAAAAGAGGAGCTGTTTAAAGGGGCTGACTGAAAACCATTTGTGTATTCATTTATATTTTTATGTTATAAAAATCTAGGAGACATCTAATACTTTCTTCATGCCAGACCTGTGCATTGCTTCAAGAATAATGTTCGCATGTTCAGACAAAGGCACATTCAGAACATGCCAATCATTAATCACATATATTTACAGAAATATACATATTTATGATTTGGTGACTGCTAAGGTGGGCCTCCTTGTAAGAATGATAGAGGGAGGCAGGAGTGAATGATAGAATGCCTGTTTTGTCTTGTGCCTAGGATCTCAAGTGTTTGAAGATGGTTTTAAGGGTCATTTGAAATGCAAGTTGGAAAATACAGTTTTACATATGTTAGGTAGAGCATTCCAGAGTATAGGTCCAAACACGTCGTAGAATTTTAACATTAAGCGCACATATGCTGGTTTGGCTACAGTTAGAAGGTGGAGGTGGGCTGGGTTTATGATGCAGAATGCAGAATGTGGATAGGTGTGTGAATAGTTCAGGCGGCGGAGATGTTTGTGAATTACTGTGAACACTACTGTAAACAGTTTGTACTGTGGCCTATGTTTGACAGACAGCAATCATTCATTTTGCCCTAGAAATGTTTACAGTAGTAAAAGTGAAAGTTGGGTACTGTGCGCTCTGCAATGGTGATCGTTTTGTCAAGGGAGAGATTGCTCTTGGAGAAGTCCCACAAGTATGCTGTTACAATAGATCCATTTAACCATGATAAATGTGTTGATGAGACTCTTATCCTCCTAAGTGCTGTCATATGTTCATGATATTAAACAGCTGGAACCTGGCAGCTGTGGTGGTTGAGTAAAATGTACTCATAGGTTTATGGCAGAGTGCAGAAAGATTAAGCGAGCCTGTCATGAACATCAAAGTTGAGGAGAAATTCCTGGGGCTGGTGTACATTCATGGGAGAGGACTGCCATGTTTATCATCAACTTATTTGGTAGACTTGGCCCTATCTGCAGGGTCATCCTCAGATGTTTTGCCTTTACCCACCCGGTTTCTGAACTTGTTTTTGTTTGCCTTAGGACTCTGCATTTTTCCACTGCTAACCCGTGATAAAGTGCTTGTGCTCTCTCCCTAAAACATTGTAGAATTTGCTTTTGCCCAACAGGCATCTTAAATTTACTTGTAAGTCCCTAGTAAAGTGGCACTCCTTGTGCCTAGGGCCTGTAAAGTAAATGCTACTAGTGGTCGGCAGGACTGATTGTGCTACCCCCTTAAGTAGCACTTTAAAAATGCCTCTGGCCTGCCATTCCAACCTGTGCATGCAGTTTTAAACTGCCATTTCAACCTGGAAAAAGAAACCTTTTCCAGGCCCAAGCCTTCCTTTTTATTACGTATAAGTCACCCCTATGGTAGGCCTTGGACAACTTGAGGTCGGATTTCAAATTACAGTTCTAAAAATGCCACTTTTAGAAAGTTGTAATTTTCCTTCCTTAGCCTTAGTGTGCCTGCAGCCTGTCTCTGTGCCACATGAGAGGGGGTAGTTATTAGTTGGGCTTTGTGCATTTCTCTCTAGACAGCCACACTCAATAGGGAGCTTAGGTGTGCCCTGCCTCAATAAAAGGGGCTGCATACCCCCTGTAGTTAGTCTGGAGCCAGGACAGAGAAAGCAGGATGCCTGGGGGCTTCAAATGGATTTTCTAGAAGCTTCTCCCACCTTCCAAAGGAAGGGCACCAGGTATAAATATTGGACCCCATTCACCAACTCTTCACTACACTTATAGACCTGTGGGTACTCTGCCAGGAAGAAGGACTGCTGTGCTACTGATGGACTGCTACTCTGCTGGACTGCTGCTCTGAAGGAATTGCTGCCCTGCTGTGCTAACCTGTTGCCTGGCAGAAGGAGTGGACCCACATATTTTGATCCCAGGACCCTAGAATTACTCCAAGGGCTATTTGGCTGGCCTCCTGTTTAGAAGCCTCAGTGACACATCAGGCTTCCCACAACCTTGAATCCAGCACCTTGACTCTGCCAACACAAGTGGTGCCATCCCAGTCCTTGACCATTGGAAGTGGGCCTGAAGGTGCTTCTGCCAAGCACCAGCTGTGGTCCCCATCGGAATGAACAGTAAGCCCCGCAAAGCCTCGTTGCACAGCTACCAGCCTCATTGGAATCTATACTGAGCAACGCAAAGCTCAGCAAAGCATCGCTGCACATCTGCCAGCTGATCTGAAACAATGCAAAGTGATGCAAGGCCCGCCAAGCTTTGCCGCACAGCGATGCCAGGCCCTGCAAAGCCTCACTGCACAGCGTCCTCAGAACTGACGCCAGACAACATGAAGTCTCTCAAAGTAACGCTGTGCAGACCGCGCACCAGCATTTAAGGTACTGTGTTCAGTGGACCTAGGTGGGTCCCTGTAACCGCACCGCTCTCCATCGTGTTCGGCCTGTACTTGTGATTTTGTTCCAGTCTGGTGCAATCAGATGTCCACAGTTGGTGCTTTGTACTTTTATATGCTATTGTCACTGAAATCTTTAAAATTGCATATCTCTGGTTATACTAATTGGATTTTTGTTGTTTTGATCTTTTTTATTTATTATATTTTACTCTATTTTCCTAAATTGGTGTGGGATTCTTTTTGCATGGTCTATTCTCATTATTACTGTTTGAAGGCTTGTATCAATTCTTTACAAATTGCCTCTAAGTTAAGCCTGACTGCTCTGTGCCAAGCTACCAGAGGGTTGACCACAGGTTACCTTAGGGTTAGCTTGTGCCTCACCCTGACAAGAATTGTGGTTGCTGCTTGACCAGGATCTACTCCCCAGTCAACCAGTAACTACATTCTTACATTATTGATTCTACAATAACCCAAAGTAGAAGGTAATGCACCAAAATAGTTGTTACAGATAGAATTGTGATAGGTAAGTGCCCAAAAATGAAGACAAAATGATAGAAATAAAACCATTCAAATTACTTACATCATCAGGTCTTAATAATTTGAATTCTGTGGATCCCCACTTAAATCATTACTGAAACTAAGGAATCACTTCTGAATCATTATTGTATTTGGTGACCCCCAATGATTCATTATTGGATGGTGGGGACTTGGCCTAAGCATGTTCAATGATTTTAACCACAATACAATACACCATAAATACAGAAACAAGTATTCATCAAATAAATACCCAAATGGTGCAATATTTTATTTGTAATTTGTAAACAAATATAAAAAAGAACACAAATCAAAATTTTAATGAGAAGATTAGAGCTTCTCTAAATTCAATTAAGGCCATATATTTTCCATAGTATATTCTGTTTGATTTATTGCCCTGCTCCTACAAATAATTCAGAGGATACTAACTCCAATTTCAAATTCCTTCTAATTTACAGAAAGTTTTATTTTTACTTATTTTACATTTTGCTTCTTTAGTTATATACTCTTTATTAATCTGTCAATATCATGTAATTTTCGTAGCAATCACAGACCTCCTTAGAAGGCTTCATGGACCCTCAGGGTCCCCAGACCACAGGTTAAGAACCACTGCCTTACCTTAAGGTGTAGGAAGGCGATTGTCACCAGCTATGGGGGATAGCCACCCAAGTTAATCTGTGTGGACAATGAGAAGGGAGGATGCATAATTATGATGCACTGAGGGCTGAACTATGGGGACATGAATAAGAGGTGTTATTGTAAAGTCATGCTGACAAAAAACAGATTTTAGTGGATTAACTTGTAGTTCAAAGGGTTTTCATCTAAAATTACTGTTGAAATAATAGGCAGTGGTTAAGTAAAGAATAACAGGGTGTGTCATCTGTTCTTTTACCAGCTGTAGAGCAAACAACTAAATAACTTTTGGTTAAAGGCTGATAGAAGGGATTAGATGAAGAGAGAAAAATACAGGCAAAGGTCCTATTCAGTTGATTTACAGGTTTTATTAGTTGGGGTGAGAGGGTCAAATGGAGTGTGAGGTGGACTTGATGATTGGAGTATAAGGAAGAGTTCAGTTGGAGCAAATATTTATACAGTTTTCTTTGATGTAAGCATGGCTGTGTGGCATTAGAGCAGTGTCAAAGGGAACCCACAAAAATAAAAGTGTACAACATACAAGGAACTAAACAAAGCAAAGTATAAGTGAATATATAAGTGATTTCTTGGGTCAGAACTATGCAAGTTGGTTTAAATTTGTTTTGTTAATGAAGACAGACCATGAGAACACTCTAGTGGACTAATCATAACATCATATGTGGTTCAGGAACTTGGCAATTAGTGAGATCTTTGTCCCCAGTGGAACCCCAGGCACAATCAAAATGCCAAAAGAACAGAGAGCGTTTGAGTTCCTTTTTGATAGATGCAAAACATGGTGAGGTGCGGACCTCTGAAGGAAACAAATGACAAATTCTGGTAGCGTTGCCAAGAATGATTACTTCACACATCTTTATAGTTTGGCTTAGAAAACTCTTGGAGAAGACATTACACATTTCCGGACCCTCATTTTCCACCTGAGATTTTCTGTGTCTCCACAAAATAAGACAGGGCAAGTTTAGGAAGGATTTTGTAAGTGATGGAGGCCATTTTAAACATTGTCCTGTCTACATAAGAAGCTGGTGTAGTGATGTGAGGACTCAGGTAATGTGGTCAAATATGTTGCAGCCTGAAAAACCTGATCTGCACATTTAGCATGGCTCTGAGAGGGCTAAGACAAACTTTAGAAATGCCTATGAGGAAAGAATTTCTGTAGATTGGAAAGTTGAAGTGGCCTAACTAGAGACTTTAGATCCTGGTTGGGTTAAACTCTATAATGCTTCAGGGTTGTTTGAGTTGGTGATGTGCACTTTTGTCCATAGCAGATATTTGTATTTGTAAGCTAGGTTTGCTGTCTAGGATTATATTCAGAGTTTTAGCATTGTCTAAAATGGGTCGGTTACAGTTAAGAAAAGTACAATCGTGATCCAAGAGTGTATTGAAAAGTTGGGCTTTTTAGGTGAAATCAGCGGGAACAAAGCTTTTTAAGGGTTGAGTTTTAGATGATGACTCAACATCCAACTTTGGGCATTTTTGAGAGTTTCAGAGAGCTGTCAAATTTCAATCAAGGTTGATATCATCATGGAAATCTAGTTGTCATCTGCATAATGATGCTTCCATATCCAAGAGTTACTGAGGATAGCGTATATTGATTCCATATAGCGATCAAAAGTATTCAGTGAGAGTTTTGAGACCTGAGAGACTCCCCAGCTCCCTGCTGCTGCAGAATGACCTGGCTGTATAAAGCTTTACCACTTTTAACTGCATGGGTTTGCTTAGACCGATAGGTGCAGCGCCAGTTTACAGCCACTTCATCAAATGAGCTAAGTGGCACAAAGTGAAGAGTTAGGATAGGCAGAATGTATGGGGTGGAATGGGATGTGAGAAGGGTGCTAAGTTAGTTTCCTATAGATATTTTTTAAGAAACTAGGATGCAAGGTCATTGACAATGAAGCTGGGCAGGGTTGTGGTTGTGCATGAGCAGGGAGAAGATAGTTAATTGTGCCAGAGTGTTTCTGGAGGGAAGGGTGAGTCAAGGGTTTAGATTAATTCCCTGAGGACCTCTTTATGTGAGCTAAGGTGTGGTTAGATGCTCATTTCTCTCCATCTGCATGTCTTGGTGTACACTTGTGTCTCGGAAGATGATTAGTGGTATCCAGGGATTTGGTTGGGGACAGAGATAGTACATTTTCTAAAGAGATGCTAGGAGTTGAGGGTGTTTATTATAATCAATGAGGACTCGTCTATTTAGACGTGTAGGGAGTTACAAGGGTGTATGATTGATGATGTATGTATTAGGAAAAGTGTTTTTCGTTTTTATAAAGCCCTCACCCACCAACCTAGTTGGTGGCATGCTTCATCATCGGGCCCACCCGATGACACCGAGTGTGTCCCGGGTGTGCTTCAACGCCTGTTTACAGCAGAGCAGGTATAGTGTGCAGTGTTGGTGATGTGAGAAGTGAAAGGTTTAAAAACTGTCCAGTGGTCCCAAAAGGAATTACTTTATTATTTGGGCCTCTGACAGTAGTAAAAGCAAGGCGTTGGATGTAGGTGGACTTGTATTTAGGGTAGTCCTGCATCCAGTGGGTTGACATGAATCCAATACTGAAAAACGTTGAAATAGGTGTGATTTAAGAGTGATTATCTTGTTTCAACCACTGATATAAGTCTCCATTGTATGACTGATGTTTCCATACTCCTGATGTGCTAAATATACTTGTTCATTTTATGATTGGCGCCTCTGCATCCCCTACCATTCAAATATAATGCATCTTTGTGTCCTTGCACTGCCTGGTCCTCTAATATAATAATCTGCTGAAAGAATAGTGATTTTGCAACCTATGATGAACTGATGTACTGTAACCATCAATGATGGAATACCTGCACCCCCTGGTGCTCTGATATAAAGCACTGGGGGAGAGTTACAATAATTTTGCGCTGGGGTAGCATCACAAAAGCGATGCTAACCAGCACAAAATGTGCTTCCTTAATTTACTTTCATGTGCAAAACTTGTTTTTTGTGGGAAAGTACCCTGAAAGTAACGCAAAGAAGTGCAAAGCACTGCTTTGCATCACTTGGCTCCAAGGGTGCGTCACATGGGTGGTACATGGGCATTCCCATGCAACCACTCATGCCTTTTTATGCTAAATAATATCTACAAACAATACTAGACAAGGTTTAGTGGCAAAAGTTAACTCCATTTGAAAGAAGGTGGTGAAAGGAGAAATGTTTTCATCTCTCCTTTCTTTTCTGACTTTGCATGCGTGGTGCACTGTGCAGCACAAATACAAAGCAGGAAAAGTTTTAAAGTGTGTCTAAGAATAGTATTTTGTACTGGAAAGGTACCCTTCCAGTACGAAAACTATGGTAGACTCAGGCACACATATGGTGCTCTCCTGCTCCCTCCCTGTCACACAACGCAGCACAGCGGTTTTGTCTGCAGAACTGCATTTTGTGACTTTTTTGAATATCTAGGCCTGAATGTTTTGTAATCCAGCCCTCTGTGAGCCACTGATGAGAAGCAGCATTGAAAGAGTGGTGCTGCTGAGCAGGACGATTCACTGGTGCACTGTAAAAGCAAATGATCTGTTCTACCATGTTCCTCAATATGCTTATATAGAGTACCATTGAATTATTGGGGCTGATGTATAGCTTGATGTGGGATGTATTGTTACATTGAACGTTTGTTGCTCCTGAACCATGTTGTGCACTGATATATTGTAATGAATGAATAATATCCTGAACCCCAATAATAGACTGCTTCATTGTATGATTAGTGCTTCTGCACTTCCAACCACTAAAATATTGTTCGATTGATTGATGGTTGTTCCTACACCCCAGGTCCACAGATATATTGTCACATTAAATCACTGGCACTCCTGCACCCCTTAATTCTGTGATACGTAGAACCATTCAGCTGGTGTACCTGCAATCTTTGTTGTCATAACTAATGATCCTTTGAATCTCTCCTTTTCATGCTTCCCCTAATATATTGCCATACAGTGCCACTAGAGTCATCATTAGGAGGTGTGTGCAGGGCTGGACTAGGAACCCAAAGCAGCAATGACAATTTTGTTGGACCAGCTCCCGGAGGGGAGGGGGGGCTTGCAAATGTGAAGCACTGCTGGCTACTTTAGTTACTGGGGGCCGATATAGAAGCACTGCTGAAAAACTTGCCCCTAGTAACAAAACGGGCCCCACCACTACAAAACCGGCCCCCACCCTTCCAGCCTCCCAGGGAAATGCCTGATGCCTGCTACAGAGATCCGGCCCTGGGTGTGTGGTAATCCTGTATTGGTCCGGTACTCCTGTTACTGTCCACATTGATATTCAAGTTGTGCTGGAGAATCACACTTCTGAGATGCTTTCATCATGTATATTTCTCTAAGAAAAACCAGGTGCAATGTGTTTTTGGAAAAGTGCCCAGAATAATAGCAGAACATGCATTCCCTGTTCCACAGAAGAATACTAGGAATACTGTGGTACTATTGCACCATAGGATAACTGCACCACACTGTGATGATAAATCCAAGAGTAGCACACTGTGATGATAAATCCAAGAGTAGTTTTACCAAAGTAGTTTTCCTGCAACAATTGCAATGAACGCCTTTTGGCTCATGGCATACACTCCCTGACAATCCTTGACAAACTACTCAACCAACAACTCAAACGACAACTGCCATTTAAGAGGATTCCATTGTAGCTGCATCTTTTTCTTACCCCCGCTTAGATGTGATCTTTTATGAGGATGGCCTAAAATGAGGAATTACACATGGAATCAGCCCTGGAATTTATGATTTATTCAGCAATTCTTCATTCCTTAAAGGACCCTCAGAGTCCAAATCCTAACAAAGAGTTGGGAAAATCTGGCCCATTTGCTGGGCTACATGTAATGAGGGAATAATCACTTCCCTGAAAAATAAGAAGTTTATCACGAGCATCTCACAACTTCGTCAAGGAATATTATTATGTCGCAGTCATAGTAAGAGCTGCAGGTTGCAACTGACCACTTCTAAGTAGGAGAGAGTCTTTAGACTTGAAAAATGGGCAGGATCCACTGGACCTCTAAATTGAGCTGAAACATTTTTGTCCTCATGGATGATGTAAGGGTTGCATCTATTTTTCATCTTGATACAGGCACAATACTTTTCCATAAATTGTTGCTGATTTATGTGCACAGGGTTTACCCCATTCCATATCCCCATCCCATTTGTTTACTCTGCTTCCATTTACAAGTATTGTGAAGATTACTGCTCAAACCTAGTGGACTAGGGCTGTGCTACACAGATAATTCACAAACACATATTCTGTACATAATAAGGTATAAAGGAACGGATAACTTTTAATATTACAAGTTGTTTCCACTTGTTATTCCATATAATTCCCTTCAGGCACCACATGATAAGAGTAGAGCTTGGGAGATGGCAAGCTCTCCTTCAGCCTGGTTTCTCCCATTCAAGGGTATAATATAATTTTCCTGTTTCTATCATGGCTGCTTGTTCCCCTCAGTACTGGATGTGTCATTACCATTATCATACAAAAGCAAATCTTATTTGGGGGGACATTTTGGGACACTTACAACTAAGCAAGGTCTACTTTAAGTCATCTGGATTTGATAGAGCAGCTGATAAAGTGTTGTAGATGGTCATACTTGTAGAATATTAGTCCCTTGTAATCCTAAGGGTTTTCATACTCCCCCACTGCACCATAGAATAACTATTTCCTTGCAACCTCTTGTAGTGTGCTACTTAACTTTAAGTGAATAATACTCTGCTCTTCTGTTGACCATGAAGTAAGCCCCCATGATCTCAGGGGTTCATAAATTGTACTTCATGACATTCCAGTCTAAGTACCAACCATTCCACTATGCACACATGTGTTCTCATTATTCAATTCCAAGAGCCACTGTGTCCTTGCCAACTTGCTTCGGTTCATCCAATTACTTTTTACCTTAAAATCTCCTCCTCAACTGTGACTTTGCCAATATCACTGTACATTCTGTCTTCTTTTTCCAACTCGATGCATACAAATTCCTTAATCAAATAAGGAAAAGTTACATTCTGAGACCATATCTCTATGTCTTTTGAGTTATGGTCCATCTGCCTACAATACATACATAGTAACTGACTCATTCAACGCTCATTGACTTCTGCTACATTTCTCCGCCACATCAATGACTTTAATAGGCCTCATACAATTTGTGAAACCAGCTTTCTTTGACACTTAACATCCTCCTTGCTCATTCTCACATGCCTCTTTCTAAGGGCAGTGGTAGAAAGCTCCTCTTGAACAGGTCAGTGATATCAACACCCTATTGTTTCAGTCACTACCTCTTTCCTGGTTCACACAATAGAGATCTGTGACCCAGCTATTCCAATTGAATCCTTATTTAATGATATTGATTCCAATTTAGAGTAACTCAGCCCTTCCACTCCTCCATTTCCCTTGTTCACTGGAGGCTGGGTCTGAAAAGCTAAACAGATAAGAACCTGCCTTGCAATTCCGCTTTGACCATTGTTTCACTAACCCTTACACCTATCCTAATGACTTATATTGTCTTCGTCTTGTTCTCATCTCTGACTCTCTCTCTCTCTGTGAGGTGCAGCCCTCAATACCTCAACCTATAGCCCTGCACTTATCCATCAGATCGCCCTCATACCTAGTGCCTTCTAACACTCCCACTTCAAATAAATTAAAAAAACGAATGTCTTCCTGTCGTACTCCAATAATGGCCATACTGGTTGCATGACTTACCACTTACTTACTTTCTACTGAAGATACACTATCAAGTCCAAATTTGACACTGTTCATCTACAATATAAAACTTTAGATCTTCTTTCAAGCCTGGTCCTTAAAAATTACAATGCAAAAAAACTGGTAGAATGTGTTACTACTTGATTGAAAAGTTTCAACCTGTGTCCATCATCTCCTTCTAGTTGCTTTGTTTGCCCTAAGTGGGCAGGGTATTCCCAGATGTGGGTCCCTTGATCACTTTGCCACTGGTTTCAAGCTAGCCTGGCTGATGAAGAGTGTTACCCAGAAACCAGTCCTAGGATGCTTGTTTCTGGTTCAGGGAAGACCTGTCTTGGCAGTTCGGGCAGGACTGTTCCCATGAGCCACAGGGTGAAGACTGATTTGCATATAGCTGGGTCTGAACTGAGGTGGCGAAGTGATCTAAAGAATGATGATGAATTCAACCCAGATCTGTGACTGGGGGTGAGTGTCTGAAAAGTTTCAGCCTCCATCCATCATCTCCTTGTATTTGCTTTACTACTTGATTAACTACAATACTGAAGAGATATTTAAGCTACTCCAATATTGGCGCAAAGAGATTTTCATATAAGTACTAATTGTAATTGTTTGGAGTGCCTTATTTTTCTCTAATGATTTAACAGAACTCTGGCAGCAAGGCTAGGAGTGTTGAAGAACTTGTAAATCCATCAACAATTCTTAAGCAGCCAATACTTTGATGTTTCATTAGATTCTACTCCTGGCACAAAATCGTTAGGAATCTTGACTGAATGTAATATCTAAAATATACTCTACACAACGTCATAAAATGCACAGACGAACAGTGTACAGAAAAATAATGTAAAAAAAGCTCAATCAGGTGTAGCTGGCAATCTCAAAGTATTTGTCTAATGAAAAACATTGTGTTTCACAACTTGAATCCCAAAATCGTATTCCATATTCAAGGAATTAATTTATTTGACACCAAATCTGCTTGTTGCGCGGAAGAAATATTGCTCATTTGGATCCCAGAATAGATCAATCTTTTACTGATGAAGAAAAGTATACAAGGGAAGAAATTACCCAATTTCTCCAGTCTTACTCACAGATTGACCATCTCCCATCGAAAGGTAAATCATTCAACTAAAGCAATGAGCACTCTTGATCATTGATCCCTCAATGCTGTGCACCCTGGGAAATTGGATCCAAATTATTCTTTGAGAAGCAACCAGACTGGGGATCAAACAATGAGGCACATTTCCCCATAGTTTGTATTTAGTATATTTATCTGCCTTTTTTAAAATAATTTTGCATTAAGGTCCGGCCTTTAAATGTCAGATATTGACTTGTCTTACAGCATTGTTATGATACCTACAAAATGAATGGCTGTTGGCTCTATCCTGATAATTGTCTTGAAATGTTAGCTGTCGGAATGCTTAATGACTGTATGGAAAGATTGCATTATCAAAGGGTTACTGTCATCTGAGCTGCAGCAGATCCCAGCTCTGAGCAGGAGGCCTCCATCAAACTCTCCCTGATTCTCTAGGAAACTGAGAGACCAAACACTCATGGCTTTACATTAAGAGACATTAGCCTTATATCAACCTAGGGATATACAGGTGGCTGAAGCATACAACTTTGTGATGGCTGGAATCCTTGAAATAATCTCAGCCCCTGGTAATTACTCAGGGCTGCAGCTCTATCCTTTGTTATTTTGCACTCGATGCCACCTCAGTTTGGACCCAGCCATATGCAAATCAGTCTTGACCCTGTTCCAATGGGAACAGTCCACCCCGAATTGCCAGAGAATGACATGATGGACAAAAGAACAATGGGTTGAATGCTTACTGCAAGTAATTGCAAATGGTTAGACAAATTGCAAGAATTCCTCTCATCAGGCCGACCCTAAAAATGGCAAGGAGAAAGTGACACAAAAGCATACAAAAAAAGTGAAGGATGCGATGCTTGAATTAATTTCAGCCACTGGTAATCACTTGAGGATGCATCCTGGTCCATCGTTATTTTGCACACCATGCCACCTCAGGTTGGACCCATCCACATGCAAATCAGTCTTCTCCCTGTTCCAATGGGAGCAGTCTAGCCTGAACTGCAAGACCAGGTCCTTTTTGAACCAGAACACATGCAACTGAGAGGACTGGTTTGCCCTAGTTATGAGCTCATCATCATAGTTTGGTCCCAGTGACACAGTTTGCATAGGACGCATGTCTGGGCATACCCATCCCACTTAGAACGGTACACAAAAGAATATAAAAAGATGATGGATGTGGCCATGAGTAAATACCAGTCCGTGAGATTAAATCAAGCATTCCATCCATCACTTTTCGTACACTTAAAGACAAATTGACAGCATTTGGTGGTGAATTGACCGACCTGAAAATACCAAGGTGGCCTCTTTCCGTTTTAGTGAAGAATATACATGTCTCGATCTTCCTTAGCTCTTTTTCTGGAGATGTTCCATTATTCCTTTATTCACCACTGACTGTCAGTGTGATCCTGGGTGGGTGTGAAGCCTCACCTTCCAATGGGATGCTTGCCGATCCTGTGCTGCGATCACACTTGAGCCACTCCTTCTGTTCTCTTTTAGAAGAAAGCCTAAGTGTTGAGTAGGAGAGTTGCTAAATTCTGGAACAGTCGATCTCTCTTGGTTTCAGCTTCGTGGATCATGGACATTGTTCATGAAGGCTTAGGAAGCTTAGACTGTCAGGGCCTTACTTGCAACTTCTTTGACCTGGCATTTTATCCTATTGCCCCCCGTGCTCCCACCTGCCCAGTCATCCCCTGTGATCCCAATCGTAAAGCATCCCTTTGTTGACTACAGCATGACAATGCATGGATTAGTCTTGGGCAGATATAAATCCTTCCATGAACAGACCAAATTAAACAACATATGTCTCTATGAAACAAAGAGAAAATAAGTAAAGACAGGACATGAATACAATCATTTGGAGTCTAGAAAAGAGCGCCCCCTGGATCAAATGCTGTGAAATAACATGGTTTGAAGATAGTGAAATTTGCCTCTAGCACTTCCTCACACAGACAGTCGCCATTTAATAAAGATGGCAATAACAGTTGTTCATATCTCCCAAATGAGTACTCGTTTAGGGTGCTGCTGAAATTTGATGGAACTATAAATATGAGCAATAATCCGATTACCACATATTTTTACTTTTTGTTTTTACCAGATGTGATGGAAATAGCGCATTTGCACTGGATCCAGTACCCATTTTTAAATGACTGCAGAATGATTTTACTTTTACCACCTTGCAAGGTTGAACAGCTGAGCTATACCACTTAACTTCAGGTTACTCAGTTCTCTTCAAAGGATGTAAACAAGCTCGCTTTGTCTCACCTCATATTGTATTTGCTGCCCCTAGCACGGTACAGTAATGGAAAGCAGTGGTCAAGGTGAAATTGATTCTGCACTCTGTACTAGTTTTTTTTCTGAATTTCCCCCCTTTCTTCCCAGGATGCAATATAATGTTTTCTCCTTCTGGGGACGGTGTATCCAGATTAACATCTGTTTAATGATCCTTTGTTTATCTGTCTCATGTTATGTGGGCCCAGGTAGCAGAACAATTAAAAGGATAGGTGCTTTGATAAACAGGCGTCATTTTGGTTTTGTAAAGTCCTTTTTGACTCGACATAGAGCAGCAGGTGGTCCTGGAGGCACTGCCCTGCTCCTGGGAAAGCACGGCCAGGGTGTTTTCACCAATATCCCTTTTAAGAAGATTAGAGCTGTTGGTAATACAGATGTCGTTGAATATACTTGACAAAAGCATTGTCTCATGTACATCTCATGCCTTAAATGTTGTTTAAAAACATAATCACATTGGGTGAAGATTTCTTGTTGTTATCCCTAGTGGGACAACATGTGGGGCAGATGATACTTTTGTACCATCCATTTAAATGTCCTGGCAATGGGGTTGCTGTGGGGGTTGGAGGGAGGTGGATGGTTGCTGAGCTTGCTGGTGGCTTGAAAGATTGTGACTAGATTTTTGAAAACTGTTTTTTGTTATGAACTGAAAACTTATAATTTATGACATTGAATGGGGGAGGGGTGGAGGGGGCTGGCCAAAACAGCATCATTGCAGTGAAAGTAAGACAGGTGCCAGATATGTCTTCTTGAGCTTGTAAGGTCCAGGAGTCCACATTATCATGGACTTGGTGGTGGCAGTACAATACAATGTCCACAGTACAAGGGAGGTCAGGCAGGGCTCGGACCATCTCAGCGCTCTCAGATCCACAGTACTGGGGTTGTGCCATTTTGGGTCTGCTCTGTAAACAGTGTGGGCCGTCAAGGTTATTTAAGTTATTCCAGAGGTTTTCTCCAGGTTTGGTGGGATCTCCAGTGTAAGAGAGGTGAGCCCATAAAGTACAGCCTGTAGCAAGAGAGCAAGCACTTAGGGCCTATTTATGTAATTGTAACGCAGTGCAGTAAGTCACTTTGCTGCACTGTGCTACAGGGAAAGGGCAGGAATGTCCTGTATTTCTTACTATACAATGCATCCCTGTCCTTTCCCAGTGCTGGCGCACAATGGGCTGACTTGCTCCAAGGCAGGCACCCTTGCACCATGGTGCAAGAGTGCCTCCATTGGATGCAGGATTGTTTTTGTGCAGGAGGGGGCACCGTCTGCACAAAAACAATCCTGAGAGGCATATGCCTCTTTCAATGTGTGCTGCAGAATGCATTGCACATAGAAAGAGGAAGTAACAAGCAGAAATAAAGATATTTCTCCTTGTTGTGCCTCCTCTGGGAAGGCGTATTTTTTGGGCATATTCCCAGGTCTACCAGCAATATTAAATCTGGGAATGCATCATAATTCATGGGAGTTGTGTGGGAACACCCACACAATACCCATGGAATGGCTTCCCAGGGCACAGCAACGCACGCAGGGTTACTCTTGATTTATCAAGCCACTCAGGTCCATGCAAAGTAGCCCTGCGTTGCTTGATAAATCTCATTTTAGGGTTTACTTTGCACATGCACCATGTTGCTTGGTGCAAACGCAAAGCAAACCCTTGATAAATAGGTCCCCAGTTTGAGCACACAGGGCACCATCATTGTTTCGGCTTGATGGGATGTTTCAATGCAGAATTACAAAGCAGTCTAGCTGGCTGACATGCAAGGTATATTTTTGGTGTCTTTTGACATACTGCCGCAGTCGGAATCAGTTTGCTTAGTTTGTAAACAGAGACTTTTATAAGACTTATAACAATGCACTAATCTTTAAAATAGATCAGTCAATTACTGCCCAAAATATTTTAAAACAGAAGGGGTGTAATGTATCCATTATTGACTCGAGAGAACCATTACAGCATAACACATAATGGCAAAGGCTGTGGCCCACCACAGGACAGAGTGCTCCTGAAATGCTGTGGGGTTGTAGGCTGTTTTGCAGCACTTTTTGGAAGCTCTCCCAGCAAGAGTCTTGCTCCACCACAAAAGCACTAACATAATAGAGGGGCACAAAAATATATGCTTTGGGAGCTATAAACTATAATAGTTGTCATGAAAACCTGGAAAGAAACCCAGAATTAGCTCAAAGAAATGGCATTTGTAGAACAACAGAACAGTAACTGGTTTGTTGCGTTCTTCTTATTTGAATTAAGTCTCAACAGAAAATAACTGCTTTTGAAAATTACTTAAACGATTCATTTGAAGTAAACCATGCATTGTAGATTGGTGCCTTACTTTTATGTTTATCATACATGGGTTAAATACCATAACTAGCATTGTTAGTTTAAAAATGCCTGCTTGATCAGACATTACAAGCAATTTTTGCTTCCGTCTTAATTTTATTTTTCAGGCTGTGTAGATTTTCAATTGGCCACGAGAGGGAGCCAAAAGTCTATAAATGAAACCTAGTACTTAGTTATTCTTTTTTTCTTTGCCTGGTGCGCTCGGAAACAAAAATGTTGCCGAATTCAAATATTGACAACAGAGAAACTACAAAAGTGAACGATTTGTAAGCTGAATATTCTCTTCAGACTGAAAGCAACCTCCTTGAATTTATATTTATATTTTATGAACGCGGTAGCATCTAAAATATATGTTTTTGATATTTAATGCTCACAAAATCTCCTGAATATTTCAGTTAAGCAAAGAATTACTACTCTTTACTGAAAGCAGGATTCAGAGGATTTTATTAGCATGCCCCACATGCCGCTTTCACCATGATTCTATTATTTACCCGAGTTTTGGAAATCTGACTTTATCGTTTGTTTCAATGGACAATGATAGGTAGTGTTTATATTGCTTATTGGTTCCTAATTTAGCTGTGCTAGAAGGCTGGAAGTCTTTATCTGCCCCACAGAGCATCGAATTTAGGTCACACCAGGAAAACTGCAATACAGACTTTAACGAACTGAAACTTAAGAGATGCTGGAAAAGACCTTTTATGCAAATACAAGCAGAAAGTGCAGGGTCAATAAAGTTTTGATTAAAACGTATTTTGTAAATCAAAATGTAACATTTTTTAACATTATACTTTTTGTGAGGCCTTTAAATTAGCATTTTATAATTTCTGTTTATAAAAGAAAACCCAGAAATGTGGTGTTCAGTATGCAAAGAACCTCACCCACCTAGGTGGCATGCTTCATCATTGATAATTCGTGATCGGTGAACGAGGCACGTTGGCACGCGGCACACCTAACAAAACTAGTAATACATGCCACGATACCCCTCCAGGGGTGATTTGTGCGCTATATTAAATTAAATGAACATAACATAGCAGAGTGAGCCGAGTTTCTGTATGCAATTGGCACCCTAAGATACTAGAAAAGAAGTCCACCCATTTTGGAGCACGTGCAAACCCAGAAGTTTGGATCCTGTGGGGTTTTTGCACCCACACATTATAAAATAAAGCAATATACACCATAGACTGGGCTACTTATAACAATAGTAGGGCTACATATATTTAGGTACTGAAGAAATGCCACATTATCCAGGCGGACAGCAAGACGTGAAATGTGTAGATCAGACATTAGGACCAAAGAATAAACTGATGTTCATTTGGTCCGCCCAGTTTTTGAATTTGCCATAGATCACCAACAAAGAATAAAGGAGTACAGATTGCCTATATATAGTCAATTGTAATATTCCCCAATACACCCAATATCTACTATCACCACTGATCCCCTACCACTCACCAAGTGCAGGAGAAAGATCTCCACCAAAGAGGGGCCTGCTGGGCATTGCATCGCCCGCCCAGTGTGGAGGATGACCCAGTGATGAAGCATGCCACCAAGGTGGGTGGTCCTTGCATCCTTAATATGGTACCTCTGGGGATCTCTGTAAAATGGAAACTAGCAGAAATACTTGTCCTTTTGTTCTCTGCCCTTAATATAGGTTAGGAAACAGCACGTCACATTTTTTGGGTATACGAAATAGTCTGGAGAGGACATATGATGGACCAATGCCAACCTCCCATTCCCTTTTTGATTTTTGACATCAAAGAAAACAAAGGTGTGTTGCTTAGTGTTCTTTATTTTTAATTGCACTTATTAAAAATCGATTGCATAGTTTGTTTGATAAAGTCATGGTCATGAAAAAAAGGGTTTGAAATCTAGTACATGAACCGATATGTATCATGTCTTTTTTATGTGTCCTCTTTGAGTTACACGGGCAATTCATGTGCTCAGAATTGGTGCTGCATTTAGTGTAATGGTTACAACACGCGAGCTCGGACGTAAAAAATCCACCACTTTTCATCCATGCAATACATAAAAGGACCACAAGAGGGTACTGTTAACCTTCATTTTGCACTCCTTTCAAATTATAAACACGCTGTTTTTGAAAAAACATTGCTCTAAGAAAACTCTTAGGAGATATCATCGTGTCGAATATTTTGGTGCGCTGCCTCAACATGGATGTTTCTGACTGCATACCCGCAGTAATGTACAGGATCATGTGAAAGAAAAAAAATGAACAGACATAAACTAGAGATAGAATGGCTTATGAGGAAATGGTTCTTGCAGCTTAACATATTCCGTTATATTATTATGAAAGACTTAGAGAAGACTTAACGATTTGTTTAAAAGCATTGGCTGTCGTTTTTTTGTTTCTTTTAAGAGCCCTAATCGAGCCACACATAGCTGCTTCTGCTCACTAACCCTGGCCCTGAAGTGCACCTTTTCCTAGGTGGATGTGCACAGGTGATGAGAGAAAATGCCATCACTCGATGTACAAGAGGGCCAATGACTGAACTGGATTTAACTATTGCCCCTTGCTGTATATTGTGGTGCACAATGTGCGTGCCTTCAACCGATGGAGATGGCTGACCCACAGTCCCTCTATGTACCTGCTTCTGGGAGGGGTAGCACGGCTACTGTTGACACGCAGCCTAAGTGTGCTGTTAAATCGCCAAGCATATCCTCTGCCCATCGGTACAAAGTCCCCAGGTCATGAGTCCCCTTCTTCTGTCGGTCCCAGAAAAGCCTCATTGTATGGCCCAGTTTTCACCCACAACAATGGGTTAGGGAACGTAATATCGCTCCCATGCCGGAAGCACTGCTGAAATGCTTTGTTGCACAAAAATTCCAAAAATTCATCCAGTTTTGTAATTTTAATCCATTTATTCCGATCATCAAATTTCGGTTGAGGTTTTTTAAAAAAAAGTATACAATGAATAATGCTAGTGTATTGATATGACATGCGTTTTAAAATATGAAGTCTAAAATGTTGTTGTCTGACTTTGTAGTGAACCCCTGACGAAGGTTGATGAAAGCAACCGAAATGCATTGGGAATGTGATACTACTGAGGATGAACTATGTATGTTTCCTGCCGTAAAAATAAGGCTTGTATGGGCATATTTACCGCATCAGAATTGAATACATAATGGTTTTTCATGTGACGGACGAAAAGGAACAAAAAAACGAGAATCGGAATAAATGGATTAAAATTACAAAACTGGATGAATTTTGGGAATTTTTGTGCAACAAAGCCTTTCAGCAGTGCTTCCGGCATGGGAACGATATTACTTTCCCTAACCCATTGTCATATATTTTCCTACGTGGTCGGAGGGCAGACCGTGTTCCCGGAATGCACACATTCTATTGTTAACATTGATGAAATTGAATACATCGATAAAAAGAAGTGCACTCCACTCTACAATTGTTATTGTGGAGAAGTGTGGCTCAATGGTTAGAGCGGCAGACCTTGATGCAGAGGTCTGGCCCGGGACCAGGGTTCAATTCCCACCTCGGCGGGTCTTGGGCTCAATTTCCTCGGACCTGTTAATTCTTGCCTTGGTGCCTATTCTAATCATGGGTCCCACTCTGCAACTCTGGGCAATAGCTTGCTTAATCTCCACAACGGCCCCAACAGCGCTGGGATGCCTGGCTTCACCTTGGGGGTGCCCAGGAGTGGACATTTTACAGTGAAAAGCCAGGAAGGGTTTCACAGCGGTATGAGTACAGTGCCAGGACACCCTAGGATAACAGTGCGCTGTACAACACATTTACATTTATGTACTTTGCAAGTTTTCACCTACACCATCCCTCATCCTCAATAATTGTCCTGGCCCCTGCCCCATCCCCATCCTCATTGTACCCACCGTGCTATTTCTTCTGCTTTCCAACATCACAAATATCCCATACTTCTGCGCAGTGCTTAAATTGTGAAAAATAAAAAAAAAGCTCGCACCCTCGTCCGGAGATGACTGTAGCGTACATCACCCATTGCACCTGCCAGTGCTGCCAATGACAGTCCCAACACAAGTACTAACCATCACACTACAAGTGGGATGATTCAGACTATTTCCAGGGCCGAAAGCTAGAAGAATGGCTTCGGTGGCATTTTTTATGTATTTTGAATTAATAAACAACTGTGTCTGCACTCATCACCAAATTAATCACACAGTGCCACCATGTGGCAGACTTTCATAAGTGGCGATGTTGACAGTTAAGTGCTGGTACCGGGCATTAGAAGCCACCAGCTCAAATTAAACACTGCTTCTGCATGAGTATTCTGTGAGACTGGAAAATAACTCAGTTGAGTGCCTTGTTGGAAGTAAACTATGTTGCAGTGTAGGAGGAGAAAGGCATGGGATTCTCACCCGACTTCACTGAGACCAACTTTGCAGGACTTTTGTTGTAAAGAGCTGAAACGGGGGTCACCGCTCTGGTGCCAGATGTATTACAGAGAAAGACATGGTTATCTGCTGCTCACTGGCGATCTTAAAATCACCTCCATGCTTGCCGTAGGACCAAAACTGCACTGGTTGTTGGAATGCTTAAAATATACAAGGTGGAGCTTCCAATAGTTGACTTTCCAACAAAGTTGAATACTGCTGAGCACTTTGTCAAACTAAGAGGGAAAGCGTTTTCACAAGAATCTAAAATTACACCTCTGAATGAGTTTACAGAATTCCCTCAATGAAACAATACTGAGTTAAATGATCCCCAATGAATCATTATTGGAAACTGGGATCCCGACCCAAGCAATTCCTACAAGTATAAAAAAACAACTACTTGCCTGTATCACACTGTGCTCTATTTGCACTGCTTCTATAAATGAAGCTTAGGATACCAGTATAATTTTTACCCTCCAGTTTCAAATTCTGTCACATTGACATGACCTTTTAAAATTTCCAATTTTCTATTTTGCCTTTTTGTGTGTATGAATAGTGTTTCATTCTTGTAATATTTTCCGAACAGTTGTGGACTCCCTGAGTAGGTGGCGCTGTACCCTAAGGATCCATGGACCATTGGTTGAGAACTACTGAACTATAGTTAGTCTTTATTACCAATGTGACATCCACCATCACTGAGCAATGCTCAACATGCACATACTCTGAGGCTCCTAAAGAGCATCATGGATAAGGTTTCATATCTTATCTGTAAGGATTTTTACAGTCCTTGGAAAAATGACAAAGTGCTCTGGGTGCTTTCCCTCCCACAAGAACAGGGCCAATTTTGAGTGCATTTATTGCAATCTCTCACATACTTCTGGCTCCTCGTGGTAATGTAAATCAGCAGAGTACAGTGACTGATATGTAGCACTGGATCTGCAGTAGATGACAAGCCACTGTACACAACACTGTCTGCATACAAAGTTGTATCGTAAAAAAGGGGAACCAGGAGCTGTATTTAAGCAGGTCCTGCACACAAACTCCAGGGCAAAATATGTCTCAAAAAGGTGTGCAGTTCCTAGGGAAAGGAGAAGGGAAAGGAAGGTCTTTCTTCGTGATGCCCTCACACACCCCGGAGGATGTCATGCTTCATCATTGGGCCTTGCTCCTCGTCGGGCCGTCGCTGCAATGCCCGACGGGCACCGTACACGGGGCCCTGAGCCAGGGAAGGTTCGCTGCAAGTTGCCTGACCGCCCGGCCAACACGAGCAACTAAGTGCTCTGCCTTCCCCAGTCAGCCTTTGACCATCCTTAATTCTGGCCTTTTACACCCCAGGACAGTTCCAACTGGGGTCCGCTACTAGGACTGGCTACCATACTATGATTGACTTAACCAGCCCTACGGTAGTGCACACGAACTGCACAACTTCACATATGGTCCTGATGCAGTGCCACTAGACCGGCTAGGGGCTCAACAGGCATGAAACATGTTGACCCACTACACTACTTTAGCCCTGTAGGACCATTACACCCTTGTAGGGGCATCACAAAGAAAGACCTTCCTTTCCCTTCTCCTTTCCCTAGGAACTGCACACCTGTTTGAGACATATTCATACAAAGGTGCACACAATTTTGCCCCCGGTTATTAAATCTTTGTTAGACAAATAAAGAAAGATGCAAAAAATTTACCAAAACATAGTGAATATAAATTCCTTACAAAAGGAGACGCTATTGTGTATCATACTCAGATAAACTCTGAGGCTTGACTTGGAGACCATGGCAGCAGGGGGCAATAGATTCAGGGGCTGATTTATCACGGTTTCAAATAGCGCAATGCAGCAAGACACATTGCTGCCCTGCGATTCATGAAAGGGAAAGGGTAGCAATGCGCCATGCTTATCATACATGTACTCAGCTTAATGGAACTTAGTGATAAAACATTTTCATAAAACAGTTAGACATTTTCATAAAACAGTTAAACCTAGCCATGACTCTCTGAGATGCTTCTTATAGATTACACAACATGGGACAACCCCTACCAGCAGGTAAGGGCAGGCCAGAAGAGGGATAAAGGTAGGTCTGGAGACACGCTTCAGACCCCTGTCCACAGTTGGATAAACTAATCAGCTGCTCATCGTGAGCTACTACCAGACTCTGAGGTATCAGTTACTCCTCTGGAGTGAAGAGGAAAAAGGAACAGTAAGATGGAAATGGTCAAGCACCTCTGATGAGCCAGGAAGGTGAAATGCCATGACGTCAGGATGTTGCCTCAATGAAAATTGACTTGTATTAAGTCCTGAAATGGAAGGAGATTATCATATTGAAAAGGTAATCACATTAACTTGCTATATGAAGAATGAAATAATGAGTTGTAAAATGAATGGGCTACATTTACTTTGAAACCTTGTGGAAGGCACATAGCTGTTATATACCCTCTGCTGCATTGTGGCTATAAGTGGATGAAGGACCAATCACTATTCCTCGCCTCTGCTGCACATGGGAGCGCTGCTTATCCCATGTTTACCATCTCCAGCTAAATTGCAACAGTCTTAATCCAATGGTAAATGTTGGGCGAAGGTGGAATTAAAATATGTTGCTGATGGTTACCCACTCTGCAGATCCAGCTGTGAGCTGAGTGAAGAGGCTAATTCTCTTCTACATTCAAGCCCCACATCCGAAAGTGAAAGTGACTAAATCGTGAGAGCTTGAGCACTTTTCCTCTTAGCACTAGCTCCCTAAGGAAGTAGCCAGAGACTGAGAAGCAAAAAGTGTTTCAATGTGCAGAAGATCCACTCAGCACATACAGTGACTACTGCCAACACTAACTAGCAGTTATATGACCAACATCTCTACCCATGCCTTCATTTCAGGTCCCAGAAAGTCACTTTTATTGTTTTCTCTCACCTTTACTACTCCAACATTACTTGCATTTATTTTCAGAAATTTCCAGTCTACTTGTATTTCAGTAACTTTATTGACTGTCCATAACCTGCATTTTAATCAGTACTTGGTCTCTCACAAAATTCCAAATCTGCACATCTAGAGCAAACCAACTATGCACTAGATTCTCTCAAGCAATGAATAACTTTATTAATCAATATGCACTAAGATGATTTACATTGTAGACCCCTTTCCCTACCACTTGTGCCCCCATTCAATCTGTTCCTTGCTATGAAAGAAAATTCCCTTAACCACAACACTGCCGTGATTGTGATCCTCCTCGGAAAGCAGGCCACCCTAATGTGTGATCGTAGCACCACAAAACAAAACAAGTGAGGTTGGGGTTATATACCACACTCCACTCTTCATCACCCAAGCCCCACCCGAAAATTCACGTCCTCCTCATTCAATCACTTAACAGTTATGCATTGATCCACCAACATCCTGAAACATTTAACACATGGGGGCCTATTTACAAGCCCCATTTGCCACTGAAGCATCACTTTTTTTGACGCTCCAGTAGCGGAGCGCCATTTCCCATATTTACAAGATGGCACTAAGACGCTTAATGTGGCTTAACACCCCCTTGTAAATATGCCCCTTTCTGCTGCAGTTCTCTGCGGCAAAGGGGCGTGCAATGGGTGTTGCAGTGGGCGTACCACTGCAACACCCATTGCTTTTTAATGATGCCCTAGATTTAAAAGGCTGAGGCAGCACCAAAAACAAATGACAGGGAATACCTGGTCTTAGCATAGCAATACAAGAAGAAATTATAAATTTCTCCTTGCTTTTTGCTCTTTCTATGTGTACTGCATTCTGCAGCACCCATAGAAAGAGCAAGTCGCCATTATTGATTGTTTATTTGCAGGAAGGTGTGTTTTCCTACACACAAACAATCACCCCTGCAGCGCAGGCAGCTTTTTTTGTGCCAGCACTAGGGGAAACACAGGTGTGTGCTATATTCTTGGGAATACGGCGCATCCCTTCATTTATAAAATGTTGGAGCGTGGCCACATTTGGCATAGCACCGCACTCCGACATTTTATCGTAAATGTGCCTCATGGTCTCTTTTGGAAGAGTGTGTGCATTGCTTGAGCTGCTGAATTTCACCATCGAGACGCATTGCCTTGGTACTACCAGCCATCTCCTAATTTAATTGTGTGGGGATACCTTTCTGACTTTGCTGCTTGCTGTTGGCTTTTCTACGGACTCACCACCACTCCTTGCGGAACCCGCTTCGCGGGTCCCGCTGCGGCGCGATAGCCGCCTGTGTCAAGACCTGTGGATTTCATCAGTGAGGGACTGGGTGAGTGCAGGGCTGCGAGCGGCGGGACAGGACTACGTCTCCCAGCAGTCCTGTCAACCCGCGCCACCTGCCACCTGGCCGCTCTCCCTGCAAGCCCCGCCCCACTTACAGCCTGAAAAAGCCCCTCTGTGCTCCACTGCCCTGTGATACCTTTCTGACTTTGCTGCTTGCTGTTGGCTTTTCTACGGACTCACCACCACTCCTTGCGGAACCCGCTTCGCGGGTCCCGCTGCGGCGCGATAGCCGCCTGTGTCAAGACCTGTGGATTTCATCAGTGAGGGACTGGGTGAGTGCAGGGCTGCGAGCGGCGGGACAGGACTACGTCTCCCAGCAGTCCTGTCAACCCGCGCCACCTGCCACCTGGCCGCTCTCCCTGCAAGCCCCGCCCCACTTACAGCTTAACTCTCCTCCTACAAATTTAAACAGCAACTTCCGCGTTGCGGGAGCGCGCGGGAGCGCCCGGGGATAAGCCCGGGACAAGGGCGGGACCGTCTGTGGCCGTCAGGGGCCGCAGGAGGCTGGGCTGGGCCCACTCTCTTTCACCTGCATTTCCTTGATCCTATCTGGTTTGTGAAATAGGTTCTGGGTATTCCATCATCGGCCCTAGGTGGAACACCAGCGAAGGAGGGGGGAGGCAACACCGGGACTCTGGACAATTATTTTAAATCGGTAAAGGGTGATGGGGGAAACGAAACCTCTCTGGAGATGCGTAGGGCAGAGCGCCGTCGCTCGATCGAACACATGAAAAATAGGCCCCTCAGTGATATAACTCCCTATCCTATCTCCCAAGAGGAAGGTTCCCTTAATAGTAGCCAGGATCTTTTATCCCAAGAAGACGTTCCCCTATTACTACGGGATAGCATTCCCAACCCTGGCTCATTTCCTAAACAAACTACGGACATCATTCCACTACTAGTTGCCAGTAGTTTGGCTGTTGACTTACTCACCCAAACGCCCCCCATAGTTAAAACCAGGAATAATAAGCCAAAGCAAATTGTGGTGGCAGAGGTGCATGACCTACCACCAAACAAGCGCAGAAGGAAGCTGAGGGGTGGCCAGGGGAAGACCAAGATCCCCCATTCTGACTTTGGAAAGACATTTAAGTCCGTATCTATGTATGACAGGCCATTAGTCAATGTGCATAATGCTACTCCCACCAAGGGTACTAATACCATTACCACTGCTTCCATCAGCGACAAAGGGAACAACCCACTTAATATATCACTCCCTGTCATCTCTTTGGGGAACATTGAATTTCTAATTAGATCACTCCTGTTGCCCATTAGCGAGAGTTTGAAGAAAATAGAAATCAGGCTGACCATTTTGGAGGCAACTTTAACCAGCCTGAAAACCTCGGACAGCAAACAGAGTAGAACCATTGAGTCCAATCTACCAATAGGAACCTTCCCCAATATTCAAAACCCTCCGACCCACACGGGTCCTCCTTTGGGCACCACTGCCGTTCCCCTTTTGCAGCCACTTATGGCTATTTCAGTTCCAATTCCACTTAGCAATCCTAACATCCTACCTCCACAGACAGAAGGCCCAGCTTCCCATTGTATAGCCCCTGGCATAAACCCTGGGGTCCTACCTAATGCTAGTATTGCCCCCCTATTCCCTGGTAAGCCTGCCCCTAGACCACGGAGACCCGACTTACCACCGGAGGCTAACAGCCTCATGGTGGTTTTGGCAGGTGTTCCTCCTCTCGAAATGGGTGAAAACGAGAACTTTCACTCACTCAAGAGGAAAATCATCAAATGGTTGAATTGGAACAGACCTCTTCCAGCCCACCTCAATAACGAGATCATTATGGTGAGAAGGGTACCATGGTTGGGGAAGACGGGAAAATCAATATCAGGGGACTGTATCATGGTGTCTTTTCGAGACCCTGGGACAGTACTACACATTTGTGCTGGGTCAAACAGATCACTGGATTCCACCATACAGACTTTGCCAGTTTCTTTCTTTTTCCCCCCCATTCGCATGCATCATGATTTATTACAAGGTAACTGGATAAGGGTGGAACGGAGATCTAGACATAGGGGATATGCTCCACGTCCAGTTTATCGACCTCCGGAGACACCCTTTTTGGATCACAATCGTTTCAACTGTCTGAATGGACTGGATGGGGTTGACTGACTGTCCTCAAACCCGGACTCAAATCCTGTGACCTTGGGCAACGGTCCCAGCGAACCTTCTGATCCGGCTAGACCTACCTCTGAAAATGACCCTGATAGAGCAATTGGGGTAGTATCTGGCTCTGGCACTGGCTCCCCCCTCCACTCCACCTCTGCAATCCCCTCTGTGGTTGCTCCGGCGCACATGAGATTAATTTGGTGGAATGTGGCCGGCCTAGCCAATAAACTGGGCACTCAAGATTGGATAACTTACATCGAGTCCGGGGATGTTTGCATGCTCCAAGAGACTTGGGCAAGGGAAGAATATAAGCATCAAGGTTACTTGTCATTTCCATCCCGGCTAGGTGGGAGGGTAAGGGCCGCCCCTCCGGTGGACTCATAACTTGGGTGGCATCCCACTTAGGATGCCAGGCTTCACGCCTACCGGTGCCATCAGACGACATCCTAGTGGTTCTATTAGCCTGGCCGAACCTAGCGAAACTTGCCCTGATAAATATCTACTCCAGGCCAGTGGGAGCTTCGCGTGAATCTTCCACGGTAGAGGAGCTTTCAGCCTATTTATCGGTAATGCCAAGAGACATTCCTTATATAGTGGGAGGGGATCTAAACTCCCATTTCGAGCCGCTGGTCGGCCTCCTAGAGGGATTCCCCATGGAAGAAGAGTCCAGGTGGTCAGTACCTTCTGTAGTAGCACCCTCCCCGAAGGCATGGACGCCTGTAGCACTGCAGATTACTGCCCTTACCCTAAAGCATGGAATTAGAGCCTGCAATGGACGCATTAAGTCTGATGTACCAAGCAAAACCACGTATAACAGAGTGGGAAGAGAGTCCCGCTTGGACTATGCCCTTGTACAGATAGTGAACTGGTCTTCTATCTTGGACTTTAGGGTTATGGAGAGACTAGATAGTGATCATAATGCCCTTGAACTCGATCTTAGCCATCCCGGGCTAGAAGCCTCTATAACAACCATTGAGGAGATCAAACCTGAACTTCTATTAGATAACAACAGGAGAAGAATCAGGTGGGAAAAGCTAGCCACGAGCCAAGTGAAACTCTCGAAGCTCTATGCAGGTTTAATTCCTATTTTGGAAAAAGTGGGAGATCTAGCTAATGACGTGGGCAATAAAGACTCCCATGAGAAATTATACCAGGCTCATGAGGACCTTATAAAGGGAGCGGCCTCTAAGCTTTTTAGTAAGGTACAAAATCAGAGGAGGGCCAAGCAACACAAGTCCTCATGGTACAATGCAGCCTGCAGGAAGGCAAAGGGAGAACTCCTCAGAAGCATCAAGGAGGGAATAGGCAGAGAGAAGCTGCGAGAAAGTAGACGGGCTTATAAAAAACTAGTCACCCACGCTAAAACTGAATGGGAGGAGAACCAGTGGGAGGAGCTCACTACTTCCCTCGCAACAAGAGACCACCGAATGTTTTGGAGAGTAGTAAATGGGGGGTCGGGGAACCTCCATTCGGCAATAGAGCCAAATATTGCAGCAGGGGTGTGGCAGGCACACTTCCAGTCTCTCTACAGTTCTGAGCTGGGAGAAACTATGACTGATATCGGTTCTGGATTGGCAGAGTATGACGGGGATTTGATAACAGTGGGGGAGGTGAAGGTAGCATTAACAGGACTTAAAGGTGGAAAGGCGCCAGGACTGGATGGCCTGCCCGGGGACCTGTTTAAGCAGGAGCCCGATGTTTGGGCCCCCTATCTGGCCGCTGTGTTTAATGGAGTTTTGCACGGCATGGAAATCCCGAGTACTTGGCTGGGGGCAGAGGTGGTTCCTATATTTAAAAAGGGCTCGCTCCTGCTCCCAGCCAATTATAGACCAATCAGTTTAATTGACGTCTCACAGAAGCTGTTTTGCAGGATACTGCTGAATCGGCTTCAGGACTGGGTGGAGGAGACGGGCGCCCTTAGTCCGTATCAGGCGGGATTTAGGAAGGGAGTCTCTACAGTGGATCAGGTTTTTCGTTTGAACGTTATCTATTGGAGGACTGCGATATTGGAAGGTGGCAGTTTATACACCATATTTGTGGACCTGAGGGCCGCCTTTGACCTCGTGCCCAGAGGGAAACTCTGGAGTGTTCTGGCTGAGATGGGGGTCCCCCCGGATATCCTGATAATTTTAAAGAGATTGCATCATAATAACTATGCCCGGGTCAGGTGCGGGAAACTTGGGGAATTAACGGACAGATTCCCCGTTGACAGGGGGGTTAGACAGGGCTGTGTATTGGCACCGACCCTGTTCTGCCTCTTTGTCAACGGGGTAATCGCCCATCTCAATGGCACCGAATACACTGACGCCCCAAAGTTGAATGGCAGCAGGGTGCCTGAAATTATGTTTGCAGATGACACCCTGCTGCTGTCCAAAACCCCTATGGGGATACAGAGGATCCTTGATTCTTTTGTGGCATTCTGCACAGACAGGGGGTTAGAAATCAATGCTACCAAAACCAAGTTTATGGTCCTGAACCCAACCCTAAGATCACGCCCGAACCCCCTACTGGGATCATCACGTTTAGAGAGAGTCTCCACCTTTGAATATCTCGGTGTAACGTTGAATGAAACCGTGTCTTGGGGAACACACCAGACTAGGGTTAATCTTAAATTAGTGCAGACCACTGGCGGCATTGCTCGGTTGATGAAAAGCCCCACATATCGACCGTTGGGGCCGCTTATCCAGATCTATAAGGCACAGGCCAGAGGAGCTCTGATGTATGGGGCGGAACTGTGGGGTCATATAGCCTCCTGCAGTTTGTCTATAACTGAGAATAACTTCATTAGACAGATAGTAGCACTCCCGTCTAGCACTCCGCTCCTCCCCTTGAGGATGGATCTGGGACTGAGACCAATAGCAGATGAACTAGGTCTCAGACCCATAGTCTTCTGGCGAAGGCTATGGAGCAGTGAAGAACTTTCTACCTACAGGGCGGAACTGAGGGAGTTTCTAACCACCCTAAAGCTCTACAGATCCCGTGGATAAAATATATAAAAAAGTCCTGTGTGAGACTGGGGCTCCCCGACCTGTGGTCGGATCCAGCTAACGCCTCACTAAGGATCCCACGAAGAGCTTTGGCCAACGCTTATCACGAGCAGAAATTATCTATGGCCCTAGACTGCAAGGAAGAGGGGTCATTAACATCTGTATTCGCGCAAAGCAAGGACTCATACAGGCTGGAGAGGGTCCTGGACGCTATGTCTCCTGTGTTGGCCAGGAAGCTATTTCTCCAATGGAGATATGGCACATTGCCTCTGCGATCTTACACCAGCTCCTGGTCAACACCGCCCTCTACCAAGCAATGCCCGGCATGTGTGTGTGCCGAGGAAAGCGATCTGCATGTGCTCTTGTTTTGTCCAACTTACACGGCCGCCAGGAAACATTGGCTCCTACCACTCATCAGAAACCTTGGTTTTAGGGAGTACCTCCCGGTGTATAGAATTTTAAAAACTGACGTTTCAGGTCCAATTGTGTTTGCACTAGCTAAATTTCTTACTAATGTCTGGTATATTCGCACCCGTATCCTAAAGTCGCAGGCTCCCACCTAATTTTAAGTCCATAATTTTAATCGCATGTCCTTTTATCTGATTCACCCTAGTAGTATTTTTTTCGTAGGGTGGAATGATTTTATATTGTACCAAATGTGTTTCCTGATTATTTTTCTTTGATGGTTTTACATGTTTCATATCTGTTTTTTTTTTTGTATATCTTTTATGGCCAAATTGGCCGAAATAAAGATTAAATAAGATTTGAATTGTGTATACCCTCATCAACATGCAGTTCCTCCTACATCTCATCAGCTTAACTGCTCAATTCTTCACGTAACTCACCTGGTCCTCATCCTTGCCTCTATTTTTTTTAAAGTGTTCCTCCCTGAGCTGCTCCTTCAAATGCTACCTTTCCTTCATCCATATCACTATCACATTTCCCTCCCATGCCCATCTACCCTTATCATCCTCTCTTAAGTGCAGATGGAAGTTTCTTCCTATCCATTTCTATGAGCTGATATATTTTCTACCAATATGTTTCTGACTATCCGGACTCACAGATCTTTGCCATTTATCTTCATTCTTCTTTACACCACACCTCTCTTGCCCCACATGCAAACAGTCCCACTCCACTCTCACCTCTACCCTTTGACTAATGAGGTCATTGTACCTTCTGATAGACATTTCCTTCTAATACCCTCACCATGCTAACTTCCCAGCCCTAAAAATCCTTCCAGTTCATCTCACTACTTTCGTGCATGCCCCCATTCTAAACATTTGCCCCCTCCCTCTAACCAATTAATTCTAAAAGTAGTTTATAAGAAAACCAATTAGACTGAAAAGACAAGAAGTTTGAACAAAAGTATGTAAAATATGTGCCTTTTTTATTAAAGCAAGTGATATAATAATAAAGAATGGTGTGGCCTGGAAGACAAGAAGAAGAAATAATAGAAATACCAGCATTTGTAAAGCACACAGCTACCTCCGGAGGGGTGTCCCGGCGCTGGGGCCCGTCGGGAAGATTAAGCAAGCTATTGCCCAGAGTCACATGGTGCTGGGCTAACCAGCCACGGCCGGCAGGGATCGAACCATGAACCCCATAGTCCGGAGTCAGGCACCCTGGCCGCTGCGCCACTCCTTAGAAGAGTTTAGCAGCTGGTGAATTTAGCAGGGTGCGGGATCTAGAGCATTCCCCCCTTTAACACGATCAACATTTGTAGGAAACATGCAGATTCATGTGATTTGATTCAAACTAATTGGACTTTCATGGTTAAAGCAAAATGTAAAACTAATTGCATTAAACATTTGCTTCAATCAAACAGTAACTTAGCCAACATTAATGTGTACCACTAACACAACATCCGTTTTGTAGATCGAAGTGCAGAATAAGAGAAAAGGGCTAGTGGACATAAGTGGCCATAAGATAGGCCATGCAGCAGTGAGCGTGTAAATCTGTTTTGAAACATTGTGGTACAGATTCTAAAAGAAAGTCTTAATTCTGAATGTGGAGGTCTTAGATGGATTCAGATTTGATCAATTTCAGCAATTCAAGAATGTTCACTTAGGTATGGATGGAAACTCGTTGAAGTCGCAGGCTTCCAGGCATATACATGGAATTCAGGTTTCGCTGTTGCAAATATACTCATATATATTTGCTCATGCAAAATTCTAACTGTTTTCTCCCCATTCGAAATGTTTTCTCCATGTGGAAATCCCTTCCACAATTTTGTAGGTGTTGCCTGGTAAACAGGCCATTGTCTTCAGACAGCATCAGTATTACTGCAAGTTCGGTGAGCAATCTCGTTTGTTGCTTCCAGCAGTGTCCGGCTTTGCCGAAGGTGCCGCCAGGATCCAGAGCTGTGTAGGAGACAGTTTTGTGGTCGTTGCCATCGTGGTTGCCGCAACCACTGTTGGAGATCCCTTGACCTCTTGCCATGAATTCTCTCTGCCTGTGCCCATTGCCTGCTGTTGATACAGTAGCTGTTCATGTGCCTTGCAGCTTCTTGGCCACCGCGGTTGCTGTGGCTGCCTCTCGAGAACCCTTGGCCTGCTTGTTGTGGCTCCCCTCTGCCACAGATGCACTGCTTATGCATGCCGATGGTGCTGCTGCTCGCCCTATGTGCTGGTCTGGGATTTGAAGGACTAGCTCTCCTTGGCCCATGCTGTGCCTGCCCCAACACCGCAAATTGGACCCGCTTCTGGCACCCTTCTCCATATTGTCGTTTTTGGGCATGCACCAGGCTTGGGTTTGGCGTCCCCTCTCCAGATCACCTCTTCCTCCCCATACACAGTCCAGATTGCCCGAAGCTAAAATCAGTGGTGTAACAAAAGTTGAAGGGGCCCCCTGCAAGGTGCACAGAGCCCCCCCATCCAGATTTAATCCAGAGCTATCAGGCCTGAGTACTGTGCTGAGGGGGCCCCCTGCAGCCCAGGGGCCCCCCCACGCTGCGGGGGCCTGTGTTACGCCCCTGGCTAAAATAAGTAGAATTCAAGGCAGAGATCATTGTGCAGCCAGGGAACAACTCCGCACAAACTATTCCACTCTCGGAGAGAGGTGGGAGGGGCGAGAGAGGAGAGAAGGGAAAGAAAGTGCATTTGGTTCAAGAGCATTAGCATTTTACAAACATTTGATTTGCAATGGTTCTCTGGGGTTTAGGAAGAGCTACTAACACTCTGTCCCGCAGGTAGAGCCAGTGGAGAACAGAAGCGACCCACCTAGGTGTGGGGTGCGGCTTGCTCATCACTGTGTGTTCCCTAACCTCTGGTTTACATACGCAAACAATCCCAGATCACAAAATCTGCTGCGCTCTTCCGCGAATCAAGGACAACGGCCCAGAGACTTTGCTCAGTCAGATTGATTCTTATGAGAGCCTGTAAAAAAGACTAAATCATACTCCCCTCCTCTGTAAGCATAGTCATTCACATGGATATCCTTGTGTGAGTAAATCATTTTATGAATGCAAAATCAACACAGTTTCATGTGTAAACCAAACTTACACAGACAAATAGGCTGTGAGGTTGACACAATTGACACAATTGCAAAGCTTGTCTGATACTGACACAACCATGAAACTGAATTTGGGAAAGCATATCTGGGAAAAGGACAATGCTAAATTTACTGTCAATGTCAGGAAGACAGTCAACAATCGAAGTAAAACATAACTCGGTTCTTAATAGAATGACTGCAGAAGTCCTGTGGAACATCAGCATCTTATATTATAAAAAATATGAAATCCAGAAATGTCATGAACTATTTTTTCAAGTTTCACAGATGTGCGGAGCCTTTGCATAGTACCCTGAGTCATTGAATTGTGCTGGGTGATTTGGGTCATTTAGTTTAAGTATATATTTAAAATGCTGTACAGTTTTCCAGCTGCCCTACAGAAAACATGCATGTCTTTCTTTTAGGCTGTCATTTTATGTTAATTGAATGCCAGTTTTAATCTAATAGAGTTTAGATTTATGGAGGGTTCTACACCATGTCATATTGTAATCAATACATATTCCCACACTGAGATGGACAGATGAGAAAATCTTCCTCATCTTTGCATTTCTGCGTGATCAGCTGTCAATAATTCCTAATTTGGATCCTTCACAAGATCAGATTTATGCCTCTTAGTGCATCACATTAATCACAGAAATTAAGTTTTGGGGGAAATGATGTTAAAGGTCATCAGAAGAAGCCGTTCCAGCAGCTGTCTGCTAGATCCCAGCATGCCCAAGGCAGAAGGACAAGCGTGGTTTTAAAATCCAAGACTGCACTACAGGACAGAACACTTTTTTTCTGATTTCCAGGTAGAAGTTTACTACTGAACTTTTTCATTTGACTTTTTTAATTGGTATTGGACCTAAAATTTACCAAATTATGTACATCTGTATTCAGTGCTGCAATACGAGGAAGACAGAATGATGCTTTAAAGCATGCTTTTTCCTGAAAATTATAAAAGCGATCACCTTTCTGTAAGGGAAATATGATAAACACACGTGAGCACATTCAGATTAACACGAAAAGAGTCTGGAAGCTTAACATTTTCAAGTTTGTCGTTATTTTCCCCAATAAACGTGTGTTTTTGTGTCAGATTGCAAGCGTACCTCAGTGCTGAAACCGGTATTTTGATTTAAAGTACTCCAAAATCTTAACTGGACACTATACCAGTGAAGTTAACTCTTTCCTGCCCAGACCCTAAGGTAGGCGCGCACACATGCGCGCACACACACACACACACCCACTGTGATGAGCTGATCAGAGGACCAATATAAATGTTTCTGCACTGTTACATTTGTAAGAAACTGTGGTAACAAATGGTGGGTTATGTGCATGGGCATCTATTCACCAAAATGGAAGGGGTAATAGAGTGACATCACATATCCTTTGGCCTTCATGACATCAAAGGAAGTGACATCATATGACCCTTAACCCTGATTTTTTCTAGGAAGGAATGTCACATGGCCCTGACACCATGCTCACACCCTCTTACACTGACTTACACCCAATTGTATTCATTCTCCTGCACTCACTTACATTCATTCCTAATCACACTCCTATTTACTGGCACTAAGATCCAGGTTTACTAATGCTTTGCACTGTGTTTGCATCACTTCTGAGCCCCAAACCCAGTGCCAAAGTGTTAAGGTAAGATTTACTATCTAACACAGACCCTGATTTGCATTAGATGGTATTCCAAAGTAATGCAAATTTGTTTTATATAACCTGCTTTGTGTTATTTAGCATCAAGGGGGCGTTTTATGGGTGGTACATGGGCATTCCCATGCAGCCACCCATGGGTTTGGACCCACATCCCTATGTACAAACATTGACACATAGGAATTTACACCAAAATCTTATGACTCCTCGAGGCAGGCATGTGGAGAAATTTTTTTAATTTATCCGCGTTTTTCCAACTTTTATGTGTGCTGTACTTTACAGCACATATACAAACTGGGAAAAGCCTTTCAGTACAAAAACTATGCTTTGGAGAATGCACACTCCCTTGTACTATGGCACAGGGGCGTGTGCATTGGCCTGTGGCTGCCAAACGTTCACCAATATGCCGTGAGATAAAAGAAAAAGTGCACCATATCTTAGTAGATATGGTTCATTTTCCCTCTCTCCCTTTAACACACGGCAGTGCAGCAACTGTGGGGCAGCATTGACTTGCATCAAAGAATAGTAAATCTTGTCCTCAATCACACACTATCTCACTCACTACCTGTCACTGACTCTCACTCTCTTTCACCCACACACACATGCTTACTCATACTCTTACTCATAGGAACGCATTTAACATACACTTAAAACCATTTTTACTCACCATAGCTGCCACCAAAGATACCTTTCTAGCAAAGTGGGCTCCATTTTTTATTACACTAATAGAGAAAGTAAAATAATGCTATTTACTATTAGTATAGTGAAAAAAGATTAGAGAATAAGGAATGCAAAGTTTTTGCCACTCATTTTGCCACCTCTGAGGCCTGGGGTCCCAGAAGTAGTGCCAAGGGTCAGAAGGGGAAAGCCATGGATCTCTGTTGCAACACCTGATGACCCCTAAATGACGTCCTTGATTATGTGTCGGATTATTGTTAGCAAAAATATTGTCTGGCAGAAATATTATGTCCTATATATCAAATGCATATGTATCTCCACATTGCATATAGGTTATCTTTAATTAACTCCTTTAACTCAGGTTGGGCAATATTTATTTATTTAATATTTCGTGCTCAATAGTTCTAACAGATGATATTTTGGGTATGCAATTCTGGTATCATACCTGGTGGTGGCAGTGTGGCTCAGTCAGGGTTTATCATCACTAAAAGGATCGATCCTGGCATGCGTGTGCACTCACTCGCATACACAGATAGACACACACTTTTATCTGCATTCTTAGGTTTGTTTACGAAGAAAAATTAATCAGTTTTTAAGAGATCATACCCACATGAGCCACAGAGCAGGGCTTGCCGGTTGTATGCAGTTTTTACATCGCAACATCCATTACAATGCATGATTTTACAACGCATGCCATCACAATGCATTTTTTTAAACTAGTCTTATAACGCATTCCATTACAACACATACCATTACAACGCATACTATTACAACGCATATTACTTTTAGGGCAACAGTAGGGTAAGTGTTGGATAGTGTAGGGGTAAAAATTACTATTCCCACTCCAGTGAGTGCAACAGTAGGGTAAGTGTTGGATAGTGTAGGGGTAAAAATTACTATTCTCACTCCAGTGAGTGCAACAGTAGGGTAAGTGTTGGATAGTGTATGGGTAAAAATTACTTTTCCCACTCCAGTGAGTGCAACAGTAGGGTAAGTGTTGGATAGTGTAGAGTTAAAAATTACTATTCCCCCATTACTTACCTTATAATGCATTGTAATGGCATGCATTGTAGTGGCATGCATTGTAATGACATGCGTTGTAGTGACATGTGTTGTTATGGGCATGCGATGTAAAGGATGTTGAGTTGTAATGACAGCTTTGTAAAGGTAGTGCGTTGTAAAGGTTGTTTCCCGGGCTTGCCATCCTGAGCAGTCCAAAAAAATGGATGTGAGTGTTTTTTTTCAGTTTTATTGTCATCCTTTGTCTCTATGACTATGCTTATTTGAAAACTTTCTTTCCAAGCTCGCCATTTGACAATGCGCTGCCTTCCAAACCACTCCAAAAGCCCCAAATTGTGATGCATGTCCTGTGTGATCAGTGAACTCTGCACTTGAGCCATGTTTGAAAAGTCAAAACAGATGTGCTATTTTTAGGTTCGCCATGTAATGGTTGGTTCTCGCTCTATTCAGGGTGTACATATTGTGTGTGATAATTATTACAAGGGATGTTTGCTCAACTTCCTTCAACCGCTGGATTCTTTGGCTCAAGATCATTCTGCTATTGTCTTGAGACATTGTCAATCACAGTAGTATGCTAGTGTACACTTCTTTCTGTTGAATGTTTGGGTGTATCCTTCTGTCTTGACTTGAAAGTTTGAGGGACTATTTTACGTCGGAAAACGATATACTACCATCAAACATTTAATTGATTGTCTCATCCATACCGTCTATACAAAAAGAGTCCTATTTTAAATTGTTTTGCATTGCAGCAGATATTTTTATTACTTTAATCAGCCCCAAGTGTGAGCCTCAAAGTGACTGGCTTTTGCTAATTCTTGTTCTATTAATCTTTCTGTTTGCAACCTCCTAAAGCATCACAGTTTTCACTAACAATCATAAATAAAAAGGACTTGAACACCTGAAATACCTCAAATGGCTGTTTATGGGGATAGGGTACAAACTTTCCTGATGTTGACCACAATCAGATACACGGTCTAGATATTTTGTCTAAAATTCCACCAAGGACAAATAAAACACATCATGCTGCACACTTACAGCATTTCTGCTAGTACCGATTATTCCAGTTGTGGCCTCTTCTTGTTTGTAATATTAAATGCAATGGTACCTTGTAGTAAAGTCTTGCAGCACTATTTAGAGCCTCATTACAAGTGATAAACAATTCCCTATGGGTCCTTAAACACCTGTCACTAGTTCCCATAGGGAATCATAAGCTTTTTGGGAACAGATCTATCTGGTCTGGAGCTTTTCTAAGGGGATTGTGCCTGCTGAAAGAAAGTGAAATGTCTAGGTGAAAGCCAGGCTGAAACAGAGAAAAACTGTATGAATCAAGGTAGAAACACTGATTTTGTGTGTTATTCCCCATTATCTTTCAATTCCAAGTATATCTGTCCCCTAAAGTTACAGACCCCCACAGTATTGTTCATTCCAGAGAGGGGAAATACTGTGCATATTAAAAGCCCACTTGTCATTGTCCCTTTAACATTCAGGCTTCTAAAATGTTGCTTTTTGTTTTTTGGGCTTGATTTCAATTTAAATGGTGGTTGCTCTCAAACCAGGCGTGTGTGTGTGTTGTAGTGTGTACAACAGTTTTTGTGCTTTTAGAGGTGCATGTGTTTGTGCAGACGTGTGCAAGTGCACTTGCATATATCAACATTAGAATGTCTCCACTTGATTGACTAATGTATTGGAAAGCTAATATGAAATTAGGTGTGCAAATTAGCAGTTTGTTCTTTGACAATTAACACCCTGATTCACATACTCAACATGACATTTTGGAATCACAAAATGTACTTTTAATGGTGGAAGATTCACCACTATGGTGGAGTTTTAACTGTCTTAAATTGGAGGTAGATTCGAGGAAAGGTGGTATTATGGGCAATTTGGGATGTCACAAAATACTGCAAGCTCCAGCAAACCCATACGCTTGAGTATTTTTATTACCAATTTGCATGTCGTTTCCCACTGTTGTCATGTACGTAGAATCACTACTGGTAGAGGCAGGAGGGTGCTCCTTTCCAAGCTGGGAAAGTAATGGGAGTATTGCTATGTTTCATGGGGTGTATCAGTGTTTAATTTGAGCCAGTGGTTTCCGGCACTTATGACAGTCTGCTGTTTGTCTGAATTAGAGATGAACACAACAACAGTTGTGTAAAAATAATACTAAATGCATTAAAAATGACTAATACTTGCTGCACAAGCCTTAGGGGTTCTGGAATAGTTAGAATTGTCCCACTTGTAGGCAGGGGCGGGTCCTCCAATAGGGCCAAGGAGCATCGCTCCACTGCTTTTTCGCAGTGCGAGAAAGCCAAAACATAAAATGGTAATAGCTTTTAGTTATTGCCATTTTATGTTTGCTTTGCACATTGCGGGCGGGCGGGGCTGCTCTGGTCTCCGAGCAAGACAGTGGAGGAGTGGTTTGCCCACTCATGAGTATGCAAAGACTGTTTGGTCGGCCCTCTCGGGCCGCCAAAACCAGTCATGCACACTCTGCCCTTCTCCATGTGGGCTGCATTGCAGTCTTCCTGGGGAACATGCCCACCCCACTAGCCCCTGGCTGGGCACCGTCCCGACCAATCACAACGCTGCATTCCAGCATTGTGATAGGCTTTGGGGAGGGAGCCTGGCTACCTGCTTCCTGTCCCTGTCAGAGGCAGAAGAGCAGTAGCAAAGAAGATACGGAAATGTAAGTTTAATTTCATTTATTTAAAAAAAAAACTCCCCGTGACACCCCAGCGATCCCCCGCAACACCCCCTGCGAATCTCACACCCCGTGACCCCTCGCGCCCACCCCCCCCACCCTCGAACATTGCTGGCCTCTACTGCTTGTAAGGTGTGATGGCTAGTAGTTGTGTTGGTATTGTCACTGGTGGCGCTGACAGGGGGAATGAGTGGTGCAAGCTGCAGTGGCATCCCAACGATGGTCCTGGCACTTAATGTTTTATACATTAAGCACTGGTGTATGCAAATGGTTTTCTCTGAAGGAAAAATATATATATCCACTTAAGTAAAAATGTACACAAAGTTAAAAATATAATTTGACATTTCCACATGTTCCAAGTTAGAAAACTCCTAGATATATGTGACTGTGTAGTCTTCCATGAGAGTTCCTTTGATTCTTTGGAAAGAAAAACATCTTCTGCAAACAAAAGAGTATTTCAACAGTAGTAGATTTCTAATGTATGCCAGTGCTGCTTTCTGAATTCCTACCTCCATATTATTATTCAGTAATTTAGTGCAGAACATGTTTGCTTACAAGTGGGAGGATAACTTTCCATGTGAGACCAAAATCTCTCACCCGATTCTGAGAAAAAGGGGTGGGTTATGTATTGCACCTTGTGAACATCATCGCCCTGGGGAGAGATATTTACTGGGTGCTATAAATACTTCCTGCTACAAGTTTTTGATTTGAAATGAGGAATGGCATGCAGAGTTGATGATCAAATTCCGCATTATTTGCCTTTTTTCAAGGCCTTCTCCTTCAATACATTTTGATACGTTAGACCTGCTGAAAACAGTCAGGGCAAACTATAGAGTGCACAAACTACGACACACCTTGAAACTCCGATGCTTGCGTACATTCCTGTTTGAACATTGACTGGAATTGAATCCCCGAATGAATCCATATTTTTGTAAAGCGTGAACATATCACCCCTTAAGGTTTCAAGGCACTGGAGGCCGTCAGGGAGAATAAGTGAGCTATTGCTCAGAGTCACATGATGCTGAGCTGCTGCCGGGAATTGAACCGTGAGCCCCAGCCTCCTGAGTCAGCTGCTCTGGCCACTTCGCAACACCTCTCCTCATAGAGTTCAAAATGAGGGACTAGGGTATAGTTTGCACTTCAATGGTCCAAAAATGTCATTTATCCTGTTCTTCACCTTCTTATATTTTCCTCAAACTGTCTGTATTCCAGTATTAAGAGCTGTGAAGGTAGAAGGGAGACTTTCTCTAATGGCACAGGAAAAGGGGCTCATGAGATAAGCTGTCAGTGAAGATAAGACTAAAAAGTTATCACAAAAGCAATTGTGTCAGACCAGTTTCGAAAACTTAAAAAGCCTGTTGTGACGCAGACATTTAAAAAAACTGTTGGCATACGAAAAATGGGCAGACCAGCTTCATTGCTGATATTTCATTTTGCACATGACAATCTTGGATGACGTGCCAAAAATGCATTGATGTGAGGAATGCAGTTAATAAATAACAGGAAGGGGTAATGTGATTCTAAATCAATGTAATGCAATTAGTCAAGTTGGATTTTCAATCAAAGTAACAGTGGAAATAGTGTAACAGCTAGGACTGGTTTATAAAATGTAATATTTGATGTTTGCATTTGCAATTTTATTCCAATTTAAAAACAGTGCAAATATTAATTTTTGTATTGGTAATGGAGCCTTTGAGAATTCAGTCTTGTCTTTTGTGAAGGCATACTTCATGAAAACGCTTTAAATATGATCTCTAATAATTTCTCAAGGGCTTTATTACAAGAAGGCGCTTCAAGAGAACCCGCACTAAAATACATCATAACACGTTTAAACATTTTCTGTTGCCATAATTGCATATTAAAACTAGGGCATATCTTCAAAATTCTAAAAGAATGCTATTAAGAGGGGAAGTTACTGGTGCCTTTGCTGGACAAAATCAAGCTATGGGTTTGTGAAAAAAGGAGAAATTAAAAAAGACTTTTGACAGAGCAGTTAAAAAAATCTTAAACTAATCTTCATGTTTCCTTGAAAAGATTTCCAGGGAGCGAACATTTTTGCTAAAATAGACATTGTTGTCGAGTTCTTATGGCCTCAATCCTTTTCTCACAATATTAAGCAGCATTATCAAACTGTTCTATTTAAAAATACAGTCCACTCTAAGACTCAAGTCAACTTAGATGTTAACAATGTTTCCTTTAATTGTTAATTCATTTTTGAAGGGAGAGCTTCATGTAACAGTGATAGAAGCACAGTTAAGTAAGTGTCAATGCATGATTAACAAACAAAAATCTCAAAATCCGCGCTTGTGGGTTTACAAACTTTCATGGGTGCAGAGTTCCATATTTTTTTTAATTCACAAAGGTTTCTCAGAGTACACTAGAAAATCATGCACAGTCCCTGGTTTCCAACAGTACTTTTTGGAACACAGTACTGAGCTGTTGTCATGCGGAGGCATGTGCACAACTGCACATTCTTAGACCTCAATTACAAGAAGCCTGTTGATATTGATATGGTGTCATAGAGCGTGCGAATGCCCAAAGGCGTCTTGGTGCTAGTGTCTGTTACTGAGCCAAAAGGGAGGGCTGTTGTGGCAGAGGACAAGAAAGCAACCAGGTTTTGAGAAGTTTTGTAAATTGCATTAGATTGGACTGAGCTTTGAGGGAACAAGGCAGCAAGTTCCACATTTTATAGGTGGAAGAGATGAAACTTCTGCCGCTCCAGGATGATTTGTTGATTTTAGGCGTCACAACAGTTTTAGCAGAGGAGGAACAAGCCAATCTCCTGGCGGTGTACCATTGAAATTTCCTCCTAAGGTATTCCGGTCCAGTGTCATGTAGGGCTTTGTGAGCGAGACTGAACGCCGTGAAGGTGACTCCTTTTCCAATAGGTAGCCAGTGTAACTGTACAATGGCTCAATAAACTGACTTTTATTTAGATATCCTCATGAGAAGGCTTGCCACTGCATTCTGTAGCTGCTACAATTTATTTATAAGCTGCTGTTGGATGTCCACATAAAGGGATGACAGTACTCTATCCTTGATAATACCAAAGCAGTGATTACTGTCTTTTGGAGCTCAAAGGAAATAAAAGGAAATACCTTTCTCAATGTTCTTAAGACAAAAAAAGGGAGGAGGTAACTTGATTGATCTGATCAGCAAAGTTATGTTTTCCGTCAAAGACTGCTCCTAAATTCTTAAAATTTCCGACCTGGGATTGAACAGGGCCAAAGATTTGAGGCCAGCAGATAGGGGTCCAAATGGAGGTATCATTTCCAAACAAAAGGACCTCAGTTTTTTCTGAGTTTAATTTGAGATAGTCTCAACCAGTCAATTACCTATATCAAGTGTTTTGCTACTTCACCAAAATCACTCGAAATCGAAATGATTTGAGTGTCAACTGCATATGAGACTGTGGAAATTCCAAATGATCGGATAGGTTTAGCCAAAGATTTTAATTGCTAAGAACTTGTAAACAGGCATTAAAGTGTCCATGGGAATTATGAGTTGTAGTATTTCACTGCAGAAGGCAGCTGAAATATTTGTGTGAACCACTGGGGAATTCTTGCATGTTGTTTCCTAAAAGCTTGTAATCCCTGGTATTTCTCCACCCCAGAATTACTGGTAACCCCTGGGCAATAGTAATTCCGGGGGAGGTAGGATAATGGGGCATAATCGAGGACTTAGTGTAAAATTGAGCATGTGGAAATGACTTTTTATGTGTGCCAATGCATTTTTTTTTCATCCACAAGTAAATACTTTTCTCATGGAGAAATCTATTTCTCTAGACCCACACCAATTTCAGAGGTGGTGCTTTCCCAATCACACAATGGGAAGTTACTGCTGATCTTCACAATGTCCAGAGTGGAAATGTATCAGAAAAAAAGTTTTAGAAATACCCACAAACAAGTATGGTGTGCACAAACAGTCAGGGCATTTCTTCACTAGAACAAAGATACCTCTCACCTGTGAGCTGATTTACTCACAAAATTATTTGTGTGAGTATATCTTTTACACGTGTAAACAAACTCTTGTTAATATTTTTTTTAGCTAAACTTACACACACAGCTTTGTCAATCGGGCACTCATATGTTTCTTATAGGAAAACCTGCTCTACATCAGATGGAAGCATCCAATTGAAGAATTCACTTTAAAAGGAGGGGGAGGAATACTAGAATTGTAGCATAATTAACATGCACAAACTACAAGTAGCCCAATTCACAGAGATTTTGCTATGGGTAGGTGTTACAAATGCATATATTACTGGATTACTACTGATTTCCAGGTGTGAAACTAGGATTACTCCTGGAATGATGCTGGCAGGAAGTCAGTACTGCTACAAGAATGAGTCACTGCTAACTCTTTGTGAATCGAGCTTAAAATGTATACATTTAAGAAAGATGCATTGTACATGATTCCACAGATTTGGTAATGAGTAAGTGTGAATTACTCTTACGGTAGTTGTGGCATACCACAGGCCAAAGATAGGAGTACACTCTAGTATACTCCTGGATTACCTCTGCAATTCAGGTGTAAGACAGGAGTGCTACAAATCTAAGTATAGACAATACTTTGTGAATTTGTAAAATGATTCTGATACCAGATTAAGGGGACATTGCCGGATTCTGATAAGTACCTTCTTTTGACTTTTTCAATCTACATAACCTTTACACATAAAAACCTTTCATGTATGGGGATTCATTTCCAATTAGAATACATAATCCACAGTGGGGAAAAAATCTTTAGGGCCTAATTCACAAATTTGTTTTCAGTTGTAAATTTATATTTACAGCTGAAAATACCAAAATGTAGGGCTACCTGCAATTCATAAAAGTTGAGGTAGCCTATGGTGAATTTGATTCCAGTCACAATGGCAATCCTACAGGCTCTGACACTATAATTTCAGACACCAGGAATACTGGACTTCTTGAATCCCTCTGCGTGCAGAGGCAGGAGTGGCTAGACGTTTACTAAACACTAAACCAGGGTTCCTTTCAGTCCCATGCCCCACAAACTCCTCCATGAAATAGCAGGGGCAGTGGTAGGCCCTCTTACTTCACTATTGAATAACATAGTTATCTCTGGACAAATTCCAACTAATTAGAAAAAGGCTTCCATACTCCCAATGTTGAAACAATCTAATCTTAATCCCAATGAGGAAAAAAACATTGTCCAATCTCTTGCCTGCGAATCACGGCAAAAGTTCTCGAAAAGCACCTCAATACAGTACTCTCTGATTATTTAGACAAAAATGAAGTCTTACATGGTGCCCAATGGGGTTTTAGAACAAACCATAGTACGGAATCAGCTTTGATAGTGCAATCGAAGAGAATAGATCTATTATGGATAAGGAAGGAAAGGCTGCAGTGATCCTTTTGGACTTATCAACAGCCTTTGATATGGTGAGCCACCCCGTCTATATAGACCATTTAGATGAGATTGGTGGTACAGTATTAGATCTGCTTCTCTCTTTTCTCTCCGACAGAGAGCAGTCTGTCTCCATGGCCTTCTCACTGCCCTGTGGTGTCCCTCAAGGGCGATCCTTGAGCCCCACGCTCTTCAATATGTATGTAGTTCCCTTAGCCAGCATGATCTGCTGTTTAGGCTTTTCGGGTTGGTTTGAGGAAATAGCTCACACATTTTAGTTTTATAATCTCCTAGTAAGTCTCCTTTGTTGCCAGTCTTGCCTTTAACAAGACAAAGATGCCTTTGGGCATTCACACACTCTACAGGTAATATCAATATCAATACGCACTGGATATGTCATGTGACATTGCCAATAGTATGCTTGGAAACCTGCACCTGGGGCAGCATTCCATGCATATGTCTAGGAATCTTTGTGAATTGTAAAGAAAATATATATTAAAACACATTTTGGCAGAGATGTCAATCTCTGCCCCAAATTTTAGTTTTTTAAATCAATTTCCTAGTGTTTAGCAAACCAATCATCAGTTGCTTTATAAGGTTGCTGATTGCTGGGGCTGTATCCTTAGCACAGGACCTCACAGATCTCTGTGAGTCAGGTGAATGGTGATCAGAAAGGGGCCGAAGGATCACAGAACAAATCTAATTAAAAACCATTTGATAGTAGGATGAAAAGGCGTAGATCAAATTATGTCCTTTGAGCACAGAAAAGGTGATGACAAATATTCAGAAAAGGACCAGATGACAGTTTCCCTTTAATTTAGTATGATATTTTTATCAATGCATGGAAATTACCTAATCTCCATCTAAAATCCAGATGTGAAAAAGATAGTTTTCAACAAAATGTTTCCGAATTGAAAATACCTATTTTCGTTCACTTTCTCTATCTGGAAAAATATAAGCTCATTGATTTGGACTGCAAGGTACACACTGAGCCCAGTTTTTGTGATGGCACTTAAAATTAATCAAAATGGAAGTTTCAAAAGCTGCTTCAATCAGTTTTGCCTGTCAGAGATGATGTAAGCTGCCCAATCGAACGCAAAGCGCAATAGCCTAGCAGGAGGGCACCACGTGCATCCTGCAGTGCTTGAATGTTGATTGAGGGACGCAGAAAACATGCTAAGGTTCACTGAAAATATTGTCAGATTTGATAGCATTAAGTTTTTCATCTCAGGAAAAAATAGGCTCTGCACTCCCATGAAAAAGAAAAACAGCCACCAAGAATATTTTCACAACTACTATTTTCAGTTTCCTGTTTCAGTATGCAAAATGTCATTCTAATATTATAATACAATTTTTAGTATGGGCTTTAATTACAGACTATGGTAGCTGAATGGTTAGTTCCCTATAAGCCACTTCAACACATTACCACAGTACTGAGGAAGCCTTATTTATTAGACAATGAAGATAGATTTTACAAGAGATATTTCCAATTTGCAGGTCGGCCATGTTATTGCATTGTCTTTTTTTACTAATGTTCGCAGGCATACAGAATTTTTCCAAGCTAGGAAGATTGGAAACATTCCTTTTATTAATAAAATTTCGGTTGAAGACTGCAATCACCTTGCAATGTGAATGCGAAAGCTTATGTATGACCTGACAACATGAGGATCCATATTGTATCATGAAATCAATGGTGTCATTATGGCCTTCACACATCATAATAAAACCCGCTTGGCTGTTGCAATGCAAGAAGATGAAGGTACTTTATGAAAGTGCTACTTCCAACATCTGCTCTGCTGGCTCGACCACCATGGTCACTGGTGTGTTGAACTGTAGGTAGGTCTCATTACCTTTCTTTCCTTTCAAGTCTTTATTTTGGCTGTAAGTCATACAAGAACAATAAAACATAGTATAAAACATTCAATTCAAAAAAGCATACACCAAAGAAAGAGATAAAACCTGCTTGGATCAAACAATCATGATAAAATATTTGATCAAATCGATGTGGCAAAAACATTTCATAAACCCAGTAAAAAGAGTCACAAAGGTGAACAAAAGCAGGCTTATTTCGTAAATTCACATGTGGCGCATGTGGGAAAATAACATTTCTAATGGCTCCCTATGTGTTAAGAATGTACAGATACAGCCATGAACTACAATGTACAATGCAACTGTATCACTCAAAGGCATCCTAGAAGGGCTTCCCAATGCGTCCTCAATGCCCCAATTACTTGCATGCAGTGCATCAGATGGAACATGTCCATGGAAACTCATTAGGGAAGTTTGTCAATCAACTTTAGCAAGGACATCGAAGAAATTAAAAGTGGAAAAACCAACGACACCAAGTGCACATGCTGGATCGTTGGGTGCATGAACTGATATAGGAACGGGCCGTGTGGGTAGAGACCGTGGAAGGGCTGATGACCTACAGAAGAACTGGGATTTGCAAAAATAGCCGAAAGGAAGCATGTCAATGCCTAAGGAACCCACTTTTCCACTAAGATAACCCAATAGTAAACATTCCACAAAATGGGGAGACCTGGAATTGATAGCCACACAGTCTCCAGGGTGATCAGACTTGCCTGGACCCAACCACCCCACCCTGCAAGTTAGCAAGATGCTATTTGCTAGGGAGAGGGGGAAGTTTCTGTATCTCACTAAACAGTCCAATACTTTGTTGGTGAGTTCAGCCAGGGTCTCTCTCTGCCCCTCCCATAACTGTAGGACACCTACAAGGACCACAACGTAGGGGCAGGAAGCGGGCGGTAGATCAATCACTAGGTGACTCTGAAGGGGGGCGTGAGCTTCTGCCAGAGATAGTTGAGGCCAGGTATGCTGTGTGTACTGCCCACGGTGGGCCCTTGGCGGGCCAAATTCCCATTTGAGCTACAGTGTAATGTAGTAGCTGCAGGTTGTGTGCCGTGTGTGGAGGGAAGGGCAGGTAGGGGTCTACTCACTGTTGCATCATCTGATGTGGCAAGAACCATGGGAGCTAGAGGAGTCGACTGACCAGTAGACTGATCAGATGCAGCTGGCTATCACTGGAGGTGGTGTCTCGGGCATGTGAAGCATGCAGAGTATGGGACTGGCCTAGCGTTAGACCCCTAAGTCCTTGTTCAATTGACTGCAGTCGGTTAAAATGGGAGAAAGTTTTGCAACAAGTACATTTTTTAACTCTGTAATGCCGTTCTTCTTTAGTTGGGAGACCTAAAGGGGCTGGTAGCTGGCCCATTGGCTGCAAGACCGTTTTTGGGGTGCTTTGAAGTGGCTTTGGAGCCCTGAAAAGAGAAGAGTCTCACCTTGTTAAAGGCTGTGAATTGGTGACCCTGGGCCTGCCACCAGGGCAGCTTTATCGCCACCAATGGGTGGAAGCAAGCCTCAGGGGACATCTCTGTATCACAAGAGATTTGAAGTAGAATAGTGCATGAAGTCCCCCCACCATTATGGGCCAGCGATACAACCAGGTGATCAGCTGTGGGCGGGTTGCGAGTGGTAGGAGAAAGAGAGCTCACATCTGGTGCCACAAGTTGCAAGTGACCAGACCCCAAGGACAATCTCCTATCAGTAAGTTCTTTTTCCGTGAAGATAACCTCCACAGCTCTCTGTAGCATTCTGTCAATAGATGTGGCCTTTGGGCAAAGAAGGATTGGAGGATCACCCCCTGTGGCTTTCCATTTGCCCATCATTTGTAATGTCCAAAGACAAAAGCAGGAAGAATAATAAAAATTAAAAAATCAAATACAAAAGCGGGGTTGTTAGAAACCCAGCATGACCAGTTACTTGATTGTCCAATGCAGGAAAATCCAAGATGTTGCAGCAATGAGGGAATTCAACTGCACAGCAAATGTTCAAGCTGTGAGTACTCACCCCTGGACAGGAGCAGAAGAAAAGCCTGGCCTGCCGCTACAGACCTGGCACTGAGTTTCCTGGGCCCTCCACCTCACCACACAGGAATCTGAGGTACAAAGTCCTACCACAGACAATGTGAACTGAAAGCTTTTGTAAACAGGAAGCCGAAGCAGGGTGCAGTAATAATGGGACAAGCGGGGAACAGAAGTAAGGTCTCAAACAGCAGTAACAGAGTCAGCAGGGCACTTGGGCAACATAGAGATGCAGCAGAACAATCAATGCATCACAGCAGCACAGCAGCAGCAGTTGTGATTAGACCACTTACTTCCCCCCGATTTTGCTGGGTGCCGCCTCCACCCACACTCACCAGGGACGGAAAATGGCAGATAGTGGCTGAATATTGACTGAGGGTAAGGGGCCACTGACCTCATTGCTATTGTCCTGCTCACATGTGGAAAACCTGCAGACAGTTTGCTTTGCTGCTTGAGTTGGAGCTGCAAAATCCATAATCGGCAGCCCCTGTGAGGGACTGTGAGGCTCCCCCATAACTAGAGGTCAAACTAGTGGGGCCCTCAATGTGAACCTGGAAAAACTCCACTGACACCTGACACAGCACTCACACCAGGACTCTGCAGCCACAACCCATCATGCAACCGCCCTGTTATACTCCATACCTGGACACCTCCACGAACAGGCCAGGTACAGTGACGGCGGCTGAGAGCAGCAGCACCTACATCCGGTGACTGCTGCGGGTGGTGGTAGAGCAGGGCTCAGTCTCCAGCACCAATGCGGCGAGGTCAGTGTGAATTGGGGGCTGAAAAATTGTGCACCAACATTTGCTGGTAGCATGTTCCTGGACACAGTCTCACACTTGCAGGGCCTGCATTTCTGTCAGTCAAGTCCAGTCCAATTTGTGGAACAGCGATGAGGGGTGATTCACCTGCAACCTTCCGCGTATGGGATGTGGGCGGGCAGAAGCACAGCATCTCAATTACCACAGCAGGGCTAAATTCCGATCTCCTGTTTGCACAAGGATCAAAATAATTATCTGCCCCCCAACAGATGTCCCCTGATAGATACTGGCAGGACAAATCTGTCGACATTTATAGGAGAGAAAACCCATATAAAAGGCACAACATGTCGTATTTGCTGTGTTAAAAAGTAATCCTGCTTGTTATGCCTCATTATAAGTGTTAAACACTGGAATAGGAGTTGTTTCCCACAAGTGTTAAATACCTCATCCATGGGTAATTGTATTTAACATGTATGTAACATGTATGGTCATTACCCCAACCTCTTCCGCCTACCTTGCAATGGCGGCCTTAGTTTATGGAGGTCATATTCAGCTTGTGCATGTTAAAGACAACAAACAATAGTAAATTAGCATTAGATACGTTTGTATTCATTTAATTCATCAATTTCTTAAAATGTAGAAGTGGCGGGGTATAACCTCTCATCTCGCTTGCTGAAGCAGCTTTATGATTTCTTCAAACTTCCTCTCCCAGATTTATTTAGATTTATGCAACACAACAGCTAAATCTATCTCTCTGTTTTGCACAAAGAACTGTGCATAGTCACATCTACTGAGGTTGGCTTGCTGCTGTGTCACCTTCTGCGTGGCTGCACAGACAGCCTTGCACAATACACAGCCTTTGCACCATGGCACAGAGGCTCATGTACCCTGTCCAGCATAGAATGTGTATAGGAAGCATACCCTTTTAGTACAAATCCCTATATATAGACAACCAGAAGGGTCAGATTCAATGTATGGCTACTGTCCACTGCAGCACTCATGCAATGTGCCAGGTAATAGGGGAAATCCCTGGTTTGCACCTGCTTCCGCTATGAATAAATATTTCTCTCAAAGCCAGGTCATGCTACCTTAGTTGATCTGGCTTTACACCACAATCTGTGGGTGTTTGCAGTGGTCCACACCCACAACATCACACTCGAAGCAAAGTGGTACAAAGTCAATTTGGCCCTGTGAAAAGGCCACCTTTTCAGCTCAAAACATGTTTTGCTCTGGAAAGTAAATCACTGCTGCCTCTCTGTGCTGCTTTGTATATGCCTGGTGCAAAGCAATAGGGCCTAGAATATTTTTCTGTATGAATATACATTAGCTGCATTAATGAGGGAAGTTATTGTAACTAATAACTCGTGCATGTAAGAACTTAATGGCATGAATACTTGCTTCTATGTGTGTTCACTTGAATTGTATGGTTATTTTCTAGTGCTCTCACAGTTCAACACAGTGATTTATAAAATCAGAGGGCAACGTCCTACACCAAGGTCAAGAGCGGTGTATAATGCCTTGTTCTACAATAGCAAATAACTCAACAGTTGTAGAGAGAGAATGGAAGCTCACCCTGAGTTGGTAGCCTAGACTAGAGTCTGTCAACTAGAAACAGAGTAGAAATGCTGTACAATGAAAAGTGTTGGCACCAGCATGACATGCGGGTAGGTGCTGAACGTTAGCTAGAGAATGTAACTGAGGGATTGTGCAAAGAGCCTGATCTGTAATGCGTGATCAGCGTGGTTATAATGAACTCTTACCTACACATTGTAGGGTTGAAAAGTACAACTTGATTTTTGGCTGATGAGGCAAAAGGTGGAATGTCTAAATGCAAGTGGATAGAAGTGTGTGTGGTGAGGAAGGTAAGGGGGAATGAAAGTGGAGGACTTCTGTTTTTCACGAATAATCACACTCTGTAAGTGTGATAAAGGGTCTGGCACTGGTTATGTAGCACTAACATATAGGACTCTGCAGGAGGCTGTGTTTTGCTGCATTTGTGTGATGGTCTGAGCGCGGACCACCTGCCCATCAGAGGACAGTGTGTGTTCTTCCCCTGTCTCTTCAAGCACCTGGAAGCGTGCTGTAGAGGAAACACCGCACAGCTCAGACATTCAGAGTGATATTTACAACAAAATGTTGGAGTGCGGTGTTATGTAAAAATTGGTAACGCTGTTTGATGATTTTTTTTTTTAAATGCAGGGATGCAGCATATTTACAAACGTACGACACACCCCTGTGTTTCCCCTAGCGCTGGTGCTAATAAAGCCGCCTAGCGCCTCTGCAGGCACCCTTGCGCCATGTTGCAGGGGTGCCTGAACTTCAGGGCCGATTGTTTATGTGCAGGAAGGGACACCTTCCTGCACATAAACAATCTTGAAAGGCGATTTGCTTTTTCTATGTGTGCTGCAGAATACAGCACACATGGAAAGAGCAAAAAACAAGGATAAAGTTCTCATTTTTCCTCGTATTTCCAGTCTAAAACCAGGTATTCCCTGGTCTTATTTTTTGGCACTGCCCCAACCTTGTACATAGGAGGACGCGTAAAAAAGCAATAGGTGATGTGATGGAATGCCCACTGCAACACCCATTCTGCACTCCTTCTACATTACGTGAAGCGTGCAAAGGGGCCTTATTTACAAGTCGGCGTTAAGCCACGTTAGGTGGTTTCACGCCACTTTGCAAATTGGGAGAAGGGGATATCGCCACCAAAACGTCGCTATTAGTGAGGTTCTGGTGGTGATATCCCCTTGTAAATATGCTCCTTCGACTGGTGGTGAGAAACAGGTGGGGCAGCTTATAGGGTGAGCTGCCACAGTGAACACTGTTGATGTGCAAGAAAATAAGGCAAAGGTGATTGGATAATCCAGATCAGCAAGAAGGAAGAGCATATATCCCATGGTTAACAAAAGTCCTTGAGGTGGTTAGGGCATGAAAAATGCAGTGTAGCATTGCTATAATAGGATGGGGGGGAGTTAGCAGGGAAGTAATTAACAAAGACAAAAAAGCTGAATTCCTGAAGGAACAATGATGTAAGGACTCATGAAAATAGAAGGTAATGACTGGCTGCACATAGACTTGGACCCTTTGTGCCTATGCCCATTGCATACATCCACTGCTAGCAGTATGAGTTTGCTATTTGTGAAGAGGCAGAACCCTCTTTCTCTGGTGAAATACACAATGTAGCACATCTGAGTCTCTTACAACCATTACACTGCACAGAATGTTGAATTAGAGTCACAAGGCTGGACGCCCTTGTGGTGGAAGACACAAGCGTCCATGCTAGATCTAGGTCCCATAACAGACAGGGCGGAAAGGGGGGATTCCTCACATGATCACTCAGGGAGATGTATGCGGGGCAGGGGACAGCACATGTGGGGGAGCAGAGGTAGGGTCACATAAAACTCCCCTAAGAGGGCTCAACTGATCCCCGTAGGGAGTAATTGAGTCATACGGCTTGGATTATCTGATGGAGCACATGGTGGGTGGGGGGTTGGAGTAGGAAGTTTGTTTCTATTTTAGTTTATTTCTGAAGTTTGCTTTAGTGACATACTGTTTCCTGCTGAACTTACGTTAGGCGAGTGCTGTTCATGCGTCTTGGCCTGTCACACTGCACTGCATTCTATGTTCTGGGGCCTATAATCCTTTTATTGCAACATTGCTGGTATCAACGTCTGTGATTTGACCAGCCTTGTACTTTACAGAAATGCTAGTAAGAACATGTTAGAAGAAACAGACAAAGCAGAACACTGGCGTAACGAAACTTGAGGGGGCCTCCCTGCAAGGCACATGCGGGGGCCCCCTCCAGGCTCAATCAGGACCTCTCCAGCCAGAATGCAGAGAGGGCCCCCTGGAGCTTGGGGGCCCCCCACATTGCGGGGGCTGCGGGGGCCTGTGTTACGCCCCTGGGGCAGAAAGAACATTCTACTGGGGGTCTAGATCTTTCAGGCTGAACACTCCTTTAAGGTCACTGAATCATTCCTATGGTTTTCCTTGTACACATGTCAATGGCCACCTGAAACTACCAGAAAAAAACAAGATCAGACAGCGTCTGCATTTTGAGCCCTGACTTTTTGCAACCAGCTCGTTGACACAGAACCTGGTGCTATAACTAAATTCTCCTGAAAATGTGTTTTGGAGTACAGGGGCCTTATCAAAATGACTTTTTCTGCACTGTTCCAATTAAAAGAATGCAAACGTTCTATTGTTTCTACATATTCTTTTCATGGCCATTTCTTAATGTAGCTGTCTTCTTCTAGTAGGACGCCTACAAAAGCATTTATCTTCTGCGATTCTGACTGCTGTCTTGAAGTAATTCGATCCATAATGCCACTCTCCTCTTGATGACCCTTGCAGGAAGACGACACTCTATCACACCATCACATTGATCGCTTCTTGAATATAGCCCTTTACATCACATGCGTTTACAACGCATGCAATTACAACACGGTCGTAACAGCGACCGCGTTCTTACTTCGCAGTACCATTACAAAGCAAGTTGTTACAACGACTTGCTCTAGGGGGCCCGCTGGACTTAGGAATAGTATATAATTTACTATTCCAACTCCAGTGTGTGCAACAGTAGGGAAGGTGTTGGAATAGTAAATTATATTATTCCTTAGTTTAGAGCACCCCCTAGAGCAAGTTGTTGTAACGACTTGTGTTGTAATGGAACTGCGATCTAACAACGCGGTTGTTGTATTGACCGCGTTGTGATCATATGCGTTGTAACGTATGCGATGTGATGGCTGTTTCCCCTCTTCTTCGACCTTCTCTGGCCAGTAGAATGAAGGTTAGGACACTGCATGGTGCTTCATGCTGTCAATCGGTCACTGTGAATCATCACAAAATTTACGTTCTAGGCACTCGAGGCTGCAGCAGATGATCTGCCTCCTAGGATCAAGAGAGCATTCCAAGAAGTGAAACTGCATACAAGAAAGCTAGAGCTTTCTTGATACAGACCACATACCTGTGGGAATCTGGCCCTTTATAGAGCAGAGACATCGACCCACAGCATGGATCCTGCCATGGATTAGCAACCTGGCTATTCCAAAAGTGATGGTTGTTTCCTTTCTAACGCCCTTGCGTTGACGGCTTGAGTTCTATTCGCTAGCAGACGCTGTTATAGCATCTGCTGTGCTAACAACAGAACCTAAAGCATAACATAACATTATATTTAGTATAACAGCAGAGCACATCAAGCTATGACATAGGGCAACATTGCAAACTGTTCCATGAAAACATTGCATATCATAACTAAACATAACACAATATGAAACCAAACTGAACATAAAATCACCTAATAGAATATAAAATCATAAAACATAAAACATAAAATAACATCATTAAGTCGCAGTACTGTGGAGAAATTGAGAAATCTACTTTTTTTGGTTGCGTTTGAAAAAGGCCTCCAAAACATGGGGGCTAGCATTTGAGGACAACGAAGAAAAAGGATATGACAGTAGGGAGATACGCGGGCTGAGAACAGCAGGAATTTTCAGTGTGTCATTTGCAGAGAAAATACAGAGTTCTCACACCATGCAGTGCATCAAACAAAGGGGCTTATTTACAAGCCCCTTGCGCCGCTGGTACATCACTTTTTCCTGTGTTAAAAGTTATGCGCCATCAGCACAGGGCGCTTATAAATAAGCCCCAAAGTGAGTAGAGCAGGACAGCGCTATATCGACTTAGATGTGGCGCTATCCTGCTCTCTCCCTAGCGCTGGCGCACAATCAGACTACCTAGCGCCTACACACACCTTTGAACCATATTGCAAAGGTGTCTACCTCATGTCTAGCATACATTTTGAACTGGAAGAGTACCCTTCCAGTTCAGAATACGGTGCCTAGACAACTGTGTGCTGTACAGTGCAGCACACATGCAAAGTAGGAAAAGTTAAGAGAATTAAAACAATTTCTCCTTTTTATGCCTGCTTCAAAAGGCTATATTTCTTGGTGCAAAAAACTTGTCCACTATTGTTAGCAGATAAGGTTTCACATTAAAAACTATTGATAGTTGCATGAGAACGAGCATGTGCCACCATTGGAACACCCCCTTGATGCAAAGTAATGCAAAGCAGCCCAGAGCCTGCTTTACATTAGTTTCAGGCAAGTTTCAAGTCCCGGGCTCACTGTGCCACTGTAATCAAGCTATCCTGGCTGAAGAGGGGTGAAACTCCAAAACCGGTCCTAGGATGCTTGTTTCCGGTCCAGGGAGGACCTGGCTTGGCAGTTCGGCTGGACTGTTCCCATGAGGCACAGGGTCAAGACTGATTTGCATATGGCCAGGTCTAAACTGGGGTGGCATGGTGAGCAAAAGAATGATGGATTTAACCCAGATTTCTTTACTGGGGGTGAATGTTTTGATTTGTTCAGCATTCCGTCCATCATTTGTGTGTCTTTTAAGTTTCAAGTGTAAAACATGCTTTGTGCTGGAAACTAAATTCCAAACAAATATTTTACTCCGGTGCGAAAAACCTAGAGCAAAATGTTAGTAAATCTGCCCACAAGTGTCAGTAACCAGAAATGTTTATGGTATCAGAATTTCATAATCCAAATATAATTTTGCAGAAATATTGTGTCCTGAATACAGTGTACAAAAATAGTTCATAATACAAAATCTACACCGAAAAGAGTAATAATTTTGACAATAATATTAAGGGCACCATACCTCTGTCCCATGATATTTTTACTAATGATATTGTCTTATAAATCTCTGCAAAACTGAGGTTGGAAAGATAAGGAGCCGAAGATCTGCCTATTACCCTTTCAGGATCTGAACTAATTGTGAATCGTCACCTTCGTAAAATTAGTGTAAGACAGAAATGTAGCCTGCTGACAGAAAGGGAGGTAGACCTATTCCTTAATACATGGGTGCAGCTAAGAAAGTTTAATATTCCAGCTTCCTGTATGCAATGAGTACACATTATGCATTCTGATGAAATTATTTATATTTCGAGGACCTTGTTATGCAGGACAAGCTGTGGTCACCATAGAGGGTGTCTCTCCTGTGTGGACAATGACAGATGTAGTGGAGAGAGGATGTCCTAATCAATACAAGCCCATGCAGGTACTTTATCATCTTTCACCAGAGCTGGGTGCGACAAATTGGAAAAGTTGTGTCAATATTTTTAATTGGGTCCTACTCAGGCAGACAGCCCTCTGCCGGACTCGTCATTAGGGGCTTGGGCACTCTCACCGCTCGCGTGTTCCAGGTTTATCTGCTGCCTTCTCGTCCTTGTGTTCACACCCTGGATAATTTGTTGCCGTTTGTGCAACATTAGAGTTCTTTGTGTATGAAGATAAACATACATTTAAAAAGGTTGCGAGCAGAGACCAAACACTGGTCCCACAAATAGATATTTTCTACCTTAGAAAGGCAAACACATTTTACTCAGAAGTGCTTACTCTTGACAAAAACACTTCATTGCAGAGTCCCACGGTTTTTATTTAGGGCTCATAGTCCCTGCTGTTAAATGCCTGGTTCCTAATACCGAGGCATGCTTAGATCTGAGTCCACCTTTGTTCAACCACCTTACACTTCATGTCAGTTTATTTCACAGAATTTTTTTCCATCCTCTCTTTCTCCCTTTGTCACTGTTTTCCTTTATTTCTCTCTCTGCTGCTTTTCTCTCGCTTGCTCGGTCCAGTTGGGAGAGATGTGGTGCAGCGGCGAGAGAGTGGTCGACTCCGTAGCTCGGGGCTCACAGTTCGATTCCCGCGCCCACAGGCAGCCAGCTCTCCTCAGCACCATGTGACTCTTGGGCAACAGCTCATTTAATCTCCCCGACAGCCCCCAGCGCCTTGATACCCTTAGGGGTGATATGTTCACGCTTTACAAATATGGGATTTATTCATTTATGAAAAATAAGCCTTGGTCCCCAAAAATAAGGGCCACCGCCCACCACCTCCACAAATTAAGCACTGGATCTGCGGCCTCGTATCTTGTACAAATTGAAACCAAGATGGCCAAGTTTGGGTACCTTTAGGCCTATTAATTGGATGGTTCCCGAATATCGATGGTGTCACTTCAATCGCTAGGAAAATAAATGAAAATGCCACTTATTATCTTATGCGTACAGTCACGTGACCGTCATTTCACATTTCAAAATTATTAAGCTGTTTGACATATTCATTTTGAAACAACACCAGAGTCTGATATATACATTCACCGGTGCTGTAATCTTTATATGTATTTTGAACGTCTGGAGTTCACTGGCTGGCGCACCATCTAAAAATACTACTCTCTGTGTGAGTTTATTATTGTAGCCAAGACTAGCGCAGGACACTTTATCGTTAGCTGAACATTATTTTAATGCCGGATAATTGTATTTTAGGAACCACGATAAGCCTGTTTATTATGTGACTGGGGCTGAGCTGAAATGTGCCAACAGTTCTAGTAAAGCAGATGGTGACCCTTGTTTGAACTTGCCCTCTCATTCAATTATTCAGTTACATTTCATGTTCATTTGCTTTCCGCGTGTCATTTTAAGTTTCAGCCTGTAGATGGCGGTAGAGGCTAGCTCAAAAATAGCAAACCATAATAAAACCGTTGCAGTGAATGGAAAGGGATTATTGTTTCGAGGCATCTGCATTACAGCCAAGTAAGTGAGCCTTTAAACAACGCTTTCGTTTTCATATAGAATGAAGAAAAATCGCATAAACGTCTTTTTTTCACACTTATACGATTTCAATAATCAGATGTGTTTACCTTTAGTTTATAGATTTCATTTTTTACACAGCATCCATGAGTCATGTCATGTCGCCAGACCTTCGCTTTTGCAATACATTATTAGCTATGTAAAGGGTATTCATGATTTCTTTAAAGGGCAGTACTGCTTTCGTTTGTAAATTGCCATAGCATATTAATGTGCATGATTTTTCATTTTCAAAATCAAATTTGTATAGTGGACGCTTTTGTGCATTGCAATAAAAAATTACACGACCGTCAATTATTTGTGCTGCGGGCTGTAATGCATCATATTAGACCGACGTAGAAAGGCCATTTCTATGGATAAATGACCAATACACGTGATGCAAAATCCCTTGTTAAATTGGTGCTATATGGCTACCACAACATGCAACACGCATAATTCACGTGTGCCAACATGGCTACTGATAATCGTGCTGGTATTCAATTTTTATACCCAGTTAAACATCTCAGCTATCAACTTTAGTATCTATCCATCCATCCATCCATCCATCCATCCATCCATCCATCCATCCATCCATCCATCCATCCATCCATCCATCCATCCATCCATCCATCCATCCATCCATCCATCCATCCATCCATCCATCCATCCATCCATCCATCCATCCATCCATCTATCTATCTATCTATCTATCTATCTATCTATCTATCTATCTATCTATCTATCTATCTATCTATCTATCTATCTATCTATTTGTCTGTCTGTCTGTCTATTCGGTTTGTCTGACCATCTGCTCTCTTTCTGTTTATTGGCGGCTCTCCAGCTGCTGGTCTCTCTGTCTGTCTCTAATTGTCTGTCCGAATGTCTGTCTCTGCAGGTTTATCTGCCCCCTCGGTTGTCTCTGTGCCGTTCTGCTTGTCTCCCTATCTATCTGCCTCTGTCCTATTGTCAGTATCCCAGCCCATCCGGTGGTGCATCACTCCTTCTAGCCCTCTATCGTTTTATTCCACCATATGCACCAGCACGCTTGTTTCTTTGCAGTGGGTGACATATGTACTGACCTGTATTTCGGCTGTCTACATGGTTGCTAGCCTGGCCGCCTTCCTCTCTGTATGTTTGCCTGCGTGCATTCATTTCCGTTCCTTCATTTCAGCCTTTCTGGATTGCTATATGCTTTCCTGATGTTAAACTTTCACCTGCAAATCCGTTAACCTACCCATTGATTCATCCATCCAAACACCAGATCATTCATCCGTTCACCCGTCTATTCAATCCATCCATCATCCATCTTTCCACTCATCCTCATTTGTCTGTCTATCCACCCATCTAGTCAACTCACTGCATCCATGCATCTATCCACACATCCCATTTGTCCCTTCGGACGTCTGTTCATCCATCTCTTCATCCACCCAACTACTTACCCACCCATTGGTCCACATCCCATTTGCCTCTTGGGGCCATCCATCCATCCATGCATGCATCCTTCCAAAAACATCCATCCATCTATCCATTCATGAACGTCCATCCAACCATACATCCATCCAAAAACATCCATCCATCCAATCATAAATATCCATCCACCCACCCACCTACCCAACCATGCACCCATCCATCCACCCTTCCTTCCATCCATCCATCCATCCATCCATCCATCCATCCATCCATCCATCCGTCCGTCCGTCCTGGCACCCCATTTCTCTTTTTCTATGTTGTTCTAGCCTTGCGTGCAGCAGAATGTTTATCTGCATGCATGGGCGTCAATAATTCCTGGTTTACCGGTTTGTCAGTCCATCCGCCTGTTTGTTTTCCAGTCTCTTTGTCTGTCTTCCTAGGTGCTTGCCTCTCAGCCTGCTTCCTCATCTGTCACTCTCTGCAGCTTTCTGTGTGTGGGTCTGCTTGCCTGACTGCCTGTCTGTCTGTCACCTTGTCATTTCCTGTCATTCTAAGCCTATGTGCTGCCTTTACTATGAATTCATTACTTTGTGCCTCTCTCCCATGGCTCTTCCATGCCTCTCCGCACGTATCTCCACGTCTTCACTGTTTGTAATATCCACTATTTGCTAAAGCCCTTGCTATTTTTTCCCCTGTATGTATGATTCAGTAAAGACCACATCACAATGTCTTTTTCCCCACAATTCTTTGTGCCATGTGTCATTGAACCACTTCCTAGGTGCACTGAAACAAAACATATACCTTCAGCCAGAAACCCACAAAAGGCCTGCCTTTTGCACTAATTTTGCAGGAGAACCAAAACTGATCAAACCTTGGGGTCACTACATGATTTGAACCAAGGTAGCCTATTTGTGATTAGGAGAGAAATGCCTTTGAAAGTTGGAAAATTTAACCTTTCCCATCTGACAAAAATATTCTGCAGTCAATGCGGTAAGGGAGAGGGCACGTATAACATTGGTCTCAACACCCTTTGCTCTCAGGCCCAGAAGGTGACTATGCAGAACAGTGATTTCCCGACATGCTTTTCAGGCAGCCATGTTTTCAGACAAACAATAGACTCTGAGATGTCATTGGTAACAAATGCAATCCTCGTGGCATTTGCCAAAGGTTCTCATGTCATGTAATAAAGATGGTGAGTGATTTCATAATTACATTATGGGCTGTGCAGGGGATGTGGGATATCTAACTGGTTCTTGGATCCAGCAGCTCTTATTGACCCCAAGCAGGGATTCTGCTGGCCCCAGTGAACTATGCTGAATTTGTCCTGGTGTAATTTGCCAACACATTCGTCAGTGATCGCACATTGTCTGCTTTCCATTCAGAGCAGGAAGCTGCAGACACCGAGAGGGCGTTCCTATTTTTTCACTTTCTGCTGGGCCCAAAACAAAGGCCTGATTTAAAGCCCCTTAGTCCTCTTATTCAAGAATCATCTTGGCTGGGAGTTATTTAAGAGCCAAGCACCTAGATGCCAATGCAATGGAAGGAAACAAAGGCCCGCAGCTTATCACTTCACAAGTTCTGTAAGAATGTCAGCTGTATCTGTTTGCATATAACAATTTAAATAGCATTTAGCAATTTATTTTATTCAATTATTTTACACCGCCACTCATACTAAGGAAGGGCATCATAGCGCTTTACATAACACTCAGAATTTACACCGACAGTAAATAATACAGGTATGTAAATGATTGGACAGTAAATGTTACATAAGACATCCAGGGTTACAAGTGATGGGAGTTGCATATCGTCCAGACTGGCAGGTATCATGGCCCTGATATACAAAGAGACTGCATAGGATTCTAGTAAGCAACCCAATGCATAGTCTTCTGCTGAGATTTACGAATCAACACAAATCATGATTTCTGTGGGTTTGTAACCCAAAGTAATACAATAGAGTACAAAGCGTGGCCTTGCGTTATTTTGTGTTTGCGGTGTTTCATGCGTGGTCATGTGCGACCCCATGCAACCACCCATGGACTTTGATGCAAATCCCTATCTACAAACAAATGTAGACAGGGATTTGTATCAAAATCCTGCCCCTCCTTGAGGCTGGCGAACCAAGAAGAAATGTTTTCAGTTCCCCTTCGAATTTTCCATTCTGCAGCACACATACACAGAGTAAAATGCCTTAAAGCATAGTTTATGGCCACAACAGCTATGCTGACTTCAACGCGGACACCCTTGCACTATGGTACAAGGGTTCCTGTGCTGGAGTGCCCCAAGTGCACCAGTGCAGTGAGAGAGCAGAACTGGGCCTCCTTTAAGTAGATATGTCACGGTTCTGCTTTCCCCTGTTCATGTAACGCAGAGCCGCGACTTTACTTGCTGCTCCGCTCGGCGCTGCGTTGCGGGAGCTTTTTTGTAAACATGGCCCTGAATGTTAAGAGTGCATGGTTGGGAGAAACACAAGGTCAGTAATGCAGTGGTTGATGATGTCTGTACTAATAACACTTTATTACTACCCAAAGACATCCTGTTTAGCAATCTAATAATGCCATTAGGAGAACGACACAATATGGTTCTAAATTCATCCTTTGTAGTTTGCATTCAGTACCTTGATTCCGGTTCATAGCTCACTGTGCTATATTAGATGGGTCGCTGCTTGTAGACTGCAAATAACAACATTATCTGTGTATCAAAAGCAGTAACCCAATTAACTTTATACATAAAATGCAAATTTATGATCTGCATGTTACACAATGTGCTTTATAGCATGTACATTAACCCACAATGCTAATTTAGGAGTCAAACTATGGCTAAACGTAACCCAGATGTCCCCAGAAAATACATTAACCGCCCAAGTTATCTTAAAATGAGTATTATCCGCTAAACATTCCTGGGCGCACAAAGATCTCTGCAGCAGGTACCTTAATCCCTTAAGGTAATTTAAAATGCAGCCTCTTTGTGACCAATGAGGTAAGCCAGAGCAGATTTACTGGCACATTTGCCCTTGCTGTCAATATGTTTGCAGCAGAGTTTAAAAAAACATAAATGTATAAGCTGCCTATCAAACTCTGATTTCATCACTTCAACCCTCGTTACTCCACTCACTTTCCACTGCCGCACCTTGGAACTCCGTTTATGGGATCCCATACGTATTTCTTTCCTTTTCCAGCACTGATTATGGCCTAAATATTCCACCACTTAAATTTAGAGATTTATCTTTGTTATGAAAAGTTGTGAACAAGTTTACCTTATATCCCTTTGCTTCACAAGCGCCATGCCAACCGAAGAGCTTCCTGCTTGCCACACACTCATCATAAGATGGCGGATCTGTCTAATGGAAGTCAAGAGGGGCAGTATTTGCAGCTGTGATATGCCTGGCCCTCAAGCTGCAGGAAAGGAACAGTTCATAGGCCAAACTCTTCGGTCTTAGAATAAGAGCAGTAGTAGAGCCCCAAAATGGCTTCAATGCTTTCCTCTCGACACAATACTGGAGACAAAGGGGGTGACTATGCATGTCACAAACTACACTGGCTTAACAACAGTGTTGTATACAGAAAATGATAAAGGCCCGATGCATGATGGGGTTTTACCCAGTCTGTGGCGAAATGTGTTGATACATTAGGGTCTAAGTGTGAAACATCCTTAAATAAACATGAATGTAGGTGTCCAATTGGGACAGTCTCTAAACACTTACAAATGAATAATCATAGAGCAATCACTGACTGAGGAAATTAACCTTGTGCTTTATGAACAGTCAGGGTTTCTTCCCAGAAGCAGTCTTTATTGTGATGTGAATAAGTGCGAGAACACCTTGTTCTTTTATTTGGAACCTTTTGTTTTAGAGCCATTTTCTACTGCCGTTTCGGCAGCCTAGCACCAACGCAGGCACACTTGCACCATGTGTCTGTGTTGCTTGCTGGATTGTCTTTGTGCAGGAATGGTCACCTTCCTGCACAAAAACAACCCTGGGGGATTTTTCCTCTTTCTACGTGCCCTTCAGAATGCAGCACACATCGAAAGAGGAAAAAACACAAGGAGAAATAGTAATATTTCTCTTTGTTGCGTCTCTCCTGCGGAGGTGTAAGGTTTTGGCGCTTTCCCAGGTTTACAAGGTCTTGTAAATTTGGGGATGCTTCCAAATCCATGGGTGTTGCATGGACACACTCACTGCAACTCCCATGGCGCGCGTCCCTAGTGCAGAGTAAAGCAACGCAGCGATTTGCGCTGCCTTACCTTACTCCAGATTTATCAGGCCAATCAAAGCCACTCAAAGCGGCTTCGCGTGGCTTAGTAAATATGATTTTGAGGTTTGTGCCACTGTTGCGTCACAACAAGTAATGCAACTGTGGTACAAGGGACTCGTAGATATGGGCCTCCAAGTGGTGAGTTACAAAACAAACAAATACGTTGCACTAAAACCATCTAGGATGTTTCGCAGAAATATCAAACTGAAATCAGCTCTGGAAGATCCTTTAAATAGCTAATAATATTTCATGCTCTCTGAAAAGAAGAGTCAACATTTCTTGTCTAAAATAATAGTGGTCATCCTTGTATGTATAGCCGAGAAGATGCCAAGCGGATAGTACAGTGATACAGTGAAGGCACCGAGCCCACCTCTGCCAGCCCAGTGGGGGATGTTAATTCTGGTGCTCGTGACATATTAGAATGGGGGGTATTGAAAGAAGGCTGACCCTAAATAGGGGTGGGCAACTTTCCAACACCACATGAGCAAGTGGACCAGCACCGGTGAGCGCGTTCCCACCACCTCAAAAACAGAGATTCCACTACCCCAAAATGAGGCACAGTAACAAAGGATGGCAGACAGGGCATTCACCAATTTTGGGCAGAGGGCCCAATTACTCTCAACTTCTAAATCTAAATGTATTGCATTATCTGCTGTTTTGCTCTGGTGAGATATGAAAGGTTTAGGTCTCATGTCTGAAAACGTCCTACCATGCACATGGGACGTCAAGTGGACAAAAAAGCTGGTTTATATTTGTTTACCTGAAAATGTATGCCAGCTCCAACTCGGTCCTTTAACTACTCGATTATTGATAGTGGGCACGACGAATGGATTTACATATCCCGTGGTCTTGTGTTTTTCGTCAGTGAATTTGTGGATTTGCTGCTCTTGTTAAATAATCTAACATATGCTGCATAATTCGTGGGCTTCAAATCATAACGTTTTTCTAGCTTAATCTGATGTTACTAAAAGACCACGGTGCACATGGCGCCACCAGTCACCTTTCAGCTGTTGATGTCTTCATGTAATTATTAAACTGGTCACAGTTATGCCCTGATAGTCTTAATGTTTCCAGTTTGTGGCCTGAGGGACAGGATTTTATCTACAGCATGAAAGTAATCCTTACATGTGAGAGCGTGATTATCTATCTATCTATCTATCTATCTATCTATCTATCTATCTATCTATCTATCTATCTATCTATCTATCTATCTATCTATCTATCTATCTATCTATCTATCTATCTATCTATCTATCTATCTATCTATCTATCTATCTATCTATCTTTCTGTCTGTCTGTCTGTCTGTCTGTCTGTCTGTCTTATCAGTCTATCCACATGTATGTCACACATTCACTCTCAATAGAGGGTATTTTGGGACTTGACAACCCTGGTAACTTGAGCAAAAGACTGGAGACTGGATTAGATGTCAAACAGCCATGTCTCAATTTTTTACAAAAATTAAAAGATTGGCTTCCTCCCTCTGTGCAAGTGGGGACAAATTCCATAAGCGAGCCTCATGCAGACTAAACCCTCGGCTACACCCCCGTCTGTAGTGCAAATATTTGCCATTACTAGTGCAAATTCAACTTCCACCAGAAGCACTGTTGTCAAAGCAGCAGTTTTATGCAGAGGACACTCAGAATTTAGAAGAATCACAAACACACTATATATCATTTTATGATCTGGGCCCATATTACAGAGAGTGCCCTATGATGCAGTCGATGCGTGCACCCCTTTCTTGCACCCCCGGGTACTGTAGAATAACAGAAGAGGCCGCTGACCCCTTCTGTAATACTGATAGCACCGATACACATATAGAGCCAGCGCTATCCTGAGAGGGTGTTCACTCCTTTTCATGGGGGTGCGGCCTCGTTCAAAGGTGGTAAATACTTTGCTTCGGCACATGCACCGTGTCATGGGCGTGGATGCAGAGGCAAAGAGAGCGCCAGGAGGTGCGCTGACTGAGCGCCACAAAACGTTGGCACGCAGTCAGTGTGCCCCCTGAAGTCAGCCACCCAGAGGGGGTAAACTAGGTCCCATGAACCCCACAAACATCCCCCTGCAGGTGGGTGCAGTCACTCACTGCACCCGCCCTCAGGGGGATCTCTGTCTCCCTTTTCAAGGTGCCTCTTGCACAATGAAAACGGGGTGGCTGCTTCTATCTGCCCCTCCATTGTTCACTAACGTGCTGCTCCCAGGGCAGCATGCGGGTGTGCTGTCCCTCCTGGCTCCCAGCACACCAACTCAAGGTGTGAGAGTGCACAAACAGGGACGGTGTACCATATTTGTAATATGGCCCTTGGGGGCTGAAACCTTGCAAGGCCTCCTTACATGGCACATATGAAATGTGCAATATTGTTCTGCAGGGCTCTTTCCCAATATAGGTATCTGGTTCCAGAGGCAAAAGCTGGTGTGGAAACACAGTAAAACAAAAACTGTTGACTCGTTTTTTAAGCATATCTGGAATATCCAGAATCACGTAGATGCAACTGATTCAAAAGTTGCCCCTTTCAGTAAAATAAAAGCACAAGAGTACAAAAAAGTGTGTACATGTAACTTTGTTTTCAGCTGAATGCCTTAGTGTTTGTTTTACACAATAGTTTACTCTGGTATTCGGAAAAGACACAGTTAAGAAAATGGTGTGTCTGTTAGTAGGGTCTTTTGAACGTGTACTGTTTTAAGTTTTTTTAAACGTATTTGTTTTAAGTATATATAGTTGGCATTCATGTTCTATTTAAGTGGGTTGAAATTTCAAAACAAAAAAATGAATTCTATGATTTAAGATTTTTGCTATTTCAACATTTTAACACTTGAAACAAAATGGATCCTGGCACCTTTGATATACAGATTTATTATCAACAAATCGATCCATACACATTGAGAAGATCGTAGTCAAACGGATATTCAGGAACAATTGATGATTTTATCTTGTGCGGAAGTACAGACATACTTTTTAATTAATATGTTCCTTTTTTAACACCCAGAGTAAAATATTTATCTTTCATGTGCAATAGAAGATAAAAGACACCTAGGAGTTGTGCCAATTATGTTGTTAGTTTGTTTTGTAGGTTTATTTAACGTGGTTTATCACCCATGAGGATATCCAGGTGCTGTGAAGGGAGATTAAGTGATTTGCCTAGAATCACAGGATGTTGTGCTGAAGCCGACACTCGAACACGGTTCCCCAGCTCCGGCCTGTAGATATAGACAGCAACTCTCTCCACCACAATTTTTTTTTTTTGGAGAGTTTTATATTGCGCGTACTAGACCCAAGACATTGGGTATCAGAGCGCTTTACATGAGCACCATTTACGTTACAGACGGACACATTCATTTTTGTTAGGCACGGGGAGATTAAGTGATTTGCCCAGAATCACAGGCTGTTGAGCGTAGTTGCCGAGTCTCGAACCCGGTTCCCCAGCATCGAAGTTGACCGCTTTAGCCATAAGGCTACATCCTCTCCCACTAACAACCAACACGCACGAACATGCAGAAGGAATGTATACATCACTTGAAAACTACATATCGAATCACAATCGAGACTTTCATTTTATATCCAGAGGCAGGAGAGCGCTCATCAGCATTCTACTCTGCCTACTCAATTCCAAGTATGGCGGAAATCAAATGAACTTTTCCTCAAAGGCGTGATGGCAGCCATCTTACTTCTTGAGTTATTATGTAACTCATACATGACAGTTCCCTCTTTTTATGAGGGCAGCTCACCCGTAGGAAGACTAAATACAATTCGCCCACTTTCTAAGACAGATCTTTTGTCTTTGATGGGAGCTTTAGTTGTTGATAAATAGGCAGCCTCGCCACACTCTTTCTACTTTACTTCCCTCTCCAGATTCTTACTCTATCCTGAGACATAAAATCAGGACTATGGGTGTGCTATTATCTTGTGAACGACAAAAATGCTACCTTATATAGTTTTCTTGTCTACAAGGTTTTCCCGTTTCTACCTTTCCACCATTGAATGCACCTGGGGCCGTATTACAGAAAGTTCCCCAGGGGTGCAATGGGCATTTGAGCCCACTTTGTGTGCCCCCGGGGCACTTTGGTATTACAGTGTGCAGCCCCTTCTGTAATATCGATAGCGCTGGTGCAAATAAAGCATTAGCGCTATCTTCAGGGGTGGGTTCCCTCATTTGCACGGGGGCATATCTCATGCAAATGAGGGAATTCCTTTGCCTCTGTGCCCGCACCGTATTACAGACGCGGTCGCAGAGACAAAGAAGCCCTCAGAAGGTGCATTGACAGTGCACCACCTGACAGTGCATCACCTAAAAGGTGGTGCACTGTCAGTGCGTCCCCGGAGAGCAGCCCTCTGCAAGGGGTAAAGGAGGTCCCATGGACCCTCCCAGACATCCCCTTGCAGGTAGGTGCAGTCACTGACTGCACCTGCCTGCAAGGGGATCTCTAATCCCCCTTTAAAGTGCAGGCGAGTTGCCGTCTGCACAGTGAGACAAGGAGCGGCTTTAAAGTAGCCGCTCCATTTTTCACATGAATGCGCTGCCAGCAGTGTAGCGCGAGTTCACGGCTGCCATGAGGGTAGCGCTTTCATGGTAATGCGGCGCAGTCTCATTGTTTGCGCAAGGCGCACCTTTAAAAAGGTGCTCACAGCGCAAACAATGAAAATGAGCCTTGAGTGTAATACAGCTCCATGTCTAGCAGTTTGTGTCTATGCGTTCCTTTTGGGTCAGTTGAACTCTTAGCTCGACATCATTTCCATCACATTTCCTTTATGCATTATTTGAATTAATGTCAGTTTTAGGAAATTTCATGAATGTTCCCCCTCAAAAGGTTTCATGGAAACCTTAAATAGTCCTTTTCCATGTGACAAGACTCTTCCAAAAGTTTCTTAAAGTCTTTGACTTCTCATTGGTGTTAGCGTTGAAAGAGATGCAATGTTGCCATTTTGGACAATACAGATGCCTCTCATGAAGAGCAAGATAAATTGGCAATTTAATTCAGATAATTTCAGAGTTTCAAGCATGAAAAAATAAGTGATTTGGCACATGGATTGGCCTTTGCATTGAGAAAGGGGGTTGACGTCATTTTTTAATTCTGATTTCTGGCAAAGCAAGCTGAAAATGTGAACTTCAGCACACTCACAGAAACATTAACTTGCCAGTGTAAAAGCAAAAGTGTATTGAAAACCAAGTTTGATTGAGAGGTTGGCAAACACTCTGCAATAAAAGTAGTATAATTGGTCCCGATTTAATTCAAACACGCATTGGTAAAGCCATTATTTTTGGCTTTTGCAAGCATGCAATATTTGTATTTATTCATTATTTTTTGCAGTGAATCAGAGTCTTTACACACCAGCCCTGTTGGTGGAGTGCACTTCTTTTTAGGTAGCTGCACACGTGATCAGGCAAATGCAGTCACTCACAAGTTAATACAGCGAGTGCATGAAGTGCTATGCTCATACATGCCAACATTTTAGGACAGGGACGTGGGAGATTTCAAATAAAAAATCGGGAGAATGAAAATTCCCCATTGACTTCTATTGTAGAAAATGCAATTTCCGGCGGAAGACAGCTAAAATAAAGCAATTTTTGGCTTGAAAAATCGGTAGTCTCCCACCTGAATCCGGTCTATTGGCATGTATGTATGCTGTATACTGTGGTGGGTAGAAGCAAAACCTGAATGTTACTTGAACAGACCAATCAATGGAGAATCAAGCTCCTTTATGCATGCATATAGGTATGTATATTTATTATCACATTTTTGGGGGGAGGGATGAGGCTGGTGAGACAACTAACACTGTCTTTAGACTAGACCTAAAAATAATTGTGATTAATAGCAGAATGGGGACAATCTAAATTATCATAATGAAGCTCTTCTTTCAAGCCAGATATGTTTCAACCAATTCATTACATCTATAACATATATTGTTTCTTTGTTGCTGAATTACATAGAACAAAGTAGGCGATGTACATAAAACATTAGTCATCTCATTTTTCTAATAAATGAGTTTATATTTTTATGCATGGTTAATGCAAATACGAATTGAATTTTCATATTACGGGGTTCTGGGAAACCCTTTGTCACTATTGAATCACTTTTGCTTTAGAATGCATTTATTAAACAAATTTTATTTATTTATTACCAAACTTGATCTTATATGTTTGAGTTTGTAAATACGTTAACTGTTTACTATTTGGGTTTTCACAAAGTACACTCTTTTTGCAAGGCTCAGGTTTTATCCACATAAGAAATGCAACTATTTCCTATTCAGGTTCACACAAAGGAAACTACTTTTGACGGCCATCCTGTTTTATCAATCCAACATATTTGGTAATCTTGTGGAAATTAAAGGGAATTAGGAGTCATGTGGCTAGTCAACTTGCTTAAACAGTGGCTTCTTTTCATATCAGCTTTTATACAAGGTTCACATAATAATGCCCCTTTGCTAATAACAAATGTGTACATGTAAAAGCACTATAACAGATGTTTCTATTCCCCAATTCATGATACTTAATTTACGAATGACTCTACCTGGCCAGGAATTAAACTCACGACCTCCAGAGTTCTGCATTTTCCAGCATCAAGTGTCCAGCTCAATGACCCAACCTTTCTTTTTGTGTTTGAAAAAGCTTTATTGAGATAATATTATACAGGAAAATATCAGCAAGAGAGGGCATAAAATAGTGAACAAGTGATACCAGATATGAACATAGCTGATATTGTGGTTTTTTTTTTTAAAAAACGAAAAAGCTTTTTATAAAAATTTTAAGGGGAAAAAGAGGGATGAAGGAGGGAGGGAAAAGAAAGAAAGTGGGAAGGGAAGAAAAAGGGAAAATAATATTTTGATGCTAAAACATGTTAACAATAATCATTAAGGAATGCAAAACAGGAGTGATCCATGATCAGTACATAAAATATAACATATAATACAATATAGATAATAAACCAGAGGAGTAAGCAAAAGGTGATAGAAAAGAAGAGAGTCAAAAAATATTTCAAGGTGGTTTAAAGTTCTCCGAATTAGTTTGTGAAACTTTCTTCGTGGCCAAAAGATCTAAATATGAAGTGAGAGGTAACCAGAAAAGATCCACATTGCGAGGTGGCTTACAGGAAGAAGCAAAAGAAACATCAAGTCTATGAGTGTGACATAGTGCGTTCCACCAAGCTTGAATGGAGATGCTGGTAAGGGATTTCCAGTTCGAGGAAATGTGCTGGAAGGCAAGAGCAATCATGAGGTCGTAGAGACCATGAGAGTGTGGAGGAATATCAAGCAAGTCAGAAAGGCTGCCAAGAAAAAGGAGGGGGATAGAATATGGAAAGGAGAGAGCAAAAATACGGGTGATATATGACCAAACTTTATCCCAAAATTTTAAAACAGAAGGACATAAAAAAAAGAGGTGAAGAGTATCAGCCATAGGCGAAGCACAGGTCCAGCAGTTAGCATTAGGGATAGAGGAAGAAAAGCGAGATAAAGAAAGAGGAGAACGGTAAAGGCGATGATAAAAATAAAATAGGGATTGAGTAAGAGAAGCAGAACGAGAGATCTTTAAAGATCTGGCCCAAATTTTATCCCAGAGAGCAACAGATCAAGAAGTACCCAAATCCGATTCCCAAGAGAGTTCTAATTTAGTTTTATTACGAGACGGATTGGGGGAAGAAAAGAATTTGTAGATAAGAGAAGCTTTGGGCAAAGCAAGAAGAATTGGAAGGAGAGGGGAAGGGGTAGAAGTGGATATGGAAGAGGGAAGAGAATAGAAACGATCGAGAATAATCGCCATAAGGATAGAAAACTTTCGTAAGAAGGAATGGGGACAATGATATAGAAGTTGAAATTTAGGGAAAGAGCAAGGTACTAAGCCATCAAAAAGCTGATTGACCCACATGATACCTTTTGAACGCCAAGATTTCCAACAGATAGGTCTGTTTTTGAGAAGAATGAGCGAATTATACCAAAGAGGTGAATTTAAAAAAGACTCACGCGTCGTGTTGGAAAGGAGAAATAGGGGACGCAAAAGAGAAGAAGTGTGTTTAAATAAGGGTGGAAGAGTATATGGTGAGTTGGCGGAAAAACGTAAGATTTCGGCAAAAGAGAAAGGCAACAACAACCATTGTTCGATGAGGAGCCAAAGAGGAGTAAAAGGACAGGAGCCTGATGCAAGCCATCTCGATGCCTGGCGGAGAGAGAAAGATTTATGATACAGACGGAAGTCTGGAAAATTGACTCCCCCATTAGACTTAGGCTTTCGAAGATTAAGTAAAGAGATTCTAGACTTTTTGCCCTTCCAGAGAAATTTTGAGAGACATGAGTCAATTCGTTTAAAATAGAGAAGAGGAATGTGAACAGGTAACATAGAGAAAGTGTAAATCAACACAGGAGCTATCATCATTTTTATGGAATCTAAACGACCCCACCAGGAGAGAAAAAGAGGGTTCCAAGTAGTAAACAGTTTTTCAATACGAGACTGAACGGCAGACATATTTAATTTAACGGAAGTGGCAATAGAAGAAGAGAACCAAATTCCTAAATATTTAATTTTTGAATTATTCCATGCAAAACCTGTAGAAGAGAAGAAGTGAGGAAGACAAACAGACGTAAGGGGGAGGATCTCAGTCTTATCGGCATTGATTTTATACCCCGAGACTAAAGAAAAAGAGGTGAATTCAGATAGTAAAGAAGGAATAGAAGAAGTTGGATCAGATATGAATAAGAGAATGTCATCAGCATAAGCAGAAATCTTTAACTGGTTATCACCATATGGGAAACCGGATATGGAGTCATTATTGCGAATGGAAGATAAAAAGGGCTCAAGAACAAAAAGAAGCGGAGATAAGGGACAGCCCTGACGAACCCCTCGATGAAGCATAAAAGAAGAAGAGATCTGACCATTAACAAGAACAGAAGCTTTAGGAGCAGAATAAAGTAAGGAAATAAGAGAGATAAAATTGGGTCCAAAACCATGCCAACGTAAAGAAGCAACCAGAAAAGACCAGTCAACTCTATCGAAAGCCTTCTCTGCATCAACAGAGATGGCTGCTAAGGGGATAGAAAGAGAGGAAGCTTTATTTAAAACGTTTAGAAAAAGACGAGAATTATCAGAAGTAAGTATACCCTTGACAAAGCCACATTGCTCTTTGCCAATGAGGTGCGGCATAAAGGATTCCAGACGCAGAGCAAGTACTTTAGCCAGTATCGTATAATCCACGTTAACTAGCGAGATCGGGCGATAATTTTTGCAAAATTGAGGGTCCCGACCCTCCTTAGGAATAAGGCAAATAGTAGCGTCCTGGAATGTGCCATCTGACTTGCCAGAAGCATAAAAGGATTGGAAAAGGTCAAGAAGTTTAGGAAGCAAAAGGTCAGAAAAATGCAAATAAAACTCAACCGAAAAACCGTCTGGACCAGGTGTTTTCCCCTTTGTGAGAGTATTCAAGGCGGTGGAGAGTTCATGTAATGAGAGATCAGATTCCAGATCTGGAAAATTGAGGTGAGAAGTAATGGGTTTAGGGATTGCCTCCAAATAAGCCTGGATAAGAGTGTGGGTAGGAGGGGATTCCGGAGTATAGAGTTGCTGATAAAAGGAGCGAAATTGGTCGAGAATTTCACTATCCTTATGTAAAAGAGTATTATCTGAAGAAAAAATAGAGTCTATAGTAGCACGATCTTTCCGTGCCTTAAGATAATTCGCTAAAAGCTTCCCTGATTTATTGCGACCACCATAGAAAAGTGCACTACTACGGAGAAGTATAGATGAGGCATTGTCCGTGGTACATTTATTGAACTCCGATTTAGCACGCAAAAGATCCGGAGGAATCATTTTGTCCGAAGATGTATAAAATTTATGCTCCAACGCCTTGATAGTAACTAATGTAGACTTTTTTATTTGAAGACGTTGTTTCTTTTTCTTAGAGACAAAATCAATTATAAAACCTCTAGCAGTAGCTTTAAAGGAATCCCATAAAATATGAGGGGAGACGCTAGGGTCACAATTAATTAAAAAGTAATCGCGAGTAAAGGCACGAAATGAAGAGGAAAAAAGAGGGTCAGTAAGAAGGGAAGCATTAAAACGTCACGGAGAAGATTTAGGGGAAGGAGAGAGTAATTCAAGATCTGTCACAACAGGTGCATGATCCGAGATAACTATGGGCTCAATAGAAGAAGATAGTAAGGATTGAGATAAAGGTTGAGAAAGGAAAATGTAATCAAGACGGGAGAAAGAGAAGTGAGGCGGAGAGAAAAAGGAATAATCTAGAGTATCAGGGTGGGATAGCCGCCAAGAATCCACAAAGTGAGATTGGAAAAGAGTGTCAAGGAATTGTTTATGAGATTTGTGGGGAAGAAAGCGTACTGTGGATTTACGGTCAAGGAATGGATCAACAATCTAGTTACAATCTCCACCTAAAATAAAAAATTCATTTTGATATTGAATACATTTTTCTGTAATAGAGGGCCAAAAAAGGAAATCAGGTTGCGTGGGGCCATAAACATTGAAAACAGTCAAAGAAACAGAATTAATCAATAACTTAGCAAGAATCCATTCACCATCAGTATCATTTTCTTGAGACAGAATTTTACATTTCAACCGCTTGTGACATAATATAGCAACCCCGTTTTTTTTGTGAGCCGCAGGGGAAAACAAGACCGTACCCACCCAACTCCTTTTTAGTTTAAGTGACTCAGCTTCTGTAAGGTGGGTTTCTTGCAAAATAACTAAATCAGGGTTATAAGATGCTAAGTGAGATAGGACTCTCTGACCCATCCTTTCTAAATGTTTAGTGAATCAGTCAGGTCTACTGGTGGAGAATCAGTCACCATGTTGAGCGCCACAATTGGGGCCACCATTTGTGGTCGAATGTAGAGCACCACCTATTGTTTTTTCTTTATTTGCTAATAGAGCTAGGTGCTGGGCTTTGTATTGAGAATCAACTAATCCTTTGGTTAAAATCACACTTCTAGACGAGTTTACATTTTAGCTTGAAAAATGTAAATTTTCATTTACCCACAGAAATAATTCTAATCTAGGCATTTTAAATTGTTTGGAGGAATAGAGCTTTAATGTTTACAGATATACGTTAACAATCAGTGCTTAATTTGAGCCGGTGGTTTCCGGTGCTTAGAACCAGCACTTAATTGTTTTCTGGTGCTCGGCACTGGCACTTAGTTGTCGACACCGCACTAACACAGTCTGCCACATGGTGGCGTTACTCCTCTAATTTAGAGATGAGCAGAACACGGTTGTTTATTAATACAATATGCATTAAATATTACTAATACCTGCCTCCCCAGCCATTCCTTTAGCTTTTGGGTCCTGGAATCATCTGAACTGCCGCACTTGCAGGCATGAGAGATGATTAGTAGTATTTTTGGCAGAGATAAAAGGAGCGATGGGTGGTGCAACTTGCAGTGGCCTCCTGGCACTTAATATTTTACAAATTTAGCACTGTTAACAACTGTAATATCGGTGTCATAAACTCACATGAAGTCTTAATACAAAAGTAGTCCACGAATCCCCAAATAAGGTGGACACATGCCAAAAGATTCCTTTTATATTGTAGTCTATATAGACAGACACACTCGCGCTCACACCTTGCACACTAGCATTAACCTTCTACTCTGCAAGCACACAAACGTACAAAAGATGCTTGTTAAAAATACTTTAGCTGCTTCCTATTTTGTTACGTAAAAGACTGATTTAAAGCAAAATAAAGCCGTTTTCCCAGTCATAGGTGCTCAGAAAAAGTGTATCTTCAATTCCTGTGGTCCAATAACCGAGGTTACTGGCAAATTAGAATTATGAGAGTCATGCAGTGCTTAATTTCTAACAAAAGAGTGCCGGAGTCCAAAGCTCTGCTCAGAAACCACAGCCGGCGCTATTAAATATCAGTGTGCCAACCAGTGCTTAATTTGATCCGGGGATTTCCGGTGCTAAGCACCGGCAGTTAATTGGTTTCTGGTGCTCTTCACCTGCACCTAATTGTCAACAACATACCTAGAACAGTCTACCACATAGTGGGGCTGCTCATCTAATTTATAGATGAGCAGAACAACGGCTGTTTAGGAATACGATAGATATTAAAATTGCAAATACCTGCCTCCCCAGCCATTCCTTTAGCTTTGGGGACCTGGAATAATCTGAACTGTCGTATTTACATGCGAGAAAGATGATTAGTAGTTGTTTTGGCAGCGATGACAAGGGCTATGGGTGGTGCAAGCTGTAGTGGACTCCCGGTCACAGCCCTGGCACTTAATATCTTACAAATTAATCACTGGTGCCAACTACCAAGGCTGCATAGTTTTCAATCCACCTCATGGCCCTTTAATCCATTATGAGACACCTCCTGCCCGTTTATCTCTTTCTTGTAGGGTATTGCTTTCTCCCTCTGTAATCATTTTTCCATTATGCTTTTCCCTCTCATGCCTGCGGGAAATATCTGATGAGGAAAAATAAGTGTCAGTCCCCAAAAACGAGTGCCAGAGGCCCCCACTGGCAACCACTGGCTCAAATTAAACACTGGGTCCATGGTAAATCAGCGGATCTTGTGTTTCGTGTCCTTTACCTGGAGACCTACTGGAAGCAGCCGGCGTCTCCCAGTGAAATAGCATATGGTAAAATTATGAATAACCGGGGAAATTGGGATCAGAATTAGATTCCCCCAGTAACTTTTCATTTCTTTAGGGAACCCTGAGGGTCCCACACATAATACCCTGTAACCCCACCCTGCACCCAGAGTTACCAATGCCTCAGGTGTCAGTAATGTCAGGCGAGGACTGAGTTACTGGGTGTTATTCTGGGGACCTCCGAATGTGTCCCTAGGAACACGTGAATGTTCAAAACGTGTTAAAGTCATAAATAGAATACAGGCCTCCTGATTTCATGGCCCTTTATGTCACTATGAAATCACAATCAGATCGGTCCAATATTATTTTGACAACCGCTTCCCTGACAATTATTTTAACCCTCTTTCTTTTAGAGACGTTCTAAAACCCTCCTAGCTTGCTTTGCTAAGGGCGGCTACCCTTTAGTGGCCTGCCCTTGCAACGATCCACACCTCAACTCCCCTAGTGACCTGTGAATTTCGGTCATTTTTTGGTCAACAGGGATAAATTTCCATTAATAAATATTCTATGTAAAAGTAAATGTTAGGTTTGTGGTTAAATGTAGTTAATGGCAGTTGCACATTTTAGAGAAGCTTTAACAGGGTTGTCAAATAATTTTAAAATAGTAAAATATTTTCTGAGAAACCTAATACACCTTCTATGAGGATGTGGCCTAGTGGGTAGAAGCCCGACCTTGAAGCACAGGAGCAGTGTTCGAGTCTCGGCAGGGACACTCAACATCCTGTGATTCTGGACAAATCCCTTAGTCTACCCATGCCTAGCAAAACTAGTATGTCCATCGGTAATGCAACTGGTGCTCATGTAAAGGTTCTGGTATCTTCAGTTCTAGTTCCTGCTATATAAAACTACCCCCTACCACAAAAAAGAGTGAGTTGGAGGGTTCCATAAAGTACCTGTAGTAGGGTTAGCGAATGAGTAGTAAATACTCCACCATGTATTTACATTTGTCTGGTAACCCTGAATGGGATCCGAGACACATTTTCTTGTTTTTTCTATAGAAATGCGTAGTAGGCAGTCAGGAAGTCCATTTTCAATCAGACTTTTCGATTTATGATCAATCGACAGATGGAGTAGCATATGGTAATGTCAGCGATTGCCACAGAAAATCATATTTGTTGCAAAATCTGGAATGTTAATGCTTTGTGGATTAGACTATGTAAATAAGCAGAATTTTTTTTTATACCATTCGTGTGGTATATAATAACATTCCTCTTCGTAAGAAAAAGTTACTTTCGCCAAAAACCCACACACCATGCGCCACTGGTGATGACATCCACTGATGACATATTCCTTACTCCCCATTGCTCTGGAAGGCCCCCGTCCTCCCGGCGGTTCCATCACTGCTTGGAAATGAAGGAAAGTAAATGGCACAATACCTTTTGATGCAGAGTCTGAAGAGAAGGGTGATGGGGGAAGAAATGGGTCAGTGTCAATTCTCTCTGTCTTTATATCTGTAGCAAGTCATACACCTAAAATTCCGTACAAGAAGAACTCCTGGTTGTGTTCATTGTAATTGTCAAATTCTTCTTGAGCTCTGTTATAAGGATTTTGTATAGCACCAGGAGATCCCTCTTGAGTGAATCTTGCACTTTACAAAAATGTTCAAATAAATAAATAAATGTATTTATTGATGCCATGTTACCCCTGAAAAAGGTTTTCATGATAAGTGAAAGACCTGCATTGAATGAATGAATGAATGAAGTAATTTGTTAAGCGCCGGATTCACCCCATAAGGAGTATCTCTGCGCTAAGGGAGCAGACATACCAGACCTGGAAAATCAATTACAGAAGAGTTCTGTCTTCAGAAGTTTCCTAAAAAGGAGGCAATCAGAACACTTTCGTAGGTGTAGAGGCCATAGATTCCAATATCGTGGAGCAAGGTAGGAAAAAGCTTTGCCCCCGCACGATATTTCCTACAACGGGGGGTGACAAGAAGAGGTTTCGCCCTGGAGCGTAGAAGTCTGCTCGGCTGCTAATAGATATGTTTTTTAGTTGAATAGCTTGGACCCCTGCCATTAAGTACTTCATGAACGAAACAACAGATCTTAAACTTAATTCTTTGGCATATGGGTAGCCAGTAAAGGTGTCGCACCAGAGGGAGAGAGGCTGTTCTGGGTGGCATATTAAGAACCAAACAGGCCGCAGTTTTCTGAACCACTTGTAGTTTATTCAGTAAATAGTCTAATCGACTAATCACCAAGGCCTGCTTCAGAATCTTTCGTACAGATAGAGGAAGGAGATGCAATGCTCTACGTAAAAGACTCAACATATGGAAACAAGTACCAGAGGTAGCCACCACCTGATCTCTCATAGTGAGAGAATGGTCCAAACAGACACCCAAGTTTTTAGTCACCGATATAGGGACCGGGCTGTACCTACCTCTGGTGGCCACCATTCTGTAGACCACAGTGTTTGAGCTTTGCCGAATAGTATAATCTCTGTTTTATCGGCATTTAGCTGGAGTACATTTTCTGTCATCCAGACAGAAATCGCTTGCATACCTTCTGCAAAGAAAGATTTGCTATTGTCAAATGATAAAAGAAGTTGGGTGTCATCCGCCTAAGAAAAGGGAGTAAACCCAAAATCTCCAATAATCTTAGCAAGAGGGGCCACATACACATTGAACAGGGTAGTACCAAGCCCTGTGGCACCCCCTTGTGAGCTCTATAGTGTGGGAATGAAAAAGTCCCAGGTTAATGGTTTGAGTGTGTTGATTTAAAAAGCTAGAAAACCATTTTATAGCAAGTCAACAGATCCCAATCTCTTTCAGTCTTTGAAGTAGCTTATGGTTGACCCCATATCAAAGGCTGTGGACAAAACCAACAACACCAGTAGCACAGCCTGATTGTTGTCAAGGAAAAGTTTGATGTAGTCCGTAACACCTTTAAGAGTTGATTCAGTGCTATGCTTTGGTTTAAAACCAGACTGTAATGAATCTAGGCAGCCTTGTGATTCTAAATATTCAATAAGCTTTTTATTAATATATCCTTTCAGAATTAACTGCCCCATTGTTGGTTGGATTTTTCCTCCAGGCGATTTAGCAATGATACATATAACTATTTGTCAATGCTCACATATGTAGTGATTCCGCATACTTTTTTTCATTCAACACTTTCATCCTCTGGCTTCATGGTCCAAATCTTATTAATATGATTTGTTTACTTGTCTCTTGTGAAGCATCCCAGAAGAAGATTTGGTCGCCTACAACCTATTTGTTTATCTCTCTGAGGACATCACAATTGTGCCAAATGTACTAAAGTAAAGTTTGATTGGTAGCCACTTTTTTAATAAGTGGCAGTAAGATGTTTGTATTTTAAAATACTATTTGAGGTAAAGCATCTATTTTTCTGGAAAACAAATGTGTGCTCACAATTTAGATAGCAGTGTTTTGCATGCATAGTGACCACTATAAAATGGATTCACCTCTTCAGGTAACCAATTGCAAGTGGGCCAGATATGGGTGGGGTATTTACCACACACATTAAATACAGATACTAATGCAAATGGCAGTGCAGCACATCCATTTTTCTCAAGAAGGGAGAAGTCCCATGCAAATTTCAAATGTGTTCCAGTTCTTTTACATTTAGTTTAAAGGAAGAAATCCAGGCGATACAACAAAAGACAGCCAACATGTTTCATCCACGCCGTGCACTTCTTTAGGGCTGCAATACAATGGATACAAAAAAGTGCTCAAGGCCAATTGTGCATATACTGTGTATTTGCAACATAAATCCACAAATAGATTAAGTACAGAAACAGCACATAGATACCTTTTTTAAAAACTCATCCACAAGGAAGTATCTAAAGAGGACTGCATTTATAGGGTCCTTGTCCTCCAAATGGGTCACAGGCCATTGCTTTTTGTAACCATATAGTCATTGAATGTTTTTGATGACATCCTTCCTGTTAGAGATTAGGATGACTGGGCATATATGCTAATGAGATTTGTTTCATCTGCCAGTTCAGCTGGATTCATCCTTGTAGATGAGTTTAAAAAAAACATATATAACTGTTTTAATTGTGTTAACCCAGAGGGGTATTCAACTCCCTTCTTGTATTCACATTGTGGTGTTTAGGGAATGAGTTGTCTTTTCTGTCCTAGATATCTACTTGCTGTTTATGTATTTAATGTAATTGTGGATTTAGGTTGTAAATACACTCTATATGGATAATTGACCATATGCACTTTTTGCATCCATTGTATTGCAGCCCAGAAGAAGTCCACTTCAGTGGATGAAACATGTTGGTTGTCTTTTGTTGTATTGTCTGCATTTCTGCATTCAAACAAAACAAAAAGAAGAACTGGAACACATTTGAAATTTGCATGAGACTATTTCCTGTTGAGAAAATTGGAGGTGATGCACCACCATTTGTATTAATATCATGTTTTAACCAAAGTGTCGCACCCTGGGGCAGCAGGTACCCATAGTGTGTGCACACAGATATGAAGTGTACAAAATTCTGACTCACACCTAGGACAAAGGGAAGGTGCGATGAGCGCTGGCCCACGGCTCAGTTTTTCATTTGCTGTATTAAATACAGATACCACAGGGTGCAGTATTTACAGGGTGAAGTACAAAGCCACAAATTATGAGTTTTTCCTGTGAAAATGAGAAATTACATGCTGAATCTGGCACTTACAGCATCGGATTGGTAAGGCGGGCACTCGGGCAATTGCCGAGTGGCCCGTATACGAGTTCCAGCTGTGGGTCGGTTTTGGGCAGCCTGGGGCTGTTTGTGCTGTTGTGGATGCCGCTAGCGGCCAAGTAGGTGCTTGAGTGGCCTTTCTGGAGGCAGATGGGCGGAGGTGTCACTCCCTTTCTCTCCCTGGGCTGGCCCATTGATGTATGCAGATTGAGTGGGGGGGAGGTGGGGGCAGTGTGAACACATTTTTTTTTACATAAGTGAAATTAAGAAAACATAATGCTAATGTGGACCACTTTTTTTTTTTTTTTTAGCTTGCCCGGGCCTATTTTTGATCCCAATCCAAATCTGGGCACTTACCTTATCAAATGTAGCCGGTGCCAATATTTACAATGCCTTCTCACTCTGCGACTTTCAGAAGGTTGTCTTTTCAAAATTTACCAGGGGAAAAGTTGTGGGATGCAGTAAAAACCATAAACAGGTGTTAGCACTGTTGCAATCACTGCCTAAATCCCTACTGAATAGATTCTCATCACCCATTAATACTTTATCTTATAATAATCAATTCCAAGTTGTATCCCATGCCTCCTGCAAATATTCCGAACTGCAATGCACTCTGGCTATGTTCGTGCTCTACAAATACCCTCATACATATATATCCATCTCCTACATGTAATATGAGATATTAAAAATACCCGTATAAGCTATTGAGGTTTTGCAGCAGTACACCATACTGTTTCAACTCACTTTTGAAAAATATCACATTGTTTATTGCTCTTTCTCTTAACTCCAGCTCTTCTGGCGTGCTGGTCGATTTTAAAGCGTGCACCTGTGTTCCAGAAGGTGGCAGCAAAAAAAAAGGCATTATGTTCGCTTTTCATGATTGAGGGCTTCAGCACGAAGCAGATGGACAGGTAGTGCCTTTTACACACCCTCCAGCTGTCCAGGGGTCTGAAGAGGGACCCCTCCCCCCCAAAGTGCTGTTGGAAGTTGCCTCCCCCAGCGGGCTGGCACAGCCATCCGTGCTCGGGAGGGAGGCGCCGGGCCGAGCCGCTCTTCCCTTCCTCTCTGTTAGCCCTTTACCAAGATAATTGAGGATCATAATGGTGGGAAAAGACCGCAGTCATCACTCGCTGCCTGTCAGGTATCAGTACTCATCTTCGCGTCATCCGTCACCATCGAAGCACTCTGTCATCTCTCCTCAGCAGTCAGCGCCGCGCGCTCCCAGCTTGTTCATTATCTCGGGCCCGGGCCACGCCGCCCCTCCCCCCGCAGCCTCTAAATGCATCTTTGTGCGACTCGCAGTCTTCTGATTATGAATCGATGATCATGTGGTGTAAGGGAGATAGATGGCTTTTAGTTCCATCTTGTCTGCTCTAATTGTAAAATATTAGTTACATTAGACGGTGCCTTTTGATTAATGGAACTTATTTGGAGCGGGCCTCTCCCAGCCCTCCTCCCCAAAGTCCTCCACTGACTTTTGAGAATTGAGTGATTTCACTTAAAGCAGATAAATAGGCCCTTCAGCGGGGAGATAGCTTAGCCGGGATATTGTGGGCAGCACGAGCTCCCACAGACGTGGTTGTTTTTATTTTTACCCGGCATAAGTGTTTGTTTCCGCTCTTCTCAGACAAATGCAGCGTTTCTAGTACATGCACACACTGATGTGTTGGCAAAGTCCTGTGTTCGGCTTAAGCTAAAAAAAAAAAGCGAAAAAAACCAATCAAAGCAAGCAGTTAAATCAAAAGTAAGAATTAAATTAAAAACATTTCCACATTGCTTTACAGCAGAGCACTTTGAAGTATTAATGTCACCATGAAGTGTTATCTTAATGTTCTCGTTTGTACTCACAGGACATGTCATCAAGCAGACAGATCCCCCGCCCTCTCCTGGCAGAGATGACATTGTGGGACATTTGTCCTTTCATAAAGAATTTATCGTATTTGGCACTATTTACCTAAACAGGCCCTGTTGATAAATCCGCTGCTGTGCACATGGAGAGGCCGGCGCTCCAGATCCCCTTATTATAAATAATCACCGTCTATCTTTCAGTCTAAATTCAAGGGCATGTTCACTTTCGAGCTATCAGTTCAATTAGAAAATGCCTATTCACTGTCAATGTCCATATCTCACCGAAATAGGCCGCGGTTCATAAACAAATCAAAAGTATTTTCAAAAATAGCAGCCCGGGCTATGCATTCCACTGTCCAGGCTGACGGTGACACTTTCAGGGCACAATGGAAGGAAAAAACATATATAATATTGCTTCATTTTCTTTAGTTTCTCTTTACGATTAAGAATTTTTCTCGAGGCATGGGCTCCTGGCCGCAGTAAAGCCTTACCTATTATCCTCAAAATACTGACATATATTTGATGGCAATTCTATTTCTTGAGCGCCCATCTGAAATGCCTTTTTGGCACCCAAAAGACATACAGCGAAAGGAAAATACTTCACTTACTGACAATTTACACATTTAAACCAGGTTTTTGCTATTTTTTATTTAATGTGGCCAGCTTCTGCTTGCAACAGAGCACTACGGGCAATCAATCAAAAGTCTGTTGGCACTACTGAAAAAGCCCTTCCAAACATTTTTACTAATTTAATTAAAAGGGCAGTTAAAAGATACTCGGTGGGAACAGGGAGGGTTGGGGTAACGCCTAAACGTGGTCAAATGAAACTTGGGCCATTCCATTGCAGAATACAGGGGTCGGTGTTTAGGGCCTTTTTTAACAGTGCTTTCTTTAACACTGCAAGGCCACTGAATTTCATCAGACTAGCGATCAGACGAACTCTAGTGTTTTGGGCATTTTTTGAGAAGGTGAATGCTGTTCCCATAGGCAAAAATGGTCTGTAATACAGTATGGACCGCAGCTTTGTGCACAGTTGCTCTGAAAATGACAAAATCCTCAGGATTTCAAGATGGGAAAAAAACATACTGATGGTTTTTTTTGACTTGTAGCAACAAATAACTCCACCTGGACTTATTACGATGTCGTGACAGATGAAAATTCCAAAGTACGGCGCCCACCGCGAAGTGCGCGGCGTCGGGTGCGGAGTCAAGCAAACCCCTAAAGAACAGTACCTTGGAAAAGATGAAAGCAAGGACGATGCACGGCGTCGGGGAGGTGATGCTTCATTGGCGCCGGGCGGCGTCGGTCCCTTCCGACCCCAGGGGAGGTGAAGCCTCGGTTCCTTACTGCGATGCAGGGGCGGTGGGACGTCGGTTCCTTACTATGTCGGGGAGGTGACGTAACTGTGGCAGCGAGGCAGTGGTTCCTTACGACGGGGCTGTGTCGATGGATTCAGGAGTCCCCCACGTCGAGTATCGGCTCTGCGTTGATGAAGCACCGGAGTCGGTGAAGTTGGGACTGTGGTGCGAGTCGGGACGGTGCGTCGTGGACGTCACAAGTGGTGTCCTCGGCTCCGGTGCAGGCAGCGGCCTCGGTGAAGGCTTCTGAGTCGATGCGGCACGGCGTCAGCAGCGTCGGTCCTACGGTGCAAGTCGGGGCGATAAGTCATGCTCCTCACGAACGGTGCCCATGGCTTCGGTGCAGTTTACGGCATCGCTCGCCGGTGTCGGTGTTGTAGTTTCCTTCTGTGGCAGCTGAAACAGCAGTTCCAGATGCAGAAAGACAGAAGAAATGACGTTTTTGTGTCCCTGAGACTTCAGAACAGGAGGTAAGCTCAATTTCAAGCCCTTGGAGATTTTCCTCAAGCAGGGGACACATCAAATAGCAAAGTTCTTTCCCCTTTCCTTGGCAGCAAGCAGCCACTGCAGGCAAACCCCAGACAGCAAACAGCACAGGGGCAGTATTCCTGCGCAGCTTCTTTGGATCTTCTCCTTGGCAAAGGTTCCTCTTGATTCCCAGAAGTGATCTAAAAGTCTAGGGTCTCGGCCACTCTTTTTATACACAAAAATCCTTTGGTCTCTGAAGGCAGAGAGTGTCTGTACCCAGCCAAAACCAGTTCTGTCCTCACTGGTTCAGCTTCCTGGCTGGAGGTGGAGACAGCATTGTTGAAGGCAGACCAGGACCATTCAGGTGAAAGAAAATCTCCTCCCCCTACTCTAAATGCAACTCAGGTCTGTTGAGCCCAGACTGACTCCTCAGGCTCTCTGGAGGCACTGCTCCTCCCCAGCCCCTGTCATCCAAAAGCCAGACATGCAATACACAAACCTAGCAGAGGCATACTGGATGGCTAAGAAAGAAAATACCTACTTTCTAAAAGTGGTATTTTCAAACACAGAATGTAAAAATCACCCTCACTAAAAGATGCATTTTAACATTCAGAGTTCAGGATACTAAAATTTAGATCCCTACCTTGTTCCCAGGGGTAATTATGTTTATAATATGTAATAAAAAAGCACCCCATTCGGTCCTGTGGGAGCAGGTAGCCTTGCAATAGTGAAAAACGAAATTGGCAGTGTTTCACTATCAGGACATCCACACACATCAGAGCATGTCCTACCTTTCACATACACTGCACTCTGCCCACAGGGGTACCTTTGGCCTACCTTAAGGGTGACTAACATGCAAGAAAAGGGAAGGTTAGGGACTGGCATGCATGTGCACTTGCCAAGTCGACATGGCAGTCCCAGACTACACACAGGCTCTGTAATGGCTGGCCAGAGTTACCTTTTACAGGCTGCTTCTGTGGGTGGCACAATCAGTGCTGGCGCCCACTAGCAGCATTTGATTTACAGGTCCTGGGCACACACAGTGCACCGTACTAGGGTCTGACTAGTAAATCAAATATGCCAATCATTGTATCACTAATCCATAACAATAATTTACACAGGGAGCACTTGCACTTTGCCATCTAGACCAGCAAAACAGAGTCCAACACACAGCAAAAACACAGGAGGCAAAAGTAAAATATGCAGAGGACAACCATGCCAATGGTGCCAGGTCTAATAAGTGTCCCCTCCAGCTGAAATGTGAGGAGAACTCCCCACCTCTCTTCACTAAGGTGGAAAAATTTGGACAGACCATCAGCATTTGCGTGTTCTGTACCAGAGTGGTGTTTCACCGTGAAGTACATCCCCTTTATGGAAATGGACCGCCTCACAACTTTGGATTCTCACCCCTCATTTGCATCAACCATCTGAGGGGCCTGTGGTCTGTCTGAACCCAGAAGTGAGTCCCAAAAAAGAAGGGCCTCAGGTTTTTCAGTGCCCAGACCACAGCAAATGCCTCACACTCAATCACACTCCACCTCTGTTCCTGTGGAAGTAACCTCCTACTAATGAAGGCTACAGGTTGATCTAGGCCTTCCGCATTTAGCTGTGAGAGCACCGCTCCAACACCATGCTCTGAAGCATTTGTCTGCACAATGAATTCCCTTGAGAAGTTGGGCATCTGAAGCACGGGCGCCAAACACATGGCAGATGTCAGGGCATCAAAAGCTTTCTCGCAGGTGTCAGTCCAGATCACCTTCCAGGGCTGCTTCCTGGAAGTCAACTCTGTCAAGGGGGCAACAATGGAGCCATAACCCTTGACAAATCTCCTGTAATACCTTGTGAGTCCTAAGAAGGCTCTCACCTCTGTCTGGGTCTTGGGGGGTTCCCAAGCCAGAATGGTATTAATCTTGGGCTGTAGGGGCGATACCTGGCCGCTCCCTTCCTGGTGTCCCAAGTACACCACAGAACCTGGCCCGATCTGGCACTTACTCGCCTTGATCACGAGGCCTGCCCTCTGCAGATCCTTCAACACTTCCCAGAGGTGGTGTAGATGTTCCTTCTAAGTGGCACTGAACACTGCAATGTCATCCAGGTAGGCTGCACTGAAATCCTCCAGCCCTTCCAACACCTGGTTGACCAACCTCTGAAAGATGGCTGGGCATTCTTCAACCCAAAGGGCATCACCCGGAATTGGTAGTGCCCCTCTTGTGTTGAGAATGCTGATCTCTCCTTTGCCCCATCAGTTAAGGCAATCTGACAGTACCCTGACGTTAAGTCAAATGCACTGAGATATCAGGCAACTCCCAACCTATCTATGAGCTCATCAGCTCTGAGGATGGGGTGCACATCAGTCCTGGTGACCGAATTGAGCCCTCCATAGTCCAAACAGAACTGGAGTTCTGGCGTGGCACTGCGTGCGGCAGCCTTTGAGACAAAGACCACTGGACTGGCCCAAGGGCTGTGTGAGGGCTCAATCACCTCTAGAGCTAACATCTTGGAGATCTCCTCCCTGATGCAAGCCTTGACCCTGTCAGTCCCTCTGAAAATTTTATGTTTCACAGGAGGACTGTCCCCAGTGTCAACATCATGGACACACCACTGAGTGACACCAGGGGTCAGGGAGAACAGAGCTGCAAACTGTCCCAACAGTTGGCGACAGGCACTCTGCTGTTCAGGAGTCAGGGTGGGGGAGAGTGCAACACCGTCCACTTACCCATCATGTTCCTTTGCAGACAGGAGGTCAGGAAGAGGCTCAGTCTCCTCCTCCATTCCAAAGCATCTGTTGCTAGGAGCATGCCCACTTCTGACCTCTCCAAGTGGGCTTAAGGCGGTTCACATGCAGGACCTGCAAAGGGTTCCTTGGAGACTGCAAGTCCACCAACTAGGTGACATTACTCTTGCGCTCCACCACCTCAAATGGTCCAGTCCACTCATCCTGGAGCGCACAAGGCTCCACTGGGGCCATGACCCACAATTTCTGTCTAGGCAGAAACTCGATCAGATTGGCATTCTGATCATACCAACGTTTCATCTCCACCTGGCTGGCTTCCAGATTCACCTGAGCGAGTTGTCTGAAGCACTTAGTCTGGTTTCTGAAGGACAGCATGTAGCTATATACATCCTGGGGAGGTTTACTGGGTGCTTTCTACCAGTCTTCTTTCACCAGACTTAGATGTCCTCTTACAGGATGCCCATACAGGAGCTCAAAGGGACTGAACCCTAAGGACTTCTGCAGTACCTCTCTGTAAGCAAACAAAAGGCAAGGTAAGAGGACATCTCACTTATGCCTTATGGGTTCACCAAGACCCATAATCATGCTCTTCAGGGTCCGGTTGAATCTCTCAACCAGCCCATTACCTTGGAATTGGTAAGGAGTGGTGAACTTGTAGGCAACATCACACTCCTGCCACAGGGATTTCATATACTTAGATATGAAGTTGATATCATGGTCGGACACACCTCTCTGGGGAACCCGATATGGGAGAAAATCCCCGTCAACGCACGACCCACCATGGGGGCCTCACAGTCCAGAGAGGGATGGCTTCCAGGTACCAGGTGGCATGGTCCACCAATACCAGGATGAACCTGTTGCCCATAGCTGCCTTGGGATCCAGAGGCCCCATAATGTCAATATCCACCCTCTCTAAGGGGTGCTGACCACAGGGAAAGGTTGGACAGGAGCCTAACACTTCCTCCCACTCTTACCAAATGCCTCGCAAGTCTGACAAGACCTACAATGAGTATCAGAACTCTTACACATTTGGGGCCAGTAAAAGTGGGTGACAAGCCTTTCAAATGTCTTGTCTTGCCCCAAATTTCCTGCCAAAGGCACATCATGAGCCAGACCCAGTAGGAAGGCTCTGAAGCGCTGGGGTACCACCAGCACACGGGCTGACCCAGGCTCAGCAACCTTAGGCTCGCTATACAGGAGACAATTCTCCAGTAAATCCAATGTGATCCAGACTGATCACCTGGTGTGCAGCCTGCTGCCGCAAAGCAACAAGAGAAGGGCAATTCTGCTGCCCCTGGCAGAATTCCTCCCTGGAGGGGCCTCCTTCCTGCTGCCAATGGATTAGCTCAGGCAGGTCCCCCAGTTCAGCCACTTGTTCCCCTGTAGGCTCCAGGGCATCCCCCTCAGGGTCAGCCTCCTCCTGGACCGTGGGAACATTGGGGGGCGGTTTCCAGTGCGCCCTACCTCTTCTCTTTCTGGAAGGCCCCTGGGCCACTCTTCCAGGCTCCAGGTCCTCTTGAATGCCCTTATCGGCTGCCATTGACCAAGTGGTCACACACGCCCACTCAGGCAGACCCAGCATCTCTAAATGAGACCTCCGCTCCACCTTCGCCCAAGGGGAGCACTCCAAATAATTTCCTAGCCTACAGTCAAAAGACATGGCTGGCCTCACAGCTATTTTCAAGGTACCTGAGACCCCCCCTACTTAAAGGGAACCTGTGCCACTTTGGAGAGGCACTCTGAATTGTCAGCGGCAACTACTGGGTAGAATGCGTTGGGGACCACCTGCTCTTCAGGCACCAGCCAACAACTGACAGCGGTCACACTGGCTCCGGTGTCTGTCAGAGCCTCCACACTATGGCCATTGATGGTCACCCACTGCCTGTACTTCTAAGTGTTATCAGGCAGATGAGCTCTTGGGACCATCTCACTGTCTCCTAAAGAGACCAGGGACATTTATGTGGGACCCCACCCCTCTTGGGCACCTGACTCCTCCCCCAAGGCTACACTAGCCATTTCCTGGGGCGATGCACCAGTGGGTGCAGTGGCAACTTTCTTGGGACACCTAGGATCCCCCTGGTAGTGGCCCACCTGACCACAACCAAAACATGCCTTGGAACCCCTATGAACAGGCTTACATGTCGGGACCCATGGTTTCTTTTCAGTGGGAGGCTGGGAACCCTTACCTTGGTTCCTTGGGGATTACTTTGGGGCCCTTTAAATAAATCCTTCTGGTTACCCTTGTCCCCCCACTCTTCTGCTGGAGACCTTGCCCACCTTTGGTGGAGTCTCCCACACAACCATTTTGGACCCTGGTACTGACCCAGTGGTCCGCCTCCACAGCAAGCTTCCTGGTATCAGTCAGCTTACTGTCAATCAAGTGCTGGCATAGCTCTGGAAAACAATTATCTGACAAGTGCTCCCATGCAACTAAATCATAGAGCCCCTGCAAAACATTCACCTTGCTACCCTTCACCCAACCATCCAGTGCTCTGCAAAAATAGGACACATACTCCACACAAGTATTTGATTCCAGCTTCTTACCGTTTCTAAATTTCTGCCTGTACAGCTCTGGGATCAACCCATACCTTGCTATTAAGGCCTCCTTCATGGAGGCATAGGACATCTGATCCTCAGTGGGCAAGTTTAGCAATGTTTCCCATCCTTCACTGACAAAGCAGCCCACAACCCCACTCCCCAATCTCTCTAAAGGACACTGTGGGATCTCATCACTACCTCATAGGCCTTCAACCACTGATCAATGTTCTCATGCTTTGTGAAATCCTTAATGACTTCCTTGGGGATGTATACCTTCCCTTCTCCAGGTACTGATGGTACGATGTCACCATGAGGATTGATCTCTAGACTTTTGGCTTTCAGATCCAACTCCCTCAACCCTCTTTCATGCTCTAAGAGCACCGTCTTCTCTTCCATGGCCAATTTCTTACTCTCCAACTCCAAATTCTTATTCTCCATGTCACACTGCTTTCCCAGCTTGAGCTTTGTAAGCTCCAGTTCATGCACTGTGCTTCTCTCCCAGTCCTCCAACTCCTCCGGAGACTGACCCTTTGAAGACACACTGCTGTCCCCCCTGGATGGCAACTTCCCTCCACTCAGGCCCAATAGCCCATCCTGCTGCCCATCTAAATTCTCCCCCTCCACCATAGGCTCCTCGGTATGCTCACTGGCATTCTTTGACTCTAAACAGGCCCTCATCACCTTTTGGTATTCCTCCTTTCAGTTGAGGCCTCTTACAGAGATTTTAATTTTTTTGCAGACAGCTTTAAGTTGTGGCACAGTGTAGGTATCAACCCTCTTTTCTTCAAATTCAATATCCACAGATGCAAGTGATGCTGTTTTGCTCATGGTGAAAATTGGCAGTTCTGAAGATGCAAAAAATTCCAAGGAAAAAACTCTACCAAATGTATGTGGTTGCATAATGGTCTGCACTGTACCAGCTGCGTACCGCAATCACCATATGTAAGTCACAAATGCAAGTCCAGATCCTCACCGCTGACCACCAATGTTAGAAATGGGGGTCTCTAGTTTGCAATGGTTTGCACCTTTGTCCAAATAGGGACCCTTGCTTCTAGTCATGGTAAGGGGGATACATTTCTAAAATAACCCCTGCTCACCCACTTGGTAACTTGGCACGAGCAGACAGGCTTATCTCAGAGGCAGTGTGTAAAGCATTTGTGAACACATACAGTAATACAATGAAACCACTACAAATGGACACCACACAAGTTTAGAAAAATAAGTTATCTTTATCTAAACGAAACAAGACCAAAATGACAAAAATCCACAATACAGTTATCAAGATATCCTTAAAAATATGTTATTCACTCTAATAAAGTTTGTAGCAACAAATAACTCCACCTGGAGTTATTACGACGTCATGACAGATGAAAATTCCAAAGTATGACGTCGACCGCGAAGTGCGCGGCGTCGGGCGTGAAGTCAAGCAGACCCCTGAAGAACAGTACCTTGGATATGACAAAAACAAAGACAATGCACGGCGATGAAGCACCAACGTTTGTGAAGTCAGGGCAGTGGTGCGAGTCAGGATGGTGCATCATGGACGTCAAGAGCGGTGTCCTCTACTCTGGTGCAGGGAGTGGCCTCGGTGACGGCTTTGGAGTCGATGCGGCATGGCGTCAGAAGGCATCGGGCCTACGGTGCAAGTCGGGCCGTTGCGTCGTGCTCTTCATGAGTGGTGCCCAATGCTTCGGTGCAGGTTACGGTGTCGCTCGCCAGCATCGGTGTTGCAGTTTCCTTCTGTGGCAGCTGAAACAGCAGTTTGAATGCAGAAAGACAGAAGAAATTAAGTCTTTGTGTCCCTGAGACTTCAGAAGAGGAGGCAAGCTCAATTTCAAGCCCTTGGAGATCTTCCTCAAGCAGGGGACACACCAAACAGCAAAGTCCTTTCTCCTTTCCTCGGCAGCAAGCAGCCACTGCAGGCCAACCCCAGACAGCAAAGAGCACAGGGGCAGTATTCCTCCTCAGCTTCTCTGGTTCCTCTTGAGTCCCAGAAGTGATGTAAAAGTCTGGGGTCTGGGCCCCTCTTTTTATTCACAAAAATCCTTTGTTCTCTGAAGGGAGAGAGTGTCTGTACCCAGTCAAAACCAGTTCTGTAGGCAGACCAGACCCATTCAGGTGAAAGGAAGTCTCCTCTCCCTACTCTAAATGCAGCCCAGGTCTATTGAGCCCAGCCCTGACTCATCAGGCTCTCTGGAGCCACTGCTCCTTCCCAGCCCCTGTCATCCAAAAGCCAGACATGCAATGCACAAACCTAGCAGTGGCATACTGGATGGCTAAGCAAGAAAACGCCTACTTTCTTAAAGTGGTATTTTCAAACAAAGAATGTAAAAATCACCCTCACTAAAATATGCATTTTAACATTCAGAGTTCAGGCATACTAAACTTTATTGTCCTACCTTGTTCCCAGGGGTAGTTATGTTTATAAGATATTATAAACAAACTCCCCATTCCGTCCTATGGGAGCAGGTAGCCTTGCAATAGTGAAAAACGAAATTGGCAGTATTTCACTATCAGGACATGCCACACACATCAAAGCATATCCTACCTTTCACATACACTGCTCCCTGCCCACTGACCTTGGGCCTACCTTAAGGGTGACTAACATGCAAGAAAAGGGAAGGTTAGGGACTGGCAAGTGTGTGCACTTGCCGGCAAGTGTGTGCATTTGCCAAGTTGACATGGCATTCCCAGACTGCACACAGGCTCTGCAATGGCAGGCCAGATTTACCTTTTAAAGGCTGCTTCGGTGGGTGTCACAATCAGTGCTGCAGCCCACTAGCAGCATTTGATTTACAGGCCCTGGGCACCCACAGTTCACTGTACTAGGGTCTGACTAGTAAATCAAATATGCAAATCACAGAACCACTAATCCTTAACAACAATTTCCAAAGGGAGCACTTGCACTTTGGCACTGAGCAGCAGTGGCAAAGTGCCAAAAGCATCTAGACCAGCAAATCAGAGTCCATTGCAGAGCAAAATCACAGGAGGCAAAAGTAAAAAATGCAGGGGAGACCCACGCCAATGGTGCCAGACTTAACACTTATGTTTGTGTTTTTATTTATTTTTGCTCTTCCTTTTATGTGTTCTGTGCAAAGTTAATTTGTTTAAAGGTATGATGTTTCAAAAATGACATTTAATTTATGGATATAAGAATTAGGAGTTATCCAGTTGAAATGTATGGAAGACCGCTAATAGATAGAATGGTATTTGTGTATATATATGCATAGGGCTTTAAACAGTTCTCACTACAAAGCATTGGAGATTGCACATAGGTGTGACTAAGGGAATACATAACCTCATGATGAAAGAGAGAGGATGCAGTTATGAGAAAGGGGATTCGTAGCTGGGATCCTTCCTCCAAAGTTTTACACAATGGGGAAGTGTTGCATGAAGGGGATGGTCTTCAATTCCCTCTGAAAAAGCAGAAGTGCGGGAACTTGTTGGATCCGACCTTGTGACAAATCCAGTTCCACGGAGAATAGCAGAAGAAGTAATATGTTCATTATTACTGGGTGACACAGACTGCATGCTGTAATCAAGAAGCGTTATAGTACAGCCAAACTACCTTCCTGGTTTTGCTCTCTTACCACATCTTGTGATAACAGTCCTGGATTGAAAGCTTGTTTAATGGTTTATCTTTTAACGATTTCCTAAATGATAGAACATGTAGCTATTCTCCATGAAGTAACTGAGGTCCTGGGTATGCTCACTGACAAAGATTACCTTTGAATCTGCCTTTGTCTTTGCATGCTGATGGGAATGATCCACAGGGTTCTGGACTTAGGGCCCAATCATCAGTCTCTAAGCATAGTGTGGGCAAGAAACCTGTTACTTCTTTGTAAATCCTTACCTATTAAAAATCAAAACTAAATGGAATACTCTGGAAGTGATGATAACTGATATAATTATAAATCCAATAAAGTTAGGATACTATCCTTTCAGAATGGACCAAAGGCCCTCCAGAGCATGGGCTCTGTTGCCCCAGTGATCTCTACTCACGTTCTTGCTATTCTTGCATTAACTGGTGAATGGTCTGCTCGTTGCTTGGCCTGAGGTTTCAAGTCAGTATTCCGTCATGGGCAGGAAGAAGCAGCATCTTTATATTTCCTTGTTCCTTCTTCTAAGATGATGTATGGCACACAGGACTTATGACTGGATCCAGGATTCTCTGGTTGTCAGTGAATTATTTTTAAGGCAGGCTGACGAATGCATTTTTCATCATTAAATTCTAAGTTTCGGGTCATTTAAATCATTGCTGCTTGTCATCTGCTTCATCGACAGTGTTATACTTCTGTCACATCTTATTGTGTCAACCTTCACTAGCTTCTCGCAGAGAAAAGAATTGTATTCAAGTCTCTCTTTATAAATCACAATGCTGTTCAGTCTCCTGGTTGTTGTTATTTATGTTAAAAGTTTCTGCCCCACATTGCATTTTGATTACTCAGATCTTCATCAGTGGCTCTTTTGAAGGTTCAGCCTTTTCAAGCGGAAGGCCTTGCAAAATATGCATTCACCTACAACCTTGGCCTTCTACTTTTTGGTTTACATTTAATCAACTTATTTTCTGCAACCTTCTCAAAACCTACATTTCTGCACTTAACTGCTTTCTGCCGACTAATTGAATCTAGCTCTAGGACACATTGGGGTAACTGTGCATTCAATCAATCAGTCAATAAATCATGCCAGTGTCAATTCTCATTTTTATGTTATTTGTAGCAGGTGGAATAGTTTATTTGCTCTTGAAGCTGAGGTAGGTCTTTTCGCGGGGCAGAGATATTGGCCACTTTGATCACTGTTTTTATTAGCAGAGGAAAAGGATAGGTTCAAGTCAACAGCTACAAGCAAATGTCACTTTTGTAATCTCCTTTTCAGAAATATTGCAAGGTAAAAGAGATTCGAAATATGCATAAGGCATTGCCTTCCTCAGGGGAATACTGATCATGTTTAACTTGAAAATGCTTCAGAACTCCCCATGATAAGAGAAAAAATGATGAGCTCTCTATCGTTGGGGCCCTTTGTTGAGAGGAATTCATTGAAGCCTGTAATTGGAGGCAGATTTAAATGGTGCTTGGACACTTATATTTCTTTGTGAGTTTAACAAACTCATACATTTCCTAAAGCTTAAAGGTATCAAGATATGATAGTAGAATTACGGGAAATTTTATAGATGATTTATAGTTTTTTTGCAGTTTTCTCACAGATGCATGTTGGGTTGCATTTAGGGAGCATAATAGGTCCTCACACTGTTGCTCTGTTCAGTATAGTGTATTATTGGACTTCTGGGATAGTTGATAGGTGGAAAATGTTCACTATATAATTCTCTGTTTTATTAAGACACTTTATGTAATACTCTGGACCCAATTTCGATGTCGGGCAGAAAGCCATCCAACAGCTAGTCTGAGGCTTACTGCCTGACATCAATGGAGTTTCTCCAACCGCTGTATTACAATATCAAAAATAACAGTTGATGGACAGAATGCAGAACAATGTCATACATTCACCCCAGTACATAGATCTGGGCCTAAATCCATTGTTTTTTTGCTCACCTTGCCGTTCCAGTTTGAACCCAGCCATTTGCAAATCAGTCTTGACCCTGTGCCTCATGGGAACAGTCCAGCCCGAACTGCCAAGCCAGGTCCTTCCTGGACTGGAAACAAGCATCCTAGGACCGGTTTGGGGGTTTCACCCCTCTTCAGCCAGGATAGCTTGATTCCAGTGGCATGTAGAGCACAGGACCCACATCTGGGCATACCCTTCCCACTCGGGGTGACGAATGCAAAAACAACAGTTGATGGACAGAATTCAGAACAATGTCATACATTCACCCCAGTACAGAGGTCTGGGCCTAAATCCATCGTTATTTTGCTCACCATGCCGTTCCAGTTTGAACCCAGCCATATGCAAATCAGTCTTGACCCTGTGCTTCATGGGAACAGTCCATCCCGAACTGCCAAGCCAGGTCCTCCCTGTCACCCCCAGTGGGATGGGTATGCTCAGACGTGAGTCCCGTGCTCTCTATGCCACTGGAATCAAGCTGTCCTGGCGAAGCAGGGTGAAACCCCGAAACCGGTCCTAGGATGCTTGTTTCCAGTCCAGGGAGGACCTGGCCTGGCAGTTCGGGTCGGGCTGGACTGTTCCCATTGGGCACAGGGTCAAGACTGATTTGCATATGGCTAGGTCCAAACTGGAAAGGCATGGTGAGCAAAAAAATTATGGATTTAGGCCCAGATCTCTATATTGGGGTGAATGTATGACATTGTTCTGCATTCTGTCCATGAATAGTTCTTCTTGCATTTGTCACGCCGAGTGGGACGGGTATGCTCAGACGTGAGTCCCGTGCTCTCCATGCCACTGGAATCAAGCTATCCTGGCTGAAGAGGGGTGAAACCCCGAAACCGGTCCTAGGATGCTTGTTTCCAGTCCAGGGAGGACCTGGCATGGCAGTTCGGGCTGGACTGTTCCCTTTGGGCACAGGGTCAAGACTGATTTGCATTTTGCTGGGTCCAAACTGGAATGGCATGGTGAGAAAAAAACCGATGGATTTAGGCCCAGATCTCTGTACTAACCCTGAGCGTAGTTCACGAAGTAGCGCTACGCATAGCTATGCAAAGTGCACGTCGCGAGCTACGCGTAGCACTTTGTGAACTGCGTAGTACCCTGCTCGCACTGTGCAAGATGCCGTTTTCAATGATTGCACAGTGCGGACAAGCATCCGGCACTGTGCAATCATCGAAAACGGCATCTTGCACAGTGCGAGCTGTAGTTTTCTGCCGCTCGAGTAGATTTTTACTCGAGCGGCAGCTTTCTCAACGCGGACTGGTAGTTTCTCAGCACGAGCGGTTGCGAGCATACGCGACCACTCGCAATGAGAAACCTGACCTCCCCGCATTGAGAATCTCGCCGGGAGGTTTATTTTCCGCGCTCGCGATCGCCAACTTGATGTTGCTGATCGCGAACGAGGAAAAAATCTCGACGGGATGTCATTTTGCTTGCTCGCAATCGCCAACTTGATGTTGAGGACCGCGAGCAAGCAAAAATTACCGCTGCACTACGCTACGCTACTTTGTGTTTGCGCTGTGCTACGTGCAATTCGCGTAGTGCGAAGTAGCGCAAACTTCGCAAACTACGCGAGTGTAGCGTAGTGCTTTGCCCAGGCTTACTCTGTACTGGGGTGAATGTATGACATTGTTCTGCATTCTGTCCAGCAATAGTTCTTTTTGCATTTGTCACCCCGAGTGGGACGGGTATGCTCAGACGTAAGTCCCGTGCTCTCCATGCCACTGGAATCAAGCTATCCTGGCTGAAGAGGGATGAAACCCCGAAACCGGTCCTAGGATGCTTGTTTCCAGTTCAGGGAAGACCTGGCCTGTCAGTTCGGGCTGGACTGTTCCCATTGGGCACAGGGTCAAGACTGATTTGCATATGGCTAGGTCCAAACTGGAATGGCATGGTGAGTAAAAAAACGATGGATTTAGGCCCAGATCTCTGTACTGGGGTGAATGTGTGACATTGTTCTGCATTCTGTCCATCAATAGTTCTTCTTGCATTTGTCACCCCGAGTGGGACGGGTATGTTCAGACGTGAATCCCGTGCTCTCCATGCCACTGGAATTAAGCTATCCTGGCTGAAGAGGGGTGAAACCCCGAAACCGGTCCTAGGATGCTTGTTTCCAGTCCAGGGAGAACATGGCCTGGCAGTTCGGGCTGGACTGTTCCCATTGGGCACAGGGTCAAGACTGATTTGCATATGGCTGGGTCCAAACTGGAATGGCATGGTGAGCAAAAAAACGATGGATTTAGTCCCAGATCTCTGTACTGGTGTGAATGTATGACATTGTTCTGCATTCTGTCCATCAATAGTTCTTTTGTATTACAATTTCGGCAGTCAGAGGGAAACCCACTGGGGTATTCTTCTGTGCTTCCAATAGACTCAAGAAGCCCGTCGGAGCATTGGAAGAACTCATAATCCCATAATGACGACGGAGCCAGCTATGGTTCTGCCGTTGGGATTTCGATGCTGTTTTCCACCTGCCCTTCATGGCGGCCCACACATCATGAAAAAGCAGGCTGTAAGAAGTGACTATGGGGGCCCCTAGCAAAGCCCCTTCCTCGTTGGCCCTCCACCATGGGGGCTGGGGGGCACCTATGGTGCCCCCACCTAAACATCCCCACACCGTGTGTCAGGCACCGCATAGTGCCTGCCCCATGGTGGAGGGATGTTTAAAAACATCCATTTTACACCTGTAGCATGTGCTGCGGGCCTTTTCCACCCGCTGCACAAACTACAATTGTAAAATGAATGTTTCTGACTGCCCATAGGGCGGTCACATCCAAATTCTGCAGACAGAACCGCCGACCTTTGGTTGGGACTTTCCATTCCGCAGTGGTGACGGTCAGACACAAGTCCGACCGACATCATTATAAGGCCCTCTGTTTTGCCCTCTTCACTGCAGATGAATGCAAACTTTTGCTTTTTCATGCATTATTTCAACCAGCGAAAATACATATTGATTACTTTTTTTAGAGCTCTGCAATTGGCAGGCACAAGCTTCTGAGAATTGCTGATACTTGCACGTGGTACAAGAAATTTACTGATTTGAAGACCCACGGAAAATGCGATTTAACATTACCTTTTTCCTGTTCTGGAAATGACCACCTGACTATGAACATTTTATATTGTGCCCAGAAAACTGACCAGATATTTCAAGCTAAATTCAAAGGATTGAAATAGAATATTCAAGTGATAACACCAAGACCAACATGTTACCCACAAATAACATTTTGTATGTCAGTTTCCAATTTAAATCTGTGAATTGAGACATTTGATTGAGCTGCAGTGTCTAAAGGCCCAATGGCCAATATAAAAGTAAGAGAGATTGGACATTCCTACTCAGTACAATTAAGCATCTCAAGTTTGAAGAGTAAACTATAACTATTTTTAACTACAACCTAAGTAAAGAGTGAGGAAGGGGTACTGTTGCAGAATTAAGTCCCAAAACTCATTAACTTGTTTTTATTTTTTAATGCAATGCATTAAAAATAAAGCAAAGAAAAGGCTACATACATGATAAATATATATATGTGACTTGTTAAGAGTTCACTAAGAGCCAAGAAGTGTTCCTGGTACGTTCGGTGTGTAAGGCACTTCTGTTTACAACCAAAATATGAATGGCAGCCTGGTTGCTTACATCTTCGTTCCATAGCATCTTGGGAATCCAACATATGCCCTGGAAAGTACTCACCCAACAGGTCACATTGAGAAAATGACATTCATACACCTTTAGGAAAGAACAGAACAAAAGTTGTACTTTATCATCCTCAAAGAGGTGGAATTTAGAAAAGTGGAAAAAGGCTAACAAAATACTTTTCAGAAGTAGCAGTCAGGCTTTACATGTTTCACATAATTAGACTATGATATAGAAGGCCCCTGTGGATTACAAGATGGATGATGATCGCATTGCAAATTGACCAAGTTGTTTTTGTGCAAGTGTGTAGCTGTCTGGGTAATGTATGTGTTCCAGGGAATACATCAGCATAGTTGTCAGCAGGTAACGGAACTGAAGGTCACAGTGTTAATCTGTTTCAGACTTTGCAGATGAAGAGCGTATGTTCTGTGGGAGAGAGAGCATGCTCAACATTTTACATCAGTCTAAGTGTATCTTCAGGGTATATCTGGTGCCATTTCTACACTCACAAATGTACATACATGCAAGAAATTGACCTTATGAGCATGCCAATGATTTTTGAGCAGGTGGTTTCTGGTGGAGGCCACAAGGACTGTTTTGTGTGGTGCAAGAGACAGAAAAGCAGATACTGGAGATAGAAAGGGGAAAAGAAAAATAAGAAAATAGTGCATATGGGATAATGCAAGGTAGAATAAGATCTGTAAGAGTAAGATAAAGAAACAGGAAGTTTAAGATGGGGTAGAGAAAGTTATGAGATGGAATTGAAACCAAGCAGTCTTGGTATTCAGCAATGCCAATAGCATGATCCTATGAAAATCCTTAGACTGCTGGACTACTTTTTTTCTTTGTTTTTAAGTTCAAATACTTTATTTTTGGTATTCAGAATCATCGACGCAAGCCATACAGTCTTGTGTGAGATAAGGCAGTTTTTTGTTTTGTTGGTTTTAAACAAATTAAGCACCGGAGCATGTGAATGGGTGAGCATGGTATAAAAGGAGGTGAAACCAAATGAGAACTCAAATGTACACAATTGCAATAAATGTCTCTTCCCAGGTTGGCAAAACAGTGCCCCCCTGCCAACAGCAGAGCCATATTTAGATATCCACACCACACCTGCCTGACGGGGATTTCTTATGTCTTTTGTGTATCCACCAGTGCTTCAGATGTTTATTTTGCACCCCCACCTTCATTGTCTGCTTTACAAAAACAAACTCCCAAAGCAAGTGTTATTAATAAAACAAAACAAACAATGGCACTGATAGGCTGGTAGATTGCTCCCTGCACCTTTGAGCCATTAATTGTTTTGCTTGTCCTGTTGTACCTTGCTCCACCCCTAAGGCCCTGTGGTCCACTGGTGGACAGACCACAGGTTCAAGGGTTTCAAGCAGTGGAGCCATCTAAGGTTTGGCGTTGGCAACCATGCTGTTCCCCCCAACTCTAGAGTAGGTAGTGGAAGCATGAGTTTAGCAGGTGGGAACACCGCCAATTTATGGCTGTGTTCCCAGCCCTCCAAGTTCTAAATGAGACCCTACTATATGGAGTTATGTGGAGTTACATCCAATTTGAAGTAAGGGTTATAGCCCTTAATCAATATATTTTAAGCACTTTTTTGAGATATTTATCAGCAGATGTAAACCTAGTGTACAGCAAAAGGACGTTCCAGATTGCATTGTACAGAATGTCTACAACTCCAATTTGCGTATTTTGATTTTGGGTAGTGTCACAAGGGATCTATTTTCAGATCTCAACTGAATTGTAGGTTTTTTCAATGTACAAGGAGTTCTTTTGACAGACACATAAGACATTCCTAGGATTGGTATAACAGAATCTAACTATGCAGAATGTAGAGTACCAATTGAGTTATGCCAACAGTAGGAGAATGCTATGGGATATTGACTGTATTAATATTTGTGAAGAAGGTCTATGCCAGGAAGAAAATGTGATTGTGCTACTTGCAGGAAATTCAAGTGATTTCATAAGGTACTTTTAGGAAGTGTCTGGTAATTGTTTTAGAGAAAGTAAGACATATGATACAAGTAGTGCTGGGACTGTAGTATCAAAATATCAGGATTACATTATATTTACTGTTTCCTGTAGATCACCATTGTAAATAAGTAGATAAGTCAGTGTGATATGAAAGGATCATTGAAAGAGTCATGATGACACAACACATTTAAAAAGGTATAATGAGTCTTTTGTGCTGTACAGCGTCCGATTTGGAAATACGTTGGTGATTTTAAAATTATAGTAAAAGCATGCAAAGAAAGCCATTTGAATACATACAATTTAAAATGTTATACATATGTCCAATGTTTTAGGAGGTTCAAAGTGCACATTCAATCACATGCAAATACACAACTTTGCATTTATCTGATTGTTTATAAAAATGATTGCATGTTTCCTTATTCTGATTTTGTGGCAGACCACATTACAGCCACCTCAGTGCATTGTGAGCTGTTTACACTTTGTGCCTCCCAAATGTTTTTCAAACTTGATAATGGAGTTAAAGTTTTAGCTGGGTATTTATTTGATTCTGGAAGCTATTGTATGGTTGTATTGTTGGCAGTGTTGAGGCCAGACCATTTGCCACTGATTTAGAAATTCAAAACTTGTTATATTTTCCTATCATGCATTGACCATAGAGTAACTTTGAAAAACAGTTTTTTGAAATAAAGGTCATTTGTTTTTAAATGTAACTTTTTATTTAATTTTTAAGTGGTATGAGTAACTGGTAATTTTGTGATGGGCCTATATATAGTGTTTAAAAAGTTACCTTTGCAATATATATATGGATTTCCCGCTACTATTGACTGTTTGAAGTTTGACACAAATAAGTAAGGGTGGGCGAATTTGACAAACATTACTTATGCCTATTTCAGAATGTTTTTTCACAGCTTTTTGATGACGTTGGCAATGTTTGCAAAAATATCAGGTAAAACAACATAGCAGGCTTTGCTTCAAAAGTACTTGAAGTATCTACTTTGAGTGAATTCTCCCATAATAGTTTTTTTGCTCGGGCAGAATTCACTGCTCAACTTTTTTTTGTAGAAAGTTTCATCCTTCAAGTTCAGAAAATTGACAAGTTTCAAAGATGCAAAGTTCTTAATTTCACACAACTCTGCATGTGGAATTCAAAATGTGCACATCCTTGGAAATAAATCAGTCTAATCATAGATTATCCTACTTTCTTCTGCTCTGCATTAAACCTTTAGTACAACATATGCAGAATTGTTCCTAACTTTTTCAAATAGGTGACATACCATTGCAAATAACATTTGTGAAAAACAAGTTCAAAACAATACATCTCTTCTCAAACTAAACATGGTAGTAAACAAAATGACCTTAATAAATCCAGTTGCATATTAATACAAAGACAACATTAGATATTAGGGAGATTACTTCAAAATTGTTTAAAAATGACTACGTATAGTGCAGGTTAAGACATTAGTAATGACTTGCTGTTGACCACATAGTACTTGTGCTGGTGCCTTGAAGTCGGATCGACAAATATGCATTTTAGTTAATCACCAATAATTAAAAATAGTTACCCAGGTAAAGACGAGTAGAGGGTACAAGCAGAGAGCACTCATCCGGCTACTTAAAATGGAAGCCATTTATGATGTTTATTATACTGCACAAGTCAGAGGGTATTTTGAAACAAGATGGCACTCAAGGCTTCTCTCGCTTTTAGGAGATCATCATTGAAATTTGGACTCCTCGGACTGGTCAAAGGTGGATGAAATGCCATTGTGTGGCTTTGATTTGCTATACGTAAATGTGTTCTTTATGTAACTCCTGTATCTGAGTGTGCTTTTGTTGAAGTCAAGTCAACAAATACCAAGTTTGATATTGAAAAGGCCAAAGGTCATATTAATTGAAAACTGTATAGGGTTCTATGCAGACCTCACCCTGTACCATCTTCTAGAAGGTCCTACATTAAGGTTGAGCCTTTATTTAAGCACCGACTAATGACATAAGTCAAACATGGATGCCCTGTGGAAAGTATTGTGAGATAGCCCCAGAAGGAAAAATTCTGAAGCCTGATGGAAGAACAAGATGCCTGATTTAGATTTTGCAGAACTGTTTACACTGTCACAAATGGGACAGATATCCCTTCACCCTTATTATAAGGGCTATTGAATATTATGCCCATGTAATTAGGCAGCATGGATATACGTTATTTTTGTCATGGAGTAACCCATCTACCAAACTCTAAATCAAGTCACAATCATGTACAGAGGGATTATTGAAACTGGCCCTTTTTCAGAGTTATCCCAAAACTTTTTTGTCTTCTTCCTCCTATTTTATCTGACCTGTTTCTGTTGGTTTTACGATTCTGGGCACTGTACCACTGCTAACCAGTGCTAAAGTGCATATGCTCTCTGTCTAAAATGTACTGGTGATTAGTGTATCCATGATTGGCATATCTGATTTACTAGTAAGTCCCTAGTAAAGTGCACCAGCTGTGCTCAGGGCCTGTAAGTCAAATGCTACTAGTGGGCCTGAGGCGCTGATTGTGCCACCCACATGAGTAGCCCACAAACATGTCTCAGACCTGCTATTGTTTTAAACTGCCATTCCGACCTAGCAAGCGCACCCACTTGCCAGGCCCAAACCTTCCCTTTTACTAAATGTAAGTCACCCCTAAGTAGGCCCAAGACTGACCCATGGGCATGGTGTGGTGTGTTTTACATTTCCTAATACTGAAATACTGCTAATTTTGTTTTCCACTATTGCAAGGACTATCTCTCCCATTGGGTAACATGGGGATTGCCTTTAAATATCTTTGAAGTGTAATTTCCCATTGGGAGCTGTGAGAGATTTGAGTTTGGGGTCTCTGAACTCACAATTTAAAAACACATATTTTGGTGAAGTTGGTTTTTAAATTACTTGTTTGAAAATTCCACTTGTAGAAAGTGGGCATTTTCTTGCTTAACCATCCTGTGCCTCTGCCTGTCTGTACAATACACAACTGGGTTTGCTGACTGTTGGGCTATTATGCATTCCCTCTAGGCATTCACAAAAGTGAGGTGAAGTGTGCCCTGCATATCCTGATGGCCCATCTCCAGGCTGATGGGCTTTCCTGAGGGTGAGTGGTGAGAGGAGTTGTCACTGACACCTGACTAGGGCTGTCCCTGTACTCCCACAAAGCTGTCTCCACCCCTCTATAGTGTGTTTGAAGCCAGGTTAGGGAAAGGCAGGGTCTCGTGTACTACGAAGACTTTCCTTTGAAGATTGCGTGAGCCCAGAGCACTGTGCGACCGATGTCCGTGGAACACACTCTGCCTCATAGCAGTGGAATTGACGCAGCACCTTTATCATTGCTGTCGCATCGACTAAGCACATCTGGATTTTCAATGCTTCGTCCTTCGATGCCGTCTCTTTTTCAACACCGGGCCGCAGTATGGAACCGAGGCCACACGTCCAGAAACCGGCGTATCACCTCTTCTGTCAGTAAGGAACCGACACATCACCTCCCCTGCCAGTAAGGAACCGATGCATCACCTCCCCTGTGTAGTAAGGATCCAATGCCTCGCTTTGTTTTTTCAGCGCCTCACCTCCCCTGCGCTTTGCACCGTCTTTGACTTTTTATGCATCTAAGGTATTTTGAGCTAATACAAATGCATCTGCTGATTTCTATGGACTAAACTTTAAAAGGGATATTTTGAATTATGTATGTTGGAGTTTCGCCATTTTGGTCTTATGTTTTTCAGATAAATAGTGGCTATTTTTCTAAACTAGTGTTTTCACGGTGTACTGTGTGTGTGTACAAATGCTTTACACACTGTCTCTGAGATAAGCCTGACTGCTCATGCCAAGCCACCAAGGGTGTGAGCAGGGGTTGTCTTAGCTGTGTGGCTCCCTTACCCTGACTAGAGAGAGGGTTCCTACTGGGGCAAGGTGCAAACTACTGCCAACTAGAGGCCCCATTTCTAACAGGGATCTTCTGGGCCGATGTTGTGAAACTCAACATCTATGTGAGCGGTGAACCACGACTGTATCTTGTAGAAAGCAAAGCATGAAAGGTTCAAAGCATGGCGGGCTGAATCTTGAGGACAGAAGCCAAAAGAATTTCCAATCTAATATGAGGCAGTAACTTCTGCAGTCTTTGTGGAACAGTTGTGTCACCAGCTCTCAGTTTAGGAAACAGCTCTACATTCAAAAATTGAACTCCACGGGGTTCCATTCCTCAGATGGCAGCACGATTCAAGGCCCCAATAACTCGGTAGCTCTAAATAATTTGCAAGCCTTCAGAACATGCAGGTTATTGTTTGCAGCCAGATGGTGCATGGCATTTTTATTGCACGTTCCTTCTGTGCTTTCTCAGATGTGTGCTAATGCGCGCCTGGAAGCCCTCAGTTCTTTGCTCCAAATTACGTATCTAAAATCGGCAATAAGGCACACAGATAGCGCTTCAGAAAGAATAATTGTAGTTTTGAGGTGCAAGAGAAACATTTCACTTGCAATTACGAACCAGATGTATCAAACGAAAAGGCAGAAGATTACAGGAGAATTCAGGAAGGTGCTTCTAAATAAATGCAATTATCCCAAGCAAGTTGTGGACTGAACACAGTTGTGAATTAGGGTGGTAAGTTGCAAATAATAAAAGGAGTTTCAGAGCAAAAAAGACTTATGCTGAACCAGGTAAATTTATTAAAAAGGCAGGAGGTTACAGAATAGTGCAGTAAAATGATACAGAAAGAATATTGCCAGTCTCCCATTCATCTGATCCCTATAAAAGGAAAAATAAATTAGTTCAAATAACACAGAGAACCAGGGCTCGAGTCGGGGGCACACGCAGGTACACGGCATCCACCCACTAATTTTACAGGGTGGACTCTGTCCCCCTGCCAAGAAGTTAGGCCCCACAGAAATAGGTTGAACTTGTCCCAGTGTAAGACACCGGGACACGTTCATTGTCTGCTTTCCATTCCCAGCAGCAACGTGCAGGCAGCGAGGGGGCCTTTTTTCACCTCCAGCTGGGACGAAGTTAAGGGGCTATGCGGCCTCCTTTTGTTTGTATATGCTGACTGGGTGCCTCCTGGAACCTTACATTTAAATGTAAATACAACAGAGGGAAACAAAGGCACGCATCTTGCCTTCTCTTCACAGGTACTTAAGAGAGGCATGCTTTTTGCCTTTGTTCTGTCCCTGTATATAAATGCAGATACTGTAAGACTGGCAGCTGGGTTAGTTTGTTCCAGTATTTACACAAACTTAAATAGCACTATTTTATTTCTTTTATAGCGCTATGTCGTGACGTCATGATGTCATTTGCGTACTGTCGTACTTGGTCAGTCCCCCCACTTCTTTTTATAGGACTTGTGCCCTGGAGAGAACATATTGTCTGTTTCACATTCGCACAAATATTGGTACTGTGGCCTTCTGCAATGGAAGCAGCAGCGCTGGGAGCTGGATACCAAGGATGCGAAGAGTTAAATTAGGTTGTTGCGCAGAAAGGAAATGAAATAGACTAACTATGCCCTTTTCTTCCTACGGATTTGTCTTTTATTCTGGAGATAGAATTACTGTTTGTAAGCATCTGAAAGTCATTAGTAGCTCTGCAGTCTGTCAGGTGCCGATGCAAAAAAAACTGCTGAAACTGAACGGGTTCCTGTGCAGAGTGCTGGGAATTTGTCATGTGCTGATGAGCAGTTATAATAATATATGAGCAAATCACAAGCATTCTGCAAATTAATCACATTTTTTTCCCTCTCCTCTCCCTTGTCTCTGAGAGAACGGCTCTGCCGGCAGACGTAGGTGAGGCATTTTTACACACAGATGGTAGCTCTGGCATCAGATGGAATTTATATAAGAGTAATTCTGATATTCTGCCAAAGTAGCATTGAAAGCACCAGGGAAATTGTTCAAGGCGAGTCATGTGGTTTCGCAGAGGTTGTTGTGGGAAACGTAAAGAGGGGGGATCTCGAATGTTCCTCTTTGCGTTTATTGTTATAGCCTGGAGGGCCAGAAATTGTACGCCACTCTGCCATGGGCGAAATCTGACACGTCTTGTTTTATGAATTGCGGTGAAAAACTGCCTCACAGCTGTTGTGGCTGCTGGCAGGAGAAGCCCTTTCTCTTCCCCTGCAAGGGTTGGGAGCAGGGGGGGTTCAAGAGGTTGTGGCGGAACATTTTAAAAGAGTGTCAGGCTCTCACGTTTCCTGGAGGTGGTGCCATGTTGTGACCAGGCCATTGGTCATCAAGGCTCAAGAGAGGCTGTATTTCCATTAGTGGGTCACATCACTCCATAACCTGCATTACCGCAGTTACCAGAATTGACGCATAGCTTATGCGCCGCCAAGAACCACCTGAATTTGTGACAGGGAATTAAGGCCAAGCTGTTTCCTGTCTGATGATGCGTGCACGCCACGGTCATTCCGCACCTGTCTGTTAGCCAGGAAGTCCCATGGTATAAAAAAAAAAACTGGAAATGGATTATGAATGAGTGAAAACCTGCAAAATACTTGTAGAGGATCCACATTATTTCGATACGCTAAGTGGCCAATTATCAAATATTTTTGCACCCATCAAAGAAATCTACCGGTGTGAAAATCTCCACTCTTGAAATAGAAATCCGGATTCACAGACTTAGTATTTCTAAGCAGGCATCTTCTTACTCAAGTTGAAAAGTCTGCCTACCTGGGTGTGTTTTCTCTTTGAGTGAGTGTGGAAAACAGGAGCAAGCGGTTAGAATGGGGTTCGGGCATACTTGGGAAATTCTCGCAGCCATTGTTGAGTGGAATTAAAGAAGATATTTGCAGTAGCTTTTTACCTGGCACGTAGTTTTTCACTTGTAACTGTGCAGAAGTGTGTGTGTTTGAAGGGTGAGAGAGTAAAAAGGATCATCCTCAAACTGTATGGTAATGTCAGAGACAATGCTTTTCAATCATAAATGAATGTTCCTGGTGGAAAAATACAATAAATAAATAAAATGAGAATGGACTATTCTCTGTATCCTTAAACAGACAGATTTCCATAGCAAAGATTAGGAATTAAAGGCATAATCTAGAAGAAGTGACGATTCTAGGATCCAAACCTGAGAAAAACACAGTTTTGAGAATCATAAGACTATCAATTCTAAGCCATCAGTATGCTTATTTCTTATTTTTCAGCTTGATGATTTTCTTTGTTAATCAGTCCTAAAAGCATATGTCAGCATGAATGGTTGGTTCCACTGTTCAGCTTGAGTAGAGACACCACCACTGCCTTGGGTCAGGGCAAGACTTGTCAGGAGGAACGAAATTCAATGGACCTGATTACTTGATTGGGAGCTAGATTAAATGGAAATATTTTCTGGTATTATCAGACCAGTCTCTCACCACTGCGGAGGACTTCACTTGCCAGTGCTTACAATCAAATATATTTGTAGGAAGTAAATACACGCATTGTTTCAAACAAACCAAAAAAAAGACACAACCAATTAATGCATCAATCAATCAATCACTCTGGGGTTTATAAAGCGCACTAATCACCTGTGAGGGTTTCAAGGCGCTGGGGTTGGGGGGCAGCTCTGGATCAGTTGAAGAGCCAGGTCTTGAGGTCCATCCTCAAAGTGTGCAAGGTCGGGGAGTGTCTGATGTTCACAGTGATCTTGTTCCAGGCCTTGGGTGCGATGTAGGAGAAAGCTCTGCCACCTGCTCTGTTTCTGCGGATGCGGGGACCTCTGCCAGGGCGAGGTCGGCGCAGCGGAGGTTCTCTTGGGTAAGTGGAAGGAGACTCTCTCGTTGAGGTATTTGGGTCCGATGTTGTTGAGGGATTTGTAGGTGTAGATGAGGAGTTTGAAAGTGACCCTCTTTGCCACGGGGAGCCAGTGGAGGTCTCGTAGGTGTTGGGTAATGTGCTCGTGGCGTGGTGTCCCGAGGATGAGTCTGGCTGCGGCGTTCTGGATGGTTTGGAGTTTGTGTAGAAGAGTTCTGTTGATTCCGGCTTATAGGGCATTGCCGTAGTCCAGTCTGCTGGTTATGAGCGCGTGGGTAACGGACCTTCTGCAGTCGGGAGGATCCATTTGAAGGTCTTGCGGGGGATGTGCAGGCAGTAGAAGCTGGTGGAAGCAATGGCGTTGATCTGGCGGATAATGGAGAGGGAGGAGTCAAGGATGATACCGAGGTTTCGTGCGTGGTCTGTAGGGGTGGGTGGCATCCCGAGGGCGGGGGGCCACCAAGTGTTGTCCCAGGCAGAGGTGCAGGGTCTGAGGATGAGGACCTCGGTTTTCTCTGTGTTGAGCTTCAGGCAGCTGTCTTTCACCCAGGCTGTGACGCCCTTCATTCCTTCATGACATATACATAAACCATCATGTGACGCATTTCCAATCATGAAGCCAAAAGAAATCAATAACCTACGAGTAGTCAGTCACGGCCGGTGCAGGGAAGCACGGTGGGGCAGTGGAGCAGGGAGGGGCGGGGGGAGTCGACAGATAACGGGATAGGTTTTATTTATTTATTTAAATTGACCTATTCTGGCATCTGTTGACTTCCCCCCGCCCGTCTCACTGTGCTTACCTGCGCTGGCCGCCGCTGTGAGTAGAGATCATCGTACAGTAATCAAATGCTATATTCGGTACTGGTTCCAGTTCTACTTGAAATATTTGGAGAATGCCTATAAGGAGCTACTGATTTCTAAACTAATTTGATATGATTTTATATGGGATGCTATGGCATGGTTTGATATGATGTGGTATGATTTGGTTTGGTGCAGCATGGAATGGCAGGGCATGGCTTGATATAGTATGCTGTGGTGTGGGGTGTAGTGTGATATGTTGGGGTATGCTTTGTTTGATATATTATGTGCCAGATGGATGTTTAGGTAAACATGGAAGAGTGTGTTTTAAACAGCGACCAACATAAAATATCATAAGGCACAGCAAAATGTAGAATGGAACTATACAGCAATCAGACACAGACTACATCTAAATTCAGCACGGTTACAAGGAATATGCAATTTATACACTATCACAATAGGTAAACTGATGAATTGTTAAGGTCCAAGGGAACAAAGCATGGAAATATGGTTAAGAGGTCATTCCACAATAGGTTCCCGGGTCATAGCTCTATCTTTTCAGAGAATACCCTATAGAAACCCTGTTTCATTCACCACCCAGGGTTTCCCTCTTCACCTTTACCTAACTCATGTCAGCATGTTCCCCATTACATGCCTCATTTGTACACACAACAGCTAATTTGTGCTCAACTGCACATGTGCTCACCAGCTATGCTGCTTCACCTTTGGCTTCCAAGACTCTCAGCGGCATATGTCAATCAGCCAAAGAAACTCAAATATGAGTGGACCTTTCAAAAATTTGATTCTCAATTCAGCATACCAAATGTACAGGTAAAGGTCTTCCTGGGGAGCTATTAGAAAATCATCCAAGGTTTATATTAGCCTGAGATGCCTGCATCGCAGAAAGGAAGGTATCCAGCACCAGAAACAACCTTCAAAATGTACTTGGGTATGACGGTGTAGCCACAAATATCTCAGTATTAAACAGTATATAAAACAGAAGCTATTGTTTTTAAAATTATAACTTTCCAATTTTATAACACGTCTTGTTTCATGCATTAGAACATTTTGTTTGGTAAGCAGAACCTTTTGTGTGCAGATTGATACATTATTTATATTCTTATCTTGCTGGCATTTTCCAAATTGACTTTAGCATTTCACTGTCTTTCCTTGAGCAAGCCAAGGTGCGGATAGTGATCACTTATCACGCTTGGTAGAGTACGGTGCATTGATTAGGATATTGCTTTAGCTCTGGGCCTTATGTTCAGTTCTTCATTTTTATATAGTGGCAGTTATTTTCCTTAATTTCTTAATAACACATGTAAATACTCTCTGGCACAAAATCTTGGAAATTTATTGACAAGAAACCTCAGTCAGATCCTCGATTGTTCGGATTGACACAGCAGAGCTACATGGAAGTTTGAAGCACCGTTGTTCATTGTTTCTGGATATTCTGCTGTGTAGAAAACAGACAACCTGCACAGTTTTAATCAGCACAGAGGAATTGTCAAATGGACATGTACCCTGTAATTTGAAGTTTGGTGTGTTTTAAAGGAACATGGATTAGATCTCAAGAAAACATTCCATGGATCCGTATGCCTATAATATCCTCTTAATTGTAGATGTATATGTGTATTTCAACCACTGATTGTAGAGAGTACATTGTATGAGATGTTTAAACATTTATTTTACCTGGAGACCTCTTACAAAAAAGCAGAGCTGTTGTATGAACATTGGGATTATTGGGATAATTTCAAAGGCAGATCTAAATGTACAGTGTACCCATAGTCTAATCAGAATGTAATAGTCAAGGTGATGGTTTTGAGTGAAGGTTTAAGCCATTATGAAGACGTTTTTTATCTCCTTTATGCAGAAACAACCTACATTTATTTGGGAGCATAAATTAAAAAAAACTAGTCCAAACTATGGCCCTTGTGGTGCTCTTTGGGTCCACATATGTTTACTCAAAGATTTGACACAAGATGCTATGCAATTCTTCATAATAACGCTGATATCCAAGAAATGCTAATGCATGTTGTCAGACACAGATTATGGTCTCTTTAAATGCCAGCATCTGGATTTTGACAGATAGAGGACGTGGACAGTAAGTAGTCTGTTGTCCTCAACATACCTCAGTCCATTCTGCATTGTGTGGAGCTGATGAATATGCAGAAGTTGGATGTGTATTCGTTTTAATTTATTTTAATTTGAGCAATTACTTTTTTATGATTCAATGATGTTGTATACCAAACAGCCTAGTTGGTGACATGCTTGATCATAGGATTCCCACCCGAGGGGCCGAATTCCTCCCGGGTATGCTGCGACACCTGATTACAGCGGAGCGGGGTTTTTTTGTGTGAAGAGTGAAAAGTGAAAAGTGATTTAGGATTTCTGGATGCATAGAGACATTCTTAAATCACTTTTCACTTTTCACTCTTCACACAAAAAACCCCGCTCCATTGTAATCAGGCGTCGCAGCACACCCGGGAGGCATTCGGCTCCTTGGGTGGGAACCCTATGAAGAAGCATGTCACCAACTAGATTGGGGAGTGAGGGTTCTTCTGAAAAAGGAATTTTTTCCTTTTCAAGCTAATACAAAGCAGTAATCCTTTCTGGAACAGCTCCTTTTTTTCTTGTTTGTATTAATTCTTGGGGGACCAGGATCAGTTCCACAAAAACCTCTCTCACTTTTTGTTCGATTGTATACCTAACATATCACAAGTAACCATCTAGACAAGAAAACAACATATTTATTGTCAGACTATTAATATCGAACCATGGTATATCCGTATTATGAATTATAAAAACTCCCAACAGGCAGAAAATAAAGAAAGGGGGAAAGGAAGGCACAGTGGGTGAAAGCAATAGAAAGACCGGGTTGTGAGATGAACTGGAAACATTCACCATTTAGCCAGAATTTATATCAAGTGGGGTTGAGCATATATGTTCACATTTTACTAGTGGTCTGTGTTGCTCTAGGGCCCTCCTCTTAGATTGCTTGGCAGCTCAGTACTAGGAGATAGCTTTCAACATTTTGGTGCAAAATATTACTCATAGCTTAGCTCCTAGTGCTGTTTTAGAAAAGACATTGTAAAGTGTGACGGTGTCCCAATTTGCTCACCAGAAGCCAAGACAAAAAGCTATTTAAACCCACAACTTGAGCTTCCACAATCAAAGAAATGTGCTCCAAAACCTCTTTCAAAAGCTTTTAAGTTTCTTGTCAAACTACATCACATAGGTCAGCCTGGCCTAATTCCATGCTCCAAATCTAGCATGAAACCTACCTTAAAACATTGTGCTTTCGACAGACTTTCAGACATACTTCTTCACAGGTACCAGTTTCTGCTCCCATCTGATTTAACACTGCTGTGGACTAGATCGCTGCACACCGCTCCAACCATACTGAACGTGTCCCAATGGAACCTTATTTTAACTCTATATTTACCTCAGCTATCCTACGAAGTAATCCATAGAACTCTGTCCTATTGATCCATGCTTATCGTTCAATACTTACTGCAAATTTTCTACTAAATCTTCCTCGAAACTTGATTACCAGCCATCCAATTACACCCTCCTTTTCCCACCATGCTGATTGCATCTATCATAGCAGGCTATCCATGACACTCCATGCTTGTCCACTACACAGTTGAAACATCTCTAGAACCCTTCGCTTGTTGTAGCTATCCTACCAAACCACCCATAACAGTCTGTGCCTACCAAATGTCCCTTTAAATCATTGATAACCACCCATGCTTGGTGAAGATATCCTAACACTCCATGCTTCCGGGCTATCCTTTCATCCAGTTCTTATAACTGCATGCTTATTGCGGCCTATCTACTTGGGCAGCCTTAACACATCGTGCTTCCTTCAACCATCCAACCAAGCTACCATTAACAAGTCATGTTTACTAACTACCCAGCGGAGCCATTCTAAGAATACCATACAGTACTCACACCCTGCTGAACTTTGTTAAGAGCTGAGAAGGCACCTCTTAAAAGAACACTACATTATATTGTAGTAACAGCCCACTTCTGATCTCAATCCCGCTTACCATTCAATCACTCATTTACTGTTTTTTTACGTTTGACCCTGAAGAGTGCTCTGTTGTCTTTCATGCAATGTAATGCAGCCTGGGTGGGGAACATGCAGAGTGAGCATGACGGTTTGGCTGGCCAGAGACGGCTGGCTAAACCATCATGTGCACTTTATGTGCTGCCACCACTCCTACCCTTGTGACGTGGGGAACCCAGCCCTGCCCACCTGGCTTCAGCTGCGAGCTGAATACAGAAAACAAAGGGATAATAACGAATGTTATTATCATTTTATTTTTTGTATTCAGCTTGCAATTGAAGCAGTGGGGCGATGCTCATCTGCCTTAGCGGAGGAGCCGCCACTGAGGTTAAGAGGAAAAGTGATCACAGAAGCAAAAGAGAGAGGAGAGAAGGACATAGAGAGAATGGATGGATGGAAAGAGAGACATAGAGCGAGGAGACTAAGGGAGAGGGGCTGGTTTAAGCATTTTTGCCAGGGTTACTTTTGGTTCCTCAGTTCAGTCAAGTACCTAATATTTTTTCAGAAAGTTTTGATAAACATTGTTAAAATACATGTGGTGTGCATTACCTACATTTGCTATTAATTTATTGCTTAGAAGTAAATACATATTTATAATTTCGAAGTATTGAAATATGACGTGTACAATTCAAAACTAGGTTGAGAGTATCCTATTATGGAAGATTGTAAAACCAATACAAATCAGAGACGTTTTAAGGCATGGTTAAAGTGGGCTCAGGCCCAGGGCCTCAGCCTTTCAGGGGGCCCCTATAGATCTGGCTCTGTTCTCCACACAGTCCTGTCCAGATGACCTTGAAGTATTTTTAAACAAAGATTGATTTAAATAGCATTTTCATGTAAGTTATTTTTTAATATAGTTACCATGTGGGAGTTTGTTACAGACATTTTGTAGCAAAATGTTGTGTTTGTTTTTCAGGACCATGCAACATCTGTAAAAAAAAAGTCATTTTTAGGTAAAAACAGTACCTCACATATTAGAAATTGCACTGGGTCGCAGAGTTTATTTGCGATAATACTAGTGAGCTGCTGCTATATTACAATATTGAAAAGTCAAATCTCTGCCCTGAATATTCCAAGGAAACACATTTGAGAAATAGAACGAGAGTGCCTCTGCAGTGTCAGTGACCTGGCCAACGACGGCATTAAAAAAGCTAAAATCAGATCATAAATTCAGAGCTGTTCTGATCAGGGGCTCCCAAAATCTGGGGCATATCAGCAAGGAGGCGCTAAAAATTATTGCTGCTTTTGCGTCCGTTTTCGGGCGAAAAGCGGCGATAATTTTATCGCCTAATCAGCAAGGTCACGCTATCGCGTGAAACCTTGCATTAGCGCCTGAATACTGAACGCCCAGCTTTGCATCTCTAATGAGATGCAAAGTGGGCGTTCCTGCCCTGACATGACTGGAGAAATGTCGCTAAGCGACATTTCTCTGGTCATCAAGCCCCACGCTATGAAGCATAGCGGCAAGAAAAGTAACGATAACCCCTGTCATCGCTACTTTCCTTACGCCTGCTTCAGGACTGACTTAGCCATGATATCCTGTGGAAGGTGGATATCATGGCTAAGTTTGCCTTGCCCTATCATCAAGCTAATGCCAAACTTTGTGAGATTATCGCTGGGTTTCCAGCGATAATCTCACGTTTGGCAGTTAGCGCTAGGATTTTTATCGCTTTTGAGATAAGCGTTGCTAATAGCACGCTATCTCAGCGATAAAAATCCACGTTAGCCGGCGATAATTATCCTAGCGCAAAGTGCGCTTAGAGATAATTATCGCCGGTCCTTGATGATATGCCCCTATGTTTGGCCCAGGGCCTCAAAAATCCTTAAGATGTTCCTGATACAAATGCAACAACTTTGTCAATAAAATCACACTTTTTTTTTTTTAAAACAAAGGAAAGATGGTTATTGGCCACCGAATGCAACCAAACCTTGCTGCAGTATTCTGTTTTCAGAGGAAAGGAACTGCATATTTGTTTGGGTTTACGTGATCGCCCTGAAATAAGTGGCTGAGACTGAAAGTTTCACATGCTTCACTGCAGCTGGTTGCCGACATCTGTCATTCCACAGCAATACTTTCTGGATCCTGCCAGCGAGAGAAAAGCGCAGCCTGACACCTTTCATTTTCTCGAGCCATTTACAGAATAGAGAAATAGGACAGACGCTGCTCCTTTGTGACTTCATGAAAGGAAGGTTTCTGTGTGACAACAGCAGCGTCAGCGACATCTTCCTAAGGGCACATCCTGAAATGTTTATATCCATATTACCATTTCTTATCCAGGCTTCAGGATATTGTACCTATTGTACGATAACTTTAGAATTATAATGTGTGAGTGCCACAACACAAGCTAACTGTGCAGGTCTAGAGTAAGGAAGGAACGCAGGGGATTGTGGGAAAAATGGTGACTATCAGTGTTTAATTTGTAAAAAAGCAAGAACCAGGGTCCTTCTCAGGAGGCCCCTGCAGCTTGCCCCACCCATTGCGCCTGTCAGCGCTAACAATGATGGTACCAATATAATGAAATGAAAAGAACATTTGTAAACCGCGGTAGCTAGCCTAAGGTATCCTAGCGCTGCAGACAAATGCGGGGAGGAAGGCTGTTAGAGTTTATACAGGTTTGTTATAGAGCAGGGTTTTTAGAAGTTTGCAGAAGGGTAGCAGGTTGGGCTCTGCTCGCAGGTGGAGGGGGAGAGAGTTCCATAGCTTAGATGAGTTGTAGACAAAGGAGCGGCCACCACACCTAGCTCTATTGATCTTGGGGACTAGGGCAAGGAAGGAGGGTGCTGATTGGAGCTGTCTATTCGGTTGGTAAGGAGTGATCAGCGATTGGTTAATAGCCGGCCCCGTCTTCCAGAAGGCCCTATGAGCAATGCGCAGAGCCTTAAATTGAATTTTTTGTCCCTGACCGGGAGCCAATGCAGGCTCTTTAGTCCTGATTGAGTGCCAACGAGGAATCTTTAGGAGTGTGCGGGCTGCACAATTTTGAATAATTTGGAGTTTGCGGGTGGTGGATTGAGGGGCCCCAAGTTAGAGGGCGTTCCCATAGTCTAGGCGTGATAGAATAAGGCCTTGGACCATGATTTGTCTTGCCTGAAATGGGAGCAGAGGAAGGACCTTCCGTAGTAGTCTGAGTAAGCCATAGCAGGTGCCTGAGAGCTTGGCTGCTTGATGGTTGAAATTGAGAGAGTTGTCCAGCCAGATGCCCAGGCTTTTGATTGCGTTTTTTGAAGCTGGAGCGGGGCCGAGGCAAGTGGGCCACAATAGGTTCGTATTGAACGTGGGAGTGTTTCCTAAGAGCATGAGCTCGGTTTTATCCCCATTCAGTTTTAGGCAGGAAAGTGTCATCCAGTTGGCCACCTCTACTAAGCAGCTACTCAGGTTGTCTGGGGAGACGTTTGGCTGGTTGAGAGCCACCACTAGCTGAGTGTCATCGGCATAGGTGATGATTTTTATACCGAATAGTGTGGGGGTCAGGGACGAGCACTGAGGCACACCACAACTGAGCGGCATGCTAGGGGAGGCAATATCGCCCTCAAAGACCTGGAAGGAGCGATCTGCTAAGAAGGATCTAAACCAGGTGATGGCATTTCCTGACTCTCCTAGGTTGATAAGTCGGTGTATCAGTATGTCGTGGTTTACAGTGTCAAATGCGGCACTTAAGTCAAGAAGGATAATTGCCGCAGTGCCTCCTTGATCAAGGATCTTCCTAGCCTCCTCGGTTACTGTGAGATGGGCGGTTTTGGTTCCATGCAAAGGACGGAATCCAGTCTGGGAGAGATCAAGTAGATGATTCCTCTCCAGGAACTCTACCAGTACCGAGTTGATATATTTCTCCAGGATCTTACTCAGCCATGGTAGCAGGGAGATTGACCGGTAATTGCTGGGATAGTCCTGGTCTAGGTTGGGCTTCTTTAGGAGAGCCTTGACTATAGTGCGCATCCAGGGGGGCAGGACGGTGCAGGAGGAGATAGAGGCATTAAGCAGGTCGAGGGTAGTGGGAAAAATCCTTCCTAGAACTGGCAGCAGGGCACGCCGGGGTGCCGGGTCAAGGGATGAACCAGATTTCACCCGGTGCATAATGGATTCTAATGTGATGGGATTGAGAGGGGAAAGACATCCAGAGTGATTGAGGGTTGAGGTTCTGTACTGCCAGATTATTGCAGCGGGTTTGAGCGTCTATAGGGTTGAGCGTGTTCTGGGGAAGTTTGAGGAGGGTTTTGGCAATTCGATAGATTTCTTTGGGCGAGAAAGCAGCTGCCTTCATTTTTTCTTCATAGAAGGCTGATTGAGAGACTTTAATTTCGTCTTTATAGGTTTTTATTCCTTCTGTACCATGTATGTGTTTCAGGTGGCATACACTGTACCTGTGTCCCCACTGTGCAGTACAACTTCGATGAGCGATCGCTCACCGGCGTGGGGCACAGTTCACTAGTTCTAGTGTTATTGGATTTGTTTTAGGATTAATACTATGCTTCAATTTAGTATGTAGTGATGCCACAGTTTTACGCTGTTTAATGGAGGGGTCGTCCATGTGTTTGGTGGGTGGACATCACAGGTGATCCCTTAATTGAGGGATGGCTTTTGGCCATAGTACATCTTTACAAGTAAGATGATTTGGGTAATAGTCCCATCACAGTTGTTCCTTTTTGTCAGGTATTGGGTTGGGTTTGAGTCCCAGTTAGTGACCTCTGCATGAGGTTTGGGCGGTTAGTTCCCATACATAATTGTTATTGTGTATAAACCTTACACATGGTTAGGATATGAGTTCAGACCCAATTTACATTTTGCGCACAGTACTAAGGCACAGCTCTACATAGGGTGTGTGTTATGGGTGCTAGCCCCTCTCACAGTTTCATGGGTCGCTGTCCCATATCTTGTTAGTTCCCTTGCAGTTGGGATTGGTGTCGCGTCACTCCACATTTCTTCTTTGGGGATTGGTTGTGGGGTGTGTTATTCTATGTTACAAAGTATTACAATTTGTTCTTGTATTTTTACAAGTTTACGCTTCATAATGTTTTGATAATTTTCATGATGGAGGATGGGGGATATTGATGCTTATATATTTTGATATTGTATTTTGTCCATCTTTTCTTGATTTGTATTGTTCACTCTCTTGTGATGTTTTACTTTAGTTGCATCCCTGAGTTTCTAACATTACCGCTTTCTTGTGTATAGTTCTCTCCTTTTGAATTGTAATTTTTGTTTTCATTTTAAAAGGAAAGGGATAATGTTATATCCTCAGGATTACATTTACATGTAATTAGCCTAGGTCCTCTTAGCTGCTCAGCCTGAGTGAGAGATGGTAACGGAATGTTGGTGTGACTGTGATGAATGGAATGCCTGGGTGCCTGTGTGGATGAGTGGTGACAGATGGAGGTGGGCTGAGCAGCTAAGCAGGCTGCTCCTGATGGGGCTGGTACATGGCTAGTACCTGACTAGAGCTGGCTGGACTATGATTGATACTACCCTGACGTGGAACCAATAAAGAAGACTTGAAATATACAACATGGCTAACTGTGTCTCTATGTACAGGGTACAACAAGTTTATAATTACATTCATATTTATGCATTAAAACTGATTAACTTCATCAATCATTATACAAATCAACTATAAAATCTATGTGGACATGGGCCGGATCATTGCATATTAAAGTGCAAACGTGCGGTAAACAATAATATCCTTGTGCAAACAGGCTATAAAAGTCCATCACTAATTTTCATTGCAAACAAAATAACTTCATTATTTACATCTGTAATTGTTTACCCTAACACCATAGACGCTAAATTCCCCAAGAGGCCGTAGAGTGAAAATAAGCAAAAAAAATGCATTCAAGATTTCTCTGAGAGCCATGTGATTTGATTATTGTACATCTTGAAGTCAAACACTTTTCAGCAGCAACTAAAAACATTATCAGTTGACATAGCAGCGGAATCGACTCGCCCAACATAATTATTATCCATTAGTTTCCTACAAGGGTGAAAATTCAGACTTTTCCAGGCTATAACAGTGGCTTGGGTGGCAGGTACTAGTCATCCTTTTTTATTTGTATATTGAATTATAAACTGTAGTTGTGCTCATTTTAGACTGAGACAGACAGTGCCACCATGTGGCAGTCCGTCATAAGTGCCAGTGTTGATAATTAAGTGCAAGTGCCGAACACCGGAAACCACAGGCTCAAATTAAGCTGTTTCTTTGCAGCAGTCAAACAGGGTGTTGCCTAGATACCTTCTATTGGGAGGTATCACCTAGGTGAAAGGTTGAATGGTTATCAAGTAACAACCACTGCTGTGGCTACATTTCACACCATTGTTTTTCACCCATCATGCCAGTTCAGAGAGGTGCTTCCCATATCCAAATCTCCATTGGTTCCGCTCCAATAGGAAGAGTCATGCCTGAGCTACCCTTCCCGGTCCCTCCAGATGCGACCATACACAACCCCAGGCTGGTTTCAGTGAAGGACAGCTTGAGTCCTTTGGCATAGTAGCATGGGGCTTATGTCGGGGCATACCCTCAACACTTAGAGTGTCATATTAAGGAAAACATCCATGAACCGGATGGGGCAAAGGGAGGGGGATGTAAAAATGCACTTGATGAATTTTATGATATTTTGAAACAAGGTTAAAACCAAATGAAATCATTGCCATTTACTGTGACCACCCATCGTGTTATGTGGAGTAAATAAAACTCTCTTACAACAACCTACACAGAACTGCCTAATGAATATTCCTGAGGTGGGAATCTGTTTCTTTGTCTTGGGATTCTCCCAATAGTGAGAGGCCTGCACATCAAATTAAGAATGTTATATAAAAATATATTTGGGCAAGTGCACCAAATTTGGCTGTTTTCACAGATGATGTTTACAACCTAAGCGATACCAGAAGAACACCTTATCACTATTCACCAGTCTAGTCGTTCCAGAATTAAAGTTCAATGAAGCTTGCAGCCAAATACATTTTAACACATCTGGTAATCTGATGTGAGTTCTAGTAATCTCCTTCACTCAGCTAGATTTCAGAATCATAAGGACACCCACTATTCCGAACGAAAATTTTCCAGTGTACAAAAAATGGAGCAGGTAGTGGCCCTGGGGTAATGTTTTTGTAAACAATATTCTTGATGCACTAATTTGTCAGGTGATATTTTTGCTACCAGCATTATGATATAGGTTCTATTTAGTGAGGTTGATGACCACGCAGCCCCAAAACCTTTAATCTCATAAAAACAAAATTCTATCTAAATGCAACAAAAAGTTGCAATGCACCTGTAGCGGTCCTGTCCAAACATTTACCTATGACTGCTCAGGTGCAGGGGTGCCTGTGCTGTAAGCAGGATTCTTTTGTGCAGGAAGGAACACCTTAGTGCACAAACATAACCCCCTGAGGCATTTTCCTCTTTTTATGAGTGGTGTCGAATGCAACATGTAGAGAAAGAGGAAAAAACTAGGAGACATAAAAATATTTCTCCTCATTATGCCTCACCTGGGAAGGTGTAGCATTAAGACGCACTCCCAGGTCTACCACTAATGGTAAATGTGAGAATGTGCCAAAGTCCATTAGTGTATGCATGGGAACACCCACACTTCACCCATGGAATGCCTCCCTGGAGCAGAGTAACGCAACGATTTGCTCTGCGTTGAGTTACTTCAAATTCATCAAGTCACTCAGGGCCTCTTAAGGTGGCCTTGCGTGGCATGATAAATCTACTTAACAGTTGCATTGTTCTTCTGCCCCATTGCTTGGTGTAAGGGTGACACAACTGTTAATCAATCAGGATTTATAAAGCGCGGCTAATTACACAATGGGATATCCAGGCGCTTTGATAAACTCTTTGATAGATTTGCCCCATAAGCTTTATATTGATAACTATCTGAAGTCAAGAGTTTATGAACCGGCATGGGATCCAGGAATAATGGCAAATTAATGCAATACTTAGGAATTTACTTGAATTACAGACTCCTATAATGGACCAATATGCTAAATATTGGAAATGTTCATGGAGAAAATAATCAACATGTTGTAAAACCAGTTAATCTGTCTAAAGAGAATGGTCAATGCGATTAAGTTATCATGCTAAATTCAGTTTCAGAGCTAACATTATTACTTTATGCAGAAACCATCTCTGTCATTACAGTTAAGAATAATGTGAAAGCTTTGTCTTGCGCCAATATTCCCGACTACACCAGTTTGTGACTTTGATTTGGTATACATTTACTTATGTACACACAAAAAGTGCAACATGTTTTTTATAGTTCAGAAGATTTTATGCAAAAGATATGAAAAAGAAAATAGTGAGAAAGGATAATATATAAGAGAGCAAAAACAGATCTCAAATCATCTATGTATCCTCTATGCTAATTGAGAGATTTCAGAAATAAATTCTCAAATCTGAGTATAATTCATGATATTTCTTTAAAGCTACCCAATTGGCTATGCATTTTCTCTTCATATTCATAGTATTTAGGCAAATCAGAATATAATGACTGCATCATTGGTGGATGTTAAACAATCCAGTCCAAGGATGACTAACTGAGCTGTTGCTAATGTAAATGTACATCCACACAAAATTATTGTGTGCTGTGCATCCATATCCGTATAGAAAAGAATGGACCAGTTAACTCGCACTTGTTCTTAAGAATATGAGACAGTGACCTTAAACAATATTTACAGTTAACAAATCAGAGGGGTGTTGAAGGCACTTGTAGGTAGTCTAAACATGGAAACTCTCCTGGAACTCTTTTCTAAATCACTGCTATTCTTTTCAAAGTTGTCACAAGTGTGCTTCCCCAGTATTAGTTAGAATTGGAGAATAAGTGGTAACAAAAGGAGATTAGGATGATTAAAATCTTTTTGGCCTTAGTGTTGGGAAATTACACATGTTCATGTTAGTTTACAGGTGCATCAGATACAATTGTAGTTAAAGTGAGCATATACCTAGGGAGGGGATTTTAAAGATGAAAGAACATTTACTTGGTAGAAAGGGTTCTATTGAAAAACAAATTAATGGGCTAACAGAGTCGTTTGTAGGTAAAGAGATTTGACAGTTATCCTGATAGTAAATATGGTAGAAAGAAGTATATAGTAGACATGTATGGTAGCGTTCTGTATAGGCCTGCAACAGGTTTATAGTAAAAATGTGGAAAAGCTCTAAATGATGATGAAAGGAGGGGAAAGAGTGTCAAGGTCTAAGTTGAAAATCTTGCTGCATAGAACAGCTAAGCAGTTGTAGTTTCTTTGATACTTGTACTTTTCAATTGACAGATGTTATAAAACTGGATTATGTTAAGAACAATATTCATTCTGCACCCAGGAATATGGATTGGTCCTTTTTATATGTATGTGTGTGTGTGTACCGTTTTCACAAAAATATATACATATCAATCAATCAAATCTTTATTTGGCAATTAATGCTATAAAAGCAGATATGAATCACAACATCAATACACTGAGACATTAAAAACCATCAATAAAACCATTGATAAGAAATTCATGTATACATGATCCATAAATAGCAGCATGTAAGCATTGCTCATTAATAATTTCTTTAAAAAAAATGCATGAAATACAATCTACTAAAAGTCCAGGCTCAGATTAACAAATGAGTAAAACATAGATGATGTGTCCATATGGTTGCGGAAATAAAAACATTGTCTGTATGGTGCTACCCCAAATGGCCATTGTATATCTACACAATGCCAGCACAGCATTCAAGTCTGTACCCTTCTATGCTTATGTCTCCACATGCACAACAGGAAGTGAGAGACAGCAAAAACAATTGGAGGTGCTGTGTTGGATCTAAGATTCCTGAAAGTTGACCTATAGTCTCTAATCTCCATGCTGCAGCACAGCAGAAATATCCATTTCCTCCTCTGGGTATGATAATGTGGGCAAAAAAAAACAGAACAGGGTCATGGACTCCTTTAACTCAGGGCAGGAGGGGCAAGTCATAACAGGATCGATAGAGGGACACTGCCATTTGGCTGTAACAGCATGAAGCAGAGAAGTGCCAATACGAAATCTGATATACAGGATTTTTGCAAGCTGGGACTCAGTGGCATCCATGTACTCTTCCAGGGAGTAAACATCTTTATACTCTAGAAAAGCTAAAGTCAGAGGGCCCTCTCTCCCATTTCTATTCAGTCCTCCATCTACATACCTCTAACAGATCCCCTTGAGGACAGACTTGGGTATGCGAAAAGTATTTTCAAGGTTTGCCCACAGATGCTCACTCCCATGCTCAGTCAAGTGAGATTTGATGAACCCAAACCAAGAAATCCTATTGGCCCTAGGGTGACTTAGGATCTCCTCCACTCCCATCTGATATAGCGCTAGGTCCTCAGAGGCCCAGACTGTCTTCCAATACAACAGAGCTCTTTGACCTGCTCTATGTGCAATCGATCAATGTCAAAGATCTAGCCGGAGAGGGAGACGTGGGGTACTAGAGGGAAGACTAGTTGAAAGTTGTACAAACAGTTCTTCACCAACTCCAGATCATTGAAATTCTCATGCCCCCATAATTCTCCTCCATATGTCCAAGTGCTTGTAAATTTGGAGGGCCAGAGACAGTGGTCGAAAGCTAGAGCCCTGAAAAGAGCTCAGGATGCCTCCTGTGTAGTTCTCCAGCTTGAGTTTACTCTTCTGGATTTGTGCAGACCAGCCAAAGTGCTCCGTAAGAGTGTACCCCAGATTTTCGAAGGAACGTACTACCACCAAAGGGACACCATCATGGGACAGGTGTGGGTGGGTTGTTTGGCAAGGGTTCTGAACCTTATACTTAGTCTTTTTAAGATTGATCTCGAGCCCTCTTTGCCTGCAGAAGGCACTAAACTTGGCCAGTAGATTTTTAATGACCATGGAAGATTTGGAGACCAGAAAGATGTTGTCCACGCACAGGAACGTCAGGACCTTTCTGTTGGCCAAACCGGGGAATACTGCTTGCACAGCTCTAGATGGGCCACCAGGTTGTTCATATGTACTAGGAACAAGGGTGGAAAAAGGACGCACCCTTGCATCACTCCCTGAGTAACTAGGATAGGCGCTGTCAATCCTCCTACGGTGCCACATCCAACTTGTGCGTAGCTCATCTGGTGCAACCTACTGATGACATCAACAAGGTATTTTGGGGCTGCCAGGTAGGTTAAGACTTTCCACAGGGCCTCCTTCGGTACAAGGCCGAAAGACGATCGAAGGTCAATGAAAACTACATAGAGATGTCCACTTCCCAAAACAACAAATTTCCAGTAAATTAATTGCAATCAAAATATTCGGTCGGTGCAACTAGTCTCCGCCCTGAACCCTTCTGGTAAGGGAGTTAACAAGCCCACATTCTCAATCTACTCATTCAGCCTGTTCAACAATATCCGGCTAAAGAGCTTCTGCAAGCTGTCAGTAAGGCTGATTGGCCAATAGTTGGATGGAAGGAACCTTCAGCCCTTCTTCGAAAACAGAACAATCTCTGCCCCTGCCCACTTAGGGGGAATTGGCAACCATTCTAAGATGCAGTTAAAGTAGAGGGCAAAATAGGGGCCCCAGATGTCCTTGTTGGTTTTTAACAGATCTCCCGGTACCTTATCCAGCCCTGGCACTTTCCCTGGGGTAATCCAATCAATTGTTTTAGCAACCTCCTTATTAGTAATAGTGCACAAATCACAATCATCCTGATTGGAGATATATATATATATATATATACACATATGCAGAATATAATATGCTATTTATTACCATTGTGTGGTGTTGGGAGGGGCCATGGCTCATAGAGGCAAAGCCTCCAATGGGTCATTATGCCACTCGAATCCCCTAGCAAAGGTAAAAAATTGCATATTACACTCTGCACATCTGCCTGTACAGTTTATACCATGGAATTTTTTCATGTGTGAATTTTTTTTTACGTTATTTAACCAAAACCAGGATGCAACAAGCTATATTTGTGTCGTAAGTTAAAATCACATTGAAGAGGCCCTCTGACTTTGAGGAGCGTTGTTTCCATGTGTTAAGTAATTGCAATATGCAATTTGTGAACAGTAAACAGTGTGTTTCTCATATCAATTTTACTCTAGCATGGTAATAAACTGAAAATGTGTTTTCCCACTGTTAATAATAATAAAAGTGTTCGCTCAGTAGTAAAATGTGCTTTCTTATAAGTATATATTCTCTAATGTTCTCAGTAAACTTTACAGCCACATTGGTTAACCAAGTGTCTCTCTGCCCACAGGTCACCGGCCTTTCCAGTGCAGATATTGCCCATACAGTGCCTCTCAGAAGGGGAACCTGAAGACCCATGTTCTGTGTGTCCACCGCATGCCTTTTGACAACAGCCAGTATCCAGATCGCAGGTTCAAGCGCTCCCGAGTTGACTCAGAGACTTCTGCGAACTCCGAGGAACCTGTGTCTGTGAAACCTGGGAGTTCTTTAGAGCTAACAGAGGAGGGCAACAGTGCCCAGGAGTAATGCAGCTGAACAAATCAATCTGTATATTGCAATATTATGTTACACCATTTTTTAAATATGCATTTGGGCAAGGGTGTGCTAACGGCGTTCCGGGCAAAGAACACGGTTGGAATTCCCAGTAATGACGAGAATATTTGAGGCAAACCACCCCCACCCGCCACACGCCCACAAGGCATGGCTGCAAAACTGTTACCTGGCGACAGACACTTCCAAGCAACGCAGGTGGGATAACGGAACAGCTATTTAAAAATAAGAGGAGGTCGGTATTTATTGTAAAAGCAGGGCCTTTCAAACTTTAAAGTAGCCTTTGTCCAAAAATAATGCTCTTAACAGAAAAACGATAGCATGGCAATGATTTAATGTTGCCTTGAAGATGGAAAGGCTGCGTTTTCATTGTTGAAAACACCTTTATAATATGACACCAGCTGCTGTCATTTGCCTAGCATAGTAATGAGACGTGTTGGTAGACTGTCCTGGTGCCAGTCTGGCTGGAGCTGTCATTGCAGAGAAAATCGATTCAAGTGGTGTTGCAACTGCACTAAAGGAGAAATCTTAGACGGCCACGCGCTGGGGTCACTCCTGACCTGGACTGAGAGGGATTGGCGTTGTGCATTTTCAGTTCTTTTCTTATTCTTTTAAAAAACGGTCAAACAAATCAATGGGCTAGAATGACAAGCTTTGGAGATATGTCGAGAAACGTTCTTTTTTTAGAATGCATTTGTCTGAATGGAGGCAGAATCTGTTAATCAGGTTTTTTTTTGCAGTGAAGTAAGTTACAGTAGGAGGCAGGTGCCGAGCAGGAGGGCTCTGTTAGGCGAAGAAAGCCAGCCTTCCCTGTAGCAGGAACCAGGCTGGGAGAATTTAATAGCATCACAGAAGATTTGGTTTCTTTAGGTACTTGAATGAAGGATTCCTCTAGTCACGTTTCGTTTTCATTTATGTTATTTTTTTAAATGTGTTACAGACATGGTGCAGGAGTTTCTTTCTGAAGAACGCTCTTAAGAAGTAGCTTGAACTAATACTTATGAATGTAAACTTTGTGTGCTCTGTCTTTAATGAAGATAAACAGTGTTTCAGAGAAATATTGCTTTGTTTTTGTAAAACAAATAACAAATGTGTTCTATATTTGTGCAGACTGTGGCTTTTCTATGGAGTGGGTTCTTCGAAAAGCAGCAACTTCTTCACCATATATGCAGCTTTAGCAAGCCTGTACATGACATATGTATAAATATGTGTGTGTATGTATAAATATATATACATTTATACATATATATATATATATATATATATGTATATATATATATATGTTTATATATATATTAATATACACACACACGCATATATATATATAGATATTCATATGTACACATATATATGTATATATACATTGAAGATGGTACATATATATATATAGAAATATATATGTGTTTGTGAGTATGGCAAATGTTCTATTGCAAATTAGCTACAGTGGAATATAATGCTGGCCCTTTTAATGTATTATTTGTCAGGACAAGGTTGTTGTTTTCCATTTACAAAAATTTGTGAAATAATAACTTTCCAACCCCAATCATTCAAACTTACAAGTCAGTGTATTTCAGCAGAGTTGGAGTAGGAATGGAAGAAAACGTTACCTCTAAGGAGACGCAGGAGGAGAATCACAGTTTCTGCCCAGTAAAAAAACATTTGTGGAAAACGAAAACTGGACATTTCACCCATCGCTATCTGGGAGCACAGAGTAAACCCCAGGGCCTTAATGTGTCAGCTCTGCCTAACGCAGTTTGCTACAACTCCTAGACTGAAATCAGTGTATATAACAGATAGTGAAATAATCCTCTCTCTAGCTCAAGCCTGAGACCTGCAAGCTTGCCTCAGGCTGAAGTATGGCATGTTGGCACATGCTGCCTGGGAAAGACGTCACCCACCTGAAGAATCTGTGCCAACGCGGTGCCGGCACAGTATCAAACCACATGGCTCAGCACGGACCCACGCGACACAGAGGGAGCTGCTTTCTTGCTTTTTTTCTAGTATAGTTCTCACTGCCTTACTAAAATCGAGTTGATGAACTTAATGCAACTGTTTCTATGGTCCCCCAGAGGGGACTGAAATGTTATTGAAAACTTTGACTGTAGTAAGCTATAGGGTTTTAACTGCACTACTGTGTTTGGTGACCTTGTCAGTCGCTTGCTTTTGTGTGTTTGCGCCGCATTCAGTATCTTAGCGAAAAAAAAAAAAAAACTGAAAGTAAGAATAACACATTCCATTTCTTGCACTTTTTTGAGCTCTTTCAGTATTCTTTTTTTGTGTCTTCTGAGCAGTTTCAGATACAACAGGCAATAATTCTGTTTGTGACACTGGAAAACATCCTCCTGTTCTTTGTGATGTGTGTGTTGAATCCATTCAGTCAGGTGCTACTGTCCCCCCCAACCTTCCTCCTTCCCCCACATAGACCATTTTCCAGAGCGTTTGTAACCTGTAACACAAACAAGTGACAGAAACAGTGAGGATTTGTCCTTTCTGAGTACCATCCTGCTTCTCATATCTAAACATGTCACGTTCTTTCTCTGTAACTTCTGTAGTCTGTGATACTGGTCATAATACTGTCTACATTCCTACATGGAGAAACAAGAAAATCTATCTTGGAGGAAACTCCGAGACCAATAGAGTAGAGGATTTTGTTGCTATGCTTGTAACAAGTAGAAAACTTTGTATTTAAAGTTTATTCTTGGTCATTATTTATTATTACAATACATCAGTTGACAGAATTTTATTCTGGTATAGAAGTATTAAAAGTTGTTTTCTTTCTCAGCAATGACTTGTTTTTTTCTGCTGTTAGAATAAAAATGTCTTTGAAGCAGTACCGTTATCCAGTGTTTTCGCAATAAGACCTCTACCTCTGGGGAAAAAAATGTTTTACTACTCGCTTGTGTTTGTCAGGGATAGGTATATTCTTTTGCATATTTAAAAAATTTCAATTTCAATCACAATTCGCATCTTTGGCTGATAGGCAGTTAACGTGGTGCATCAAACTCTATGTGTAAGGACCATTTCCGGCTCCTTAAGATTAACTGACTAATTGTACAGTATAAACTTTTATGTATGTATATTATATATACTATTGTGCTTAATTAAACTATTGTGGCAAACAGTTTTGTCATGTAGAAATAATTGATTTTCATAGACCTACATATATAACTAACAAAAAGGCTATATAGGTTGGCAAGAAAATATTCTTCTAATACTGATTTTAAACAGTTTCAAATGTGTTTTGTTAACCAAACTGGACACTCAACGTTTTATTATAGAACTGATTTCCTCCACAGTATGTGTATATGAAATCAAAACATTCCCAGTGTCCATATCATAGAAATAGAAAAAAATGAAAAATGCATGTGCCCCTAACTTGCCACCAGAATGAGGTAATTTTGCTTCCTATATGGTTTATTTAATGCTTTTGTCTTTAAAGCATATGCAGAAATGGATGGTCTGATTTTTGCATCTACTACACAATGGAATAAAGATTAATAACTCACTTGAGCCAGTTTGTTAAATGGAATATAAAATGTCCGAGTTGATTGCAGAAAGTACTAAATAATTATTGAAGAAGATCAAAAAGGAAATTTAGGCGAATATGAACCCCAGGGTCACGACACATCTAACAACATTGAAAGCCTGCAATTAACAACACACTTTTATGAGCAAGAACTCCAAAATACAATGAGGCTATTAGCAAACCAACAGACAGTTCCGCTTTATGGCATGATAGCCACTGCAAAGGACAATATAAGTCATTCAATACCCCCGCCTTGAGCCCCAGGCAAGGACCTACAACAAGTGAAAGGACATTTAACAACTGGTTAAGTGAAAGACAAAATGGCTGCAATCCCTTTAAATTATTCTGCTTCCCTTGAAAGCAAAATCTTTTACGTTAAAGCAGGGAAAGGAAATGTAAAACATTCGAATATAAGGGCTCATGGCTATATTGTCCATTATTCCTCCTTTGACATGTCTTGGTGAACATCAACATCCCAATTTTCTAATAATATTTCATGCTCAAAAAGATATTGTGAAGTGTGTGAGATCCACTTGTGTTTGGCTAAAATGTATACAGAAATTGGGAAGCCACCAGGACATGGAATGTTTAGATCCCACTGGTGAATATCAGTCGAAAATATTTGCATACATCTTAACTGGCAGCACTCTTTTCAGCAGGAATGAGTTGATGCCCTGAGCTGGAAATGGGCACAAACCTGTAACTTCATGGGTCAAGATAAATAGGATTGATGAGAAGGGTTCTAACTTGGAGGACTGTAAATCTATTTATAGGGTTAACCCACACTGTCCCTTACAGTTATGCCCCCACCTGTTTGCTTTGGGGGAAAGTTTACAATGATCCAAAATTCAATACTCATTAAAACGAAGATTACAGCCGGTCCTTTACAGAAAGTCTTTCCCAAAGAGGCAGCATTTTAATTCATGGAGCTGAGTGACAAACTATCAGACAGATGTTACAAAAAGTAATCCCTCTCTCTACCAATGGGCCCCTCATTGTGAGTAGCCCGTTGTTGGGGCTGGTAATTCCATACCCCCAGAGTTAATGATATTAGGGGAACAGTTAACTCCAAGGTTCAGGAAGGAGTTAATAGGGTTTAAATGTGCAGGTTAAAGTGGGAAATAGGGATGTACTCAGGAGTTGGTAATTCTTGATCAGTTTCCCCTCGTTGTTCCCTGTTCTCCCCTGTAGTATATCCCTCAGAAATGTTGCTTTCTAAGAGCAGCTGGAGTGCCAGGGTGATATTACCAAACATCAGACTTTACGTAAATCTCAGAGTCTGTAAAAGGTGTTACTGATGCCACCAGAGATTCTCAGAAACTTGAAAGGGGGGGGGGCATCATGGTAAAACTAATCGGTGGGACCTCATGCCTACCGATGGAGCTGAACATCCGGCATCCCCGTACCCTTAGTAGTGGGCGACAGTCCTGTCACTGGCTGGAGAGTAATTAATTTCCATCGGGCATATCTCTAATGTAAATCTGTCCCACCAGTGTTTGGGTAATATTGCAGTACATTCCAGAGCTGTGCTGGACGTGTGAGGATTTTGAAATGTAAGACATCACTGCCCTTTGACAATGTACCAGCATCAAGACTACACTGCATTGGGCGGTGTCATTATTCCCTTTAGTAATGAGGCATGGGGTGTTTAAAATACTTAACGACCGCGGTGCATAACAAATTGCTGGAAGAATAGGCGAATGGGTCTTTCTCCCAAGTAAGAGTAGCATTGATGTCAAGTCACAAGAATGCTATGGTTAGTGCAAGTGATATCACACTCCCTTTAAGTCCCTCATGATTCAGCAGCATTGACCCCTTATCCCATTCCTAGCCACACAGTATCCTCCTATTTGCTGTTGAGAGGATACAAGAATGGAGTTCAGACTGGAAACTGAGAAACTAAGGAAAGATCAAGTGCCCTCTTTACTTGCTGTTCCTTCTTCTGCATTTGTGAGCCCTGAAACCAGTGGAGAACCCTAACTGGCATCCGTGAACAGATGTGTAGTTGACGGATGCTGAGGCGTGGTAGATCAAACACGGCAAGTTCAAGTTGAACTTCAATTAGTCTTTTTTTTTTAGTTTTTAAGCATTTTTTTAAGTTCCGCTGCTGAGCTCCAATCTGGGAATCATAACCACAATCTCGATTAAGTTATTATGGTTTACCTTTCTGGAAATGACTGCAACTGCTAACGAAAGGGAAGCGATGATTTTAGGGGGTTATGAAAAATGGCAAAAAACAGTGTAGGGCCTTAAAAAGTGCACCCCAGTTGAGTTTGCTGGTTAAGAGACTGACCAAGGTTCTGTGGTTTTTAACCTGTTGCTATTGTTAGATGTGTTTAAATAAAATAAAAAACACTCAGAGAACACAGAAATTACAGCAAAAGGAGGAGGGAAATTGAAATGATCACAGAGTGAAGTGTTTTGCTGTTAATACAGGAATACAGAGCAAGAGACATTTAATGAGCTCTATTTTTATTATACTATGCTGAATAATTAAGTTTGAGGCTAAGTGTCACGCAGATTTATCTTTTAATTAAAAAAGCATGGTTCACGCATATTTGAGTGGTAGTCCAAATAAATGCAATGTAGAAATTTATGTTTGTTTATCTAGGTGTTAATTACCTAGAGATTGTTCCGGATTACCTCTTTTTATAAAGTGTCATAGGCTCATGTCACAAGTAATAAAGCTTACCGGTGCAACCATATCAATTTGCACACGGTAATGCTGGTGTGACCGAAGGAAAAACGCCTTAAAGCTGATGCTCTGTTTATTTCTCCCATTCCTTTCATCGAACATGACTGCAATTTGTGTAAAAAATCATTAAAAAAATGTGAACTAGGAGAGACTGCTAGAAATATATATTATATGCTTTATAATTTTTTGGGCAATGTTTATTTATACAAAAAAAATACGATTTATGGAACCGTATAGTGCTAACCTACCAGGGATTATCTGATTCCGCTGCATATTTGGCGTATGAGCTAGAAATGTTTAAATGTGTGAACATAAATGAAAATGAAATGGGCACGATGTTAATACCAGGCACAGCTTTTACATCTCTTCCTCACTCTGGAGGTAGAGCTTAAATTAAAACCCCGAGCTGTCGCGAGAATCCGGGCACCATTCATCAACCCGTTGTCAATCAATTCTTCATTTGAAATCCGATATTGTGCGACGATTATTTGCCATTTAATGCCTGAACGGAAAAGCAAACAACCAGAAAAGAAAGACAAATCATATTTTTTTATATCTCATTTTAAATCACTTTATTGTGGTCTGAATTTTAAAATGTGTAATTATTCGTCATTCCCATACTACTTCTTGTCTCTACTGTGCCTTTTTATGTTGGGTTTCTTCAGCCCAATTACTCTGTGCCCCAGTCCTTATGACATTGTTATTGTAAAACACTATGGGGTATATTTAAGAGGGAATAGCGACACTAAAATGTCCCTCTTAGTGACGTTCTGTTGGCGCTATGCCCCGCTCCTTATTTGCAAAGTGGCTTAACAGCGCCTTGTAAATGCGGCCCCTTTACATGCATCACTTTGCGTCAAAGGGGATGGGTGTTGCTGTGGGCGTTCCACTGCAACAACCATTGCTTTTTGACGCCGCCCCAGATTTACAAGGAGATGTAAATCTGAGCAGTGCCAAAAACTAACACCTTGCAAGAGCAGGTGTCAGAATAGCACATGAGGAGAAATTGTTTTATTTCTCCTCGTTTTTTGCTTTTTCTACGTGTGCTGCAGAAAGAGCAAAACGCCATAAATGATCGTTTATGTGCAGGAAGGTGTCCCATAAACAATCATTAAATAATGACGATTTGCTACTTCTATGTGTGATGCAGAATGCAACACACATAGAAGTAACACATCGCCATTATTGATTGTTTATGTGCAGGAAAGGACACCTTAATGGAAATAAACAATCATTCCCAGCAACACAGTCACCCTTGCACTATGGTGCAAGGGTGCCTGCGTTGGCAGCTAATTTTAGCGCCAGGGAGAACACAGGGGTGCATTGTTTTGCTGTAAATACAGCGCATCCCTGCGTTTTGGAAATGTCGGAGCGCAGCGCTGCTTAATTTGGCGCAAATCCGCGCTCCAACAATTTCTTGTAAACATTCCCCTATGTATTTTTCTAACACAAGTATAACTGAATGTATTGTAGCCTGCACGTATGGACAAGAAAAAAGAGGGAACTCATACATGCAGCACTGGTATATAAAGTACTATAAAGCCCTGTAGGCTGAATTTGGCTGGATTTGGTGCTTGGGACCACCACTGTCGATTTTGATTTGTCACAATTTGCTTACATTGTTTTCAATCCTTAGTTAGAACATCCATGTCCCCTTCTTCTGGAGTTTAATTTCATTTGCAGGACTTCAATTTCTGTGATCTACCTCATCTCTTCAGTCTCTTTGATTTGGACAAGGATTCTGGTTTTGGCATTTCTGATCTCCAGCACTTTGAACCTTCAGTCCCACACTGGGCGTGGGTGACCCTTTATCTTTACTCCATCACTCATGGTTCTGGGATAGCAACGCAGTAGTGACTTCCAGTGACTCCAGTGCAAGATGCACGCCGGAAATCTGTTGCCCTGATCACCTACCATATTATGTCACATTCCACCAATTTGCTTTAAGCCACACAAGTGTCCCTTGTTCTGTTTTTTGGGATCACCATTAATTGTTGTCACGTTTTACCTTCTCCTTCCTGGCTATTTACTACACTTGCTTGCATACACCTTTTTTGTATTGTACCCCCTGTTTTTACTCTGTTAATTCCTTTTGTGTTTTGGATTTTATGAACAGTATGTTGAACAATGTAGCTATGTGAAATGTCTCCTTTCACCCTTATCAAGATGTGGGTTGATGAAATTCCAGTGTGGGAAGAAAGCAAAATGTCATGAAAGGAAAACCCTGAAGGTTATTCCTTCTTCCCTGCTCTCACAATTGTGAATGAGGTACGCCTCATTTCCTGTAAAGGTGATGCACAGCACTCATCCATGCACTGACGTTTGCAGCTGTAGGGTAGCATTAGGATTCTATATGGCATACGTTACAACAATCAAAAATGTTAGTCCACCGAGGCATGACAGGACAGGATTTAGCAGCATTTCCTTCAGTACAGACAAGCTAAGCTAAGAATTATACTGACAAATATGGCTGGATTAAGGGGGGAGATGTTTCAGCATGGTTATTATGTCAAGGAGAGAAATTATAGTTTGTCAGTAGTTTCAGAAGGATGGGTGATGGGAGGCATGGTAAGAAGGGAGCTGTCCACAGGCAGACTGGAGCATATGTTAAAGGAATGTGTGACGTCTGTACACACCATTGTCCTTGATACAAATAGGAGTGGCTAGATGATAATCATTTAAAAGACCACACTGCTCTTGGGTGGCCCTGGTTACAAGTGGTTGATTCCTTTTCAGGTGCAAATTCCTGGAACAGGATTCCAGGTAGGTAGTGTTTGCCCATGCTTTCATCGCACATGTGCTAGTTGCCAATGTGCAAAGAGCACCCACTATATTTCAGGTAAGTGCCCCAGGGCAATGATCAGATGTTGTGTCAATTTTACGTTTGCAACCCCTTTCCTTTAAAAATGATCTCCTGTGACTGTTGGGTATGGGATACCACAGTTTGTAGGCACTGCTTCTCAGGCCTTCCAAGCACTTGTCTACTTGCAGGGTAATCCCACACTTCAACAATGAAATAGAAGCTTTACTCAGGCTGTGGCAACATATCAAAGTAATAGTACTTGTGTTTCTCAAAGTAATCCATAATGTAAAATTGTTAAGAAAAACCTCTAACCTTATTTAGTCTGATTTATTGTCCCCATGTAACCAAAAAGACACTTCCTTTGTTTAGCTAAACTCCCACTATTGCAAGTGTTAATAATCCGGGGCAGATTTAGGAAGGGCTTGAAGGACTTCTAAACAATTAACTATTAAATATTGAATAAGGGCAAACTTGAGCAAGCAGGCAGCATCAGCCTTGAACATTTGCAACATTGCATGAATGTCTTAGGCAGGCTTCTTTCGAAGACAACACAATGGAAAGATATCATTTTTGTCTATTTATGAAAAAGGAAAAACACAGAAAAAAGAATGAGAAATAATGCAGAGACAGCAACTTTTAACAGGCACATCTCTTTAGCTCTCACTGCAATCAGACCAAAAATTAGTTTTGTCGCCTACTTTTACTAACTCATCACACATATATGAACATTATTCTTTATCAATAACGTTGCTCTAACATCACAGACCAGCTCACATTGTGATGAGCCAAGCTCTCAGAAGTACTGCCTTCACCTCCAAATTCTGAGAGCCGTAGCTGCAACAGGCCTGTAGATGCCATCTTAAAACACTGCACCACACAGACAAAATCCAGCCTGCAGTGGCACTTGATTAGCGAGGGGTGATAAGCTAGGCAAGTGGATTCCCCCCTTCTCAGCTGTTCGGGTGCATTTGAACTGCCATCAAGGCACTGGCGATCAGAGATGGTGCTAATACGTTGTCCATTAAAGTTATTTTCCAAGAAAGCCCAAGGCCAGTACATTCATTCACACATGACAACCCTAGCTAACATCTGTCAGGAGCCAAGGATTCAACATCATGTCCTACGCCAACAACACCCAACCCATCCTTTCCCTGACAAACGACCCTATAACCATCAAAGACAAGTTCCAAAGATGCATGAAGGATGTGGCTATCTGGATGAACAACAACTGTCTCAAACTCAACACAGCCAAGACAGAAGTACTCATCTTCAGGAAAGGCAAGATCACCTTATAGAACAACGAATGGGCCCTACCTCCAAACCCACAGAACACTCCGGCAACCTCAGCATCATCCACTAGTCCAGGAGAGTCTCATGGTGCTTCAGGGTTCCACAGCGGTCCTCTTTCTGGAGTAACTGAGAGATAGCCTAGGACAAGTCTTGGTCAGGAAATCCCAGGAGCATTGCCAAAGGTGGATGGTATCCCTCTTTTGCTTTGTGCAAGTCCTATTGTCGCAGACACATCTCTCTTTTTCTGTCCTCTTTGATGCAGGTTGTTCAGAACTGAGGTGTGGTGTCAGGGGTGTCTCTTAAATCCTAAATCTAGGGGAGTTAGGGGTGTGGTAGCAAGTAGTCAATAGACTGATAGGACCTACAGCCATGTGGACAACAGCTAAGATTGACACATGGGTGCATGCCACATCACACCTTAACATGAGACTCATGTCAGTGGTGAGAATGCATATTGTTTGATACCAAACATGACGTATTTAGGTGGTACTATAATGAGGCGGTCAACCTCTGGTTTGCCGGATGCCAGCCCATGTTATCTTATGAACCGTCTATCGCTTAGAGTGTTCTTTAATAGTAAATGCCACTATAGAGTCATATAAGATTGCACTTACATTTCCACACTTTTGATAGAATGCACCCTGCCTCCTGGGCTTTATGAGCCCTTCCTTATGATTGACAGGCATATAACAAAGATAGTGCATTGGTTTTGCCACACATGCTGACGGTAAAGCCAAGTTTGAGCAGTTTGAACTGTTCCTGCAGTCTGCAATGGCAGGCCTGTGTTAGTAGTACTACAGATACAACAAAACGGTTATGGCCCAAGATTCACCTGCACACTGTTAGTCATAAACGTCTAAACAGTGCTCACTCTTCAGGTCAACCGTTATAAAACCTGAATTTGACAATATATACAGCTACACAAGTAGAGGAGCACAGTCCTCTGAGATATAAAGATCCGACTTCATAAGATTATATAATGCTCAAACATGTATCTTACATCCTTTACAGACACTTGTCTTATATGTGTGACAGCAAGACAAATGCATTCTGTTTTAAATGAAAACTTTCCCATCCTTTTTATTTCTTTTCTGCCTTTATTCAAACGTCTTCAAGTAGCTAGACAAAAGAGGGCGATACAACCAGAAAAACAGCCTATGTGTTTCATCCCAATTCACACAGGACTTCTTCAGGGCTGTCAAGAGACATACATTAGACAAGACTTTAGAACATCAACCAGACAAACTACAGTTAACATTCACAAGTACACATTGAAAGACAGATTACACTTTCTTACATGGTCAACAATCATCTAATTAATTCTAAGACAATTCTTTGTATTCAGATTAAAAACTCAGTGGACAGGAATGAAACACATACAATTGATAAAAACATTAGATTACACACAATACTAATGTAAGAGAGAACGTTTCCAAACACACAGATAACATATCCATATAGTGCATTGTTTCAACAGATCATTTATCTAAACACTCATTTGTACACAAATTTAATACACATATACAGTAATTTTCACAAGTATGATGACTTGAATCATAGCAGGTCGGTTTGCGAGAGTCACAGCAGTGAGAGAAGCACTCCTGCGCTTCACAACAATTGTACACGTCCGCTGTTGAAAAACACATTGCAATGAGTACAGAAGACCACCATGCTCTCCCGCTGTAAGGACCAATGGAGCAGGGAATGATGCGTCGAGTCACGGGTGCGGGAGGAGAGCTCCTGCGCTTCACTCCCGACTTTGGGATAAATAAACTTACAGTGTCTCCAAGTGACGAAGGCGAAGAGCGAGGATCTCCGGAGCCGCTGGCTCCTCGGAAGCAAGTGCAGAAACCAACCAGCAAGACAGACGCCTCCCAAGAATCAAGGAAACTCCCTCCGTGAACAGGAACACTGGCCAGGAAATGCTAAGATTGTCAAGCCCCAACCCCAGAAAGGGGTGGGGCTTTATAGAGCACCAAAACTTCAGGGCGGGGCCTGATCTTATTTCCAACAGTGTGTCCCAATGCATCCTGGGACCTGAAGTCCCTGAATGGGCGCTCTTTGTCAAGGGCTGGTGGTGACCTTCTCTTCCCAGTAGCAGCGTCATACACACAGGGGAGGTAAGCCCTAAAAGGTGATGTAGCTAACCCCTTCAACCCCTGTCTCTGGTGGGCGATCATAACACCTTCTTAGACGGCTTATTGGAGGTAAGATTAGTGAGTGGGGCCACAATGATCCTATAACCCTTCATAAACCTCCTGTAGTACCCAGTCAAGCCAATTAAGGCCCTGACTTGATTATGGGGTTTTGGAACCTCCCACTCCAGAATAGTCTGGATCTTGAGTTGGAGAGATTGGACTTGGCCTTCATCTACAAGGTGGTCCAAGTGCACAACAGAACTCTGCCCTATCTGACACTTACTGGCCTTGATAATTAGGCCTGCATGATGCAGGGCTTGTTAAACCTCCTTCAGGTGGACCAGGTGATCCCCTAGATGGAACTAAAGACAGCCATATGATTTAGATATGCTGCACTAAATATGTCCAGGCCTGAGAGAACTCAATTCACCATCCTTTGGAAGGTGTCACGTGCATTTTTTAATCCAAAAGTCATCACTTTTAATTGGGAGTGGCCTTCTGGGGTCGAAAATGATGACCTTTCCTCTGCTCCCTGGGTGAGTCCAATCTGTCAGTACCATGGTGTAAAATTATAGTACTTACAAATTTGGTTGCACCCAGCTTGTCAATCAATTCCTCTGTTTTAGTGACTGCATTTAAACCCCTGTAATGCACACAGAACCTCATTTCAGGTTTCTCCCCTTTGGAATGAAGCTCGGGGTCTGGCAATCTGTATATCTTGTTTTTGACAGGGCGTCTGCCACCAGTGTCCACACCATGGGTATTCCATGTTGACCAGGTGTCACAGAGAAGACTTCAGGAAACTGACCTAGGGCTTGCCGGCAGTCAGACTGCTGTTGTGCAGTGAAAGTGTCATATAAAACAACACCCTCAACTGACCAATCCTGTGGGGTATTTGACAGTAAGTCAGGGAGAAGTTCACTTTCCACCTCCTTACCTACATCAGTAACCATTAGCATGGTCATGTCAGCTCTGTCCTGGTGGGGGTTTAGTTGATTGACATGGAGAACTCTATGAGGGCTACTAGGTGTTCCTAAGTCTACCAAGTAAGTGACTTCCCCTTTATATTCCCAGATTGGATAGGGCCAAGTCCACTTTCCAGTCCACTTGCCCTGGAGGGCCCTGGGAGCCACACCAGATGACCTGGTTGGTCCTCAACTAGTGCTGATTTCTCATAATACCAGTGCTTGATAAGCTTCTGGCTAGCCTGTAGTTGATTAACCTTCTTCATATACTCAGCCATATGTGAACGTGAGCCCAGTACATAGTCCACTATGTCTTTCTTAGGCTCTTTGAGAGATTTCTCCCATCCTTCCCTCACTAGACTCAGAGGACCACTTACAGATTGGCCAAACAAAAGTTAAAAAGGGCTGAATACAACCCCCTTTTGTGGCACCGCTCTCTAGGCAAACAGCAGGAACGATAACAGGACATCCCATCACCCTCTGACTTTTTCAGGGAGGCCCATTATCATGCATTTCATGGTTTTGTTGAACCTGTCACCCAAACCATTTGCCTGAGGGTGATAGGAGGTGGTGAACTTGTAGCTCTCTCCACATTCATCCAACATAGCCTTAAGGTATGTAGACATGAAATTTGTGCCTCTATCAGAGACCACCTCTTTAGGAAACCCAACCCTGGGGAAGGTGCCAAGGAGGCCCTTTGCCGCTGCAAGGGCAGTGACAGTCCTGAGGGTAATTGCCTCTGGGTACCTAGTGGCATGTTCCACTACCACCAGAGCAAACCTGTTCCCAGATGCAGTTTGAGGGTCAAGGGGGCCAACAATGTCAATCTCTACCCTCTCAAAGGGGTTCACAAGCACTGGAAGTGGAGTTTAGGGAGCCTTTGGTGGTGAACCGGTCTTGCCACTGGCTTGACAGATCAAACAGGAGCAATAAAACTCCTTCACTTTATCAGACATCTAGGGCCAATAGAAATGGGAAATCAATCTGTTCTAGGTTTTGTTTTGTCCCAGGTGTCATGGGCCAAGATCAGAATGAACTCTTTGTATATTTGGGAGGCCACCTCTCTTCTGGCTTCCTCTGATTTGGGGTTCCCGGACTCAGTGTACAGTAGCCCATCTTTCCAGTAGACACTGTGTGTACCACTGACATTATGCCTTGCAGCTTGCTGCCTAAGGCCTTCAAGAATAGGGCACTGCATTTGTCCTTGGCATAGGTCCCCTCTGGAGGGTCCCCCTCCACTTAAGAGTTCTACCATGTCATGCCACATTCGACCAGCTGCAGTTCCCTCCTCATGCACCAGTGCATCTCCCTCAGGAGAACTCTCCCCCTGGTCCTGTGACCTCTTAAAAGTTGTCATGGCAGACCTCTTGCCCTTTCTCTTGCCTTTGGGAGTTTTGTCCACAATTTTAGCATTCAAGTTTCCCTGACTTTCCTGATGTGCTGTGCGTGCTCTTGTGGTAACACATACCCACGGAGGGAGGCCTAGCATTTCTGCATGAGCTTTCCTTTTTTCTTCTGCCCATGAAGAACATTCCAATCATTTCCCAACAGACACTCTAATGGGATGGCATGGGACACAACCACCTTCTTTGGGCCAGTAACCCCTCCCCAATCTAGGCTTACCAAGGCCACTGGATGGAGCTTAGTTTCATTGTCAGCATTGGCCACCTAGCGACTAACAGCAGGTGTTATTTGGTCTGGAGAAACCACTCTAGCTGCCACCACTGTGACTCTGGCACCTGTATCCCACAGAGTCTCTACCTCAGTCCCATTAATGTTAGGGCTTTGTCTATACTTCTCCAGGCTTTAGGGTAAGACAGCAAGGGCTTCAACATCCTCCCCACCCGGGGAAACAAAAGTAGCTTCAGTGTATCCACTGGCCTCTCCAGAGCACACTTCTATTTCCATTCCTATGCTAGCCAATCCTTTGGATTGCCCACCACTGGGAAACATTTTGGAGCATGTTGCATCTCCTTTCCTATGACCTGCCTGATGACAGTCATGAAAAAAGCTAGAAGTCTTTGCTAGATCCCAGTTCTTACTCTGTAACCCTTTGCCTTTGGGCTGGAAGAAGTCTCACCCTCCTGAGAAGAACTTTGGGGACCTTTAGAGAACTCCTTTTTATCTTGTATGCCGCTCACCTCTTTCCCCTGCTGGGAAGTCTGAGACCCCTTTTTGTGATCACTCCCACCATGGGTCTTCCTGGACACCCTGGTTCTGACCCATGTGTGAACTATCCTCCCCAGCTCTCTGGTAGAAGGCAACTTGGAATCCACCAATTTCTCTGTGGTACAATTAGTTCAAATGTGCTCTTTCATAAGTAAATCATACAGCCCATCATAAGTGTCCACCTCATTGCCTTTTATCCAGCCCACTAGTGCTGTGACTGAATAGTCCACAAAGTTAATCTATTTCTGTTTTTGACCTTCATTGGTATTCCTAAATTTCAATCAGTATTCCTCAGTGGTAAGTCCAAATCCATCTATCAAGGGCTCCTTAATATGCTGATGAACTCAGATACCTCCTCATTAAGGGTCAGCAGTCTATTTCTGCCTTTTACTGAGAATAACTCCCAAAGTAGAGAACCCCAGTGTTGGTGACCTTCCCTTCATAATTGGAAGGCCCTCTCAAAGACTGCAAACCACTTATCAATGTCATCACCATCACTGAACTTGGGGACAAGCCCTTTGGGGATTTTAGGGTCAAAGACGTCTTCCTTTTCCCAGGTACTGTTAGCATTGCTGCCATCATATTTCGGCCACTAGTCCATCTTGACCCTTCTTTCCTCAACGGCTAGTCTCCTTTCCTCAAGTTTGACCGTTTTCTCCTCCAGGACAAGCTCATCCTCAAGGATTCTTACCACCTTACCATTGGGAGTCTACTAGAGTGGCTCCTGTCACTTCCCTTTGGTGAAGGGAGCTGAGAAAGGGTGGAGAGTTGAAGTCTTCACGTTCTTCCCCATAATTATCAATTTGGGCTAGGGCAGCATTCTCACCCTCTTCAGGGTCTTCTTTTGAGGAATGGCCCACCCTCTCTAGCCTTTCTTTCTCATAGGAGCTGAGGGCATTTTCTAGTTCCTCTTTTTTAGCTGTAACTCTATAGCTAATGCCCCTTGCTTTGTACAGAACTCTCAGATCACTGATCCTCAATACTGGAATGACTGACGGTTTGAGAATGTTAAAAGCCTCCATTGTGCCTAACTTTTTTACTTGAAAGTTGGGACCTTTTTTTCAAATATTTAGAAAAAAAAGTTGTAAATCTTTTCCTAACTTACTAAAGCCTTATAAATGTACTGTTGGAATGGGGGTGACCCCAGGCCCTAACGATTCAATTAAAAAAACCTAATAAACATTCTGAAAAAATAATGGTTGATGTGAAAGTAACTTAACTGGATTTCTCATGCAAAATTATTTATGGCCAAGTGGTACTGTGAAACAGAAGTTCAGGATCCCCACAGCTGTAATACCAATGTGGGAAAGTGGAGTATTATGTGATATTAAGGTTAGACCTCACCATGAAAAACTATCATGATACCCCAACGATGGTCCTTAGATTCTCACATTGATAAATCCTTAGCTCAGTCCTGTTAGTGTGGCAAAGAGCAGTCAGGCTTTACTAGAGGAACATGTGTTAAGTATTTCAGAGTACCAATATCGATGATAAGTAATTGACGTGACTCAAGAGAAATCAAACACCCTCTTATAAAAAAATAGTGCATTTCTATCTTAATTATGACATCTAAATGAACGGAATAGCATACATATAATTGGAGCTAGAAATGTTTGACTCAGTATAAAATCAGTGCAGAATAATACGGTGAAACGTTATCATAGTGGTCAATGGGAAAAAACAATAGTGACAATTGATCACTTGCAGGTCGAGTTGCATGGTACGCTTGCAGAGTAAAGCTGATGCGGGTCTCAGGACCAAGCCATGACAGTCAGTATAATTTTACCTGGCCCATGGAGCCTGGGTGCAGATTTATCCTGGTGTTAAATGGGAGCAGCGGTAGAGCTCCTTTTACTTCTGAAATGGTGCTGCAGGGGAAAACAATCCAAAAATCACAACAACGGGGTGGTTGCTGATGTTGGTCAAAGGTCGTATGTAGTTCCCTCTAGAAGCAGCGTCGAGTAAAGGTGTCAGTTCCTGGACTGGCGACCAACAAGCCTTGTCAGTGGTAAGTAGAGCCCAAAGTAATTTTGACATCCTGTGGTCCCGGGGAACACAGTTGCTGCCTGTAACTTTGTGGAAGGCAAGACTACAGTTCTTACAATGCACTGGACCAACTGGATTTGGGCAATCCCCTGGAAAGCCCAATGACCAGAGATTTTTTGGATCCAGAGCGTTGTTTCATCTGCAGTGTTCAGGGGACTGGTGCCACTAATCCAGGGTAGTCTGAGGGAGGTTCAGGCTTCCACAGGGGTCTCTCTGAGATAGCCTAGGATGGGTCTCTGTCAGGCAGTTCAGGAGTGTTTTCACAGGAGCAAGGTATCCCTTTTTTGCTTTATGCAAGTCTCTTTGTCACAGACATGTGTCTCTTCTTCTAACCTCTTCAATACAGGTTGTTCAGAACTGAGGTTCTGGTGTCAAGGGTGTCTCTCAAATTATAGCTTTAGGGCAGTTATGTATGTGGGAGGATGCAGACAATGAACTGTGAGTACCTACAGCTAGCCTGCCTCTGAGATGACCACTTCTGGGGGTGTGGGTCACCATTCTACTCAGAATCCTCCATTCTGCCAATTCTAAAAATAGTAGAACCATTCTTTCAATGTACAGCCAGGCTGCCCACCCTGCAGGTGTGGCTAGCCTTCTGGGGGTTTACGGCTTCTTGACTAACTAATTTCCTGCCTGCCCGGGTGCAAATGTGCCTGGGGTAATGAGACAGCTGTTTAGTTATCTGGGAGTCAACCCTGATGCATATCAGAGGTAATGCAGCCTTTGATGCTCACCGCCTTGATATGTTACTTCACTAGCCTGTCTGGGAGGGAGGAGGTATGACATCTTTCCTGCCCAGGCCTTTGTTCCTGACTCCTGGGAGTGATCACACTGCCTGGCAGGAGGTCATAATCCTGTTTTAGTGGCAGCAAGCGCAGGAAGCAATGGCTTGCCCGCCAAAGTCAAGGGAAGCAGCGGCAACCAGGTGGGCAACCTCTAAGATAGCCACTTGGGTGCATGCCATATCACCCTCAACACAAGATTCATGTCAGGGGTGAGAAGCATGTTGTTTGATACCAAACATGACATATTTAGGCAGTACCATAATGGAGCTGCCAACCTCTGATTTGCCGCCTGGGTGCTAGCCCATGTTATCCTGAGGACTGTCTATCACTTCTAGTGTCCTTTAATTGTAAAGGGCACTATAGGGTAATATAAGCTTGCACTTACATCTCCACACCTTTGAAATAATGAACCCTGCCTCCTGGAATTAAGGAGCCCTTCCTTAGGGGTGAATAGCATATATTAAAGATAGTGCATTGACTTTGACACACATGGCAAGGGTAAAGTCGAGTTCAAGCAGTTTGCACTACTCTTGCAGTCTACAATGGCAGGCCTGCTGTCAGTAGGTTGTTTGGGTCACTCATGGTGGCACAAACAGTGCTGCAAGCCCTGGGGACCCCTTTACCACCCATTCCCTGGTTACCACTGGTACCATATACTGGGGTCTTATAAGAGGGGTAAAGTCCTTGTCAAATGGGAGTGCCAATTCACACATAACAGTTTTAGGGAGAGAGCACTGGCATTGGAGTCTGGGCAGCAGACTCCAATGCACTATCAGAGTCATAACCATCAGCACTGGAGCAAAAAGTGGAGGGTGACCACGCAAAAGTGCACTTTCCTACATAGGTCAATATGTATCATTATGTATGACAAAAGCCAAGCTTGTTCCTTTGTAGGATTTGAGCAACTATGAAGACATTTCAGTTTACTCCAGCATATCTTTTTGAAAGATGTTGAACTATATACAGAGGTACTGAGTTTCGATGCATCACTTATGTTACTAAAAAGGTGAAAACTAAAAATAAGTTCTTATGTGCAAGAAAATTGGGCCTGTCCTATGGTAGGCCTCACTCATCCTTCCAGTCCTCATGTGTGTTGACTATTTATATTGAAGCACATTATTGCTTAGGCAGACATGCATGCCTCAGAATTCAGGGATTCCAAATAGCAAAGTGCTCAAAAGAAAAGAAAAGTAAGCATCCATACCAGGTAGGGCACATACCTTACTCCCACCAGTCACCACTCCGTCCTGTTATTGTTAATATATGTAGCCAGTCTCTTGGATTTCCGTCCCATAATGAAGGAAAATCAGAAGAGTTTATAAACATGTGAGTTGATGCTTGGGCGTTGCAATAAAGTTCACAATAAAACACATTATAACACATAAAACAATCCCATGCAAATTAAAATCCATTGTCATTCAAATGCATTGCAAAAGTGCAAAAGAGGAAAGTGCATAAGCAAAAGGAGTCTTAAAGTGCTTGTGCCTGCCATTATATGCCCACCCTGTACATGCTGCCCTCATCAGTTTATCGGTTAATGCAAAGCAGCCCCCTGCTGAGATGTCCTAGGGATCTGAACGGCACCCATACCTTGTAACAGCAAAACCGAGTGCGGGTTCAAGTGCAAGTACTTTTGATGATCTCCTCTCTTACCCTTCGCTTCCATGGATGATAGCGTTTTAAAACAGACAGTATCCCCAGCCTGTATTTCAGGAACTGTTCCTTAGTCCGGTTGCTGTAGAGTTTTCGCAAGTAACACTGTGGTTGGAACTTAGTGTAGCCGCAGAGTGTCGTCCATCAGTGGCTACATTTAGATAGGCTGGCTTTATCCTCTACAGTTGATAACGTCTGAGTACAAGATTTTGTCTGGTTTTTAAACTCTGAGTGGCTAAGAGATAGATAATAGGCAACAGACAAACCAAGGGTATATAAGGCTTGAGGCAAATAATCTTGTGCAGGGGAGGTAGGCCTCCATTTCATTTCGGACCAGAGATGTTATCCCAGAGAACCATCCGAAGCAAGTTTTAGACTGTGGTAGCAGTTCATGAAACCCACTTTCCATGGCAATGATTGTTTGGTTATAACAAACTTCAATCTGATTTGGCCCATTGATGTATATGCTGGCAATTGGAAAATTGACCTATACGCTTTAAGTATTATTTTATCCTGAGTGGCACTGTCCCATCCCCTCAGGCTCTCACTTCCATAGCACAGTGGTAGAAGAACCTTTGCTAGAGCTACCTGGAAGGACTGGCATATGCGTTGGGCCTTTCAGCTTGTTGGAAAGGGTCCTCAGGCCAAATACTGGGGTGTTGCCTTTCCTTCTTATGTCCTCAAGTTGGTCGCTAAACCTTCCATTTGAATTGAAGAAAACCCCAAGGTACTTAAACCTTTTATCTGACTTAATTTTTTTACTGCCCCGGAACCACGAGTGCTTCAGCGGTCTTTTCCCTTGCACTATAAGTATCTTGTTTTTTCCTATGGATAGTCAGACCATTGTTCACTAAGTTGCAGCTACTTCTGGATACAACTTTGGTGAAGCATGTTTGATTTAGCGGCATCATGATGTTCACCTCCGCCCAGTGCTGTAGTTCTCCAAGATTACTCCTGCAAAGTATTTTGCATCATTGTCTATTAGGGCTCCAAGCAGTAGTTCTCTGGGTCCCCTTTGTCCCCTCTCTTAAAAACCGGTGAAATAATTGAATCATGCCATGAGCGTGCAATGCAATGTTACTGGACGATAAAATTGAATTGCGGAGGTATTGAGCTGCACAGAAGGGAGGGTCGTCCTTATAGATTGCTGGAGGGATTCTATTCAGGCGCCGTATCTCTTCTCGGTGTCCCTTGATTTGCCTCTGGATGGCACTTGTAATGGTAGTGAAAACAGATCCATTTAAATCCTGACAGATGTCGTTTAGTGCTTGATAAGAACTTTCCATGGGTGAATTTCCAAAGCCAGCTCCATCCATGCCCTTTACCACAGTGTGCCCCAGAAACGTATTACTACACCCAGGTGGTTTTTGTGCCACCTCGGTTTGTGGGGCCGGCATGAACTTGGGTGGCTCTGTGTTGTCAATGTTATTACTTATATGTTCCACCTGCTCCCGATTAAAATAGCTGATCAGAAAGCAAAACTAAGCTACCTCTAAGATATTCGAAGCTGCCTTTCATGGGAGAGCACTGCTAATTCCATTCACAGTACGCCAGAAATTAGCAGAGTTGTTTTTCCTTATATCATACAGCAATGTTGCCCAAAAAGAATCACAACCCTCCATTTGAACCACCCATTTTGCTCTTTTAAGTTCTTTCCTCTCATTCCTGAGATATTCAAGGATCTCTGGGCCCTCTGGAGTTCTTTTAAGAGCCCGCAAGAGTAGACTCGCTTTCTTTTTGGCTGTCCTAATCAGGGGATTACACCCCCAAGCATGATGAGAAAGGCCCTTGTAATAATTGTTCTTTCTGTTGGCCAGGGTTGGTTTAGTATGTTGATCCACAAAAATTGCGGTGAACCTTTCCCTGTTAGTTAAGGGATTTTCTCCCACCGTCTGCGTGGCCATCACTAATTGCTTAGCAACATACACTACTTTTAGGAGGGAGGCAGCAGTACATCTGATGCATTTGAGATTGATTGTATAGCTTATGATTTCTTGGTCGGAAGCAGGTCCGTGATCTTCAATATCTATTTCCAGACTTATCTAATGCAGTGGATGGTCACTTTACGATCTCTCACCGAAACCAAAAGCAGTGACAAACTGCAGCAAAGGGAGACTAAGGACAGTGTAGTCTTTCGAATGACTTTATTCGATGTAAAAAAACCATCATAAAAGCATAAAACCAGTTAGAAAGGCTCTTCATTATTTACACACTCTGTACAGTATAATAAACTAATGGCCACTTTCCCCAATGTAGCCATACTATACATTCGGTGAAAGATATGACATACATGATAAAAGTAATACAATGGACAAATTACAATACATTAAAACCCAGCCACATCAGCTGATAATAAAATGAGGTTAGCTCACGGCAGACTTATTTATCGATTATTTCATATTGATAAGTTTTTGTCTTATCCTCCATGCATTTCCAAGAAACTTTGCTGTACCACAGATTACGCTGGAGATTAGTGTCTCGTATGTTAAAATACACAGGGCCACCCTATAGGATGAACAACCCAGATTGATACAGACTGGTTTTAACCACCTTGACCTCACTTGGCTATATGCCCTACAAGCAAACATAAAATGTGCAATGGATTCCGTAGGGGAAGCACAGCCCGGCCAGCCCATATCGTTTTCCTTCTGGTCACTCCAGCCTCTTTGAAAATCACGGAGAGGAAGTGTGCCATACCTAAATTTTAGGTAAAGCACCCTGTCTCCCAGGAACTCAATGAGGTCCAGGAAAGGTTCCAATCTGGGGACAGGTTTAACATCTAGAAATCTCTCAGACAAAATACCGTTCTGGTTCTTACTAGCAGTAGCAGAAACCCAGTCCCAGTACAGCTTTTTTACTAGATGTTTAGGCGGAGGCATCTGGCTCTCCCATGCCCAGTCAAGACCGATTGCACCCACCAGTTTTTTCAAATTGGACACCCAGCCAATTTTGTAGCCTGCACCCAGATGTAACAATTCAGTTAGGCCAGAGGCATAGTGGCTTAAGTCAGAGGACCTCCTAAGCCGGGTCCAGTACAGCAGGGGGCGCAGCCTTGCCACTTCGTTTATTGGGTGTCTCCCAAGATCGTAGCGGAGCGGGACTAGGGGGGTCGACGGAGGGAGCGAGACTAAATCTCTATAGACATTATTCTCAGATCTTACTAGCTCAGCAAGATTTTCGAATACCCACAGTTCCGCCCCATAGAGACACGCAGGTAGGGCCTTGCCCTCATATACTTTAATAGCTGGAGCTACGGGTCGGCTATAGGAAAGTCTCTGATGCCTAGCTATGGCCCCTGAAATCCGTTTATGATTTAAAAGCATTTTTATCAAATGGGGAGACCACTTCATTTTGTTATTCACCCTTACTCCTAGATAGTCAAATGCCTCCACAAGCTCCAAAGGACAATCGTTCAGCTTGATGTTATTCCTGAAGCTTTTTGATGGTGCCAGAGCCATTAACTTGGTTTTGGATGTATTAATTACCAGGCCTCTGGCTTCACAGAACTTGGTGAATCGATCAAGGAGTTTCTGCAAGCCCATAGGGCTTTTTGAAATCAGGAGGGTATCATCCGCAAAAAGTAAAGTCGGTGTTTTTTCCCCACACAGGGTTGGGGCATCGGCCATGTCCTCTCTCAAATGGTCCGCCACCCCATTTATATAGAGAGAGAACAGGGTCGGCGCCAATACACAACCCTGGCGGACCCCTCTCTGGACTGCTATTTTCTCAGTCAGCTGTCCCTGGCCGCCCCACCTCACTCTAGCAAAATTATCTTCATGGAGGCGTTTAACAAGATTCAAGATCAGGGGAGGGATTCCAAGGTCTAGCAAAATCTGCCATAACTTGGAGCGGGGGACCAGGTCAAAAGCTGTTTTTAAGTCAATAAATGCCAAGTACAGGCTACCCTTCTCGATAGTTACAGTTTCCAGTAGATCAGGCAAAGTCTAAATACCTGGTCCATTGTTCCAACGCCACATCTAAACCCTGCCTGGAAATGGGACAGCACACCCTCCTCATCAATCCATTCTTTCATCCTCAATAAGAGGACCCTGCCAACCACTTTTTGGGCAACATCAATTAAACTAATTGGTCTGTAGTTGGCAGGGTCCTCTCTATCCCCCTTCTTAAAGATAGTCACCACCTCCGCCCCTTTCCAGGAATCTGGTACAGGGTGGCCATTCGCTATAAGATTTAGAGATCTACAAATAAATTGGGCCCAAAGATCTTTTTCATGGAGCATAAGGTCTCCTCGGAGGCCATCAGGTCCAGCTGCTTTACCGGGCACAATCAAAGCAATGGCTGCTTGTACCTCATTGAGCCCAAACTAATCTCCCTCAAGTGGGGGTACAATTGGCTCTTGATCACTCCCTTGCTCCGATGGTACGAGCCCTTCGCCACCCATGTACAGTTTCCGGAAATGGTCATACCATTCTCGCCCTGCTATATGATTCGGTATTCGGTCAGCCCCCCTCCTCGTGCTGACGTTGATGAGGTCCCAAAATAGAGTTGCGTCATTCAGCTGGGCGGCGGATTTAAGTTCTTTCCAGTGGGTTTCTTCCCAAACTCGTTTTGCTATGTCGATGGACCTGTAGTACGATTTCCTTGCGGTGACAATATTTATCTGGACCTTGGATTTTAAAGCTCTCGATAGGTCCTGTCTCCTATTCCTGCAATCATCAGAGTACCATAGGTTTTCGGTCTTTGGGGGAAATCGCTTACGGCCCCCTTTGTCGTTAGGCTGGAAAAACTCACCCACCTTATCCACAGTTGAAAGATATATTTCTTTAAGCTTTGAAGAATGAACAGGAATAGGGGGAGTATCGGGAACACCGTTAAAGCATTACAATACTGGCATCCATAATCTTCCTCATGCCGTCCAAAGACAATTCTCGTTCGGCAACCTTTGGCCATTTAAGGCGCCGATTACAGTTAGAGGGCACAATTTCTCTCAGACAGGGCCTCCTGGTGCTAATTTACTCAGTTTGTGTAAGGTCTGAATTGCGTAAAAATTGCATGGACAGGGGGTTGTGATCGCTTTCACATCTTGAGGTAACTTCCATGTCGATGAGATCGACCCATGACCCGACGTCCAGCAAGATATAGTCGATGCGCGAAGGCACCCTGGTTCTAGTAAAAGTTGGGGCTCCCATGGGATCTGATTTTGTTCTACCATTAGTTGCCCTCAAATTATGCTCTGAAATCAGAGCATTAATTTGGATGGCTCTTTGGGACCATTTCTTTAATGGAGGGAGGCTAAGGCGGGGAATTTCCCACTTAGTATCTAGATCCCCAGTGCCCTGGACATCCTCATCACAAAGTGGCTCAAAAGTACAATTAAAATCTCCTGCGACAATGATGCCCGCTGCAGAAGTAATCGCCGTAAGCTCAGAGTCCAGGAACGATATAATGGGGCTTACTTGGCCTCCCGGGGTCCCTCTGGCATAGATATTAAAAATTTCTAAGCCTCCTTTTAAATCTGACCCACCTATAGAGATACGGAGAATGTCCTGAGAGGGGGTTACATGGTTTTTAACTAACCAGTTCAAGTGGATATTAACCCAAACAAGGAGCCCCCCTGATGGCCTACCTCTGGGTGAGCTAATCGCTGGGATGTGGAAGGTGGAATAGCCTGACCTATAAAGGGGAACTACGCTCCATGTCTCCTGGAATAAAATAATATCGAATTTATTGATAAAGTCACTCCAAAGTGGGTCAGCAAGATTCTTTTCCAAACCCGCAATGTTCCACGATAAAAAATGAATTAGCCTTGTGTTTTTTTGGGAGATATCACTGTTTACACCCAACACCCCATTTAGGTGGGTGGCTCCACTAATTAATTGGGTCAGATCAGAATTGTCGATACAGACCCCCTCCCAGTCCAGAGGCAAGGGATATCCTGGTGCGCTATATTCCACTGGGTATTGTCGTTCAGGGAGAGATAGGCAATTATTCGCTAGTCAGTCGACCTGTCTAAGCCCTGAATCGTTACCCTCCTGCAATTGTGGCCAAGAGGGAGAGGAACAGATCTGGATCGAAGAGTACTCCGGTGGGGATGTCCTAAGCTCTAGCAAAAATAAATTTTCTGCCAGAGAGGGATCCTTAAATTCGACAGTGTAGTCGATCAGGGATGCCCCAGTTTTGGATAGATATTAAAGCCCTGGCGGTTTGTCTGGAGCTAGATGACTGTTTAGCACTCTGAGACTGAGATGTTCTAAGTTGCCTTGTAACATCTGTCATCTTTTGTTTTCTTTATGCCAATGAGATTTTTCTTGATTAGCGCACCATCCAGAATTTGTCTTGGGCCTCTATGACTTCATTTAAGGAGGGTGTGCTAATTAACCACATGTTGAAATCAGTGACAATGAGTTATTTTTCTAGCCTCTCCCTCTTTTGCCCCAATATCAGGACTATCAGTTTGTTTGTTAGCTCTGTCCTTGACCTTTTGCTTCGATGGAAATAAACATTTACCACTTTAACTGTCTTAACAGAGCCTACTGAAGTTCTGAGAACCATGTCTACCACTTATAGGTAATTCTTATTGCTTCCCCACGCATTCAATTGCACTAGCCGTCAATATGTACATTGCAAGTCCTCCCTTACAATGCCCGTGTTTGCGAGCTTTGATTGTGGGGACAAATAAATTGACGAAGTCCTCCAGAGGGATTGTCCCCTGTGATTAAATATCTTGTAAAAGCACAACCTGAAATGATCAGAGGTATTGAAGGGGTTCCGGGTCGTACAGTTTACTGGCCGTACAGTTTACTGGCCAGTCTGTTAATATGCCAGGAGAATATTCTTAGCAACCTATCTGTCTGATCGTCTAAGTGGGTATTTTTTCATCTTAATAGTCTGGTCGTATTCAGGGCCCCTGAAAGCCACTCCTAATCTGCTTCAACCTTGATGGATGAAACAGCCTTTTCAGAAAACTCTTTAGTATGTTGTGCTGGAGGACCTGGGGATTTGATCAGCACATTTCTCACAACAGAAAATACATTTTTAGATTGGCTTAGTATTTCCCCATCCTTCCCTGTGGCCTCAAGAGCATTCTGATATTACGTACTCATAGCGGAGTGATTATGATTCCCACAATTTTTAAAAGTTTCTGTCTCTTTCAGTACCTTTGGGCCTTTCCTTTATTAAATCAATTCTATGATAAGAGGTTATTTTAATTCACTTTTTCATGAATAGATCCATGCAAAGCTCTTTGGATCACCTCCTGGTGGAGGCACAAAAAAGACCCAATGATGATGCTACCAACCATGATTACACCGATGGTAAAACACATACCAATTGTGGAAAATGGTTGTTGAGGGTCCCACAGATGTTTCATCAAGATCCCTCCAGGCCCAGATGCCCCACTCCACTTTTGATTGTATTGCTTTATGACTAGAAGCTGAGTGGGACCACGAGATGCCTCTACTTCCCTCCCTTGATAAGCTATAGTTTCATTTGGGGGCAGTGTCTCACCCACAAGGTTGACATTCCTGTGCTGGAATGACTGCCTGCACAGGGTTCCTTCTCATTAGCCGAGGCCACTGTTTTATCAGACAGTTGTCATCTCATTTCTTCCTCCTTTAATTGGTTTATTAGGTGAGACAGATCATCCCCTTCCAACAGCGAGCTGAATGAGTGTGTTGAGGAGTATTTCACAGTTGTTGTTGGCCCCAGTGGTTTGATATCAATCCTCAGCTCTGATGCCAATTGCAGCTCCTGATGCGAGGAACTAAAGTTAAAACTTGGGCATCTTGTAAAGGTCACCACCTCACATTCGCCGGAGTTGTCAGCTTTGTACATGCTGATAAGGGGCCTTTGTTTAGCAACTGGACCCTCTCGCTCGCTCAAGTCTGTTTCCAGAATGCGTCGCCTGTGATGAAGTCCTGTGATGAAATCTTTATTTGATTGCTTATCCAAAGTAAAGTCCGGTTCCCCCCTTGATCCGGTTCCGGTAAATATCTTGCGTCAGCTCTCTCAGGACTCTTTGTCTATTATCCAGAACTTGCTAAATGCCTCACTCCAAGAATCAACGGTTCCCGAGGACTGGAAACGGGCGATGGTGGTACCTCTTCTTAAAAAACCCACAGCTGACCCCAAAATTCTAGCGAACTATCGTCCTATTTCCCGGCTTCCTATGTTCTCTAAAATCCTTGAGAGGCATGTTAACCTCCATCTTTCGTCACATATTGAATCCTCTGGATTTCTTCATCACTCTCAATCGGGTTTCCGTTCTCACTTTTCAACCGAGACCACGTTATTAGGAGTAATTGAGAACCTACGCTTGTTACTCGACCGAGGAGAAACGGCTGCACTTATCCTTTTGGATTTAAGCGCCGCGTTTGATACCGTGTCGCACCCAATTCTATTGAAGGCACTTAGGTCAGCAGGGGTAGTTGGTTCAGCCTGGTCTTGGTTGGCTTCTTTTTTGCAACACCGTTCCTTTCAAATCTTTTCGTCCACTGCTTCCTCATCCATTCGCCTATCTGCATATGGAGTTCCCCAGGGGTCCTCACTCAGCCCTCTGTTATTTAACATCTACGTAAGTCCTTTGGCTGATATTGTGGAGGCCTCTGGCTTAGTTCTTTACTCATATGCAGATGATACCCAGATCATTTTTTCACTCTCAGCTGAAGCGGAAAGCTCTCCCTCCTCGCTTCAGCATGGTCTGGGTAAGGTGGCTGAGTGGATGCAGACTAATCTGCTAAAACTGAATGGTGAAAAAACCGAGGTCTTAATCTTCGGTAAGAACACTTACCTTTGGGGTCCCAGACATTGGCCTCCTATAATGGGCTCTCTTCCCCAGCCTGTGAAGCAGGTGCGGAACCTTGGTTTTATAATGGACGATTCACTCTCTATGCGGCAACAAGTGGTGAGTGTCACAGCCACTTGTTTCACCATATTGAGATGGCTACGCAAGATTCTTTGGATGCTCCCTGACTACACCAAGCGTATGGTTGTCCAGGCGTTAATAACATCACGCCTGGACTATGGAAATGTGCTGTACTTTGGGGGTTGCCAGGAGACTTTGCGGAAACTTTAGCTGGTTCAAAACTCTGCAGCTCGTCTCCTGTGTAAAATCCCCCGTAGGACTAGTGTCTCCCCTTTTCTTCATGATCTACACTGGCTTCGTATAGACAAGCGCATCGAACACAAGACGCTGTGCACAATGTTCAAGATTAAACATCAGACTGCTCCTGCATACTTGCAATCTCTTGTCCATCCTTATGTCCCTGTCCGCTCGCTTAGATCTGCATCACAGGGCAATTTTCATGTTCCTCGTTTTAGGCTGTCTAGAATGGGAGGTCGTTCTTTCTCATGTCTCGCTCCTAGGCTGTGGAACTCACTTCCTCTGTCTTTGAAGCTGGAACCTCATTACTTGAACTTTCGTAAGAATTTGAAAACCTGGTTATTTTCCCGCAAATAAACTTCAGCCACAGTGATCCCCTTATTGCCTGGTCATCGGCGGCGCCGGGAGACCCCATTGTGGGTAGCTGCGCGCCTAAGAAATCAATTAATAATAATAATAATAATAAGTGGATAACTATCTTGACTTTTTGTATACTACCATTGTGGGACTTAAAGTAATAGGTAGACCCTTCATACTGGTGTTACTAGAATGTATTTCTGACCCTGTATCCTTCAATTAATTGAAAGATGTCATGATTTTTATTGAGAAAGCCCTGAATTATGCCGTCAGGTACACCTGGAAACATCTTGGAACATATTTGTTGGAGACTGCTGGGATGTTACTGGAACTAATGTTGAGGCCGTTCCTGACTGTTCGGGCAGATCAGGTAGTGTTTTTAGTTCCTGGGCCCAGGAAGCCCCCCTGGGCAGTGGTAAGCTCACCTTGCTATGCTCCAACGAATATGCCACTTCAGTGGCAAGGCTGATTGGGGCGAATTGGGGCAGGTTGATGCGAGACAAGCACAAGCCACACCGGACTACTGCCGGCCACTTCCGCACCATCCAGAAATAATACCATGCCACCTAGGGAATCACCAGAATCACCGTCCACAGCAGTCAACAGCACCCCACCTGCTGGGATTTAGAAGAAAACATAATGGCTCAAACAGCAGGCAGGCAATTGTAGGAGAAAGCAACCAATGACAAATAAGTAGGTGGGTGATTAATTGTAGCCCATTGTGGTGGCCAAAGGTGGGCTTATTGTGCTGCCATCCATTTTGTCTTTCCGGCTTGCTCATTAACTCATTTGCTGGCTCTTTTGCTTCTTTGACCATGTCTCACTTGACTGCCGCTGCCTTGTAGCATCTCCTGTTGCACAGTAGAGCACTGCTCTACTCTCTGCTACACAAGCAGCCACTGCACCGCTGAGCCCAGGTTTTGGCTCCTTCACGGTTCCCCACATCTTGCCGCAGTGGACACAGCCACACATTAATCAATCATTTGCACTCAGAGCCTTGGTAAATCTGGACAGCCCTCAGTGAAACAAAGAATCAATCCTGATCAGTTGGTCATCATTGTTGCAACGGGACGGCAGCGTCGACACAGGACTCACACCTGGCTTCACATTGCAGATTGGAATTTCCCAGTGCTTTTACAAAAAATTATTTCAAACTTCCCTAACAGGCGGCAAGAGCACGCATGATCGAACCACTTGGATTGTTCGTTCTCAATGATGACCAACTGATCAGGATTGAGTCTGTGTTTCACTGAGGGCTGTCATCCCCTACTCCTCCAAACCTGTCCTGATGAAGACCTGCCTTGACTTCTTAATTGAGCATAGATTGGGTTGAAACGTCTATGATCCCCTATGGTCCAGATTTACCAAGGCTCTGAGTGCAAGTGATTGATTAATTTATATAAAGCAACAGAGTATTTGTGATTGTCATAATATTCTGGCCTTCTTTTCCCTTGTACATATTTTATTCACCTTGTATATAATATATGCACCAAGTTCTATCACTGAGCACCAATGTCACTTTAGCACACACCACCGTAAGCTTCACCTAGTGTTGACAGCCCTGTTTTACAAATGTGTGAGTATATATAAATGCTGTAATTTATATAAAACTCCATAATACTCACCAATTTGCGTTAGTGTTTTTTGCTATGTGTTCCATGTTTCTAAACATCTCGGATATCATTGTTTGAAGATTGTATAAAATACCATATAAGAAATAATTGCTTACAAAAGAAATAATTTGTACGCCCGACAAAACCATTGTTTTTGTTTATATGACTCGAAATGTTTTCAGCTCTGTCCTGGCACACAACACCCTTTTTGAGAGGTTCACCCATTCCCAGGAAAATGTTTGAAATAGTTTGTGCCATCTAGAACTTTATGCTCCACCAGCACCTTTAAGCTCATAGTTCATTGCTTTATAAACAAGCATTGGCATAGCCAATAGGTCTCGCCTTTGGAACCTTATAAGTGTTTAACCATGCAACAGTTGATGTTGTTGCACCACGAATAGTGTGCAGCATAAGTAAATACTTATAAGGTCCCAAAAGCGAGACCTATTGGCTAATCCAATGCTTGTTCAATATGTACGTGGCTTCACTTGAACAACTGGTTAGATCATTTAGTTTCATGTTGATGACTCAGGGTCACGATAAACAGGTTATTGAGCAGCGTGATGGTCTGCTGCAGATACAAGCCTACTTCTAGTGGTATATACGGGCATTGGCAGACTGGAAGAAAATGAATTCCCTGAAACTTAACATTGTGAAGAGCAGTTGCTGTTGGTGATTGCCTACAAATTATTTTAGACAAATTAGTGGTAGCCTGATGAGTGAGGCCAGCAAGTATCACTAGTACAAAACAGCCCTAGTTAGCACATTAAACACAGAACTTGTTGGCGTTGCCAATGCTGGTTTGTTTCTAGCTAGAAAAACAATTGGTCCTTCAAAAAGGATAAAGTGAACAATAAATATAGACCAGAATTGGTTCTATATTAATACAAATGTCCAGCCGTACATGTAAATTTAATGATAAACATAATTAATGAATATACAACCGACAATTTAGAATGGGCCACAGTCCTGTGAACCTTCAACAAACGAAACAATTAGGGACAAACACAGTTATTCAGAAGAAAAGCATTTTTTCAGGCTAACCAAACAAGCTTATCGCCGATAACAATGAAAGGGCAAGCTTTGAAGAAAGTTAACAGTCATGCACAATTCTTAACACATGTGTTTAACATGCATGCTGTACAACATGTTGTACAGCATTGTTTCGTTTGTTGAAGGTTCACAGGACTGTGGCCCATTCTAAATTGTCGGTTGTATATTCATTAATTATGTTTATCATTACATTTACAAGTCCGGCTGGACATTTGTATTAATATAGAACCGATTCTGGTCTATATTTATTGTTCACTTTATCCTTTTTGAAGGACCAATTGTTTTTCTAAATAGTAACTACCCTAGGTCCTTCTCATCCTATGGGTTTCCCCTTGTTTTTAATCAATATGGTTTGTTTCTAGCAGCACAAGCCTGGAATAGTCTATGGGCGAGCCTGCACATACAAAAGAATCAACCCCCGTTTTGGACGTATGCCTCTTTATGACACGCAACGATATTTTGACAGTTTAGTGATCGTGTTAATCTTTACAACAACAAGGCACCCATGGGTGATCAATGTGTTGAATGAAGATGGTCTTTCATTCGTTGAAGACTAGGCTATCTTGGACGGAGCATTGAAGACTATGATGAAAAATAAGAACTGAGTCCTAGAGTTGAACAGCTGGAGAAAAACGACGAGGGGAGTGGTAACGACAAGAGCAACAAAGAGAGTGCAGCTCACATGTATGAGGTGCATCAATGTCAAAACACATGCTTGTGTTCTTGATCAACTGGGTTGTCACTTAACTGTTTGTTCTAGACTGTCCCTCTTGAGACTGGGCCAAGACCAATCTGCACATGTTGGTTCTATTCACTAATGGCTACTAGTCAAGCACAAGTCAACCATGAGCGGTCTCCAAATATTAATGTATTCGTCTTTTAAACTATTCACTTGTTCCATCAAATCTGTCAACTTGACTTTTTAGTGTAAAGATTCTATTCATTTCCAGCAATTTTTGGAAGTGCAATGAGAAAATGTAAAATGTAGTCCTCCATGTGCCCCAATGCATTTTGGTTGTGCTCTTCATCAGGGGTCTTGAGTTGAGTACAAGACAAAGCATCTCTGCCATGTCAGGAAAGTCTTGTGCACTGATTTGGCAAGGTCTGTCTAAATTATTTGATGGTACAAATGAATAGTTAACAGAACAATACATAACAGTTGTGTAAACTAGTGCGCACCAGGAGGCGCAGGTTAAAACCGACTTATGCTTTAGGAGTTGCATATACGATACGAGGCTGAAATGATCTATTCCTGTCTACACAGTCAAACTGACAAACATCCAAACTTTTACCCCATGAAGGATTGTGTAGTCACAAGAGAATTTCTCGACTTTTTACCAATTGGTAAGGCCCATGTAACCTAAGATTATAGAATGTGCACAGTGTGCAAGTGGTAGGAATGACTCCAGCATTCCCACTCAATCCTTTTTCTGTTTTCCAAGGAAAGGAGGCTTAAGACAATTCCTCAAAACTGCAACATATTGCCATGTCGGACACGCCATTCATAAAAGTTACAGGGAAATTATTACAATTGTGGTCTCCATTGGAGGTTTCATCTGCCCCATTGTAAGCAGTAAGGTCTACAAGATCGAAGGGATGAGTTACTGCATACCTAAAATGCGGGTGTACTATTTACTGTAAGTACTTTAAAAGTGATTGAACGATTTAGGGAGGTGTTCAGCTGTTTTGGGCTTGAACCTCAACATTCAGCACAGGTGGTGACAGCTACCAGGAGAAAACAGCCGCCCTGCTTCGTGAAAACGAGTTCCAGTAAAAAACAGTTTTTATACTTCATTTTTTGCATACATTAAGCTCGCAGAACGTATTGCTGACTTTCCAACCAGAAAAAAAACATTTTTAGTTAGCACCAACAGGGGATCTTGAAAAAAAATAAAAATTTACAAATTTGAGAACAGAAAAAGGTCGATAATCGATGCTGCTAAATTAGATAATAAGAAAAAGCAGCGCCACCTTATGTGACATTTCAGGTCAATGAAACATTGCGAAGCAACTAAGACAAAAGTATCATGGATAAATCAACATTTTATTTGTTTCCAAAGCACAGGCCACCACCTCAAAGGACAACAGTATAATGAAAAACATTCTTATTTCCAAGAGGAAAGCATCTGAGGCCCAAGAATAGGACTGCTGCCATAGCTATCTAGTTGAAAGATGCAGGTGCGTCGCACAGAAGATGAGATAAACGGCGGCGCTGTGTCAGTCTCCTGAAATAATCCCATGATGTCATTGTGCAGCATGTGCAATGCATTAAGGGACCACTACTATCGCAGCCTTGTATTCACGCAATCTCGGGAGTCTTATATGACTCTTGCTCGGGATTCTATTCCAAGAACATCTCTGATGTCACCTGACAGTCATGGCTCCACGCTACTTTTAGAAGGCCAACTAAAAGCGAACACCCCATGATTGAGCACATCTGCGCGTAAGAAACCTTCTGCAAGGAGGTTATCTGTATCTAGACATGACCTGACCCAGCACCACCCTGTCAATGCAGCACGCCAAGGTTTGAGGCAGACAGTGTGTGCTGCGTGCCAGCGCTTCGAAATGTAAATGATGTGGGCGAGCACTGCCATCCTCAGTCAGTGGTAAACAAGACAGCTCCACCCTGGCTACGTCACTGTGTTGAGTGGGCATTACAAAGTGCATCCACGGCATGAACATAGGGTTAAATGGAGGGGGGGGGGATAAAAGGAGATATAAAAATAAAAAGATACATCAACTTTCCGGTAAAAAAAAAAAACAGGTACACTGTGTTCCAAACACGTGACCATGCTCATACAACAACCAAAAGCACAAGTGAATGTCCCAGGTTGAAGTACACATCAGTTTACAAGCAAGCAAAATGTACTTGGTGATGTCACAAATATCATTGCTTTGCTGTAGACCGAAACAGTATTTTCATGATAATGTCAGCCAGGGAATAACAAAACGATCTGTAGTTCTGCAAGGAATGTGACTGCTGTAAAGGCTGAAGGACGTAACATTCAAGGGACTCCACTTAAACGGGAACACTGCCTTTAGGAAGCAATAACAAGCGCGCGCACCTCGCGTGGCAGCAGAGAGAGGGGATAGAGGAGGGAGCCTGGGCCTGTTTCCCTTGCGGGAGCGAGCGAGTTAATTACAAACATATGGTTTGTAAGGTCGCTCCCGCAAGGGAATTGCCAGACGTGCACGCATTTTTGCCCGCAAAGCTGTGCCGATGGCTAAAGGTGTTTTTGCTACAGCGCATGCGCGCTGCGTAGGCGAGACCTAAAAAGCAATCTTAGATGGCAGGGCCATTTCCAACTTCCTTCTTTTATTCTGGAATTCCTTTCCTTTTTAACCTTAGAGTTTCATAAATAAGACTATACTAAGCTTTAAAAAAGACAACTTTTCTCCTCCCCAAATACTTGAGCTTGAATAATGGAAAGGCATTGACAGTTTTCTAGGTCCTAGAAGCACTCTGGATTTGCACTTTACAAACAACCATTAGCACAATATCACATATGCAGCATTGCATGTTTTGCTTTTTCTTTCCTTACCCACTGAATCATGTCTAACAGAACATGGCCGGCCTGGACAATGAACAGATTTACAAGTAGCATTATCTGCATGCCTTCAAAGTACAGAAATCCCCCCCCCCCTCGTGACGTCATTGAGACACGGATTTAGAACAGCTGACTTAATGGATGTCTTCAAGGCGTACGTCAAGGTGTATGTTATCCTTTTTTAGGTCTCGCCTAGCGACGCAGCGCATGTTAGGTCTCGCCTAGCAGCGCAGCGCATGCGCTGCCCGCTCCTGGGGAGATCTATTGTCGTCGCTTTACTTGCGAAGCGAGGGTGGAAGCTGCACCCACGCTTCTTATTGGCGCGCCCGCCAAATCCGTGCTTCCTATTGGGAGGGAAGCATGTTTGGTTCCCTCCCTGTCTTCCTTCCGCGTGCCTGCCCAGACAGGGCATGTGCACGCACCCGGACTGGACATATGCAAGGCTGGCTTCCTAAATCGAAAGCTGCGATACAGATGCTGCCTTGTGTGGCTTCGGCACGCGCTGGCTTTCGGCATATGCAAGGCTGGCTTCCTTATCGAAAGCTGCGATACAGAAGCTACCTTGTGTGGATTCGACACACACTGGTTTACTTTTATTTTTATTCGTCATGGGGAATTCATTGTCCCTGTGGAGAAACATCTTTCCCTGTACCCCTCAAAGATTGCGATTGATCCGTTTCCCTTCCCACCCTGGCTTGTAAGTTACTCCAGCCCTTTTCCGGAGTAGCACTTGAACCATTTTCATAAACATTTAAGCATTAGTTCATTATGAAATAACGAGCAGCTGCGTGTTTGCCTGACAGTTAAAGATATACTATGGAAGGCTCAGATTGGCATTGAAGCCGGTAGCGTTTGTCTTTTAAAGGTAACACTGGTCTCCGGGATGTCCTGTAAAATCGAAGGAAATTAATTGTACTAGTTTAGAAATTCAGATGTGCGTGCATTTATTCTGGGAGCGCTTTTCTGGTGTGCGGTATAGAAAATATACTTCTGTATTAGAGCTTTGACGCATCTGCCGCGTTTAGCTTTAAAAAAAAAAATGAAATTGTGAACAGTTTAGATTTAATTGATTTAAGTTTTTTGTAAATCGCTTTTAAGTTTTCCACGTGTTATGGGAGAATCGAAATTAACATGGCTCACAGTAAGGACATTTTGTGAAACAAACGGGGGCCTCTGATATTTAGAAACTGCAGGTTTTTTTTCTCTGAGGAAATAAAATGTGCTGGGCGTACTTTTAAAAGGATGCGTTAATGTTTTGAGTGCTGCGTGTGTTTTAGCTAGAATCATGTCACACAAATGCCTTCACCGTCCATCTGGAAACGCGTACACCTTGTTAAGCAATGAAAGTGTATAACGGCCACACTGCGCCCGTTCCAGGAACCGTACCATACTTGTGCATCATGCATTACTAAGTACAGCCAACAATCGTCATATGTGGTGGTAATTGTTGGCTGCAGTTTTTATTACTTATTACATAGTCACACTTGTACAACTCCCCCTGACACCCCCTTGGAGGCCGGGGTCATAAATCGTTGTCACACATTATTACAAATGTGATGTCACGCATTGTCAGCTGGACATCATAAATCATGGGCCATAAATCATTGTGCGTCATAAATCATTCTGCCACAATTGGCCATTACTTTGTTGCCATAAATCACTCTGCCTGATCCCCATAAATCAGCAGCCATTAATCATGGGTCATAAATCATTGGTATGGCATAAATCATTCTGTCACAAGCCATCATAATTTCGTTGTCATAAATCATTTTGCCTGAGCATCATAAATCATGGGTCATAAATCATTCTGTCACAATCTGTCATCATCCGGCTGTCATAAATCATTCTGCATGAGCATCATAAATCATCAGCCATAAATCATCGGCTGGCCATAAATCACTGGTTTGTCTTTTTGCTCATTTGCAACTCCTAGGGTCGTAAATCACCCTGACAGCTCGTAGATTGTTCTTCGTTGTTTACCACGCCCCTTTGCGTGTGAGGGGTAGCCTTTTCCCTGGAGTTAGGCCCCAACTCGCTACCTTGTTAGTCTCTTTTGATGGCGAGAACCAGTTCCGTTCCTTGTCGGGCTCTGGCGGCCGTTATGGCGCCGGCCCTCGAGCCCCCCTGCGGGGGCGGCCTCTGCAAAATTGGTGGTAGTTACCCCTACGCTTGGGTTACAAAGACAAGGAGGACCCCTCCTGGGCCCTTTCAGAGACCAAGAGACTGCTGCCGGGGGCGGGGTTAAAATTCAACTTGAGATGGCACTGCAACTGTATGTCCCAGCAGGCAGTGATTGCTTATGTGAATTCAATGGGCTTGGTGTGGGGGTCACAAGGTGAAGGGATGGCCCGGCCCCTCCTGCCTCGGCCACAGGCTGGGGGATTGGGGGCTTGCATCCCCCAACCTTAAATAAATAGCAGAATGACACTGGCCCACTGGTCTCCACCCCTCCCGACTTGCACTCTCCTCTTGACCGCGTTAAACCCTGCAGTGCCAACAGTTTACATCATGTGTGCCCCCAGAGACTACACCCCAAAAGTGGCTGCACACACAGGCTTGTGGGGGTTCATCAACAAATATGCATCGGGGGTGAATCGGTAGCTTGGTAGTGACTTCACGCACAAAGCTGGCGGCAGGGGGCACGCTGCCATGGAGGAGTGAAAACCAGCCTGCCAACTTTCTTAAGGCTCGGTTGGCAGGCAGCACCGTGACAGTTAACAGTTATTGGCCTGGCAAACGAACGGCGATTAATCGGCCTCATCAGAGGCAATAGGGGTGACGCCTATTTATAGCTCATCCTGCCTGTCATGTTTATTTATCTGCATTCTGGTGCCCAGATTTCCGGATTAATCATGGGAAAGGCAAACTGCAAGTGACGGACTGCCAAGACAAAAACACCACCAGGTGCGCAGCTCACGCCTGATGCGAGACGACTTGTGAGCGAGGGAAACACGACCTCGGAAGACCCCAGGCTGGGTTTGAGCCTCATGTTAAGATGTCTCAACACTCCTCTTTGCGGGAGTTCTGGCAAACCTGAAGGGGCGAAATCGAAAGACATAACAGGTGGCCTGGAGGGCGACCTCTGAGGAGGAGAGACCGGCAGGGGAGAAAGACAGAGGAGCATCGGCGACAGGAGAAGGGCCACATGGAACCGGTGCGGGAATGGATCTCCTTACCCGTGGCTTCTGCCAGGTGCCCCTCCTCCAGAGGTTCTGCTCCTATCTCTGGGTCCGTACATGGGGCCCCTCCGGTGTCTTCCCGTGCGGTTCACCTGAGGCGACCGGAGCATCCCCGGCCGGGTTACTTGGAGCTGGCCGAGAGCCTCCTGGAGGGGAGCAGGAACATCAGCAGGACAGAGGCTCCCAAGGAACCCCTACCCGAGATTAGAACCAGCCGAGGAGTGGGACTAGTGGAGCTGCTCATCAGTGATCTGGTAAAAGGTCCTGGTGGGCTGGGGTCATATTACTTTACATTGACAAGAAGGGTGCAGTGGATAATGACAGGCGTGCTTCCTAATGATAGTCCACCTGGCCCCATTACTGCTAGTTTAAACATTACTACACGCCGACTCTTCATTGCAGCTACTCAGAAGTGCTGCACTGTACGCTGAATGGCGCATTAAATTGACTTCACTGCACGCTTGAGAGTGGACATGCACACTGGCAGAGATACTAATCCAAGTTACTACCATCAGCATGTTTACTCCCAACATAATTATTTCGATTAGCAAAGTGTCACTACGCACTGATACTATTTAATGCTGTCAGATGTTTCTGTCAAAACTGTTCTGCATGGTACGTTGTCCCCAGCACTGCTCATTCACCCCCATGTTGTTTACACTGTCTTACCACCAACGTGATCACAACTTCTTTATGGGCATTTTAGTGCCATTCATTGTTATTACCAGCAACCACGTGGACATTACTGAATGTTAACCGCACAGTGGGCAGTACGCTTACGTCACTCTAACATTTCATAATGGCAGTGTGGTTTCTCTTTAATCAGTTAGCACGTAGACCCCATACACCGACAGCTGTTGCCTGCTGCACGAACCACACCGGTGCCCTCTAACAACCACTACCTGTTATTTGCCTGTGGCAATGTGTTACATTATCTTTTACGCGAAGCGCTGTCTCTGTCTCCTATCCTACACTTGATATCATGTTCTTGCTAATACCTCGTCCCATATCCTAATTTCAGTTACACTACTGAAGGGTTTACAACAATGGCGTGGTATTGGCTACATCTTTAAAAATACGAAACTATTTCTTCCAGAAAACAACTTCACAACCTTCGCACTCACATATGGATGATTGTAACCCCTGTTTCATGGCCTAAGGCGCTTATTTGGGGGCCGTGTGGTTACAACATCAGTGGCAAGAGCTTGCAAACATGGCTGTGCGCAGGAGGCGCCACACTTACCACACTGTACACGGCATGCTGTTGGCTGCCAACCCTGCCCCTTCCGCCCACCCCGCACTGTAAGTCCGTACCACTAGTGCTGATATAACACACAGTCTTTTATTGATGTGTTAGTGTTGCGTAGGAAAAGTCAGCCGAGGCAACCTGGTGCAGAAAGGACTTGGAGAGACAGACACACACACACTTCCACTTACACACACTAGTACACAACCTAACACACGGTTACATTCACACACACACTAGTACAGAATTAAGATTACGCACATATTACACACACATATACACCGGCACACACACTCAGACATACACAAAAACAAATACTCGCATGTATACCAAAGCACGCTCCCAAAAACACAAATACACATAAACACGTACCCAGACACACACACAAAGACACACTCACGCACTAATACATACACCTACCTTCTGCTACACGCAGATACACACAAACCTCCTCACACTAACACACACATACAATGATACACAAGTAGAATTTACAACGCATCTGACAGGGCCACGTGAACCGGGGCCTGAGTGGGGTAGATACATTGAGGGTCAAGACTGTACTGTGTTTCTGACAGAGACTGAAGAAATGATCAAGACTTTGAGATATTGGCATTGTAAATGATGATGCCTTTCTATTTATGTGTTAATTATCAAAACAGATAGATAAAAGGCATTGTCATTTACAATGCCAATAGCTTAAACTCTCGCTAAGGCTATTGGCATTGTAAATGACAATGCTTTTTATGTATGTTTTAAAAAGAAAAGCAAAAATAAAAGACATTGTCATTTACAATGCCAATAGCTCAACATTTCGTAATTGTGAGACCTATTGCATTGCAAATGCTTGTTTAGATGGCTCTTGGACAGTGCCCATATTCACAGAGAAAGAACTCATACTGCGTTTTTTCAGTAACTTGTAATTCCAACAAGGAAAGTAAAAATGCGAACATCTTTATGGATTCTGACCTTCTTAGGTACTGAGAATTTAATATTCTGATATGTGCCTCTTAAAGAGTGGTAGCACTGATGTTAGTGGTGCGGAATGTAGTAAATACCTGGCTGGATTATTGCAACTCCCACTAAATCTAATTCCCAAACAACTGCTAATCCATGCGCAACTCACTCAGAATGATGCTTATTCACTTAGTGACATCTCGAAACTTGAGCGCCCACCTGCAAAGTACATGGAGGGGGCCCCAAACCCAGTGCGGAGCTCTCAGGTCAAGGGTCTGCTGCCTGTGCACTGTGCTGAGGGAGCCCCCTGGAGCTCGCCACCCTCCCTCCCCCCACCACAGGGGCTGTGGAGGCTAATTCAAGGCTTTAAATGGGATGAGAAAACTTGGGGGTCTCTCAAAGGGGCATAGCCGATGTAGTTAAGGGCGTGGCTTAAAACCACTTAAGTTAAAAATCTGTGCTTAGCATAGTGTGCCGCCCTATATTGCTGCTTCTGTCATTTCACCCAGATATATAAGTACAACAACTAACATCACATCTACAACAAGCCAAGACTATTGGCTTTGTCTATGGCTGTTAGTTGTATAGGATAAAAAAACAACTATGGCTTTGTTGTTTATCATATTGAAAATGTTTTAGTTCCAAAATGATGAGACTGTGAAAGAACTATAACCAGTCTCTTTGAAGTTACATCAGAGGCAGTGAAGGATGGCACTGCTGCAGAGTTAAGTTTTTTCTTTTCACCGAAGGTGAGGGCAAAAATGAGAGCCTGATAGGGACCCGTTTCAACACATGCTTTTTAGAACTGCTGAGCACCAGCAGGACCCGGGACACTTAAAGCCCAGGGCTTCTGCTATTCCACAGTATTCACTTGATTTGGTACTTGAGAATTCAGGAATAGATCTCCTCTATCCAATGAGCTCTTAGCAAATCATCAATGAGGAAACAATATTTTTAAGATATGAAAACAGGACTTTATAAGTCTTTACCCACATGGATGCTAGCAATGTCAAGAGTTAAATATTTTGTTTTTGTTCAATCCGCTCTTCCAGAGACAAAGAGCCAATATCTATATTATTTTACAGATTTCACATAGTGGAATTTATTGACACTGCTTCTTCAACATTGTCAAACTCTTCTCTTACTCTAAAGGAGAAAAAGGGTCTTTGGGGGTGTATTAGCCACTTCTCCTTTCTCGCCGCTGGTTCAACACGTCCAGGTAGGTCAGCAGAATATCTTTGTTCTAACACCAGCAAGAACTCTTAAAAGTGGTGTGAGAGGCTTTTATATGTCTTAATGACAAAAAGTCTCACTGAAGAATGCTGTTGTAATTCCAATTGGACCTTCCTGTAAAACAGTGTCAATGCTGATCATAAAGTGAGCCTACCAGATGGGTCATAAGGGTCACTGTAAGGGAGGATTAGTATAGTTTAAGGGTGTTTAGCCTCTTTTTGTAGTGAAACCTCACTTCTGATGTCTTCGGAGCATTGCAAATTTGTGGCCATATATGTATGAAAAAGCCACAATTTATGTAACCGGAGTATAATCATTAACTTCGTGTATACTTATGCAAACTAAATGACTGTTTTAAAGTTGTCCTAACTGTGACTAGGCCTCTGAGGCCTTAAGTCTTCTTTGCTGATTTAAAGATGTTTTTTAAATTGTGCTTTCACGTTTTTCTTTCCTTTGCAGGAATGTGATAACATTGAATAGTTAAGAAGAGTAGCTGTTGGAAATGAGTTACTGGTTGAGGGGGGGACCCTATACAAGCAGCAACCACAATCCTTGTCAGGGCAAAAAGAAAACAAATTAACTTCTGTTACCCCTCTGGTAGGTTGGCACAAAGCAATCAGGGCTTAACTTAGAGGCAATGTGTAAAGTATCTATACAGCACTTCAAACAGGAATAAAGTGACAACACAACACAAGAAAAATCCGACAAAATCTAGAAAAATAGAGTAAAATTGAATACATTGTTTGACACCAAAATGACACAAATGCAATCAGCAGAACTGGAGATATGTCATTTTAAAAATGTAAGTGAATATAGTGCCTTGAAGCACAACGTGCCAACTGTGGTTGTTTAGTCTTGCAGCACCTGGACAAAATCACTACTTCAAGCCGACTGCAATGTAGTATGAGCTGGATAAAAGGACCACATTAGGACTACTGATCAAAGTACCTTAAATCCTGGTTTGCAGAGAGTTGCGAGATCTCGCATTGAGGATGTGTCATGCAATGGTGGTTCCAAGGAAGCTATAGGGCTGCGATGTGTAGATCTGCGTCATCATCAAGGATGCTATTGATGAGGGGCTTGCGATGCGAAGTCCTTCATTGAAGCTGCATCGCACACCGGCTGTCCAAAGAAGATGCAGGGCAGCGATGCGGAGTCCTGCGTCGTCATCAAGGGTGCCGTCAATGATGAGCTTGCAGTGCAAAGGCCCGGATCGAGAATGCGTCACACAGTGGTGGTTCCAAGGAGATTGTGGATGCGATGTGATGCGAAGTACGGTGTTGGGGATGCGTCACACTGCGGAGGTTCTGAAGCAGCTGCGAGGAGATGTATCGCACTGCATTGGTTCTGTTCACAGGACCACAGCTGGGCTGCCAGAGCACCTTCAGGCCCACCTCTAAGGGTTCAGGACTGAGGTGGCACCACTCAAGATCGTTGGAGCCTTTTCTGTCAAGTTGGCTGGGGCTTTTTCTGTCCCTGAGGCTCTGATTAGGAGGCCAGCCAACTAGCCCTTGGAGTCACTCTGGTGGTCCTGGGTTCAAGATGCAGGTCCAGTCCTTTCACCCAGGCAGCTGGGCAGCAGGGTAACAGACTAGCAGTCCCTCTTTTAATGCAGCAAAAGACTCCTTCTGTGTCTTCCACAGGTCCAGAGGTGTACTGAAGTGGTGGGTCTGAGGGTCCAATATTTATACCTAGTTCAAGGTTTGAAGTAGGAGAAGGTCTGTAGATTCCCACTCACAGAGCTGTTTGTAATTTCCTGTCCCCCTGCCCTGGCCCCAGCTCGTCTGGGGTCACAAAACACTGGTGTCAAACCCTTTGTGAGTGTGCCCACGCTGAGCCTTTGAGATGTGCAAGTGTGGTAGGTGACAGATCTTCCCCTCATTAAGTCAGAAATGGCCCATCATGCTAACACCTACCACTCTTTGTTTCACTGTCTAGGAGCAATACACAAAGACCAGCTGCTAGCTACACTTAGTCATGTGACCCACAGTACAGGCTGCAGACACCAAAAGGTTGTGACAAAAAAATGGCAACTTCAGAACTGTGATTTAAAATCTGACTTTACCATTAAAGGGGGTTATAAGTTACAATTCTTAAAAGACCAAACGACATTCCTTCCTGATTCCAATTGAAAGTTATCACTTACTAATTGTAAGAGTTTAACCCAATGTTATCGTATGGAAGAGGCACGCCTTCCAGTAGTGAAAAGTGAATGGAGGAGTTTTTCACTGCAGGACATGTAAAAGTTAAAAGTACATGTCCAACATTTTAAATATAGTGCACCCTGGCCTATTAACTGTTTTGGGCCTACCCACAGGTGGCTTGTATGTGTTCAAAAGGAAAGTTTAGGCCTGGCAAAAGGTTTATTTTTCTAGGTGGAAATGGCAATTAAACTGCACACACAGGCTGCAATGGCAGGCCTGATACATATTTAAGAGCTTACTTAAGTGGGTGGCACCATCAGTGCTTCAGGCCCACTTGTAGTATTTAATTTACAGGCACTGGATACATGTAGTGTCACTTTACTAGGGATGTACAAGTAAATTAAAGGTGCCAATTGGGTATAAACCAAGTTCCCCATGTTTGGAGGAATGAGCTCTGTCCTTTAGTACTGGTTAACAGTGGTAAAGTGCAAGGACAGCAAATACGAGTTCAGCATAAATGGAGTAAGGCAAAAAGTTTGGGGAAAGAAACTCTAAGACTGTGAGGTCTAATACATGCCCCCACTGAAAGTGGGGAGAAATACCCAACCTCTTGGGCGTTCTTATCACTAAGGCAGAAGAACATGGATAGACCATCAACGCTGGCGTAGTCTGACAAAGGACGATGTTCAATCATAAATTCCATTCCCTGTAGGGAGATAGACAACCTCAACAGTTTGGGATTCACACCCCTCATTTGCATGAGCCATCTGAGGGGCCTGTGGTCTGTCTGAACCTGGAAGTAATTCCCAAACAAGTATGGTCTCAGCTTCTTTTGTGCCCAGATCACAGCAAAGGTCTCCAGCTTAATAGCACTGCACTTCTGTTGCCGGGGGAAGTAACCTCCTGCTAATGGAGGCTACAGGTTGGTTTAGGCCCTCCTCATTTAAATGTGCTAGCACAGCCCCTATGCCATGCTCTGAAGCGTCCATCTGCACAATGAACTCCTGGAAGAAGTGAGGGGCCTTGAGTACACGTTCTGTAAACATGGCTTCCTTGGTGGCCTCTGTCCAGATCACCTTTTTGGCTGCTTCTTAAAAGTCAGCTCAGTTAGGGGGAAACAATACCTTAACAAGCCTCCTATAATGTCCTGTGAGGCCCAGAACGGTGCTCACCTCGGTCTCAGTTTAAGGGGGTTTCTAGACCAGAATAGTCTCAATCTTGGACTGGAGGGGTTGCACCTTGGCCCTACCCACCATGTGGACCAAATAAACCACAGCACCCTGCCCTATCTAGCGCTTACTGGCCTAGATAGTTAGACCCGCCAGTTGCAGGACCTGAAGTACCTCCTGAAGCTGAAGACAGCTATGTCATCCAAGTAGGCGGCACACAATGCCGCCTTTCCCAGCCAGGACCTTGTTCACCAACCTCTGAAATGAGGTGGGGCATTCTTTAAGCCAAAGGGCTTCACCCTGAATTTGAAGTGGCCCTTTGGGGTCCAAAGTGCAGACCTCTCTTTTGCCTCCAATGTCCAAGCGAAATGCCAGTACCCTGAAGTGAGATCAAAGGTACTAAGGAACTTGACAGTTGATGAGTTCATCAGCTCAGGGGATAGTTGAGTGTCAGCCTTGGTGATGGAATTGAATCCTCTGCAGTCCTCACAGAACCTGAGTCCTGGAGTGGTGTCTGGTGGGGCAGCTTTGGGTACCAGCACAACAGGTCTGGACCAGGGTCTGCTAGAGGGCTCGATCACCCCTTCTGCCAACATCTTGGAAACCTTATTCTTAATGCTAGCTGTCACCTTATCTGACAACCTGTAAATCGCAGGGATGAGGGACAACAGAGAGGAAAACTACCCAAGTAACTGGCAACAGTCCTTCTGCTAATTCTGGGGTCATAGTAGGGAAGAGGTTCATACCCTCTACTGACCCACCGCGCACCTCGGGTATACAAGAGGTCAGGGACAGGTTCACTCTCCTCTTCCACTCCATCATCTGTCATCAAGAGCATGGTGACTTCAGATCTCTCAAAGTGGGGCTTGAGGCAGTTTATGTGTTGCTCCCTCAGAGAGTTTCCAGGGGCTCAAGATCCACTGGGTAGGTGGCAACCCCCTTCCGCTTCTTCCCCACATATGTGCCTGTCCAATGGTCTTAGATAGCACTGGGATCTACAGGCTCCATGACCAATACCTTCTGGGCAGGTTGAAACTCCAACACAGTGGCAGTTGGTCATACCAGAGTTTCATGACCACTTACTGGCCTCAAGAGTATTTTTTGCATTTTTCCAGAAGTGTTGCATCTGGTTACATAGAACCAGCATGTAGCTGACTACATCCTGAGGGGGTTTCCTGGGAACTTGCTCCCACCCCTCTTTCACAAGGCTGAAAGTTCACCTAACAGGGTGACCATAGAGGAGCTTGAATGGGCTAAACCTAACCACCTTCTGTGGCACCTCCCTGTAGGCAAATAGCAAGCATGGCAAGAGGGCATCCCACTTTCATCTCATGGACTTCGGCAGGCCCATTGTCATGCCCTTCAGGGTCTTTTTCAATTGTTTAACAAGCCCATTTGTTTGAAGGTGGTAGAGTGTGGAGAAATGTATGTTATCCCACTCTAATCTCATATGAAAATCATTTACACTGACAGGAAGTTAGTGATTCTGTCAGACACTACTTCCATGGGGAACCCCACAAAGGTAAAAGTCCCCATTAGCGTCCTGGCCACCGCAGATGAAGTTACAGACTTCATAGGGATGGCCTCTGGTAACCGTGTGTAGTGGTCCACCAAGACCAGGATGAACCTATTGCCAAAGGCTGCCTTGGGGTCCAAGGGACCAACAATGTTGATGCCCACCTTCTCAAAGAGAGTGCCAATGACAGGCAAGGGGTTATGGGGATCCTTAAGTTTTTTCCCTGCTTTCCCACTGACGTGGTAGGTTGGACAAGACCTGCAGAATGTACCTGAGGTCGTCATCCTTCGGGGGCAATAGAAGTGGGGGACAAGCCTGGCAAAGGTCTTGTCCTTCCTCATATATCCTGCCATGGATATATCATGAGCCAACCCCTGTAGGAAAGCCCTGTAACACTGTGGGACCACCAGCACACAGGCTTCACCAGGTCCAGGAACCATAGACTCACTGTATAGGAGATCATTATCCCAATAGATAAGGTGGTCTCCAGAGTTATCACATACTGTCTGGGCCTCAGCTTGTTGCCTCAACTCCTCTAGAGTTTGGCAATCTTTCTGCACCTTTAAAAATTCATCTCTGGTGTGCCCATCCTCAAGTTGCCATCCAGCAAGCTCAAGCGGGTTCCCTAGGGCGCAATGTCCTCCCGGGTAGGCTCAGAGGCAGCTTCCTCAGGTGCCCTGTCAACCTGGACTGTCAGTACTTCAGGGATGGGTTTCCCATACTCCCTCCCCTTCCTCTTCTTGGCCGCTGCCTGGGCCATTTTTCCAGACTCCAGGCTTCCTTGACTCATCTCTTGGGCAGCCATGGATCATAGGGTCATACAGACCCACTCAGGCAAACCAAACATCTCTAGGTGTGACCTTAGCTGCACTTCCTGCCAGACAGTTTGCTCTAGGTCATTACTTAACAGACAACTACAGGCATGCCAGGGTTCACATCTACTTTTAGAGAACCTGCGACCCCTTATCCCCACTCAAAGGGGACAAGAGACACTGGGTGGTGACTTTCATGGCTGTCTGCGGCTATGACCTGGTGGAATGTATTGGGGATCCACCTCTAGTGTAAGCAAGATATCCATCCCCACTGCAGTCACATGGTTCTAGAGTGATGCCCCCAAAACTCTTCTGGTACTCTGTGCATCATAAGCAGGAAACCACTTGTCTATGTCATCCCCTACCACATAGCTGGGCACCATATCTTTTGGTGTGCAAACTTTCTTGTCCCCTGCAGGCACTGCGGTATGCTGCCACCATTTTTGCTGGACTCCACTTGCTTTGCTCTAATGTCTACTCTCTGATACCTAGCTCATATGAGTCCTTTGTCTCTCCCCCATGGCTAGTCTCTTTTCCTTCAAGGCTCTTTCATCCTCAACCTTTTCCTTTGCCAAGGATCTCTCAGAATCAGCTTTCTTCTCCTCTAACTTGAGCTTGGACTTCTGCGGCCTAAACTGTCTCTCTGTCTTCCTGTCCTCCAGCTCCTCTCGGAAAAGGCTGTGTGAAGATAACCTACTTCCCATTTTGGCAGGAAGTTTCGACTCAGGAGATGAGTGATGAATCTCGCTGGAATCCAGTCCCTGCTCATCCATATCATCCTCCTCATTCCCTTTCTCTTTTGCTGTCAGCAACTGGTGGACCTCCGTCCAGGCCCTCAGAGCTTTATGTAGCTCCAACTTCTTGGTGCCTTTTTGATTTACAGTCCCCTTTCCTTACAGAACTGTTTGAGCTCAACCACAGGGTAACATTCCATGTTGGCCAGCTCAAATTCCATTATACTGTAGGTATGGTCACAGACACTCAGGTAGAAAGAGAATGAATTTGGAAAAAGCAAAACAGCCTATCAAGGAGAATTTAAAAAACAAACAAAATGGTTGCACATTATTTATGTGAGGCTTTTGTATAACACAAAATCACTGAATGGCACTGCACAAACGCAAGTCCTAATGTCACAGCTGAACAACAATGTTGGACATGGGGATGCTGGTTGAGTAGGACACTACTCAATAAGTAACCACAATCTTTGTCACAGTGAAACTCAAGCAAACCCCAAATTAACCTGTGCTTAACCCTTTGGTAGCTTGGCACAAAGCAGTCAGACTTCAAACAGTAATAATGTGTAAAAACCAACACAAGAAAACGCCACCCCAATTTAGAAAAATAGAGTAAAATGTAATCAATTATTTGAAACCAAAATGACAATAATCCAATCAGTAGAACTGGATATCTGCAATTTTAAAGATTTAAGTGAAAATAGTGTCTAGAAGCACAAAGCGCCAACTCTGGACAAAGTGACAAGTTCAGGCCAACCACAATGAAGAGTGGGCAGGATTTAGTGACCAGGTAAGACCTACTGCACAACGAACCTTGAATTTTGGTTTGCAGAGCGTTGCGTGGTCCCGTGGTGAGGATATGTGGAACAGCGATGGTTCAGAGGAAGCTGCGGGGCTGCAATGCAGAGTACTGTGTCATCTTTGAGGATGCTCTCGATAAGGACCTTGTGATGTAAAGTATTGTGTCAAAGCTGCATAGCGCACCAGCGGTTCAGAAGAAGCTGTGGGGCTGAGATGTGAAGTCCTGGGTTTTCATAAAGGATGCTATTGATGGAGGGGTTTGTGATGTGAAGGCCTGAGCAGAGGATACATGGTGCAGCGACGGCCCAGAGGAGACTGCAGTCAGTGATGTGAAGTCCATCATTGGGGATGCATCATGCTGCAGGGGTTCTGATGTGGCTGTGAGGAGATGTGTTGTGTTGCATCATTTATGTTAACAGGGACACAGCTAGAGTTAGGAAACGGTGGAGGGTGATGCCTTCTTAATTGGTCCACGTCAGTGGATAATCAACATCAAGAGCATTGCTCAGAATGAAATTACTTGTGTTGTTTTTATTTCTGGCAGACAAAACAGGTATAAATTGTGAGAGGAAAAGCAACAAGCCGACACGTGTTTCGCCCTAGTGGCCCATTGGCCTTGGGCTTTTTCAAGGCTAGAGTGACACAGCTAGGCTGGCAGAGTACCCCCACGCCCACTTCCAAGGGTCCACAGTTGGTGTGGCACCGCTTGAGAGGCAAGACTCACAGTAAGTAGAGTCCAGATGCTGGGTTCAAGATGGCTGCAGCTTTTTCTGTCCCTGAGGCTGTAATCAGGAGGCTAGCCAAAGTAGCCTTTGGAGTCACTCTGGTGGTCTTGGGTTTAAGAATCAGGTGCAGTCTTTTCACTCAGGCAGCAGGGCGTCAGAGTAGCAGTCCTTGCAGTTCAGCACAACAGTCCTTCTAAGTTCCACAGGTAGAGAAGTGCACTGAATTGCTGAGTCTGAGGGTCCAATATTTATGCCTGGTGCCAGCTTTGAAGTAGGAGAAGGTTCTGGAGGTTCCTACTCCCAGAGCTGTTTGAAACGTCCTGACTCCCTGTCCTTACCCCAGCTTATATGGTGTCACAAAAGACTAGTGTTCAACCCTGTATGAGTTTTCACAGGTAGGCCTTTGGGATATGCATGTGTTGAAGTGGCAGCTCCTCCCCCTCATCAAGTCAAAGATGGCCCATTCTGCGTGTTGCCCTTTGTTCTACTGTCCGGGAGCAATACACACATGCCAACTGCCAGCTACACATAGTCATGTGACCCAGGATACAGGTTGCAGACACCAAATGGTTGGGACAAGAAAATGCCAACTTTCTAAAAGTGGTATTTTCAGAATTGTGACTTAAATTCCAACTTTACCAGTAAAGAGGGCTTTAAGTTGCAATTCTTTGAACCCCAAACTCAACATTCCTACTTTATCCTAATTGAATGTTATCACGTATTAAATGTCACTTATCAAGGGACTTACAAGAAAATCAAAGGTGCCAATTTGGTGTAAGCCAATTTCCCATGTTTAGTGGAGTGGGCACACACACTTTAGCACTGGTTAGCAGTGGTAATGTGCACAGAGTCCTAAGGCCAGCAAAAATGAAATCCACACAAATGGAGAGGTAAGGTAAAAAGTTCAGAAGAAGAGCAGCCTAAAGCTGTCAGGTCTAACAGTAGCTCATAGTTTTGTTTGTAGAGAAGTGAGTTTAATTGATAGTCTGCTGTGATTTGCATTCTGTGTAGGGAATGAGAAGATCCTTCTGTACCAGTAGGTCTGGACTGTTGTTGTCTTCAAGGTTGTGCAGCTTTGTGAGCCATTGTTTGGTGACCAGTATGTAGGGAGTCTACCTGCTCCCAGAAGTTGGTGAAACATGATTGACCCCATCTGTTGTGAATATGTGGGAAAGAGCTCTGGCCAAATTGTGTTATTTTTAACTGTGAATCTTAGCTTAAGGGTAGCAGATCCTATCCTTACTTTGCTGAGGGAATATCTTTCCCGAACTCTGCTACAGGAGACTTCATATTCCTAAGTTCTTGAGTTAGACTCTTGAACTTTTCTGTTCTTTACCCCAAACCTCAACTTGATTGATTTCAGTCTGGCACCTGATTACGATTTCCAGTTTCCTAAATTTGAATGCTCTAATTAGACTTGGGAAGTTCCTTTATGAAATCAATATATACAGTATTTTGCATTTTCTATGATATTGTGGTTTGCATTGTCCTTTACCTGACATAGCTAGGAGGACTGATTAACAATACTGAATTCTATTCTTACTTTATTGACTGATTTGCTAAATGAAAAAATCTATAATTTTGACTAATTTGTTGAAAACCATCCCCTCTTTTATTCTTCTGGAGCCAAACTGTGTTCACTGTAATTTGACATTTATGTTCTTATTTTAGGTCCAAGAAAACAGTTTCAGCTTACAACCAATGGTCCATACCACTAGTGGTGTTATCTGTTTGATGACTACACCAGAGCCAGATATTGAAAATTGAATCACCCGATGCCTCTGCAGCGTCTCTGAAGAACCACCACAGAGGGAGTCCCGTGTACAGCATCACCAAAGTCCGTGGTGCCCATCTCTGACTCTAATACTGGCCCTATGGTGTGACCTCGACACTGCAAAATTGACGTAGCGTGGCTTGACTCTCAACACTTCATCGACCCCGTACTACCAGAGGAACCAACACCTCTCTGCCAATGGCACATCACCTTCCATGTGCCTTGCAACGTTCTGAGCACTGACGTGCCAATGATCTGAAAGAAACCGATGCTGCACCGACACCCGTAACAGCTCACCTCCCCGGTGCCTCGCAACGTCTTTGTTTGGTCATCGTTTCCAAGGTACTGTAATCGGGGTGTGTACGACTCCATAGCTGCCTGCACTCCATCGTGGTTTGACCCAAACTTTGAGATTTGATTCCGTCAAGCTCGTCATTATAGCCCCAGTTGGACCTATTGTGTTTCTAAGCAGTATAACTGTATTTAATATTTGAGAACTCGTAATTTGATTTGTGTATGTTGGATTTTTGTCGTTTTGGTTTTGTTTTACTCAGATAAATATTGGCTATTTTTCTAAACTGGTGTGGAGTACTTTTGTGCTGTTATCACTGTGTTACTGTGTGTGTACAAATGCTTTACACAGCTCCTCCGAGGATAAGCCTGACTGCTCTTGCCAAGCTACCAAGGGGGTCAGCACAGGTTATTCTGAGGGTGTAACATACTCTGACTAGAGTGAGGGTCTCTGCTTGTACAGTGTGAAAACCACGGCCAACCAGAGACCCCAGTTCTTACAGTACTCTAGTTTGGTGTTTGAACACCATCACATTCCAGATGTATATAAATGGCACTCAGATGGCACTCAGTTTAACATAATTTTAATCCAAATGTGATCGCAATCTGACTGCATTACATACACATCTTGATGATGGACTATATACTCTCACCTAAGGGTACCAAAACCAACATTCTAACAGGGGCCAGGTCATGACATTCCCCTTAGCTGGGCATCTGGGGTAGAACATGATGTGCAAACAGCTTTAAAGCCATTTCCTCTGGCCCCATATGCACAAGAAGGTTATGGAGCTCTGTCGCTTGTGTGTCAATTGTCAAGCTAGTGGCAAGACAGAGAGTCAGCCTAAGGATTCCGTTAGACACTTCGGACACATCTTGAGAGGGTGGGTATTGGCATTGTTGTTCTTCTGCACTCCAACACTGCTCCAGGGGAACAGGATCATCATGCCACTAGGTACCCGGAAGCCATACCTCTGAGGATGGTAACTGGACCTGTTGTAGCCAGGTCCCTACTTTCTATGTTTACCAGAATAGGGTTCCGCAAAGAGGGGATTTCAAATATGGGCACTGACTCCATGTCCACACACTTAAAGGCTTTGTGGGATGAGTGAGGGGTAACTTACAAATTTAAGCCCCTTGCTATCCTCAAACCAATTGTCTAGTTGTGAGATTCAACAAGACCATAAAAGACACAGTCTTAGGCTTGGATGAAAAGTTCAGATGGAAGTAGGACACCTTGTTGCCATGCCTGTTATTTGCCTGCAGGGAGGTACCAGAGAAGGAAGTGAGCTTCAGCCCCTTTGAACTTCTGTTTAGAATCTCTGAGAGGTCCATTGAGTCTGGCCCATGAAGGTTGGGAGAAACCTTTAAAGAAACCCAGACAGTGCAGGATGGCAACAGCCAGATCCCACAAAATCTGCTGCTAGGCACGAGCGGCCCCTCCATCCATGTCGCTTCCACTTCCAAACGCTGAAACGCTGTATGATGGATGCCATGGCAGTGAAGAGCTGCTGACTGTGCTACTGAACGAGAAGTGGAAAAACATTGGAATTCGGCAGAGTAAAAGAAGCGCTGTGTTGCACCTTGCAGTGGCCTGCCGATTGCTGCAAGGATCTTTATGGAGTTACAACATACAACAAGTGTTCTCAGTATCGCAGCATTGCAGTATTCCTCAGCATGGATACCTGAAGGTGTGTGCAGCATGGGAACACCACCAGGTATCACAATGGGGGTAAGTGCTTTGACTATTCTATTAGGCACTTGCAATTCACCTGGTTTTTGGTCTCTGGGCAGGTTTTTCCAAAGTATCAGGCCCACGTCCTCCTCCACTAATGTTAGTATCCTGGTGAGGGTTTGATATTGACAATTCAATTGAAGGAAGTGAGCAAAGGCCATTTTAAACATGGGGAAACACCTTAAAGCTGCTAATCCTATTGGAAGTTTTGGCCCTGCCCTGTAAACAAAAAACGCTCTGCACAATCGATATCTACGTTTGTGAGATCAGATTGCAGTTTTCAGTTTCGCCAGGGGTCATGGATGGCAATAAAGCCACTAAATTCAGAAGAAGATCTGACTACTGTTTAGAAGGAAGGAGAATTGGGGGTTGTAGGTGTCCCTCAGGAGCTAGGCCAGTAGGTGTTGTGCCAGTGGTGAACTCCCCCACAGAGCTAGAAGCTGGGGAAACATGATAAAAAGAGCAACAAGATGAATAAGAAGAGAACAACAAGTAAAATGATACACTGATGGTTGGCATGGTAGATGCTAATATGAATCAAATTCAAATGAAAGAGTATCCTTTGTTGGCAAAGCTAAAGGTAGCACCATTAAACCACTTAGGGTCATCTCAGCCCTCTGATATGTGTGCACCAGCAGATTCACAGGCCCTAGCAGTGTCCTCATCCTTAGAGTCATCTCAGTCAAAGGCTGTAGATTATCAGGTATTCAAGTCTTTAAACTTGGATCCTAGCTCTAGGGTAAACTCACAATTGCAGCTCCAGACTGTAATACCATCTCAGTCTAAGGAGGCACAGCACCAAAATGCTCAGGAGGTTATAAGGGTCTCGGCACAGTGTGATATCAAGACAATGCTTAATGTCATCTTGGATGAAATCAGGGAGCTCAAGGCTTCTCGGGTAATTGAAATCACAGCCTTGCACCAGAGGCTATCCAAAATTGAATAAGCTAATATGCACATTACAGAAAGGCTGCAGGAAGCTGAATCGAGAATATAGCAATTAAAGGATTCAGTCAGCTCAATGCAGGAGGAAGTCAGCCAGTTCAAAAAGTAAAAATCTTTGCTGGAATATAAAATTGAAGAGTTAGCAAACCAATCATGCTGCTCTAATCTTTGGATAGTTGGAGTTTCAGAGGGTTGTGAGGGCCCTCAGATCCTTCAATGGGTGGCCTCTTTTATTAAGACTAATGTCCTGCCGGAACACTCAGGTGATTTGACTAGTACACGGGCACATTTCCAAATTCAAAACTGCCACGCACTATATTGGTGAATTTCACCTACTATTGTGTTAAAGAGTGCATATTAGCCAAGGCCATTGAACAGCAGACAAAGCTCATTGTCATATATTTTAAGACAAGACAGAATCGGCAGCCAGCCGCTGAAAAGATTTTGTAAAAATGCTGTATTTGTTTAAAACACAGGGTGCTCAAGCAACAATTGTGCAACAATCGAAGTTAAAGGTTTTGGTAAAAGGGCAGTTTCATCTGTTTACTAATTTAACAGAGGCTCAGGAATGTCCTGCAAAAGATTTCTAATTGAGCATAAACACAATGTGTGGATTGTTTGCCACTCTGAGTGTTAAATTAGGCTGATGATGTTATTAATGTAGTCAGGGGATGTTTTGAGTTAGGAGGTTGAGATCATATATGGCTTAAGCAGGGTTTCAACAGGGGCATTAGAGGTTGGGGAGGGTGATTCACTTGTCCACTAGGGTGCAACAACATGGCACCCCAGGAAGGTTGCTCCTGCAGTGAGATGGGTCATGTGGGTGATCCCCTCCTGCAGGGGTTAGAGGCTTTTTGGGGTGGGAGGCACTGGGTGGTTTCAGGCTTGGGAGGGATCCGTGGGGAGCACTTATGGCAAAAATGAACAGTATCATATTAGATCATGAATTTTCAGCAACATATTACACGGGAAAGTTACTATGAAGAAAATAATGTATTGGTAAAGGGTCTTAAAGCCGGTATGGCGGGTTAATTATATGGTTGACTTCTTTTTCTCCAGAAGTTTTGTTTCTACGGGAAACCCATCTTAAAAGCAATTCTCTAAACGTTTTTATCCCGAAGTATTAAAGGTTTATTTTGCCTCAACTGGATTGGCTGTAAGGGGAGTTGCAGTCGACCTTGGTAGAGGATTGGACTGGTTGGTATCTCAAGTTATTAGAGATCCCCGGGGAAGGTGGATTTGGCGGAAAGTCAGTGTTAATGGTAATTCTTTAAATTTGGTCAACTAATACGCCTCAGTATTTGATGAACCATATTCAGTAATACAGATTTACTATTATGCTATGGGAGCTGTGGGTCCAATAATTTTAGGGGGTGATTTTAATTTTATTCAGGATTTAGTGTGGGATATATAATAAAAGCATAAAACTTAAAAAGTGGTTGATGTGCCGAAGCAAGACTTTCAGCTAATAGATCCGTGGTGCAGGGATCATTGAGGAATGTTACAGTACACTTGCTTCCTGCCCGGCTTTCATACAGCTTCCCATATTGATTACTTTTTTATTTCTCATTCACTTAAATGGGTGTGCTCAGATATTTGGGCTAACTACTTTTTTTTATCACTCTTTGGCAACTATTATTGGGAAGTTTGATGCAATTAGAGGGGAAAGGTCTAGGTGGCAGCTGGATCGGAACCTTCCTACCAACCAAGATTGGATAAAGGATATGAAAACATTCATTGCAGATTGTGTTTGTCTGAATAGGGGAACAGCATCACTGTTTTCAGTCTGGGGAACAGCAGGTATACGAGGGGAATCAGATGACTGGAAAATTCCTTGCATGGTCAACGCAGGTTAAGCATGATGTTGCATTTGTTAGTGAGCTACAGAAGTTAGTGACTGGGGAAGTGGTTTCTGATGGAAGCAAAGTGTCCCAAGTTTTTTGCAGTATTGCAAGATTTAGTTTGAAAGTAAATATATGATCCTGCGGGGCAGTATATCCCAATATTTTCAGTCTATCAGGTTACTGCATCTGGCAAAGTCCCTGGTAGGAATAATGGTCTCTAACATATCAGCTTTGGAGATTCAGGAAGCTCCTGCCACAATGCCCATTGGGAAGGCTTGTGGCAATGACGGTTTTTCGGTAGAGTTTTTTAAAGCTTTTGCAAGTAAGCTCACACCCTTTTTGACTGAGTTGTTTAATTTTGTTAAGTTCCCCGTCTTTTAAGGAGCCCACGGTTGTTAGTTTAAAAAACAATTAAGAACCCAAGGGATGTTATTTGCCAATTCAATCAATCAATCAAACAATTTATAAAGCGCGCTACTCACCCGCTAGGGTCTCAAGGCGCTGGGGGGGAGGGGTCCGTTACTGCTTGAAAAGCCAGGTCTTGAGTTGCTTCCTGAAGGAGAGATGGTCCTGGGTCAGCCATAGGTGGATGGGGAGGGAGTTTCATGTCTTGGCCGCCAGGTAGGAGAAGGATCTTCCTCCGGCGGTGGCTCTGCGAATGCGTGGAACGGTGGCGAGGGCGAGGCTGGCCGATCGCAGCTGGCGGGTGGGCGTGTAGAAAGTGAGGCGGTTGTTGAGGTAGTTGGGGCCCAGGTCGTGGAGAGCCTTGTGTCCGTGGGTGAGGAGTCTGAACGTGATCCTCTTGCTGACGGGGAGCCAGTGCAGGTCTCTCAGGTGGGCGGAGATGTGGTTGTGGCGGGGGATGTCCAGGACGAGTCGTGCGGCGGCGTTCTATATGTGCTGGAGTCTTTTCTGTAGTTTGGCTGTGGATCCCGCGTAGAGGGTGTTCCCGTAGTCCAGTCGGCTGGTCACGAGTGCCTGGGTGACCGTCTTCCTGGTTTCGGTGGGGATCCATTGAAAGATCTTTCAGAGCATGCGCAGGGTGTTGAAACAGGATGACGAGACGGCGTTGACTTGTTTGGTCATCGAGAGGGAGGAGTCCAGGATGAAGCCCAGGTTTTGTGCGTGGTCCGTTGGCTTGGGGGTGGTGCCCAGGGCAGGGGGCCACCAGGAGTCATCCCAGGCGGTGGGGGATGATCCCAGGATGAGGACTTCCGTCTTGTCTGAGTTCAATTTCAGGCGGCTGTTCTCCATCCACTCGGCGACGTCTTTCATTCCTTCGTGTAGGCTGGCTCTGGCAGTGGCGGGGTCGTTGGTGAGGGAGAGGATCAGCTGGGTGTCATCGGCGTAGGAAATGATGTTAAGGTTGTGTTGGCGTGCGATGGCCGCAAGGGGGCTCATGTAGACGTTGAAGAGGGTGGGACTGAGCGAGGATCCTTGAGGTACGCCGTAGATGACTTCGGTGGCTGCGGAACGGAACGGGGGAGGCGGACTCTCTGGGTTCTTCTGGCGAGGAACGAGATGATCCACTCCAGTGCCTTCTCTTGGATTCCTGTGTTGCTGAGGCGCTGTATTAGTGTGCGGTGGCAAACCGTGTCGAACGCTGCAGAGAGGTCCAGGAGGATGAGGGCAGCTGTTTCCCCGTTGTCGAGCAGGGATCTGATGTCGTCGGTGGCTGCGATGAGGGCGGTCTCGGTTCTGTGCTTGGCTCGGAAACCGGACTGTGAGGGGTCGAGGGATCCGTTCGTCTCGAGGAAGGCAGCGAGCTGTTTGTTGACGGTCTTCTCGATGACTTTGGCAGGAAAAGGGAGGAGCGAGATGGGGCGGAAGTTCTTGAGGTCGGTGGGGTCCGCTGTCGGTTTCTTCAGGAGGGCGCTGAGCTCGGCATGCTTCCAGTCCTCTGGGAAGGTGGCGGTGGTGAAGGAGATGTTGATGATGTCCCGGAGTTGGGGTGCGATGATGGAGTCTGCCTTGTTGAAGACGTGGTGGGGGCAGGGGTCGGCAGGGGATCCGGAGTGGATGGTGTTCATCGTGCGGGTGGTGTCTTCGATGCTGACTGGGGTCCAGTTGCAGAGAGTGGTGGTGGGGGGCGTTGGTTCGGTGGTTGGGTGCGTGGTCTGTGCACCGAAGCTGTTGTGTATGTCAGCGATCTTGCGGTGGAAGAATGAGGCGAGTGAGTCGCAGAGGTCTTGCGAGGGTGTGATGTCATTGTTTCCGGCGCTGGGGTTGGAGAGCTCTTTGACGATGCTGAAGAGTTCCTTGCTGTTGTGGGTGTTGTTGTCCAATCGTTCTTTGAATGTTGTTCTTTTGGTGGTGCGGATCAGCTGGTGGTGTATGCGGTTGGCGTTCTTGAGGGCTGTCATGTTTTCTGTAGTCTGGTCGTGGCGCCAGGCTTTTTCGAGGGTGCGGCAGTTTTTCTTGGATGTTTTGAGTTTGTTGGTGAACCACAAGGCTTTCTTGCTGCCGGGTCTGCTGGGTGGGTTCTTCAGAGGTGCAAGGTCATCGGCGCAGTTGGTGAGCCACTGTGTGAAGTTGCGGGCTGCTTCGTTGGGGTCCGTTGCGCTAGCGGGAGGGTTCTGGCTGAGGGAGGTGGTGAGTTGGTCGGAGGTGATCTTGCTCCAGGTCCTGCGGGGAGCCTGTAGCGGGTGGTGGTGGGTCATGGTTCTCCTGAATTTGAAGTGGATGCAGCTGTGATCAGTCCAATGAAGTTCAGTGGAGTGGCTGAAGGAGATGTGCTTGCTGGAGGAGAAGACGGGGTCGAGCGTGTGGCCGGCGTAGTGGGTGGGGGTGTTCACCAGTTGCTTGAGGTTGGCGAGGTTGTCCAGCAGGGTGATGGTGTTGCTGTCATTGTTGTTCTCCAAGTGGCTCCAATTAGCTTGTTGAATGAGTTTATGAACTTTTATTGAAAATATGGGCTATTCGCATTACTCCAGCAGCCCAGGCTGTAATACATAATGATGAGCAGGCAGGGTTTGTGGCTGGTTGTGTGATGCCGGCTAATACAGGCTTTTTAATTCACATGCTTGACTACTTTGTGGTTAACCAGACTCCTGCAGCTGTAATAATGGTGGATGCAGAGAAAGCATTTGACGTAGTTAACTGGGACATGCTATTTACAGCCTGGCAAGGTTTGGTTTTCTTGCCCAATTCATCGTAATGCTACATAATCTGTATCAAGGAGCACAAGCAAAGGTGTTTGTGAATTTTAATCTTGCAGGGATTGCTATCACATTTTTCAAATGTTCCTATAAAAGTCAATTAGAGCCATTTTATGGAACTGGAAACACTTTTCATGCACTTTGTGTGGAATAGGAAGGCTTCCAGAGCAAAACTCTCTGCACTTCAACTTGATACTAGTCAGAGTGGGTTAGCTTCAGGTGCAGACATTATGAAGCATCTTTCTTAGACACACTAGTAAGATTCTATGATGGGAAGAGGACTGTTGATCTTTTGTTATGGACAAAATTATCCAGGTAGCGGGATCTCGGCTCACAGTTTTTATCAAGACAGCTAAACTTCCAAAGAAAACAAGATACAAGGTTTCCCAGGAGTTCGGCACCCGACTTCAAGCACTTTATCTATCTAAGCACATTCCAGCAGGCTATGAGTATCTTACATTACAGGAGTGTAAATATGTTGGCCTGAGAATACCTCATAGTCAGTTAAGATTTTGGAATGCAAGTGGTGTTAAAGAACAAGGACATTTCTTGTTGAAGGGTAGGTGTATTACATGGCAAGAACTGCATGTGAGATGTGGCGATTGATGCAAGTTGTTTTTTTCTGGGGTTTCAGCAGATTACTATCTTTTTAAAGAATCACTGCCTGGAGTCCAGCTTAATCTCCCATCCTGTTATACATGCACTTTTAAGGTCAAAACTCAGGGGGATTTGAAACTGGTATAGATCACTATGGGATCAGGGGGGCAGTCAGCAGGTGAAACGTTTTTGAGATAAAATCAATCTGTCAACACAATGCACTTTCTCAGAGGTAAAGTGGCAGTCTATCGATGCCATAAGTCTTTAAGGGCAGCAAAGGATGTCCTTTCTATCTCGCTTGAAGGCTTATTACACACATTGGCTCTCCACGGAATGTACCTGGAAGAGGAGGATCGCTGCTTTTATTATCAGCAACAGGGGATGGGAGGCTGGTTGCATATTTTTTTCAAAGACAAAAGAGGTACGGTGTTCCTGGGTGGCAAATTGGCCACCTGGTGAGTACTCAGATTGGTGGGGAGGTGGGAAATACCTCCTTTCGGAACTAGAACCCTCACACACCCAGCAAGCTAGGTGTCATGCTTCATCATATGGGTCTGCGCCTCATCGAGCCGGCACTGCAATGCTCGACGGGCACCCATAAAGGGGCTCTTTATCGGAGATCTTTTGTTTCTTGCCGTATAGGTGCCGTGGGTGTGAGGGGCCTGGTAAGATGTAGATGCGGTGTGTGGGTTAAAACAGGTAAGGGAATCTTCTATAATTATTTTTATTCTGGAGAGGTCACAACCTGATTAAAAAGTAAAAAGAAGAAGGAGGGCGACTATTTTGTTTTAATCTGACAAAAATTACGCTCTACCCCTTAGTGGTCAACATGTTTCTCGCCTATAAATTGTCTCTAATAGATCAGTTGGCGATTCCTGAGGATCTAGTGACTAAATGAACACTATCTACAGTGTGTGGTGTGGTTCTACATACCACTTCTTCTCTCTGTAGGATGTTCCCCCGGAGAAAAGCAGCCAACCTAGAGTACAAACAAAAAGGATCAAAAACCCAAATGGAGATATTATTACATGGTCCTATTAATTCCAGTGGGTGTATTTCACCGTACACAACCTCTTTGAATCTATACAAGTGATAAAAACAATGTGATTTCATGCATATCACATTCTAAGTGTGCCTTCATTTGTATTTAGAATATAAAAAATACAAATTAAAAAATAAAATAAAAACCTCTGTTTAACCAGTTAGAGTAATTGAACATCATGGTGAGTGTGTATCAGCTCACCTCTTAAGGATTCAAGTGCTGCTTCATCAGACCGCAGCGGAGTATATGGACACCCAACGTAGTGTCGCTGTTTATTAAAAGGAGAAAACAAAAAACAAGGTATGCTGGGTGTGGGCTTGTAGGCACAACGTTTAGTTGCTAAAGCCATGACTCTAGAGCATTAAAAGTGAAAGTGGGCATGGTTCAGGTTAAAGTAAGCCCATAGTCGTGAAATTGGTGCTCATTGACAAGGTCATTCAACAGACTCAAAAGTGCCCCAGACCTGCCTGCGTAGCTGCTGGCGCCTTCACCATGCGCTCCGACATTATGCCAATCATGCGGTGTGTTAAGAGCACCTACAGCGCCCAAGCTATGTCTTAGTGCAGAGCTCTACAGAACATCAGAGTCAGCGTACCCTTCCCAAAGACCAGCGGTAACTTGTCAGCAATTCCCAGCACCTCTTACCTCTCATAAAAGCTTGTGACCAGGCATAGTCTCAACGCGTAATCCACACTCAACTGCTCCCGCTCAGAGCAGTCCGGCTCACCTACCCGCTCCGCTGCATCAGGAAGGAAAAGACAGGTTGCCGGTTCCTGTCTTAAATACCCTCTCCTGGTGCCGTTAAGCATGGTAAATCAGCCGCACCTGGTGTGTGGTGTGATGGTGTCGGCATGACATCATCTACAGTGTAACCATGGAGGCCATCTTTGAATGTGGTGAAAGTCTATAGTTCTAGCTATTACCTTGATGTGGATGCGCATCAAGGGCTTCAAATTTGGCACTGAGTGGCGCGGTTTTATCAACAATGTGAACAAGAATATATACAGTGCAAAAGCGCTCGAGTCACTGCGCTAAATTCGTGCATAAGTTGCTGGCGACTGTCGATTGGGTGATTTGTATGTCACCCATCTTAGAGTGTAGTATTGTACTCTATTGTTAGTTATTAGATATATCGTCCTAACAAAGCCTAACTCCATATCTGACTAGCCTAATGTCGATATCATGTGGCAGAGATGTATTAAGAGGTGGGAGACTAGCGTGGAGTCCTAAGCTGATATACTCATTCGTTAAAGTTGCGGACAATGGTTGTATTTATCAGATTAATTAATGGTGCTCCAGGGTATGGCGTCATTCAGGCCGTCATTTGCTAAGTCAAGATGGAACACCCACCTTTGTTCAATCCTGAACAAAGCAGTCTGTGTTATTTGTTGGTGGGATTCTAGGATGACCCAGAGTAGACTCTCTGGGGGGTGTCCAAGTTCAGAGAAGTGGGTGTATAGTTTGGTGGTAGTTTATGGCAACGAATATTGCTCTTGTGCTCAGTGATTCTGACCTTAACGGGCCTCATGGTCATGCCAACATACCTCTTGTCACAAAGGCAGGTCAGCATGTACACACAACGTGGGATGTTACAGTTAGTGTGTTTGATTAGTGTCCATGTAAATGTGTCTGATAGAACCAATTGTTTGGTGTGCCTGGTCTGTGGGCACACGGTACAAGAGCCGCAGGGATAGTGTCCTGTCACGGGTGGGAGATCCCACAGTTGCCTCTGGTTAGGGATGTTGCTCTTCTTGGGTCTAGTGTACACCAACATATCTTTCAAATTGTTGGTATGTTTAAACACAAGCCTTGGTTTGGGTATTGACAGTGTACCCGTGTTCAGAATTGCCCAGTGTTTGTTCACTGCCTTCTTTATTAGATTGGATCTAGGTATGTACGTGGTCACACAGGTCAAAATGTCAGTGGGTTCTTTCTCATGTACCTCTAGGAGGCTTTCACGATTATTGTTTCTTGCTCGTTTCTTGCAAGAGTGAACCTGTTTCTTGGCGCACTGTCTCTTCAGCAGATTGTCAGCCAGTATCTCTGCTTCAATTTTGTAGTCCTTTGTGGAACTACAATTTCTTATAATTCTTAGAAATTGGCTGAAGTGAAGGTTATTGCTCAGTGTAGCAGGATGGTAACTGCTGTACAGCAAGCTGTTTCGGTCGGTAGGCTTTTTGTATAGGGATGTCGTTATTCTACCCTCTTATAATCTGATGGTGAGATCTAGGACGGCAATGTTCGTGGCAGATATAGTGTGAGTGAACTTCAAGTGCTGTTTTTTTGTGTTAATCCACTCACAAAATTCAGCACATCTCTGTATGTCCCCCTGCCAAAAGATGAGGATGTCATCTATGTACCTCTTCCACAGTCTCAGGTTAGCTTTGAAGGAGTTACTCACATGTTGAATGGTCTCTTGTTCAAATGCCGCCATATACAAACATGCCACACTGGGGGCAAAGGTACTCCCCATCGAAGTACCCTGAGACTGTTGGAAGAGTTGGCTGTCAAACTCAAAAAAGTTTTCTGTTAAGGCCAGGGTGGCACATTGCATGATGAACTAAATGGGTGATGCTGCTGTCCATTCACTCCCACTTAGTGCAGATTCTATTGCTGCCAATGTCTCTCTCTGTGGGATATTGGTATACAGTTGTTCCACATCCAAGGTGACCAGGAGGTCAATATCGCCTGTGTTTTCTATTTCACCTATAACACAGAGGATATCTGTTGTGTCCCTGATGTATGATGGTGTCTGTTTGACCAAAGGTTGTAGGTAATGGTCGCAGAATTTTGAGAGAGGCTCTAAGAGTGAGCCGATTCCTGAAACTATAGGTCTGCCCGGGACAGGGGTGGTCCCCTTGTGTATTTTTCTGGCAGAGTGTAAAAATAGAGTGTTTTGGGATGTTTGGTAATCAAGAAATCAGCTTCTTTACCACCGATCCACCCATTACTCTCTGCCTCATAGACCATGGTGGTTATCTCGGTCGTTAATCGAGTTGTGGGGATTGTTGTTATCGGAGTATTGAATTTACTATTCCGTAGTTGGTGTTGGCACTCGGTGTTGTAATCCGAAGTGGATTGTATGACCGTGGAGCCCCCTTTGTCAGCTTGCTTTATTGTAATGCTTTTGTCCTCAGTCAATGATCTAATCACTGCATGTTCTTGATTAGAGAGATTATGTAAGGGAATTCTGGTATCCTGGTTCTTCAGTTCTTTTAAGACAGCTTTCTCAAAGGTCACAACCTCCACAGGTACCATGCCAACGGTAGGTGTGAAGGTCGAGGGATTGCGAAGGCCTGAATCCAGTCTGGCTGGTTCCTCAGTACCATCGAAGTGGGATTTAAGGCGTATTTTTCTAAACAGGTTCTGGATTTCGCATTGTTCCCGAAAACTGTCCTCTTTAGGGGTGGAGACATAGCCAAGGCCTTTCTCAAGTACTGTTTGTTCCGTAGGTGTCAGTTGTCTATGTGACAAATTAACCACTAGACTCTCCTGCCCTATGTTTTGTTCCTGGTCTCCATCATATTTGGTTCCTGGTCCTGCCACTGGACTTGTTTTTGTCCTCCTCTTTTGCACCCTCTTCCTCTGCCCCAGCCTCTGCCTAAAAAAGATGGATTGCTGGCCTGGGGATACATCATGCATATTTTGGGAAATTGTGTTTTCTGCGCTTAGTCTCAGTCATCAGATTGAGAACGATCTGGAGGCTTGTGTGGCACTTTTCAGGTTTATTAGTAAGAGTCAGGGCTTTGGGATTGGCAAGTGGGGTCAGGTGTTTATAGCGATAGCTTCTCTAACAGCTTGCTCACTGTTTCTACAGAATTGGAAAACATCTAGGATTCCAACATACCAAGAGTGGTATAATAAAATGATTTGACTGAAAAGTTTGCAAGACGTGTAGGGGGTTGTTAAGAGATTTAATGCCTCGTGGCAGTTTATGGATGAAATAGAAAAGGCGGCAACTTATGCAGTAGCAGTGCAAGTGTAAAGTCTATTTTTTTCTGGTTTTTAATGAGGGATTGAGGTCATTTTAATATCAGGGAGGGGATTTTATAAGGCACTGTGGCACTTTCTTTCTGATGGCTGCTACTATAATTGTACTGTATAATTTGTCTTACCATTGTATGAATAAGTGATTGGGGAAGTGGAGATCTAATAGGGTACGAAGGCACTTTTCCGTTAAATATAATATATTGTATGTGTTTTGTCTTTTAATGGATTGGCTGTCCCCGAACCTGTGACTGATTATCTATTTTTTTATATATTTTGCTGACAATATGAATAGTTATGTTCATTTCTTTCTATGGTATGTTTTTCTTATGTAATTGATCTTGGATTCTGTTCAATAAAAAATATTTATGAAAAAAAGTAACCCAGACAGGACATTGGGGATTATGTGCTAGGCCTTTGCTCCAGGATGACAGAGTACATGAGGAAGTTAAGCAAAAATTTGGAGTCCAGCCAGGAACTGTCAATATAGCTGTACAACCAGAAGGTAACCCTGGCCGAATACCAACCTGGCCAGAAAGTGTGGGTTGGTGAGCCTGTGGCTCCCAGGGCACCCCAAGTCATGTGGACTGGTCCCCATCCCATACATAAAAGGTGGAGAGAGGTCACCCACTTGATAGCCCGCCCCCTGGGCATCCCTGACACCTCCACAGGGGGATTCATGTCAGTCGACTTAAGCCCCCCCTATGACCAGGCGGACATGACCATTTTGATGGTGATTGATGGAATTAAGGAGGAAGAACATGAGCCCCTTTCAGATCTCTTGTTACACAATGCCCAATATGGCTCAGAGGAGGGAGGAGTACATTCTCCTACACTGACAGACCAGCAGCAGAGGGATTGTCGCCCATTACTGCGACAGTTGATTAACTGCTTTCTCTTACACTGGGTTAACCCAGTGGAGTGTCCATGACATGGACACTGATGACAGCATGCCTGTCAAGAGTAAAATCTTCAGGCTGTCAGATAAGGCGAGGCCATGCATCAAGGATTAAGTTTCGAAGATACTGTCCCTGGGGATGATTGAGGCTTCCAGCAGCTCATTAGCCAGTCTTCTCATGCTAGACCCTGAAGTCACACTACAGGGAGGGACACCAGAAGTGAGGGTTTGTGTGGACTACACAGGGCTCAATGCTGTCACCAAAACTTATGCACACCCTATGTCCAGGGCAAATGAGTAAATGTATCAGTTGGGGGTTGCTTAGTATCTTAGTACCTTTGACTTGACATTGGTATACTGGCAGAATGTCTTAACTGAGAAGCTAAGAAGAGGTCAGCAAACTCCATCCCAGAGGGCCACTTTCAGTTGACTGTTGAGCCCTTTGGCCAAATGAATGCACCTGACACCTTCTTCAGGTTGGTCAACCATGTCCTATCAGGTCTGGCAAACTTTATTGAAGCATACCTTGAATATATTGCTATCTTTAAGTCCACCTGGCAGGATCACCTGACTCACCTGCGTGAATTGCTTCTGGCACTGCAGCAAGCAAGCCTGATTATCAAGGCATGTAATCTCCAGATAGGGCAAGGTTCTGTTTTGTACCTGTTCCACCAAGTTTGCAGGGCACGAGCAGGCTCCCTAGCCCTAAATGAAAACAATATAGCCTGTGAACCTCTTAATACACCGACTTAGGTGAGAGCCTTTTTAGGACTCACAGTATTCTATAGGAGGTTGCCAGGGGATATGGCACCATAGTGTGCCCCTGACAGTGCTGATTTGTAAGCAGACCAAAAAGTATGTATAAACCCCAAAGTGTCAAAAGATCTTTGACACCCAGAAAGAAGTGTTGTGTACAGCACCAGTGCTCAAGGTACCTGGTTTCAGCAAATATTTCCTAGGCCAGACAGATGCCTTGGTACATTGCATAGGGGTTGTACTGACACAGGTGAATAAAGAGGGTCAGGACCAACCATTTACATTTATCAGTAGATGGCTCATTCCCAAAAAGGAGCGTTGACGTGCCATTGAGAGGGAAGATTTTGCTGTGGTTTAGTCATTGAAGAAGAAATGACCCTACATGTTTTGTACTCATTTTAATTTCTACACAGACCATAGACCTCCTTACAGATGACAAGAGAAAACCCAAAGTTGTTGAGTCGATCCATTTCCCATGCAGTATATCAACTTAACAGTGGAGCCCAGATGTGGGACTTACCAGGCCAAAGCAGATGGCCTTTGCCGCGTTTTCTGTTTAGATGATGATAACTGCCAGGGACTGGACTAGTTGCCCCCCACCTTTAGTTCGGGGGAGGGGGAGTTTTGCAAAATGACCTCTTTTTGGATGGCCTCCCCTAGTTTTTCCTTTTTTTGGGACTCGCCTGCAAATAATCTTGACCTCTAACATGGGGACACTACTATACAGTGCATGTGCTCTGGCCCCAAAAATAAGTAAAACTTGGCTTAATCCCTGATTGGCACATTTACCTTTCCTATAAGGACATAGTATATGGTGCACAAATGCACCAATGGCAATAAAAGTTAAAACGCCACTTACGGCCTTCAGCACCTATTGTGCCATCCACTATAGTGCACGAAACACACTGCTCTAGGGCTACCATGTGTAGCTTGACTGCTGCAGTGTAAAACCTGCAAAATGACCTGTCAACAGAACTCTTTTTGACATGTAAAGACCTCCTTTTTAAATAGTAATGTCACCCTCAAGTAGGCCTTGTAGACCACAAGGCAAGCTGTGTGGTATTTAAAAGTGGGACAAGTAGAAAACTATTGTTACCATGTCTCTACAGCAACGAGGCTTCTAAAGCGAATTTCACTCTGGCATGCCTAGCTGTCCTCTGTAGTTAACCAGTGTACAATAACATAGTAATACTGCTATTTCGGGAATGGACTAGCTAGAAAAATAATTAGACCACTTATTTGTTCATTATTAATAAAAATTAAATTCAATGGTGAAGTTAGATTTTAAATGAATATTTAGGAAAAATAACTTTTAGAAGTTTACTTTTTTCTGCCAGAGCCTTCATGAGGCCAATTAGCCTCTTACAGCTGGTCAGCCTGTATGTGGCCTGAACGAGGTGTGCCTGAGGTGTGAAATTTCTCCCAGGAGCTACACAATAGAACAATTTTATTGACAGGTGCAGGTCAAGTTGAATGGCCAGGGAGGACTCCTTCCAGCTCACTAGATTAATCAGGTTGGGGACTGTGGGGATCCTATTACCCGGACAGTGTCATATCCTTCCTGACAGGTCTGTCCGAGGTACATATAAAATGTTTTGCCCTTGAAATGGCTCAAAGAGAACCAGAGCACAACTCCTGTGTATCCCCTGTTTAATTGCTGAAGGACACTGTGTTTGACCTACCAGACTTCTGTGTCGTTTTGTTGTGGCCTAGGGCCTGCTTCAATTTGGATTTTAATGTTAGATCTGGGAGAACACTGGTGATTTCTTTAGTGCCCTCCCCAGGCCTTAACAAATCTACCGCCCACTTGTATGGCAAGTCAGATTTTATCAGGGCTAGCTATGTTTAGGGCCTACTCACCTCTTCTGGCGAGCTGACAAACAACAGGTGTTCTGTTCACTCACAAAGTGAAGGAAAATTAAAGATGCCTTTAAATCTTGTTTTTATCTTGTCACATTTATTCTGTGTTCCGAGACTGAGATCAAAAAGTCAGTTTAAATCTACAATTACTTGTCTTTCTCTGACTGCAAAGTTCAGGGATATTGTAAAGTGAACTGTCTGACAAACGTGCTGTACAAAAAGTGTGAAATTAAAGGCTGTAGGATGTCATGTTTTATTCTAACATACATTTAAATAGCTAAAAGGTGAACTGTATAAACACTTCAAATTAAATTTCAGTAGTTATGAAAACCCTTGTTTTGTAATTCTGTGTGATGAAAAAAAATATTTTAATAGGATGAAAACAAATTAGAATACTTTACTTTGTGATGTGCAAATGATAGATATGTTTGATGAAACCCAATTTCCACAGGTAGATTGTTTATACACTATATATTTTTATAAGTAAAACTGCATGGCAGTGAGAAAGTCTTTGACAATTTCAATTGAAAATGTGTTGTCTGTTAAAGACAGTGCTATACCACCTCATGCTTTGGCAATATATTCATTGAAAGTAAGGTTTAAAGATAAACTGAGAAGCATTCCTGTCCCTTCCCCGATTGCCATGCTATTAGTGAACTAAGAGGCAAGTCAGGGGTCATGAGTACCCTAGAAGTGGGCTAGATTCTTATTATGCATTGATGAGAGGCATATTTATGAGTGGGGTTGCTTCGTGTTTGCACGCCACAACATGGTGCATGCATAACGCAAACCCAAAATGCGATTTATGAAACAATACCAGGTCACCTTGTGTGGCATTAATTGGCTTCATACATCCAAAATAACACAATGCAGTGCAAATTGATTGCTGCGTTGCATTTCTCTGCACCAGGGAGGCGTTCCCTGGGTGTTGTGTTGGTGTTCCCATGCAACATCCATGGATTTTGACGCATCTTCCCAGGTGAGATGTAATGAGGAGAAATATCTTTATTTCTCATTGTTACTTCTACTTTCTATGTGTTCTGCAGCACACATGGGAAAACGAAATGCCTCAGGGGATTGTTTTTGTGCAGGAATGTGCCCCTTCCTACACAAAAACTATCCTACTTAAAACGCAGGTACCCTTGCATAATGCTGTAAGGATGTCTGCACTGGCGCTAGGCAGCCAAAACGGCAGCAGAGCAGGAACGATGGGAGGAATGCTATTTTCCTGTCACGCAGCGCAGCAAGGTGACTAGCTGTGCTGCTTAACTTTCTTATAAATATGCCCCTTAGTCTATTAAATAAAACCAAATAAAAATGTTTGTGCTGAACTCACATTTAGGAAGGAGCTCTCATATGTGATAATGAAGAAAAAGGTGGCTGTGCAAAATAATATATTTGCCTAGGATGACATAATGAGACCAGCTAATGGGTCAAGTACATTACAGTTAGCTTGAGTAGATTAATCAAGTTAGTAGACCTGCAGGTCTAGTAACATTTTAGTGTTTATTCGAGAACTGCTCCTGTTAAATGGTAGCGGCAGTTTCAGTCGATAACCTTTCAAGTATTTGCCCGGCGGTAATCGCCTCTCATACCACTCGATGATTTTACCAATAAAAGAGGCAGGCGCCGGAGACTGGAAGGCAGGAAACAAAGTTTTATTCCGTCGGAGCAGAACACATCAGATCAGACAGCAAGGTATCGTCACGAGGTGCTCTAACTGCATCTCTGAGACCTGGTCTCTTATACACTGGTTTATTGCTTTATTATACATAGTACATTCTTGAGATTCCCTTGATGCGCGGGGGAAATATCCCCTGAAGCCCCGGCTCAGATCCGATCCCACACATGGTTACAGTAGAGGTTCCCACCCTACCCGCAGTGGGAGATGGCTATCGCGCAGCAGGGAATTCTGCTAATTCCCGGGGGTGTGTGCAACCGGCCGGGTCTCAGGGGGTAGGGGCTTTGATCTACTGTAATCCCTTTGATGCGGGGTGTTTCCCTTTCAGTAGGGGCAATAAACTGCATCCGCAGGGCTAGGTGATGGCCTGGGACCAGTTCGGACAATGGGGCGCAGAGGAAGGGGGTTATCAAAGGAGAGGCATGACCATGTATGGGTTGTCGGTCGGAAGTGGTTCCGTAGCAGGGTCGCGCAGAAGGAGAGGGTTTATGGCCTGTATGAGAGAGCGGGGGTGGCCGGCGCGCGGGGGATGCTCGCAACGCCGGGGGAAAGCGCTGGCGATCGAGAGTGAGCGGGGAGAGAGAGTGGGGTGCCTAAAATGGCGACCGTACATTTGCTATGCGTGGCGCTGGGGAGAGGCAAGATGGCGCAGATAATGTTCAGTTTGCAAGCTAAATTTCCACAGTCCTCCCTTTTAACATATCTCGCCAGCTTGTCCGGCCAATATTCACCTTTGTTAGCCTTTCAGTTACAGTATCGTCAATGTTCGTCATACATTTAAAGATACAGAGTCTTAAGGGTAGGCAGGAGTAATCTGACACATTTGTACATTGTCTCATACAGTTTGATAAAGTAGGCGAGGAGGAAGTACATTCAAAGTTGCAGTATAGTCGTGTACATGGCTGGTGTTGTATGAATGTTACTATACAAAGTTACATTTTCTTAACTTCTCAGTGTACAGTCGGAAGTGATTGATGCAACATCATGAAGAAGATAGTTTAATATAATAAGGTGGTTGGGAGAGGATTTTCAACTTTGACATGGGTCCTTCTTTCCAGTGTCCTTGTTTTATAAAGAGCTATCACTGGTAAGCTCTCATTGTTGTCCTTCTTTCGTTGGCACTGTTGAGCACCGGCGGTGGAGCTAAGGTCCAGCTCAAATCCGATTTCTCACGTGGCAGGGTGTGACCACTCACTGTTCTTTGATCACAGTCCTGTTCCTTAACACAGTTCACCACAGGCACTTTGAGACAGGGTGCCGGCCTTTTGTTCCTCGGTAGTAGGTCAAAGTCATAGTCCAAATGAAAGAGGAAGAGAGAATGGGGTGGCGTGGGATCGGATCAAAAATGCGGACCAAGGAGAGCAGAATCTTTCAGCACTGGGCCCATCAATCGGGCCCGACGGGTTGAGACTTCAGGCACGCTGGTCAGTGAGCAGGGGCCTCGATGTAGCCCTTCGCGCTTATCGTTCTGATAATGGTGTCTCGTCTCACACCCTTTTTGCTTCGTCGCTTCCCCCTTGGTCGATGTCATAGATGCTTTATGATCCGCAGCCAGACTGTGCGTCACGTCCGACCCCTCTCTTCCGATGGCTGCGGGTTATCCTTGAATAGGTTATAAGAAACGAAAGTCTTAGGGATTTTGGCAGGGAAGACATTTACATACTTCATTCTCTCTCCCAACCACTGAGTAGTTGCGGAAATGCTCTTATCTGTTACTATATGATTGGTGTCTATTAACTCTGATGTTAAGGTGCGTGTTACTAATCTATTAATTACTGCTGTGGTGCAGGGTTCTGTGGGTGTCCCTGTCCATCGTCTGGCCTTCTAGGTGTCAGTTTCTGCGCCCTATAATACAAGGTTTGGTAATACCCGTAAGTGCGAGGTGCTACGGTCATGCGTTCACGAGTATCTTTTTCATACAGTAGGTGACCCTTTATCAGTTTAAAACAGGGCCATCAGCTGTTTCGTTCGGGATACTCTGAGACGGCTAGTATAGGGCTGGAGTTATCTTTGGGAGAACAGGGTGCTTTAGACATTCTATTTCGGGCTAATTGGTCAGGGGTAATTCTGGGCGGTGGAGATGGTGTCCCTTAAGAACAAAAACCACTGACATATAGTCCCCGTGTTGAGGGTCAGATTGGGAGACATCAGTCGTCTTACCTGTCCTTTCCTTCTCAGCCGATTAGGCTTAACGTTTGTAAAAAGGAGAGGTAGTAACGTGGTAAAGTATGGTCGTTTTTGTTTCTGTCAATTTGTTCGAACACCACTGTGTTCAGGCCAATTATACACTTACCAAAGAGGTGTATGTCGTTAATTTATTCAAGAAGAAAAGAGGGCAAGAAAGAGCCTTTTGCGAGGGAGGGGGAGAGAGAGTGAGAGAGAGAGAGAGAGAGAGAGAGAGAGAGAGGGAGAGAGAGAGAGAGAGAGAGAGAGAGAGAGAGAGAGAGAGAGAGACGTGTGCATCAAGTAGGCTATTTTGGCATACATACGACACAAAACGAGAGAGAGAGAGATGGGTAAGATAATAGGCCACTTGGTGCACACACAACATGGAGTAGCATGGGTCTGTTCCATGTAAGAAAACACAAGCGGGGAAAAGACATAAATTCGGTGACCACGTACACACAAATGCCGGATAGGGTGTGACAGTACATGCATCAAGATGGAGACTCAGGGCTGCGTCGAGCACGGGGACCTCTCCTTTCCTGTCCTCTATTCCTATGCATGCTGCGTACCTTTAGCATTTTGTAGTTTATCTTATGGGTTGTCTGACCCTTTATTCTCCTCCCTTTGATCGGTGGACGAGCACCTCAATCATACGATGACGCTCTCTTCAAGTGACCCGAACATGAAATGCATACACATTCATATCGTATAATCGTAGTACACACGCACAATCATATCATACAGTTTTTCAGGTTCCCAATGGTGGTCTGTAATTTTACGCACTATCTCACAACGTTTGTCTATGTTTTCCCTGATATTGAACTTGGTGCGGTCCATGTCCACTCCACTCTTCAGTCGGAACTTCGTCGTGACCTATAGAGGGGAAAATAAGAGGGGAGGGGAGGTGCAGTATTCAAAATACCCCAGCGCGCGCAGACACGAAAAGTTCTACCTACCATGTACCAGGCTAGCCGCAGGGGTGGGTAATACCACGGACCTATTATTCTTTAGTTCGAGGCAAAGATGCTCTAGTTCATTCATCTCCTAAATTCGGGTTCCCTGGTCGTGCATGTATTTCTCAATTGGTCGTGTATTATGGTGCAGGATACCATACCTTGCGTGCGACATATACCTTAAGTTATAGTTCATTATTGATTTGACAATTCTTGGAAAAAGGGGGGCAGGCGTGATGGGTACAAATTCCGTTAAACAAAAATATTTTAGGCAAATTGAGTCCGTATTATCTGTATGCTTTCGCTTAGGAGTGACAATCTTTTATTTAAAAGAGAAACCTTCAACAACCCAGATGATTAGTCATGACACTGATTTTGTAATTCCTTTTTAAGAAGCCCTTTATTTAAAACAATGTCAGTGTAGAAATACGGGCCTACAGCCGCTATAGGCCGGCCACGGTGCGAGAGGCGTCGAGCAACATGAGCAACACTAGATTAACATAAAAATCGGTTCCCCCCCCCTCTCCCCCACCATCATGTGTGAAAGCATCGCATACATATATTTATATATCTCTTTTTAACACAAATGTCACGTGGCTGGAACGCCACAAGGAGTTGTAGGCCACTCCTACATCAGCGCCAGCTTGGGGCGGGGTCGGGCCAGTGCACAGTCTAAGTCTTTCCATGAATTAGCTGTTGAACCAGAATTCCTTTCGGTAGTTCGAGAACTTTCGTTAGCGTCAACTTTGCGTCAGCATGGCGTCACTGCAACCTTGTAGCAATGCCACGGTTTGTTCTTAGGGCGGGGCAGCAGGCGGGTTCTTCCGCCGACGCTTTACTGTCTCACTGCACCAAGCGGAGGCAAGGTGGCTGCCGCCCGGGGGCAAAAAGAGCAATGGTGGTGGTTTTGTCCTTATCGGAAGTCCGCAGGAGTCGAATGTCAAATGACTCCAACCAATTCTGCAAGGCTGAGGGGAGCGTTCTGTCAAGGGTGGGGCCCATGCCCTAGCAAACAAGCTTTCGAGTCCAGAATAGTCTCACGGTGGGACAGGCCTGGAACCGGAGGGGTCAACCGCCGGAGTTCAAGGGCAGCAGTAGCAGCAGCTCTTCGGTACAGTCACGGGAGAGGAGCCAGCAGCAGCAACAGCGGCAGTCCGGATGGTACTGCCACCGGGGTGATTCCAGTAGCAGTGACGACAGCAGTTTGGATGGTATCACCACCGGGGTGGGTCCCCGATTACCTTGCTGTGGGGGCCCACTCCTCACGTCGGGTGCTAGCGGCAGTCCTGGTGAACCCGGTGCTTGGGTGGTTGCCTGGCGGCCGCGTGCAGGGGTGCCGGCTCAGCCGAACGGCGAATGAAGTGGCAGGGCGCAACTCAGCTGGCTGACGTGTGAAAGATGCGGTTTGGGGTGCCCTCATCTGCTGGCGAGCCTCCACCTGGGGAGGTGGGGGAGGCCCGTCCGCGTCGCCTCCCCCCGCCAGGGCACCCTCCGTTATTGAAGGAAGAAGTGACTGGGAAGATCCGCACAGCGTGCCAGGGTGAAATTCAGCAGGCCGATGAAAAAGATGGCTGGGTGCAGCTTAGCTGGTCGGCGAGTTAAAGACGGTTGGGGTGCCCGGCGAGCCTCCACCTGGGGAGGTGGGGGAGGCCCGTCCGCGTCGCCTCCCCCCGCCAGGGCACCAGCCCTCTTTAAAGAAAGAAGAAGAGAAAGCGGAAAGGCCCGCACAGCGTGGCGGGCTCCGCCTTGGTGTTGCCAGAACTTCGGCGCTTCGTATAGCCTCCGGCCTATTCGCACAATCGCCCGCCACTGATGTCAAGGGATTTTTGCATGGCTTTTATAGCCCAAAGTCAACTAAGAGGGACCGCCCAAAACAGGCCAATGTTGCGATTTCGAGGAAGGAGAGGCGAGGACGGTGTCACGTGGACGTTAAGGCTTTGGGATGGAGGTTGCAGCAGACTGTCATGTAAATAGTTGTTTTAAAACGTGTTTTAACCTGTTTACCCTGTTGGTGTGTTTGTTATATCCTATAAGTTATTAAAATGTTATAACTACATTACTTCGTTGGAGTGTTTGTACATATTTGTAGTTTGATGACGAGCACAAGGAGGTTACTGTGCAATCGGAAAAATAACACAGCCCAATTGTGCGCGATCTAGCCCTAGTTTGGTGACGTCGATGGTGGGTGTCAGCAGGCTTCCGTTTGTGCGGGACTTTGTCATGCTTATTGGGCGGGGTGGGCAGTAGGGCAGACATGTTTAGGTAGCGAGAGTAATGGAGTCGGGCTACCTCGCGGTCGTCTCGACCGTGAGCTTGACTCCTTCCCTTGGTTTCATATGTCCCACAAAGGGCTAACTCCTAGCGTTATTTTAGTTTTTGTAAGGTCAAAAAGGATCCTACCAGTGCCTTTACTATCTTGTCGATTCCTGTTCGTTCATCCTTAGTTAATCGATTCATTCTGGTGGACTCTTTCTTTCCTATCTCATGGTCGTTTAGCGTTGTAGTCGACGTTGGGTTCGGCACAAGAGGCTCAGCCGGCGCGGAGGCCGTGAGGGCCGAGGCCCCTGTACTGCTTCCGCTCGTGTTCGGGGGTTGTGGGTGTTGCACTATTGATTGGGAGGGTGCATACGGAGGGGGCATGTAAATGATCGGGGGACCTAACAGTAACTCGTCATTCGTTCGCTGCTTGGAGGACAACTCAGGGTAGAGCAAAGAAGGGGTCCTAACAGCGCACTGGCCTGAGGTTTCGGGCTCCTGTCTTAGTTTAGTTTCCCTTCTCTCCTTTATGTCTTCTTCTAACTTTCTAGCGGCAAGGTGAGCTGCCTTTCGTAATTCCTTTCCTGCTTTTACTTCTTCCCTCTTTTTCCGTTGCGTCGCTTCTTTGCGCCACATGCCGATACTGTCAAGCATAGTAGGCGTCGTCTTATTGCTACGCAGAGCTATTTCTAGCGCTTCTATCTTATGGTCGTCGAAGGATCCCATCAGTGGCCACTGACTCTCGGGGTCCTTCTTTGTATATTTATGCCATAGCTTGGTATAAGCTACGGCGACTAGTCCATATTTAGTGAACATGTCCTTATTAGGGGTGCCCTCCGGTGGAGCCGGATGGTTCACCTCTAATAAGCGGTCCGGGCAGAACCAACTACCAATCAGTGGGGAGAAGATAGGCATGACGGGTTTCAACGGGGACAAAAGTCAGCACTACCTATCTTTTCACTGCTTGCAAAGACTAGACAGAATATCTCTATTCTTCGTTATTTGCAAGCAGAGAATACCTCCAAAGAACCAATATCGAACAACTAGTGTTCGGACAATCAATCAATCAATCAATCAATGGGAGATAAAGATAGGCATGACGGGTTTCAACGGGGACAAAAGTCAGCATTACCTACCCTTCACTGTTTGCAAAGACTAGACAGAATATTCCTATTCTACGTTATTTGCAAACAGAGAATATCTCAAAAAGCACTATTCTCCAAAACAATCAATGTTCGGACAATCAATCAATGGGGAGATAAAGATAGGCACGACGGGTTTCAACGGGGACAAAAGTCTGCGTTACCTACCCTTCACTATCTGCAAAGGGAGAGAGAGAGAGTATTTCTACTCCTCCCCGTTTGTAGACAGCGAATATCTCAAAGAGAACAATCAATGAGCACAATCAATGAGCAATACTAGTATTTCCAAAGCATCAAACAATCAATCAATTATTTCTCAATTTGTCGTGTATCACGACCTTACCCGGACCGCGTGGACAGTTTCTCGTCTTCCGCCTCCAGCGCCCGATCGTCCTCTACTCTCCGTATTTGCCGCGGCACTCCTGATGGTTCCCAGTCAGGACCGTAGATCACTCGAGAGAGGTCTGCTCGGAACCAGTGAAGTTCGGATGATCGGCTGCCAGACGAGGGTCTATTGGGCAGGAGCTCTCCCGATCGTTGCAGTCGTTCACTCTGTCGTCGGGACCTCTCCCACTGGATCCACGTGTCGCTGATGGGCCCCACGTTTGGGACGCCAATTGTTAAATGGTAGCGGCAGTTTCAGTCGATAACCTTTCAAGTATTTGCCCGGCGGTAATCGCCTCTCATACCACTCGATGATTTTACCAATAAAAGAGGCAGGCGCCGGAGACTGGAAGGCAGGAAACAAAGTTTTATTCCGTCGGAGCAGAACACATCAGATCAGACAGCAAGGTATCGTCACGAGGTGCTCTAACTGCATCTCTGAGACCTGGTCTCTTATACACTGGTTTATTGCTTCATTATACATAGTACATTCTTGAGATTCCCTTGATGCGCGGGGGAAATATCCCCTGAAGCCCCGGCTCAGATCCGATCCCACACATGGTTACAGTAGAGGTTCCCACCCTACCCGCAGTGGGAGATGGCTATCGCGCAGCAGGGAATTCCGCTAATTCCCGGGCGTGTGTGCAACCGGCCGGGTCTCAGGGGGTAGGGGCTTTGATCTACTGTAATCCCTTTGATGCGGGGTGTTTCCCTTTCAGTAGGGGCAATAAACTGCATCCGCAGGGCTAGGTGATGGCCTGGGACCAGTTCGGACAATGGGGCGCAGAGGAAGGGGGTTATCAAAGGAGAGGCATGACCATGTATGGGTTGTCGGTCGGAAGTGGTTCCGTAGCAGGGTCGCGCAGAAGGAGAGGATTTATGGCCTGTATGAGAGAGCGGGGGTGGCCGGCGCGCGGGGGATGCTCGCAGCGCCGGGGGAAAGCGCTGGCGATCGAGAGTGAGCGGGGAGAGAGAGTGGGGTGCCTAAAATGGCGACCGTACATTTGCTATGCGTGGCGCTGGGGAGAGGCAAGATGGCGCAGATAATGTTCAGTTTGCAAGCTAAATTTCCACACTCCCTTAAACACAAGTTTAGTGTGGCTGAAGACTTCTTCTATCTTGGCATTTCACTGGTACATGGCAGTAGCATGACATTTTGAGTATGTTTGTAGTAAGTCAAACTGGAGTTACTGAAAAAGTTGGTAAGCCAGAGCCTGGGCACATTTACTTCTTTGTCAGAGAGAGACTAGAAGTGTTTATCCCCCACCTACAAGCTGTTGAACGCTACAAACCGGGTCTTTACCTAACCTTCCTTAGAACACTTTCAGGAACTGCAGAAGAACAGAAGAGCACTGTACCTGCTGTCAGTGACCTGCAATGAGCTTTAGAGGACTTGACCCACTCCCGCTTCTACCCAGGGCAAAGTAGTGAACTCTAAGGGGCATATTTACAAGAATGCCACGCAGCGCGGAGCAGCAAGTCACATTGCTGCACTACGTGACAGGGAAAGGGCAGCCATGCGTCATATTTAAAAAAATACTGCACATCTGTCTCTGCACTGGCGCCATTTTGACTGCCTAGTGACAACGCAGGCACCCTTGTACGATGGTGCAAGGGGGCCTGTATGGCATGCAGGATTGCGTTTGTGCAGAAAGGGGCACCTTCCTGCACATAAAGAATCCTGGGTGGCATATGCCTCTTTCTCTGTGTGCTGCATTCTGCTTACATTCAGCAGCACACATAGAAAGAGGAAGTAATGAGGAGAAATAAAGATATTTCTCTTTGTTATGCCTCCCCTGAGAAGCCCTATCTTTTTGGCTTATTCCCAAGTCTACCACTTTTCGTAGATCTGGGAATGCAGGAAAGACAAACCTTGGGTATTGCATAGGAACACCCACGTAATGCCCAGAGAACTCCTTCCCACAGCAGAGTAACTCAACGCAGCGATTTGCACTGCTTTTTGTTACTCCAGATTTATGAAGCCAATTAGGGCCACACAAAGTGGCCTTGCATGGCTTCATAAATCTTAGTCTTGACTTTGATTTGTGTCACTCATGCACCATGCTACGTGTTGCAAGAGCGATGCAACTGGGCTTCTAAATATGGCCCTAAGGGTCAATTGTTTGACTTGAGTGGCTTCAGGAAAGCAACAAGCAACAACAGGACTTTTTCCTAACGTTTCCAGCTGGCCAGTGGAAACTGAACCTGGACTAGACTTTGCTGTTGGCCTCTGTCTGACACCCTGCGAGTCTCTAAGTACCTTCTCATGAGATCCTAGGGGCATTAGAAGCGCAACTCCTTTGGTTGCTTGGACAGCAGATGAAAGGTATTCCTCCAGAGCTCCAGCCTGTACTTTGGGAACAAGTATTTGACTAGTAGTTCCACAACATCAGACAGAATATCAGCCTCATCCTGCTCAAGGCTTTCAAAGCCACCAAAAAAATGACTAGTTCCCATTCTGCATTGGGACTTAAAAGATTTTCATGAAGAAATATCCAAAGCTCCAGTGAGACTAACCTGCCTCAAGTATCCAGTCGTTGGTCCCACAGAGGAGGCTACAATTTTCAGCTGCAACCATTCAGATCCTTTTCTGCTTAGGCATAGAAGACATTTCAGCACTTTTGTTTGAAAAACTGACTAAACCCCTTTCTGGTGTGGGAAGTAGAAACTTTTCTGAACTTTTTGACTCCCAGACCATTCACTGGGACTATTCAATTGGTGTATCCGACCAGGTTTCAAATCAAGCCTATGCCACGGGCTACCGCTTTCATAGCCATGTTGTGCTTTTTGGTGCTCTTTTTCCCTTACCTTTATAACAATTCATATCTTATGTTCCTTTCGCTGGGATTTTTGTCATTTTGGTCTTAATTTGCTCATAAATGCGTTCTTCTCTTTGTTGTAAAAGTGGTTTGCAGAGATTTATTTTGGTTTGTGTGATTTTCTATACTGTATATGCACTGCTTTAATCACAATGGCTTTCATTTAAGCCTGATTGCTTTGTGCCACGTTACCATGAACCGAACACAGATTAATTTTATTTCATTTGTGTGACACCTATGCCCAAATAATAATCCACTTTGTTAGAGCATGCGTTAGTGAACCATTTCATTAACTTTCAGGTATTCACTTTATATATTTGTTTAAATGAGGGTCTGTATTGATTTTCACCCTTCTCTCCTCTGATTGTAATTTCTTTTTGATATTCTACCTTTCTACACTGCTGACTTGAGAGTGGTTGGCAAAGTGGGTATGTTGAACACCTTTAAGGTTAATTTAGTGCAACTCGTTTTTAAACTTCTCCTTCTGTCTCACTGTGTTTGTCTAGCTTCTTATCAAATCATTAAGATTATCTCCAACTCTAACGTGTTCACCTTGAAGCTTTCTATGAGACTCATCTCTTCACACAGCCTCCTAAAGCCTTGGTCCTTAGGTCTAAGCAAAGAGTTTTTACTCCTTTTTATTTTCTCCAAAAATATGTTGTACTATTACTTAGTTCAAATCAATTAATTGTGTCAACTAAAATCCATTGAATCAAAATATCCTTGCAAATCAACATAAAGATTTTTTACGCCAAATCACTAAAAACACAAAAAGCATAAACAGATTTAGAAAAAAACTGAATTACTATCAAAAACATCCGCTGTCTCTTACACCGCCATGAGTATTGAGCATGCACACAGTACTCATGGCCGCGTAAGAGACAGCTGATGTATTCACCGCATGACAGTGTTAACAAACTCATTCCTTACATGCACCAGCAGTATTAATTATGATAGGAGCCACAAAGAGGTACAATTAAAAAAACAAGGTGACCGGCAGTATGTTGGGGAACTACATTGATGACGTGGGCACTTGCCTGAATTTGTGGGTAGGTGACACACAGTAAGGGGGTTCAGGTGGAGGGTACTTGCTTTACCTTGGGACTCACACTATTGTGCTGCAGACATCAGATGACTTTGTCCTGAAGAGACAATAACAATCAGATAGGGTCCACACATCACAGCCCCTCCTTCTTAGTTTGTTGATTGAAGTGGTATGTTAGGTACTGTGGACCACCTTACACTACCCTACTAAGAACAGTTATTCATTATCTGAAAAAACCTGGGATTTATACAGTATCTTATGTCATATGTGTTGTTAATATATATTTACTGTTTGAGCAGTGTGTCGTCTGCACTAAAATCACATTTTCACACATCATTACATATGATTTGGTTGAATATATGTATTTGACAGAACCTACAATTAGACTGGTGTTTCCTGTTCTTAATTGAAATTAAGTGATGAATATTTAAATTTGGAATTAAATTGTGGATTTTTCCAAATCGCTTAGAGGTCTCTAACTTTACATAAGTCCCACAGGACTATTATTTATGTAATCTGTATTGAACCTGGTCCCCGTGAACATATAGGGTTGTTCTTGGTATTCATTTCTCAACTTTCTAAAAGGTGCATTTTCATAACTGTGAAATCTGACTTTAACCTTAAAGAGGGTTTTAAATTACAATTCTTTAATCACAAAACTCGACATTCTCACCTCCTCTCAATTGAAATTTATCACTAATTAAATGCAATAAGGTAATCCAATGTTATCATGAGGGAGATGTAGGCTTCACAGTAGTGAAAATGAAATTAGGAGTTTTTAACTACCAGGACATGTGAAACTTAAAAGTACATGTCCAACTTTGTAAATATACTGAACGCTGCCCTATGGCTGTTTAGGACCTACTATAAGGGTGACTTATATATATAATAAAATTAGAGGTTTATGCTTGATCAAAGGTTTATTTTGCCTGGTTGAAATGGCAGTTTAAAACTGCACACACAGGATGCAATGACAGGCCTGAGATATGTTTAAAGGGCTACTTAAGTGAGTGGCACAATGAATGCTGCAGACCCACTAGTTGCATTAAATTTACTGGCCCTGGGTACCCACCTTACTAGGGTCCTACAGGTAAATTATATCTGCCAATTGGGTGTAAGTTAATTTTGCCATGTTTAGGGGAGAGAGTACAAGTACTTTAGCACTTGTTAGCAGAGGTATAGTGCACAAAGTCTTAAAAGCCAACAAAAATAGGTTAAAAAAACAGGAGGGTGAAGGCAAAATGTTTGGGGATTACCCTGCAAAAGGGCAGAGTTCAAAAATTTTCAATTCCTCACACTACAGTTGTATAATGCTGCCCTTCCCTTATTTGGATTCCATTTTGCAGTGAGTGCACACAACTTTAGGACTCACGGCTTGAATTTTAAAAATGGGGTTCTTCATGTCTCTGCACATGTACTTCCAAGTAGGATTTGGGCCAAATAGTTGTCTTATGTCTATAAACTTTGCTCATTCAGTGTCTTCTCTGGCACAGTGAATGATTTCCATATATACTGCTGGCCATTAACTCATTTTAATGATCGATGCAATAGCTGTACTTAATTTTGTGATAAAGATAAAACAACATATTGCTTTTAGATTTGCTTCCATTTGCCTCAGCCAGCCACTATTGTGGACACAATCAGGGCCATGTTGTCTAATAAGGAATCTCGGTACAGTTTAATACAACGATTCATGAATAATCTAGTCCAGGTTAGTACTGGTCTCGGAAGAAGTATATACTCTATATTGTTCATCTCTGATTCAAATTGTAGTGCTATCAAAGGGATCTTGATGTTGGAGGCTTCATTAAAAGTGATTTTCTATCTTTTGCTGAAATGGAGTGCTGGTATAGCCCCATAGCTCTGCACCATATCTCAATGGCACTGCCATTGTCATTCTGTAATCTTCCAAATGATTTTTGTTGTTGCAATTTTTATGTGGCACGAACTTGGCCCATCAGCATTAGAGCACTCAACATGAGCACCAGTTGCATTACACAATGTCACATTCATTTTTTAGGTCCTGCATGTGACAGTGCCTGTGCTGCATGTGATGCCTCTTGCTTGCGAGAGATATTGTATTCAACCAGGGGCTTGCAGCCCGCCTATTGCTTAACATTAATTGGATTCACTGTCACTATTATTTGCTGCCTTCCAGTTGGCCAGTGCTTGCTTACTTCACTTTCTTTTCTGTCGTCCGGAACATGGACCAAGTATTGATTGCTTCAGCACGATTGCTGTACTTCCGCTGATCTTGCTGTGATTGAGGCACTACATTTATTGTTTTTCTTTGTCGTCCTTCTTGAACCTCTTGTCATTTGTAGCTATGTTTTACTAAGCAAAAATCCCTTTTCTCCTTTGAATTGTATGTTTATTCTGACAAATGATGTTCTTTGCTTTATTGTGAAAACAGATGATATCTGCTTCCAAATATATTTTTGCTAAGACATGGGAACAATTGCTTTCTTTCTGATGATTTTTTGCCAAATGTCATATTTATTTTCCTTTTCATGCATGGGGAGATTAACAGATTTGCTCAGAAGCACACAGGTGTTGTGCCAAGATCTAATAAGCATTGGCAAATCCAATAGGTCTTGAGTTTGAGACTATTGGCTCTGCCATTGCCTTTTGTCCATGCTGTACAGCATGGGCATTGACAACTTTGGCAATAATTTGTAGCCAAGTTGAATAGTAAAATAATAATAATAAAGGCCTGTGATGCACCCAGCACTAGTACACTTGAAATAAAAGTGCATTAGCCCTGGCTGGGTCAGAGCACTTTTTAAATTTAGTGTTAGCCACACTCTAAAATATCTGCACTGCTGTACATCATGTCTGTAAATCAATGCCAAAGCCAATAGCTCTCATAGGCTTTGCCAATGCTTCTTAAGGAATGGAGAAATTAAGCAATGTGCCCAGTGTTAGGTACGTTTTAGGTAAAGGATACAAAACCTCAGGAGCGAAGAAGATTCTCAACACTCTCCCCAGAGCTAGCCCCGTCTCGACTAAATTCAAGAACCGAGCGCCAGCCCCAAGGGGAGGGAGGAGACAAGGAAGGACCACCAGGCGTCAAGGTTGAAAGGCAGAAGTCTCAACTCCCAGGGATGGGTATGGGGCGATCAGGAAAGGAATGATGTCTAGGGAAAGAGAAAAGAAAACAATCTGTAAGTGGAATGCTAAGGCTAAGGTATTTATCCCCGCACCCACCGGTTTACACTAAGTCCTGTCGTAACTACCTCCCCTCCACCCTAGGTTGTGTGCTCCCTCAGACTCACCATGATGTTTTACGCAGAGACTCCAAGATGAACACAGCAGGAGCCAGGTAACAGGCCGTAAAAGGAAGGTATATCCACAGGGGCGGAAGCCACAAAGTCATGAGGTAATTCCTTTACTGGTGCGGAATGTAGATCCAATAGGGAGGCGTAGTCCCGCAATCCGGGTGGAAATGGACGCACCTCACTACGCCCTGCCAAAGAGCGTTATATGAGTTCTAGCATAGAATATCACAAGGAGAATGTAGGAGAGTCTGCTATAGGCGAGAGAAGAGGGTAGAATAAGAGCGGGGAGTCCCACGACGTAAACTGCAGCAGGGGGATTTGAAATTCCAGTCTGTCTTGAGACGCCCGCCTGATGCGTGAGGAATGGTACCGATGCACCAACGGGGGAGGCGGAAGTGAATCCGAGCAATGGTTCCCTCGGAAAAGTTCGACAAGCAAAGGATCTGAAGGAGGGGTAAGGAATGGAGCGAGACTGCAGAGAAACCGAACCCAGGAAAGGGAATACCAACGAGTTCCAACAAGGAAATCCGCAGCAAACGTACAGCGCGAAGCGTAGCGGCCACCAACTATACACGGAACAGCTGCGGGAGGCGTGGTCCAACACAAGGTAGGATTGTCAAGCACCGCCGTACGTCTCGCGAGGGAATTTAACCTCCTTGACCATCAGGTGATCCGCTGCGAGTGCACACAACCCCGCCCTGCCCCACTACCTTCTGGGACCTGTAGTGTACTACTGAAAACTAGATCGGAAACGTGATCGGGAACGGGCTATAAAAGGAAGGTAAATGGGGTAAGAGTAAAAAAGGAGTCTAGGGTGTAACACCCAGCATCACAGGATGTTGAGACAACAACCAGGGCTTGAACGTGGTTCCCTAATTACAAATTCAGACCCCTGGCCATGAGGTCACATACTCTCCCCTGCGAAATCCCCTGAGTTTGCTTTTACAGTGCAGGATGATTTCTGAATTCTGACTCAATTAATTTACTTTTGCATGGCCCAAGTGAGTGTGTGGTCTACCTTATGACTAAATAGTCTCATCCTGATCCTTAAAAGTTAGTTTTAAATGAGCTTTTTAGTTCATAAAGACTTAACTTAATTGTTTTGAATTGATGCTGATCCTCTTGTTGGAACAATAGATTTTGAAACCCTAGAAGAACCAGTGCATTGGCAGTTTGGTTACAGTTGAGAGCACTTTATTTTTCGCAAGGAAAAGGATCATAATATTTTTTCCCAGTTTCGGTGTGTACATCTTCAGATCTAATAGGTACGTCATAGCCATATTGTTTATATAGAGTTTCAATATTAGTGGGGCATAACCACATCCTTGACATACTCTTACCTTCACTGGGAAATCCACAGCCATAAGTGAACCTGGCTGTTATTTGATTGTTCAGACATATCAAGTCAGCAAGCAGCTGATCAGGCATTTTCTGCTGTATATGTGGTTGAGGGTCCTAAAAATATTCTCCATGGTTTCAAGCCGAGGTTTACTAGGATCTGTCACAATAGGCAAAGGAATGTACAAAATTCTCTTGTTCTGTTAGTAGGCTGCATCTTTGGTGACTTAATTTTCAGAACACTCAGACTCAGGAGGGCTTACCAATCATGCAGCTCCTGTCCAGATGCCACATCAAACTCTATTGGATCACATTTATCTAATTAGCAAATGTCCTTTATTACAAAAGTATACAGTATATTTCAGATATTATCGACCAACATCTTGATCTTTTGTGCATCATACAGATCTCAATAGAAAGTAAAATTCTCTGGTCAGTCAGGAAACATTTTCCCTCATTAAATATTTCACAAGGTCCACAATCCCATCAGGAGCTTTTGTGGAAGTGACAAGCTACAGTGTAGCTATGAGCTGCATTCGTAATCACACTCTCCTAGGGCATGCGAAAGACAAAAATTTTACAACATACTTTTCTCAAAATATCTGTGAAAGGTCTCTCATGCTCTTTACAGTATTAGCTAAATTTACACACCTTAAGTCTGTTACAACCCTTTTAACCATTGCCTCTACTAAGCCAGTCCCTCCTTTCTGTTTGAACTATGTACCATCCTATCTTTAGTAGATACAACCTTCTTATTAGTTATTAGTAGATTCCTGGTTAACAAGTTGCATACAATTATGTCTGGATATCACTGGAATTCAGGCCAGGGACACCAATCCAAATCCCACTCATGCCCCTTTTAGTCCAAACGATCTATAATGAACTCCAGCATCTGAAGTGTCTGTCCAGGGAGAAAAAGGGTAAGAGCGATAGGGAGAACAGAAGTACAGTCAGGTAGAAGGCATACAGCATGGAGCCTTGGTCTGTAGTGGACTTAATTGTGACCCTATAATCTTATAAGACAATGTATCATTAATTTAAGTACAACAGGGAATATAGTGTTGGGAGTTTCGGTAGAATGGCTTATCAGAGTATGTGAGTAAACAGGTCATGACTAGCCCCAGAGGAGCAGGATGCAGTCCAGAAACAGAATATGAAGAATCACCTGCAATAGTAGAGACATTGGGAGCCTGGATAGCGTGGCAAGTCAGATGTTGGTACAGGAATTGTAGAATGGCAAGAAACGAAGCATTATAGCTGCAGAAAGAAAGGTTAACATGTACTGCTCTTGCCACCCAAGGGAACCGAAGGAGAGTATATTAAAAAAAATGTGCAGAGGACACAAACGGTGTGAACTATGCAACCAGAATAAAGAGTCCAACAACCCCTCTACCCCGACAAAGTGTAACACTATGACTGATGCTTAATTCGTTCCATCTCCTTCTGACATGGATCTGTCAGGGAATCTTCTGGCCCGTCCAGAGTAGTCTGGCTCTTCTGGATTGTTGTGGCTCTTGCCTCTTTGCCCCAGAAGTACTGATCTGAGTTAACCTGTGACTTCAGCCTCCTTTGCCTACTCAGCCACAACTAAGCTATATGTCACATTCTCCAAGACCAGTCCATAGCAAGCTTGTATCGTGGAGAAATATGACCATGTTTGCGACTCTAGACATGATCCTCAGAAAGAACAAACTCCAGGATTCCTGACAAATCGGCTCACTGATTTGTAAATTCTAATGTTTATTCTCAATTTGTCTTCTGCTGTATACTATTTACAATTATAAGTATTTTAGACATGTCATCCTTAGTCTTTTTCTTTCCAAACAACAACTCTTCTCTTTTCCACTTGTTTTCCTTTTCTACTGATTTCACTAATTTGCGGCAATTGTATCCCTCAATGTGTAAATGCTTTATTATTATTTCTCATAGATCAATTGATTGCTACATACTCTGTTAGACCTAAGCAATCCACTCTAGGAAATATTACATTTGAGTTAGTCTAGAGCCAACTGTTAGTGTGGAAAATGCTTTTTCCCCCCAGTTTCTTTTCTATATGTAGTGGTTTAAAGCTTTTTTGTCATTAATTTGTAACTTAACATTGAGAAATGTGATTTAATTCCTACCTGTTATTCATGTAAATCTCAAAATCTGTTTATTCTTATTCTAATTATTGATGAAGTCCATAACCTCTGATTTAGTGCCTCTCCAGATGATGAAGAGAGCATATATTTATCTAAGCCAAAGAATGACATTTTCTTCCACTGTTCACTGGTTCTCTACAAGTAGCCCCTGTTCCTCCCACCAACCTATATGCAAATTAGTATAGTTGGGGGTGAAACAGGTGCTGCTTTCAAATCGGCAATATATACATTGAATATCTGGACATAAAATTACAGCAGTGGGAAACAATCTAGAAACATCATTATTTCGCAAACCAGTGGTGGGCAATAGTGTTTTTCATGCACATAGTGCACATTGAACTAGTCAACAGTAGAGCATCCCGTATGGTGACTTACATAGGACCATAAGGAATTATAGAAGAATACTCTGTTGAAAGGGAAAATAATACGTTAATAGAAACTTGAGGAGAGAGGCTACCCAAAAAAGTATTTGACCAATAAGTAACCGGGGGATGGGCAATATGATCTATGAATCCCAAAAACAATAGATCAAGAAACTGAGAAGGATGAAATTAGATTATTTACTACTTTCATTTCCAAATCTGAAAACCTCACAAAGATTTTGATAAAACACTAGAGTATTGCAAAAAGAGACAATATAATTGCCAGGGAATTGACTAGCCCACCCAGGATCACATATCACAGAACACAATCATTGAAAGATTGATTATTGCACAGCCATTAGCAAACAGCACAATAATTAACTTGGCTACAGGAACAAAGGGTCTTTTTCATTTGTTCAAACTGCAAAGCTTGCAAAAATAGCAAGAATAACATGGTACACTTTGGCACAGGGAAACAGTAGAGCTCAAAACACAAAAACACACACAGCTACATATATATAATCACTGAATAAATCAGTGGGTAAAGGGACAATATGGTAAGGTTACTATGTCACTGATAATGTATTGTTTTAAACCTGAAATACAACTGAAATTCACCAGTTATAGTTCAGTGCACTAACTATTACTTGAGGACTTGCTGTGCATTACTTATGACCCACACATTACCTTACACACAACATGTTCAATGGCATTACTGATGACATCACTGATAGCATCCAAACTACTGCTGTTTAATTTACTCTATGAAGAAGTGGAGCCTTTCAGGTTGTAAATATGAACTAAATGTCACAGAACCATGTAAAATATAAATTATAGGAACATATGACCATAGATAAAATAATTATACTGTATCCCCCTCCTGCTAAACACCCAAGTCGTTTTACATGTACAAATGCCTACTACACACAGCCTTCGCCCCATGGATAACTGTTTACAGAGACCCATTCCCTCCAGACACAGGAGCTCTGATAGATGGCCAAGCCTCCACTACACACAGCCTTCACCCTGTACTGAACCCTTTGCAAGCAGTCAACCTCTGTGAGCAACCAGCTACACATCGGTTGGTTAGTAGCTCCTGTGCACAGTCCTTCATGTAGAGCTGTCTCCCTCCAGATACCCAAGCCCCGATAGGTGGGAAAGCTCCTACTACACAAAGTCCTTTACCCTCTACTGAACCCTTCACGAGTAGCCAACCTCTTGAGGGCAATCAGGCAGACATGGGTTTGCAAGTTCCTGCTGCTTACAGTCCTTGCCCTTAGCACAACTATTCCTCAGCGAGCTCTCTCCCTTCGGATACACAAGACCCATTACAATGTCAAGCATGTTGCAAACGTTTACACTTAGTAGCACAGAGGCTAAAGCAAACTTGGTCAAGATATAGTGCGCTACATACATTCAAAGATGATAAAAGTATAGCAAATTGTCATTTTCATTGTATGATGTAATCACTGATGTCATCAGTGATATCATCAATGATGTCATTTGAGTGATCATTATTGAAGTAATTAATGATGTCATGGAACATTTTATGAGTGATGTAATATGTGAGGTCATAGGCAGTGCATGTCAAGGACACATGCTATAGTTACCTCGGTGAACTATAATTGGCCAATTTCAGTGGTTTTTCAGGATTAAAATATTATGTTATCACTGACATTGTGACATTGTCACCTAACTATAACATCCCTTTAATCATTGTTATCATTGTTATTTTAGTGAATTTGAAAGGATTTTTTTAAAGTAAGTTAATGTTTATTTTCCATACCTCACTATAACATCACTTTAACCTTTTGTTCCTGCTTGCAGCCCCTGCCCCCTTTCCCTGCCCTCATCCAGGCTCCTCTCTCTGCCCTCCGTTTTCTATGTGCGCGCCCCTGCCCATTCTTGCCTGTCTTCTGTGATTCATTGTGCTGCCTCTGCCTATGCTGACCAGCCCTCTGTTGTCATCCTGCTGCCCCTATGTTATTTTTGTGTGTGCTCCTACACCTGGGTCCATTGTGCTGCCTGCCCTGCCAATGCCGACCTTTTCTCCATGGTCAGCTTGTTACCCCGGCTCCCATCCTCCCACAGCCTGAGTCTGTTCTCAGTTCCCTTCCCCCTGCCCTACATGTTCTTTTGTGCTGCCAATGCCCCTCCCGCTTACCCTTTGTGCTTAGCTTGCTGCCCCTACCCACCTCTGCCCATTTCCCTCCTGTCCTCCATGATCCAATGAGCTGCCATTGCCGCTCTCGCCTCCCCAGCACAGTCAGCTTGCTGTCCCTGTCCCTGCCTTCTCCCATCTGCCTCACATTGTCTGAGTCCATGTACTTATTCCCTCCCTCCTGCTCTTTCTGTCCTATTGTGCTGCACTTCCCTCCTCCACTCTATGTCCTGTGGTGCTGCCATTGCCACTCCTGCCTGACCTCCGTTGTGTGTTGTGCTGCCACTGCCCCTCCTGTCCACCCTGTGTGGTCAGCTTGCTGCCCCTGCCTATTGCCCTCTATTGTCTGAGTCCAGCCCCTACCCCCTCTCTTTGGCCATCCATGGTCATTTGTGCATGCCTCTGCACTCTTTCCCTTGCCCACCATGGTCCATTGTGCTGCCACTAATTCCTAAGCCTGCTATAAGTGGTGCACTGAGCTGCCATTGCCCCTCCTACCTTCTTTCCATTGTCTATGTGCATTCCCTTATCCCCTCCCTCCTGCCCTCCATAATGTGTTGTGCTTCCACTGCTCGTCCCATCTGCCCTGCATCGCCAGCTTGCCGTTCCTGCCTCTGCCCCCTTCGCCTCTGCCCTCTGTTGTCCTTGTGCAGTTGCTGCCCCCCAAGTTACATTTTGTTGCCAACAGTCCTCCTGGCTGCTCTGAATGGTCAACTTGCTATCCTTGCCTTCCTCTCCCCTGTCCTCTGTTGTCTGTGTGCATGTTGCAGCCCCCTCCCTCCTGCTCTCTATGGTCTGGAGTGCTGGCACTATACCTCCCACCTGCTCTGTGTGGTCCGTTGTGGTGATACTGCCCCTCCCGCCTGTCCTGTGTAATCAGTGTGCTGCCCCTGTCTCCTCCCCTTGCCCTCCATTGTCTGAGTTCCTAGTCCATGGTCTGTTGTGATGCCATTGCCCCTGTCGCCTGCCCTGAGTGGCCAGCTTGGTGCCCCTGCCACTGCCCCTTCCCCCTCCCTCTGTTGCCCATTATTGAGTCTATGCCCCTATCCTCTCTATTCTGCTGGATGCTTGAATTATTCTCAGCTTCTCATGATTACTCAGGCCGCACAACAGCCCATTGTTATTTTGCACTTAATGCCACCTCAGTTTGGGCCCAAATATATGCAAATCAGTCTTGACTCTTCTTCAATGGGAAAAGTCCAGCCCAAACTATCAAGCCCAGTCCTCCGTCCTGCCAATTATTTTTATTGGATAAGAATAACAAACCCTTACCTGTAGTAGTTGGAGTACCTCTTTCAGAACGCCCCCACTGCTACTTGTTGCAGGATGGGAAGAAGGGGGTGTAACCCCTTTGATTTGTCCAGCCGATTCTTTTTGGACCCTGGGCTCCCGGGGGGGCAATTAAAGAACAGCCAACAGGATGAGACTCCCCTGCTATGTCCGACCTAATTGAAAAGAGTACTGGAAAAAACTTTCTTTAGCGAGGAATGACCTTTGTCCGGTGCTGTGAAGGCTTGGACAAATTGTGACAGGTCTTTAACAGAATCCTCCGCAAACAAATTGCTGTTGTTGTCAGGATATGCTTCAGAAGATGCTAGCTCTCCCAGGTTCGAGTATTGTCTGTGTAAAATAGAGCACCTACGTCCAGTCGATAAGACATTGGGCCCAGCCTGACAGGTTTTCTTGGCCAATTGGAAAAACAACAGTTGATGGACAGAATGCAGAACAATGTCATACATTCACCCCAGTACAGAGACCTGGGCCTCAATCCATCGTTTTTTTGCTCACCATGCCATTCCTGTTTGAACCCAGTCATATGCAAATCAGTCTTGACCCTGTGCCACATGGGAGCAGTCCAGCCCGAACTGCCAAGCCAGGTCTTCCCTCGACTGGAAACAAGCATCCTAGGACCGGTTTCGGGGTTTCCGGTCCTAGGATGCTTGTTCGGGCTGGACTGTTCCCATGAGGCACAGGGTCAAGACTGATTTGCATATGGCCAGGACTAAACTGGGGTGGCATGGTGAGCAAACAAATGATGATTTAACCCAGATCTCTTGACTGGGGGTGAATGTTTTGATTTTTTTCTGCATTCCGTCCATCAATTGTGTGTCTTTTAGGTTTTCTGGACCAACAGGTTCCCTGGAATCTTTAGCAGCCTGAGCAAGTTTGTAATTTTTGTAAGTGGGCCTGTGAGATCCAAGAGCTTGTCCTGGCAAGCCTGCCAGGACCTATCAGTGCCCCTTTTTAGGTTATTAATCAATTTTCTCAAAAAGATTACCATAGTGGCGTCTAACTCAGGAGTGGTAGACATCTTACCCTCTATTGCATGTCTTGTGCTCTCCACCCTTAATCTATTTCTGATTTCATAACCAATTGGCTGATGGAGCCTTATTTTAACTTAGTAAGCCACCTTAGCAGTGGGTTCCCACAACAGGGAGTGAGAATGTATAATATCTTCTGGATTGAAGAGGTCTTTGTGTTGATCCCAGTCCTTGGAAAGTTTGTCCTGCTCACTACTGCACCTCTTTTGGCCCTTCAAGAGGGATCATTCACAATAAGGAGCATGAGAGGGAATTACCAATCAGGTTGCCCTCCACTCATAAACGTCAATATATATAAGAGACCTGATTGTACTAGGACGCAAAAACTTTTTCAAGGATCCTAGAGACAGTATAATAATATCTCTGCCCAAACGCTGGCTTCTGAAATATGCCAATAGCAGCAGGACCCGGGTGTCCAACTTTCAATGTTTGTCAGTCTACACCCTTGTAACCCTTCTTGTTAGTGTATTCAAGAAGAAAAATATGTGAGAGGTCAGAAAGTACCTTACGTAAGCATCACCAAGGGAGCTGCATGAAGGTGCTCACCAGTCTGCTCACGTTTTTCATCATTGGTGACTTTCATGACCGTGAAGAAATGAAATTAGGGTCCGGCTGCTATTGCCATTTTTCAGAAGCCACCGTTTGGGCTGAGATATTATTATACTGTCCCTAGGATCCTTGAAAAAGTTGTTGTGTCCTAGTCCAATCAGGTCTTTTACATGTATTGACCCTCTAGAGGCATATCAATCCCCCATTTGCTTGCCCCACTATTTAATTCATCTGAAGTATTGGTGTCCATATCTCCCAGGCCATGGTAAGAGGTAGAAAAAGAGGGTAACCTGGAAGTTGAGAATTATCCATTGGGACCCTACTTCTTCAGATTACACATCCAATTGGGGAAAATGGAGGAGTCTACGGAATTTAGAAAAGGAGACCACCTTATGTGTATGTCCATCCAGTTCTGGCACCCCATTGCAGGGGCATATCTGTGCCTATGGAGTGAGTCTTTGTGGGTTTGCCCTGCAAATCCTGTAGGGTTGAGTCAGGTGTCTCCTGCATCTTCTTCAAGGCCCTAGACCATGCAGATTCAAAAGATTGTGAGACCTTTTAAATATGCTTCTTCTTGTGACCCTTAAAAAATGGCTTTCTCAATAATGCATTTCAACAGATATAATGTCTCAAAGTCCTGTAATGGATTCCTCAACATGTTGTCCATGTTATGGCCAGTCAATCAAGAGAGGAGTTTTTTGTACCCCTACATACCCTTTGAGTACAGGGTGGGCTTACCCTGATCCTTTAATTATTATTCTTAATTAATTTTCAGGACACAGCGACCATATCCCTGAGGCCTGTAATGGCGTCCATAGCATATTGTTCAGGTTGTGACAAACTAATCAGGATTGAATAATTACCTTAAAAAGTGGCCAATCTGAGCATATCTGGACATGCCCCCCCTAGATATCGCTATGTTTTTTAACCTTAATTTTTCAAAAGCAGCTGAACAGATTCACACCAAATTATAAAAAGCATGTTTTCTGGTTAAAGATCTAGCTTTCTGCCAAATATAATGTGATTCTGTTCAGGCGTTATTTTCTGTATCATTGTCAAATTTTTACTATGTTTTGAATCCCCCTTTTTCCTGGCCCCCATGTGATGGATCACCCTGAAAATATCCAAGAAGGAGTTGAGTTAGGTGAACTTTTTATTTTGGTAGCACCGTCAGAGTTATAAGTGAAACAAAAAAAGCCTCTTCCTATTGAAAATCTCACCTAAGTATAAATACACAGTAGTGACTGCTAATGTGTGTGTGTGTGTATATATATATATATATTGCGATACTCCTTCTGTTGTTTTGCAAACAAGAACGGAACGGACTCCACTTGTTTCGTGCATATAATTATTTATTTCTTGCTTCTGCCGCCATTACGCGTTTCGGGCCACCCAGAGCCCTTGATCACATGACATGCTTCGTTTTTTTTCCCCGTTTTTAAAGTGACATAGTGCTAATTAGCGTTCATAACCATAAACAACAGACTGCTCGTCTTTTTTTCTCATTGTTTGTAGTACTATTGCGTTTATCACATATCTGAACCAGAAGTTTGTATCATACTTTGCAATATTTTGACAATTTGGTTTGTATGAATAAATAGATAAATAAATAAATAATTAAATAAATATCTTTACAAACTCCATAAAACTATGTTAATAAATATTGGTAATTGTTCTTAAAAAACCACATTCTTTAAAATGATCTGATATTTTTACGTGACCCCTAGTTCCAATATATCTGCATAAATGCGCCAATATTTCAATTATGTTCATTTCCTTGATCTATTTTGGAATCATTATATTTGTACAATACATATTTTATCCACGCAAAAATACATACATGTGATAAGCATAAAACATTTTGAACAGGTTCCCACTGGGTTATCTATTCACTATTTGATATTGCTACCTGATTATATCCCTTTTTATAACCCATTTTGTTCTTTATGCTGCATGTATGTTAGAATTGGGGTACACATTCAAGGTTTTGATACAGTACGTGATATGTGCAAAGTACGCTGAAAACAGTGCTAAGGTGCTAATTTTCCGTGACCCCCACTATTTGTGTAAATCTTTGTTGTGTGCCATGCGCCCATGGTAATATTAGTAAAAACAACGGGTATTCTGGCCGGGAGGTGGGACAGAGTAAAATATTCTTTTATATTGGCAGCTTTGTTTTTTAATGTTATATTTTTATTCATCAGAGTCTTAGATCTACAGCCAGGTGTACAAGTCTTCAGTGGTGTTCAGACCGTGCGGATTTTTACTGTCAAGTTCTAATATGTATTTTGTTTCTAAACGTCTCAGAATTGCATCTCTATTGCCTCCCCTTCTTAATGGGGGGACATTATCGATTACATAATATTTCAACTGGTTCAAATCTTTATTGTGTGCCTCGTTGAAATGCCGGGCTACCGGATAGGAACTATCATTGTTGGTGATAGCCCGTAAGTGTTGAAGTATTCTCTTGTGTACCTGGAGGCGTGTGCTTCCAATATATCTTAGACCACAAGAGCACTCCAATATATAGATTGCAAACTCTGACTTGCACGTTAGAAATTTACTGATGGGGATAGGCTTATCATTGAAGGGTGAATGGTACATGGTTTTATTTTCCCCATACTTACATGCTTTGCATGTTGTACATCTCACAAAGCCTTTGCGTTTGGTCAACCAGTTGGAATTGGTTGGAACTTCAGGGCTACTGCTCACTAAATGGTCACTGGTACTGCATGCCTTCCTGAAGGTGATAGTAGGAAAGGCAGGCATTTTATCCCCAATTACAGGATCACTTAAAACCAAGTGCCAGTTGCTTTTAATTATTTTCCTGATGTTGTTTCTTTGATTGTTATATGTTAGAATGAGTCTGGGGCTACTTGTGACGTTCTCACTGCCACACTGTTGTTGTTGCTGTTTTATTTTGTTACGTGAGGTTTTAAAAAGTAGGTCTTCTCTGGAGGTTTCCTTAGTGCGAGTAATTGCACGATCTAATACCTTTTGTCCATAGCCTCTAGCTAGGAATCTGGATTTACATTCCTGCTGTGCCGTGTCAAGATCATTAGCAGTGCTACATATTCTGCGTATGCGCAGCATCTCCCCATATGGAATACTTTCAATTGTATGTCTAGGGTGAAAGCTGCTATTATGCAGAATAGTGTTTCCTGACGTGGGTTTCCGATGTAGTCGTGTTTGTATGTTGTTGTTATGTATGTATACTTCAACGTCAAGAAAACATATGCTGCTTGCACTAATTTCTGAAGTGAAATGTAAGTTCATATCATTTACATTCAAATCCATAATAAACTGTTCTGCACTCGATCTGTTGCCCCGCCAAATAATAAACAGATCATCAATGAATCGAATCCACTTTATCACATTTTTAGTCCAACAGTCACTATGTTTGATTTTTAAAATTTTCTCCTCCCACCAACCCATGTGGAGACAGGCGTAGCTTGGTGAAAAACTTGCTTCACTCGTAAAAAACCAATGAAATTCCTCGTTATAGTTAGATCAGGTAACTATAACTCGCGCGCCCGCAATCCACTGCTCATGACGTCACATTTTACATCACTCATGACATGGTCAGTGGCATCACTCATGAGATCACTGATGACATCATCCTTTTGATAGAGTGGCGGTCGCGCAAGTTATAGTTACCTGATCTAACTATAACGTGGAATTTCATTGGTTTTTTACGAGTGAAATGTACAGCTAACTATAACTTGTGTGAAACCTATGGTTTTTTAAGTGAATTTGCAAGGTTTTTTAAATGCTAATTCCTAACTATAACGTGTGTGAAACCTATGGTTTTTTCAGTGAATTTGTACGTTTTTTTAAAAGCTAAGTTACTTTACGCCATTCGTGGCGTGCGCGCCCAGTTAACGCAGTTCGTTCCGTGCACGCACGGTGCACGCACAGTGAGCACGCAGTGCGCTTCGCGCACCGCGCGCCCACTTTACGCAGTTAGTGCCGTGCACGCACGGTGGTCACGCGGTGCGCTGCAAGCGCCGCGTGCCCACGTTATGCGGGATGGGCCATGTACGCACGATGCGCTTCGCGCACCGTGCGCACATGGGGGACATATTATGCGCATCTTTGTGAAATTTATCCTTTCTTTATTTCTTACCTGTAATAAGCCATGCACAAATGGTGCCCTTCCGGCACCATTTGCACACGGGGTGGGGAGGGTGTGGATAATTTTTTTTTTTACATTTTTTACCGTACGCGTACGTTAAGCGTAATCGGCGATTTTCCGAATTTTTTTTTATTTTTTATTTGGGCTTGGGGGTTGTTTGGGGACCCATATATCAATGCTGGGTGGTTAGGATCTCAAGAAACTGCCTCTTTAGACATTTTTTGGCATCGTTTTTGCTGCCCAACTCAGAGAGCGAGTGAGAAAATGGCGGCCGCCGCTTCCTGGTTTCGACCGATTCGAATGTTTACTAAGATCTAACAGCCAATCAAAATCGCGCTCGCGCACGCCACCGTACGCGTACGGTAAGCGCACCGTAAGCGCACCGTAAGCGCACCGTAAGCTGGCTCAGATATATATATTGATTTAAAGGCTATTTTCTCTGAATCTACTGAACAGATTTACACCAAACCTACAAAAGGCACTTCCTTGACCTGAGGACCAAATTTCAAGTAATTCTGTTCAGCCGTTCGGGCTGTAGCTGTGTCTAAAGGTCCTATGGAAAAATGCATGGGAAAAACGCGTTTTGGGACCCCCCTTTTATCTCAGCCCCCGCTTGACGAATCCCCCCGAGACTTTCAGGGTAGGAGCGGAGCGTAGCGCCCCACCTATTTTGAAAAATTCGCGAGGATTCGTCGACCGGCGCCAAAGTTATTCAAAATAGAATGTTGCGGATTTCCTATGGAAACGTGGTCCTAACTATAACTACCTACTGGCGACCGCCAGTAGGTAATATATATATATGTGTATATATATATATATATATATATATATATATATATATATATATATATATATATATATATATATATATATTATATATATATATCCCCATGGAGGCATCTTTATTCAAAATGGTACAGCAACGGCGAATGCATTTCGGCTAGGTAAGCCTTCCTCAGCGCCAGCAGAATTCAGGAGGTGTGCACGCCATTGTTTACTTCAATGTCCTGCCACAAATGGATTTGTTGTGGTTCGCTCCACCCCAAAGCAGATGCCTTAGCTCACCTGCTGCAGATCAAATGGTGCGTGTGAACTGCAAGTCCCAGAATGCTGTTTTATAACCAAGTAGGTATAGCGGGGGTAATCCAGTGATTATGCGGAATGCAGGGTATCACGATGACGATAAAACCAATTTCCTGCTTGTAAAATACTTGAACTCAGGCGCCCCCTTGGGTCCCCAACCACATCAACCCCCAGTTCAGGAATCCATTTGGCGGGGGCAAATCTGACAGTTCAGCTCGCCCAGCGTGGAGTTAATAACTCCAACACCGCCCTATCTCTTCTCAAACACGGAGGTGGGCTCTGGTACATCCAATCCCTTGGAGAACGAAAAAATCTGCCACAGCAGAAGCCAGTGGGAACTAGCCCAACTTGACGATGCGGGGGCCTCTGAAGCGCGTCTCTGACCACCGTGCTGAAATATCACAGGAACCTCCTCCAAAGAAAGAGAAGAGGCCGCAATAGGGGAAACCATGGAGGCATCTTTATTCAAAATGGTACAGCAACGGCGAATGCATTTCGGCTAGGTAAGCCTTCCTCAGCGCCAGCAGTATTCAGGAGGTGTGCACGCCATCGTTTATTTCAATGTCCTGCCACAAACGGTTTGGTTGTGGTCCGCTCCACCCCAAAGCAGATGCCTTAGCTCACCTGTTGCAGATCAAATGGTGCGTGTGAACTGCAAGTCCCAGAATGCTGTTTTCTAACCAGGTAAGTATAGCGGGGGTAATCCAGTGATTATGCGGAATGCAGGGTATCACGATGACGATAAAACCAATTTCCTGCTTGTAAAACACTTGAACTCAGGCGCCCCCTTGGGTCCCCAACCGCATCAACCCCCAGTTCAGGAATCCATTCCGTGGGGGAAATCTGACAGTTCAGCTCGCCCAGCGTGGAGTTAATAACTCCAACACCGCCCTATCTCTTCTCAAACACGGAGGTGGGCTCTGGTACATCCAATCCCTTGGAAAACGAAAAAATCTGCCACAGCAGAATCCAGTGGGAACTAGGCCAACTTGACGATGCGGGGGCCTCTGAAGCGCGTCTCTGACCACCGCGCTGAAATATCACAGGAACCTCCTCCAAAGAAAGAGAAGAGGCCGCAATAGGGCAAACCATGGAGGCATCTTTATTCAAAATGGTACAGCAACGGTGAATGCATTTCGGCTAGGTAAGCCTTCCTCAGCATCAGCAGTATTCAGGAGGTGTGCACGCCATCGTTTATTTCAATGTCCTGCCACAAACGGATTGGTTGTGGTCCGCTCCACCCCAAATGAGATGCCTTAGCTCACCTGTTGCAGATCATATGGTGCGTGTGAACTGCAAGTCCCAGAATGCTGTTTTATAACCAGGTAAGTATAGCGGGGGTAATCCAGTCATTTTGCAGAATGCAGGGTATCACGATGGCGATAAAACCAATTTCCTGCTTGTAAAATACTTGAACTCAGGCGCCCCCTTGGATCCCCAACTGCATCAACCCCCATTTCAGGAATCCATTCGGCGGGGGCAAATCTGACAGTACAGCTCGCCCAGCGTGGAGTTAATAACTCCAATACCGCCCTATCTCTTCTCAAACACGGAGGTGGGCTCTGGTACATCGAATCTCTTGGAAAATGAAAAAATCTGCCACAGCAGAAGCCAGTGGGAACCAGGCCAACTTGACGATGCGGGGGCCTCTGAAGTGCCTCTCTGACCACCGCGCTGAAATATCACAGGAACCTCCTCCAAAGAAAGAGAAGAGGCCGCAATAGGGGAAACCATGGAGGCATCTTTATTCAAAATGGTACAGCAACGGCGAATGCATTTCAGCTAGGTAAGCCTTCCTCAGCGCCAGCAGTATTCAGGAGGTGTGCACGCCATCGTTTATTTCAATGTCCTGCCACAAACGGATTGGTTGTGGTCCGCTCCACCCCAAAGCAGATGCCTTAGCTCACCTGTTGCAGATCAAATGGTGCGAGTGAACTGCAAGTCCCAGAATGCTGTTTTATAACCAGGTAGGTATAGCGGGGGTAATCCAGTGATTATGCGGAATGCAGGGTATCACAATGACGATAAAACCAATTTCCTTCTTGTAAAATACTTGAACTCAGGTGCCCCCTTGGGTCCCCAACCGCATCAACCCCCAGTTCAGGAATCCATTCGGCGGGGCAAATCTGACAGTTCAGCTCGCCCAGCGTGGAGTTGATAACTCCAACACCGCCCTATCTCTTCTCAAACACGGAGGTGGGCTCTGGTACATCCAATCCCTTGGAAAACGAAAAAATCTGCCACAGCAGAAGCCAGTGGGAACCAGGCCAACTTGACGATGCGGGGGCCTCTGAAGCTCGTCTCTGACCACCGCGCTGAAATATCACTGGAACCTCCTCCAAAGAAAGAGAAGAGGCCGCAGTAGGGGAAACCATGGAGGCATCTTTATTCAAAATGGTACAGCAACGGCGAATGCATTTCGGCTAGGTAAGCCTTCCTCAGCGCGGGCAGTATTCAGGAGGTGTGTACGCCATCGTTTATTTCAATGTCCTGCCACAAACGGATTGGTTGTGGTCCGCTCCACCCCAAAGCAGATGCCTTAGCTCACCTGTTGCAGATCAAATGGTGCGTGTGAACTGCAAGTCCCAGAATGCTGTTTTATAACCAGGTAGGTATAGCGGGGGTAATCCAGTGATTATGCGGAATGCATGGCATCACGATGACGATAAAACCAATTTTCTGATTGTAAAATACTTGAACTCAGGCGCCCCCTTGGGTCCCCAATCGCATCAACCCCCAGTTCAGGAATCCATTCGGCGGGGGCAAATCTGACAGTTCAGCTCACCCAGCGTGGAGTTAATAACTCCAACACCGCCCTATCTCTTCTCAAACACGGAGGTGGGCTCTGGTACATCCAATCCCTTGGAAAACGAAAAAATCAGCTGAACAGATTCACACCAACTTATAAAAAGCATGCTTTCTGGTTAAAGATCTAGCTTTCTGCCAAATGTAATGTGATTCTGTTCAGGCGTTACTTTCTGTATCATTGTCAATTTTTTACTATGTTTTGAATCCCCCTTTTTCCTGACCCCCATGTGATGGATCACCCTGAAAATCTCCAAGAAGGAGTTGAGGTAGGTGAACTTTTTATTTTGGTAGCACCGTCAGAGTTATAAGTGAAACAAAAAAAAGCCTCTTCCTCTTGAAAATCTCACCTAAGTATAAATACACAGTAGTGACTGATAATGTGTATATATATATATATATATATATATATATATATATGTATATATATATATATATATATATATATATATATTATCTACTGGCGGTCGCCAGTAGATAGTTATAGTTAGGACCGTGTTTCCATAGGAAATCCGCAACATTCTATTTGGAATAACTTTGGGGCCGGTTGACGAATCCTCGCGAAATTTTCAAAATAGGTGGGGCGCTCCGCTCCGCTCCTACCCTGAAAGTCTCGGAAGATTCGCCAAGCGGGGGCTGAGAAAAAAGGGGGGTCCCAAAACGTGTTTTCCCCATGCAATTTTCCATAGGGACCTTTAGTCCAAGGTACAGCCCGAACGGCTGAACAGAATTACTTGAAATTTGGCCAAGAGGTAGTCCTCAGCTCAGGGATGTGCCTTTTGCATATATGGAGTCAATCTGTTCAGTAGTTCCTGAGAAAATCAAAAGTAAAATCATATATATATCTGGGCGGAGCCTAACCACACATCTCATCCTGAGATCTGATTGGCTGTCAGCACTTCATCCAAGAAGCGTTGGCAGCCATCTTGGGACCAATATACATGATAGCACCTCATTAAAAAGCATTGCAGTTAATAGAAGGTTTTAAGACTTTAGTTACATTATAAATCATTTGTTGATGGTACCATACTCATTTAAGGAATTGTGGTGTGTTCTAAGGTGATTTTACCATGTGAAAAAGCCTTCTGCTGTGATATCATGAACCATGTTTTAGAGAAAACTATTTTCTCATTCTTTTCCCACAGAGGTTTGGAAGGTGATCTATAAGCTAAACTGAGAGCATATTTTCTGTAAATTCACATTATCTTTCTCAGTCATGTGAGAATGAAGTCTGACATTCTCAGTAAAACATGCACATCCAACAAGGGCAGAGACTGTCAGTTGATTCCTTTGTGTTCTACAGCAGCTTCCCAGAGTGTTCTAAAGAACAACTAGAGCGTTAACAGTCTTACGTATGACAAAAGTATGGCACACCTGAAGCCATCTTGATTGGAATAAAGTGGTAACACTTAAAACATTTAATTTACAAAGGAACAAAATGAGGGGGTTCATTTTGCCATATAAATTATGATTAGTGCTGCAGAAAGAAAAACACATTTTGACTTCTGAAATCCTCTTTTATTTCATAAAAAAATTCTAACATGCAGACTGAAACATGCACTTTCAATACCAGCAGCAGATTTGCCTGGTGAGCAGTAGCTTTACTACAGTGATCTAATGAGCAACTAGAGTGCTAACATTCAGAATTTATGGAAAATGTGTGACACATCTGAAAGCCTTCTTGATGGAATCAAAGTAAAAAACTGAAAGTATTTCCTACTGAGGAGACTGCAGTAAATGAGGAAATTAGGAAACTTCATAACAAATAAATCTCCCAAGATGGCCACCGGAGACAAAAGAGCCCAAATGTAGCCCAAATGTAGCCCAAATAACACCCAGATGTAGCCCAAATGTAGCCCAATGACAGAACGTCCCAGAGTGTTCTTAAGATCAACTAGAGCGCTTACTGTCTTACTTATGACAAAAGTATGGCATACCTGAAGCCATCTTGATTGGAATAAACTGGTAACAATTAAAACATTTAATTTAAAAAGGAACACAATGCGGGGGTTCATTTTGCCATAGAAATTATGATTAGTGCTGAAGAAAGAAAAATTAGGGCATATTTTGAGTGACTTCTCAAATCCTCTTCTATTTCATTAAAAAATTCTGATATGCAGACTGAAACTTGCACTTCTAATACTAGCAGCAGACTTCCGTGGTGAGCAGTAGCTTTACTACAGTGATCTAATGAGCAACTAGAGTGCTAACATTCACAATTTATGGCAAATGTGTGACATATCTGAATACCTTCTTAATGGAATCAAAGTAAAAAACTGAAAGCATTTCCTACTGAGGAGACTGCAGTAAATGAGGAAATTAGGAAACTTCATAACAAATAAATCTCCTAAAATGGCCACCAGAGACAAAAGAGCCCAAATGTAGCCCAAATGTAGCCCAAATATCACCCAAATGTAGCCCAAATGTAGCCCAATGACAGCAGTGTGCAAAACACTTATTTTTTGTGTATTTGCAGTTTTATATAGTGCAGACATGTCAGGTATTGGAGTGCTTTACATGAGCATTGGTTACATCACACAAGATCAAATTCATTTTAGTTGTAGACATGGGGAGATTAAGTGATTTGACCAGAATCACAGAATGTTGTGCTGAAGCAGAAACTCCAACCTGGTTCCCCAGTTGCAAAGTCTGCAGCTCTGGAAGTAACACCACACCCTCTCCCCTTGGATGCAACATTTAATCAAGTGGTCAACTGGATAAAAAAACTAAGATTACAAATAATTTAAAAGTTCTTTGTTGCTATTTGAAAACTCAGAAAATATGTCCTCATTTTAGTTTTTTAGAGCACTAACAATAATTTTGATGCAAATAAGACCATCTCATATATGTAATTTCTAAAGGAAATGCTCTAGGCATTACAGTTTTGATTACATCAAGATGACGTCAGGCGTTCCACACTTTTGTAATAAATATAGAATGTTAGCAATCTAGTTGTTCATTGGGATACTGTTGAGAGGCAGAGGCCAGGGGCACGGACTCTGAAAATTGAAGGCAGGTAGGAGAGTGCAGAGGCAACAATTTGACCACACTAGGCAGGCAGGAAGGGCAGTGGCAGCACAACAGACTATGGAGGGCAGTGGAAAGGGGGGCAGGGGCTACAAACCAACAATACAGGACTGGCAAGAGAGGCTGTGGTGATGTAATAGACCATTGTGGGCAGAAGGAAGAGGCAGTGGTCATACAACCATACATGCCAACAGACCCGTTTCAGCCAGGAAACGTCCAATGTTTTTAAGCTCAAATGGGCTTTACTTGATCTGGTTCCTGTCTACAATCTTCTCTTTTTCAATTTAACTCAAAGGGGAAAATCAATACCCCAGATTTATTTCAAAATCTCCCTCTTACCAAGTTCAAAATGTTCGCAAGTAAGGTACATTGGATCATGGTAGGCAGGAGGACTTGGGGTAGGGACATGGACTCGGATAACAGAGGACAGGAGGGACATTGAGAGGTGCACCAAACTGACCCTACAGGGCAGGCATCAGGGTTTGCAGCAGCACAATACACCACACAGGGCATGCGGGACGGGAGTGCAGCACAACAATCCATAGAAAGCAATAGGGAGGGGACAGGACCATGCACATGGACAACAGACAACAGAGGGGAAAGAGGCAATGGTAGCTAGCTGACCATAATGGACTGACAGGAGAGAAAGCTGCAGCATAACAGACCATAAAGGGCAGGAGGGACGGATCAGGGGCATTACAATGGAACCGACAAGCCAGGAAGGAGGGAATAGAGGTCTGTACATGGAAACAGAGGGCTGGGGGCAAGGGGGCAGGGCAGGAGCAGCAAGATGATGATGGAGGTCAGGCAGGATGGGCACTAGAAACAAGACACACCATGGAGAGCAACAGTGAGACTGATGGCATACACACAGACCATGGAGGGAAGGTGGGAGGGGGTCAGGAGCAGCTAGCTGACCACACAGGGAAGGTGGGAGGGGCCATGGCAGCACAGAAGACCATGCATGGTAAGTGGGAGGGTTAGTGGCAGCACAATGGCTATGATGGGCAAGAAGAAGGGTGCAGGGGCATGCACAAAGGACCATGGAGGATAGAAGGGAGGGTCAGGACCTGGGCACAGACAAGATAGTTCAGGGGAAGGGGCCTCACAACAGACCGCGCGGGGCAGGCAGGAGGAGCAGTTGCAGCACAACAGACCAGAGAGGGCAGAAGGGTGTGGCAGTAAAATGGACCATGAAGGACAGGAAGAAGGGGATAGGGGCACGGCATGTGGACAGGCAGGGTGGACGTGGCAGGGACAGGTTACAGTCATCTGACAATTCTAGGCAGGTGGGAGGGGAGTGGCAGCTCAACAGAACACTCAGAGTAGATAGGAGTGGCAGGTCCATGGAACATGGTGGTCAAAAAGGATGGAGCAGGGGCATGCACAAAGACATCGGAGGGCATGGGGAAGGAGAATAGGGGCAGCAAGCTAAGCACAGAGGCTAAGCAGGAGGTCAATGATTGCCCATAGAATTGGGCAATGGAGGGCAGGAGGAGTGGACTGGTACATCATGCTAAATGGAGGGCAGTGGCAGCACATCAGCCCATGCATGGCAGGAGGGAGGAGGCTAGTCCATGGATTCAGACAACAGAGGATAGGGAGGAGGTGGATGGGGCAGCAAGCTAACTGTTCAGAGAAAGGTGGGTATTAGGAACTTTATTGTTTTTAAAATGTGTGTCTGTGCGAACTACTTAAAATATGAACAAGTATGCAGCATAATCTCACTTTTATTCAGGAAGAAGAGGTGTTTGGGACTGTGACTCCAGGCTCACTTGGCAGAAACAACCCCTGACCTTCCACCCCCCATCACAAAATGTAATGCCCGTGAAAAGGGTAGGTGGACGCAGTGTTATATAGAACATAGTCCTGAGAGCACGATTGAAAATGAAAACTAGATATAGTATATGGTATAAACTATGCACCAAAAAGTGTGATATGAGTTGAACCGGGGCGTGAAATATAATATGCAATACATTGTGCGCAATGACAGATTCATTGGAGAGCGCGAGATAGCACAGGCACTAGCGCTTGCTATGTGATATGCGCCTTGGAGTGTAATATGCACAGGGCAGTGTAGTGTAACCTAAGTAGTCTCTAAAGTTGTAATATAAAATATGTACTGGGTAGTGTAACATTGCATATGCACTGTGACAAAGATATGGATCGCAGATTGTAATAAGTATGGCATAGCGCTGTGCTTTATAACATAGGCATCGAGGAAGGCACGTTAGATGGGGCAATATAACCCGTGCGAAGGCAAGTGTGGCATGACATATTCACGGGGTGGTGTTACAGTGCACATGGGCTAGAGAGTGTCATAGCATAAGCACTAGATGGTGGAATACAACACAGAGGTGTGTGGCACTCGGCAGGCAATGGTGGGTGTAACACAGCATTGGGCTCAGCCAGGAGCACGCTGTGACTCTCAAGTGAGGTTTGTCTCCTTTCCAGAGAGTAAAATAAAAAGTATTACACATCCGGCGGTGGATGTGTGTTTTATTAACCGTGAGGGGGTTTCTTGCCTAGTTTGGTCGAATTTTTGTCGAATCCCCTTTGAATGGCTTGGTGTGCATGTGTATTAAATATGCCCGTCAATAGCTACCCATGTTTGTATAAATAAACGCCAAGGGTGTCTGCTTGGAGAGTACCCACCAGCGGGGGCACCGGGATTAGGCACGGTAAGGTGTCAGACATGTCAGAGCTTCACTAGCGGTGTGAATACATTCTACGTGGATTCACTGTATGCATAGTCGCCTTTTAATGAATATCACGCAAATCGTCATGGTGATAGGTACATACGGTTTGTCCAGCAACACAGCCCCCCTCCTAAAGAGTAAAAGAAAAAAAAAAAAAAAAAAGGCCATGACCCGGGGGTTGGGGTCCCCGGGGCCGATTAAGGCCTTGGGAGGGCCAAATTAATTTTTTTCAACAAAAAAAATTAGGGTGCAGGCCCTGGGGGATGGGGTCCCCAGGGCTAATAAATTAGAAAAAGAAAGGGGGCCACACAGCCCTCCTTCTTAAAAATAAATAAATAAAAGACCGGCATCGTGACGGAGGCCATGCCCCCTTCTTGCAGCACTCTGAAAACGCGCCCCCTGGCCAATTGTAAGTTGGGGAATTAATTCCCCTTCAATACTGAGGGTCCCTGAGGGCCAACTAGCCCAACAGGTATCTCCAGTATGTGCCAGGGAGCTGCGTTGCAGACAGGTGTTCTGAGGCCACGCCACTTTTTACACCTCCATGCAATGCAGCTCTGTGGCACTTACTGGAGGTACCTAGTAGGCTAGTTTGACCCTAGGGACCCTTAGGATTCAAGGGGACTTAATCTCTCAACTCAGAACGGCCACAGGGCGCGTTTACACAGTGGTGAAGGGAGGGGACGGGGCCTGAGGTGACGTGTGCAAACACGCCCTGTGGCACGTTTTTAAGTTGGGGAAATAATTCCCTTTCAACCCTGAGGGACCCTGGGGTCCAACTAGCCCACCAGGTGCTTCCAGTAAGCACCACTGCTCTGCGTTGCAGAGAGGTGGTGCAGGCCGTGCCACTTTTTACACCTCTCTGCAACGCAGCACAGGGGCGCTTTCTGGAGGTACCTAGTGGTCTAGTTGGACCCTAGGGACCCTCAGGATTCAAGGGGACTTAATCTCCCAACTTAAAATGGCTACAGGGTGTGTTTACACAGTGGGGAAGGGAGGGGACGGGGCATGAGGTGACGTGTTCAAACACGCCCTGTGGTGCGTTTTAAGAGGTAGTTTTAATCCCCTGCCCTATTATATACTAGAGGCTTACAGAGGAGGTCATGCTAATCACAGGGGGACCCCAACGCATAGTGTGCCCTAGTGTATGTAGGTGTTTTCACTGTATTCTGAGTGTCTTTTAACATAGCACTGGCTCTAGGACTGCTTAGGCAGACTCAGTTACCACCAGTATCCGTCTGAAAAAGTTGAGGGTACAGGATAATTTTGCAACAAGGCTTCTTTCTGCTCTTCTGTTTGTTCTTTCTGCACGTTATATTTCTTCCTGCACTTTTCTTCGTCTTTGAGGACTTCTGTTGCTTCTTTCTGCATTTCTTTTTTTTCTTTCTGTGCGTTTTTCCTTCTTTCTTCACATGTCCTATCTCTGTAGGCATAGTAAGAAATTAGCATTTAAAAAACCTTTGAAATTCACTGAAAAAACCATAGGTTTCAGGCACGTTATAGCTAGGAATTAGCATTTAAAAAACCTTAGAAATTCACTGAAAAAACCATAGGTTTCAGGGGCGATATAGTTAGCTGGACTTTTCACTCGTACAAAACCATAGAAATTCCCCCGTTATAGTTAGTTCAGCTAACTATAACTTGCGCGCCCGCAATGCACTGCTGATGACGTCACATATTACATCACTCATGACATGGTCAGTGACATCACTCATAACATCACTGATGACATCATCCTTGTGATAGAGTGGCAGACCTCCTCTCCCCCTAATATAACCTTTCATACACACATTCAAAAATAGAAATTAAAATTTTCAAAACAATGGACATACCAATACCAGTTACAACAACCTATTCAGTAATTGTAAGATCCACATACACATCCACTCATTCACCAACAGTCCTATACAGTCACTCATACATGCACTCACTCATCATATGTATTCATACACCTATACATTCTGTTACACAACGCCACTCATCCATAAAGTTACTCACACACGCAGTCACTCATGCTAATAAAGAATCAAACATCCGTTTACCTGCATATTCAGTTATACACACACCACCACACTTACTTCTACAGAAACTTACACATACTTAGTCTTTTAAACAATCACTTATAGAAACACATACTTATTCATACAGGAACTCTTTCAATCTCTCACTCTCACATATACTCACTTATATACACCAATAGTCACATATACTAGTTTAAAACATATGTAGTTACTCATAGAGACACTATTGAGACAGTCATTCACTCACTAACACACCCATGCACACACTCATCCACCCATACAGTCCTGCACACATGCTGTCTTCAACACATACAAACAGTGAGTCACTCATTCATGCACCTATGCACTACGTAATACCCCCACCAAACCATACAGACATCAGACACTCATACTGATACTCAAAAAATCAACTAATAACCTATATAGACACTCATGTAGCTACTCACCAACCCATGCAGCCACTTATACACAAAGTGAGAGACTGATACAGATATTTACATATTTAAACATTACTCACTAAGATACACTTAATCAGTCAGTAATACAATCAATTTTTCAAAAACAAATCATCCATTTAGACATTTATATACCCATTTATTCTTCCATCGACCTTGAGATGTACATATATAAAACATATAATTTTCAGAAAAACACACATTCACTGGATGATGTCATCAGTGATGTCATTTGAGATGTCATCAGTGATGTCATGAGTGATGTCACTGACCATGTCATGAGTGATGTAATATGTGACGTCATCAGCAGTGCATTGCGGGCGCGCGAGTTATAGTTAGCTGAACTAACTATAACGGGGGAATTTCTATGGTTTTGTACGAGTGAAAAGTCCAGCTAACTATATCGCCCCTGAAACCTATGGTTTTTTCAGTGAATATATATATATATATATATGTATATATATATATTCACTGAAAAAACCATAGGTTTCAGGGCTGTTATAGTTAGCTGGACATTTCACTCGTACAAAACCATTGAAATTCCTCCGTTATAGTTAGTTCTGCTAACTATAACTCGCGCGCCCGCAATCCACTGCTGATGATGTCACATATTACACCATTCATGACATGGTCAGTAACATCAATGATGACATCACTGATGACATCTCAAATGACATCACTGATGACATCACTGATGACATCATCCAGTGAATGTGGTTTGGTTCGTTATTTAAATATGTATTATATATATAGCAATCTGCATTAAAGAATGAGTGGATATATACATATCTGGATGGAGGATTTAGTAGCAGTGTGATTGACTGTTTACTTGACTAATTTATAGTGTCTCACTAAATATATTGGATATTTACTAAACTGTGTGAATAGCTGTATCACTTTCTCAGTTGTTGTGTAAACTGCTGCACCAGTTGGTTACTAGCTATGTGAAATTCTATATTAGTTATTGATTAGTTAAGTGAGTATTTATATGGGAGAGTGATGGGTGTGTGTGGTTCGGTGGGGGGGTGTGACTGCCCAAAGATGTACAAATAGTTGATTCAGTAGGTATATGAGGTTAAGACTACATGTTATAAAAGTTGTTTGGGTGAGTGAATATCTTTATGGGTGTGGTGATGAGCAAATATATCCCTCAATGGTACATGTCCAACAAACTAGAAAAATGAAAGGCAGTGTGTGTGACGGTTGTATATAAATAAGTATACATAAGACTCAGTGATTGCATGAGTGACTGTATGGATAACTGTATACTTGTAATAGTGACTTTATAACACACTAAGTATGAGTTACTATCTATACGAATACATGAAGTGGTGTTTGTATAAGTGTGTAGCTGAGTAAATGTAAGTATGATTCATTGTTTGCATAAGTGAGTAGGATGACTGCATAAGTGAATAGGATGTGTGCTGGTGTGTAATGTCGATATAGGTGTATAAGTATATTTGATAGTGTTCTATTGATCATTGACAGCATGTATGAGTGAATCTATACGTAAGTGATTAGATGTGTGTGTAGATCTAGGAATCACTGAGTGGGTTTTTAGAAACTTGTATTGGTGTGTCAATGGATTCAAATATGGTACTCTGTATTTTACAGTGAGTGATGAAAGGTTATACTACTGTATGATGAGGTGTATCTGATTGTCACATGGATCATGTCATCAGGGATGTCATCAGTGATGTCATTTGAGATGTCATCAGTGATGTCACTGGCCATGTCATGAATGATGTAATATGTGACATCATCAGCAGTGGATTGCGGGCGCCCGAGTTATAGTTAGCAGAACTAATTATAACGGAGGAATTTCAATGGTTCTGTACGAGTGAAATGTCCAGCTAACTATAACAGCCCTGAAACCTATGGTTTTTTCAGTGAATTTCTAAGGTTTTTTAAATGCTAATTCCTAACTATAACATGTCTGAAACCTATGTTTTTTTCAGTGAATTTCGAAGGTTTTTTAAATGATAATTTTTAAATGTAATAATAGTTATATGTATTTGTTTTCATTCTTATTTTCTACAGTTTTTTAACTGTTTATTTTTACATATTTCATTTTTTAAATTACATTATATATTTTTCTATATAAATGGAAATAAAAATGTTTTTTAAAATATTGAAACTGAAATATTGTTTTTTTGTTTAATGTATAAGTGCAGAACTATAAGTGTGTTGGTTAGTTAGGGGACTGAATGCATAGTGGATAGGGGTTTGAGGCAGTCCATGTGCTAAGGCCTGGCTCAGTGCATGAGTACTTGGGTACTAACTGAATGATTTGAGTACTAAAAGGAGAGTGCCTGGGTGAATTTATAAGTGGTTAGGTTTTGGCGCAGTGAATGGATTAGTACATGGTGCTGAATGGGTCACTACAGAAGTGCAAGGGGAGTGACAGGGTGTTTGCTGGAAGTGTATGGATACTGACTGGGGAATTGAAGGTGTAAAAGAGAAGTGTGTGGGTGGTTAGAGGACTGCATGCATAGTGGATAGACGTTTGAGGCAGGCCATGTGCTAATGCCTGGCTCGCTGCATGAGTACTTGGATACTGACTGAATGATTAGAGTACTGCAGGGAGAGTGCCTGGGTGAATATATAAGTGTTAGAATTACTTTACAGGATCAGTACTGGGCTCAAAGATGCAGCACTGAGGTCTCTCCTGATAACAGGTGAGTAAATCGGAATTCGTAGTACGGCTGATTTTAGAGGAATATTTTAAAGTTCCAAAACTCCACACTTAGAAGAATTTCCAAGTGAAACCAGTCTATGTTAGCCTATGGAAGGAAATTCAAGTTACTGGTAAGTACGGTTAGAATTACTTTTCAGGATCAGTACTGGGCTCAAAGATGCAGCACTGAGGTCTCTCCTGATAACAGGTGATTAATCGGAATTCGTAGTTCGGCTGATTTTAGAGGAATATTTGTAAGTTCCAAAACTCCACACTTAGAAGAATTTCCAAGTGAAACCAGTCAATATTAGCCTATGGAAGGAAATTCAAGTTACTGGTAAGTACGGTTAGAATTACTTTTCAGGATCAGTAATGGGCTCAAAGATGCAGCACTGAGGTCTCTCCTGATAACAGGTGAGTAAATCGGAATTCGTAGTTCGGCTGATTTTAGAGGAATATTTGTAAGTTCCAAAACTCCACACTTAGAAGAATTTCCAAGTGAAACCAGTCAATGTTAGCCTATAGAAGGAAATTCAATTTACTGGTAAGTACGGTTAGAATTACTTTTCAGGATCAGTACTGGGCTCAAAGATGCAGCACTGAGGTCTGTCCTGATAACAGGTGAGTAAATCGGAATTCGTAGTTCGGCTGATTTTAGAGGAATATTTGTAAGTTCCAAAACTTCACACTTAAAAGAATTTCCAAGTGAAATCAGTCAATGTTAGCCTATGGAAGGAAATTCAAGTTACTGGTAAGTACGTTAGTATTACTTTTCAGGATCAGTACTGGGCTCAAAGATGCAGCACTGAGGTCTCTTCTGATAACAGGTGAGTAAATCGGAATTCGTAGTTCGGCTGATTTTAGAGGAATATTTTAAAGTTCCAAAACTCCACACTTAGAAGAATTTCCAAGTGAAACCAGTCTATGTTAGCCTATGGAAGGAAATTCAAGTTACTGGTAAGTACGGTTAGAATTACTTTTCAGGATCAGTACTGGGCTCAAAGATGCAGCACTGAGGTCTCTCCTGATAACAGGTGATTAATCGGAATTCGTAGTTCGGCTGATTTTAGAGGAATATTTGTAAGTTCCAAAACTCCACACTTAGAAGAATTTCCAAGTGAAACCAGTCAATATTAGCCTATGGAAGGAAATTCAAGTTACTGGTAAGTACGGTTAGAATTACTTTTCAGGATCAGTAATGGGCTCAAAGATGCAGCACTGAGGTCTCTCCTGATAACAGGTGAGTAAATCGGAATTCGTAGTTCGGCTGATTTTAGAGGAATATTTGTAAGTTCCAAAACTCCACACTTAGAAGAATTTCCAAGTGAAACCAGTCAATGTTAGCCTATAGAAGGAAATTCAATTTACTGGTAAGTACGGTTAGAATTACTTTTCAGGATCAGTACTGGGCTCAAAGATGCAGCACTGAGGTCTGTCCTGATAACAGGTGAGTAAATCGGAATTCGTAGTTCGGCTGATTTTAGAGGAATATTTGTAAGTTCCAAAACTTCACACTTAAAAGAATTTCCAAGTGAAACCAGTCAATGTTAGCCTATAGAACGAAATTCAACTTACTGGTAAGTATGGTTAGAATTACTTTTCAGGATCAGTACTGGGCTCAAAGATGCAGCACTGAGGTCTGTCCTGATAACAGGTGAGTAAATTGGAATTCGTAGTTCGGCTGATTTTACTTTTGTCCACTATATATGGAGCCACTTTCCTACACCATCCCCTCCCTTCACCACTGTGTAAATGCGCCCTGTGTCCATTTTAATTTGGGAGTTTAAGTCCCCTTGAATCCTGAGTGTCCCTAGGGTCCAAGTAGCCCACTAGGTACCTCCAGTAAGCACCACAGAGCTGCGTTGCAGAGAGGTGTAAAAAGGGGCACGGCCTGGGCCACCTCTCTGAAACACAGCACAGTGGCGCCTCCTGAAAGCACCTGTTGGGATAGTTAGCCCCCAGGGGTCCTCAGGATTGAAGGGGAATTATTTCCCCAACTTAAAACGCGCCACAGGGCATGTTTGCACACGTCACCTCGGGCCCCATCCCCTCCCTTCACCACTGTGTAAACGCGCCCTGTGGCCGTTTTAATTTGGAAGATTAAGTCCCCTTGAATCCTGAGGGTCCCTAGGTGCAAACTAGCCCACTAGGTACCTCCAGTAAGCACCACAGAGCTGCATTCCAGAGAGGTGTAAAAAGGGGCGTGGCCTCTTAACACCTGTCTGCAACGCGGCTCCCTGGCGCATACTGCAGATACCTGTTGGGCTAGTTGGCCCTCAGGGACCCTCAGTATTCAAAGAGAAATAATTCCCCAACTTAAAATGCGCCACGGGTCGCGTTTGCACAGTGGTGAAGGAAGGGGGCGTGGCCTGAGGTGATTTGTCTACAAACCTGCCCTGTGGCATGTTTTAAGTTAGTGAATTAATTCCTCCTCAATCCTGTGGGTCCCTGGGGGCCAACTAGTCCACCAGGTACCTCCAGTATGCGCCAGGGGGCTGCGTTGCAGAGAGGTGTTCAGAGGCCACACCCCTTTTTACAACACTCTGCAACACAGCTCTGTGGCACTTACCGGAGGTACCTGGTGGGCCAGTTGGGCCCCAGGGACCCTCAGGATTGACGAGGAATTAATTGCCCAACTTAAACCGCTCCACAGGGTGTGTTTGCACACATGTGAACTCAGGCCCCGCCCCCTCCCTTCACCAATGTGCAAACGCGCCCCATGGCATGTTTTAAGTTGGGGAATTAACTCCCCTTGAATCCTGAGGGTCCCTGGGGTCCAACTAGCCCACCAGGTACCTCCTCTAAGCGCCACAGAGCTGCGTTGCAGAGAGGTGTTTAAAGGGGCGTGGCCTCAGAACACATCTCTGCAGCGCAGCCCCCTGGCACATACTGGAGGTTCCTGGTGGGCTAGTTGGCCCCCAGGGACCCCCAGTATTCAAGGGGAATACGGTCCCCATCTGCAAACGCACCAGGGGGAGCGTTTGCAGAGTGATGAAAGGAGGGGACGTGGCCTCTGGCGTGATGCCGGTCTTTTCCTTTTTTTTTTAAGAAGGGGGCTGTGTAGCCCCCCTTCTTTTTCTATTTTTGGCCCTGGGGACCCCATCCCCCAGGGCCTGCCCGCTAATTTAAAAAAAACAAAAAAAATGTGAAAGGCGACCGCGTGCACCCTTCCCGAGGCCTTAATCGGCCCCCGGGGATCCCATCCCCCGGGTCATGGCCTTTTTCTTTTTTCTTTTTTCAACTGTTGGGGAGGGTGGCTGCGTGGCCCCCCTCCCGGGCCACTTATGGCCCCGGGGACTCCATCCCCCGGGGCCGGCCTTTCTAATTTTTTTTTACTTTTGGGGAGTGGGGCCGGGTGGCCCCCCTCCTGGGCCACTTGTAGCCCCGGGGACCCCATCCCCTAGGGCTGGCCCTCTCCGTTGGGGGCTGTGGTGGGGTCCCCAATCCCCCCACAGTCCCAGCCGGCTCCCCGCGTCCTGCGGGAGCCGGCATTGCTTTTCCACGTGGGGAGCAGCTAACATGCTGCTCCCCATGTGGAAAAGCAATCTGCTTTGCTTCATTGAAGCGAGAGCAGGTTTCCCTGCTCTCACTTCAATGAAGCAAAGCAGTTTGCAATGAAAGGTTGGGAGCTGTGAGGCTCCCGCCCTGTCATTGCAAACTACAGTGTCCCGGGGGTAGGCACCCCGGGACACTGCAGGAGCCAGCCCTGGGAGGTGGCGGTTCCCAGGGCCATCAATGGCTCTAGGTGGGGGGCTGCGCGGCCCCCTCCTCACATTTTCAAAGCCCCGGGGGAGGTGGTCCCCGGGGCTGGGGGGTCTGTCACGGACCCCACAATCTAAATATTTAGAGCCCCGGGGAGGTGGTGGTCCCTGGGCATGTGGGGGGGCTTGAGCCTCCCCACACAGGGTATTTATTTTTTATTTAAAAGCCCCGTGGGTAGCGGTCCCTGGGGCTGCGGGGGGCAGTGTGCCCCCTCGCAATCAAAATTAGATTGAGCCCCAGGGGGGTGGCAGTCCCCGGGGCTGCGGGGGGCGTGAGCCACCCGCCATTATTTTCTGAAAGCCCCGTGGGGTGGCGGTCCCCATAATAAGTATTGCCCCCGGGATTTGGCCGCTCTGGGGCCTAATTAACAACGAAGCGCGGGAGTCCGCACTTCGTTTTAAAAAAAATGTTTGGCCGAAATTCACGCTGGGTGCTCGAATCTCGCCTTTTTAAAACAAATAATCTTTTTTTGACCCTGAGAGTCCTTGTGGGACCCCCCTGAGCAGGCCTAGGGGGTCAGGGTGTTTCTATCCTGCCCCCTTTTCGTGTTTTGCGCGTTTGTTTTTCGCTTTTCTTGTGCCTTGGTTCTACCAAGGCACAAGATGGCTGCCAACACTTCCTGGTTTGAAGTGTTGACAGACAATTAGCATACAACTCGTGCTCGGCAGGGTGCGCGGATCCAGCGCGGCCATAGATATATATGTGATTTTGATTTAGATTTTCTCAGGAACTATGGAATGGATTTACACCATTTAAGCAAAAGGCATGACTGAACCAAGGTCTACCTTTCTGCCAAATTTGGTGTAATTCCGTTCAGCAGTTCGGGCTGTAGCTGCGACTAAAAGTCCCTATGAAACATTGCATGGGGAAAACACGTTTTTCTCGGCCCCCGCTTGATGAATAACCCCGAGACTTTCAGGATAGGAGCGGACCGGAGCGGGCCACGAGTTTTGAAAATTTCACGAAGATTTGTCAACCGGGGCGCCAAAGTTATTCCAAATAGAATGTTGCGGACTTCCTATGGATAATAGGTCCTAACTATAACTACCTACTGGCGACCGCCAGTAGGTAATATATATATATTCCCCCGTTATAGTTAGTTCAGATAACTATAACTCGCGCACCCGCAATCCACTGCTCATGACGTCACATATTACATCACTCATGACATGGTCAGTGGCATCACCCATAACATCACTGATGACATCATCCTTGTGATAAAGTGGCGGTCGCGCGAGTTATAGTTATCTGAATTAACTATAACGGAGGAATTTCAATGGTTTTTTACGAGTGAAATATCCAGCTAACTATAACATGTGTGAAACCTATGGTTTTTTAAGTGAATTTGCAAGGTTTTTTAAATGCTAATTCTTAACTATAACGTGTGTGAAAACTATTGTTTTTTAAGTGAATTTGTAAGGTTTTTTAAATGCTAAGTTATGTATGTTTTATTATATTTTTTTATATATTTATTTGACAATAAGCTACCTATGTATATAGTTATAGATTGACTGTATCCTGTAATATGGAATGGCTCGTTTAAAATGTTTTTTTTTTTAAGGATTTTCACCGTGCGCGCACGGTGCGCGCATGGTGCGTAAACCCCGCGATTTTTTGAAAAAAAATAAAATGTTTTTTTCACCCTTCGGGGTCCTTCAGGGACCCCCTGACAAAGGCTAGGGGGTCAGGAACTCTCTACCCTGCCCCCTTTTCACGTTCTCGACCTTTCTTTTTCACTGTCACACACAAAACACACAAAATGGCAGCCGACACTTCCTGATTTCAACCGATTCGAATGTTGACTGACATGTAACCACCAATCAGAATTACGCTTGCGCACGTTATGGTGCGCGCACCGTGCGCGCACGGTGCGCGCTTGTAGATATTTATGTGCTTTTAACTGCAATTTTCTCAGGGACTACTGAACAGATTGACACCATATATCCAAAAGGCACATGCCTGACCTGAGGACTACCTCTTTGCCAAATTTCAAGTAGTTCTGTTCAGCCGTTCGGGCTGTACCTTCGACTAAAGGTCCTATGGGAAAATGCATGGGAAAACACGTTTTGGGACCCCCCTTTTTTCTCAGCCCCCGCTTGACGAATCACCCCGAGACTTTCAGGGTAGGAGCTGAGCGGAGCGCCCCATTAGTTTTAAAAATTTCGCGAGGACTCGTCAACCGGCGCTAAAGTTATTGAAAATAGAATTTTCAGATTTCCAATGGAAACTCGGTCCTAACTATAACTATCTACTGGCGACCGCCAGTAGATAATATATATATATACACACATATTATATATAACATATAATATACATATAAAATGTTGACTATGTAATTGCTCGTACTTGCAACCTTGAACTCACTTGGGACATAGCGCCTGCACACCAGTAAATGGCAACCCTAAAATGAACAAAACATGCACATCGGAGGGAACCTGGGCAAAGGGTATTTTAGATGTATTCCTAGCACTGTTTCAACTGATGGTTCAGCTCCCTTCGCAAGCATTAGGAACAACAGGGATAATCCGCATGAAGGGGTAGGATGTAATGAAGATCCACATAATATGGAGAATAGTAATTGCATTACAATCCCTGATGAGCCCCACTGTTCAAATGATTTTTTATACATATTTTTAATGGATGTAATTTTTAGAGCTAATTGATTTTTATCTTCTGCTGTCTGATGTTGAGCGAAATGATCAAGGTTTGTTAAGCCTGAAGTATCTTTGTATTATTTGCACATTGCTATTTGCACCAATATTGGCCCCTTTGCACATATTATAGCCATTTGATGTATTTCCTATTGTTTATAGGGATGAATGTTGAGATTTATATGTACTTTTATGGATGTTTTTAAATATATCCGAATAAAGATCATTTGAATTGAATTGAATTGATTGCTCAGGGTTCAAAACAAACTCCATTTGCAGTTTCTCTTTTTCACCCAGTCTAAACCTTTTATCCTGGAATTCATCTGGTTTAAATGCAAAAATATGTGATCCTGACTGGTTACTGTACATTACGAAATACGATGTGCCCATGTTCCAAGAAACATGGGCTACAGAGAAAGCTTATATAGATGGGTTCACCTTCCTCAGTGTTGAAGCCAAACCTGCTGAGCACTATGGTAGAGCAAATGGAGGGGCTTTTAACTTTGGTTAAGAATGGTTGTTTTAGTATCTTAACTCCCTTGGCAATTGAATGGCCAGGTTTGATGGAGAATATAGTTACCTTACCCTCTGGACTTTCTTTGGCTTTATTTAACATGTATGTTAGAACGGTAAAGCTGAATGATATATCCCCTATCATAGCAGCGCTAGATACTACGCTGGATACCTTACATCCTGATACAAAAGTAATAGTGGCGGTGGATTTTAACACCTTCTTTTGAGCTTTGCACTTTTTTAAATGAGATTACCGCAGAGGAGGATGAGCACTGGGGCATTCCTGTACTGACAGTACCATCGAGGAAAAATCTTTCTATTAGTGCACCAAGAGTAGCCTCGTTGATAATTAGCAGAGGACTTACAGCTTTAAATGGACGCACCATCTCCGATCCTAATAGAGCACCAACATTCAAAAGGGGAACAAGTACATTGTAATTGACTACGTATTGAATGATGTGAGATTGTGGCCACAGTTGACTGATATGGAAGTTAACGTAAGGTCTGATATCGACCATAAATCTCTCGAGGTGAATTTTTTTGGTGAGCCCTTGGAACAAGGGAGTACCGTTTTGCTTACATTTGTTCCTGCCCCAGTTGTAACCAACAAGCGCCACTGTTAAATGGCCCAAAGTCCTGGCTAACCAGAAACTATATTCAGAGCTATACAAGCAGTTTGTTGCTTCCTTAGATCAATATTAAGGGATAGGAACATCTAATATGCATAACCAGCTGTTTAGAGAGTTGCTAAAGGTCTTTTATTAAGAGGTGACTTTTATAAACATCAAGCACCCCAAAGGAAATGTATGGTTTGACCCAGCAGGTAAAATAGCAAAGAGCTCGTTGGGGGGGGGATAGATCTCAAATTTGTATGGCCAGAAGCACATATAAAGCTCGACTGAGATAGGCCAAGCGAGACTGGGAGGACAACTATGGCAGGATTTGCTTGCTGCTAGTAGAACCAAGGACAATAGAACTTTCTGGAAACTAGTAGCGACCAATAAACCCGGAAGTGTGAAGCCCACTTGCTACAATATTTTCCCTGAAAAATGGGTGGCACACTTTTCCGCTCTTTACTCCGCAAAAGAGAATGATAATTATGGCAGAGCCAATAGAAAGACTTGTTCTGCCTTACCACAACTTGCAATGCAGGTTGCTGACCACTGGAAATGCCGGGATTTAGCAGGAGCAGGTTCGAGGATCAACAGGCCTGTAGGGCTGGGGCCAAGTCAGTTGGTGTCATCCTCTTGTTAACAGCTGCACGGCAGGTCTTCTTTCTTCTTGTTCTTCTTCTTGTTTCGGAATCGGGATCTGAGGAAGGAAGGTTCAGGGTGCCCCTAAATACTAAATTTAGGGGTGTTACAGGTAGGTAAAGGGCAGGGACCAGTGGGTCCCTTCCCTGGGGTGGGTATTCCCCCTATCCTGCCACTCTCCAGTGGGAGGGGGGCAGGAGCCTAGTCCTGATTGGGTAGGGCTCCCCATCTTAAAGATGGCGAGAGCCCGGAGTTGTGCTTCACCTCGCCTCCCCCACCTGAGGGGTGGGGTTGGCAGAGGCTGGCACACCCCCTTTCCTCACTTGGGCTTTCCCGCCAGTCTTCCCGCCAGAGTGGGGGCTAGAACCGGTGAGGACCAGTTGCTGAGTTCAGCAAGTGGTCTGGGGAGGCTCAGAAAGGCGGCATGCCTCTGAAGCTTCCCCTGCCCATCCTGGGGGAGGAGACCTAGCACCTCGCCCAGGATGTGCATTGTTGCAGACCCACAAGAGCGGATGGCTCTCTACCCAGGGGTCCAGCAACATGTCTGCTGGGTGGCAGCCTAGGCAGCCTCTCAGTCAGGACACGGGTTGTAGGTTAGTTTCAGGGGGCAACTCTAAGTTGCCCTCTGTCGTGCATTTCACATTAAATCCCACACTGGCATCAGTGTGGGTTTTATGTGCTGAGAAGTTTGATACCAAACTTCTCAGTCTTCAGTGTTGCCATTATGGTGCTGTGGAGTTCGTGATGACAAGCTCCCAGCACCATATACTCTTAATGGCAGCACTGCACTTACAGTGCCCAGGAATGGACCTGTGTACTGTAGGGGCACAGGGCTCATGCACCTGTACCCACACCACTGGCATAGGGCACCCAGCTAGAGGGGTGACTGAGGTATGCCAGGGCAGTGTGTTGTGGGCATGGCACACAGGTATGTGTGCCATGTCGACTCTTTGTTTTGTTCTGCACTCAGACACTCAGCCTGCAAAGGCAGTGTGTGTGTCAAGGTACAGGGCCTCTAAGGGTGTCACAATAAGTGCTGCAGACCTTAGGGGCCTTCTCTGCTCACAGTGCCCTGGGCACCTAGGGTACCATTTACCAGGGACTGACATGTGGCCAGAGATGCCAATTGGGTGTAGGCTTCAATGCAGTTTTAGGGAAGGAACACAGGCCCTGGGTACCTGATTGGCAGGAGCCCAGGGCACACTCAGTCAAAGTGCATCAGCAATTCAGCAAAAAGTGGGGGCATACCATGCAAGAAAGATGGCACTTTCTCACAACTTGTGAGAAAGGCTTGTGCCGAAACGCGGCTGGGCTTGCAGCCATTTACCTAACTAAAATCACCTCGTACACTGACAAGCAGCCTTGTTCATGTACCAGACACATCAAAATTGCATGCAATAAGTGCACTAACAACAACAGAGGAGACTATGTTTAGAAAGTAGAATATGGTGCTATTTGGAGGTGACAAACTAGTCTGTGCACCATACCTCTTCCTTCTTTAAATTTATGTACTGCTTTTGACTGGACATGTAGCAGCTTTTTTTTACATTTCTAAAGTAAACAACAGAACTTAACACAATAATACACACTTCACAATATGACACAATTAAAACGTGACAGGGCAAAACACAACAAAAGAATCAAAACAATACAAAGGAACACCTACTGTATAGCCCAAAAACATCACATTGCAATAATGTAGCAAAAAATTATATCAGCACAGAAAAACAACATAACACACAGCCACAACAATAAAAACCACACACCAAATATGTACTCACACATCACCACTCCCAGAAACCTGTTTTCATAATTTGGTGATGAAAGGTGTATGTGCCTTAATTTACCACCAAAGACATTAGATAGTGCAAACCAAAAATAGTAAGTGATCCAACCCATTATGTAAATTACATGATGTTTGCGACGACTGAATGTGTATTTCATTTAAGGATGCTTTCTAGACAGACAACACTGCTATAGGTGTGCACCATTAGAGGGTGTCTCTAGCTGGAAACATTAGGCCACGTTTTGTTAAAGATTTGTGCTCGTGCAAATTTGCGCAAAGGCCTTCAAAAAGCTTGCAAGGATATTAACTTTCAAGTGTAAAATGTATTTTGCGCCTGAAATGTTGGCTTTTCTCAAGCAAATAGTGCTTTTCATTGCTTTGTGTCACTTTGCCTCAGAGGTGCTTATTGGGATGTAACTTTGGTGAATCTCCACCGACCCAATAGTTTTTGCCACAAAATCCGATCTACTAAGATTGGCAGGCTGGGCTTTGTGTAAAGAAATAACACTTTTTTGAAGCGGGCATTAAAAGATGGGAAATGCTTCCACTTCTTCAAACAACCCGCACCTTTCAGGTGTGCATTAGTGAGTTGTATGATGTTACAACGCATGCCATTACAACGCATGCCGTTACAACGCATACCTTTACCCCGACTTGCTGTCGGGGGTGCGCTGGCAGTTGAAATAGTATAATTTACTATTCCAACTCCAGTGTGTGCAACAGTATGGAAGGTGTTGGCGTTAACTCCAACACATTCTACCCCCTGCAACAAGCATTTTGTGTTGTAACAACATGCGTTGTAATGGCATGCGTTGTAATGCTTCCATTGTAAAGGCTGTTTCCCGCATCAGTGCACAGCACACATCCAATATATGCCTAGGAATTTGTACCGGAAGGGAGTGCTTCTGGAACAAATCCTACCCTGCACAGCACACTTACTTTTGCACCTTGGTCCGAGTCTATGCCTCCTCAATGAAGACTTTTTAGTGCACTAGGGCAGGGGTTAACATCAGAAGCATTTTTAATAAAAACAGCTCGGCGCTGGTTTGTCTCTCTGGAACAACTTTGGTTGCTTCACTGCATTGCGCCCAAAAATATAAATCTGAGCCATTAGTCTTTCAAAAATGTGCTAATAAATGATGCAGGGTTGTAGATCTCCTGGTGAAACCAGGATATATGGTACATCATCAAAGTACTCTCTGACATCCTACTAAGCTAAGAATTATATGCTTGTGTTTCTTTCTAATCTATTTTCTTTCTTTTAATATATTGCCCATGGCCACCTGGCCGTTTATCACACGATGACGCTCATCTCTGTACTGTAAGAAGTCGAACGTGGAATTGCAGCTTCAGAAATGATAGGGAAAGTGAGTGGGACTCACTGAGCGGAGGAGCCGCACCTTCATCAAAACTTCCCACCACATGTCACAGACAAGACCCATAACTCAGCCATTATTTAAGCTTCCTTCTTTAATGTTCTGCCAGCTTTCCCTCTGACCTCCCGGTGACCTTCTCTCCAATATGTTTGTGCAACGTTTAATTTCAAGTAAATCTTTCTATACTAGACACCCAGACTGGTTCAAGGTTTCATTCTGGAGCAGCTGCGGATCTCTTTGATGCGTTTGTACAATGGTTGGCACCGTTAATTAGCGCGAAAGCTGCTTCCTGTCACGTGCTCTACGTCAGTGCTGGATTAAACCCCGTGGAGGCCCTTAGGCAGTCGAAATTTCGAACCCCCCCCAGCAAATTATGTCCTAATACCCAATGCACCGGATTTTTTTACAAACTGATAGCTGCCAGACGACGAGCTTTTAAGAGACACCAAACTTTTCTTGTTTTTAGACCTTATATAACTTTCCTCTGTCATAGATGACCTGTATTGTTTAGCTATGTATAACCTATGGATTATTTAATGTAAAATGCTGTTCCTTTTCCCTATGCCTTATTATGTTCTAAATAAACTCTTTTTAAAACTGAAAAAAGAGACAAACTGTTATGTGAATCTGATGTCTTTTGTTTGCCTACTTTAAGCTGTATTTTGATCCATTGTCGAGGGGCCCCTAAAAGGAGATGGCCCATAGCGCGGGTCCTACTTGGCCTATATGGTAATCCGGGACTGCTCTGCGTAGATTGCGTTACTCAGACTTGATAGTGGCCATGCCATGGAGGGTATTGGCACTTCAGAGAAAAAATTAATAATCATGAACAAAATAAACATGACCATCCCTGACCAAGAAACTAAAACACAATGGACCAGAGTTATGAAACTATCATCCAACGTAGCGCAGCAGGCACAAACGCTGCGCTGTGTTGCGTGACAGGGAGGGAGCAGGAGAGCCCACATCTGTAAAGACATGGCACTCTCCTCCCTTCTCCCTAGCGCCGGCGCAGAATTTTGCTGCTGTGCGGCATGCACACCTTTTGCGCCGTAGTGCACGGGTAGGTGTGTGTGTGAGTATAGCACAGGTTTTAATACTATGGCTAGACAAGTTTTACAACTTTTCCTACTTTGTATGTGTGCGGTAGAGTGTCGCACACATGCACAGTCGGAAAAGAAAGGAGCACAGAAAATATTTCTCCTTTTAACGCATGCTTCCAAAAGACATAAATTATTTATGCAAAACCCTGTCTCTGTTTTGTTGGTGGATAGTGTTTTGCATCAAAAAGCATGAGTGGCTGCATGGGAACACCCATGTAAGGTCCCCTTGGCGTTAGGTAACGCAAATCAATACTTTGTTTTACTTTTAGGCAATTTCTAGTGCAAAAGAAGTTTTGAGCTGGAAATTAAATAATAAAAAAAAATAAAAAAATTTAAGGTGGTTTGCGTCACTCTTGTGACACAAACACAGTGCAAAATGTTAGCAAATCTTCCCCAACGTTTTACTCCTCTAGATGTAAAACTGTAGTGCATTGCTGGCCATTTGTATTTTTCTAATGTTTAAGCATAGGGACATAGCTAGCAGTGGTGCTGCAGGTGCTGTGGTGCCGCAGGTGCTGTGGCACCTGGCCCAGAGGTCTGGGGGTGCTCACTGTACCCTGACTGAAGGTGTTTCTCTACTGCCTAAGCTGGGGATGCGAGTCTTTTTTTTTTTTTGGGGGGATCAGGGCACATTGCACGCTTGCTAGGCCACTGTGCTCAATTGTGTTAGAATATTAATCAGAATTTCAGACAGCTAAAGATACATTAATGCGGTTCACATAAATCATTATTATTGATTATTTCCACAATAAGGTGCTGAAGGCTCCAATGTGAAGATGGACCGTTTAAATTGTGCTGACAGGAAGTTCAGTAACACAAGGAAGCATATGTGCGGCTTGTGTCCACGCTCAGGGCCCGATTCTCTAAGGTAAATATACATGTGCATGTTTACTCAGGTGCATATTTGCTCCTGTACCTATGTGTTACTCAATTTTGAGTGGAGGTTTACACCTAGATGTACACTTACTTGTCTCTACTCCCTCAAATGAGGGGCTGAAGTATCCTACAATAGAATTTACAGTATAAAGGGGCAGATTAATGAGCCCCTTGCGCCTTATTTATGCCGCCGCTGTGTCACTTTTGTGACGCAGCGGCGGCGCAAATCCTGCGCCATGCTGTGGGGTATTTACAACGTGACGCATCTGGGAGATGCGTCACATTGTAAAGCCCTGCGCCAGCAGTAGGCGTACCTGTGCAGGGGAGGGGGGTGTTCCGTCGCAGGAACGCCTCCTAAAAGTGGCTGAGTGAAATCTACAAGATTTCACTCAGTCACTTTTGAGCCCATGCTGCGTCAAAACCCTGCGCCTGCTTGAAGCAGGCGTAAGGATTGACGCAGCATTGTAATGAAAGGGAACCCCCGAGCCTTGCTGGAGCTGCGTCGCGCTTGCGACGCAACTCCAGCAATGCGCCTCCCTTCCGCCATCAGATGCATCACGCATCTGTTTATCCTTGCGCCACGATGCGCTGCATTGTAAATGCGGCGCATCTATTGTGGCGCAAGGGTAAACTTTCGTGACGCATCTTTCCTGGCGCATCCCTGCTGATTTGCAGGGATGCGCCAGGAAACATAAATCTGCCCCAAAGTTACTAATAGTAACTTTTCACCAGTTGGAGGAAATCTCCATCACTTTTTAGAAACATAACACATTTTATAATATTGCTGTGGTGTGTTAACTCCTAATCACCAGTGCTTCCTATGCCAACAAATAAAATAACTATAATTCTGGTGTTCTGCAGAAGAGGGAAAATTCAATATAAAACCAGAAGACAAAACATGCAGTATGCCGTGATGGAGGGTACAATGTCATTAGCAATGCAAAAACTTTGCCATGAGAGGGTTTAGATTGAGAAGACAGTGTGTATCTATTCACAAGGTAACGTACTTCTCATCCAGGTTAGAACACTAAGGGGCATATTCACAAGAACGTGTGATAACTACCGCAAGAGTAGCTTAACGCAACTCTCAACATCGCAGCCCATCGTGGGAAAATAACCCCGTGTCAACGTGGAATTCACAACAAGGCGGTACCATGCGATAGTCTGCCGAAACCGCAGACAATGTCCGCAATACAACCAGCTCGATGGAGATAAAAACACGAACCACAACACCAAAAAACCTGCGATGGGCCAAAGTGTGATTAGGAAATCAGCGATAAGCAGCGCCAGGCCTGCAACACACACCTGGCCGGCGGGAAAAATCTCCATAAAAGTAGAAAAAAACACCCAAACACAAACTGACCAACACCCAAGCACCATGGAGGCAGCCGGAGCAGGCGCAGAGGACGAGTGCAACCCCACAAGCACCCCCCGGACGACCAGCCCGGGACCTCGGGGACAGGGAAGGGCAAGGACAAGGAAAAGAGGATAGCGAATTTCAGTCCGCAGGCAAACAGGATCAAAGTCACGGAAGTGATGGAACACCATCAACAACGGTTCGTCACCTCCAAAACTGGAATATGCGGGACATCGTGGACAAGGTGAATGCCGTCGGAGGGCACAAGAGGACAATGGACGAGGTCAAGAGGCGATGGAATGACATTAAAAGAAAGACCAAGGAGAAACTGGCAGCCAACCAGAAGGCAGCAATGCAGACTGGAGGTGGGGGCCCAGCGCCACAGCTCGAGCTGGATGACATTGAGGAGCAGGTGTCAACAGTCATCAGTGTGGTTACTGTGGCCGGAGTCAGGGGACCGGACACTGCTCGACAGGACAAAACACAACCGCAACGGGGTGAGTGACCACCAGGTACTGGGGGGACGGGTGGAGATTGCCACGATGGCACACATGCACAATCAAGCACAGCACAGTGCACACACTCAATGACTCTGGGTCATCGCCCAGATCCACAGACTGTCACAATGTACAATGCCATGTTGTCTGAATGTCAACATGTACCATGCGGCTACATACATGTGGACACATTGCAATACACCATCTCCCCTTCACATTGCAGGGACACCATCAACACCCCCTGCAGAGCAGTCCCGGCCACTCTTCACTGATGACGAGGAGGACAATGCCAGCATTGACACCCAAGTCCTCCTAGACATCATTGACATCATCCGCGACTCACCTCCAGGATCAGGGCTGACAAGCTGCATCAAGGAGACCCCACCCACCACCCAAACCACCCAGCAGGAGGCACCCATGGCCCGCCAGTCTCCCAAGACCCCAGGAACAACACATGGCCTTCCAACGCCATGTGCTGGAGGTCCAGAGGGAGACGGCTGAGCAGATGCAGGTGGGGTTCGACCTCATGGCTACCAACCTGGACGCCATCCATGGGTGTCTAGGCCCGCTCCATGGCCTCCAACGAGCTCTGACTGACATCGCTGGAGTCCTGACGCAGAGAGAAGAACACCTGTCTGCTCAGAGGGGCTCCAGCGATAGCAGCCGTGAGCTGGCACACATGTGGAGGCTCATGGAGGACATGGTGCGGATGGAGGCGTAAAGGATGGCAACCGCCGCTGTACATCAACGAAATGTAGCTGGGATCTACCATGCCCTGCAGACCATCATCATGGCATTGCTGCGACAAGGCGTAGGGCTGATGAATGCTGCTGACCCCACACCATCCACATCTCTGCCCCCTGGTGTGTCAGTGCCCCACAGTGCGACAGGCGTATCCACTCTGGCACCTGATGTGTCACTGCCACACAGTGTGGCCGACAACCCTTCTCCGGCCCCTGATGTGTCAGTGGCACACAGTGCCCCAGCCGGTACTGCAACACCCACAGGTGGGGCAGTGCACACATTTGGCTACGAGGACGTGGATGGGTTTGTGATCAGGAGGCACTAGCATTCATTTACATCACCTGGCCCGTTCCTGCTTGGTGCCGCACATGGCCCCATGACCTACCACTGACCCCCGATACACTCCGATGCACACACCTTGGACAGCGACATGGACTGCCATATCCTGTTTGATGACCAATGACACAGCAACCATACTGCAGACTGTACCCTACCTCTTCAGGACTTGTCATCCCCGGATGGACTCTGGCTGGCCCTCCACGGGCCCATATTGTTTAGTGTGCTCGGCATTGCCCTGTACCACTCCAGCTGCAGGACTGCACTGTATGTGCAATAAACATCCAGTGACGCACTGCTGTGTTATGTCGTTCATCATCCATGTATGAATGTGTGGGTGAAAGTAGGGACAGTGATGTCCCTTGCGTCAATGATGCTCATCCTGTGGGATGCCATTCAGAGGGTGCTACACAGCATATTGGGTACCGGGTCTCGTGAACACTACAACAGGGACACACGCATCAGTCACTTCCATGTTCAGACATGGACTTAACCACGCCCAGATCCCACGTGTCATTGTTGCAAGCCCTGCGCTGGTCCGGCGTACAGCAGGCCAGACCACTCTTCTTACGCTCCAAGGGGGGACCCTCATTGCTACCTGTCGCAGGCGTTCTCGCTGGTGGTGTGCAGGTCACTGGTCTAGTTGTCAGCATGTCACAGCCACTCCCTGAGGCCAGGTTTGCACGCACATCACACCCATCCAGCACAGCCGTCACAGGCCATGTGACTCTGCCAACATAAGGGGCCGACGACGTCACATTCCCCTCTGCTGGTGGTGACTGGATGACGGACGCTCTATGGTTCTCAATCATAAAGGGCCCATGAGTTGTTCTGCACAGGGTTAGTGGCACCCGAGGCCTTGCGTCCGTCACAGGCCTGCCACCACGTGGAGCTGACTGGGCTTGCACAGGGTAAGTGGCACCCGAGGCCTTGCATCCGTCACGGGCCTGCCACCACGTGGCGCTGACTGGGCTTGCACAGGGTTACTGGCACCTGGAGCATTGCGGCCGACACAGGCACCCCACCACGGGGCGGTGACTTTGGGTGCACTGAGTCAGTGGCACCTTAAGCTGCTGAGCGGGTCTGCAACCTGCGATGATGCCCCGTCTCGGCGGTCCGGACAGCTCAGGTTTTATGTGCCCTGCTGGACCGCAGTGTAGGCCAGAGCCAGCAGGCAGCGCAGGCCTACTGCCACGTGGCGTCACTTCCGGGTTCACAGGTTTGGTGACACCTATTGGGCTGAGCGGGTGTGCAGCCTGCGATGAGGCCGGGTGCCCTGGTATCTCCTCTGCCATGGAGTAATCAATACCCAGTACCAAACGTGAGACCTGGTGGCCTGCGGAGCGGGGCGGCATGGTGTGGAGTGTGCCATGTCCGCAGGCCCCGGGCTTGTGGCCTGCAGCAGCATGTGGTGGGGCTTCCTGTCTACACGCCTGTGGCAGAAGGTGAGCAGTGCAGCCTGGGTGCGCAGGGGCGGGCATGCTCCGATGTGCACCGGGAGTGTCTGAAGTGCCTCTGTCTGGGTGTGCATGGGCGGGCAGGCGATGTTGTGTACTGTGCCAAACATGTATCTGGACTGTTTCAGATGACGGGTCTGTCTCAAATGTGTGACCTAATGGACTGCACTACATGCCGGCAAGTGGTTGGAAACACACCGGTGGCAGCAGGTGAGCACTGTGGCCTGGGTGCTCAGGGTCGGCGCTCTCTCTCTCTCTCTCTCCCCCCTCTCTTCTTCTTCTCTTTCTCTCCACCTCTTCCTCTCTCTCTCTCTCTCTCCCACTCTCTTCCTCTCTCTCTCTCTCTCTCTCTCTCTCTCTCACTCTCTTTTTCTCTCTCTCTCTCTCCCACTCTCTTCCTCTCTCTCTCTCTATCTCTCCAACTCTCTTCCTCTGTCTCTCTCTCTCCCCCTCTCTTCTTCTCCTCTCTCTCTCCCCCCTCTTCCTCTCTCTCTCTCTCTCTCCCACTCTCTTCCTCTCTCTCTCTCTCTCTCTCTCCCACTCTCTTCCTCTGTCTCTCTCTCTCCCCCTCTCTTCTTCTTCTCTCTCTCTCTCCCTCTCTTCCTCTGTCTCTCCTTCGCACTCTCTCTGTCCTTTGATTTGAACAGGACACACCTTCTCATCATGATTTTTGTCTTGCAGGCTGTGACCCACGGATTGGCCCGAGGGGAGCCGCAATGTGTCTTCATTTCATTTCTGTGTTAATTTTAATAAAGTTTGATTATTTGCTTCGGAAATTAATGTGTAATGCTAAGTTTTGTGACAACACATGCATGTCACCAGTAGTGATTGTGCGACATCATACGGATAATTTTGTACGTGATTGGGTGTAGCTGATGTGGCATGTCTTGTTGTTCTTCATGTGTAGCTGTGGGCTGTGCTCCCTTTTGTAGTGAAGGCTGTGGTCCGACTTAGCACCAGGTCAGAGCAGGTGTTATTTTTCTGCTGCTAACGCGCCTTATCGCCTGTTTCGTGTTTTTATCGCAGTTCTGTCTGGTCGTTGTGAATGTTGTGGAGTGGTGTTGTCGCGGCTTTTGGCACGGAAACGCCTACTCTGCATCTAATTAGCGATAGTTGCGGGGGTCATCCATGGTGATGTTTTTTGCGGCTGCTATCGCAGGTAAACTGGTGCTGTGGGCTGTTACCAGCTTGTGGATGGGGCGATAAATTTATTGCAACTTTTGCTGCGATAAACTCGTCAGCCGTTAACTCGGCAATAGTTCCTTGTGAATATGCCCCAAAATTATCACCTTGACAAATTTCCATGTACTTTGCACCACAGAGTGATTTACTGGCAGCGTTTTGTTACAACACTGACAGGTTTGTTTTTAAATATTTTTAAGTATAGGAATACATTTATGACTGAATTAGACATTTTATAGACCTTTATTTTAGCAAGGAAATCCTCACTAGAGCTGAGTACTGTGGTAACATGGTTAATGTTCTGTGGGATTACTGGTAAATTTTCTAGATAACCATGTATTTTGTCATCTCCGATTAGAGGTTATGGATGAGATGAGAGGTTATGGATCGGCTCTTCCATGTCTATGACTAACCTTAAAAATAACACGAAAAGAAAAAATAAATAAAAAACATTGAGGTGCCGATCACGATCCAGTAAAAAATTACCCCGTGCGACTCGTATCCGGTCTTTTTACCGTACGAATCGTACAAGTGCCGTACGAACTGGCAATCACGATTCGCATGGTAAAAAGTCCATACGAACCGCATTGGGAATCATTCCCCACACGTCCTCGGGTCAGAAAATGTGTCCGACACGTCCTCGGACGATTTACCGTACAAACGTGAAAAGTCAAGTCCGACCAAGGAATCACGATCCATCCCGTGCGTCCGAGGTTACAACCGTATGGAAAAAACACCGTCCGCACCGAACTCCTATAGCAACCATGGAGACATGTGCCCGCATACGCGCCCAACACTCCCCCAGCCCCCGTACGTCCGAAACATACCCCCCGTGTATGTACACCCCCACCCGTCTAGGTACACCCCAGTACGTTCGAGTCCTACCCCCACCCCTGTACGTGTCGTACCATCGTGTACCCACACCCCAGTAAGGTCGAGTCCCACCCCCACCCCTGTACGTGTCGTACCATCGTGTACCCACACCCCAGTACGGTCGAGTCCTACCCCCACCCCTGTACGTGTCGTACCATCGTGTACCTACACCACCGTCTATGTACACCCCAGTACGTTCGAGTCGTACCCCCACCCCTGTACGTGTCGTACCATCGTGTACCCACACCCCAGTACGGTCGAGTCGTACCCCCACCCCTGTACGTGTCGTACCATCGTGTACCTACACCACCGTCTATGTACACCCCAGTACGGTCGAGTCCTACCCCCACCCCTGTACGTGTCGTACCACCGTGTACCCACACCCCAGTACGTTCGAGTCCTACCCCCACCCCTGTACGTGTCGTACCATCGTGTACCCACACCCCAGTACGGTCGAGTCCTACCCCCACCCCTGTACGTGTCGTACCACCGTCTAAGTACACTCTAGTACGGTCGAGTCGTACCCCCACCCCTGTACGTGTCGTACCATCGTGTACCTAAACCACCGTCTATGTACACCCCAGTACGGTCGAGTCCTACCCCCACCCCTGTACGTGTCGTACCACCGTGTACCCACACCCCAGTACGTTCAAGTCCTACCCCCACCCCTGTACGTGTCGTACCATCGTGTACCCACACCCCAGTAAGGTCGAGTCCCACCCCCACCCCTGTACGTGTCGTACCATCGTGTACCCACACCCCAGTACGGTCGAGTCCTACCCCCACCCCTGTACGTGTCGTACCATCGTGTACCTACACCACCGTCTATGTACACCCCAGTACGTTCGAGTCGTACCCCCACCCCTGTACGTGTCGTACCATCGTGTACCCACACCCCAGTACGGTCGAGTCGTACCCCCACCCCTGTACGTGTCGTACCATCGTGTACCTACACCACCGTCTATGTACACCCCAGTACGGTCGAGTCCTACCCCCACCCCTGTACGTGTCGTACCACCGTGTACCCACACCCCAGTACGTTCGAGTCCTACCCCCACCCCTGTACGTGTCGTACCATCGTGTACCCACACCCCAGTACGGTCGAGTCCTACCCCCACCCCTGTACGTGTCGTACCACCGTCTAAGTACACCCTAGTACGGTCGAGTCGTACCCCCACCCCTGTACGTGTCGTACCATCGTGTACCTACACCACTGTCTATGTACACCCCAGTACGGTCGAGTCCTACCCCCACCCCTGTACGTGTCGTACCACCGTGTACCCACACCCCAGTACGTTCGATTCCTACCCCCACCCCTGTACGTGTCGTACCATCGTGTACCCACACCCCAGTACGGTCGAGTTCTACCCCCACCCCTGTACGTGTCGTACCACCATCTAAGTACACCCCAGTACGGTCGAGTCGTACCCCCACCCCTGTACGCGTCGTACCATCGTGTACCTACACCACCGTCTATGTACACCCCAGTACGTTCGAGTCGTACCCCCACCCCTGTACGTGTCGTACCATCGTGTACCCACACCCCAGTACGGTCGAGTCGTACTCCCACCCCTGTACGCGTCGTACCATTGTGTACCTACACCACCGTCTATGTACATCCCAGTACGTTCGAGTCGTACCCCCACCCCTGTACGTGTCGTACCACCGTGTACCCACACCCCAGTATGTTCGAGTCCTACCCCCACCCCTGTACGTGTCGTACCATCGTGTACCCACACCCCAGTATGGTCGAGTCCTACCCCCACCCGTGTACGTGTCGTACCACCATCTAAGTACACCCCAGTACGGTCGAGTCGTACCCCCACCCCTGTACGCATCGTACCATCGTGTACCTACACCACTGTCTATGTACACCCCAGTACGTTCGAGTCGTACCCCCACCCCTGTACGTGTCGTACCATCGTGTACCCACACCCCAGTACGGTCGAGTCGTACCCCCACCCCTGTACGCGTCGTACCATCGTGTACCTACACCACCGTCTATGTACACCCCAGTACGTTCGAGTCGTACCACCACCCCTGTACGTGTCGTACCATCGTGTACCCACACCCCAGTATGTTCGAGTCCTACCCCCACCCCTGTACGTGTCGTACCACCGTGTACCCACACCCCAGTACGTTCGAGTCCTACCCCCACCCCTGTACGTGTCGTACCATCGTGTACCCACACCCCAGTACGGTCGAGTCCTACCCCCACCCCTGTACGTGTCGTACCACCGTCTAAGTACACCCCAGTACGGTCGAGTCGTACCCCCACCCCTGTACGCGTCGTACCATCGTGTACCTACACCACCGTCTATGTACACCCCAGTACGTTCGAGTCATACCCCTACCCCTGTACGTGTCGTACCACCGTGTACCCACACCCCAGTATGTTCCGGTCCTACCCCCAACACAACCTCCTAAGTACGGAGCGCACCCCAGGCCCCAACATCACAACCGCATGTACGAGTCGTACCAACCCACACACAAGGACAGCACCGTACAACCAAATGGCCCATGTACACACCGTACACACGCTCAAAACGCACGTACGCAACCAGGCCAAAACTAAACAACACAAGAATACACCATACGAATGGCACAAAGCCACTAAACATGGCCAACAAACACTACAAATACACCTTCACTGACCTGCAACTGCCAAAGACAAACAGAGGCCCAAAACACCACCACTACTTATAACACACCCACCCAAAGTTCAAACACTGCCACACCCACCCATGGACCAACAAAAAGGGCCCACACACACAAACCATGAGCCTTTGCAACAGACTCACTGCTGCCAGACACCACAGCACCATACTACAAGCTTCACCACACCTTACACTTGCACACCTTCACACAACCACCTTCACAAACACACCCTCATCACATTCTCACACACACACACCCACAACCATCCACACCCCCCCCCAACATCCACACACCCCCCCACCATCCACACCCACACCCCTCACCATGCCCACTACCAAGAATCCAAAGTTCAGTAACCGAGAGTTGGAGGTCCTTGTTGATCAAATCCTCAGAGTCGAGCCACAGATCTTTGGAACATTGGTCAGAAACACCAGCCTGGCAGCAAAAACAGCCATGTGGCAGACCATCGTCGATGCTGTGAATGCTGTTGCGGACACCAGAAGGACCAGGCAGGAATGCCAGAACAGGTGGTACGATCTGCGGAGGAGGGTCCGAGCCAAGAGGCAGGAGGAACACGACCAGGCCAACGCCACCGGAGGAGGGCCCTCCCGCAGACCCGTACACTACCATCCCTGGGAGGAGAGGGTGATGGCCATACTGCCGGTGGAGGCAGTCGAAGGATTAGAAGGACTCCGAGACCCGGGTGAGTACACAAACAACGCACCTCACATGGGGGAACGGCATCCACAACCAAAATCACTAACAGGCACGCAACCACCACAAGCCATCGCATGACACAACCAAACTCCATGAGCACGCACATGCCACTGCTGCCACCATGCCCCATGCACCCAGCTGGACAATGTCAAGTCACAGGCCACAGAAGACAACAACACATGACACGGTAACCCGGATGGCGGGAGGCTGGGCCCCAAAAATCACATAGTGCGACTCCGAAGCAGACAACAATGCACTCTGCCCATATGGCCCAGGTCACAGCCAGACAAACAGTGTGTCCCAACACAGGAATGACTTGCCAGCAAATGGCGGACGCCTTGCATCAACACATGGGGGTGAAGGCACTGTTTTGCACATGACAGCAGCTAATGAACAGCCAACATTGTGAAAGAGTGGCAGCACACACCACCACAGCAGCAGCGCACAGACACACATCACACCCAATGGGTGCCTGGAGATCAGAAACAAACTCACATCAACAAGCCAAGGGCCACTCAAAGATCTGCTAACAGTGTGTGCCCAGGAAGCTGGGCTGAGGTGACAGAGGGTGACACACGGAGGGAGGGAGAGGGGGACACAGAGGGAGGGAGAGGGGGACACAGAGGGAGGGAGAGGGGGACAGAGAGGGAGGGAGAGGGGGACAGAGAGGGAGGGAGACGGACAGAGGGAGGAGGCTGACACACGGAGGGAGGGAGAGGGGGACAGAGAGGGAGCGAGACACAGGGAGAGCAAATCAGCCGTGTGGCGTGTGCGAATGTCTGCTCGTCAGCAGGTAGACTGCGTGCATGTAGACAAGGGTGGCCAGTGCCAGAATCCCCCCTCTTCACCATGGCAAAACACAGGGCCATGTCACAACCTGTTCACGAGCACGACAGCTACCTGGATCATATAAGTGTGTGGATCCACTCCATGTGCACATGTACAGTGCTACACGGAAGGCGCCAATGCATGGCTCGCAACACCTGCCCACTCCACTGCTGACTGCAGTCACACTTGACGCAGCAAGGAAGACTGTGCCACACATAGTTAAAGGGGCCAAAGTGGTGCCCAAGGGACACACCCATGCACAAGTGCACTGTGAGTGGAATGCAAGACAGATCCTAATTCCAAGAGGAAATGTGCCAACTTTGAAACTGATGAAACATGGATGTTGCATGGACCAAAATTAACATTGTCTCTCTCACACACAGGTCAACGTCGTGGTCCACCCCCCAACACAGGGGGGGAAGACTCACAGGACCTGGATCTGCAGGAGCCCGATCCCACCGGCAGCGACCACTCTCACCACTCTGTGGACGACCCCGACCGACCTGGCCCTTCTGGTGTCCAACCACCTGCAGCACCTGCGTCAGGTACAACTGTGCCAACCACCACCCCCACTCCTGCCACATCCCAGGAGACACCCAGGATCCCTGCCCCAACACCACAATGCAGCCAGGCTGGCCAGGAGGGACACGGTGTCCCGGGCACCCAGGAGGAGGCAGGCGACAACGCCAATGCCACCCCTCAGGGGTCCCGGAGACCCGATGTGCCCACAAGGGCAGGCCAGGCGCAAGTGGGCAGGGGTGGTGGGAGTGGAGGACGGCGGAGGCGCGAGCCTGACCAGTTGGCTGGGGATCCGGTATTTGCCCATGTCCGTAACATCCTGGACTCATACCGGCAGGACACCACGGGCATGGCCCAGGTTGTGTCCACCCTCAATGAGATCAAGGGGAGCCTCGATGAGATAAAGACCCAGCAGGCCCAGCAACATGCGGAGCTACATGCCTGTCTACTGGTACACCAACGGAGGATGGAGGACAGACAGGCTGAGCAAGTGACGGCATTCCAGGGGATTCACGCTACACTCCGTCGGATGGCCGACAACATGGCCGACCCTCCCTGTGCCAGAAGGCGGAGAACATCACCACCCACAGGGAGGGATCAGGAGGAGGAGGAGGAAACATCCGACGGAGCATCCCAGACGTCGTCACGGCCTGCTGCTGAGGTTCCCCGCAGGAGGGCGGGTCGTCCACGGAAAGGACCGTGAGGGTCGGCGCTACATCACCATCTCCCAGGACACCTGGCCTGGCACCTGGCCCACTGGAGCAACAGCATCACAGCATCAAGAGACATTCTCTGCCACATGGCCCTGCTGGTCACTGGCTGACCAATGTTGACAAAGACTGCGGCATGGACTCTGAGGATTTCCAATGGCAAGGACACCAACTCCCCTACTGAACTTTGGATTCCAAACTCCCGGAAAGCCCCTCACTTTGTCCCCCCCCCCCCCCAATAATAAATCACACTATGAAGAGTAGATGCCTGCTGGTTGCATTATTACCTAACATGTGTCTTGTAAAGTCTAAACATGCCTGAGTCATCTTTTGTCTTCAACCATCCACACCCTGGGGCCTGAGTCTGGCACAGGACACATGGGTCACAGTGTATTAGGCAAGACAGACATGGAGCACCATACACACCCGTGATGGGCCCAACCAGCTGAGGGGGTTGCCGAACAACCGTGCTGACACACACATTGAGTACAGCAACAGTCATGCGCAGAGGTCAGGGATCCAGTCCAGTGTCCTGGGGGGCACCCAGGTATGTGTAGACAGGTGGCAGAACCATGTCCTGCAAGCTTGAGTCCGGTGGATGCAGAGAATGGGGGCCTGGCCAACGTTGGATGCATGGGGATGGCACATGTCACAATACCCACACAGTCATGGACATCATGCCCAATACACAGTCTCAGCCCACACACACAGCTTGCATCTTGCCACTCGACACATTGACACATAGCCACAATCAGGGAATACCATGCCAGACATTCAGGATGCACCGTGGCAACACACCAGCATTGACTGAGAAGAGGCACCTTGGAGGCATAGGGACACCTTTATTAGTCATGTATTCGGGATTGCAGAGGCAACTCGAAGTACACATGAACACATCATGTGGAGTAACATGTGGGTCCAACACTGGCACCCCCCTTCAGCAGCACACATGCGTGTTCGCCATGGAACTGGCACACAAGCGTCGGCTAACAGCTAAATACCCACAGCTGCACACGGAGAGCCTGCCATACACCATAGATCCGCTGATGTCGAAGTCCCACACCATGTCAAGCCAATGCTAACCGTATGTGTCCGAGGGCAGGGTCACACACATTGATGCCATCATCACAATCCCCTATCCCATCACTGATGACTGTCAACCAGGCAGACCATCTATTCAGGAGTACTCAGCTGCATGTCGTGTCCCATGGGGATGCGACATGGCTGCAGAGGAACAACACATCGACAGGGGCAGTGTGCATACATCGTGAACAACTGCCACAACCATGGAGACTTCCAAACGTGTCCGTGCCTGTAACGCTGAGTCAGCCCACAATGTCATGTCCATGAGGAATAGCAGTGGCACAACAATGCAACCAGCAAACGGCATGCGCAGGTACCTGGGGAAGAGAGACACACAAGAAGTCAGCCACAAAAAGCGCAGCCACTTGCATGTGCATTTACTCGACACATGTATGGATGACAACATGCTAGGTCACAATTATGACTGGGGAAGTACAACCATCACTGGCACCATCACTCCAGTGACACACCCACACACACCTCTGACTCACGTGCCATACATGCAGGTGGAGACACACATCACAACGCATGCCACACGGGGACCAATGCGTGCACACTCAGACACTGGTACTCACCACTAAGCAAAGAAGTCGAGTATGAGCCGAGTCCGGATGTCCTCTTGCGGCTCCACATCCTCCACATCACTAGCCCCATTGCCAAGCCCTTCGTCCTCCACGGGTGGATGGTCCTCGTCATGTTGATCCAGGATGAGTGGCACAGCTCTTTCAACTGCCATGTTGTGCAGCATGCAGCAGACCATGAAGATCTTGCAGACCTTCGCCGGGGCATATGGGAGTGCGCCGCCGGTCTTGTGGAGGCACCTGAATCGGCTCTTCAGCATGCCAAACGTCCTCTCTATCACTCGCCTTGTCCGGCCATGGGCGGTGTTGTAGCGGAGCTGGGCCGGCGTGATGGGGTTGCGGAGAGGTGTCAGCAGCCAAGGCATGTTGTGATAGCCAGCGTCCCCTACATGGGAAGCACATGGTCATCGTTAGAAGTGGTGAAGCGGTCGTGCTGGTAGGCTATACAGAATACAGGACAGACAGACTGTACCCACCAACAACACATGCCCGTTCGTTGCGCAGCTGCATCATCATATCAGGCATCCCGCTACGCCTCATGATGTAGGCATCGTGTGCTGATCCTGGACAACGAGCACAGACATGTGAAATCACCATGTTGGACTGACACACCCCAAGGGCATTGATGGAGTGGTAGTGCTTCCGATTGCGGTACGCCACCTCCCGTGCGTGTGGTGGTACCAAAGCTACATGTGTCCCATCTATGGACCCAATGACATGGGGCATCCCTCCCAGGGCATAGAATCCACGCTTGACCTCAGTCATCTGTTCAGGGGTTGGGAACTTGATGAAGTCATCCAGGTGAATCAACATGGCCTCTAAGAAATCATGCAGCACACCGCTGAACGTGCTCTGGGGCATGCCACCAACATGAGCTATGGTATTTTGAAAGGTACCCGTGGCAAGAAAATGTAGGGCAGCCATTACCTTCAGCTGGGGTGTCAGTGCCGTGGGATACCTGTGCTGCGGTTGCAGGTGTGGTGCCAGTCTCGCCGTCAACTCCAGAATCAACGGTTGGGTGAAGCGGTAGAGCCGGATGCTGTCATTCTCCTGCATGGCAGCCAAGTCTGGAATTCTTCGGGCAAGAGGCGGCGCTCTGCAGTAATTTGGAAGTGACAAGGAAGAGTGAGTGCACTACGACAACAACTCATGTGTACTGAGCACATGTTAATCTGTCAATACACACATGCTACATAGGGAGTCAGGTATGTGCTACATGGCCAGGACACGTATGGATGCAAGGTGACACTCCTTCCAGCTACCCAGCTACACACGGAGATTGAGAACCTCCCCATGCCACGCCATGGGAATAGCTGTGTCCCAGTGCAAGTGAACAGCCAGACGCAACACAGGAGTGACATACGCCCACACATCAGCAGCAGTAGGATGCCGATTGCAGAGACTGGTAGCGGAACACTGGAGCCACAGGTCACATGACATTACACTAGGACAGCCCACACACCTTGCCATGAAGGTGCACATTTCATGACTCACCACACAATCATTGTGAGGATGCAGACATGTCCTTGTCACGCTACTCCGTGTCCCATGCATACATGTGCACCTCACATCCGATACCACATGTGGCATGGTGTGCGGAACAGTGTGCAATGACAATCTACACACAGACACATGTTGGTTGCTGCAACGGCTGCAGCTTTTGAGGGTGCTCCAACATCAACCTGATGGGAAGCCCCCACACATACATGACATAGTCACATTGTGCACCGTGGGTAGTGACAAGTCAGGTGTCATAACCCCTGTACCGGGCATCAGGGGACACTTCCGTGTGTTGGTGTCCGTGCCATGCCAGTGACGCTCACCCCAAGTGCGCAGTATGACATGCACACATGTCAAAGGAGTCAAGGGCATGCCTGGCACACATCGCACCATCACACAGTACATCTGTACACATCTCATCATACATCTGGTGCCTTCTCGACTCAGGAGTAATGTACCACATCACAGGCCGTCACACCTGTGCCCCACACATGTAGTGATGCACAGACGATGCCTCGATGTCAATTAATGGACAAGTATGTCCATCCATGGACAAGTATGTCCGCCCTATCCCTACCTGTGTGCCGCCTGTCACCACTGTGATGTGTGAAAACCGCTGTACTGCTGCCAAGAGGGCCTGTGTACGTTCCCATATCACTATGGGAGTGCTGCCATATGTGTACCCATCGTGATGGCGAGCGTACAGGCATGTGTACGGCCCGTACCACTACGAGTACGCATACGCGAGGACACCCATAGTGGTACGGGCCGTACACACGCCTGTACGCTCCCTATCAATATGGGTGTCCTCACGTATGCGTACTCGTAGTGATAGGGAGCGTACAGGCGTGTGTACGGCCCGTACCACTATGGGTGTCCTCGCGTATGCGTACTCGTAGTGATAGGGAGCGTACAGGCGTGTGTACGGCCCGTACCACTACGAGTACGCATACGCGAGGACACCCATAGTGATAGGGAGCGTACAGGCGTGTGTACGGCCCGTACTACTATGGGTGTCCTCGCGTATGCGTACTCGTAGTGGTACGGGCGCGTACAGGCGTGTGTACGGCCCGTACCACTACGAGTACGTATACGCGAGGACACCCATAGTGATAGGGAGCGTACAGGCGTGTGTACGGCCCGTACCACTATGGGTGTCCTCGCGTATGCGTACTCGTAGTGGTACGGGCGCGTACAGGCGTGTGTACGGCCCGTACCACTACGAGTACGCATACGCGAGGACACCCATAGTGATAGTGAACGTAGTCACGCGTGTACGGGCCGTTGCAATGCATTTGGGGTGCCCTAGGGCCCCGGAACGCACCGTACCTGTGTGTGAAGCTCCAAATTACATAGGGGACACATGAGGGACAAGTATTAAGGCCTACATGCATGCTGGTTGTCATGGAGACCAAGTTCAAAATTCGAATTTCTTCTGGAAGGTGAACAGCAGAAGTCAGTTGGAATTAAAATACTTTGTTGCAATGTGTTTGTGGAGCTGACATCATGCAGGAGAATGAAACCGATAGAGTACACACAGACTGCTAGGTTTGAAGTGATTGGTGGAAAAATAGGATGCAAATGTGAGTGACCAATCACTCTGTACTCCTGTGCATGAGACAGGGCAGAAAGGCACATATAAGGCAGCCAGGTCCCATGAGGGAGTACTTGCCTGCACATCTTTGAATTCGTCGACCCAGCTGCTGCTACTGATTCCCTGGAACCATGTCAAGGGCTGTGGAGAGGTCACAGCCATTCACCCTGGAGGAGAACATGGCATTGCTGGATGTGATTCTCCCACAGTACCCCATGCTGTATGGGCGACCAGGGTATCAGGTGAGTGCATAGGCCACTGGCACAGACTGTCCCTATGTTGTGACTGTGACTTCTGGCATTGTGTCCTGGTGTGACACACATGCCATGTACTGTTGGGGGGGTCCCAGGGGGGGGATGCCTGATGTCTCCCAGCAGTGCCCTGAGACAGGAGGGGTGGGTACAGAGTGCTCCCAGCAGTGCCCTGAGACAGGAGGGGTGGGTACAGAGGGCTCCCAGCAGTGCCCTGAGACAGGAGGGGTGGGTACAGAGTGCTCCCAGCAGTGCCCTGAGACAGGAGGGGTGTGTGCCTATCACTAACAGCAGTGCCCTGAGACAGGAGGGGTGGGTGTGGAGTCCTCACAGCAGTGCCCTGAGACAGAAGGGGTGTGTGCCTATCACTAACAGCAGTGCCCTGAGACAGGAGGGGTGTGTGCCTATCACTTACAGCAGTGCCCTGAGACAGGAGGGGTGGGTGTGGAGTCCTCACAGCAGTGCCCTGAGACAGGAGGGGTGTGTGCCTATCACTAACAGCAGTGCCCTGAGACAGGAGGGGTGTGTGTGATGCACAGTGTGAGCCTTGATCATTGATTGTGACATTGCCATCATTCCACCTGTGTACCCACTATGGCACGTACTGCTTTTTCCCTCACCAGAGGATCATGTCCCTATGACAAAGGTGCAATGCGTTTGCTGCATGACATGCCTTGTTGTAACCAGCTAATTTGTTCTCATATGTCTCTCTGTGACATGTGGCTGGTGTATTGATGTGGTGTCACTTGTTCTTCCTCACAGGTAGGCGCCACTGCCAAGGAGAAGATCTGGCTGACCGCCGTCAGTGCCGTGAGGGGTGTGGATGGTCGGAGGCGGAGCCTGTCCCAGGTGAGGAAACGCTGGCAGGATATCCGGTGCTGGACGCGGAGGATTGCACGGGTCCTGCTGGGGGACTCACCTGAGAGCCACAAGAACCGCGGCCGCCGCCGTCTGAGCCACCTCCACAGGCGTGTGCTGCCGGTGGTCTTTCCAGACTTGGAGAGGCGCTTACAGGCGATGCAGCAGCCGGAAGGGGGTAGGTACATGTGTGTTTGTTGTGTGTCACCGGCATTTGTAAGGGCACAGTAGCATGAACACACTGCCAGGGTTTAAAGGTGCTGTGCAGATCCAGTTTGCCCCAGTATAGCGCTGCGCCCCTGCCACCCTTCCCCTCCTTGCAATGTGTTCCCTGGTCTGTGTGTAGTCACTCCTTCACGAGGTAATGTAGGCTGGCGCTTTGTCCACGAGAACTATGCCTGTAGCATCATGTGTGGGGGTGGTGTGTTACAGGTTTTGGGACCTTGGCTGTGCCCTGTCAAGTTCACTGCATGTGGGTTCCATGTCAGTTGGCACTGATGCTGACTCCAGACATGGGAGTTGGTCTCTCATGTGTCATGCCTTACAGCGCGCATGTCCTATGTAGTGGCCTGTGACATGATGTGCATGAGTGTGCGATACGCATAGTGCAGGGATGGTGGCGTTTGTTGCAGTCATTACCATTCAGGAGCATGGAGTTGCGTGGCCACTACTGTCCCCTGGGGCACCTTTTCCTCAGTGTTGTATGTGTCATCATAAACGTGGACACTCTCAGTGTCTACAGCGTAGGTTGTGCTCTGTGCCATTGTCCCCTGGCACCATGTATATAGGCTTGCCTTGCTATTTTGTACAGGTGTCCACTGTGCAGCCTGACCTGAATGTCCTTCTTCATACTCACAGTTGCCAGTGCGTGTGTGTCTTGTTATACTCATCTGAGGATGGGCACTGGTACCTCATTATTTGTACAGGCGCACCTTGGCTGTTTGGCGTCAAATCTTGCATTTTGCCTGCCCCTGTGTTTATCACCCAGACTATGAGATGTTGGTGCCACCTGTGTCTCAACAATTTGCCTCGTGTAGGGGGTGGTTGGGGCGGGCAAAGCCTATATGTCAAATCCTGATTTCTACTTGCTGGGTCTGGGCAGTGTGTGATGTTTGTCTGGACACACACGCAAGGTGCAGTGACCGAGTCATGTTGGGCATGTTTTCAGCATTACCTATGCAGCATGTGTCTCAAGTTCATGGATATGGTCCCTGGTCATCGGTATTTTCGCCAACGCTGTGTGGTGCAGATGCAGTGCTGGATTGTCCCCAGGGCCTGGGTGCTATGTCAGACTCCGTTTCCTGTCTTTAGCTATTGTCTCATGCTCTCCATGGTATTTCAGTGGCATGGTGGCTCAACCAACTGTGTGTTTCATGCCCTACATCGGTACCTTGTTTAGTAGATGTTAGGGATCTTCCTTTTCAGGCTATGCAATGTTACCTATGTAGATTGGACTCATGTGACAGATGTGTACAGGTGTCTGATTAATTTCTGTCTCTCCACCCTGCCCACAGCATCGTCGGGGGACACAGAGGGAGACATGGACACAGACAAGGCGGAGGGACCGAGCACCAGTGCCAGCCGTGACATCGGGGCTGGCACATCGAGTGGGACAGAGGCGGAGGATAGTGCGGCCGAGGACCTGTCGACTGGCACGTCAGAATACGAAGCTGACAGGTCCGAGGAGGATGTCTCCGAGTGGGCGGTGGCTGCACCAGCAGCTGACAGCGGAACAACACCTCGCACCGCCCCCTCAATTCCCATCAGCCGCCTCCCACTTGCTCGTGTCCCTTCCCAGCGTGCCCGGTCACCGCATGTCTCCTTCATGCCAGGCACCGCACCCCCTGCCCCTGTCTCCACTGCTGCCGCCAATGCTGAGTCTGTGGACATCCAGCGGCAGCTGCAGGTTGGTCAGGCTGCGATCCTTAATGTCCTCCATGCCCACGGCCAAACCCTCACCAACATCGAGGCATACTTGGAGGGCATTCATTCATCGCAGGCTGACCAACGCAACTTGCTGAGGTCCATAGACTCCACACTGACTGTAGCAGTGGGTCTCCTGCAGCGCGACCTCCCCCCACCTACCCCTGCCCCATCCACACTTCCCACTCCCATGCCTGTCCCACGTACACCCAGACGTCGGCATGCACCCACATCAACAGACACAGGCACCACACCAGCAGGGAAGGTCCACCGCACTCCTCCTGACACGCACACACAGGGTGAGGTAGGCACACCCACTGGGTCGGGGGGCAAATGTGTGACACGCAGCCATAGTGGGAGTCCGCATTCCACCCAGTCCACTCCCTCCAAATCCCCTCCCCTCAGCTCTCCTGGCCACATCTCCCCCAAGGACTCCTTCATGGCCGCTCTGTCCCTGAGCCCCACAGTGACACCACCACGCAAGCGGTCAAGGAAGTCCTCGGTCAGGGTGGTTGATTCTCCCCCACTGTCTACACCCTCCCCCGGTGGCGCTGCGACCCATCCCTCTGACCCCCCCCCCCTCCTTGGGGCCTGTGGATCCTTCGGGTGCAGGGGAATCCCTGGAGGACCTTGCAAAGGTGTGTAGTGCCATCCTGGCCTCCGCCTTTGGCCCTGCCCCACCCCCTGTGGTGGAGTCCTCCATCCCTGCACCCACAACGCCTCCCCTTTGCCCTGATGTCCCTGCGGTGCCTGTTGCTTCCCCCCCCCATGATGCCCTCACCCCTGTGGAAGACGATGGCATGTAACTGTGCAGGCAAGGTAGGGGACACGCATCCCACTGTGTCCCCCATCCAGCTGAGACTCATTGACTGCCCTATGGGCTTTGTGAATATTGAACTGCCTGCGATCCACAGACATTGTGCTCATGCTGAATAAAGCTTTATTTCTTTTTTCATTATAACACTACTGCTATGCTGGTATTGGTGTTGGTGGGGCTGCTACATGGTTTTGGGTGGTGTTTATGTGTTGGGTGTGTGGGATATGTAGTAGTGTGCTGCTCATTGGGGGGACCCTGGGATCTGTGTGCCATCACAAGGTGTTAGCTAACTTTCTTTGTTCATGTAAGCAGTTACTGCATGGTGCAATTGTCCCAGGGTGTATTCCTTCCTCTGTGTACCCTGATATCTTCCCTGCAGGGTGTTCCCAATGTTTAGCGCAGAGCTGTGTCTACATGAGCTGTGTGTGTGACGGAGCCCTTCTACTTTGGCCATGCATGCAGGGCCATGTCTCCACCTGCAACATTCGTGGCATCCTTGGTGATCACTGTACTTGTGTGTGGAGTCTGTTGACATGAGTTCATGGGGACATGTTCCCTTGAAGGCAGTATGCATGTGGGTACTTCCAGCCTCACACACATGTGTTACACCCCTCCTGTCTCAGGGCACTGCTGGGAGCACTCTGTACCCACCCCTCCTGTCTCAGGGCACTGCTGGGAGGACTCCACACCCACCCCTCCTGTCTCAGGGCACTGCTGGGAGGACTCTGCACACACACCTCCTATTTCTGGATATGTACGCTTGGAACATACACGGTGGGGGTACGCTCCATGCATTCGAGGTGAGGGTACGAGTCTACTTACACTGGTGTGGTGGGGGTACGGTCCGTACGTCCGCGGGTGAGGGTACGAGTCGTACTTACACTGGTGGGGTGGGGGTAGGCTCCATGCATACGCGGGTGAGGGTACGAGTCGTACTTACACTGGTGGGGTGGGGGTAGGCTCCATGCATACGTGGGTGAGGATATGAGTCGTACTTACACTGGTGGGGTGGGGGTAGGCTCCATGCATACGGGGGTGGGGGTACGAGTCGTACTTACACTGGTGGGGGTGGGGGTACGGTCCGTACGTCCGCGGGTGAGGGTACGAGTCGTACTTACACTGGTGTGGTGGGGGTACGGTCCGTACGTCCGCGGGTGAGGTTACGAGTCGTACTAACTCTGGTGGGGTGGGGGTAGGCTCCATGCATACGCAGGTGAGGGTACGAGTCGTACTTCCACTGGTGGGGTGGGGGTAGGCTCCATGCATACGCGGGTGATGGTAGGAGTCGTACTTACACTAGTGGGGTGGGGGTAGGCTCCATGCATATGCGGGTGAGGGTACGAGTCGTACTTACACTGGTGGGGTGGGGGTGCGGTCTGTACGTCCGCGGGTGAGGGTACAAGTCATACTTACACTGGTGGGGTGGGGGTAGGCTCCATGCATACGGGGGTGGGGGTACGAGTCGTACTTACACTGGTGGGGGTACGGTCCGTACGTCCGCGGGTGCGGGTACGAGTCGTACTTACACTGGTGGGGTGGGTGTACGCTCCATACGTACGCGGGTGGGGGTAGGGTCCGTACATATCCGTCCCCACGCTATGTGATGCTTGTGCGGGCCGTACCCAGGCCTTTGCCACGTGGGTACGATCCGTCCCGCCATTGTTGGGGTGACGTGGGTGTGGGCGTGGTACGTCTCGTACCCACGCTCTTCAGGCGTGGGTACGGGACGTACCGGTCTGGTTGTGTTGCCGGTTCGCGTGGTGACGGACTTCCGTTGTGGCGGTCGCTGGCTTAGCTGGACACGCCCCCACCCCTCGTAGTGACCAGGGCATGGGTGTCAGGTATGTCCTGGGCATGTGTGGTGTGTGACTTTGGTGGGGGTTTTGTGGCCTGCCCTGGTCCTGCCACCCCCACCCCACCCCACTTTCCCCCCTCCCTTAGTTATTCTGACCTTCTGCGGCGTCTGCGTCGTAACCTGTAGAGGAGGTGGACTGCTATGAGTGCCGGGATGACACGTAGGTTCGGGTCCATGTCTGTCCGTCGCGTACGGGTCCTCCTTGTTTGCGTCGTCCTGTGTGTCCGTCGCGTACTGGTCCTCCTTGATCGCGTCGTCCTGTGTGTCCGTCGCGTACTGGTACTCCTTGATCGCGTCGTCCTGTCGCGTACTGGTCCTCCTTGTTCGCGTCGTCCTGTCTGTCCGTCGCGTACTGGTGGTCCTTGTTCGTGTCGTCCTGCTTTCCCGGCAGTTTTTGGCAGCCGGAAAATATTCACCGTGCGGGATGACGTCGGTGCGAATCGTGATTCCTGGTTCGTGAATGGCAGGCTGCGAGCGTCCCGACGTCAGGTCGGCGCTTTCCCGGATCGCATTGGTAGGTTTATTTTGTTCGGTCGGGCTTTTTTACGAATCGTACGGAAATGGTGTTCCCCTGCGATTCGTAATTCCTTGTTTGTAAAATTTGACGACCGGGTACGCGTCGGACGGAGATTATGCTCCGTCCAACGGTTCGTACCCGGTTTTTACCGGATCGTGATTGGCACCTGAATCGGTGAAACTGTTTTTAAGGCATGGGCGGAGTGGGCTCTGGCCCATGCCCCCGGCCTTTCAGGTGCCCCCTAAAAGAGCCAGCTATGTTCGACAGAGAGTCTTGCCCTAATAACTTTGAATAATTCTTAAACAGATTATTTTAAATAGGGATATGCTTTAATTTATTTTTAATGTGGGTGATGTGTGAGGGCCTATTACAGACATTTTGCAGAGAAATGTGTATGTTTCAAACAATATCCATAAAATACGTTTCTTTTAGTTAAAAACAGGACCTCACATTTCAGAATTGAGAGGGTGTTGATCCAGCGATTCAACAACAACAGATACTCCACTATCATATACTCACCTGGGCCCATAAACTCACAGTGCGTAAAACTGCTGGTGTCAAGTTTGTAATTTTCACCATGTTTAGGATTAGTTATTTAATACTTATGTTCATCTCTAACTAACCCTTTCACAGATCAAAAAGTTCTTTCTTCTGGTCGATGGACCATTAGTTGAACTAGTTGATGGTGAGAATAACATAAAACTAACTTACTTATAATGTGATAAATACACCACAAACTCAGGAAAGTTTTAAATCTTTATCTAAATTAAATGCATGTGAACCATCTCAAAATTAAAGTGCAGTCACCAACATTCATTAGAGAGAAAATTTGATTAATAAACACCATGCATTTGCATCGAACTCATACAAAAATCAATGCTCAGAAAGGGAGAGGACAGAGAGAAAAGAACATTTGCAAATAACGAGAAATTATATTTACCAAGAATGGTGTGGAAGACCAACCCCCTGTCCAAAGGGCTAGTAAGGGTCCCCTGAGATCGGACAGGAGATAAAGACTTCAGGACAGGAATCGGATAGGATAGTCGACCCTTCTAGAATACCGACGGTTGCGCCGCACCCCTCTCTGACACTCTCTTCCTCCTCGAGATTCTTCCTCAGTCTTCTGATCTAACCCAATTAAATTAGGATAGAAAGTTCTGCTTCAGGCTCTGCAATCAGCTCCCTCCACCCATCTCTGCGATTCTTCAGCTCTCCATCAGCATCACCAGCATCTCAGTCTCTCCTTCTCTTCGCGCTCTGCATCTCTCCTGCTCTCTTGCTAGCTAACTAACTAAAGCTGTTTTAATTATACCTTTTGTTCTGCATGTTCCACCCATTAATGTTCCAATATCAGGATAGTATGAAGTTTGATTGGTCAGGCAAAGGGGGGGTCTTCATCACACCATGCTTGCATGTCACAAGATTCAGTTAAACCATTGTTCGTAACCCAACCCCTTACTTTTTATTCATAAAATGTATTCCCATGTACTTAATGTAACGATTTTGATACAATTATAATAGATGTCTACATCGTTCCATTCTCACGTTGTAGCACTCGATCTTGGCTCCCTTTCAACTGCTTTGTCATGACCTTCATGGATTCACTCAATGGGCATGTGCGGACTTTGCGTCACTCAGCTCATTCTTTTATGCGAGAAAGGCCCAAATTCGCACTAATGATAAAGGTCAGAAAATAAATATTAGTTTCTCAAATAAAGTGATTGCACTGTATACCGCCCACCTCTACTCTATCCCATTATATTTATTAATACCTTCCCCCGCATTAGCATTAGTAAAATAACTTGTTTTCATTTCAACCAAGCATTTGCCATGCATGTGAGCCTCCAAGACTCCATTTTTAAAGCTTCTGCTCATGCGCCAGAATTTCCCTCCAAGCTTTATTTCGTCATCCTACGTAGAAGTAGCTGACGCATGCGCAAAACAGATTTCCAGTTTAAAGCGGTATTAGTCCTTCCTCAATGTTATCCGCGTTAGTATATTCATACGCAAGCTTCACTAACCCGCATGTTCATGTGGTGCGTATTTGTTTTCACAACACTTCATTAATAACTTGCTAGTGAGTTAAATGAGTGGATTGCTTCTGAGCAAGTCTCTTTCCCACGAGTCCTTGCTCCATCAGTGTCGCAGAGATTATTTGCAGTAATGTTAGTGAGCTGCTGCTGTGTTACAATATTGAAAGCACAGGTCACTATCCCTGAATATTAGATGTAAACAAATTTGGAATTTGGAAGAGTGTGCCTGTGCACTGTCAGTGACCTGGCCAAAGAGGGCATGAAAGAGCTGAAACTTGATCATAAATTAAAAGTTGTTCTGAACAGGGGCTCCCAAAACACGCTTGGCCCAGGTCTCCCAAAATCCTTAAGATGTCCCCGGGCTTATGCACTACAGACAATTATATAAGAGGGATAAATATATGACATCGAAGGATGAATATTTCCTTTAATGCTAGTTTTTTTCAAAATGCAATTTTGTTCAACATTTGATAGTGTCCATAAAAACTTGTCACTGGATTAACACTACATTGTTGCTGTGAGCATGTGTTTCTGCAATATGTCTGTGCTGTAGGTTAGAATAATTGATTACTGATGGAGAAAATGCATTTTTAAAAGCCATAATTCTTTGCATTGAACAGATGACTTTAGAAACTGATGACACTCTACCATGAAGCAAAGTAAATGTAGAAAACAAAGGAAATATTGATGAACTGTACTATCAAATGGGACAGGTTCCCTAAACGTAGGAGATGAAATTTTAAATTTGATCCCTGTATCCTTATTTGTTAATCCTAACCAATAGACAGAAGGGGATGTCTTCGGATTGAGCACCAGGGCATTTTTGTTTCAGGTTAAGGAAGAAATGTAGAAGAAGCTTCCCCAGATCAGCGGGATCAGGAATCACTCATACTCGAGAAAAGGTAAGTACATATTAAAACATCCTGGTGGGCTAAATAGAGCAAGAAACCCTTTAACACTTTTGGTCTGCTGCTGAGGGTGACCTAAAAATGTTTGGTAACTTACTTTCCTCAAGTGGGAGAAGGAAATTCCAACACTCTGTCTGAAAGTCACTGACCATGTTCAAACAGGCTGGAATGCCTCGCTTCATGATCTCAACATTCTGCAAAGTCAGACAAAATGTTATGATGGATGCTAGTTCTCCCAGGATTGCCACAAATAGAATTACCCTGACCCATCAAACAACTGCAGCAGTGAATACTGTAGAAACCACCCGGTAGGTCCTAAAACCCAGAGCAATGTACTATGTAAGACTAGGCCTGTGTTTCCATAGGAATTGCCTTTTTGATTTGCTAATAACTTAAGCACCATTTGGCAAATATTCAAAAGAATTTCCAGAAAGATTATTTTTTGATTATTTGTTCCAGGAAAGTTTTGAGGTGATTCATCAAGTGGGGGCTGAGAAAAGGGTGGTGGTCCCAAAATTCAAAATCCACTTTCATTTTCTATAGACTTTATAAAGAAGCACTACCGCAAAAACTGCTGAATGCTATTATACCAAATTTGTCAGGAATCTAGATCTTGGTTCAGAAAGCACACTTTTTTATAATTTAGAGTACATCCTTACAGAGTTTTTGAGAAATTAGGGGTACAAAATATTTCTATATCTGGATGATTGGGTCCGAGGACTCTCACGAGAGTCCCTTGAACCCAATTAAAAAAAATGTAATGTTCTGATTGACCCATGGGACTTTTTACTCTTTTTAACATGTTTTTATTGGCATTTAATATACATGTATCAACATACATTTTTTGCTTTATTTCTTTTTTCCAAACAGGAAATCAAATAATCACTCTTGTGAGCAGAATGATAAAGAGTTTAGTATGGTAACTAAGCAATCTATGTCCCAAGCATATCTACAAAGAGGGCCCCAGCAGGCATGGCTATCAGCAACTAACATTACTCCGTTCTGCCATTACATGACCTCATCCTAGGGTGTCTGTCTCCATGCCCAAGTAACCCTGTAGGAATTTACGTTCTCTTTGTCAATCAGGGTAGCTGTGTCTGAGTATGTGGTGTCTCTGCCATCTTAGGATCGTATATAAATGAATCTTGTCAAACAGGGAATTAAGAACTGGGATTCTAGCTGCCTGTCAGTGTCCAGTGTGACACTATTTGTATATAGAACGTCATAAGTCTCATTCTATGCCGGGGGGAGAGAGGGTGCGGAGGAGCGAAGGTGGGGCGAGGGAATGGTGGGAAAGTCCCACAATCCGCTTACTTCAGGTCTCCATGAATGTCCGGTCTCACCCCAACCATGTGTTACATGGCTAGCCAAGCTACTTTTCCCGCTCCTTTTATGCAGGGGGTGTTTCTCCTAAGGGTCTCTTTCACACAGCCAATCTCGCTGGTCGGGACCAGCCTTCTCGGGTGGGGTTATCCCGGTCTCTTATTTTGGACTGAGGGGGGTTTCACTTTCTCCATTCATGCTACATGGAGAACTCGCGTATTCCCAGACATGCAATATGTCCCTCCATTGTTTTGCTATTGGATGCAGACGCAGCCCTCTCAACTCCACCCTACCCAGTGCTCTCTCTTCTGCCCCGTCCCAGGTATTCACCTCCATCTGCCATACAGCCACCTGTGGTCCCATAGGTGCTTTCCATGTGATTGTATACGCCTCCTAGCCAATGCCAGTGCCAGGTCTATGAACCTGTTTCCCACTGTTCGTTTAGGTGACCTAGGGTAGAGTCCCAGTAAACAGACTTCCGCAGTGCAAGTAAGCGTTCGCCCAAATGTATTATTGAATGTAGGAAGAACTTTGTGCCCAAATATTTGTGTGACCCTGCATTCCCAGGTCATATGTAAGAAGTCTGCGTCTTCCCAATTACATCTCGGGCATTGCCTCAGCTCTTCCCCAAAAATAACAAAGACCCTGTGCCCCCACAGCCGGTCGCTCCTCCTCCACTGCTCTGCCGCCTGCCTGCCTGGCGCTGCCTGGCGCCTGCCTACCGCTGTGACTGCTGACTGACGCCACTTACCTCCTCCACGCCGCTGCCTTCTGCCTGCTGCCTGCTGCCTCGTAGGTACCGCCTGCTGCTCTTTGCCTGCCGCTGCTGCCCCTTCCTCGCCCGCTGACCGGCGCCGCTGTCCCGGTCACTTCCCCTCCGTTTTTCCCTGTCGCCGCTGCCCCGGTCTCCTCCTTCCTGCTCCCGCCTCTGCCTGCAGTCCCGCCTCCCCTCCCTGCCCATTGGCCACCCCGCTCCCACCTCCCAGCTGACCCTCCCTCCCGGCTCCTTTTTTGAGGGGACCGTGGCGGGCTGGTCAGTGTGACCCCCTGTGCCCCCACAGCCAGTCGCTCCTCCTCCACTGCTCTGCCGCCTGCCTGCCTGGCTCTGCCTGGCGCCTGCCTACCGCTGTGACTGCTGACTGACGCCACTTACCTCGTCCACGCCGCTGCCTTCTGCCTGCTGCCTCGTAGGTACCGCCTGCCGCTCTTTGCCTGCCGCTGCTGCCCCTTCCTCGCCCGCTGACCGCTGCCGCTGTCCCGGTCACTTCCCCTCCGTTTTTCCCGCCGCCGCTGCCCCGGTCTCCTCCTTCCTGCTCCCGCCTCCGCCTGCAGTCCCGCCTCCCCTCCCTGCCCATTGGCCACCCCGCTCCCACCTCCCAGCTGACCCTCCCTCCCGGCTCCTTATTTAAGGGGACCGTGGCGGGCTGGTCAGTGTGACCCCCTGTGCCCCCACAGCCGGTCGCTCCTCATCCACTGCTCTGCCACCTGCCTGCCTGGCGCTGCCTGGCGCCTGCCTACCGCTGTGACTGCTGACTGATGCCACTTACCTCCTCCACGCCGCTGCCTTCTGCCTGCTGCATGCTGCCTCATAGGTACCGCCTGCCGCTCTTTGCCTGCCGCTGCTGCCCCTTCCTCGCACGCTGAATGCTGCCACTGTCCCGGTCACTTCCCCTCCGTTTTTCCCGCCGCCGCTGCCCCGGTCTCCTCCTTCCTGCTCCCGCCTCCGCCTGCAGTCCCGCCTCCCCTCCCTGCCCATTGGCCACCCCGCTCCCGCCTCCCAGCTGACCCTCCCTCCCGGCTCCTTATTTAAGGGGAACGTGGCGGGCTGGTCAGTGTGACCCCCTGTGCCCCCACAGCCGGTCGCTCATCCTCCACTGCTCTGCCGCCTGCCTGCCTGGGGCTGCCTGGCGCCTGCCTACCGCTGTGACTGCTGACTGACGCCACTTACCTCCTCCACGCCGCTGCCTTCTGCCTGCTGCCTGCTGCCTCGTAGGTACCGCCTGCCGCTCTTTGCCTGCCGCTGCTGCCCCTTCCTCGCCCGCTGACCGCCGCCGCTGTCCCGGTCACTTCCCCTCCGTTTTTCCCGCCGCCGCTGCCCCGGTCTCCTCCTTCCTGCTCCCTCCTCCGCCTGCAGTCCCGCCTCCCCTCCCTGCCCATTGGCCACCCCGCTCCCGCCTCCCAGCTGACCCTCCCTCCCGGCTCCTTATTTATGACGCCCCCTCAGCGACCGCGCAGCGGACGCGCGCAGCGGGCGTGCCTTATGTGCGCCGAAGGTAAGCCCGTCTGCGCCCGTCCGTGCCTGGACCGTGCCCAGTGCCAGACCCCCTGGCCCCCGCGCCCGCCAGCCCCCCCGCAGGACCTACAACTTCACCGCACTCATCGCACTCAACACCGCCCGAGCCCCTGGATGCTACCAAGCATCCCCGCGATGCACCCATGGACCCTTCGTCTGCCGATCCTGCAACTTCTCCTGCCTCCGAACCTGCACCGCACCCGCCAAGACTGGAAGCAACAACCACCTCAAGTGCATCATGCTCAACACCCGCTCCATCCACCGCCTCGCCGTGGAACTCTGGAACCTCCTCGACACCGCATCTCCAGACGTCGCCTTCCTCACAGAAACCTGGATGAACGCCTCCTCAGCCCCCGACATCGCCATAGCCATCCCGGACGGCTACAAGATCATCAGGAGGGACCGCATCAACCAGACCGGAGGAGGCATCGCCATCGTACACAAGAGCACCATTCACATCTCGACTGACTCCATCAACACATTCAGCGCCGCCGAATACCTCCACTTCCAGATCCACACCGACCCCAAGACGACCCTCAGGGGCACCCTCATCTACAGACCCCCGGGACCGCGCGCACAGTTCTGCGATGACATCACGGACTTCATCAGCCCACACGCCCTCCCCTCCACCGACTACATCCTCCTCGGGGACCTCAACTTCCACCTGGCGAACAACAACGACCGCAACACCACCGCCCTGCTGGACAACCTCGCCAACCTCGGACTCAAGCAGCTGGTCAACACCCCCACCCACTACGCCGGCCACACGTTCGATCCTATCTTCTCCTCCAGCAAGCACGTCTCCTTCAGTCACTCCACCGGACTCCACTGGACCGACCACAGCTGCGTCCATTTCAGCTTCGCAAAGAACACGGTCCACCACCACCCGAAGCAGGTTCCCCACAGGAACTGGAGCAAGATCACCGCCGACCAGCTCACCACCTCCCTCAGCCAGAACCCACCCGTAAGGACAACGGACCCTAACACAGCAGCCTGCAACCTCACATAGTGGCTGACCACAAGTGCTGACTACCTCGCCCCACTGAAGGACCCACTCACCAGGCCCAGAAGCAAGAAGGCTCCCTGGTTCACCGACGAACTCAAGGACTCCAAGAAGGCCTGCCGCACCCTCGAGAAGGCCTGGCTCCTCGACAAGACCGCCGACAACATGACCGCCCTCAAACTCGCCACCCGCAGACATCACCAGCTCATCCGCACGACAAAGAAGACATCTCTGAAGGAACGACTGGACAAGAACGCCCATGACAGCAAGGAGCTCTTCAACATCGTCAAGGAATTCTCCAACCCCAGCACCGGCAACAACGACATCACCCCCTCACAGGACCTCTGCGACTCCCTCGCCTTGTACTTCCACCGCAAGATCGCCGACATCCACAACAGTTTCGGCGCTCAACCCCCGCACCCATCGATCGAACCTACGCACCCAGCCGCCATCCTCCAGACATGGACCGAGGTGACCCCCGAAGACACGACAAGCATGATGAACACCATCCACTGCGGATCTCCAACCGACCCATGCCCCCACCACGTCTTCAACAAAGCGGCCCCCACCATCGCACCCCACCTCCGAGACATCATCAACACCTCCTTCAACACAGCCACCTTCCCGGAGAGCTGGAAGCACGCCGAGCTCAGCGCACTACTGAAGAAACCAACAGCGGACCCGACCGACCTCAAGAACTTCTGCCCCATCTCGCTCCTTCCCTTCCCGGCCAAAGTCTTCCTCGAGACGAACGGATCCCTCAACCCATCGCAGTCTGGATTCAGAGCCAATCACAGCACCGAGACCGCCCTCATTGCAGCCACTGACGACATCCAAGTCCTGCTCGACAATGGTGGACCAGCGGCACTCATCCTCCTAGACTTCTCCGCTGCATTCGATTCTGTCTGCCACTGCACCCTAGTCCAACGCCTTAACGACACCGGCATCCAAGGGAAGGCCCTGGACTGGATCACCTCATACCTCTCCGGAAGAACACAGAGAGTACGCCTCCCGCCGTTCCGCTCGGAGGCCACTGAAGTCATCTGCGGCATCCCGCAAGGATCATCGCTCAGCCCCACTCTCTTCAACATCTACATGAAACCACTAGCTGCCATCGCTCGCAATCACAACCTGAACATCATTTCCTACGCCGATGACACCCAGCTGATCCTCTCCCTCACCAAAGACCCCGACACCGCCAAAGCGAGCCTCCACGAAGGGATGAAAGACGTTGCTGAATGGATGAACAACAGCCGCCTAAAGTTGAACACGGACAAGACAGAAGTCCTCATCCTGGGACCATCGCCCTCTGCATGGGACGACTCCTGGTGGCCCCCAGCCGTAGGCACCGCACCCAAGCCAACAGACCACGCACGCAACTTGGGCGTCATCCTGGACTCCTCCCTATCGATGACCAGACAAGTCAACGCCGTCTCCTCATCTTGCTTCCACACACTCCGCATGCTCCGCAAGATCTTCCAATGGATTCCGACCGAGACGAGGAAGACGGTCACCCAGGCCCTCATCACCAGCAGACTGGACTATGGAAACACCCTCTACGCCGGAACAACAGCCAAGCTTCAGAAGAGACTCCAGCGCATCCAGAACGCCTCCGCCCGAATCATCCTCGACGTCCCCCGACGCAGCCACATCTCGAGCCACCTGAGAGACCTACACTGGCTCCCTGTCAACAAGAGGATCACGTTCAGACTCCTCACCCACGCACACAAATCCCTCCACGACCTGGGCCCAAGGTACCTCAACGACCGCCTGACCTTCTACACGCCCACCCGCCAGCTACGATCGGCGAACCTCTCCCTCGCCGTTGTGCCTCGCATCCAGAGAGCCACCGCCGGAGGAAGATCCTTCTCCTACCTTGCGGCTAAGACATGGAACTCCCTGCCCGTCCACCTGCGGCTGACCCAGGACCACCTCGCCTTCAGGAAACAGCTCAAGACCTGGCTGTTCGAGCAGTAGCAGACCCCCCTCCCCAAGCGCCTTGAGACCCTTCTGGGTGAGTAGTGCGCTATATAAATGCCATGATTGATTGATTGATTGCGTCGTCAAGTAAGTCATGTGTACATAATTAAATTGTACGTATTTCAGTTGTGTGTTCCGCAATATTTTCTAAGGGGATTCCAGGACTCTGCCCCATTTTGTGTCCGTGAGGTCTCTCCACAGATTACTTTCCCCTTTCTCCCACAAGCAGGGCAGGAGGGTCAGTGAGGCCTCACGTAAGGATGCATAGAACCATTTAATTTGGTGCCTCGCTGTGCCCAAAGTAATCAGTGAGTGCAACACTTCATGTGTCTCTGGCTCTTCTATATTCTGGCCCCATAACTTTGCGAATGCTTTCTGCAGCGCCTCATACACTAGGAACTGGCCCGAGGGCAGGCCACAACCCTCCGCCAATTCCCCAAAGGTAAGCACGGTTTTCTCTTGATAACAGTCTCCTGCGATTTCGAGGCCCACCGCCGCTCAAGGTGCTAACTGCTTCACAGTCATAACCTGCTGCGGCTCACTGTGGGGCAATCCCACCAATATCAACTCCGTTGAGTATTTTGGGGTATCAGGTATTTTCTTATTGCTACATCTCCAACACTGCAGTGCCAGTGTCTGCAATATTGTAGTGTAGGGAACTTTTGTTGAGTGTATCAGAAGCTTTGCCAACAGTAGACTGAGGGTCTGGCCATGTTCCACTAAGAAAGTCCCATCTACGTTCACTCCTTCCAGCCATTGGGCCAACCATTGCATCTGGGCAGCAAGCTGGTATAGCTCGAAGTCAGGGACTCCTAAGCCTCCCGCATCTATAGAGTGTCTCAATACCTTGAGCGACGCTCTACGCCTACTGTCCCCCCAAACTAAACCAAGGAGTCCAGGTTGCAGAACCAGGCCGCAGGCATTAAAAGTGGCATATTAGCAAAGTAATATAACACACTGGGGAGCATAACCATTTCTGCCATGGATATTCTAGCCATGATGGGGGGGGCATAGCGTACCCCAAAACTGAACACTAGATCTAAGAGATCGCAGCGCTTTACCCAAGTTTCCCTCTCTCAAATCCTCCAACGAGTGTAAGATCTGTACACCCAGGTATTTGAAGGTATCTGATGCCCAGTTAAGGTCTGCGGGTGCTTCCGGGGGGGCGCCAATGATCCAGCCACCAGGAATAAATATGTCTTGCTCTTGTTAACTCACAAGCATGACAGTTCCCCAAACGCCTCCAGATGTTGCAGAGCAGTTTCCGCCCCCAAACAGTGTCGCAGAGATACACTAATGAATTGTCTGCGTAAAGAGAGATAGTATATGCGCGTCCCCCTATTGTCAACCCCAAGCTCCCCCCCTTGTCGGAATTCTTCAGCCAGTGGTTCTATCGTCAAAGGCAAATAGAAGTGGCGACAGGTGGCAGCCCTGTCCTGTGTCTCGTGTTACGTGATATTGTGGGGAGATGGTTTTGACGGTCTTGACCCTGGCTGTGGGGCAAGTATATAACACTCGTACCCAAGCCACCCATCCATCACCCATACCTAGGCGCTTCATAACTGATAGCAAGTAGTCTCATCCTACAGTATCAAAAGACTTCTCTAGGTCAATTGATAAGATAGCGGTTCACCAGAGGGCGTGTGCTCCTGGGTGATAGAGCACCGAGTATAGTCGGCGGAGGTTGTACGAAGTGTTACAGGAGGTAATAAACCTGTTTTGGTCTGGATGGATTAGGTCTTGCATATGCTGGAGTAACCTAAGTGCCAGTTCTTTACTGAGTATCTTAAAGTCAGTATTGAGCATAGAGAGGCGCCTATCATCTTTCACCTCAGCATCTGGGGACGGGAGTGGGACCACCAACGCATCTCGTGTGGTGTCTGGCAGATAACCTAATTGAAGGGACTCCACATACAGGGTCTCCAGTCTTGGTGCTAATTCAGTCCCATATTTCTTATAGAATTCTCCCGGCAGCCCATCTAGGCTCGGAGTTTTCCCGTTAGCCATAGTAGCAATAGCTCCCAGTACTTCCTCTAGGGTCACTGGTCCACCCAATTCCACACTTGCTTCTGCATCCAATGTGCGGGGACGTAGCGGCTCCAAGAAAGCATCAACAGTTGCACCTGGCAGTCCCGGGGTGGTGTAAAGGGCCTTATAGTAGTTCCTAAAGAGAGCATTCATTTCTCTTGGATCATGCAGGATGAGACCATCGGTCGTCCGTATGTGCATAATCGGAGATCCGTGCGTTTCCGGCTGAATCAACCAGGACAGGAGATGACCAGCTCGTCCCTCCTCCCCCGTACTCTATCCATATATGTCTTATATTCATCGAACCTAAGTCCCTCAAGTGTGTGAGTGTATTGTGTGCGTTTGTCCAGAAAGCGTGCGTGGGCCTGTGCGTCCCGTCCCTGAACATTGTCCAACTCCCGTATTTCTCCCTCTCTATCCAACTACTCGTGGTGTAGTTCCCTACACACCCCTGAAGCTTGTCCCATGCAGTGTCCCCACACCACCAACGTAAACGATTCCCACTCTAATAAAACAGATGAAGCAGAACGCTCATTATAAACCACCAACATAAACGCTTCCCACTCTAATAAAACAGGTGAAGCAGAACGCTCATTATAAACAAAATAGTCACAGACGAGGGAATGCAGAGCATCAGCAAATGGAGCATCTTCTAGGGACATTGGATTAAGGCGCCATGTTGGTATTGGGGGTCTATCTCCATGTGGCCGATATGTCAACAACAATGGACTGTGATCGGACAAAGTTTGTCCCAAATACTCCGTGTGTGTGATGGAATCACTAAGAGTGGGGAGCACCAAAAGGCATTTAATCAAGTATGGAGCTGGTGTATTGGGGAGTAAAAAGAGTATTTTTGCATGTCCCTGTGTTGGATAATCCAGATATCTTTCAACCCTCAATGAGACATCCAGTCTCGCAAACCAGGTGCCACTCGACAGGTCTGGGCTCCAGGCAAAGGAGAGTAAGATGGGTCCAGGTCCACACCTGTCACTCGTTAAAATCCCCCGCTATTAGTACTGGACCTACCATCATGTCCGCTACATGAGTAGAGGTCAGCCATATAGGCCATCTGATCCTCGTTAGGGGCAAACACACAGCCCAATGTGACTTTCCGCCCATATAACCTCCCCAAGAGTAAGACATACCTGCCCTCCTTGTCTATAGCAGACGGTGTTAATTCAAAGGGCACCCCCGCCCGAATCCAACTTAGTGCCCCACGGGCATATGCAGAGAAAGACATAGCGTATACCTGCCCCCTCCACCATCTACCTAACCTTTCTACTTCTACTTGGAGCAGGTAAGTTTCTTGCAGCAGGTCTACCTGCACCTCCGCCTCCTAAGGTAGTTGTGAATGCTGTGGCGCTTGGACATGGACCCCATCTCCTTATGTTCCACGTGAGAAGTTTCTGCGACCGATGTTGTGTTGCCATTGTTTGCTAAGTAATCCATCCCCCACTCCATCCCCGCCCCCCCCACCAGCACCCCCAGGCTAAAAAGACAGTGCAGTACCCACGCCATAGACAAGACAGGTCTTATGCACGGAAAAAACAGGAACAAATCGAAAAAGAACGGAAAGGAAAAAAGAGATCCCAACATGGACCACCTCCCCAGTCCCCAGAGCAGTATGGCAATGGTCACCCACCCAAACCCTTCATACAATTTGATAGTCAATCGAGGTCCAAACCAACTATGGTGAGGTCCTACAGGGGGTTTTGACTTTGGCCAATGTCTCAAGTTCGTATGTAGAATGTCGGGGAACCATGCCGGGCACCGACCTTCCCTTTAATCAAACCTGAACCATATTACCTTGATTTTTCAGTGCTGCCCCGCCACCTCCAGAGGCCCAGGATACACAACCAAGTCCACTCCACAAGACAAGCCCCTTTATATGATGTCATCCGCAGTCTTCAGGGTTATCTTTGGCATGATTAGACTGTTTGCATTGGACACAAACCCACCTCTGACAGCTGCCTGTTTTCCTGCATCTCCGCCACTGCCTGTAATGCCGCTGCTCTTTCTCACTCCGTTTGCAAGGGGATTGGCTTCTTTGGGGCGCTCCACGTCGGCCGTCTCCTAGTTCGCTTTCCTGTACGTCGGGCCCCGGGCTTGTACTCCTCCAACCATTCCCAAGCCGCAGAGACATTTTCACAGAAGTGCGTCTTTCCATCCTCTATTATACATAGCCGAGCAGGGAAGATAAGGGAATACTGGAGGCCCTCCACTCTCAACGCCTTCTTTACCTCCAGAAAGGAGACACGGTTCTGTTGCACCTCGAGGATACAGTCTGGGAACATCGAGACCTTGCAGTTATCTACCTCAAACTGGCCGTCTGAGTGGGCTCTTTGTAACAAAACGTCTCTGTCCCTGTAGTGTAATAATTTGGCCACCACAGGGGACGGCCTGGCGCCGGTGGCCACGCCGGGACTTGATGTGCTCTCCCCAGGGTGTAAAATTGTGTTAGCCCTTCCGGCCCAACCACTGTGCGGAACCAAGGTTCCAATTAGGACATCATATTGCCATCTTCAATCCCTTCCGGTAGGCCCAAAACACGGATATTATTCCTCCGGTTGCGCCCCTCACTGTCCTCTGCTCTGCGTTCCAGTACTTTAACCCTGTCTGTTAAGCCCGCCATTTGTTTAAACGTCACCTGGTGGGCTGGGGATAGCTCCTCGAGGGATGACTCCATCACTTTTACCCGGTCACTGAGCTTCTGGTGTTCAGCATGTAAGAGTCCCAATCCCACTGACACTGTACATATATCTTAATGCAGTGTCTCTTTCGTGTTGGATATTGCCTCCAGAATCCTAGCTAGCTTCTGTTGTATGGGGTCCTCATGGCTTTGCACCTCTGGGGTACTCCGAGCCAGCTCCCGTTGGTCCTCCTTCTGCTCCCGGCATGGCCTTCATTAGTTTCGCTCTGGGTTTACCCAGTTCTGCCCCACAGGCTCACTGATGCCCCACCGCAGTCTAAAGAACTTTCAAAGGCGTCCTACTCCGAGCCAAGGACAGCAGGTAGGGACCCAGGACAAACAACCCATAGTCTCCATGGGGTTCGGCGTCTCTTTCCACGCGTGGGCCCCACTTTACAGTAACCGAGCCTCTCCTATGTGGTGGCTGTGTCTCAAAACACCACACCCCAGCAAAGAGGGGGCGGGCCCAGGAGGGAGGAAAGGAGGGAAGAGGAGCCCTTCTCGGTCCGTAGTCTTTTTGGGGGTCCCCCAGCCATGGGAACCATGGGAACCAGGCACTCACCACTCCACAGGGATCACCATGCCGTTGTCTGGGGTCTCACATCCATCCCCCTCCACCTCTCAGCTGCACAGGCAATGCAAGCCCGGGCGGCCACACAACAGACTTCTGGCACCAACCTCGGGCCCATCCAAGGCACACCTCGTACCGGCACACTTCCGTAGGGTTCTCCTCCGCCGCAGTGAGCTACCGGAAGCAGAGCCAGTCAGAGTCCCACTCACACAAGCCAGGAGCCGCTGTTAACACTGCACCCATGTACATCAGCCCAAGGCCAGCCTAAAGTCCGTTTGCGCATTGTGCCACCAGGTCTCACAGATCCCCTTTCATTCGACAGTCCACCTCCGTGACTGTGGCGCAGTCAGGCTCCAACTCAGGGGGAGAGGCCCAATCAGTCTCAGAGTGCCTCATGCGGCCCCCCCACCATCCACCAGGGCCAGCCGCGGCAAGGCAAATGGGTGCAGGAGGCGGAAGGAACAAGCCACAATATTTGCAGCTGGCCACACACTGCCACCCGCGGGTAAAACACAGATGGAGCCCCACCCTTCACTTCAGGTGGGCTGCCTCACAGGTCCGCCCTTCTGCCACTAGATAGTCCGTCTTCAGGGAGGCCCAGTCTGCCCCCTGTTCCAGCCGCAGCACAGCCTACCTCTTGCAATGTCATTGGCAGGGCTCGCTCTCCTCCAACACTTGACAGTTGCCGCAGGGGTCTAGTTCCTCGTCGCTCACCTCCAGCGTAGAGCGGTACTTCACCCCGCAGTCGTGGGTCCTGCAAACACCAAGACCTAGCCTCAGCCCGGCGACCGGGTTGGTGACGCGTCCTTCCCTTGGGGCTGACCTCGTAGCTACACAGGCCCAGTATCTCCGGCAAGGCCCAGCGCCGCAAACGCTGCAAGGCCTCTCCAGAGGGTCACCAGGAAACTACCGATCGCACTTATAGACATGCTCGATGGCAGGAAGCAGCGGTTTCCTCTGGATAAATGTCTGGTCTCTCTCACGCGTCCGCCATTGCTGGCTGCGAAGCCACTCCCCCGGGGACTTTTTACTCTTGTGCCAATTCGCTCCCATGGGAGTTGGCACTCTGATTGGCTGCCCGCAGCATGAGGAAAAATGTTGCAGGCAGCCATTACAGGATTTGGGAACTTAGTGTCCTGAGGTTAATCAATATATATACAGGACTCCTGTAGGATTACACTTGAAAAAAAATCAATGAATGAAAATGCTGTTTTTTATTTTATAATATTAACCCCTCGGGTGAGGCATTCTTAAAAAATATTTTGGGAGAAATGCGGGAGTGGGGCACCAGGGTTCTTGGTGCTAGGCATGGTCCTGGCATAGACAGATTAGACAGATGGGCTTCTCTTTGGCTTGCCTTCAAATATGTAGCCTATAAAGCCCTAATTAGCCAATTGACCCAATATATTGGCCAAGATATCTCAATATCTTGAGGGCACAAACCGGACTCTGAAGCAGGAACACATTTTACATAGACTTTCCAAGATTCAGAATGGCCCAAACTCAGAACCAATCATTCTCAGAAGCAGGAAACTGTTTCTGAATCTTTCTTCCAGTACACCTTAGTTCCAACCCTTTCTTTTATCATTTAGATCTCATTTTTATGCTCACTTTTTCCAGTTATACTTGAAAAAAGATTAGTGTGTTGCTTTTACCTAACCTTGCCTTACAAAGTCCTCACTATATTTTAATGCAGGGTATGTATGTGTTGCTCTAAGTTTAAACACCTTAATCCTTTCGCTATTGCATGAGTGCTAGAAAACTGTCAAAGGAGCGCTATATAAAATTGTGAAATATCATGCAACAGTTCTTGATTTTGATCTGGGGTGACTTTTCATGCTCCTGTCTATCATACTTTCATGCAGGCAGGGTGAAAATCCTGGGGCAGATTTATAAGCCCTGTGCGTCACTTTTGCGCCGCCGGTGCATCACTTTTGTGACGCAGCGGCGGCTCAAAGCCAGCGCCATGCTGCGGCAGATTTACAACGTGACGCATCTAGGGAGATGCATCACGTTGTAAAGCTTGCGCCACATGTGGGCGTACCTGCAGAGGGGGGGGCGTTCCGGCGCAGGAATGCCTCCGAAAAGTGGCTGAGTGAAATCTACAAGATTTCACTCAGTCACTTTTCCGGCCATGCTGCGTCAAATCCCTGCACCTGCTTGAAGCAGGCGTAAAGATTGACGCAGCATGTTAGGGATAAGGGCAGCCAGAGCCTTGCTGGAGCTGCGTCGCGGTTGCGACGCAACTCCAGCAATGCGCCAACCTTACGCCGGCAGATGCGTCACGCATCTGCTTGTCCTTGCGCCACGATGCACCGCATTGTAAATGCGGCGCATCTGCGGTGGCGCAAGGGCAAACTTGTGTGACGCATCTTCCCTCGCGCATCCCTGCTGATTTGCAGGGATGCGCCAGGGAACATAAATCTGCCCCCCTGTGGTTATAGAAGCGACCTATGGTTGCTGGTGGTCAGCACCTGCAACCTCCGGCTCAAATTAAGCACCGCAGCATGACCCCACCAAATGACAGTTATCTGTTAATAAATACATATTTATTATATAGTCATAGAAAATACGTTTTCTGTCTGCACAATAAAAAAATATTTCGTAAAAGCAAACTGCTTGACTTGCTTTAAGGCTACGGAAAGAGAACAACACGTGGCAGGGCTTTTAATTTGTGGCAAATTAAGTTATGCACTTAACAGGTTTCCATTGTACTTTGCAGTATTAAAAGTGCTTCTAAGTGTGTCTTAGAATAAAAATGGAAACCAAAGCAGATGAGCTAATTATTTCACTCATCGTATTATTCTCTCACATCTGTGAGATTTACAATTAAAAATGTTCTGTAGGTTAATGGTTTATGCTAAAGAGGTTGTTTTCAAAGTAAAGCCATTTTTAACTGTCTTTGTCAGCGGTTTGGTCTTCATTTCAATGTTCACTTTTTCTTAATTGCACATTGTAACCTATGTGCTTTTTGATTGGCTCATTACCCATTTTGTTTCAATCATGCTGTCTTTAGATTTGAAGGTTTTTGGCAGATACTTAAAAAACAATGTCTATCTATTTCATAAGTAGTGGAAGGCCCATGCTGCAATTAAACTAGTAGCGGCTCGTGGAGGGAGTGCTGCGGGGCGGTGGGAAGGGCGGGGGAGGAGCAGGGAGGTAGTAAACTACGGCATATGGCCTAACAGAGGTAAGTAAGCAAATAAATAAATAAAACGAATTTCATTGCGCGTGCTGCATTGCCAAATGTGATGCAGCACGCGCAACGAAATTCGTTTTATTTATTTATTTGTTTACTTACCAACGTTCGGCTGTATTCCGTAGTTTACTACCCCCCACCCTGCTCCTCATCCACCCCGCCCCGCAGCACTTTCTTCACGAGCCACTACTGAATTAAACAGAATCCATTTAAAAAGCAATGTGATCATAAGCGGTACAGAGTTTTTGCGCCATGTGCAAAGTCATGCCTGCCAACTTGAAGACTAATTTCACTGTGTGAGGGGGGCGGGGCCTTGTAAGGTGCGGGTCCTCAAGCCGAGAGGTACCTACTACAAGGCACTTTTGAACCACACGCCACCCACAATCTCCCTCCTCCCCCAAAAACGGAAAAGCTCCCTGAGGCTGGTGCTGATGTTGTGGGGTGTTTCAAACCCCTCAATGGACATCGGCAGTTCAAAACACACAAGATGATGGACTGAATGATGCACATTGGCAAAACATTCACCCCCAGTCACAGATCTGGGTTTAATCCATCGTTATTTTGCTCACCACCCCACCCCAGTTCAGACATGGCCATATGCAAATCAGTCTTGAAACTGTGCCTCATGGGAACAGTCCAGCTATTTACAGTGGATTTCAGCTTCTTTACCCTGCCACTGTGTGATATCGACTCCTCACTGGGTGACCATGTGATGGGAGCTAATACTGTGTTGCACTGAGCCACTGTGTGAATTTGCAGGTTTGCAAACTGCTGGGTGCGCAGGGGTGAAATTCCAAATTGTGGGGAGGTACTACACCCAGTAATTACTAGTTGTAATAAAGTCTGCTTTCTTAGTTCAATGTCAGCGATTCAAACCTGCTGGAATTTAACAGTGGTATGATTTACCATAACATGTGGATTTTGGTGTGGTAAGCATCAAATCTTTACGTTATTCCCCCAAAACTCTGATTCACTGCAATTTATCACACCCAAAAAATCGGAACCCTGGGGAACTGGATTTACCTGGTGCGATTGAGAGCACCTACCCTTCCAGAGCACTTGAAATCAAGTGCTTGGTGCACATATCTATTTAATCCACAACTGTACACAGTTTTGCATGTTACACTGTTATTTTCTGTGGCTATGTTTCAATTGCAGCCATTTTCCTCTAAAAAATATCGGAGTGTATTAGGAGAAAATTGTGTGGATGTGGTATGCACCGCACCCATGAGGCAATTATTGCACAACCTGTCTGTGCACAGATCAGAACTTACCCCTAAAATCACAATCAGAGCCTCTAAATCAGATGTTGCATTTCTCAACCACCAGTGTGGTGAAAGTATCATATGCTAGAGTAAACTACCAGAGCACCTGAGGGACTTCCTCCAAAGTGGCTGTGCCTGCCATGGAATGATCTATTTCAGGGGTCTCCAACCTTTTCTGTTCAATGATACGCATTGAGAGCTACTAATATTATCAATGTTGCATAATTTCATATTTTTTTAATGTATAATAATTAAACCAACCAAACCAAAGCTTTCTAATTTAATAAGCTGGGCTGCACACAGGTGAGCTACTCAGAGGTAGTTGGAAAGCTACAGCAGCTCACGAGCTACTGGTTGGAGACTCCGATCTATTTTGTTGTAGAAACACTGGTGTAAAATCCAGCAATGACATTCATTGCTTGTGGAATTCTCACCATCCACCGCCATACTTAGCATTCAGTAAAATCACAAAACCCTTTGTGTGGCAGTCTTTCAAGGAAATATCTCTGCCAGACATGGTATGGTTTGCCAATCTATATTGGTGGTGAACTACACCCTTTTTGGTTATATGTGCATATTTGTATAGCTTTAGGTGGACTCAGAGGTGTTTCCACAGTTTGAATCGACACATTCACTTGATTCTAAACCTAATGTCACATGATATCTAGCTACAGCATATTCTGTCTTAACTGAGTAATACATATGGCTGCATATTGCTGTCCTATACTGAATCCGCTTCTCAAGATCAATACCCTACATGTTTTTTCATGTGTTCTTACTATAGGTATTAAACCAAAAACAAAGACATCTTCATGTCAGATCACACCCCTGGATTATAGTAACAACACCTCATTCATCTTCCCCCAGGTTTACTGAAAACGACCCTCCGATAACTGAGGTCTGATTGCCAACCAGGAAATCCTATTTAGTGATGCATACCATGGTTTGCCTGACTGGGCCCCATTAACAATGGTCTCCTGTATTGTTAATAAAGACATGTTTTCCTGGACCAATGTGCTTTTTTCTCTTAGTCTCTAGGAACGCAAACACCCCCTATGGGAAGAAGAAAACACAAAGGACAGGATGCATTCCTCCTAATCTTCATCACATTGTTTGATACCCTGAAGGTTGTAAACACTTATACCATGGCTATCACCTAAACACATGGTGCTGCGTGAAAGGATGATAAATCTGGTCCTGGGTATTTCAAATACAATAACAAGATTCAAGAGTTCAGTTGTTTCATGTTATTACAAATGATGATGGGCCAAGTGTTCTTACCCATTTCTCTTCGTAAGGATAGTCAATATCTTTTTGCATTTTGGATTTAAAATAAAGTCCTTATTTGATGCAGAATTACACAGGGATTGTAATGGAAGTTCCTTGATTTATAGTCAGATCCTCAAAGATTATTTAGAGAATTTGCGGTTACCCTGTAATTCAGGTTTGGTCCAAACATAGACTACCTACTTGTGGCACTAAGTACAAAAAAGACAGTAAACTGGATGCAAATGCACTCTTGAATTATTTTGCTGACAGTGGTCACAAGATTTCACCTACAAAGATGCAGTACTGTAAAAAAACGGAAGTGATTTATCTTGGGCATCAGATGATAAAGAAACAAGGAAAGTTTCAAATTAATCTGTTTCTGCAATCATTAAGATAAATCCTCCTACCACCCCGAGGGAGACAAGGATGTTGCCAGGGATAGTTCACTTCTGATGCTAGTGGATTCCAAACTCACAGTAAGATCACGGATCCGGTACCATCTGATGACAAATGTATGAAAGCCTTATGAGAATTAGGAGAAAATAGATGTAGTGAACCTGCCTTCACAATGCCGGATTATAATAAACAATTCTACCTTTCTTGCCATGAAAGAGTGGATGTTCACTTTGATATTGACTCAAACACATGGAGGGGTGATGAGGCTGTTGCTTATTTTGTGTTGGTGTTAGGTCCAGTAGCTGCAGCTCATCCCGGTTGTCTGAAGACTGTTGCAGCTGATGCCATTGTAATTGAACAAAGTGAAGTGATTATAATGGGACATACGCGCTTTGTGTTTGTTCCTCATTCAGTTGAAAGTTTGGGTATTTGTACCAGAACTCAGCACCTGACAGTCGCCTCATGAGGTGTGAGCAAATCATATTGAGAGCACAAACAAACTGGATCAAGAGGTGTAATTCTTTGACTCCTGCAATGCTGCCAGTTATTTCAGAGCCAGAGAGCAATGATCACAATGGTAATGATGAATTGGATCATGACTGTGTGACCATTACAGAATTATGCACCAAACCAAGATCAGATGTCAAAGATGTTCCTTTTGAAATGGCTGATCTGACTTTGCTTGTTGATGGCTCTTGTTTGAGACACCATCAAGGATGCTGAAAGCAGCTCCTGCAGTCTGCCCCATTTCTGAAATCATTAAAGCACCATGCTTGTCTGGCATAACTTCAGCACAAGTGGAAGATTTAAATGCTCTGACAAGGGCTTGCTGCCTCTTGGATGAATTGATTGTAACAATATACAGACAGACAGTATGGATTTAAAACAGTTAAAGATTTGGGGCAATGGTGGATACAATAGGGCTTTATGACATCTTCTGGTGCTCACATCATGCATGGCTCCTATATACTTCATTATTGTTGTTGTTGTTTGAGCCTTTGGAGGCAGCGCAGTGGCGGGGAGAGCTTGTGGAGGTCGGGTATGCGGTTCGTGGGGCTGGTGGTGCCATGGTCATGGTAGGAGGCGGGTGTACTGACCGGGTGGCAATATGCTGCGCACTTAAGAATGCAATTTTAATAACACTTATATAGAGCACTATTACCACTGGTCGATAGGTGCTTATATAAGGGTTATGATACCATATTGCACCAGAATTATTAAAATGAAAAGTCAATCAATCTCTACCAAAGGTCTGTTCAAATAGTTTTCATTCTCTTCCTAAATGGAAGGAGTGCAGGTTCTTTCCGCAAACCTTCCAGTAATCTATTCCAAGTCTGTAGTATCAGAACTGAAAAAGCCCGACCGTCCATGCATTTTTATTAAAGCTTGTGCAGGTCAGTAAGATCGCCATAGAGGAGCGGAGGCGGCATCCAGGTACATAAAGCTTCAGTCAATCAACTCCTACTTGGTCGTTTGAACAATAATCTTGCAGCATCATTCATAACTATTTGAAGCTTACTCAGCAGCTTATCAGGGAGCCCAAAGTACAAGGCATTGCCATAGTCCAACCATGACACAATCAGTGTAGCCACCACTGTTCGCATAGTTGTAAAAGAAAGAAGAGGTACCAATTTCCAGAGCTGCCTAAGAAGGCCCACACAACTCCCAACCACTGTAACCACCTGGCCAGCCATCGACAGGTTTCATCACAGCTTGATAGCAAGGCTTTTTACAGCTGGCATGGATTCAGGGACAAGACCTAACTCCTGGGGCCAAAAAACATCCATCCAAGGATTTCCCTTAGTGGTGATTGCCAGGACCTCAGTCTTGTCTGGATTAATTTCCAGAGAGTTAGCTGTCATCCAGTTCACGGTGATCCTAAGAATATTCTGCATGTTCAATTGCACCTGCCTGGAATTCTCAATCCGTAAGATCAGCTGGGTGGCATCTGCATAGTTAAACAGTTGAAAATCCAACTGTGCTAATGCCGCGATCAAAGGATATGGATAGATATTAAACAATTGTGGGGACAGCGCAGATCTCTGAGGCACCCAACAGGAAAGTTCCCCTTCTCTAGAAACATGACCACCCATATGCACCCTCTGTGACAGGTCATTCAAGAACGAAGAAATCCAGAGAAGTGTGGACCCTGTAATCCTGCATGCCATTAGCCGGTCCATAAGTACTGAACGGTCCACTGTATCGAATGCTGTCATAAGGACCAGCAAAATCAACACGGAGGACTTGTTCTTGTCGGCCGCCAGTCTAAGCTCATCCAGGAGAAAGAGCATCAACTCAGTATTATGATGGGCCCGAAAGACTGACTGGCGAACATGGAGCAATTCACGATTCTCCATAAATTCTGGGAGGATTTTATTTACATGCCGATCCAACATTTTTGCTGGGAGTGGTGTGGTAAATAATTTTCCTTTACCAGGACTGAATTTGATACAGAAACATAATAAAATAGCTCAGTAAAATGAGAGGCAGAATCCGTGGTATTAGAGGTTCGGAATGGGCTTTATTCCAATAATCGATTATAATCGGATGCTCCAAGTTCCATCACCACGGGGGTTCAGGAAGTGAAGTACATACATTATTGATATGAAATGACTTTTATAGTACATACATTACAATGAAGCGAATGCAATAGGCGTAACAATTGATAAGGAAAATGACGAGTTGTCTGCGTAACCGAAAATGGGTGGAACAAGGAGTAAAAAGGAACATAATTGGTTATGATGTCACCTATAGGTGGATCTATAAGATAATACTTGGCATAGATGCGCGCGCAGCAGCATGACGTGTAATTGACGTGTAACTAGGGGGTGAAGGGGACTTGACATTTAGCTCTACATGTGGAGACAAGAAGTCTGGGGGGTCAAGTCAACCTAATCCCAAATCATATCTAACATCCTATGTTTAAAGAACTATGTTATCCATAAAAGAAGGACTCTCGGACAGAATCTATTCTATACAGACTGTGCGTGCGTGTACAAGCGTCTAAGTGTCTACACTAAATGCGAGGGGGTAGAAATATTCCATGGTGACAGGACTATGAATTACTTGCATGAGGACAGAGGAGCCGAGCCCTTTGCTTGGTAACTGGAAGAATGTTTACTTAAACTACTAGGCAGGAATGCATCGGCTGAGGGGGAAGCAGATAATTCGAAGGTGAAATACAGTTCTTGGCAGAGAATAGGCTGATGTCAGGCTTCGTGAGCCGCGCAGAGAATGAGACAAAGTTCATGGTCACAGATGCAGGCTCGAACTGGAGTTTTCAGAGGCAGAAAGCAAGAAGAGTTTGATGACAGAATCAGGGCCTACTTGCCTGAACTGTAAAATGGCATAAGTGAGCCATATAAAGCCGGTGGCCTTTCGTACTTAGGAATGGAATATCCGGCCTATTCATGGCGGATCTGACAGAGGACATGTTGACGGTGGACGCACATGTGTTTGCGTCTTCATAACTGGAACTGGAGGGAACATACATGTACTTGTGACATGCACATAGAACCGTTGGGGTCCAAGATAGGGGACATAACTGACCAGAAAAATCCATATTTCCACATTCCCTCCTTGTCCCCTACTTGCCCGTCAAGAGATATCAATCTTCATTAATCCATTGATCTGTTCATATAGCATCATTTGTTCTTCTTTCTTCTTCCGGGATCTTGAATGAAAATCTTGATGTGGAATGCACGATGTGGCACACAGACCACAAATCGCTGGTCCACATTGTAGACATAGACAGCAACTGAATAGTATGAGAAGGCCAATACCTAGGAAGGATAGAACTCTCCATCCCCAGGCTGATATCGCACTCCAAAACCAACTGGACCAAGTCCAAGTGCCTGGGTTCTGGTGTATCTGGTTTACAATCTTATGAAGGCGAGTTATGGCTTTATATACTGATGGCGAATTTTCTGGTATGAATACGCAGCAGCTTGATCCGATGACCCTACAAGCTCCGCCCCTATCAGCCAGGATGACGTCAAGGACAAGACGATTTTGAAGCACAACAATCCGCATAGCAGACTGCTCTTCTGTTAAATTGCCTAGGGCGGAAATAGTTTCATTCACTACTGCTTCAAGGGTTCTAGTTAATCTACGTATCAGTTTACTATTAGTAACAGTACCTATATAGGGAAAGATGCCTTTATTGAAATCTGTGTATTTTTCCCATGCTGTTTCAGTGTAATCGACAATTGGGAGATCTCTCCGCTCTCTGTTGTGTACTAAATGAATATTTCTGTAATAATCCGGAGGAGCTAGAAAAACAGGTGGCAAAAGGAATGCAATGTAGCAGGTACCATCCCAGTCTAGAGGCAGACGCATATATGCAGTCTGACCATATATAAAGTAGGAGTGGTGATAAGCTCTAAATGAAGATTTGCCTTGATCACTGAATTCTACTATAGTAGTGCATTTACTATGGCCCATATGTATGGAACCAACCTTTCTTACACATAATTCCCCTTTTGCTGGGAATACTGACATGGTGGGTAAGACTAGTTCAACTTCGGGTATGACATTTAAAATCATGGGATTAGGTGTAAAATTACCTAATCCATATACTTCATTTTCTAGATTAGTTCCTGTTCTTTTGGGGCGACCCTCCTTGTCAGGGTAGCAGACCTTGAGTAAAACTAGGTTCAGATTTCCCCATACCCACTGATCTTGGTAAACAGCTGTGTCTGAATCTATGGAATTAATTAAACTAAACCATGCTCCACAGGAGCCGTTATGTGTAAATGGGTGTGGAAAGAATGGCAGGACTCCTTCATAATTCTGATAGGGAGGGAGCCGACCACACACCCAACAATTAGTGGCATTACTAGTCTGATGGGAATGATGTAACATACTAATGAAAGTGTTATTGCGCAGCGCAAGTCTATAAGACAATTCATGCGGAGGTAAGTCACTAAAAGAATGTTCAGCAGTAACATTATAAACTTGTCTAGAAATAGGGTAATATATGTGCAACAATATGCTTGCAGTAATTATTAAAAGACTCAAGAAAAACAAGATTATTAATGTCACTATGCAATGGCTACGCAGTAATTTACAATACGCCTGTCGTTTCATCATTTTCCGCGACTGTCCATGATTCAGGTCTAGAGGATACATGTCAGAGACAGATTCAACCGCTTCACCTAGGAGAGGACTTAAACAATCAAACCGTCTGACGTTCTAGGCCTCAATTTAGCTTTATAGAGTTCATTTTCAGTTTTTTCAACCAAAGGAAGTTTTGAATTAGTCTGTGAGGGAGTGCAGGGCACAATGTCTATACCTGAGTATTGTCCATGAAATTTCTTGATATGACTTGAATGAATCCAGCCCTTGCGGCCCTCGATCTTCACGGCTGTCCTTGTGGTTAGCAGAACCAACTTGGGTGTCTTCCACCTGGGCTCCAGCTGAGTCTTTCGGTCGAAATTTCTCACAAATACAATATCACCCGGAACTACGTCATGGGGTTTCACCTCAGTGTTGTCGGGAAAGGCTGCAGCTACCTGTGAACGACAAGATTGTAGTGCAGACATCAAGGAAGCCAAGTAATCTGTCAGCATATTACAGTCAACATCAGTTATTTTGCGTGGAATAGGCGTCCCCCACATATTTGGTGGTCTGCCGAAGATCACCTCATACGGGGATAGCCCTGTTCGAGAGTGTGCTACCATTCTCATGTAAAAGAGTGCAACTGGTAATGCTACTACCCAGTCGACACCTTTCTCTCTGCATATTTTGGACAATCTGATTTTCAGTATCTGGTTATGTCTTTCTACGAGACCTGCTGCCTCGGGGTGTCAGACACAGTGGAATTTCCACTGATATCCTAACAGAAGTGAAACATGTTTCATTAATTCGGATGAGAACGGCTGGCCGTTATCTGAGTAGACAACACGTGGTAAACCGTATCGTGGGAAGAATTCTCGAACCAACTGTTTGGCAGTAGTCGGGGCAGTGTAATCTGAAACCGGGTATGCCTCCGTCCAACGGGACAGAGCGCAGACGACTACGAGAACATATTTGAATCCTCGACATCGTTCCATCTGGATATAATCCATCTGGAGCACTTCAAAAGGGTGATCAGGAGGATGAAATCCACCTTGTTCTACGGGAACGCTTTTTCCTGGGTTAAACTGACAACAGATCATACAGGTACGGACTTTTTGCTTTGCGGCTGCTCGTAAATGTTTATTGAACCAAATGTGTTGAATGCTGTCTAGCATAGCTTTTTCTCCGAGATGTGCTGGACTATGTGTAGTGTTAATTATAACTTGGACCATTGAATCAGGAAGGAACCATACAGACTTTTCCTTCATCATCCATCCTTGGTCCGTTTGGATCCCTCCTAATTCAGTCCATTTCTTTATTTCGTCTTGTGTAGCATGTGTCTGTATGTCAATTATGTCAAGAGTAGGATCTTTAACTGTCATACAATGTGTCGGCATCGGGACTATTGTCTTTGTCATGTCGGGGGTTTGAGTTTGAGCAGTCTGTTTAGCTGTTCTGTCGGCTAGATCATTGCCTTGGGAAATGATATCAGTAACCTTCGTATGAGCCTTACATTTCATAATTGATATTGCAGTGGGCCGATGTATTGCATCTAATAAAGCATGAATGAGGGGTCCGTGCTGAATGTGGGCACCGTGGGAAGTTAAATAACCTCTCTCTCGCCATAGCACGCCGAAGTCATGTACAACTCCGAATGCATAACGTGAATCAGTGTATATGTTGACTTTTTTATTCGTGGCTTGAATACAGGCTTGTGTCAGAGCAATGAGCTCTGCGGCTTGAGCTGACAAAGTATTTATACGATTAGTTTCAATGACTTCAGTATCTGTTGTGACTGCGTAAGCGGCCACTAACTCTCCTGTACTTGTTCTCATACATGAACCATCTACATACAACGTCAGGTCTGGATCTGACAATGGGACATCGGTTAAGTCTTGTCTGGGTTTTGTCGTTATAGTAATAACTTCAATACAGTCATGAGCTAGTGGGTCTGTTCCGGTTACTGGCAAAAGTGTTGCAGGATTCAATGTGTTACAGCGTCTGATTTCTATGTGTGGCTGAAACAATGTAAGTTCATACCCTGTAAGTCGCGCTATAGTCAAGTGTTGTGTTTGCGTTCTATTTACAAGAACCTCTACTGCGTGTGGTACTTGAACTGTCAATGGATGTCCTAACACTATGGCATCGCTTTGTCTGATTGCTAAAGCTGTCGCTGCTACTGATTTCAGGCATGCAGGCAAAGCCTGAGCTACGGGATCTAATGTACTAGAAAAATAAGCACATGGTTTGTGTGCTCCTGCTTGTTCCTGTGTGAGTACTGACAAGGCAGTACCTTCGCGTTCTGTAACAAAGAGTGTAAACTGTTTTCTGTAACATGGCGTTGCTAAAACAGGTGCTTGACATAAAGCTTTCTTTAGGCTTTCAAAAGCATGTGTATGTTCCTGAGTCCAAGGGAGAACAGTCGATGTGGCTGCCTCCTGTGTTGTCAACTGAATGAGTGGTTTTGCTAGAAATGCATACTGAGGGATCCACTGTCTACAGTATGAAGTGAGGCCTATGAAAGCCCGTACTTCCTTTTGTGTCTTGGGCATTGGCATGTTAGCTATTAACTGAATGCGGTCGGGTGTAATCTGCCTTCCCTCCTTGGACAGCGAGTGTCCAAGATAAACAACTCGCTGGACACAGAATTGCAGCTTAGAAGGGGACACCTTGTGCCCCTTTTCGGCTAGAAATTTTAAAACTGTCAGTGATGCTTTTTCACATTCTGGTTCGCTTCTTGCGGTGATCAGCAAATCATCGACGTATTGGAGCAGAGCAGTGTTAACTGGCATGTGGATACTATCTAGTTCTCGTTTCAGTGCTTGGCTATAGATGCTGGGGCTTTCTGTAAATCCTTGAGGTGCGCGTGAGAATTTAAAGCTACGTCCATTTAAACTAAATCCGAACAAATATTGGCTTTCCGGATCTATTGGGACGCTGAAAAAAGCATTCTTGAGATCAATTACAGTAAAGAATGTTGCTTCGGAATCAATGGCTGTCAATAATGACGAGATATCTGGGACCACAGGGAATTGTGGCACAATGCATTTGTTTAACTCGCGCAGATCAATAACCAATCGATAGACTGGCGGGGCCTTTGGATCTGTTCGTTTAAGAATCGGAATTATCGGTGAATTACATACATTGGAGTCTGTTTCCACGACTACTCCTTGGGCAATGAGCTCGTCAATGATTTGTAGTAAAGCCACTACAGCATCTGGTGGTAACTTGTATTGTCGCATTCGTGGTAGCACCACTCCTGCCTTTAATGTGACTCGATATGGTGTGATATTCATGCGTCCAACATCAGTAGGGCCTTGTGCCCATAGATGTGTAGGTAATGTCTGTAGTCGGGGATCCATGTCTCTAGACACATAATGGCCTTTAAAATCACGTAAAAACAACCTTACTCCTTCCGGAGAACAACATATTATGGCTCCTAGAGCTTTCAACGTTTTTATTCCTAGCAAGTTTTCTGGACATGATTTAGTAAGCAATAAATCTGTAGTTCGGGTCAGAGGTCCTATCGTAAGTGGCAGTGGCTGTGATACTTCATTAACAATAGGTTTTCCTGAAAAACCAAGGGAAATATTCTGTGAGCCTGAGAGGGGTGCCCCTGGAACTTCACTGCGTTTTATGGTCGTTCGACTTGCCCCTGTATCGAGTAGAAATTTTCTATCTTGGCCTAATAATTCACTATGTACATAAGGTCCTTCTTGATCTACTGGGATTTCAATAAGGGGTAAGTCAACTTCCCTCTCTAGGCTAGTTCATGCGTAACGCTGATACTCAGGATATTCATACTGTGCGGTCTGATACATTTGTCGTGTTGTTGTCTGTGTGGCAGCAACAGGCAACGGTGGTGCAGCTGGCACAAACTGTACTGGCTGTTGTGCGGCTGGCATGGCCTGGGCATGCTGCGGGGCTCCTTGTTCATTCTGCTCTTGTCTAAATGGCCGTGATCTTTCTTGTGTTTTACCTATGCTGATATTATGTTTTAAAACTGGACAATCGTGTACGTAATGACCTGGCTTTTTACAATAATTGCATGTCCCTTTTACGGGTCCTGCTGAATCGGAATGTGTCATACCCTTTTTATGTCCTTCAGCTGGAACTGTCTGGGAAACTAGCATTTTCATTTTCGTGTCTTTCATGCGTCTGTGTTCATGTTCTTGTTCCTCTCTAATTCTATTATGATGGTACTGTAACATTTGTAACATTTGTGATGGAGTGTTACCTTGCCAGGTACTCTCGAATTTTAATACTCTATTCTTTACTGGGGGCAGGGCATTTTCTACTAATTTTGTTACAAACAGATGTGGGTATGATTCGCTACTTGCTTTTATGCCACTATTTATACCAAAACATTTTTCAAATCGGGCATAGTAATCACTAATGTCTTCATCTTGCTTCTGTTTACAGGCTGAAATTGTACCCCAATCTTCCTTTTTCGTAGTTAATAAACGTGGCAGTACCTGTACTAATAAACCTGGCAGTGCTTTAGTTTTATCCCCAAGTCCTGCTCCTGCAGTTCGGGCCTTTTCTTCTGCTTCTAACACTGACCATTCTATCTTTTGGTCTCCTACCTCCCACTCCTTTTCCTTGAGTTTCTCATAAATACCAGCAGGCATTAATACCTTTAATATTGTCATAATGTCGGGATAGGTATACTCTCCCATGAGTAGCATGTCTTTAATTTCTCGGTGAAAACCCGCTGGATCTTTGTCATGACTGGGTACCACTTTTTTCATTTGTAACAATTCTATTTTTGATATGGGCGTATATACAAATACGCGCTTAAACTCGTTGTCCTCGCCTTTTATTGGGTGCACTTCTCGTAGGGGATTCTGTCTATCCATGTGATACGTGGTTCTTTTCTTGACGGGCAATGAGACACGGTCTGAACATACAAAAAGAATATACTGCTTTCTTGATTCTAGAATTTCTTTAATTAATTTAGTACCTGAACCTCTCCATTTATTCATAAGCAATTCGGTCAATATGTCAGGTAAGGGACCAGGGTCCGAATGCTGACTCCGATATAGTATAATGAGTTGTTGAATCATATAAATCCCAGCTAACCTCTGTTCGTCTGGGGTGAGATTCAAAAATGTGCGTGCTACTGTATCATCACTATATTTTCCGGGACTGTCCACCCAATGGACAGCTGCCCTGGCTAAATCTTGTTCATCCATAGAATCGAGAAAATGATAACCCCTTCGTTCTTGGAGTATTTTGTCGGCGGTTTGGAACGAATGCTCGTTAGACCTTATATTAATTATAGGTATTTGGAAATTCCTGTTATTATCTGGACATATCGGACGTATCGAGTCAGTAAGACATCTATTACTATTACAAGATCTTCCTCTACCTACATAGGCTATGGTGTCCGACTGTCCGGTGGGCGGTCCTGACCCTTCTTCCTCGCTTTGTTCGAACTCGTCTACCTCTAATCTCTCTTCGTGTAGGCGTTCTATTTCTTTACGGATCTTTCGGCACATGGCTATTATACAATTCTGTTTATCATGTCTCCCTTCTGATATATTCTGGCTCCATCTTGTAAGAATTTTCATCGCTTCCGGGTCTACCCCCGGTCGGTCTTGATTTCTGATCACACAGTTTATGAGGAAACGTAACAGTTCCCCCTGTATCTCTACTTTCTGGTATTCCATAGCTCTGTTAATACATTCTGGATCTCGCCCTGTTTGGACAAAATGATATATTTTATCTAGATGCTCAGTCATTCCTGGTAACTTTCCTAAATACACTGCGGCTCGTCTGATACGCAATGATGCCAGGGTCATTTCGTCCTCTTTACCGGGCACAGGGTCATATCTGCAATCTATAAGAAGTTCCTTCAGCGTACGGGCACTAATGAGTTTCGGTGTACGTGAATGTGCTGACTCTTGAAAAGTAAGTTTATTTATTCTGGGTGGCGTAGAAAAAATGTTGCTAGCACCTCCCGTAGCCCCATCTGGGGTGTCGGGCGTGAAAGGATTCGTCGAACGTGACACAGCAACTACAGGTGTGGACACAGCTATAGAAGTAGCTGTAGGAGCGGAAACAGATGTGCTTGCCGGAACTTGTGACTCGATTTGTTGCTGTAGGGATACGGGCACTGGATCTTGGCGTTGAACCTCCCTGGTATGCGGTCTATGTGGGGCGGAATTAGCATACTCGGGAGCTGCGTCATCTAAATATGAGGAAAGAAAAACATCTTCTGCTGTTCTAGGATGCCCCTTAGGATGTACCTTTATTGGGAACAATGGGGGTGGCAAGTCTTTCGGTATTTCTGGAGTAGCCTTAGGTAATCCTTCGGCCAGAAGGGGATACATACCATTCATAAGGGCGTTTCTTTGCCTATCTACTTGTTCTGATTTCACTCGGATCCCTTCCTCAATTAATACATTCTCTCGAACTTTATTTGAACTTTCTTTATTCTTTTCTTCCTGTCTACGTGCTTTTTCTGTGCGTCTATGAGATTCTTTACGCCATAACTCAACGGCGTCTTTCTGTGACTGTCTGACCTTCCTTTTCCATAACTCTTCCTCAACTTTCATGATGCACTCTGCATCCCAGGTTCCCGCTGTGGGCCACCTCTGACTTTCTGGTAATCCCTTGGTGTAGTCTACCCATAAATCAAGAAATAATATAGCGTCTAAGCCATGTTTGTGATACATAAAGTGCCCTGGAGTGTCCCTAGGAGGAATAGGAACGGCTTCTTCGAGAACCCCTTTTCTAGTAGTGATCTGTCTTAATTTCGAAAAGAGCGGCATATTGAGAACTGACCTTATACTTGATTTTGACCAACTGACCTGATACTTGATTTTGAACAGACTTAATACAATAAACACGATAATGAACAGTCATTCATACCACAATATGCAGGACGTTTTTAAACACATTAAACATTAAACATTAAACCTTTAACTGAAACAACAATGATGATCGTCTGCATAACTAATCACCAAGCTTAATTCTTGATACTTCGGAATACTTGATATACTGCTAAACAGTACAGATACACTGCTAAAACAGTGCAGACCGGATTTGTGTACCCAAACCCGTCTTGACCGGCACAACCTATGTGCACGTCAGAAATGCCTCCCCAGCAATGGTACTCACCGGGTAGCTTCGGAAACGGAAGGCCTCGGTAACTTGAACTTGAACCGGACTGGACTCGACTCGACTCGTCGGACACTGGACTTGACTTCGAACTGGTGGGTCTCTGTATACCTCGGATCTTGCTCTCTCAGCTAGGCTCTGGTCGGGATACTTCGCACTTCTCACCGCCTCGTCTGGGTGTTGATCGCAGTCTCAGTCGCCCCCGCTTGACCGGAGGGAGATACAGGAAATCCTGCTGGTACGCGTTATTGTCCGTCCAGCTATGGCAGGAGACCGGGCCTGCAACTCACCGCCGGCGCGTGAGATGAGAAAGTGTCCCTATTCGGGCGCCATTCATGTGGTAAATAATTTTCCTTTACCAGGACTGAATTTGATACAGAAACATAATAAAATAGCTCAGTAAAATGAGAGGCAGAATCCGTGGTATTAGAGGTTCGGAATGGGCTTTATTCCAATAATCGATTATAATCGGATGCTCCAAGTTCCATCACCACGGGGGTTCAGGAAGTGAAGTACATACATTATTGATATGAAATGACTTTTATAGTACATACATTACAATGAAGCGAATGCAATAGGCGTAACAATTGATAAGGAAAATGACGAGTTGTCTGCGTAACCGAAAATGGGTGGAACAAGGAGTAAAAAGGAACATAATTGGTTATGATGTCACCTATAGGTGGATCTATAAGATAATACTTGGCATAGATGCGCGCGCAGCAGCATGACGTGTAATTGACGTGTAACTAGGGGGTGAAGGGGACTTGACATTTAGCTCTACATGTGGAGACAAGAAGTCTGGGGGGTCAAGTCAACCTAATCCCAAATCATATCTAACATCCTATGTTTAAAGAACTATGTTATCCATAAAAGAAGGACTCTCGGACAGAATCTATTCTATACTGACTGTGCGTGCGTGTACAAGCGTCTAAGTGTCTACACTAAATGCGAGGGGGTAGAAATATTCCATGGTGACAGGACTATGAATTACTTGCATGAGGACAGAGGAGCCGAGCCCTTTGCTTGGTAACTGGAAGAATGTTTACTTAAACTACTAGGCAGGAATGCATCGGCTGAGGGGGAAGCAGATAATTCGAAGGTGAAATACAGTTCTTGGCAGAGAATAGGCTGATGTCAGGCTTCGTGAGCCGCGCAGAGAATGAGACAAAGTTCATGGTCACAGATGCAGGCTCGAACTGGAGTTTTCAGAGGCAGAAAGCAAGAAGAGTTTGATGACAGAATCAGGGCCTACTTGCCTGAACTGTAAAATGGCATAAGTGAGCCATATAAAGCCGGTGGCCTTTCGTACTTAGGAATGGAATATCCGGCCTATTCATGGCGGATCTGACAGAGGACATGTTGACGGTGGACGCACATGTGTTTGCGTCTTCATAACTGGAACTGGAGGGAACATACATGTACTTGTGACATGCACATAGAACCGTTGGGGTCCAAGATAGGGGACATAACTGACCAGAAAAATCCATATTTCCACAGTGGTATCAGAGATGCTGGGCGATAGTGCAATAAGGTTGGGATCTGCCCTGGCCTTCTTCAACAATGGACTAGCCATGACCTTCTTAAATCTCAGAGGCAGTTTACCCAAAGCCAATGAGGTGTTCAGGTGGGACAAAATTCACCCCCCACCAGAGGAAAGGCCATTTCAAACACCTTGGGAGGGCAAGGGTCTTCCAGTGAGCCTAATTTAACAGCTGCCAGGGACAAGGCTAGGGCCTCGAGAGATCCAGTAATGGAAATGCCAATAGCTTCTCACCCTTGATAGACAGTCACCTCACCCACCATCAATGGACAGGGAGACAGTGGGGTGTTCCTTACTTCATTTGAAATATCCTTAATTTTATTAATTAAAAAGTACTGCATTCTATTGCAGTCCTCTGGGTCCGTCACAGAGGCCTGTTCTTTAGTCTGGCTTAATTCCTTAAGCACCTTAAAAGTCTCTTTTTATGGATCATTGGCTTCGGTGATCCTTTCCTCATAGAACGCCGTTTAAGTGGTCACAATTGCTTTTTTATAGATGCCCAACATCACTTTCTACTTCCTCTGAGCCTCCAGCTCATAACGCTTCCATCATTTCCTTTCGTACTGGAGCAGCTTTTGCTTCCCTTCTCACTGTGTGGGGGTATACCAAGGGGGCACACATAGCTCTATTTCTAAATCTTTCCCTGGGGCAGAAGCCACCTTATCTATGGCCTTCTGAATCCTTTGATGCCTCCTCTAAGTGGATTTCATCTATTTTTGACCAGCTGCATACTGTAAGCCACACTGGTGGATGGTCCAACAAGCTGAGTAGGCAATGGGATTGTAAACTTAATTTGGTAATGATCTGACCATCCACAGTATTCAAGCCCTGTTAACGTGATGAACGGCTGAGTGGACCATATCAGATCTAAAATGTGACCCTTCTCATGAGTCTGAGACTCAACTAATTGCTGGAGGATTATCACAAAACCCAGCCTGCTGGGGATCTCTTGGGACAAGATTCCACCAAAGATTAAAATCCACCACCACTACTATCTGGTGATATGTAGAGCACACATCACTCACTAACTTTAAAAAAAAGCTGGTCAAAAAAGAGAGTTGTCCGGGTTGGGCGATACACTATCACCATCTCAAAACAGCTGGACTTCAAATCTACTTTTAACCCCAGAAGCAGGGCCCCATCTATACTTTCTACACCCACAATCTGTGTGGCTAGATGTTTCTGGGTAATCAGTGCCACCCCTCCACCTCTTTTCCCACCCTGCCGCTTAGGCACAAGAATGTGGTAATCCGGTAGTAGGGCCACTACTATATCCTGCCCAGACCCAGCCTCAAAGCAAACAAAAGATAGCCAGGTTTCAGTCAGTGGCAGAATATCACGCTCCTCCTCCTGCAGTAGAGAGAAAATTTCCAAACTATGTTTCTGGATGGAGTGCATATTTAACAGCATTGCGCTTAGACACTTCCCTGGGCCCACATTCATAATGATAGTGTCTGGTTTCCCAGGCCCCGTTTCCTCTGTCGTCCAGCCCTGATCCTGCTAGACCCCTCCGCATCCCTGTTTCTCTTCTCCGAGATAGAGCTGCCCGATCTCATCACCAAAAATCAGCAAACCATCCACCACCAATAGTGAGATCAAGTGAACAAATCACAGTGTGGGAGGCTGAGCAGGATGGGCCCAGTGTGGGTGCTGAGGGAAATTCAGTTGTGTAGGTTGCTTTCTGGTGGACCGATGCCGGCCACATTGGGCCGGTTGGGTGATCTCCAGGATGCTGTAGAATGGGGGGGGGGGGGGCAGGGATGGGACCGAGCTGGCTGTGAAAGGAAGTGTGGTTGTGTTTAGATTGCTCCTGGGTAGACGTGTGTATTCCCAGAGTTGATGCTGCATATCATTGTCAGTTGTTGTGGGAGACCTGTGTCAGAGTGGTGTCATTTGTCGGGGAGATTGTCTTGGAGGTAGAGCTGTTGTCGTCGTGGTGGGTCATGTCGGGGAGTTGGAGGGCCTATTTGCCTGGCTTTGGGCAGACTTCATTGAGATTCCTGTTTCACTGGGCTTGGGTGTGTTCTTGTGGTTGTCTGCTTGTTTTGTTGAGGTTTTGATGCTTGCCCATCTCGGAGGTCTGACAGCATGACAGTTGCCAGGCTCTTTTTGGGAGAGTTGAATCCATGTTTTTGCCCGCCAGATTCCGTTGGGATAGACCGTGGAACTCATTTTGGAGGTTAGATCCTTGGGTCCATTTGTACAGCTCTTCAGATTGAACGGGGGTTTCATTGTGGTACTCATCCACAGTCATCTGCTATTATAGAGAGGGGTGAATGGAGTCATCCAGGGCCAACTGTGTGGTGTCACAAGAAAAATCTAAGGTAGTAATGCATATGAGAGCGCACATCAAAGAAGGTTAGTGTTTTCGAGTTGGGTATACAGTAATAATTGTCAGAACAGGAGAATAGGTCACATAGCAAGATCAATTAGTGGTGCCACTCGGGATAAGAAAGCACCCTACTACCTAGGTGCTGAAGTGCATGGGTCATGCAAGCAATCCCCGTGCTAGGCAATATTTAAACAACGGTATCCCGGCACTCCAAAGTTACAATTACAGTTTATGTGGTTGTTAACCACAGAAGCGTAGAACAGAATATTGACAATGAAACTGGCTGCAGAACAGATTAGGTCCTCACAGTAGTATGTAAAAAAAGGATAGTTTAATTACAAATGTTTACAGAAATAGGAAAGAATCGCAGTCATGAGTACACTTCAGAAATCCCTAATACAATAGGTAACATTCAATATTTCATGAAAAGAGACCATATGGTCTCCAAATCTTAGTTCCAGATGGATAACAGCCGACACGTGTTTCGTCACGTATAGTGACTTCCTCAGGGCTGTAGAAAAAATATCAAGATCTTAGTTGACTGAGCAGAATACATCATGCGATTTAAACATTTACTTTTCTAGTTTTATGCTAATCTTAAAAAAAGGGAATAGTTGATATAGAATTGGATATTAATAAAAAGATGAATGGGAAAAGAACAGAAACCCTAGAGAGAGAAAATATAGTTAAAAAGAACCTCCTAAATGTGAAGCAAGACCAAAGAAGTGATATCTAACGATCAGAAATAAGAAAGACAAGAAAGCAGTGAGGAGAAAGGATATTGTTTGTCCCATCACCATGCCGAATGTGCAAGAAGTGGGTCATTTACTGAGAGTAACTAAGCAATTATCCCAAATCGAGCATAGATACCAACCTTTTAATATAAGTTGGTAGAGACAACTCAAGTAACAGTCGTTTATTTAAACCTTTTGCCAACGATATTTCCAAAACTCCAGTCAATAGTAAGGGAGATTCTGTATAAGGTTCAAAAGAGAGCTGCATTACGGATAGGCAAAGTAACAGAGGACCAATTATTGTCAATATATATAATTGGTTAAGAAATATAGGCGTTTAGTTAAGAAAGAGGGATAGGTTTCCCGTTATCATTACCCTTATAATTGTTTGTAAGTGTTGTCCGTTTCCTAAGGGGTAAATCTGAAATTTGTACAGCTTGTCTTGAAAGTTAAAAAGTCTCCGTCAATTGTATCTAATAATAGTAAAAGACACATGAAATAAATGAAAAATTGGTATAAAAAAGACAAGAAAATTAGGTTAGTCTAATGCATAAGGATATATGTTGCGATACCTAATATTGAGGAAAAACGGACCAAACTATGATGTGCTATGGCCAGCGTGCTTGGTTATATTGTCTTTTCAGGTAAATGATCGTTGTCACATTCTTCGTATGATTATTTGATTAATTCCTAAATAATAAAGAAATAATAGAGGAATAAGATCTCCAAACAAGAAATTGTTTCAGTAAAACAAGTTGTTAGAAACCTTCTTACTTAATATGGTTATTGGCTCCACCGTGCTAAGTGAGGTCAAAAAACCGGCTATGATGAGCCCTGCAAAAGAAAATAGGAAAGGATTTATTCGAATACTCGAGAGTAGTTATGTTTTAAAAATATATTTCAAGCTAAAAATGACTTGATTATAAGATAATACAAGCCATGGAGACAGAAATACATGACAAAGCAAGTCGGAAGCATGTAGCATGCACTTTAAGAAAATGTCCATGGCTATTTGGACAGACCTAGTTAAGATATTGTGTGCTTAAATTGTGTAGCTGAATATTTCAAAAGAATGATCCATTGCGTGATTATACTTGCATGAAAGTGTTTGCTGACTATTGATTAACATGAGTCTTAAAGAAACAAATAGTGTCATGGTCTCATTGGGCATGAAAACACATGTGGAGGATACCTTAAAAATCAGCAGGTTCGCTCTAATTCGATCAGGGAAGAAAGACCAGCGAGCATTGTTTACAATTGTTTTTAAGTTTGCCCGATTATAATATTGTACGCCAATACCGTGATGCTAAGTGTTTGCGAACATTTCGATAAGTAATTAACCTTGAAAAAGAGATTACTTAGCTATTTATATTAATATACATCATGGTGAAACAGTTGCTGTGGCCTTATAGGGCATGACATTGCCTATAGAAAAAGCTATTAGAGTTGGCTAGTTCCCTCTAACACAGCACCAGGAGGGACCAATGAGCGTTTGTAGATATTCACAACAGTTTTAATAAGGTCATTAACCGGTGCCACAGTTTGTGAGACCTTCGCTGTGTAATTATCCCGAATCAAAGAGTAACTTAAAGTATTCGGGCATCTAAGTAGAGACTTACCGCGTAATTTGTTAGATGCAGCCGGAAAGACGCCTCCCGTGTCCGCTTCACAACGTGAGACCGAAGAAGGACGAGTTACGGTTGTGTTTATATACATGGCATTGCAGAAGTGGCGCGAGAAATGCAAATTGTTCGAGACGCGTTTACGATGGTCAGTAGCTCTGAGATTGGTCAATTTGATTATAATGTTGCCAATCGGTTCGACTAAAAAATAGAGCAGCCATCTTGGAACGATGAAGGTACCCTCATTTTCTTAATACAAGTGTTTGATTAATAGGCTGAAGAATGCCCAAATGACCGGTAATAAGGGGTAAATCAAGATTCAAACTTCTCAAGCTTTTGTCTCCAAAAGCAATGTCCTTAATTCGAATAATACAGAAGTTTAATGGTTCCGAATTCGTATAAGAAATATCTGTCTATGGCTCCCACGAGGAAAGGTGGCGGCCATCTTTGCAGAGTAAATCAGGATTTCTTAACAGACTAGAGAGTGGACCCCTCGGTAATCTTACTTTGCTCAAAAATGTTAGATCCGATTTCTGCAAGTAGTAAAAACAATTATTTCATAATAGTGAAAAAGAAAGAGTTCGTATATCGATAATATACATAATTATATCGAACCACCACCAGTGTTTATAAAGTGAAAACAACAGAAACAAAGTCAGCACACAACCACACATAAATAAAACACTGAAAAAGGTAAATAAGAAAGAAGAACGGAGAAAAATCAAGATGAAGGATGAGACAGAATGTCTGGTATAAATATAAAGCAGGAATAGTCACTGCGTACATAACCGTTTTGGAAACGTAAAAACGCCCTAAAAGACATTTACAACTATTGGGAAAAAAGGGTAATACACAATATGTAACCTCAGAGTAAATAGAAATCGTAGTTACATACGAGGAGAAAAATCAGCATAAAGACATCAACGTAATTGTTGTATATGTGACAGAGGGAACTGTAGAAAGAACATTATTGTGACATTTTGATACATATTTCTTGGTATCACACAATACTTGACATGAATGGCTACGCAAGGAAAACATGGAGCTCTTTGTCAAAATTGATCCCCATTTCAACAGCTCGTAATTTAATAATCCATTGTGTCTCTGTCCTTCTCAAATTGAGGGTCCTATCACCACCTCTTAGGGCATTCATCGTGTGGGAAATTCCATGAAACCTGATTTTTGCCATTTCAGCTAGTGTGTGATTCTCATTGAAATGTACCGCAAGGGGGTAACTACATAGGTTATTCCGTATTGCCCTGAAGTGTTCCTGGATTCTGATCCTAAGTGGGCGAATTGTGCTGCCAACGTAGATTAGTCCACAACAGCAGATAATACAATATACCACAAAATTAGTATTGCAATTCATAAACTGTTTTATGCCATGTTTTGTTGTGGTGTTGTATTGAAAATCAGTTGTTTTATTAGCTGCAAACTGGCACATGTTGCAGTTGGCACATCTAAAAAAGCCATTGGGTTTCGAAGGTAGCCAAGTAGTTTTGTTCTTTTTGGGAGGCAGATAACTAGGACAGAGGAGTTCTCTGAGGGTGGTCCCTCTTCGATGTGAGATCATAGGATTCCTGGTCACATGTTTTTCTATTGTTTTGTCTAGTTTTAAAATATGCCAATGCTTCCGAAGAATATTGTAAATTTGATGGCTGTGTGTGCTATATTCCGTCACCAGGGCAATTTTGCGTTTTCCATTTCTATTCTTTCTTTTCTGCCCTGCTGATAACAAATTTGATCTTGGTATATTTTGTATTTTGTTTTTGGCACTATTTAGGGTGGTTCTAGAGTATCCTCTGTTTTCAAATCTGTTTTGTAAGTTGTCTAGTTCTGTCAAGAATACTGATTCATCGCTGCAGTTTCTTTTTAGTCTGGTCATTTCTCCCAGTGGGATAGAATTGATCTGAGACTTTGGATGCGCACTACTGGCGTGTAGTACCGCATTGCAGGCTGTTGGTTTCCTAAATAGTCTTGAGATGATTTTGTTTTCCTTCACGTACAGGATTACATCTAAAAACTCTATTTCTTTTTTACTGATCTTATGTGTGAATTTGAGATTATATGTATTGTCATTAAGAGATGTAAGTAGATCCGAAAGTAGTGCATCACTGCCCGACCAAAGAATAAAAATGTCGTCTATGTAACGACCCCAATAGACTAGATGTTCTGTAAGGCGTGTATCTGGTAGTTTCCATAGATGGTGCTGCTCAAAATGGCCCATATATAGATTAGCATATGAAGGTGAAAATTTTGAGCCCATGGCCACACCAATCTTCTGCTTATACCAAGTGTCCTGATGTAGGAAGACATTGTTTTCCAAGATCAGGCGTGTTAGGTCCAAGAGCATTTGCGTGTGGTCAAAAAAGGTTGCATCCCTATGTGAAAGACAATCTGCTAGGGCTTGTAAGCCTTTTTCCAAGGGAATACAGGTGTACAGAGAACATACATCCATTGTTACGAATGATATGTCATTGGTCCATTCCACATCTTCCAATTTACTTAAAAGGTCCCCAGTGTCCCTTATATAGGAGGGAAGATTATGCACAAGGGGTTGCAGGAAGACATCCACATATTCTGAGATGTGTTCCGTAGGGGAACCTATTCCGGATATTATTGGTCTACCCTGAGGAAAGATACTTGGTTTGTGGATCTTTGGTAAGATGTAAATGCAGGGTGATCTAGGCATAGGATTGTAAAGATATCTGTATTCGATTTCTGATATTAGGCCCAATTCCCGCCAACCTGTTAATTTCGTGCATATGAGTAATGTGATTTCTTTGAGGGGATTTCCCAGTACTTTTGTGTAGGACTGATCTTCAGTTAATTGTCTTTCGATTTCTTGTATATAGTCAATATCACGCATGATGACTATATTGCCCCCTTTGTCTGCCTCCTTAAAAATCACGTCTGGTAGTGCTCTTAGATTTTTTAAAGCCTTATTTTCTTCCTTGCTAAGATTATAAGTAATATGTCCATGGTTACGGTTATATTTGTCTTCCAGTTTATAGAGATCAGATGTTACTACTTTGTAAAAAGTATCTACCACATTATCCGCATGTAGGTTTGGTGTGAAAATAGACTTTTGTTTAAGACCACTATCTAGAGAGTAGTCGGGCGTAATCTCCAGATCTAAAAGGACATCAGTCATGGTGGGGGGTGTACTAGAGAGGTCGTCAAGAGATAGTAATAGATGTATGTCTTGTATTTCTTTGATTGTTTTGTTACATGGTATTGAGACTGATTTTGTAGAATAAACAGGTACAGATTGATTTGCAAAGAATTTCTTCAATTTTAATTTTCGAACAAATTTGAACACATCAACATGTACATTAGTGAAGTCTGGTAATTTGGTCGGACAAAAACTTAAACCCTTACTAAGTACATTGGTATCAATTTCAGAAAGATGGCAATCAGACAAATTAATGATTGAAACGTTATCAGTACTGGCCACATTCAATGTACATTCCACCATATTGGGAGATTCACTCAGCTCTTCAGATTCCGCGCCGCAGATCGAGTTGTGGCTCCTTCCCTTGGGTTTGCGTTTTGTCCCCCCCCCTCCTGGTTTTTTTACATTTTGAGGACCATAGTTGTTGCGATTGCCTTTGCGGTATCGCACCATTTCCTCTAAAAAAGAGGATGAGTTTGTTTTGGGTACTGTGCCAGTTGGAATAGGTTCTGTTTCATCCTCATTGGTAGTTGTACTGTGTATACTAGATACATCAGATTCACTGGATGAAGGTACTATGTTTGCTGGCTTGGTGGGCTTGGTGACAGTCGCCTGTCTAGGTTGTATGTCGTCAAACTTTTTTGCAAATGTAAAGACCCTTCCATTTTTGTAGTCGTACTCGTCCCTTTTTAGTTTTCTCAGTTTCTTCTCTTTAATGTAAAGTTGATGTGTATTCAGCACATCTTTCAAAATCCTATAGTTTTTTGCAGTTGCTTCCTCTAAGTTTAGTCCTTTAATTTCTGTCTCCAGTTTGTCTATTTCCTGTAATAGCAGCTCTCTTTTTCTATCTGCATGTCTTATTAAGATGTCCATCATTCTATGTGAGGATGAGAGATTCAATTCTTCCCATTCTTTCAGAAGATCTGCATCTAAATCTTCAAAGGTGGGGAATATAATGATTCGTAGTCCACGTGGGACTTGTTTAATGTCCAAATATCGTTTTAAGATAATGGAATCCCACCACCTGGACACTTCCTGTTTGCGTGCCCGTTCTAATTTAATGAATTTCTGTTTGAGACCTTCCTTTTCTGAATTCTTACTGGGATTAGGCACCCTCTGTGCCGAGCCAGTGAAAAGTTCTTGGAGCAGAGCATTTCTTTCTTCCTCAAATGTCTCCATCGCCCAGATAGGTGATGCAATTAGCTTTTATGGAAAGGAAAACAGTGGTGTGTGTGATTATTTTTATTACCGAAACTGATCTGACAAAGACCCAAATCCGAAGAGCTGAGTGCCGCCCCCTACATAAAATGTCACAAGAAAAATCTAAGGTAGTAATGCATATGAGAGCGCACATCAAAGAAGGTTAGTGTTTTCGAGTTGGGTATACAGTAATAATTGTCAGAACAGGAGAATAGGTCACATAGCAAGATCAATTAGTGGTGCCACTCGGGATAAGAAAGCACCCTACTACCTAGGTGCTGAAGTGCATAGGTCATGCAAGCAATCCCCGTGCTAGGCAATATTTAAACAACGGTATCCCGGCACTCCAAAGTTACAGTTACAGTTTATGTGGTTGTTAACCACAGAAGCGTAGAACAGAATATTGACAATGAAACTGGCTGCAGAACAGATTAGGTCCTCACAGTAGTATGTAAAAAAAGGATAGTTTAATTACAAATGTTTACAGAAATAGGAAAGAATCGCAGTCATGAGTACACTTCAGAAATCCCTAATACAATAGGTAACATTCAATATTTCATGAAAAGAGACCATATGGTCTCCAAATCTTAGTTCCAGATGGATAACAGCCGACACGTGTTTCGTCACGTATAGTGACTTCCTCAGGGCTGTAGAAAAAATATCAAGATCTTAGTTGACTGAGCAGAATACATCATGCGATTTAAACATTTACTTTTCTAGTTTTATGCTAATCTTAAAAAAGGGAATAGTTGATATAGAATTGGATATTAATAAAAAGATGAATGGGAAAAGAACAGAAACCCTAGAGAGAGAAAATATAGTTAAAAAGAACCTCCTAAATGTGAAGCAAGACCAAAGAAGTGATATCTAACGATCAGAAATAAGAAAGACAAGAAAGCAGTGAGGAGAAAGGATATTGTTTGTCCCATCACCATGCCGAATGTGCAAGAAGTGGGTCATTTACTGAGAGTAACTAAGCAATTATCCCAAATCGAGCATAGATACCAACCTTTTAATATAAGTTGGTAGAGACAACTCAAGTAACAGTCGTTTATTTAAACCTTTTGCCAACGATATTTCCAAAACTCCAGTCAATAGTAAGGGAGATTCTGTATAAGGTTCAAAAGAGAGCTGCATTACGGATAGGCAAAGTAACAGAGGACCAATTATTGTCAATATATATAATTGGTTAAGAAATATAGGCGTTTAGTTAAGAAAGAGGGATAGGTTTCCCGTTATCATTACCCTTATAATTGTTTGTAAGTGTTGTCCGTTTCCTAAGGGGTAAATCTGAAATTTGTACAGCTTGTCTTGAAAGTTAAAAAGTCTCCGTCAATTGTATCTAATAATAGTAAAAGACACATGAAATAAATGAAAAATTGGTATAAAAAAGACAAGAAAATTAGGTTAGTCTAATGCATAAGAATATATGTTGCGATACCTAATATTGAGGAAAAACGGACCAAACTATGATGTGCTATGGCCAGCGTGCTTGGTTATATTGTCTTTTCAGGTAAATGATCGTTGTCACATTCTTCGTATGATTATTTGATTAATTCCTAAATAATAAAGAAATAATAGAGGAATAAGATCTCCAAACAAGAAATTGTTTCAGTAAAACAAGTTGTTAGAAACCTTCTTACTTAATATGGTTATTGGCTCCACCGTGCTAAGTGAGGTCAAAAAACCGGCTATGATGAGCCCTGCAAAAGAAAATAGGAAAGGATTTATTCGAATACTCGAGAGTAGTTATGTTTTAAAAATATATTTCAAGCTAAAAATGACTTGATTATAAGATAATACAAGCCATGGAGACAGAAATACATGACAAAGCAAGTCGGAAGCATGTAGCATGCACTTTAAGAAAATGTCCATGGCTATTTGGACAGACCTAGTTAAGATATTGTGTGCTTAAATTGTGTAGCTGAATATTTCAAAAGAATGATCCATTGCGTGATTATACTTGCATGAAAGTGTTTGCTGACTATTGATTAACATGAGTCTTAAAGAAACAAATAGTGTCATGGTCTCATTGGGCATGAAAACACATGTGGAGGATACCTTAAAAATCAGCAGGTTCGCTCTAATTCGATCAGGGAAGAAAGACCAGCGAGCATTGTTTACAATTGTTTTTAAGTTTGCCCGATTATAATATTGTACGCCAATACCGTGATGCTAAGTGTTTGCGAACATTTCGATAAGTAATTAACCTTGAAAAAGAGATTACTTAGCTATTTATATTAATATACATCATGGTGAAACAGTTGCTGTGGCCTTATAGGGCATGACATTGCCTATAGAAAAAGCTATTAGAGTTGGCTAGTTCCCTCTAACACAGCACCAGGAGGGACCAATGAGCGTTTGTAGATATTCACAACAGTTTTAATAAGGTCATTAACCGGTGCCACAGTTTGTGAGACCTTCGCTGTGTAATTATCCCGAATCAAAGAGTAACTTAAAGTATTCGGGCATCTAAGTAGAGACTTACCGCGTAATTTGTTAGATGCAGCCGGAAAGACGCCTCCCGTGTCCGCTTCACAACGTGAGACCGAAGAAGGACGAGTTACGGTTGTGTTTATATACATGGCATTGCAGAAGTGGCGCGAGAAATGCAAATTGTTCGAGACGCGTTTACGATGGTCAGTAGCTCTGAGATTGGTCAATTTGATTATAATGTTGCCAATCGGTTCGACTAAAAAATAGAGCAGCCATCTTGGAACGATGAAGGTACCCTCATTTTCTTAATACAAGTGTTTGATTAATAGGCTGAAGAATGCCCAAATGACCGGTAATAAGGGGTAAATCAAGATTCAAACTTCTCAAGCTTTTGTCTCCAAAAGCAATGTCCTTAATTCGAATAATACAGAAGTTTAATGGTTCCGAATTCGTATAAGAAATATCTGTCTATGGCTCCCACGAGGAAAGGTGGCGGCCATCTTTGCAGAGTAAATCAGGATTTCTTAACAGACTAGAGAGTGGACCCCTCGGTAATCTTACTTTGCTCAAAAATGTTAGATCCGATTTCTGCAAGTAGTAAAAACAATTATTTCATAATAGTGAAAAAGAAAGAGTTCGTATATCGATAATATACATAATTATATCGAACCACCACCAGTGTTTATAAAGTGAAAACAACAGAAACAAAGTCAGCACACAACCACACATAAATAAAACACTGAAAAAGGTAAATAAGAAAGAAGAACGGAGAAAAATCAAGATGAAGGATGAGACAGAATGTCTGGTATAAATATAAAGCAGGAATAGTCACTGCGTACATAACCGTTTTGGAAACGTAAAAACGCCCTAAAAGACATTTACAACTATTGGGAAAAAAGGGTAATACACAATATGTAACCTCAGAGTAAATAGAAATCGTAGTTACATACGAGGAGAAAAATCAGCATAAAGACATCAACGTAATTGTTGTATATGTGACAGAGGGAACTGTAGAAAGAACATTATTGTGACATTTTGATACATATTTCTTGGTATCACACAATACTTGACATGAATGGCTACGCAAGGAAAACATGGAGCTCTTTGTCAAAATTGATCCCCATTTCAACAGCTCGTAATTTAATAATCCATTGTGTCTCTGTCCTTCTCAAATTGAGGGTCCTATCACCACCTCTTAGGGCATTCATCGTGTGGGAAATTCCATGAAACCTGATTTTTGCCATTTCAGCTAGTGTGTGATTCTCATTGAAATGTACCGCAAGGGGGTAACTACATAGGTTATTCCGTATTGCCCTGAAGTGTTCCTGGATTCTGATCCTAAGTGGGCGAATTGTGCTGCCAACGTAGATTAGTCCACAACAGCAGATAATACAATATACCACAAAATTAGTATTGCAATTCATAAACTGTTTTATGCCATGTTTTGTTGTGGTGTTGTATTGAAAACCAGTTGTTTTATTAGCTGCAAACTGGCACATGTTGCAGTTGGCACATCTAAAAAAGCCATTGGGTTTCGAAGGTAGCCAAGTAGTTTTGTTCTTTTTGGGAGGCAGATAACTAGGACAGAGGAGTTCTCTGAGGGTGGTCCCTCTTCGATGTGAGATCATAGGATTCCTGGTCACATGTTTTTCTATTGTTTTGTCTAGTTTTAAAATATGCCAATGCTTCCGAAGAATATTGTAAATTTGATGGCTGTGTGTGCTATATTCCGTCACCAGGGCAATTTTGCGTTTTCCATTTCTATTCTTTCTTTTCTGCCCTGCTGATAACAAATTTGATCTTGGTATATTTTGTATTTTGTTTTTGGCACTATTTAGGGTGGTTCTAGAGTATCCTCTGTTTTCAAATCTGTTTTGTAAGTTGTCTAGTTCTGTCAAGAATACTGATTCATCGCTGCAGTTTCTTTTTAGTCTGGTCATTTCTCCCAGTGGGATAGAATTGATCTGAGACTTTGGATGCGCACTACTGGCGTGTAGTACCGCATTGCAGGCTGTTGGTTTCCTAAATAGTCTTGAGATGATTTTGTTTTCCTTCACGTACAGGATTACATCTAAAAACTCTATTTCTTTTTTACTGATCTTATGTGTGAATTTGAGATTATATGTATTGTCATTAAGAGATGTAAGTAGATCCGAAAGTAGTGCATCACTGCCCGACCAAAGAATAAAAATGTCGTCTATGTAACGACCCCAATAGACTAGATGTTCTGTAAGGCGTGTATCTGGTAGTTTCCATAGATGGTGCTGCTCAAAATGGCCCATATATAGATTAGCATATGAAGGTGAAAATTTTGAGCCCATGGCCACACCAATCTTCTGCTTATACCAAGTGTCCTGATGTAGGAAGACATTGTTTTCCAAGATCAGGCGTGTTAGGTCCAAGAGCATTTGCGTGTGGTCAAAAAAGGTTGCATCCCTATGTGAAAGACAATCTGCTAGGGCTTGTAAGCCTTTTTCCAAGGGAATACAGGTGTACAGAGAACATACATCCATTGTTACGAATGATATGTCATTGGTCCATTCCACATCTTCCAATTTACTTAAAAGGTCCCCAGTGTCCCTTATATAGGAGGGAAGATTATGCACAAGGGGTTGCAGGAAGACATCCACATATTCTGAGATGTGTTCCGTAGGGGAACCTATTCCGGATATTATTGGTCTACCCTGAGGAAAGATACTTGGTTTGTGGATCTTTGGTAAGATGTAAATGCAGGGTGATCTAGGCATAGGATTGTAAAGATATCTGTATTCGATTTCTGATATTAGGCCCAATTCCCGCCAACCTGTTAATTTCGTGCATATGAGTAATGTGATTTCTTTGAGGGGATTTCCCAGTACTTTTGTGTAGGACTGATCTTCAGTTAATTGTCTTTCGATTTCTTGTATATAGTCAATATCACGCATGATGACTATATTGCCCCCTTTGTCTGCCTCCTTAAAAATCACGTCTGGTAGTGCTCTTAGATTTTTTAAAGCCTTATTTTCTTCCTTGCTAAGATTATAAGTAATATGTCCATGGTTACGGTTATATTTGTCTTCCATAACTATATTTTCTCTCTCTAGGGTTTCTGTTCTTTTCCCATTCATCTTTTTATTAATATCCAATTCTATATCAACTATTCCCTTTTTTAAGATTAGCATAAAACTAGAAAAGTAAATGTTTAAATCGCATGATGTATTCTGCTCAGTCAACTAAGATCTTGATATTTTTTCTACAGCCCTGAGGAAGTCACTATACGTGACGAAACACGTGTCGGCTGTTATCCATCTGGAACTAAGATTTGGAGACCATATGGTCTCTTTTCATGAAATATTGAATGTTACCTATTGTATTAGGGATTTCTGAAGTGTACTCATGACTGCGATTCTTTCCTATTTCTGTAAACATTTGTAATTAAACTATCCTTTTTTTACATACTACTGTGAGGACCTAATCTGTTCTGCAGCCAGTTTCATTGTCAATATCCAACTGTGTGGTGTGTTTATCCCCTGATCGGAAGTTGCATGTTGATCTTCCTCTTGTTCACTTGTGTCGGTGACAAATGATGTTGCATTGGAATGCTGTGGTGTCTGGATCGTGTGCAGGGGTTTGTCTCTCTCGGATGAGTTTGCTGGCAGCACCCGCAAGGGAGGCTGTGCCCTCGACTGCAGCCAGTGTGTTGGATCCTGGACGAGAGGCTTGTCTTTTGGATGGCCTTTTGCGCCTTGTTTGAAGGGACCACTTTGTTTATCACTTGTGTGTAGCATGCTGTGGGGCGTGCACTATTGTGGTGGGTTTGCACCATGCATACGAGAGTGGTGGAGACGGAGAGTGAGGAGGTGGTGGGGGCGGCCACTAATTTGCAGACTCGGGCTCAGGTTTGCGACTTGAATCTGGTAGAGAGGAGAGGCTGTGAAGAAAATGAAGTTGTTTTTTTGATTGTTAAAAAAAAAGAAATATATTGTTGAGAATAAAACTTGTCTGATGACTAATATTTGAGTACTGATCAATTTTTACTTATTTGGGTTTGACTGGAAAAAAAAGGGCATACAGCAGATGCTATAAAAATGTTAGCATGATTTTACTAATAGTGATATTTGTACTATTGTTTGGCCAACTGTTCACTTACTTCTCTGGTTGGATATGTATCTTCACAGGTTGGATTAACTACAGTACATAGAGAAACTGAACATAACACACTGACACATAGCGAAAGATGATTTAGAGGTTTTAAGAACATCTACACAAACGTGTTGGATGAATATGTGGACATAATGGGAGTGAAGATTGCTTAGTTTGTACCTTTCTTCATTCTTCTGCAGATAAAGAAGTATCCTATCTACCACTGTCTATTTCATACATCCTTTCTTGTAATATGTTTGTTAGTATATTAAATAAGGAAGAATTTCTATTGTCATCATTTGATCTTGATGATACTCACTGCTTTTATTTAAATGCCATGGTACTGTGGCTTTTGTGATGTGTGCTGTATAAATTGTCAGAATTTGTAAGCATATTTCTGCGTCCTTGTGTTCTACTTGTGTGACTTTATAACCGCTTAATGCTTAATTCTTCATCTGTGACTCTTATGCATCCCCTCATGCACCTTTTGTAAATGTTATCACATAACATGGAAAGTGCTCTGAAACCTTTGGGTGTAGCTAGCGCTATATACAACTCAAAATAATAATAATAATACATATTATTTTCATAGGGAAAATACAGAGTCAGTCCTTCCTTTTGTTATCAATTTATCATCAAATATGTTCATAGCACATTTCTATGATTCTTCTCTTTATACACGAGTGTTGAACTTCAGAACCAAAAAAAATTCATCAGGCACCAGCAAAACCTTTTGCACACACAACACGTGTGACATGCTTCCTCAAGACGTAATCAAAATATCCAGCGATAAGAGTAATTTATACTGGTAATTGCAAAGGAAATTCTCTTTATTTTTCAATTCAGCCTATCACTATTCTCATATTAGTAACTATACATCAGGTCAGTTATATGCAGAGGCGCAACTAGAGCCAAATTTCGGGGGGGGCTGAGCAAAAATTTCGGGGGGGGCTGAACTTTAGCAATAGGCAGAGTGGAGCTGCAGGGGCTCTTAGAAGGGGTGAAACAACAGCGAGGCCTCATTAACATGCAAATGGTCTTTTAAAGACCTGTGAAGTGCTCGGGTGCGGTTGCTTTTTTTGCCTGGGAAGGTGTCTCATCCCGGGCTGCCACACACGACGGGGGGGGCTGAAGCCCTTTGAGACCAATGGGTGTTGCGCGCCTGGTTATATGTATCTTTCAGATAGAAATGCCTGAAAGTGAGTGATAGCAGTCGCGGTCCGTGCAGGTAACAGCGGTGGGGCGGTGGGGCAGTGCAAGGGGGGATTTCGCAGGACGATGCTGAGGGTAAATTAATTATTTACACAGAAAAGAGCAAACGGCAAACCAAGGTCAAGCACTTCCAATCCGTGTAACGTTATATTTTATGAAGTGGTGCAAACTCTTCACACACCCGCCGTCCAGGGGTGTTATATAGAGACCAAGGAAAGGAAAGTTGGAAGGTGCACTCAATTCGGAGTCAATTAGGTAAAATAAGTCGCTTATTCTTCATAAAAGTCCTTTTATTCAACAATTCGGTTCAAAGACTGGCACACAGCCAACGCGTTTCGTTCCCATTACACTGCCAGTGGGAACTTCATCAGGGCTGCAATAATGTAAAATTACATAAAAGACGACATAAATATCACATAACAATTCACAACACAAATATGAATAAATACCACAAAAATATAACATAAATATACTACATATAGATGGCCCAACAAAAAAACACAGCACAAAGAACAATTTTGTATCTTTTACCTGTAGAGTCGAATAGTATGTATAACTTCTATAACAGAGCATTTCAGACAAACATATGACAAGCGACAAATAAAGAATAATTCAAACCAATTTACAATCATATTTACATAAAAACAAAGACATAAAGAATTAATTCAAAAAGGTTGATAAGTACTCATATGTAAGCAATGTGACCAATTCAAACAATATTAAGTAATTTAATATACTCTAAATTCCATGTGGGACAAAATCTCAAAACAACATGAAGTTTTCTAAAAGCAAATATTAAATTCCAACAAGCATATCACCAGCAATGGACAACAGGTAAGAAAGGAAAGGGAATAAGGGAAATAACTCTTAAATTTGCCCAGGGTTCGCTAGGTTATTTCAAAGGGTTCTCACCTCAATGGAGATTTTAAATCCAAGGTTGGTATCAATTGCGAAGCAATAATAAGCCAGCTGTTTCCAAATGGACAAATCCCAAACAAGTTGTATTTGTTGACCTAGTAATTCTCCATAATGTGGGAGGCCAATTGTCTAAAACCAGGAAACAAATATAAACAATAAGACACTAAAGATTGGTGAAGAGTGTTTTTTTCTAAAAAGAAGACATAGGGTCACTAATAAAAGGCCCATATTCTCACCTATTACGTCCTAGGTCCGCAATGGATACAATAAATTTTCAGTCTAGGAAGGTGTAGTCGGAATAAATAAGAATAACCCACTTATATTGAGTGAGAAAGAGGATCTAAAAAAAAGAGAAAAGAGAATATACACCAACCACGTTGAGCATATAAAGAAATATATCTGTGCTTATTGGCAAGCCTGATTTACTAACCACAATATAATAAATTCATTAAATTCATTAAAGTGGGCACTCACAAGCATGACATGTCGAAATGTGTCAATAATAAACAGTAATTCTATACACTTAACTGTCAAGTTATTTAGAAAAGAGGCGTAAGCAACGAGTGGCGTAAAATAACTGCAAGTATTTAAGGCTATCAAAGGCCCTAAGATAGTCATTCACAGTAATAATATTTCCTCGACTAACGCATTTGTTTCTAAAATTGACGGGCATGCAGGTGGTACATCTAAATTGAATAGAGAATCCGATGGCCTATCTATAATGGTTTTAAGAAAGGAGCATAGTGAGCAGGAGGCATAATAAGACATAGCGTGTGCTTCAAAAAATGCAAGGCTATCATTAACCTAGCTCTAAGCTTAATACCGAGAAATATAGTAATTGACAATAGTATTCAGTTCCTAACTGTCACATAAGTAACTGGAAATTGATGGGAACAATACGTCGACCATAGTGCTACGTAACAAGCATAAATAAATGTCACATGAGTAGCTAGAAAATGACGGGCATATTATGTCAACCATAGTAATTCGTAACAAGCATAAAGAGTATTGTAAATTAGAGCATAGCGACCATTTGATACTCGTAGATATATAGAACGATATGTTCCTAAAACATTAGATAACAGAGAACAGATGAATATTCTCAAATATAGAAAACTGATAAGAAATAATCCATCAAGTGGAAAATCGAAAGTAATATTGAGAAACGAGTAAACGAGCATAATGTTCAAAACTATTTAGAAAAAAGGAGGAGAAAGTCAAAATGCACGAACCGACAGGGCGGCCAATAAATATGTAAGGTTGGCTAAACATATAATGAAATATCATTTACCTGTAGCAACTGGTAATTCAAGACGGCATGATAACCGGCAGAAACGAGTGGAAGAGGACGCGCTCTTCTTTTAAACCCAACAACCGTGTTGGACTACAAACGACGAGTCACGTGGGCAGAAAACAGACCAATGGGTGAAATGCTGCCAAAATAGAGGTAGCCTTAACCCGATAACATCGCGGCCATCTTGAGATGGTCGATAAATATATATAATTGGCCGAAAATATAACTGTAACCGAGTACAAGTTACCTGTAGCAACTGCTCATTTAAACAGCATGATAACCGACACTAGTAAAAAGAAAAAGACGCGCTCTTCTGTGAAGCCTGGCATTCTTATCCGGCCGAGGTCGATGAGTCACGTGGTCTATGAATAGACCAATGGATACAATGCTGCCAAAATAGAGGTAGCCTTACAATGATACGGTCGCGGCCATCATAAGATAGCTAAGTGTAATTATAACCATAGTGGATAGAAAGTAGGAAATGCCTGAAAATTAAAAATAAGATCCATATATAAATGATCAAGTGTAAAAGGATATTTTGAATAAGACGAGTTCGATGTCATGAGGTACAGAGATGTTTTTCATGACCATTGGGGGGAGGGTGGGGGAAGCATATCACTTCATGTTGAGAGACTTAAAATGATAAACAGGGAAGATCTGGATGACATCCCTGTATCAAATACATGTAAAGTAATCAATCAGAGTAGAAAGAAGGAAAGAATAATGATCATTCTAGAAAATAGTGCAATTCATTATCAGTATTATGGCCCATTGTAGTTGTTCGAAGACGGCAAATCCATTTGGCTTCTCTTTGCCTGACCATAAGTTCATGATTGCCACCCCTGGTTCTTGCAGTTACCATGCAACCAAAAATTGGTATTGCCAGGATGTTTTTCTTTATAATGAGTTGTTAGTGGATAACGACTATCTGATTTCAATATCGCCCTGCGATGTTCTTGGATCCGCACTTTAAGGGGACGGATAGTGCTCCCAACATAAATGGTTCCACAGTCACAGCCCAATACATAAATCACATGTGTGGTATTGCAATTCATGAATTCTGAGATTTTATAGGAACAAGAATTGTTATAAGTGAACTCAGTTATCTTGTTTCGTCCAAATGGGCAAATATTACACGAGGTGCATGTGTAGAAACCTAAGGGTTTGAGTGGCAACCAAGTGTCACACAATTGTTTGTTCGTCACATAGCTGGGGCACAAAGTCTCGCGTAGATTTTGACCTCTACGGTAAGTTATCAAAGGAACCTCTGAAATACAGCTTTTGAGGCCAGGCACATCTAGCAACAGGCCCCATTTCTTTTTGATAATGTTTCGAACCTTAACACTATTGGTATTAAACTGTGTTACCAGAGAGACCTTTCTGTTCGTGGTAGGAAGTTTCGACTTGCTGGTAGTCTCTCTAAGTGTGTACTCCCTATTAAGGGATTTTGCCTTATCCAGAGCTTTGCTGACAATGTCTCTCCTATAGCCCCTCTTGAGGAATCTATTCTCACAAGCCTGCAAGTTCTTATAATAGGTGTCCTCCTCACTGCAGTTTCTGCGGATACGTGTTATTTCTCCAAAGGGGATGTTGTTGATCACCGAGCGCGCATGGGCGCTTGTGGCGTGAAGAACACTATTACACGCTGTATCCTTCCTATATAATGTGCTTGCAATTACCTGATCTTTAATATAAAAGTGAATATCCAGAAAATTAATACTGATTTTATCACTAGTCATAGTGAACCTCACATTGTATTCGTTGGTATTCAAAAAATCAAAATATTCCAAAAGTGATTCATTGGAGCCAGCCCATTGACAGATGACATCGTCTATGTACCTCCCCCAGAAAACGATGTGCTCTGTCCAGGGGGAGGCACATTGGCCCCAGGCATGCTCCCTCTCGAACCAACCCATAAAAAGGCAGGCGTAAGAGGGAGCAAACCTGGATCCCATCGCGGTCCCCAATATTTGCTGAAACCAGCAATTGTCATGGAGAAAGAAGTTATTCTCTAGAATGAGATTGATCATATCCATGATCATCTCATTAAATCCATAGAGGTTAGCACTGTCAGTATCTAAGAATGATCTTACTGCGAGGGTTCCAAAGTCCCTTAGGATGCATGTATAAAGACCCACAATGTCGAATGTCACAAAAGTGAGTTCATCCGACCATTGAAAACCCTCCAGTTTGACCAAAATGTCTTTACTGTCTCTGATAAACGACGGCAGGTTGGTTACATGTCTCTGAAGTCGGATATCCACAAATTAAGAGATCTTTTCAGTGGGGGACCCAACCCCTGAGATGATTGGACGTCCAGGGGGGAAGGGCCCTCCTTTGTGAACTTTTGGCAAAATATAAATACAGGGATAGGTAGGACACTGTACTCTGAGATACCCAAACTCCTCGTCTGTGAGTAGGCCTGACTCTTTCCACTCACTCAACTTGATGTTAATGTGTTGGGTGAGATCCTGGGTGGGGTTCATGTTAATTTTTCGATAACAAAGCTGATCATTTAGTTGCCGAACTATTTCCGACATGTAATCAGATAAATTCATAACCACAACATTACCGCCTTTATCGGCTTCCCTAATCACAATGTTCTTGTCTGATCTTAATCTATTAAGGGCCGATCTTTCCTTTGCGGTAATGTTGTGGTTGATCGAGTTAGAATACCTGTTGGTAGTCTCCATTTTGTAGAGATCATTGGTAACTTTCTCATAGAAAACATCTATGTTCGGATGATAGTTGTGAAACGGTACAAATTTTGACTTAGGTTTAAGATTGCTACCACTATGTGGTTCCTGTTCAATATCCAACTCTCTAAGGAGAGTCGACATTTCAAATTTGTCTTCCCCATCCAGATTTAACAGGAGTTGCACATTACGAATTTCTCCCATTGTTTGGTTGGTATAATCTATTCTGTCAGAAGGTTTAGTGCTGGCTGGGGCATGTAGCGAAAAATAATCCCTCAATTTCAGCAGCCTGACAAATTTGTATAAGTCGATATGTACATTTGTTAAATCCCCACTCTGGGTGGGACAGAAATTCAATCCTTTACTTAAGACAGACATTTCATCTTCATCAAGCACTTTATTAGACAAATTAATTATCTTTAAATCCATATCATCACCAGAGTTAGTACATGCAGAGATAGCAGCTGTTGTAGTTACATCAGTTATTTCATTTTTGCCCCAGTATTCCCCTTGTTCGTTGGTCCTCGTCCTGTTACTGTACCGGCCTTTGCCCCTCCTACCACCCCTGCGGGTTTTGGGTGTTCTCTTTTCTGCTGTAATCGGCTGCTTATTCTTAGTTTTGCCAGCTCCTTCTGAAAAGAAGAAGCTCCCTCCAGTAAAGGGGAATCCTGAACTGAATTTGAGGCTATACTATTTAAAGATGTTGAGGAGGCTCCACTTGTGGATAAGTCCTCATCCATCTCCTCCCTTTCCTCTCTAGGTCTTTTTTTTTATCTTCATTGGCTTGGACGTTATCAAACTTTTTTGCAAAAGTATACACGCGTCCATCTCTGTAGTCCCTGTCATCTCTGCGAACTTTTCTCATTTTTTTATCCTTGAGATAGAGCTGGTACTCATCCATTACTTTTTTTTAAATTGCATAGGTCTTACTAATCAAATCCTTCTGTTCCAGTGCATTAATTTCTTTTTCTAAACCTTCAATTTCTTCTTGCAGTTTTTCACCTTTGTCCCTAGCATGGCGGATTAAAATCTGCATCATAACTTGAGATGCATTCTCAAGGTTCTTTTCACAATCACTGAGTAAATCATCACTCAGGTCTTCAAACGTAGGAAAATTAGGATTCTTAAACCCCTTGGTACTTTCTTGTTACTCAGATACTGCTGTAATGTGGCCCCGTCCCACCAACGGGACAGTTCCTGTTTCTTTAGCCTTTCTAATCTGATAAAGAGTGTTTTGAGGCTAGTCGATGGTGGCACAGTTTGTGCAGTAGGAATGTTGTTAGAGCTGACATTAAATAGATTCTGGGCCATCTCTTCTCTACCATCTTGAAATTTAGACATCGTAAGTGTATAACTTGTACAGTAACAATAGGGGAGGAGTGCTAGACAGTCAAATTAACAATATACACAGAAAAGAGCAAACGGCAAACCAAGGTCCAGCACTTCCAATCCGTGTAGCGTTATATTTTATGAAGTGGTGCAAACTCTTCACACACCCGCCGTCCAGGGGTGTTATATAGAGACCAAGGAAAGGAAAGTTGGAAGGTGCACTCAATTCGGAGTCAAGTAGGTAAAATAAGTCGCTTATTCTTCATAAAAGTCCTTTTATTCAAACAATTCGGTTCAAAGACTGGCACACAGCCAACGCGTTTCGTTCCCATTACACTGCCAGTGGGAACTTCGTCAGGGCTGCAATAATGTAAAATTACATAAAAGACGACATAAATATCACATAACAATTCACAACACAAATATGAATAAATACCACAAAAATATAACATAAATATACTACATATAGATGGCCCAACAAAAAAACACAGCACAAAGAACAATTTTGTATCTTATACCTGTAGAGTCGAATAGTATGTATAACTTCTATAACAGAGCATTTAAGACAAACATATGACAAGCGACAAATAAAGAATAATTCAAACCAATTTACAATCATATTTACATAAAAACAAAGACATAAAGAATTAATTCAAAAAAGTTGATAAGTGCTCATATGTAAGCAATGTGACCAATTCAAACAATATTAAGTAATATAATATACTCTAAATACCATGTGGGACAAAAACTCAAAACAACATGAAGTTTTCTAAAAGCAAATATTAAATTCCAACAAGCATATCACCAGCAATGGACAACAGGTAAGAAAGGAAAGGGAATAAGGGAAATAACTCTTAAATTTGCCCAGGGTTCGCTAGGTTATTTCAAAGGGTTCTCACCTCAATGGAGATTTTAAATCCAAGGTTGGTATCAATTGCGAAGCAATAATAAGCCAGCTGTTTCCAAATGGACAAATCCCAAACAAGTTGTATTTGTTGACCTAGTAATTCTCCATAATGTGGGAGGCCAATTGTCTAAAACCAGGAAACAAATATAAACCATAAGACACTAAAGATTGGTGAAGAGTGTTTTTTTCTAAAAAGAAGACATAGGGTCACTAATAAAAGGCCCATATTCTCACCTATTACGTCCTAGGTCCTCCTGCAGTAGAGAGAAAATTTCCAAACTATGTTTCTGGATGGAGTGCATATTTAACAGCATTGCGCTTAGACACTTCCCTGGGCCCACATTCATAATGATAGTGTCTGGTTTCCCAGGCCCCGTTTCCTCTGTCGTCCAGCCCTGATCCTGCTAGACCCCTCCGCATCCCTGTTTCTCTTCTCCGAGATAGAGCTGCCCGATCTCATCACCAAAAATCAGCAAACCATCCACCACCAATAGTGAGATCAAGTGAACAAATCACAGTGTGGGAGGCTGAGCAGGATGGGTCCAGTGTGGGTGCTGAGGGAAATTCAGTTGTGTAGGTTGCTTTCTGGTGGACCGATGCCGGCCACATTGGGCCGGTTGGGTGATCTCCAGGATGCTGTAGAATGGGGGGGGGGGGGGCAGGGATGGGACCGAGCTGGCTGTGAAAGGAAGTGTGGTTGTGTTTAGATTGCTCCTGGGTAGACGTGTGTATTCCCAGAGTTGATGCTGCATATCATTGTCAGTTGTTGTGGGAGACCTGTGTCAGAGTGGTGTCATTTGTCGGGGAGATTGTCTTGGAGGTAGAGCTGTTGTCGTCGTGGTGGGTCATGTCGGGGAGTTGGAGGGCCTATTTGCCTGGCTTTGGGCAGACTTCATTGAGATTCCTGTTTCACTGGGCTTGGGTGTGTTCTTGTGGTTGTCTGCTTGTTTTGTTGAGGTTTTGATGCTTGCCCATCTCGGAGGTCTGACAGCATGACAGTTGCCAGGCTCTTTTTGGGAGAGTTGAATCCATGTTTTTGCCCGCCAGATTCCGTTGGGATAGACCGTGGAACTCATTTTGGAGGTTAGATCCTTGGGTCCATTTGTACAGCTCTTCAGATTGAACGGGGGTTTCATTGTGGTACTCATCCACAGTCATCTGCTATTATAGAGAGGGGTGAATGGAGTCATCCAGGGCCAACTGTGTGGTGTGTTTATCCCCTGATCGGAAGTTGCATGTTGATCTTCCTCTTGTTCACTTGTGTCGGTGACAAATGATGTTGCATTGGAATGCTGTGGTGTCTGGATCGTGTGCAGGGGTTTGTCTCTCTCGGATGAGTTTGCTGGCAGCACCCGCAAGGGAGGCTGTGCCCTCGACTGCAGCCAGTGTGTTGGATCCTGGACGAGAGGCTTGTCTTTTGGATGGCCTTTTGCGCCTTGTTTGAAGGGACCACTTTGTTTATCACTTGTGTGTAGCATGCTGTGGGGCGTGCACTATTGTGGTGGGTTTGCACCATGCATACGAGAGTGGTGGAGACGGAGAGTGAGGAGGTGGTGGGGGCGGCCACTAATTTGCAGACTCGGGCTCAGGTTTGCGACTTGGATCTGGTAGAGAGGAGAGGCTGTGAAGAAAATGAAGTTGTTTTTTTGATTGTTAAAAAAAAAGAAATATATTGTTGAGAATAAAACTTGTCTGATGACTAATATTTGAGTACTGATCAATTTTTACTTATTTGGGTTTGACTGGAAAAAAAAGGGCATACAGCAGATGCTATAAAAATGTTAGCATGATTTTACTAATAGTGATATTTGTACTATTGTTTGGCCAACTGTTCACTTACTTCTCTGGTTGGATATGTATCTTCACAGGTTGGATTAACTACAGTACATAGAGAAACTGAACATAACACACTGACACATAGCGAAAGATGATTTAGAGGTTTTAAGAACATCTACACAAACGTGTTGGATGAATATGTGGACATAATGGGAGTGAAGATTGCTTAGTTTGTACCTTTCTTCATTCTTCTGCAGATAAAGAAGTATCCTATCTACCACTGTCTATTTCATACATCCTTTCTTGTAATATGTTTGTTAGTATATTAAATAAGGAAGAATTTCTATTGTCATCATTTGATCTTGATGATACTCACTGCTTTTATTTAAATGCCATGGTACTGTGGCTTTTGTGATGTGTGCTGTATAAATTGTCAGAATTTGTAAGCATATTTCTGCGTCCTTGTGTTCTACTTGTGTGACTTTATAACCGCTTAATGCTTAATTCTTCATCTGTGACTCTTATGCATCCCCTCATGCACCTTTTGTAAATGTTATCACATAACATGGAAAGTGCTCTGAAACCTTTGGGTGTAGCTAGCGCTATATACAACTCAAAATAATAATAATAATACATATTATTTTCATAGGGAAAATACAGAGTCAGTCCTTCCTTTTGTTATCAATTTATCATCAAATATGTTCATAGCACATTTCTATGATTCTTCTCTTTATACACGAGTGTTGAACTTCAGAACAAAAAAAAATTCATCAGGCACCAGCAAAACCTTTTGCACACACAACACGTGTGACATGCTTCCTCAAGACGTAATCAAAATATCCAGCGATAAGAGTAATTTATACTGGTAATTGCAAAGGAAATTCTCTTTATTTTTCAATTCAGCCTATCACTATTCTCATATTAGTAACTATACATCAGGTCAGTTATATGCAGAGGCGCAACTAGAGCCAAATTTCGGGGGGGGCTGAGCAAAAATTTCGGGGGGGGCTGAACTTTAGCAATAGGCAGAGTGGAGCTGCAGGGGCTCTTAGAAGGGGTGAAACAACAGCGAGGCCTCATTAACATGCAAATGGTCTTTTAAAGACCTGTGAAGTGCTCGGGTGCGGTTGCTTTTTTTGCCTGGGAAGGTGTCTCATCCCGGGCTGCCACACACGACGGGGGGGGCTGAAGCCCTTTGAGACCAATGGGTGTTGCGCGCCTGGTTATATGTATCTTTCAGATAGAAATGCCTGAAAGTGAGTGATAGCAGTCGCGGTCCGTGCAGGTAACAGCGGTGGGGCGGTGGGGCAGTGCAAGGGGGGATTTTGCAGGACGATGCTGAGGGTAAATTAATTATTTACACAGAAAAGAGCAAACGGCAAACCAAGGTCAAGCACTTCCAATCCGTGTAACGTTATATTTTATGAAGTGGTGCAAACTCTTCACACACCCGCCGTCCAGGGGTGTTATATAGAGACCAAGGAAAGGAAAGTTGGAAGGTGCACTCAATTCGGAGTCAATTAGGTAAAATAAGTCGCTTATTCTTCATAAAAGTCCTTTTATTCAACAATTCGGTTCAAAGACTGGCACACAGCCAACGCGTTTCAATCCCATTACACTGCCAGTGGGAACTTCATCAGGGCTGCAATAATGTAAAATTACATAAAAGACGACATAAATATCACATAACAATTCACAACACAAATATGAATAAATACCACAAAAATATAACATAAATATACTACATATAGATGGCCCAACAAAAAAACACAGCACAAAGAACAATTTTGTATCTTTTACCTGTAGAGTCGAATAGTATGTATAACTTCTATAACAGAGCATTTCAGACAAACATATGACAAGCGACAAATAAAGAATAATTCAAACCAATTTACAATCATATTTACATAAAAACAAAGACATAAAGAATTAATTCAAAAAGGTTGATAAGTACTCATATGTAAGCAATGTGACCAATTCAAACAATATTAAGTAATTTAATATACTCTAAATACCATGTGGGACAAAATCTCAAAACAACATGAAGTTTTCTAAAAGCAAATATTAAATTCCAACAAGCATATCACCAGCAATGGACAACAGGTAAGAAAGGAAAGGGAATAAGGGAAATAACTCTTAAATTTGCCCAGGGTTCGCTAGGTTATTTCAAAGGGTTCTCACCTCAATGGAGATTTTAAATCCAAGGTTGGTATCAATTGCGAGGCAATAATAAGCCAGCTGTTTCCAAATGGACAAATCCCAAACAAGTTGTATTTGTTGACCTAGTAATTCTCCATAATGTGGGAGGCCAATTGTCTAAAACCAGGAAACAAATATAAACCATAAGACACTAAAGATTGGTGAAGAGTGTTTTTTTCTAAAAAGAAGACATAGGGTCACTAATAAAAGGCCCATATTCTCACCTATTACGTCCTAGGTCCGCAATGGATACAATAAATTTTCAGTCTAGGAAGGTGTAGTCGGAATAAATAAGAATAACCCACTTATATTGAGTGAGAAAGAGGATCTAGAAAAAAGAGAAAAGAGAATATACACCAACCACGTTGAGCATATAAAGAAATATATCTGTGCTTATTGGCAAGCCTGATTTACTAACCACAATATAATAAATTCATTAAATTCATTAAAGTGGGCACTCACAAGCATGACATGTCGAAATGTGTCAATAATAAACAGTAATTCTATACACTTAACTGTCAAGTTATTTAGAAAAGAGGCGTAAGCAACGAGTGGCGTAAAATAACTGCAAGTATTTAAGGCTATCAAAGGCCCTAAGATAGTCATTCACAGTAATAATATTTCCTCGACTAACGCATTTGTTTCTAAAATTGACGGGCATGCAGGTGGTACATCTAAATTGAATAGAGAATCCGATGGCCTATCTATAATGGTTTTAAGAAAGGAGCATAGTGAGTAGGAGGCATAATAAGACATAGCGTGTGCTTCAAAAAATGCAAGGCTATCATTAACCTAGCTCTAAGCTTAATACCGAGAAATATAGTAATTGACAATAGTATTCAGTTCCTAACTGTCACATAAGTAACTGGAAATTGATGGGAACAATACGTCGACCATAGTGCTACGTAACAAGCATAAATAAATGTCACATGAGTAGCTAGAAAATGACGGGCATATTATGTCGACCATAGTAATTCGTAACAAGCATAAAGAGTATTGTAAATTAGAGCATAGCGACCATTTGATACTCGTAGATATATAGAACGATATGTTCCTAAAACATTAGATAACAGAGAACAGATGAATATTCTCAAATATAGAAAACTGATAAGAAATAATCCATCAAGTGGAAAATCGAAAGTAATATTGAGAAACGAGTAAACGAGCATAATGTTCAAAACTATTTAGAAAAAAGGAGGAGAAAGTCAAAATGCACGAACCGACAGGGCGGCCAATAAATATGTAAGGTTGGCTAAACATATAATGAAATATCATTTACCTGTAGCAACTGGTAATTCAAGACGGCATGATAACCGGCAGAAACGAGTGGAAGAGGACGCGCTCTTCTTTTAAACCCAACAACCGTGTTGGACTACAAACGACGAGTCACGTGGGCAGAAAACAGACCAATGGGTGAAATGCTGCCAAAATAGAGGTAGCCTTAACCCGATAACATCGCGGCCATCTTGAGATGGTCGATAAATATATATAATTGGCCGAAAATATAACTGTAACCGAGTACAAGTTACCTGTAGCAACTGCTCATTTAAACAGCATGATAACCGACACTAGTAAAAAGAAAAAGACGCGCTCTTCTGTGAAGCCTGGCATTCTTATCCGGCCGAGGTCGATGAGTCACGTGGTCTATGAATAGACCAATGGATACAATGCTGCCAAAATAGAGGTAGCCTTACAATGATACGGTCGCGGCCATCATAACATAGCTAAGTGTAATTATAACCATAGTGGATAGAAAGTAGGAAATGCCTGAAAATTAAAAATAAGATCCATATATAAATGATCAAGTGTAAAAGGATATTTTGAATAAGACGAGTTCGATGTCATGAGGTACAGAGATGTTTTTCATGACCATTGGGGGGAGGGTGGGGGAAGCATATCACTTCATGTTGAGAGACTTAAAATGATAAACAGGGAAGATCTGGATGACATCCCTGTATCAAATACATGTAAAGTAATCAATCAGAGTAGAAAGAAGGAAAGAATAATGATCATTCTAGAAAATAGTGCAATTCATTATCAGTATTATGGCCCATTGTAGTTGTTCGAAGACGGCAAATCCATTTGGCTTCTCTTTGCCTGACCATAAGTTCATGATTGCCACCCCTGGTTCTTGCAGTTACGTGTTCAATACCATGCAACCAAAAATTGGTATTGCCAGGATGTTTTTCTTTATAATGAGTTGTTAGTGGATAACGACTATCTGATTTCAATATCGCCCTGCGATGTTCTTGGATCCGCACTTTAAGGGGACGGATAGTGCTCCCAACATAAATGGTTCCACAGTCACAGCCCAATACATAAATCACATGTGTGGTATTGCAATTCATGAATTCTGAGATTTTATAGGAACAAGAATTGTTATAAGTGAACTCAGTTATCTTGTTTCGTCCAAATGGGCAAATATTACACGAGGTGCATGTGTAGAAACCTAAGGGTTTGAGTGGCAACCAAGTGTCACACAATTGTTTGTTCGTCACATAGCTGGGGCACAAAGTCTCGCGTAGATTTTTACCTCTACGGTAAGTTATCAAAGGAACCTCTGAAATACAGCTTTTGAGGCCAGGCACATCTAGCAACAGGCCCCAGTTCTTTTTGATAATGTTTCGAACCTTAACACTATTGGTATTAAACTGTGTTACCAGAGAGACCTTTCTGTTCGTGGTAGGAAGTTTCGACTTGCTGGTAGTCTCTCTAAGTGTGTACTCCCTATTAAGGGATTTTGCCTTATCCAGAGCTTTGCTGACAATGTCTCTCCTATAGCCCCTCTTGAGGAATCTATTCTCACAAGCCTGCAAGTTCTTATAATAGGTGTCCTCCTCACTGCAGTTTCTGCGGATACGTGTTATTTCTCCAAAGGGGATGTTGTTGATCACCGAGCGCGCATGGGCACTTGTGGCGTGAAGAACACTATTACACGCTGTATCCTTCCTATATAATGTGCTTGCAATTACCTGATCTTTAATATAAAAGTGAATATCCAGAAAATTAATACTGATTTTATCACTAGTCATAGTGAACCTCACATTGTATTCGTTGGTATTCAAAAAATCAAAATATTCCAAAAGTGATTCATTGGAGCCAGCCCATTGACAGATGACATCGTCTATGTACCTCCCCCAGAAAACGATGTGCTCTGTCCAGGGGGAGGCACATTGGCCCCAGGCATGCTCCCTCTCGAACCAACCCATAAAAAGGCAGGCGTAAGAGGGAGCAAACCTGGATCCCATCGCGGTCCCCAATATTTGCTGAAACCAGCAATTGTCATGGAGAAAGAAGTTATTCTCTAGAATGAGATTGATCATATCCATGATCATCTCATTAAATCCATAGAGGTTAGCACTGTCAGTATCTAAGAATGATCTTACTGCGAGGGTTCCAAAGTCCCTTAGGATGCATGTATAAAGACCCACAACGTCGAATGTCACAAAAGTGAGTTCATCCGACCATTGAAAACCCTCCAGTTTGACCAAAATGTCTTTACTGTCTCTGATAAACGACGGCAGGTTGGTTACATGTCTCTGAAGTCGGATATCCACAAATTCAGAGATCTTTTCAGTGGGGGACCCAACCCCTGAGATGATTGGACGTCCAGGGGGGAAGGGCCCTCCTTTGTGAACTTTTGGCAAAATATAAATACAGGGATAGGTAGGACACTGTACTCTGAGATACCCAAACTCCTCGTCTGTGAGTAGGCCTGACTCTTTCCACTCACTCAACTTGATGTTAATGTGTTGGGTGAGATCCTGGGTGGGGTTCATGTTAATTTTTCGATAACAAAGCTGATCATTTAGTTGCCGAACTATTTCCGACATGTAATCAGATAAATTCATAACCACAACATTACCGCCTTTATCGGCTTCCCTAATCACAATGTTCTTGTCTGATCTTAATCTATTAAGGGCCGATCTTTCCTTTGCGGTAATGTTGTGGTTGATCGAGTTAGAATACCTGTTGGTAGTCTCCATTTTGTAGAGATCATTGGTAACTTTCTCATAGAAAACATCTATGTTCGGATGATAGTTGTGAAACGGTACAAATTTTGACTTAGGTTTAAGATTGCTACCACTATGTGGTTCCTGTTCAATATCCAACTCTCTAAGGAGAGTCGACATTTCAAATTTGTCTTCCCCATCCAGATTTAACAGGAGTTGCACATTACGAATTTCTCCCATTGTTTGGTTGGTATAATCTATTCTGTCAGAAGGTTTAGTGCTGGCTGGGGCATGTAGCGAAAAATAATCCCTCAATTTCAGCAGCCTGACTAATTTGTATAAGTCGATATGTACATTTGTTAAATCCCCACTCTGGGTGGGACAGAAATTCAATCCTTTACTTAAGACAGACATTTCATCTTCATCAAGCACTTTATTAGACAAATTAATTATCTTTAAATCCATATCATCACCAGAGTTAGTACATGCAGAGATAGCAGCTGTTGTAGTTACATCAGTTATTTCATTTTTGCCCCAGTATTCCCCTTGTTCGTTGGTCCTCGTCCTGTTACTGTACCGGCCTTTGCCCCTCCTACCACCCCTGCGGGTTTTGGGTGTTCTCTTTTCTGCTGTAATCGGCTGCTTATTCTTAGTTTTGCCAGCTCCTTCTGAAAAGAAGAAGCTCCCTCCAGTAAAGGGGAATCCTGAACTGAATTTGAGGCTATACTATTTAAAGATGTTGAGGAGGCTCCACTTGTGGATAAGTCCTCATCCATCTCCTCCCTTTCCTCTCTAGGTCTTTTTTTTTATCTTCATTGGCTTGGACGTTATCAAACTTTTTTGCAAAAGTATACACGCGTCCATCTCTGTAGTCCCTGTCATCTCTGCGAACTTTTCTCATTTTTTTATCCTTGAGATAGAGCTGGTACTCATCCATTACTTTTTTTTAAATTGCATAGGTCTTACTAATCAAATCCTTCTGTTCCAGTGCATTAATTTCTTTTTCTAAACCTTCAATTTCTTCTTGCAGTTTTTCACCTTTGTCCCTAGCATGGCGGATTAAAATCTGCATCATAACTTGTGATGCATTCTCAAGGTTCTTTTCCCAATCACTGAGTAAATCATCACTCAGGTCTTCAAACGTAGGAAAATTAGGATTCTTAAACCCCTTGGTACTTTCTTGTTACTCAGATACTGCTGTAATGTGGCCCCGTCCCACCAACGGGACAGTTCCTGTTTCTTTAGCCTTTCTAATCTGATAAAGAGTGTTTTGAGGCTAGTCGATGGTGGCACAGTTTGTGCAGTAGGAATGTTGTTAGAGCTGACATTAAATAGATTCTGGGCCATCTCTTCTCTACCATCTTGAAATTTAGACATCGTAAGTGTATAACTTGTACAGTAACAATAGGGGAGGAGTGCTAGACAGTCAAATTAACAATATACACAGAAAAGAGCAAACGGCAAACCAAGGTCCAGCACTTCCAATCCGTGTAGCGTTATATTTTATGAAGTGGTGCAAACTCTTCACACACCCGCCGTCCAGGGGTGTTATATAGAGACCAAGGAAAGGAAAGTTGGAAGGTGCACTCAATTCGGAGTCAAGTAGGTAAAATAAGTCGCTTATTCTTCATAAAAGTCCTTTTATTCAAACAATTCGGTTCAAAGACTGGCACACAGCCAACGCGTTTCGTTCCCATTACACTGCCAGTGGGAACTTCGTCAGGGCTGCAATAATGTAAAATTACATAAAAGACGACATAAATATCACATAACAATTCACAACACAAATATGAATAAATACCACAAAAATATAACATAAATATACTACATATAGATGGCCCAACAAAAAAACACAGCACAAAGAACAATTTTGTATCTTATACCTGTAGAGTCGAATAGTATGTATAACTTCTATAACAGAGCATTTAAGACAAACATATGACAAGCGACAAATAAAGAATAATTCAAACCAATTTACAATCATATTTACATAAAAACAAAGACATAAAGAATTAATTCAAAAAAGTTGATAAGTGCTCATATGTAAGCAATGTGACCAATTCAAACAATATTAAGTAATATAATATACTCTAAATACCATGTGGGACAAAAACTCAAAACAACATGAAGTTTTCTAAAAGCAAATATTAAATTCCAACAAGCATATCACCAGCAATGGACAACAGGTAAGAAAGGAAAGGGAATAAGGGAACTCTTAAATTTGCCCAGGGTTCGCTAGGTTATTTCAAAGGGTTCTCACCTCAATGGAGATTTTAAATCCAAGGTTGGTATCAATTGCGAAGCAATAATAAGCCAGCTGTTTCCAAATGGACAAATCCCAAACAAGTTGTATATGTTGACCTAGTAATTCTCCATAATGTGGGAGGCCAATTGTCTAAAACCAGGAAACAAATATAAACCATAAGACACTAAAGATTGGTGAAGAGTGTTTTTTTCTAAAAAGAAGACATAGGGTCACTAATAAAAGGCCCATATTCTCACCTATTACGTCCTAGGTCCGCAATGGATACAATAAATTTTCAGTCTAGGAAGGTGTAGTCGGAATAAATAAGAATAACCCACTTATATTGAGTGAGAAAGAGGATCTAGAAAAAAGAGAAAAGAGAATATACACCAACCACGTTGAGCATATAAAGAAATATATCTGTGCTTATTGGCAAGCCTGATTTACTAACCACAATATCATAAATTCATTACATTCATTAAAGTGGGCACTCACAAGCATGACATGTCGAAATGTGTCAATAATAAACAGTAATTCTATACACTTAACTGTCAAGTTATTTAGAAAAGAGGCATAAGCAACAAGTGGCGTAAAATAACTGCAAGTATTTAAGGCTATCAAAGGCCCTAAGATAGTCATTCACAGTAATAATATTTCCTTGACTAACGCATTTGTTTCTAAAATTGACGGGCATGCAGGTGGTACATCTAAATTGAATAGAGAATCCAATGGCCTATCTATAATGGTTTTAAGAAAGGAGCATAGTGAGCAGGAGGCATAATAAGACATAGCGTGTGCTTCAAAAAATGCAAGGCTATCATTAACCTAGCTCTAAGCTTAATACCGAGAAATATAGTAATTGAGTAATTGAGTTTTTGTTGGGCCATCTATATGTAGTATATTTATGTTATATTTTTGTGGTATTTATTCATATTTGTGTTGTGAATTGTTATGTGATATTTATGTCGTCTTTTATGTAATTTTACATTATTGCAGCCCTGACGAAGTTCCCACTGGCAGTGTAATGGGAACGAAACGCGTTGGCTGTGTGCCAGTCTTTGAACCGAATTGTTGAATAAAAGGACTTTTATGAAGAATAAGCGACTTATTTTACCTAATTGACTCCGAATTGAGTGCACCTTAAATTAATTATTTATTTAATTTTCCCTCAGCATGGTCCCTCAAAATCCCCCCTTACACAGCTCCCCCGACCCCCCCCCCCACGATGTTGCCTGCACGGAACACGGCTGAGTGATAGCAGAATGGGCAGACAGGCGCCTGTGTTCTTTATGTCTGTCTACCACAGTATATGAGAGTGAAGCACCACTAGACCCAAAAATCTGTATTATGTATCCTTTTATGAGTGAAAAGTATGAACACATACAACAACGTTGCTAATATCTTGTTATTTGTGTACTGCTTAGTGCGACAGTTTTGTTTCAACGCCCTAAAGGTGAGTTCTTAGGTTTATTGAAATCAATGGTTACCATTTTATTGATTTCAGTATAATGGTAACGTTGGTCCGTCTGGAATCTAACCTACGAACTGAAAGATTTCTGGAGGAGATTTGTTAACTAAAGACACCATTAAGTAAAGTTACGTCAATGATGCGAAGAGATTTGACAGTGAAGAGATGGCACTTGCTGTGATGTCACTTCCTGTAATTTCAGATCACATGCAAATTAGAGGGACGTTGCACTTTCCACATTTCCGGCTCGACCGCTGCCACTCACCGTGTCATGCTGTACCTGGGGCCTTGTCGATAGCGGATGAGCGTTGCTCCACTGCCTGGCGCAGAGCCAGCAAACGAAAAATAAAACAATGTTCTAGCACCGTTTTATTTTTCGTTTGCGGCTCTGAGCCAGGTTGAGCATGGAGCAGCAGGGCATGGGAGGGGGGAGGAGGAGTGCATGTGCACTCTGTAAGTGCTCATGTGTGTTTGGCTGGCAGTGTCAGGCCGATCAAAACACTCATGCGCACTTACGTTTTCTCCAGCCCAGCTGCATTGAGCGAAACCCCACAGACTCCCATGCCTGAGCAGAGCGTCTTTTATGCCCACTCAGATAAATCCCTGCACTGCTCTGCAGCACAGGGATTAGCTGGGAGTCTGTCCCAAAGGCTGCTGGGACCCTGGAAGATGCCAGCAGGAAAGACGTGATGCGGGAGGCAACCTGCGGCGTTAGGTACGTTTTTTTCATTATTATTAACCCGTGTCTCCCCCACACTGACCACCCACGTCCCCTACACCCACCCACCACCCTTTGTTAGATTTGGCCGCCACTGTCTCCCATTTAAAAAAAGCTGTGCACACTTTCTATTATGAGTGTGTTTCCTAGTTACTTTGGAAAGTAAAAGCTGTCAGGGTTCTGCAGGACGGGAACTAGTGAACAAATAACTTTAAGTAGTCTGGATTCTTGTGTGGAAACATCTTATAGTAGAGGCCTGTTGTGTTCTGCAAAATAGACATGAGATGAAGCTGCTAGATTGATTAGGATACAACTTACAGACTCACAAATGTGTGACAGGTTTAACTAAGCAGTCAACCCCAGCAACTGTTCCTGGAGGAGAATCGCCCCCCCAGAGCCAGCAGGTGAAAAATAAAACGATGCTCTGTCATCATTTTATTTTTGTTTTGCCGGCTCTGAGCCAGCGTGTGCAGTAAGGGGCAGGCCGAGGCATGGCAGGAAGGGAGGAGGAGTGCCATGTGCACTTCTAAGTGCTCATATGTGTTTGGCCGGCCTGAGATAGCCCGATAAACACACGTGCACACTTAGGTTTCTCCAACGTGGCTGCATTGAACAGCTGGGTTGGAGAAACCCCACAGACTCCCTGACCTGAGTGGAGCATCTTTTCAGCCCGCTCAGGCCAATTCCCGTGCTGCTCTCATAGCATGAGAGCTGTGCGGAGATTGCAGAGGGAGTCTGTCCCAAGGACTGCTGGAACCAGGAAAAGCACAGGAGATGCGACGCGGGAGGCCACCAGCAGCTTAAGGTAAATTCTTTTATCTTTATATTGTTATTAACAGCCCTGTGATCCCCCTCCTGCGTTGCCTCCACCCGCCTCACCACCCTTTTATGTTGCAGCCGCCACTGGTCAACCTGGGTTTCCCATAATGGGTGCTTCCGTGTGTTCATGCATAATCAGAAAGGGATGCTTAGAAAGCTTGAGACTGTTGGATTGTAGAGCTGTCAGAGCCGCCATCTTAGGAGTTAGCATTTGGAAACACCTTTAAGAGGAATGTTAGATAGTGTTTCATTCCTGGCCAGTGAACCTAAGAGATTTATCGTTGTGTAATGCTGCTCATCTTTTCTTTCACTTGCTAGGGTATTAAAGTCACTTTCAGTGTCCTGTTAGCAAAGTGAAGCCGCTCCCTTCTCATTTGAGAAAGAAGAAGTATTACCCTTTGAGAAAACCAGTAGGTCCATTGATTTTTCTAATGTAATCTATAAAGAATAACATACAAATACATTGATTACATTGATTTGATTTGAATAGAGTATGCAATTGCTAACTCATAAGAAGATGCACCCCTGATGATGTAACAATTCAATATGCCAGGATCAGCACCAGTGGAGACCAGATAGCCAACACTGTATAGCAAAAAACATTGAATTGTAATATTGGTAGTTTACCACCCTCATTACCAGCTACACTCCCACTACCAAGCTAAAAAATAAGCCTTATTCTGATTATTTTCACTTTCCTTTTGAAACTCAATAATGATATTTTGCCTCCTTAAAGTGCCATGACCATCTCTTCTCTCCCTTCATGGGTGTTCAGGCTATAGCCATGTGCACATGGAGTCCTGGGTAGAAAATTGATGAGTTAAACGACTAACAAATGTGTGGGATTTAGTGTGCCTTATTACTTATACTTTCTGCACAATGTATAAGAACCTTGTGTTGCCAAATTTCCCAAACCAGTGCGACATGAACACTCCCACATTAGTACCTAAAATGGACGATGAATGGCAGTGTGTGTTTATAAAACCTGTAAAATGCTCTTTGTGGCTTCTTTGACTTTGATCAGAGAAACCTGTATCGAAATTGTAGCATGATGGAGATGTGGGAAGGGGGAATGCAATAAGACATCACAAAAGATAGAAGGTAGGAAAGAAGGGAGGGAGGGGGGGATGAATGGAGAGACTGGGGAGAAGGATGGATTGATGTAGAAGGCAGGAAGGGTGAAAAGGGGAAAGAAGGATTGGTGGAGGTAAGGATAGATGAATGAAGAGTATGAATGATGATGATAGAAGGACGAAAGGACAGAGAAAATGATGGATGGATGAATGGATGGATGTACACATTATTGAGGACTGAAGCGTAAAAGGCCCCATTTAGCCACATTCCTTCCAGAATTACCTCTTGGAAGCAACTCATCTCACTCGCTCACTCAGTGCCATTTGGGATATGGTTCAAAGTAGGTGCATTTTATTTTCATGGCTACTCCCTTATTTCTAACTTATGAAGGAGGTTGGCATGTTTCTCTCCATTAACGTGGTTCCTCAGATTCATCAAGGCTAGTACATTTGCTTGAACTCTTGTTTCTGAGCTTAATGGTTTAGGTGTCTGAGAGTGTTATCTTGCACTTTAAGCAGTATCTCTTTTATTTCAATTGTCCTCAGACTACTGTGGACATAAGCATACATTTTAAGGTACTTTTTATCTGGATTGCAAAACCTGGTGCGTATCCATTAGTGTGAAATATGTGCTTCATGTCTCAGTGCAATTGCACTAGCAGTTGTGTTCACAAACATGCTGTTCGTGTGACCTGTGTCCATGTCAAGTTATGCCTAGAAGGAGTCAGTGCCAATGTGAACCAAAGCATTGGTTAGGGAACAGCTGATACATGAGCAACATCACTTCGGAATCTATTGCCCTTACCTATACCTGTTCAGTTGCCACAGGTTTTTGGTGCCTATACTTGTATATGTTCTGTGAAGGATCCCTATTTAGACCCACCCTTCTACTGAAATGTATCCACCAGCCTTTTTATCAGATGGATGACATGGTACTGGATGGGATTAATAAAAAGAGTCTAAGAACCAGTACAGAACCTATACTAACTCCAGTCTGACAGATTGGTTTCGAGTTATTTGGAATTAAAGTAACCATCTATTTTTAAGTTAATGAACGGAGAAGTTGTACACCAACCATGAAATGATTTCCTGGAACTCAAAAGGTGTGTGGCGCGTCATGCTTAGAGTATTGAGAAAAGTTTGTAACTTTATTACTGGTTCGGGTGAGATAAGAATTTACACAAGGGAGAGAAAGGCCAAGTCACTTGCTGCTGGACTCTGCTGTATTTCTGTGTGATGGTCCATTACCCACCTTTTCCCTGCCACTTCGGATTGTGAAAAGGATGACCCTTGTTTGCTCTGGTTGCTCTTGTGGAAAGTAACCCAGTGGTGTGTGATGGAGATAAGCTGAGCGATGCTCGTTATAGCCTCTCAACTCAAGCAAGTATGATGATATGTCCAATTCTTTGTGAGAGACAAAGAATACACTCTTCTTCACAAGTGCTGGTGGTTCTGTAAAGTCTTTTACATCGGAGGCATTTTAGGGCAGGTAAAAGGTAAGCAATTGCATCAGGACCTTAACCTTCCAAGGGGCACCCTGATAAGTGATTGATGCCATGAAAAGTCCAGCCATAATAACAGTGTCTATAAAAAAACAGATTTAATTCAACAGCTGGCCATGCAGAACAGAATCTGCCTGGTATGCCTCACCTTAACCCTCACATTATCAGGGATTTGATAGCAATTAAATAAAAAGAAATCCCTTTGTCATGTCTCTCTCCTTTCTTCAGATCACCTCTCTTCTACCTCACCCCTCTCGATCTACCTTTATTTTTGCACCTATTTGTACCTCTCTATGAGTCTACACTCTCTCTCTCTGTTTCAGCTCTTCATCTCACCTTTCTCTTGATATGTTTCTAACTATTCCTCATCTCTCTACCTCTCCCATGACTTCACCTCTCTCTTCTCTTGCACTCTCTATGCCTACCTCTATACCTCGTTGCTCTGCCCTTTCTATCTACATTAAGTCTCTCTCTACCTCTCCTCTTTCTCCGTAGCCCACTGCTCTTGCTCTGTTTTTAGCTCATCTTTCTGTGTGTCTTCTCTATCTGCATTGCCTCTCTCTGAACCTCATCTCTCTTTTTATCTGACCTCTCTAACTCACTCACTCTCACTTCATCTCATTATGCCTTAAGGTTCTACCTTTCTCTCTCCCTCTCCCTACCTCACCATTCTCTACTTCACATCTCTCTATTCTATTTCTCATCCTATGACACACCTCTCTCATTACCTCATCTCTCTACCCCACTGCTCTACATTTCTCCCTACCTATACTCTCAATTTAACTCACCCTTAGTTTCCTATCTCACCTTTCTTACTACCTCTATTTCTCCACTTCTTTTTCTCTATTTTGAACTACTCTTTTTATATATTGCGCATCATATATTTCTGCACCCTTCTTCATTTCAACTCACCCCATCTACCTTACATATCGCTTTCGATCCCTCTTAACACAACTATCTACTTTACCCTCTACCGCACTCTACCTTAGTATCAGACTCATCCTTCTTCCTCTACTTCACCTAAGTCTTTACACTACATCGCTATTCACTCTAGACTACCTTTCTGTTTCTACCTTTCACTCCTCCCTCTCTCCACATTTCTCTCAGCCTCACTACTCTTTTCCAGCCATGTCTTCCCATGTCCTTCAGTGAATGGAATGGTCTAATTGCCTTATAGCTTTTCTTCCTGGGCTGTACCAGTTGGGCCTCATTCGCAGCTCAGGCCTAGATCCCAGGTCCTGAGGCTTTAACAACCAGTATAGCCCCTGGCTGCAAGCTGAAAGGCTTAATTATAACATTGGTATATTGAGAGCTCTGTTGAAGACAATGGAGAGGCTCCGGATCTATAATTGCTGGTATAAGTCTTCTGCTAAAACATTTCAATGTTTGTATTTCTGTTTCTTCCTTTTTAATTTAGATCATTCTACCCTTAGTGGGTGGAATGTTTTACTAGACTTATAGCCCTTCTGCCTTGGGCTGTACCTGTTGTTAAGGGTCCTCACTCTCATTATAGACCCTCGCCTGCGGCTTGGGCCTATAACTCGGGATCAGGGCTTTTAACAAGGCCACATAAAAATATTAGAATGTTGAGAATTCCATGATAGGCAATGGAGTAGGTCAGGGCCAATAAAGGCTTATGTAGGCCTTCTTCTCCAAGATTCCAACCTTTGTTTTGCTGTTTCTCCTTGCAAATTTAGGAAATTCTGGGACTCATCTACAAGAAAATTATACAGCTCTGCAAGCCATTTAGCTGTGCCATGCTGCACCATTTTCAAAGCACAGGGATGTGTATTATTAACAACAATACAATGCATCCCTGTGCTTTCCCCTGCACTGGCACAGTATTGGCTGCCATGCACCAGCCCAGGCACCCTTGCAAAATGACGCAAGGGTGCCTGTGATGTGGGGATGATAGTTTTTGTGCAGGAAGAAACACCTTCCTGCACAAAAACTATAATTGATGACATTTCCTCTTTCTATCAGCATGCATAAAAATAATGAAAAACGAGGAGAAATGAAAGTATTTCTCCTTGTTGCACCACTCCTACGCCTCCACTAGGGAGGCAAAGGATTCTGACGCATTCCCAGCTTTACAAAATGTTGTAAATCTGGAAATGTGTCAGGTTCCATCGATGTTGCATGGGATCACCCACAGCAACACCCATGGAACGCCCCTTTCACGCAGAGTAATGCCTGAAAGGGGCCCATATTTACAAGGCCATGAAAAGTCATGCAGGGTGACTTTACGTGGCCTTGTAAATATGGGCAAGCCCATTGCGCTGCTGATGCTTCAACAAATGTGACACACTGGCAGCGAAAGGGGCACTATCCTCAGTGGGTACAATGTTCTAATAACCTTAAAGACCTTCTGCCTAGGCTATACCAGTTGTTAAAGGGCCCCTACCTCGATTCCAGCCAATAAACTATGGTTCAGGGCCTTTAACAACTAGCATATCCCTGGGCAGCAGGCTTTAAGGCTATAATGTATCCCTATTCCTCCCAGTGCCGTTACCAACACCTGGTACTGAAGTTGGCAAAATCTCCAAGTACATCCAGCCTTTTCCTCTGCAACTCTAGTATCCCATAGTGCACCCTGGCACTTGAAATCCAGTTTGAAGTCTCTCTAAGGGCAGACTTTAGGAAATTCCAGTGCAGCCACCACCATCTCCCAACTAAGCCAAAGGGACACCTTTTAGTCATCTTCTGCTAGCCTGCTTGTTATGAGCCCTCTCCCAGGACATCACCCATCCTTCCTGAAGCCCATTCTCACATACATGGTGCTTTGCTGTGATTTTGACTAGAAGTGTATCTGAATGTGCAGGATCCTAAAGGAGTTTGACAAAGGACAAAATTAAAACTGAAGGGGCAGAATTACAAGCCCCCTGCGCCAACAGTATGTCACTTTTGTGACGTACTGGAGGCACATTTCACTTCTCCATATTTACAAGGAGAGGAAAAGCAACCCTGCGTGACTTTTCCTCTCCTCATAAATATGGCCCCTTCACACACAGCACTTTGCGTGGAAGGGGCGGTCCATGGGTGTTGCTGTGGGTGATCCCATGCAACACCCATGGAACGAGACACATTTCCAGATTTATGAGGAATCGTAAATCTGGAAATGCGTGTCAATTCTCCGCCTCCCCAGGGGAGGCGTAGCGAGGCACAACGAGAATAAATATTTTCATTTCTCCTTGCTTTTTCCTCTTTAAAAGCGTGCTGCATTCTACAGCATGCATTGAAAGAGGAAAATGCCTGTAGTGATTGTTTTTGTGTAGGAAGGTGCCCCTTCCTGCAAAAAAATAATCTCCCCATGACGCAGGCATCCTTGAACCATGGTGCAAGGATGCCTGCGCCGGCGTATGGCTGCAGTTTGTGCACCAGCGCAGGGGAGAGTACAGGAATGCGACATATTATTGTAAATATATTGCATTCCTGTGCTTTGAAAGTGCCGCAGCGTGGCACAGCCAAAGGGCTTGCGTTGCCATGCTGCGGCACTTCCTTGTAGATTTGCCCCAAAGTGTGAGCTGCCTGACCTTTATGACTGGTTTTATTACTTATTTTATTTTTTATATATTGATATTTCAGATGATTTTTTGGATCAATCGTGCATGTCACATGTAGGGAGGTCGATTATTATGTGGTGATGCTGGTTAGGCTTTACCATGCAATACTCTCACAACACCCCAAACATGGTCCTTGAATTCATATATCCTTCCTCAGTCCTGGTAGAGTCACAAAGTGCAGTTAGGTTTTACTAGAGAAATATGTGTTAAGCATTTTAGAGTACCAGCATGGACAATACGTAATTTACATGATGGAAAAGAAACCCCAATAAGAAAAATACGCAGATTTCTGTCCTATGTTAGGCACCAAAACAAATGAGATCAGATACATATCACCGGAGTTAGGGATTTTAGAAGAAAATACAAATCACAGCAATTCAATACTGCAGAACTTTTTCATTGCAATCAATAGGAAAAAGTGGTAGTGACAATTGGGTAATTGTAGGTCAAGTTGCGTGAAACCCAATGAGGGTAAATGTGATGCAGGTCCCAGGATCAATTTTACCTGGCTTGAAAAGCCCGGGTGCAGAGTAGTCCTGGCTGTCCTGGGTGCTGAAGCGGGAGGCGCTGGAAAGCTGGTTTTACCACTTGCACTGTGCTGGTGGGGAACAGGGTGCAAAATGTCGACAACAAGGCCACTGCTGATGTCAGATGGAGGTTTGAGTAGTTCACTTGAGGTGCAGTGCCGAGTAAATGGAGTGGTTGCCGGACTGACAACCAACAAGCCTTGCCAGTGGTAAGCACAGGAGAAAGTTGATTCGACCTGTGTAGGTCCTGGGAAACTCAATAGCCACCTGAAACTTCATGGAGTTCAGGATTGTATTTCTCTCAATGAACTGGACCCTCTTCTTCTGGGCAATTCATTTGAGGGCCCGATTGCCTGCCATTCTTTGGTTCCAGTATGTCGTTTTCACAGGGTTCTAATGCCACTAGTCCAGGAGAGTTTGATGTTACGTCTGGCTCTCACAGGGGTCCCTGTGTCTCAGGGAATCAAGCTTCAGCCTAGGATGAATTGTGGTCATGCAGTTCCAGGAGTGTTGCCACAGCTGCAGAGTATCCCTCTTTTAGGTGTGCAAGTCCTGCTGTCGCAAACTCTGGTCTCTTCTTTGTCCTCTTCGATGCAAGTTGATTCAGAACTGAGATTCTGGTGCCAGGGGTAACCTTTAAATCCTGAATTTTGGGGCGTTAGGGTGTGAGGATGCAAGTGGCCAATGAAGTGCTAGCCCCAGCGGCTAATCCGTCCCTGAGGTGATCACATCCCAGGGTGTAGGTTACCTTTTCTACCCAGAGCCCACTATTTTACCACTTTTAAAAATGACAGAAGTCTTCTTTAGCTGTACAGACCAGGTAGCCCACCCTAGGGTTGTGGCTAGCCTTCTGGGGGTGTACATCTCCGGAATACCTAATTTTCCCCTACTGCTTAGGTGCAAATGTACCTGGGAGAAGGAGTGGGGCTGTTTCCTCCTCTGGGAGCAGCCTGTTTGTATATTGCAGGCGGAATAGTTGTTGAAGCTCACAGCCTTGATATGCCAATTCTCTAGCCAACCTTTTAGGGAGGGAGGTATGACCGCCTTCCCGCCCAGGCCATTGTTTCTGACTGCTGGGAGAGTTCACACCACAGGGGGTCAGTTTCCTGTTTTAGTGGAAGCAAGCACAGGATGGCAGCCAGAGCAGAGGAAAGGCTGGGGCATCCATGTGGGGCAATCTCTAAGGAAGCCAACTGGGTGCATGCCACAACATCCTCACCACAAGATTTGTGTCAGGGGTGATGAGGCACATTGTTTGATGCCAAACATGACATATTTAGGTGTTACCATATTGGAACTTCCAACTTCGGGTTTGCTTGGGTGCTAGCTCATGTTATCCTAAGGACCATATATCACGTATAGTGTCCATTAATGATGAAGACCTCTATAGGGGCATATAAGCTTGTATTTGCATGTCCACACCTTTAATATGGTTCACCCTGCCTCCTGGGCTCAGGAGGCCTTCATTGGGGTGACCAGCATATATTTAAGATAGTGCATTGACATTGCCACACATGGTGTTGGCAAAGTCGAGTTTAAGCAGTTTGCACTGCTCCTGCAGTCTGCAATGGCAGACCTGCTGTCAGTAGTTTCAATAGGTCATTCAGGGTGGCATAAACAGTGCTTTAGGCCCTGGTGACCCCTTTAACACCCATGTCCTCAGTACCACTGATACCATATACTAGGGACTTATAAGGGGGTCAAAGTCCTTTGCCAATTTGGGTTACCAATTCACACATATCAGTTTTAGGGCAAGAAGGCTGGCACTGGGGCCTGGTTAGCAGACTCCAGTGCACTGTCAGAGTAGGAGACCAGCATCTAGTAGTCCAAATGGGGGCAAAAACGTGGGTGGGCACCTGCAAAAAGACATTGGGCAGATTTACAATAACTGGCGCATCCCTGCATATCAGGAGGGATGTGCCAGTTATTCGGCGTCACGGCTACGCCACCATGGATGCGCCGCATTTACAATGTGGCGCACCATGGGGCAAAAATTGAGAGATGCGTGACGCATCTGCTGCCGTAAAGGCGGCGCATTGCTGGAGTTGCGTCGCAAGCGCGACGCAGCTCCAGCAAGGCTCGGGGGTGCCCTATCTTTAAAATGCTGCGTCAATCCTTACGCCTGCTTCAAGCAGGCGCATGGTTTTGACGCAGCATGGCCTTAAAAGTGGCTGAGTGAAATCTTGTAGATTTCACTTAGCCACTTTTAGGAGGCGTTCCTGCGCCGGAACGCCTACATGTGGCGCAGGGCTTTACAACGTGACACATCTCCTAGATGCGTCACGTTGTAAGTACCCCACACCATGGCGCTGGCTTTGAGCCGCCGCTGCATCACAAAAGTGACGCAACGGCGGCATAAAAGAGGTGAAAGGGGCTCGTAAATCTGCCCCCTTGTTTCTTCCATCATATCAGCATGTTTATGTAATAGTACGGACCTCAACACCCTGTCCATTCTGGTTGCCACGTATTGCAGAGGGAAGAGGAGCAGGAATAGGTTTAAAAAGGGGTTTTACAGCAAAAAGGTTAAAGGGAGTACTGTCCAGGAAACAAGAGTTCACTCTATATTGCATATATGTACTACTTTTTTTTTTAATGTGTTCATTTGTATATTTGTTTATTCATTCATTGCTTTTTGGTTTTTTATATATTAGCATTTTTGCAAGGCCAAATTTACACATGACTAGTACAACAATGATTAAACACCCTCTCTGCACTGTGTCTTGTAGACGATACACTACAAAACAACAGTTATTCTCCCGGTTTATTCCACTGCCTCATCGAACCATCCTTCCTTCTTCTTTGTGTTTTCCTGTGTTCAAGCTGGTGCATTACAATTGTTTCTTCTGTTGTCTGATCGCCCTCCTCCTTAGCTCCAGTAAAGGTAAGTGAGTTTAAGGAGTGAGTAATGGGCGAATCCATGCCTGCGTGTGGAGCCTTGTAGTCTAAAGTGCATCATTATTCTGCATGGGATAAATAGCGTTTCTGGTCTGACATGCTTAAAGCTAATGAGCCAATGTTGAGCATCTGAGAATTCAGATAACAAGACAGGCTTTCCTTCATTGACTTTCAGTGATATATTAATTAAAGCAATCTAAGATTCTGTTTGGAGCTCGAGATTTGTGCTTGTCTGGCTCTAGAGTTTACATACGTGTTGTACGTTAGTTTGCCTCATTTGTTTGTGACATATAAATGCATTTGCTTTGAAACATTTGAATTCAGTTGGCAGGCAAGTGCACATGCGTGCTAACTCGAGAAATGCGGGTTAGCTTCTCTCAGACTCAGTACCTGCGTATATACTTTTTAAATGAGGCCCAAAGTAGGTTTTGTGGCCAAATCCCTTCAAAAATCGTCCTAATGTTGTCCATCGGATGATTACGAGTGCATCATTTTTTTATTTATTGAAAAAAAGACTCCAAAAGCCCGTTATTTTTTTCTGTGGAGACCTGGAAAAGCGTATTTTTTCTGTTACGTTTGTATAGCTTAATTACAAAAAAAGTTGTCAGGGACTAAATGTTAACAGTGTCCGAGTCATAAAAACTGAAAATACTGTGAAATTCATGATTTAAAGTGTTACCTTCGCCTCCTGTCCCAACCCCACTGTACCAAACCAGCCTAAACTCCCACCAATGTTATCACTTATGAAAGAGTGAAATGAAATATGATTGAGAGAATCATTAGTTACGTTTGCAAATGTTTAAAATGATGTATGATCGAGTAGTTTACTCCTTGGGATGAATTTAGAGCATTGGCAAATGGTGGCTGTATGAGTGCATGATGGGCGGTGTATTGGCATATGATACTAGGTGTGTGAGTGTTTGGCAGATGGATATGAGTGGGTACTATGTTTGGTGTTTGGATGTATGAGCAAAAGTGTGTTAGCAATGGCATATGATGGTCCCTGTATGGTACTATGATGGTGGTTGTGTGTGCTTTTGATGGTGGGTATATGCACGTATATTTGTGAGTGTGGGCATATGAACATGACTAATGTGTTATAGGGTGTGTGGATGTACACATTTGATTGTGAAGATATAATAGCGGTTTTGTTGCCCTATATGATGTTGGTTGAAAGGACACATGATGGTCACGTTTTTGTTGTATGATGTTGGGTGGATACACATATGAAGGTGGTTGAATTTGCATATTATGGTGTGCTTGTTGAAATATGATTATTGTGTGATTATATATAAGATTGTGGGGTTGTTGCTATATGATGTAGTAACTCATGTTTTTCGTTGTATACATTTTTGTTTGAAAATGTGTGTGACATGTTGAAAGTGAAATACCTCACACAGCAGGTAGGAACAAGACAGGTTTATTCACATATACAACTCCCACGACATGTCATGTCCAGCCAGCCCACATCCATACAGCAACTGACTCACGGGTGGAGAAGTGTGGCTCAATGGTTAGAGCTGCAGAACCTAATGCAGAGGTCTGACCCAGACCAGGGTTTAATTCCCGCCTCGGCGGGTCTTGGGCTCAATTTCCCCGGACCCGATAATTCTTGCCTCGGTGCCTATTCTAATCATGGGTGCAACTCTGGGCAATAGCTTGCTTAATCTCCACAATGGCCCCAACAGCACTAGGATTCCTGGCTTCACCCAGGAGTGGGCACTTCCCAGGGAATGGCCAGGAAGGGTTCCACAGCGGTATGTGCACAGCGCCTGAGAGACCCTTTCTGGGGTGTGCGGAGCGCTATATAAATGCACTACATTTATATTTACCGTTCTCCACATGCACAAGTGCTCAGTATCGAAACACAACACATTACATCATAATCCAATGTACATCACTCATTGCAAAGAGTGTATGCTGGGGTGGGAGTTATGATTAACTTAGAATGGTGGGTTAGGGACCTTAGGTGAAGGTAGCAAATTTGTTTTAGAATCTCATGACTTTTTACTTGTATATGGAGAGGACATTGTTACCATATTAGTTAACCTTAACTACCACTCATATTTAGATACTTTAGGGTAATTCCTTTATTTTTTGTCTTTTTTGATGTGGTTTGTAGGGTTGTATGGTGGTCTGGTGTTTAGGCATATGATCTTAGATGTGAAGCTTTGAATGCATTGGTGTGTGATGCTGGCTGTTTGGTCATATGATTGTGAGTGAGTGGGCATATTTTGTTGATGTATTGATAGAGTGGGTGTGGTTGACTTAGTGTATGATATTGGTTATGCTGGCTTATACTGGTGGTTGTATTGGTATATCATAGTTGGCTTTTTGGTGTCCATTTTGGCATATGATGCTGGGTATGCCCACCCCTGCCGTTATTCTGTATGTCCCCTGCCTTCTTTCTCTGCATCTGTTTGTGCCCCCACTCTCTACACGCCATGTTTGCCCATACTCTGCAGCTGTGTCCTCCCAGTACTGCCCTACTGGCCTCTGTGTACCTTTGTGTACCTACAGACCCTCGGTATACCACTCAACCCCCATGCAGTCCCTCTGTGTCCTCCAACCTCCCCATCACCCATCTTTGGGCTACTACTCCCTGCAGCCCATATGAGTGTCCTTGCCCCACTTCAGTCCTTGTGAGCGGCTCAGCCTAAACACTGCTCGCCCTCTGTATGTATCAGACTCTGCCTGACCCCTGAAGCCCCTCTCTGCTGCCCCTCATTTATTCTGTGTACCTCAACTGCACTCTATGTGCCTCAGCCCCCTGTATTGCATGTCTGCTGCTGCAACCCTAATATTCTGCTGGGCTCTGCAGACCCACAATGGGACCCTTTGCCACCCAGACCCCCGCTGTGCAACCCCTACCTCCTCCACATTCGCTCTGCTCCCTTGTCCCATCCCGGCAGTAGCTGAACCCTGCCCTGAAGCACCTTTGCTATCCCGTCCCTTTAGTGTGTTCCCTCCACCTACTCAGCAACACTTTTGCTTGCTATTAATCCCCTCCATCGCCTCTGTTTGCTTCCCAACCTCAACCTTATATGCATTTTGTGGGACTCCTGCCCCCTGCATTCCCTAGGAGTGCTCCTATCAACTGTGATTTCCTGTGGCAGTCTGAACCACCACAGGTGATCCTCTGTCTGCCCCTTCTGTGTGCTATCTTACCTCCGCTGCAGACGCTCTGGGGCATATTTACTAGGAAACTGTCGAGCGTGGCGCTAAACCAAGAAGGCTAACGCTGCGCTTCGACAGTTTCCAAAGGCAGGGATGCACCGTATTCACAAGAATACGGTGCACCCCTGCCTTACCCTTAGGGCTGGTGCTAAATGTAGCTGCCTAGCCCCAATGCAGACACTCTTGCACCATTGTGCAGGGGTGCCTGCATTGCAGGGTAAGATTGTTTATGTGCAGGAAGAGACAGCAATGGCGTTTTGTAACTTCTATGTGTGCTGCAGAATGAGGCACATATTGAAGTTGCAACTTGTCATTTTTTAAATTAATTGTTTATGTACAGAAAGGAACACCTTCTGACACATAAACAATCAATGGCGTTTTGCTGTTTCTATGTGTGCTGCACAATGCAGCGCACATAGAAACAGCAAAAATGGGGAGAAATAAAGCATTTCTCCTCATTTCGCCATGTCAAGACCAGATTTTCCTTGGACGGATTCGGTCAGAAAGGAATCCGACCAGCCGGTTACAATCCGGACTGAAGGGCTCTGACCGACGGTTGGAGCCGTTTCAGCTCGTATCATAATCGGACTCTAAGTGTATCGTGAAAGGGGGCCTTATTCTCAAGGCGGTGTTAAGCCATTTAGGCTTAATGCCACCTTGTGAATAAAGCGAATCCCATATCACCACAGGAACGTCAGAAAAAGTGATCTTCCTGTGTCCATAGGGGCTTGTAAATATGCCCCTCTGTGTTCCACCAGGTGTTATCCCTATGGTTGCTGTATATTCCCTTCATCGCATTGAAGAGCCAGCATACTCCTCCTCCCATCTTTGTGCCTCTGGTCTCCTGCAGACCCTGTGTGACCCTGAACTCCTGCAGCACTAATTGTGCTCACCTGCCACTACTGCCCTCCGTGTGACCATACACTTGTAGCCAGTGCATGCTATGCAGCCCTTACCTCTGCAGCCTATTAGTGTGACTATCCAACTCTTGCCTCTTATACCGCACTCCCTGGAGTGAAAGTTATATTAAACCCCCTCTCCCCAAGTAGCTTTTAAAACAAATCTCTCTCTAAGCTTGTAAATTTGGAGATAGATTTTCTTTAAGAATTGAACCCCAAGTTCTTGGGGTATTTCTTCAACACCCTTAAATACACAGTTTCAAATGAAAAAATACTTGTCTCCATATATGTGCAGACATCGGGGGGAATTGTTTAAAAAAAAAGCTGATGTTGGTGTAGTTAGTATAATCCACCTCCCTGAGTAGGGGGGCAATAGAGCTTGAACCCTTTTGCCTTGCCCAAGGGCAGTATTTTGTTTTACGAGTTCTACCACTTCCTTTTAAAAAAGTGTGGGAGCATTTCACCCCTCCACCTTGCCCAAGGGTGAGGGGAAAATTTGCTCCTTCCCCCCTCATCTTCTCAGTGGGTGAAGTGACACTTGACAAAAAATAGAAGATGGGGGTGCCAGCTGGGAACCCTCTGTTGCACCATGTTCACAATTGTGAGCAGAGCTTAGCTATGGGTGGACTCACTCCTTCATTATCCATAGCAGTGTGCGGTCAGGTAGGTGTAGGTTGGCTCTCACTTAATCCTATAGATTATTCTGAATTAGGAACTGGACACAAGAGTGGGTACGAGTGGACTGACTCCCATGTGATCCCATGGGCAGCAAGTCTCAGTGAAGCAAGTGAGGTAACAGGTCATCTGCTCCTTTGTTTGAATTTTTCTGATAACCTACTCTCCTCATGGAAGGCAATGGGGGAATTCTTCCTCGACTTCCTTAGACAAAGTGAGGGGCATTCAAAGAGGAGCGGTGGCAGGTATTCACTGCCTCAACTTTTTTTATTGCCCCAGTGCACTAGGGTAACACAAGACGGATGAGGGTGCTCGTCAGCAGTGTGAAGTGGAGGTAGCACTCACCTCAGTAGTAAGTTACACATCCACTTGCCACAATGGGAGAAGTCTTTCCTCCCTTACCCCTGGGACGGGCCAGAGAGTGAGTAAATTAATTTTCCCACCCTTAGTCCTAGTGATAGAGAGTGTGATTAGCTTCCCTTGTTCCGGCCCGACTAGGCCATGGGGGTCAAAGGTAAAGGCCTACATTTATTTATCTCTTCCTGTCCTGGGATAGATAGTCGTAAGTGGTTTCTTACCTCTGACCTATAAATAATGCAGCATCAAGTCTCCTAGTCTATACTGCTTTTGTTTTTTCCATTCCTCATATTGTTTTCCAATATTTTCCTCCCAAAGTATGCAAACATTGGGAGGTAAGCACATAGCATTGTGCTTCACATTGGGGTCCAGTAAGTCCACACATGCCCTTTTGGGTGTTCATGGAATTTATCTAGTATAGTGATAGTTTGACATGGATGCTGGACAGTTATATTTTCATTTTCACAAAACCAGTCCTGAAAGACAGTCTAAGTCACTTAAGCATGCCTTCCTCTTTCTATTACACCTTCCACAGCCCCTGAGGTTTGGGGAAGGAACCCCAGGATAGCCATCTCAATTTTGAGTGCCCCCATAGCTTCTGTTAGCCATGACCAGCCCAGAGAGCAATGATGGAAGGACAAACAGTTTCTGCTGTGCAATTGCTCATTAAATCTGCTGTTTTTGTGTGTAGGCAACTGCTGCTTTCTTTCCTTGTGGTCCATAACCTGCACTGAGGTTGCTAAGGCCAAGGCCTCCCCACCCCAAAAAAAGATTATGGAGGCTAAACAACAAAGTCCACGACCTAGGTTGAGTGTGTAGAGACTGCCTAATTTGTTTTCTGTGGTTTAAATTGTGTTTAGGAATGGGTTTTTTATACACTTATTTATGGGATGGTAAGAGAAGGTTTTTTAAGTGTGTGAAAAGCATTAATTAGTGGGTGCTAAAAAATGAGGTTTCTGGTTGGTACAGTGTACACCCTGTCCAAGCAGGAGCCCCAATCCTAGTCAGGGTAAGTCGGATACACAACCTAAATTAACCTCTGCTCACCCTCTGGTAGTTTCTCACAGAGCAGTCAGGCTTAACTTAAGAGGCAATGTGTAAAGTATTTGTGAACACTGTAATGACAGTAACACAGTGAAAACACCACATAAAGACTCCACACCAGTTTAGAAAACTAAAGAGTATTTATCTGAGTAAAGCAAGATCAAAATGACAAAAATCCAATAAGTAGAACTTGAGAGCTGCATTTTTAAAGATTAAATCTGAAAACAGTGCTTAGAAGTTACTACTGGTCAAAAGGTTACTTGAGCTTGCGAGGGACCAGTACAAATCCAAAGTTTAGGCCGACTGCGATGGAGGGCAGACCGACTACAGAACCCACGCTGGGCTCACTGAGAAAGTACCTTGTATGGAGCAAAAAGTTGACGTCGAGCACACGATGCATTGGAATTTTCCTCGCAGTCGAGTCACTGCATCGGAGACGAGCCTCGCAGAAGACATTGAACATTTGGCGCTGCATTGTCGTTGAGCCTCACAGACGGTGTTGAAGAATTGGCATGGGGTCATTGTCGAGGCTCGCAGTCAGGACCTGCGTCATCGATGGTCCGGCACTGCATTGGCATCGAGGAGGAATGTGTTGATTTTTCTCATGCAGTTGCATAGATGCACCAGTTTTTTCAGAAAAACAGATGCCGACCCACTTCTGAGGCCCAGGACTGGAGGGAGTACCTCAGGCAAGGGTAGGCCTCATAGATGGCAGAGTCGAGCAGCACCAGAAGCACCAGGAGAGTTGCAAATAGTCTTCTGTGTCCCTGAGACTTCAGAAAACAGGCGGCAAGCCAGCAAGCTCTTGCAGAATCTTGGGTTCAAGGATGTAGAGAGCAGGGCCAGTCCCTCTTACTTCCAGGCAAAAAGCAGCAGGCAGCAGGCCAACACAGCAGAGCGAGTTGCAAAGTGTCAGTCCTCCTTGTAGTACAGCAATCAGCAGGCAGTAGGCCAACACAGCAATGCAGGTAGCAAAATGGCAGTCCCTCCTACAGCACAGCAGCTCTTTGTCCAGACAGACTGTCCTTGGTTCCACCAAAGTTCTGATTTGGTGGTGTCAGGGGTCCAGTACTTATACCCAAATGTACCTTTGAAGTGGAGGAGACATAAAAGAGGTCTCTGAGGATCACAAGGTCTGTGTCTTTCCTGCTCTGGATCCAGACTCACTACATGGGGGTGTACAGCTCTTTTTGTGGGTGCAGGCACAGCCCTATTCTGGTGCAAGTATCAGCTTTTCCCTCCCAATCTACCACAGGAAGGCCCATCAGTCTGGTAATGGGTCATCAGGATGCAAATTTCACACCCCAGCTCCCTTTGTGTGAATGTCTAGAGGGAATGCACAAAGCCCAGCTGTCGGTCAACCCAGATGTTTATTCAGAGACAAGAAGAGGTACAGAATGGTTAAAGTAAAAGAATGTCAACTGGCTAAAAGTGGCATTTTCAGACTTACAATTTAAAATCCAACTTCACCATGGATTTTGAGATTTTAAATTTTCGGTCCGGAGATACCAAAATCCAAATTTCTTTCTGCTCCCAATTGGAAATTACACTTTAAAGGTGTTTATGGTAATCCCAATGTTAACCTATGGAAGAGATAGGCCGTGCAGTAGTGAAAAAAGAATTGAAGTGCATTTCACTACCAGGACATGTTAAACTTAAAAGTACATGTCCTACTTTGTAAATACACTGCACCCTGCCCATGGGTCTACCTAGGCCCTACCTTAGGGGTGACTTGCATGTAATGAAAAGGAAGTTTTGGGTGTCGCAAGTATGTTAACTTGCCAGGTTAAAATGGCAGTTTAAAACTGCACACACAGGCTCTGCAATGGCTTGCATGAGACAAGTTTAGAGGGCTACTTAAGTGGATGGCACAATCAGTGCTGCAGGCCCACTAGTAGTATTTGATTTATAGGCCCTGGGCACATTAGGTGCACTTCACAAGGAACTTATGAGTAAATTAAATATGCCTATTGTGGATAAGACAATGCTCCCATGTTTAGAGTATGGAGTATATGCATTTTAGCATTGGTTGGCAGTGATTACGTGCCAAGAATCCTAAAGCCAGCAAAAATTAAGTCAGCAAAACAAGAGGTCAGTAGGCACAAAGTCAGGGGAAAACACGCCGATTATGCCAGGTCTAACAGTGGGTTTACATTGGGCCTTATCCACAACGTTAACCAGGAGCTGCAAAATATGTATTGGGCCAATCCGCAACCAAGGAGATTGTGAACTGAGGACCATCTCCCTTCTCCCTCTGCGCACAATTTTCAGTCTACGCCATTTTGGCCTTGGCCCAGTGTCCCTGAGCAGACCTTCCTCTACCCCTCTCACCTTGCACAGCACTTTCACTTTAAGGTCACTTACTCTTAGACTAAGGATTTTATTGGCTACTGCTCCTGCATTCTGATTGGCTTCAGTGCTAGGTTTCTATTGGACCTAGGGCTTAGGGTTAGGGTTCTGATTGGCTCCTAGGGCAAAGGTTACTATTGAACCTAGGCTTAGGGCTTGGGTTCTGATTGTTTGACAGGGCTAGTAGTCTGATTTGGTTATCAGGGCTGGAGTTAATCTTGGAACTAGTGCTCAAGGCTTAGGTTCTGATTGGTTGATAGTGCTAGGGTTCTGATTTGCACCCAGGGCTAGGGTTACTATTTGACCTAGGGCTTAGGGTGCGGGTTCTGATTGGTTCCAAGGGCTAACGTTCGGATTGGTTAATATGGCTAAGGTTTGGATTGGCTCTAGGGTCTAGGGCTAGCGATCCAACTGGCCCAAAGTCACTTGATCACTAGGGCTATTTAACCCTATTTCTCAGGGTGTCCAGCCATTTGCACACCACTCATATACATTCACTGAGTGACTTTAACTACTAATAACACACCCCATCAACCATCTAACCTTTTCAATAGCTATAAACAATCACACAAACACCAAACAACCTATTACAAACAATACAGCAATTCAAAACTCAAATCCCAAAGAACTAACAACGGCAATGTCACTTGGAACAAGGAAACTGAGGGGCATATTTACAATCAAATGGTGCAGTGCCGCAAGCAATGTTGCAGCGCCGAACTGCGTAATTTAAAAAAATGCAGGGATGTGCCGTATTTACAATCAATCAATCAATTAATCATTATTTATAAAGCGGGCTTGACACCTGAAAGGGTATCCAGGTGCTTGCTGTAGGTCCCATTCAATGAGCCAGGTCTTGAGCCCCTTCCTGAAGTCGGTCAGAGAGGGCGATATGAAGAGGTGGACTTGGAGGGTGTTCCACACTTTGGCATGAGAAAGGAGAATGAACGTCCTTTGGCGTGGCAGTGACGTATATGAGAGATCTACATGAGGGTGACGTGTGCAGAGCAGATGTTCCTGGGGTATGGTGGAAGTACATGCAGTGGTTTAAGTAGATGGGTCCTAGGCCATGAAGGGCTTTGTAGGCGTGAATCAGGAGCTTGAAATGGCATCTCTTCTGGACCAGGAGCCACTGGAGGCTTTTCAGGTGCTGGGTGATGTGGGCTCTCTTGGGAAGGATGAGGATCAGTCTGGTGGCTGTGTTCTGGATCATCTGGAGTCTTTGCATGAATTCAGGGGTGGTACCTATATAGAGTGCTTTGCCAGAGTCCAGTAGGCTGATGATGAGAGCATGAATAAACGTTTTTCAAGTGGCGATGGGGAGTCACTTGAAGATTTGGCAGAGTGTGTGGAAGCATGCTGAGAAGATGGCGTTGACCTGATGTTTCATGGAGAATTATCTGTCAAGGATGATGCTGAGGTTGCATGTGTGGCCTTTCGGTGTAGGGGTGGGTCAGAGTTTTGATGGCCAGCAGGAGTTGTTCCAAATGGCGGTGTGTTTGCTGAAGATGAGAACTTCCACCTTATCCTTGTTGAGCTTTAGGCAGTTGTCCTTCATCCATGCTGAAATGTTCTTCATGCAGTTGTGGAAGTTAGACTTCGTTAAGTAGGGGTGGGTGGACAGTAACAGGACGAGCTGTCTGTCGTCGGTGTAGAAAAGGATGTTGATGTCATCTGACAATGTCATGAGTGGTGTCACATAAACGTTTAAGATGTTAAGAAGAGTCTTGGGGAACGCAGCAGATGTTGTGATTGGTTGTGATGTGAAGAGAGGGAGGCAGACTGCGTCCTGTGAGAAAGGGTGCCATCCATATGAGCGCATCGTCTGTTATACCAATCTGGCATCAGTGTGTGATTGGAGATCATGTTGAGGGCAGTGGAGAGGTCAAGGAGCATCTGGGTGGCTGAGTCTCCTCTGTCGAGTAGGGTGCGTATGAGGTGATCAAAGCTGTCTCGGTGCTGTGGTTCATTCTGAATCCTGATTGGGAGGGATCTGGTAGGTTGTTTCTCGCCAGGTGTTCAGTAAGTTAGAGATTGAGGGCCTCCTCCAGGACTTTGGCAGAGAGATGGGAGCAGGGAAATTGGACGGTAGTTCTGGAGGTTGTTGGGGTCTGCTGAGGATTTCTTGAGGATGGACCTGACCTTGGTGTGTTTCCAGGCTTCTGGAAAGGTGGTCATGTTTAGAGAGGCATTGATGATGGTTGTCACGTACCTGGACCCAACAACCGCTGTACACTCCCCTCAACCCCAACAATCAAAGGAGGCTTGTTGGGGAACATATCTCGCCATCTTCCAGAATTACGAACAAGTTGGGAGGGAGAATTCGGTTGTCTCCTTGACGCGCCACCACAAAAAACTACAGCTCCCAGAAGCCGGTGCGCCGCGTCATGCACACACAGGAAGTGATGCAAGAAACTCCCAGAAGGCTATGTAAGGGGGGCATCATCCAAACGCTGACAGACACGGAAACCAGAACCCTGTCTTACCTGGCTTTAGACTCTTGACAACGGGGCGGCAAGGCTGTTAGTCTCCCCTGCCGCCGAAGGACATCACCGGCCGCAGTCGGGGGAGACTACAGCTCCCAGGATCCCTAGCAGCTTCTGTGCACTTCCGCCCACCAGCGCGCCTGGAGGCGCTCAAAAGGCAGAGGCTCCCTCGGTGGAGCGGGGGCATCATCCAAACGCTGACAGACACGGAAACCAGAACCCTGTCTTACCTGGCTTTAGACTCTTGACAACGGGGCGGCAACGCTGTTAGTCTCCCCTGCCGCCGAAGGACTCTACCGGCCGCAGTTGGGGGAGACTACAGCTTCCAGGATCCCTAGCAGCTTCTGTGCACTTCCGCCCACCAGCGCGCCCGGAGGCGCTCAAAAGGCAGAGGCTCCCTCGGTGGAGCGGGGGCATCATCCAAACGCTGACAGACACGGAAACCAGAACCCTGTTTTACCTGGCTTTAGACTCTTGACAACGGGGCGGCAACGCTGTTAGTCTCCTCTGCCGCCGAAGGACATCACCGGCCGCAGTCGGGGGAGACTACAGCTCCCAGGATCCCTAGCAGCTTCTGTGCACTTCCGCCCACCAGCGCGCCCGGAGGCGCTCAAAAGGCAGAGGCTCCCTCGGTGGAGCGGGGGCATCATCCAAACGCTGACAGACACGGAAACCAGAACCCTGTCTTACCTGGCTTTAGACTCTTGACAACGGGGCAGCAACGCTGTTAGTCTCCCCTGCCGCCGAAGGACATCACCGGCCGCAGTCGGGGGAGACTACAGCTCCCAGGATCCCTAGCAGATTCTGTGCACTTCCGCCCACCAGCGCGCCCGGAGGCGCTCAAAAGGCAGAGGCTCCCTCGGTGGAGCGGGGGCATCATCCAAACGCTGACAGACACGGAAACCAGAACCCTGTCTTACCTGGCTTTAGACTCTTGACAACGGGGCGGCAACGCTGTTAGTCTCCCCTGCCGCCGAAGGACATCACCGGCCACAGTCGGGGAAGACTACAGCTCCCAGGATCCCTAGCAGCTTCTGTGCACTTCCGCCCACCAGCGCGCCCGGAGGCGCTCAAAAGGCAGAGTCTTCCTCCGCGTCGCGGGACGCGCGCGGGCGGCGCCGAGCGAAGCCCGGGCAAAGGGCGGGCCATCCGTGGCCGTCAGAGGCCAAAAGAGGCTGGGCTGGGCCCCATCTCTTCCGTTTGATTTCCGTGAATGGACAAGGTGGCATTGTGGATTGCTTGCAGTAACTGAACCCGCATATCAATTGATGCATGTTAAATTTTCATGCTAGCATTATAATCGTTTATATATTTTTTGTTCATCTTGTGACTGTGTGAAATCCCGGGATTAGAACTGTATTTATTTAATTATCGCTCATCCTCTGCACCTTAGCAAATTCGTGCTTAAGATGGGGAAGCGGGCCTGTACTGTGAGGCAACATAACCCTGCTCCTTCAACTAGTATGCCTAAACCTACATCTATTGATAGAATGCTAGAGAAAGCATTAGGAGCAGTGGCTACAGAAATAGAGCGCCCCGAGTGGCGCCTTTCTATTACCCCAAATCTAGAGCTTCATTCGCAAGCTTCTGACCCTTCAATTAACATACGGGCACTAGACCCAGAGCTCGCCAAAGACCAATCCATAATCGAGGTGATTCAGACCCTGGATCCTCTTAGAGAGGACGTCCCTCGCTGCCCCGGTCGAAAATGCAAAGAAAAAACCAAACATATTGTTAAACCACCTATAAGAAAGAGAAAGGGGCAGGAAGCGGTCAAGGAAAAGGGAAAGCAAGGCGGGTCCCAAAACGAGGTTAGTTCTGAAACCTCAAACGATCAGCCCGTGTGGGTTTCATCGCTGATGACGAATCTTCAACAGCAAATAAGATCTATTATTAAAGAAGAATTAATCCCTGTAATGTCAATGTTGGACAGGCTGTTAGCCAAGCAGAATGTATGAGTACAAAATAAAGAGCAGCCCATAGATATAACCAACAAAGCAAGTATGCCAAGTGCCCAGGCCCCTATGAGCAATATGCAAACCGGGCCTTCGCCAAAGACCAATCCATAATCGAGGTGATTCAGACCCTGGATCCTCTTAGAGAGGACGTCCCTCGCTGCCCCGGTCGAAAATGCAAAGAAAAACCAAACATATTGTTAAACCACATATAAGAAAGAGAAAGGGGCAGGAAGCGGTCAAGGAAAAGGGAAAGCAAGGCGGGTCCCAAAACGAGGTTAGTTCTGAAACCTCAAACGATCAGCCCGTGTGGGTTTCATCGCTGATGACGAATCTTCAACAGCAAATAAGATCTATTATTAAAGAAGAATTAATCCCTGTAATGTCAATGTTGGACAGGCTGTTAGCCAAGCGGAATGTATGAGTACAAAATAAAGAGCAGCCCATAGATATAACCAACAAAGCAAGTATGCCAAGTGCCCAGGCCCCTATGAGCAATATGCAAACCGGGCCTTCCACAGTTACCAAAGATTCTTGCAATTCGACTCTACAGGGAAAAACTTCATATGACAGGGGGGAAAATGTTACCAATGCGGGACGCTGCTTAGCACCAATTAATTTGGTGCATCAGGACCGCCCCCGGTTGTCAGGAAGAACGACATTGGAGGACACCCCCAGGCGGGGGTTGGTCGCCAGCTCTTCAAATCAGGTCTGTAATGAGCTAGATTCGAAAATTCAAACATACTGTCCCCCAAGTATAAATTTACCACCCGAGTCTGCACCATATGTACTGATTCTTGCAGGAGCCCCAGAACTGAGAAAGGGATTAAAAGAAACACACCAAGAGCTAAAACACAAAACCATCCATTGGTTAGCAAACCATAGTGACTTTGGCTATGAGAATACCCATGAGATAATAACCACAAGAAGGGTAGGATGGATTGGTAAACACTACAAGGATATACAAGGGGATTGTGTAATAATTAATTTTAGAAATCCAAGTATCATTGAGCAAATTTTAGCGACAGAACACGGGAGGAATAGAGGGACTATTATTCTACTTCCCCTAGGGTATTTCTATCCCCCAACAAGGCCTCACCACCAAGATCATCTACATCAGCTGAAAATGAGATTTCCCCCCAGAAGAGCGGTACCCCCAAATCCAGGCCAGTTGTTTTATAATTACCCAATTTTTAATATTCCAACTGGGAACAGGTACAGTCCCCTTGAGGGAGTGGACTGACAGGGGGGGTTAAATACTATTAATAAAGTGGGAATAGCTCCGATATCACTAGATTTAGAGAACCAGGGTAGCCACATAGGGACAAATTCCAAGCCTGAGGATGAACCAGACAGAGGGAGCCTGATTGGCTCCCGAAATATAAGTCACCCCCTCTCGCGGTTCGACCATTCTGAAAACCCTGAACACTTGTTGCATTTAGCTTCAAAGCCGACGGATGGTGTTGAACCAATAAATGTTTCTCTAAACCAAATAACAGTTGTGACCCCACATAAGACCCCATCAAATGCCGATGCAACAAGGGTTTTATCTTGGAATATCGTGGGATTAAACAGTAAACTAGATGACCCCGAATGGGGAACTTTCATCGATTGCTTTGAAATCTGCATGTTCCAAGAAACTTGGGCAAGAAGAGAGGTTTCCAAATTAGGTTATGCCAGTTTCAACATCCTGGCATCTTCGGGGGGGAAAGGGAGACCTTCCGGGGGCCTTATAATTTGGGTGCGATCCCATTTGGGGTGTTCTGCGGGTCAAATTGACACAGGCTCTAGTGACATTCTATGTGTTTCATTACGGTTCCCTACAAAGCCTCCTGTAGTCTTAATAAATGTATATTCACGACCCTCCCCAAAAGGTAATGAATCTAACACTGTGGAAGAGTTAACTACCTTCCTAGGCACTATTGACACTAACCAGCTGATCATAATAGGTGGGGATTTTAATTGTCAGTTTGAACCGTTAGAAGGACTACGACTTGATGGTCTGTATGATGAGGATCACTTTTTAAAAATCCCAGAGTCAGGTTGTCCTAGAGTCAAAATATGGTCCCCACTGGTGATTCAGATGAGTTGTCTCACTATGAGGCATTCTCTTCGAGCTTGCAATGGGAGATCTCTATCAGAGACATCGAATAGCTACACGTTCCATAGCAAAAAATAGGGGGTCTATATTAGACTATATTTTTATTAATTCACATTTTTGGGATAGGATGTTGGATTTTAAGATAATTCCTCATTTAGACAGTGACCACTCTGCTCTAGTGGTGGAACTTAAAGCACTGAATAAGGGGAGTCTGTTGGATACAGATAACCCTTCTGACTCTAGGCTCGTGGTCACGCATTGTAGGAAGAGAGTGAAATGGTCTAATTTTAGTCAATCAGAAGTAAGAATGGCCAGCTCATATGATGCCTTGCTCCCGGTTTTTATAGATGTGTCTAATTTGTCTAGCCCGATTAAAGAGGGCATAGACCTCCAGCAGGCCCAATCAAATTATGACAAATTAGGAAAAATTACCTATGATTTCTTTTTCCCAACAAAAAATCTGAAAAAAGATAAGTTGCCTACCCACCCTTGGTATAACATCTCTTGCCGTCAGGCTAAAAAGGCTTTAGTAACAACTATTAAAACCAAAGACCGCCTTTCAATACGGTCGGCAAGAGCAGATTATAAAGCAGTTATACACGAGGCAAAGCAAAGCTGGGAAGTCGAAATTTGGGCCATCATGAAAACTGCTCTAGGAGATAGAGATATGAGGACATTCTGGGGAATTGCTAATTCTGGCACAACCACTCTTCGAAGTGCGGTTGAGCCAAATTTAGACTAACAAACTTGGCGGGCCCATTTTGAAACCCTTTACGCTAAGGAGTCCGGTGATGATCTTGTTCTTGGTTGTGAACCACCAGTTCCTTGTCCTGAGGGTATTGAGGATCCAAAGCCCCCGTCTGATGGTAACTCGGGCTTGAGTATAACCATAAAAGAAATAAAGGTCGCACTGGCAAGAATAGCTCCGGGCAAAGCTCCAGGTTTGGACAAGATACCTGGAGACCTTTTCAAAAGTGAACCTGCTATCTGGGCTCCATATCTCTGGATGCTTTTTAATTCAATTATGCAAGGCATGAAGATTCCCCTTAGCTGACTTGGTGCGGAAATAATTCCGATTCTTAAGAAGGGCTGCCCACTCCTCCCGACCAACTATAGACCTATAAGTCTAATAGATATTTCCCAAAAAATCTTTGCGAGAGTTCTCCTCCTCAGACTGCAGTCATGGATGGAAGAGAGGAATATTTTGTCTGCTTTACAGGCCGGGTTCAGGGAAAAATTGTCGACCCTGGATCAAGTCCTAAGATTACAACTATTGTATTGGAAAACTGTATGTCTGCAGGGGGGTAGTCTCTTTTTAATTTTTGTAGATTTAAGATCAGCATTTGATCTAGTACCAAGGGAGAAATTATGGTTGGTTTTGGTCGAGATGGGGGTCCCAGTTTATTTAATTTGACTCTTTAAATGCCTGCATGAATGCAACTATGCGCAAATAAGGGATGTATGTTGTTACAACGCACACTTTTACAACGCATGCACTTACAACGCATTTTTTACAACGCACAATCCATTACAACGCATGACATTACAACGCAGGACACTACAACGCATTTTTAAAAACTACCTTTACAACGCATTTCCATTACAACGCATACTACCTTTACAACGCATACCATTACATCGCATAATATTAAATTGCATTTAAGGTAAGTATTAGATAGTATAGGGGTAAAAATTACTATTCTAACTCCAGGGGGTGCAACAGTAGGGTAAGTGTTGGATAGTATAGGGTTGAAAATTACTATTCTAACTCCAGGGGGTGCAACAGTAGGGTAAATGTTGGATAGTATAGGGGTAAAAATTACTATTCTAACTCCAGGGGGTGCAACAGTAGGGTAAGTGTTGGATAGTATAGGGGTAAAAATTACTATTCTAACTCCAGGGGGTGCAACAGTAGGGTAAGTGTTGGATAGTATAGGGGTAAAAATTACTATTCTAACTCCAGGGGGTGCAACAGTAGGGTAAGTGTTGGATAGTATAGGGGTAAAAATTACTATATTATGCGTTGTAATGGTATGCGTTGTAATGGTAGTATGCGTTGTAATGGAATGCGTTGTAAAGGTAGTTTTTAAAAATGCGTTGTAGTGTCATGCGTTGTAATGTCATGCGTTGTAATGGATTGTGCGTTGTAAAAAATGCGTTGTAAGTGTAGTGCGTTGTAAAAGTTGCGTTGTAAAGGTTGTTCCCCGCAAATAAGGTATGGGAAGGATGGTAATCTTACAGCCCCTATACCAATCAATCGTGGTGTTCGCCAGGGGTGCGTGCTCGTGCCAACTTTATTTAGCCTTTATATTAATGGCCTGATTGATGCCCTGCTAGCAGAAAAAGATCTGGATGCCCCCAAGCTAGCTTCCCGTAGAATCTCGGCTATGATGTTTGCCGATGATACCCTATTGGTTGCCAAATCCCCTATGGGGATACAAAGGGTTTTGGACAAATTTGAGTTGTTTTGTAGAGACAGAGGTTTAAAAATGATCCTACAAAAAAACAAATTTATGGCATTTAATTGTCCAAAAAGTACACGTCCCAACCCATCTCTAAATGGTAAACCCCTTGAAAGAGTGTCATCTTTTGTGTATTTAGGTTTTACAATCACCGAGTCTATGGAATGGGGGGCACACATCACAAAATCTATGCTAAGACTAGCACAATCTTCAGGAGGCATCATGAAGGTTTTTAATAAGTCCAGTAAAAGAATTGTTAGTCCAGCAATTGAAATTTATAGGGCTCAAGCAAGAGGCGGGGCTTTATATGGCGCAGAGTTATGGGGCCACCAAAATTTGACAAAATTATTGCAGGCGGAGAATCAATTTTTAAGACAGTTATTTAGATTACCTCGTAGTACCCCTTTTGGTTCCGTTACGTTTGGACACAGGTATAATACCAATAGCTGAAGTAGCGAGCCTCAAGCCCATAATGTATTGGCGTCGTCTCTGGACCTCCCCCGAACTCATACCCTATAGGGATGAGTTATCAGAGGTCACGGGGTGCTGTAAAAATTCCGTGGCTTGACCATATAAAATTCCTCTTATACAGCATGGGCTTAGGGGATTGCTGGCTTGATCCTGAGTCAGCCTGCCCGTTAATATCTAAGGGTCGTATGAAGGCATGCTACAAAGATTACAGACTAACCCAACTCAACACCTTTTCTGGGATCGGGAAATGTACTAGTGCTTTTTTAGAAATAAAAGATTTTCCTTGCTTTGAACCGGCAATAGATCTCATTACTCCACCAGCGGCTAGGAAGCTATATTTACAATTCAGATATGGGGTACTCCCACTCCGCTGTTTCACATCTAAGTGGAGAGACCAACAAATGACTCAGTGCCCGGTTTGTGACCACCCCGAGGAAACAGAGCTCCATGTCTTCTTTAGTTGTTCTGGCTATCAGAAGGCAAGGAGACGCTGGTTGGCTCAGATTTGCAGGAATCTTGGCAGTAGGCGCTGCCCTGAAGCTTTTAGGATACTGAAATCTGACTCAGGAATTCCAATAGTATACTCGGTGGCTGGATTTTTGTTTTCAATGTGGTGCACTAGAAGGGCTTATTTGAGATCTCACAATAATGAATTGATTGCCCGGTAGCAAATGTGTAAATCCATTTCCCGTTTGTCTGCTTCATGTATAGTTTTACATATAGGAACTTTTTGTTTCCTTTTTTACAGAGGTTCTCTTTTTAGCTAATTTATGTATTTATTGCACCATGCACTTTCCAATCTAATTGTGTTACCCTTTGTCCAAATCCTATGTCCCAAAATGTAATGTATTTTTAATCTGAAATTGCATGTATAATTATCATTGCTTTTTATGATTTTTTACTATGACTGACAATATGACGGAATTTTAGATAAAATGTTTGCTCTGTGATGTACTTTTTAGGACATTTTGTCCGAAATAAAGTTTTTTGAAATTGAAATTGCTGTGTAAGCCTGCGACATCGTGGAAGACGCCACAGATTATCCTGTGCGGGTCGGCGATCCCTGTGTTTTTGGAATCGGACCCATGTTTCCTTGAAGTGCAGTAAGTGTGTCGATGACATCAACAAATCCTTTCTTCTGAGCCTGAAGGTCGCGCCGAGATTAAGAAACCTTCATTTCAAATAGCGCATGACATTTCTCGAGCATTCCTTTTTATTACCTTGGAACCCGGATACCTGCTTTTGAAAAGAGAGCAGGGTGGGGTTCTCATAGAGGTCTCTTCTTGACATTCCGAAATATGCTACAGTTATACCAGGTGGTATATAAAGAACATTTATACAATCGTTATTTATATGTGTGTGACGTAACGCGCTGTCTCCAAATGATTGCAACCAGAGTACTATGCTGTTCATTACATTGGTGTTAATCTGTGTGGCGTGTGTCTTGTTGTTCGTCTTATAGCGGGGGAGCAGTGAGAGGTGGAAGTTAAACCTTCCTCCCTTGTGAAGTCCGAACAAACAACACGTATGGTGGGTATGAGTGGTAATGTGACTACAGGTGTGATTGTTTTTATGTATATCCAGTGTACACACCTGATACACTGATTTCTGTTTAGAGTGTACACACCGTGAGTCATTCAGAATTCAGTGACTTGAAAACCCCATGGTATTGCCTTTTGGAAGGTTTTGAGATTACTTAATCATCCTTCCTAAAGTGACCACAGACGCCAGGTATTTTCCTTTACAGGTATATCAGAAAGAAGGTTCTCATAAACGTTTGGTGCTTTAGATATTGTGAATGTACGAGTTGTTTTGAATATCTCTTTTTATATTTACAGGTCTCCCTCCCCGCTGTTCCCATCCTTTCCTTCCCCCGATTGACTACCTTAAGCTTCCGTGCTACTATGGCAAATCGGAATTAAGGGTGTCAATAGGTGGACCCATTTGCGCAACGAACCGATCCTGAGAGGCCTCCGAAGGACCTAAGACAGAATAAGCTGCCTCAAAATATTGTACCTCTCCCGGTTGGTTCGTTGCGACTATTGCCACCTTAGAGGATGTGTTGGCCACCCTAGTGCTCTTACAGCAAGATGTGGCAGCCTCTAGGGCCGGAACAGCAGCTCAACAAGAAAAGGTAGATAGTATACAAAGAAATCCTTTCAGCGTCCAAGCAGTACGTAGTACTGAAGGTAGTACCTGGCAGTTTGGAAGTTCTCCTCTTCAGGTGCCACTTACTGTGGAGATTCCTACTCCGATACCTCTGGCAGCGCCAGAGCGCTTCCACGGAGACGCCACCAAGGTTCAGGTCTTTATGACCCAAATATTGCTACACTTTACCTGCAGGCCTAAGGCCTTTCTTACCAATCAGGCTAGGGTTGCATTTATGATTTCCTATTTAACTGGGGATGCAGCACAGTGGGCAGTGCCTTTCATACGTAGAGATGATCCCTTATTATATGATTGGAATGAGTTTAGGAAAGAGTTCGAGACAGTGTTTCATCGTAGAGCAGCGTCGTTTTCTGCAGACAGAGAGTTGCTAGAATTAAAGAAGGGCAATAAAGAATTAGTGGTGTACATCAACTCCTTTCAGCGCCTAGTGGCGGAAACTCAGTGGCCTGAGGTGAAAAGGGCGGCCTTGTTTTATCAAGGCTTAAGAGGCGAAATGAAAGATGTACTAGCCCAGATAGACCCTCAGCCATCTCAATGTATTGATCTTATTAATCTGACATTAAGGTTGGATTACAGAATGGGAGAACGCAAGGGGGAGAGAAGGAAGACGGAACGGTCCTCCTATCGTTTTGACAAAGCCAGACCCCCAGGGGGCTCCTCAGGTTCGTCGGTTGAACCTATGGAAATAGGCGCAATACGCGCTCCATTGACTCAAACCGAGAGGGACACTGGGAGAAAAAACGGCCTATGCATGTACTGTGGCAAGAAAGGCCACTTTGTTAAAGAATGCCTTAATAAACCAAAGACCAATCTAGCGTATAAGAAACCAAAGGTGGCAGTAACCGAGTTGGTGCAGTAAAACTAACAAACTCAAAGATAACAGAAGGGGGATCTTTGGGTGGTATGACCGTCCCTTCTATTAAGCATCGAATAGGTTGTTCATCTTATCATTTCTTCATCCCTGTACAGCTGAAGACAGTGAAAGGATGGCAGAGAATAGAAGCCATGATAGACTCTGGAGCCACAGGGCTTTTTGTAGATAGCTGGGTAGCCAAAGAATTAAGGTTAGTTCTAGTATCTAAGGACAAACCTGAAGAAGTACTCACGGTAGACGGGACGGAATTAAGTACTGGTCTTGTTCGATACCACACCGAGTCCTTAGTAATGCGTTGTGGGAAAGACCATTCTGAAAGTGTAAGGTTTAATGTGATTCAGGCCCCTCAATACAGTGTCATATTGGGCCTGCCTTGGTTGGCACAACACAACCTCACAGTTAATTGGGAAAACAGAACCCTAGAATTTCATAGTCTCTGGTGTCATGAGAATGGATGTTTTCAGATCACCCCACAAGAGCAGAGTGTAAGCCTTGTTCATAATATCGCCACAGCTGCAGAAACCGATGTAGCCTTACCAACCTGCTACGCCGATTATAGAGACGTGTTTTGTGAGAAACAGGCAGACACACTCCCCCCACATAGGCATTATGACTGCCAAATTGATTTAGTGCCAGTGGCAGTCATTCCCTGTGGTAGGTTGTACGCGTTAACAGAACCGGAAAACACACATCTAAGAGAGTACATCGACAAATATTTGGAGAACGGATTTATACGTCCGTCCAGGTCCCCTGCAGCCTCTCCTCTTTTTTTATTCCTAAGGCGAATGGTGAAAAGAGGGCATGCATAAACTTCAGAGCCCTAAACAATGTCACCATAAAAAACAGATACCCTTTATCATTGATCCCTGTTTTGCTAGAACAAGTCAAGACTGCCACTACATTCACCAGGTTGGATCTGAAAGGGGCATACCACTTGGTAAGGGTACGGGAAGGCGATGAATGGAAGACCGCCTTCCGTACCAGGTACGGACTGTATGAATATACAGTGATGCCCTTTGGACTATGCAATGCCCCCGCAGCATTTCAGAATTTTGTGAATGACGTGCTGCGGGAGTTCTTAGATCGATTTGTAGTGGCATACATAGATGACAATTTAATCTATTCTTCCTCTGTTGGTGAACATGTACAACATGTTAAGCATGTGTTTGACGCCCTGAGACACAACAAATTGTATTGCAAACTCAGTAAATGTGAGTTTCACGTACAAAAGGTGGAATTTCTGGGAGTAATGCTATCCCCATGCGGACAGGAGATGTCAGATGGCAAGATCCTAGCCATAAAAGAATGGCTCAGACCTACCAATGTTAGGGACATACAGTGTTTCTTTGGATTTGCGAACTTTTACAGACGATTCATAAGTCACTTTTCCCACATAGTGGCCCCGATCACCAAACTCCTATGAAAGAAGACCTCCTTCAGTTGGGATGACGAAGCTGAAGCTTCGTTATAAACACTGAAGCAAGCTTTCACGACAGCTCCTATTCTGGCTCACTCTGACCCTGAAAAGCCCTACATTGTGGAAACCGACGCGTCAGACGTGGCTATAGGAGCCATACTATCCCAAAGAAAAGAGGACACCGGCCAATTGCACCCGGTCGCTTATATGTCACGAAAACTGAACGAGGCTGAAGTTAGATACACCATCGCCGAAAAAGAGCTTTAAGCGATTAAAGCAGCTTTCAGTGATTGGAGAGACCTGTTGATGGGTGCTAGACACGTGGTAACCGTGTATACGGACCACAGAAATTTACAGTTCATGAGATGAGATCTACTAGAATGCTCTCTCCCCGACAACTCAGATGGATGCTCTTCTTTTCGGAATTTCATTTTATGGTGACCTATAGGCTAGGAACAGAAAACAAAAAGGCAGATGCTCTTTCAAGGCAAGAGACGATCCCAGTATATACGGTTGAGTAAACGCATTCTATCCTCCTAAACAGGTAATAGGGCTTCTGCAAACTGATTCCTTCTTACAGAGGGTAGCGAAAGGTGTGTAAAACCATTACTGGAAGGAATGGCTAAAGACACATACCCAATGGACTTTGGTCAAAGGACTACCTATGAAAGGTGAACAGCTGTTAGTGCCTTCCTTGACCTTAAGAAAATAGGTGTTTCAATGGTGTCATAACTATCACATTACAGGACATAATGGGATAGAAAAGACTCTTGACAGACTACGACGTCAGTTCTGGTGGCCTCTGATGGAAAAAGAAGTTAGAAATATGATCCGCAAGTGCGAAAACTGTGTACAGTCCAAAGTAGAACATGTGAAAACACAAGGATTACTACAACCCCTTCCTACCCCGTTGGTGCCTTGGGAAACTATTTCATTGGATTTCTTGGTGGGACTCCCCAAAGACAAAGGCTGTACAGCCACCTTGGTGGTTGTGGACAGTCTTACGAAAATGGGCCATTTCATTACCTGTGCACAGGAACCCACCTCAGGACAACTGGCAGGGTTGCTGATGCAGCATGTATTTCGGTTACATGGTCTCCCGACTAATATTGTCTCCAATACGGATCCACAGTTCACTGCTAGGTTTTGGAAAGCAGGGTGTAAGACTCTTCACATGAAGTCTTCCAAGTCAACCAGTTTTCACCCACAATCAGAAGGACAAGCCGAAAGACTGATCCAAACGTTAAAACAATACTTAAGGTGTTACGTATCAAAGAACAGTTGATAGTTGAGTTGGTTGAATTACTATGTCTAGCTGAAGTCGCCTATAATAACGCAAAGCATCAATCCACGTAAAATAGCACCTTTCTACAGTAGCTATGGATTCCATACTTGAGTTATACCCTTGACTCATCCTGCAGCCAACCCACAGGTGCCTGAATCACAGAAACGAATAACCCACATACAACAAACCCTGAAACAAACCTACAAAAACCTGAAAGAAGACAAGCTCCGATATAAGGCTGCGGCCGATAAACACCGCCAACCAAATCCTAAATATCAGGTGGGAGACGTGGTATGGCTATCCACTCGAAACATTCGTTTCCGTAATATAGTGTTTTTAATCCACGGTTCATTGGCCCTTACAGGATAAAGAAGGTTATCTCGCCTGTTGCGATGTTATTGGCTCTTCCAAACACCATGAAAATGCATCCTATTTTTCAGGTATCCCTCTTGAAACCCTCTTATACGCCTGTGAAGAAGAAACCGTGTCCCATTTGGGTCAATAATGAGCCGGAATAGGAAGTCCGCGAAATATTGGATTCCAAAATGAGAGGCTCCAAACTTTGGTATTTGGTGTCCTGGAAAGGATATGGGGTAGAGGAGAATTCATGGGAACCAGAGTCTGGAATGCATGCTGCAAAGAGAGTCAAGGCCTTTCATGCGAAACACCCCAACAAACCTGGTCCGTGTAAGCCGTCTTCAGAAAAGGGATGTGATGTCACGTACCTGGACCCAACAACTGCTGTACACTCCCCTCGGCCCCAGCAACAAAAGGAGGCTGGTTGAGGAACATATCTCGCCATCTTCCAGGGATTACGAACATGTTGGGAGCGAGAATTTGGTTGTCTCCTTGACGCGCCGCCACAAGAAACTACAGCTCCCAGAAGCCGGTGCGCCGCGTCACGCGTGCACAGGAAGTGATGCAAGAAACTCCCAGAAGGGTATGTAAGCCTGCAACATCGCGGAAGATGCCGCAGATTATCCTGTGCGGGTCGGCGATCCCTGTGTTTTCGGAATCGGACCCGTGTTTCCTTGAAGTGCAGTAAGGGTGTCGATGACACCAACAAATCTTTTCTTCTGAGCCTGAAGGCCGCGCCGAGATTAAGAAACCTGCATTTCAAATAGCGCATGACTTTTCTCAAGCATTCCTTTTTATTTCCTTGATAACCCGGATACCTGCTTTTGAAAACAGAGCAGGGTGGGGTTCTCATAGAGGTCTCTTCTAGACATTCCGAAATATGCTACAGTTATACCAGGTGGTATATAAAGAACATTTATACAATCGTTATTTATATGTGTGTGACGTAACACACTGTCTCCAAATGATTGCAACCAGAGTACTATGCTGTTCATTACATTGGTGTTAATCTGTGTGGCGTGTGTCTTGTTGTTCGTCTTATAGCAGGGGGGAGCAGTGAGAGGTGGAAGTTAAACCTTCCTCCCTTGTGAAGCCCGAACAAACAACACGTATGGTGGGTATGAGTGGTAGTGTGACTACAGGTGTGATTGTTTCTATGTATATCTAGTGCACGCACCTGATACATTGATTTCTGTTTACAGTGTACATACTGTGAGTCATTCAAAATTCAGTGACTTGAAAACCCCATGGTATTGCCTTTTGGAAGGTTTTGAGATGACTTAATCATCCTTCCTAAAGTGACCACGAACTCCAGTTATTTTCCTTTGCAGGTATATCAGAAAGAAGGTTCTCATAAACGTTTGGTTCTTTAGGTATTGTGAATGTACCAGTTGTTTTGAATATCTCTTTTTATATTTACAGGTCTCCCTCCCCGCTGTTCCCATTATTTCCTTCCCCCGATTGACCACCTTAAGCTTCCGTGCCACTATGGCAAATCGAAATTAAGGGTGTCAATAGGTGGACCCATTTGAGCAACGAACCGATCCTGAGAGGCCTCCAAGGGACCTACGACAATGGTGGTAAGTTGGTGGCTGATCTCATCTCTTCCATGGATGAAGAGTCAGTGGGGGTAGGGGTCGGTGGGTGCTCCAGAGTGAATAGAATTCATACAGGTGGTTGTGTTTGGTGCGCTGAGTCGTTTCCATACGGTGAGCGGGTGGTCAGCGGTGGTGGTTGATTGGAGGCTGAGGAGGTTGGAGGGTCGGGGATTGAAGTTCTTATAGATGGTTGCTATTTTGTTGTGGAAGGGGATCGAGTTTTCGGTGCCCGACAGGCAGGTGAACTCTCTGATGATTGTGAATAGTTCCTTGGGTTGATTGTCGCTGGTGTTGATCCGGTGGTTGAGGGCCTCCTTCTTTGCCACTTAGATCTGTCAATGGTAGTCGTTGAAGATGTATCTGCCAGTGTGGTACCTGCAGGTGCACCATCATCTTTCAAGTTGTTTGCACCTGCATTTTGATATGCTGAGCTCTGGGGAGTACTAGTTGGATTATTTGGAGGGTCTGTGCATTTTGGCTGGTTTGATGGGAGAAGCTTTGTCTGTGGCGCTGGTGATCGAGTTGTTGAAGTCCTGTACTGTGTGATCCAAGTTGGTGGTGTCCTTGGGCTGTGAGGTGCTGAGGGAATCAGTCAAATCTTGCTGAGTAACCAGATTAGTTCCGAGGTGCAGTTGTACCTGATTCTGTTGCTATACGTGAAGATGAGGTCTAGCGTGTGTCCTGCTTTGTGCATGGGGTCGGCGACTAACTGCTTGATGCCGATGTTGTCCAGTCTTTCGAGGAGGTCAGTGTACTAGGTGCCAGTGGAGTCATCTACGTTGAAGTTGAGGTCTCTCAGTAAGAAGTAGCGTTCGGATTCAATCGCAAGCAGGGTGATGAATTCAGCAATGGTGTTGCTGAGTCTGTTCCAAGGTCCTGGTGGTCTGTATGTGAGCTGGCCTTTGATGGGGGTGTTATCTTCTGTGCGGAGCTGAAAGTTCATGTTTTCCATGACTGCCATGGTTTGGTCATTGGTGATGGTGCAGGTGATTGATTCCTTGTGTATGATTGAGATACCGCTTCTTTGTCTGTTAGTGCAGATGCAACATTTCATCTTAGAAGCCGATGGGTTTTCCTGTGGTGATGTCCGGGGGTCGATGCTGCGGTGAACCAGGTCTCTGTGATGAAGTTTATGTCAGGGGTGAGGATGGAGATGTTGTCCCAGATTTTGGTGGCATGTTTGCAGAGAGATCTGGCGTTGAACAGGAGGCATCTGAGTTGATCCGGTGGGGTTTTTGCCGGGTACAGACAGCATCATGCTGGTTCCTGTGGGAGTTATTGGTCCTGGAATGGAGGTGAAGCAGCAGTTGAGACAAGTGAAAGGCCCTAGTGAGAAGCAGGGAGATGCAAGGCAGTAGTTTTTGTTGCGTCTGGGGTCTAGGGTATGAAGCTCAGCAGTGGAGTACCTAGGGGAGTCTGGAGGGCCAGAGTTCCTGATGCTGGGCGGAGGCCAGGCACAAACAGGCGCAGATTGGGTTGCCTTTGTAATATAGGCAGCACATCCGCTGTGTCAGCGGCACGCCCACTTTGCGGCCGCACTGCTGCCTCCATTAAGTAGGTCCTGTGAGGGGTGGGGTGCTGGGGAGGTGGGAGAGTAGGGAATGGGAGCGGGTTTCTGGAGAGCAGGAAAATGGCAAGGGGGCAAAATTTCAGGCAGGGTTCCTAAGGGACTGGAGACCTTGGTGCTGGTGCTGGTCCTGGGGAGCAGAGGGAACCTGGGACTTACTGCTGCTAGGCAACTGTCAGGTGAGGTAGGCCTGCGGTCGCTGTCAGCTGTCAGCAGTCAGGGGAGATCTGGTCTGAAGAATATGGTGCACCACATTGCTCTCCCCAGCGCTGGCGCAAAAAAAGCAGCCATGCGCCAACAAAGGCATTTGTGCACCATGGTGCAAGGGTTCCTGCATTCCTGGGATGATTGTTGTTATGTTATGTTGTTTTAATTTATAACACCCACAAATCACCCTAGGAGGGGTATCTGAGCTCAGCCAGAGAACATAGGCAGGGAAGCAACTGAATTAGATCAGCGTTATCCTAAGTGCTTTGCTGAAAGAAAAGTAGTCTGAACAAGTTTGAATATGATGCTGAAATTTGTTTCAATATAGAGGGGCTAGATAGGAAAAAGACCTGCCCACAGATTGAGACTTTTTTACATGAGGAACCTCTAGAAAAGCCTTATCCCTAGATCTAAGGAGTCTAGGAGGGCAATAGTGAGTAAGTTTTGATACAAGATAGCTGATGCCTTTTCCTCAAGGCTTTGTGTGTAAGGCAACACACAATGATTCTCTTGGACCGGTAGCCAATGTAAGGAGCACAAGATGGGAGCAGATGCGGCCCCTTTGGTGAGTGGGGGTGTTCTGCTTGTAGTTTTGATAACGTCTCATTTGCTGAGGCCAATAATGCATTAGCATAGTTTAGTAGACTAATCACAAGGGCCTGAACTACCATTTTCCTCTCTGAGGGTGGGAGAAACGGAAAAGCTCTTCTCAGTAAGCGCATCATTTGAAAACAAGAACCTGAAATAGACATCACCTACTCTTTCATAGTTAGATATTGGTCGAGATGGACTCCCAAATTCTTAACCACCTGTTTAGACATGGGTGCAGTGCAGTGCCAACTTCAGCAGGCCACCAGTCAAGTGCCCAGAGCTGTTGGGCATTGCCAAACAGCATAGTCTCTGTTTTTGCGACATTCAGCTGCTGACAGTTCTCCGTCATCCAGGCAGCAATTGCCTACGCGGCGGTGAAGGAGAAACAGAATTTGTGGTGGATAGCTGTCCTGGAAAGCAAGAGTGCGTGTGGACGGCTGTCCTCACTCCCCCGCCATTTCGAGTTTACTAATTCAATAAACTCGGTTCCTCTCCAAAGGCGAGAGACCTCACTTGAGGTGTTTTTCTTCTTTTCCAGATTGGGAGGAAGCAGGTTCTACACCTAGGAACTTATGTGGTGAGAAGTCCTGAGGAAAGCCGTGTTATTATTCAGAGCTGGCTGAAACATGTCAACATTCATGCGGAGTGGGGGGGTTGGAACCTCATTATAAGCTCTCCAACCTACCACCCACGTTGTTTGGTTTTAAATCCGTTCTGGGCACCTAATATTAAATTTGAAATAAGGTTTTCCCGGGATCGGTTTTATATCACTGATTATCACTGGTTCTGCACCTTTAACTCACCTTTGGTTCCACTTATATTGTGTGTTGTATTGTCTTCCACTCCCTTATTGCTCCACCTCCAGCGTTTGGTTGGCGCGGAGGTGTAGTAGCAGCCCTATGATGAAGCATGACACAGCTTGCTGTGTGTGAGGGCAGTTTTACTAAATTGGTGGATTTTTCTCCTTCCCCCCACACTCATGGTTCTTCAAGCAATTTCGACTTTAACCCTCTTCTTTTTGTGATATTCAGTTAACAAGCGGGAGGTCGAAGAGGGTCCTTCCTCTCACCCCTCTGTACTTCGTGTGATTTGAGCAATTGCTGTCATCCCAGCTAAAAACCTTTCTTTTACTTTGAGCAAGGCATTGTCAAAGGAGATTATAAACTGTGTATCATCCGTGTATGATATTATTTTGGAGCCAAAGGCTTTTACAATTTTGATGAGAGCTGCAACATATATGTTGAACAGCAAGGGGCTAAGACAAGAGCCCTGGGATACCCCCTTGTCCAGCATCATAATACAGGATTTAAAAGAACCCAAGATAAGACTTTCGGTTTTGTTGGACAGGAAGTCCCCAAGCCAAATTAGCTCTGTCCCATGAATTCCAATAACCTGTAGCCTGCGGAGTAACCTAGAATGAGAAACAGTATCGAACGCTGCAGACAAGTCCAGCAGCACTAGCATAGTAGGTATATTAGCGTTTAAAGAACATCTAACGTGGTCAGTGACTGCTACCAATGCTCTCAGTTCTGTGTGAAGGTCAGAAACAAGATTGAGATGGGTCCAGGATTTTGTTAACCTGTAGGTACTCCGGGAGTTGTTTATTTATTAATCCTTACAGAAGCTTAACCAATAGAGGACACAATGAGATTGAGCAATAGTTGGTAAGGTTGGATGGCGCCAGATTTGCCTTTTTTTAAATCGGCCTGACCTGAGCCGATTTCCAACCAGCTGGGATTTTTCCAGTATTGACAGATAGATTGAATAAGGAACAGATGGCAGTGGCCAACTGGTTAGACAAAGCAGCAGAGATCTTAGGAGGGCAGTGATCAAAGGGAGATAGATTTTGTCTGAGGCAAGTGCTTTCTGAATTTCCTCCAGAAAATGCCTTAAACTTTCCTAGGCTGGAATCACTAACAAAGGAGGGTAAGATGGGATTCGTCTCTCAGGGAGCAAGGGAAGTTCTGGTAAATCTCATAAAGTTTGTTTTCAAAATAATTAGCCAATGAGTCACAAAGAACTTGTGACTCCTGTACATCTTGGGGGCATGCTCTAGGGTTTGTGAACTAATTCAGCACTTTAAATAACACTTTAGGTGAGTTTTTGGCCAGGCAAATTTGATTGGAGAAATGCTTTTTCCGGGTGACTTTTATGCTGTGGGGATAGTGTGTTAAAGCTGATCTATACGTCTCCCTATCACATGTATTGTTAGTGCGTCTCCACATTTGTTTTCATATTTTACATGCCGCTTTCTCTATCCTATGGGATGTCATATACCAGAGTGCATGAGGTCCGTGTGTGCTATTAGAATATCGTTTGAGAGGGGAAATCTTATCAAGAGTCGTGCTTACGACACTATGATAATCTGAGAGTGCCTGCTCAACATCTGTATCAGCTCCTGTGCCAGTATACTCAAACTCCTTGGCAAAAGAGCCTGGAGTGACTTTTTTCTAATGTCTAACTCCATCTTTAGCAACTTAAGGTGTTTTATCAGTCTTGGTTATTAAAGGAATCTTGAAACTGCATCAATGAGTGGTTGGTCCAAATTAAAAGTTGCAGTTGATTGTAGGTTAGGTTGGTGGTATATGTAGAAATAAAATCTGGTGTATGCCCTGTGGAATGCATTGGTCCAGTAACTCTTTGATGTAGGCCAAGTGTGCATAAGTCAGAGATGAGATGACTCGCCTTCTTATTATCGGAGTCTTCTGCATGGTAATTAAAGTTTCCCAATAGAAGAAACTGTTCTTTGGTAGGACATGGGGTGTGATATATTCAATTAGGCCCTGGCTGAAATCTTGTTGTGCAGGAAGGGAAACCTTCCTCCACAAAAACAATCTGGGCGGAATTTGCAAAAGTGACTTTCGCAAATTATCGCGAAAATTTTAAAAATCTCCGCAAACACGCGGAAATATCGCGAAGATGCGGAAGTTTTTTTCCCGCCCGTTCGCGGTAATTTCTGCGTCATCGCGGCTCGCCAACTTACCCATGCGGATGCTCGCGGGCGCGGCCATCTTGTTTTCACTCTTCTCGCGGTGCATGATCGCGAGAAGAAAGACGTGATCGCACGACCAATGACATTACTGCGGGCGCGAACTGTCGCGAGACAGCGCAAATGGCAATCAACAATCCAACATCTCGTGGAGAACGCGACCGGATTGGGAAAACTTGTCGGCGAACGCGGGGATTCAGGTAAGGCGATCGTGCGCGCGCAAGAATGTATTGTTTTACAGCGCGAGCAAGAAACAAATTATCACTAAGCTGCGGAATGCGGAAATTTTGACATTTTCGCGCTCTCCGCGGAACGCGAAAATGTCAAATTATCGCAATTTCCGCGAGCGGAACGGAAATTTAGCCCAGGCCTAGTTTTGCTCCTTCTATGTGTGCTGCAGAAAGAGCAAAAAACAAGAAGAAATAAAAGTATTTCTCCTCGTTGCGCCACTCTAATGCCTCCCCTGGAAAGGCACTAGTTTTGGGTGCTGCCTCTAACTTACACATCCTTGTAAATCTAGGGCAGTGTCAAAAAGCCATGGGTGTTGTGCAGGAACACCCACAGCAACACCCATTACACGCCCCTTTGACACAGAGTTCAGGTTGAAAGAGGGTCAAGGTAAAGTCACGCAAAGTGGCTCTGCATTGCCTTGTAAATATGGGCCAGCACACAGTGCCACCGGGGCATCAAAAAAGAGTGACACTCGAACGGTACTAGGGGCTTGTAAATATGCAACCTTAGAATCAAGGGAAGGCTCAAATGTATAATCACAAGGTCCCCTAATTGTATCATCCAACTGCAACTTCCAACACGCCACATCAGATACAACACCATTACCCACTAAGAAAAGTCCCCCACACACAAACAGATCTCAAAATAAATTCTCTAACCAATCTTCCTTCTACCTTCACCTCTACCTCCACCAAAAGAAACAAGCACAAAAACCTCAAACCAGTCATATCAAAATGCCCTACACCCCTGTTTCTTTACCCATGCTTCACTACACACCTCACCTCAAAGCACCATGACAGCCTACCCTTCAATACAAGATCCATGAATAAAAATTGCTTGAACATCCTTGGCCTATGGTTAGAAAGAACACCTTACCTCACCTTCATTACAGAAACATGGCTCAGCAAAGATTTTACACCCACATGCCACAAGGTAATCCCATCTGATTTTCTCATCATAAATAAAAATTGAATTGGCAACAATGGACAAGGCCTGGCGGTCATCCATAAAAATTGCCAATACATAAGAATAGCTGAAGTCCACGCCATCTACAGTTGTGAATCCTTGATTATACGAAGTCACCCCACTTAACCTTCCTCCTTCCTCCTAATATATAGACTCACACATGGCAAAGCCAACTTTAAAGATGTTTTACTAGATACAGTGCACCAATAAGAAAGGGGGACCCCCTAAGGCGGGATAGAGAACCGGTAAACAAGGGGTAATGGGCAAAGTACTTCAGAAAGAGAACAAAACCGGTTCAGAGAATCTATACTGTGGCCTAATAAATAGGTCCTTGATAAAGAACAAGACAAAACTGGGACAAAGGTACTCAAGAAGAGTTAAAGGTATAAGGATAGACCTTTCATGTTTATTTTACTTTTTTGTGTGATAAAGTTCATTTTTCAATTTATACAAATATATTCATCATACAAAAAACATATATGGATATAATCCAAACAATCACAATACATCAATAAATATACATTAATCAAGTAGCAAAATAGGTACCCCACTAGAACCTAAACTCAACCATACATACATACAATCAAAAACCTCATTCATAACATCAAAACACATTGTGGGTGAGCACAAATGATCCTATGGTGTTCAAATGGATGAATTGCTTGTATCTCATCCAAAAGGAAGCCAGATGGAACTTCAGAGAAGAGAAGGTCATCGAATCAAGCGCCAACGCGCGTTTCGGTATTGGGCCCACAAGGGAGCCCCACCTTCATCAGGGCGTAGACCAAAGGTAATAGGGGGCACACACAGAATCTAAAAATTTAAACAAATAAATATAATGAAGTAACAAAAACTGATGCAGACATCTATTAGCAACATTTGATTAATCAATCCAAAATCTAGTGAGTACAAAAGACACATATCCAGTAATGTCATAAATAGCTTGCCAATAAACTGCTTAATATATATGGCCCAATGGGTCCAACAGTAGCATGGAGAAACAAATCACCACTAATAGATAGTGTGACATGGAGAAACAAATCCTCACTAATAGACAGTGTGACATAGTAAGAAAAGTGTGAATCCAACCACCAAAAGGAGTCAAGAATAAGAATCAAGTTAGGTAAGTGTTGAAAAGAGAAAGGACAATTAAGAATAAGTGAGTTTTAAATAATAACAATAATAATCGGAAAGAAGATGATTGAAGAAAAGGGGGGGGGGTTTGGGGTTACCCAACCAAGAACATGCTGGGGTCCTTGACAGACCTAAAAACCTATATCATGAGCCACAAATCAAAGAAAGAGATACATACTAAAACAGACGTTTTTAGGAGGCCATGGATAATTCGCCTCCGAGCTGCGATGGTGACACAAAACAGTGTCCTTTAGGAGCGTCAGGTAAGGCTCACTGTTAACAAAGGTTTTCTATTTTCCTAATGGGGAAAGGCATAGTGGTGGCGCTTAAGTCGAGAGCGCCCAAGATCTGAAAAAAATATAAATGAGCAAAGAGTAATAAGTACTGAGTCTGAACCGATATTTCTAAATACACACTGATAGAGCAAGAAAGCTGTGTGAAGGAGAGTAAGTCAGAAAGGACTTCGTAACCAACCTACTAGCATTCGAAGTGGATCCAACGTATGCGCAAGCCCGGAATGTCCCAGTGGAGGTCTTTGGAAGATAAAGATATGTGGGACTTCAAGGATTGAAAATAACAGAGGAACAACTAGTGGTCCATGTCCAGCGTTATATTGACATACATCAATAAAGTATCTGTAACACAAAAGAAAAAATGGGAGGAAAATTTTTTTACTAGATACAGTGACCACTACCCATGTGGACCACCCAAACCTCTACAATCTTGGAGACCTCTTGACAACCACAGCTATCATAATCAACTACGAAGCCTTAAACCTCCAACAAATCGTTTTTGACCCAACCTACTGCACAGGACACACTGCAGATATCATATTTGCACCCTTAGGACAAGCCTCAAATACCGACAACTTCCCTGTGAGCTGGAGTGAAAACAACATCATCAAGCTCATGATCAACACACCTATGAATGGCAACACTTAAAAGCCACCAAAAACCAATAACAACAGACGTTCATATGCTCAATGGAAAACAACTAGACATCCACCAACTCAACATCCATTTTAAAGGAACCACAATTAATATGAGGCTGAAAGGCACATACACCTTGTACAATTGTATCTCCATTGCACTGGACTACCATATACCAACAAAAACCACATCCTAATTGACCACCAAAAGAATATCACATGGGTTAATGACAACATCAAAAGAATGAACACACAACTCAGTATACTACAAGACACGTGGAGAAAATAAAGAGACGAAAGAGATAAGAGAAAAAAGCACACTACATCACTTTAACAGAGCCTACAGAAGGGCCATCAGAAATACAAAAAGACACCACTGCTCCACACTCCATAACTAGAACAGACTGCCCATCAAAAGAACTCCATAAAATTCTACTAGAATTCAGCAGTCAAGAATGGTAAAACACAAAAACAATACGATTACAAGACTTCTGCGACAAAATCTCTAATTAAATGATCTCAGAAATGAAGAAAATTGAAAATTACCTTAAGGAGAATGTGGACAACACCACAGCAACACATGATCTAAACACCCTAGAAAGGTACAACAATAATCATTCATCAATGCATACTTTCAATACCCTGTCACAAAAAGATTTCCTCAATATTATCATTTCAGCCAAACCATCAAGATCACGTTCAAACCCAGCAGTGCCGAACATCTTTAAAGATATTCCTTTGCAGGGGAGGTAGCCAGATGCCTATTTAACAAGTCCATGGAGCTAGTTTTAATCCCACCTGAGCAGAAAGCCTCCTGCATTAGATTCTCCTAAAAAAGTAAAACCTTGACCAGTTTATAATGTCAGATCAACATAGGCACAGAATCAGCCATCATATTTATCTGGGATGATCTAAAACTTACAGTGGACAAGAACAGAGAGGCTACCTTGTCCCTTATAGATGTATTAGGTGCCTTTGACACTGTCCACCACCACAGGCCACTACAAACACTCTACTATCCCTGAGCCAATGAAAATGCTCTAAAATGGATTGTGTCTTATCACACAGCAGACAAAGTGTAGTCTATCTACCAGTTTTCACATTAACTCCTCACGCACAACACTGTGGCATTTTTAAGGGGTCCATCATATACTCTATATCGTTCAACATTTGCCCCCCTTACCAAATCTGATTAAATAATCCACCATCACCTATTATAACAATGCAGATGACACCCAAATCACTTTAACAATGGATAGTCCCAAAAACCTATAAAATATTTAAAATTGGATGACTGTCTTTATGCCATAAACACATGGATGATGAATAACCATCTACAGATCAATGCAGTAAAAACAGAGATAATGATCTGCGGACAAGGGCAAAAATACCAGCCTTTTGCCGTATGGCCTAAGGAACTTGAGGCCCCTCCAACAACATCAAGAGACGTTAGAAACCTAGAGGGATTCCGTCCTAACCTGGATACTGCATGTTCAATCAATCAGTCAATCAATCAAAACTTCTTTATTTGGCTGGGAGTCCTGCCATAAAAGAGGTTTAAAAGACATACAAAAATGATAGTGGTGACCAACATGTATCATATGGAACTTGAGTAAAACCATGGCATGCATAGTTAAATAGTCTAAAAACGCATAAGATGTTGGTTAAGGTGCATAGTGCTTCTTCAACGTACGGCTGTCTGGAGAAGCAAACTTACGCAACAAAACGTTTCATTGACAGATAAATCTTGCAGACACCTTAAAACTTATTGGTATTTACTATAATTTCTGAGCCTCAAAAAAGGTTCTAAATATATTTATATTAATCATAGTTTGCTTAGATAAATTGTTGTACCGGTACACTTGTGAGCTCAAGTTGTGCTGGAATTCTTGAAGGAAGCAGAGGGAATATTTCAGGGTCCCTGTTCTAAATCGAAATAGAAGCGAACACGCCCAACTCCCGATTGTATTCATCAGGTAATCAGTTGAAACAACACTAAAAGTAGCCAGCAGGTAATCCCCAATAGTGGGTTTCTGTGATTCCTCATGCAACCTGATACCTTGCAATTTTTGTAACAACAGGGCCTGTGCTTGATTTCTGCTTTGTAGCGCACCTATAGCTGACTCAGAAACAGTAAACCTTACACCGATCCCTTCCGATGACTTTTTTACGTAGGAAAGCCAAGGAATAGAGAGCCCTTTGTCACAGGCCAGGCAGTCAAAAAGTATCTTTCTATTGAGTGAGGCGAACACATTGCTCTTAACAGAGAGCCACAGCAGCGCAGGACGAATTAGTATTTGGTCACATAAATAATTTAATGTTAACATTTTATGGTAAATAAAATGTGAAGCTGATGCAGGCACCATTAATAAATGTCTGCAAAAATTATTTTCCTGCATTGGCAGTGGCTGTGGGTCACTAATGCCCCATACTCCTGCCCCATAAGTAGCAATAGGTGCACACTGAGTTGAATATATTTGTAGCAGTGGAACAAGGGCCCTCCCTAATGGTAGTGGTGGTAAGCTAAGGATGGAGCCTACTGCCTTAGATAATTTCATTCTATTCGGCGCGATTTGGGATGCCCATGAACTAGAGGCACTAATTAAAAGCCCTAGATATGTAAAAGTGCTGGGGTGCAGTAACGTACTTGGCCCTACCATGCTGGGTGAAGATCGTATGTGTTTCAGGCCGCAAGACACAGTAAATGATTTTGAGAAATTAGTCTTTAGATACTGCATGTTAAAAAATCACAAAGAGTGTCTTCTTCACAATGAAAACACTACATCATATCCTATAGTTTGCGTGCCAACCTAATCCGCAAGACATCCTCACACTTGTAATCTCCAAGTTTGACAGAATACTGTGCTCCAGATCATAATACCACCTACCCATAAGAAATACATGGGAATCACTGTTTTCTCAGTACAAACTCTGGACCTCACTATCAGCCAGCATTAGAAGCACCCAGGTGTATATACACTTCCAAATACAGTTGAAAACAAGGCTATTTCGTAGATAACTGCACCACCCCATATTTTGACAACAGAGTCCCGAAAGACAATATGCTCTCAAGTACAATCCTCAGCTTACAACCCACAGATTAGAAACAACCAAACCAGCAAACGTCTTTTAATATGCAGGTAAGTTAAGAAGGGTTGGCCTATGGTTCGCCATGGCATTATATAGTTATGCACTTGCATATATAACAGCTATGACCCATAATAATACTAAGACCACAATATGCTTTGGTCAGCAGCAAATTGTAACACATACCTCTAACAATTCCATAAGACATATCGGCTATGAGGGTTGTCCATCACCAGTACTGTACAGTTAAAAAAACAGGCATCACCAATTGGATATGCATGGAATAACTGACGAGATCTGTCACACATTGATGGACAATTTGGAGGGCTGTAATATATTCCTCCACTGCAGGTCCCAAATAGCTATACTCTGACCACATCTCACAAAGACACTTAGGTATGGAATGATAATAACAATGCCCATCGCAACAGATCCCTACACTTTTATCTCCCTTTAACATGCAAGCTCAGGACCACAGCTATACACAAAATCTCAGATTGGCCAATCCAGTGCAGCTAAGCAGACTATAATGGGACCTGCTGAGCTTCTGAGCTTAGCTGAGCTGTTCAATACTGCCAGCATGCTGAAAGTCATAAAACTGTAGGTCTGTCTTTCACACTTCATCATCCACCACACTGCTATGCACTACATCCCATAATACGATAAACACACCTTGGTGGTCATCATGCACAACATGGAAACACTTCCTGCATTGGATCAAACCCAAGACAACATCCTTCCAACCATGCTCCTTCACAATGTAGCATGCTACCGATGTAGGAAAGTGCTTCAGCATCCCACGTTGGGGAGTATGCACTATATAAATGTTGTAATACAATACAATGCAACACATCCAATCTAATAGGCAATATGTAATATTTAAAGTGTGGCGACAACCTTTTTATCCTATTATGTTATATTCCGGGCATGCTTACTGCTGCCAGTGAGCATGTGTATAACAGTCACACTTGATTTGCCTATGAAAAATGTATCTAATTACTGTCAAACTGCACTGTTGGAGTCCCTTCTTTTGGCCCCAGGAGTTAGGTCCCCCTCCCACTCCCAAAACGTTGATCAAGAGCCTCAGCATACTTGTCGAAGATCTGTCAATGAAACCCTAGATTGCAGCAGTAACTTCTTCCTGTTTCTTTCAGCTCCCTAAAATAAAAATAAATCTGAAATGTTTTCTCAACTGAAGCCACCATCCAGAATGTACTTACACTAGTGATGTCCCACATTGACTATGCTAACGCTGTTTGCTTAGGCCTCCCAAAGGGTCTGAGTCAAAGACTTCAGATGACCCAGAATAATGCAGCTAGATTTAGTCTAGCAACAACCAAGATACCGCCACACTACACCCTTTCCTAAAGAAACTGCACTGGCTTCCAATTGCACAATGAACATTGTTTAAAACAGGCTGCACGATTTTGAAAATCCGGCAGAGTAAATGCCCCATTTTTGTTTCCTCTAGAATAAGAAACTATATTCCTAGGCACAACCTCAGATCGGCACATCTCAATCTCCTAGAATTTCCCAAATTCTACAGGAAGAAGCTAGTGGGAACCAGGTTTGCTGTGTAAGTTCCTGGCACTTAAAACTAATTTCCAGCCAACATAAGAACAGCAATTCGGAACTCTGCAAGAAACATGTCTCTTCAGACAAGTCTATGACTAAGCTACATCTCGCTAGTGGTCCCAGCGCCATGAAACCTCTCAGTGAATGTGCGCTTTAGAAGTTTCCTATAACATAACATAACATAACATGAGAAATCTGTTTGTGGGTTTCCTTCAAAGAGTGACACACATCTAGGTGTTATACTAAGCCTATTCTTGAATTTCATAGTATGCTCACTTTTAAAATATCTCAGCATCTAGGAGAGTTCATATCCTGTTCCACGGACCACCCTGATGTTGATGTTTAAGATGATGATTATTAAGAGCCTTTTGTAGCCCTCTATAAATTATATATCACTTGGAACTATTGAACCTATCAACCAGCAACTGAACCAACTGTTTGCATGATCAGGAGAAACTGTTGCTCTTTGTTAAAGATTTAAACTTATTTCTCGGACTATCAAGAAAAGAGTTTTAATGGAAAACAGACGCCTCCCTACTGCACTTTCCAGTCAGTAAGTGAGTAGATGAATGTCATTGCTTGGTGACTGCAGAGTTTGTTCACTTAGATAGGGCTGACTTTCATGTCTCCAGTACTGTGAGGAGAAACAGAACATACATTTATGCATTAGGCATGAATACTTAAACACAATCGGAATAAACATTGTTGATTGCCTGTTTATAAATGATGTCATCTCCTCAAGCCAAACACTATTTGTAGACATCTGATAGCCTGGCTATGTAGGGCTCTACTGGAGGTTGGGACAGATTCCCAAACTAAACTGAAAAGGAAATCGGACAACGATTTGATTTGGACAGATTAATAAATGATAAAGAATGGGCTTGCATTGTAGCTTATCCTCATGTGGGCATTCGGCGTGCTTCTATTTCACAACATACGAGATTAGTCCATTTTAAACTGCTCTGTATTAGGTTTTTAATTTTTCCTACTTCCTTTCTTTTCTGCTTTCTTTCTTTTCTTCTATCTTGTCTTCTTTCAATCTTGTCATCTTTCTTTCTTTCTTTCTTTCTTTCTTTCTTTCTTTCTTTCTTTCTTTCTTTCTTTCTTTCTTTCTTTCTTTCTTTCTTTCATTCTATCTTGCCTCCTTTATTTCCCTCCTTGCCTACCTTCTTGTCTTCTTACCTTCATTCTTTCCTTCTTTACTACATTCTTTCTTTCTTTCTTTCTTTCTTTCTTTCTGTCTTTCTTTCTTTCTTTCTTTCTTTCTTTCTTTCTTTCTTTCTTTCTTTCTTTCTTTCTTTCTTGCCTTCTTTCTTGCAATCCTACTTTTTTTATTTCCTTCCATCTTTCTTTCTTTGATTTGTTCTTTGTCAAAAATTAGAGATTTGCATTCAGTGCCAGACTGATTGACTGTTTTAGCTCTGTGGTAGTCAAGACCTTTTGATTTAAAAAAAATTATGAGTATAACATGTTACTTATAGGGGTTTCAGCCAGGCTACATCCATTAGTCTGTGATTGGTGGTATTCACATTTTTCTTTCGCCCAGTCCAGCATGCATTAGGGGCAATGCATGAGCCCACTTCATCAATTGACTTACTTCACTACTGGTTACGGCATGCCACCCTTTCACAGGGAACACATCCACACACAAATGGCCCGATTACAACTTTGGTGGTGCAGTGACGGGTCTGACTCGCCGCCACACCACCAAAGCCGTGGTCAGACTGTCTGCCAGATTAGGAGCTTCCTCCAGTCTGGCAAGCTGGTTTTTTGCATTCCCACAGTGGTGCCTCTAAAAATGGGCACTGCAATGGGAATGCCAGGAACTGGGGCGCATGCACAGAGAAGGCACATTTTGTGCCCCCTTGTGTTTATCCCCATGTGGAGGAGGAACAAGGAGCCCTGCAGGGCCCCCTTTGTTTCCTCTCTGCCACGTTGTTTATGGAGGAGGAACCGCCATGACACCACCGGTGGAGAAAACATTCGTAATATGCTTGGCAAGCTTGTTGCGGCCTACTGACCACTGCAACACCGCCAGGGAACAGTCCGACTCATAATAGGGCAGTTGTGAGACCGCCACCGCTGCACCCCTGCGAGTCTGGCAGTCCATGGACTGGCAGACTTGTAATCAAGGGCAAAGTAGTTTCTTTCAGTGACATGGAGTACTATTGCAAAGGGTAGTATTTTTCAGACCAAAAATCGTTTTTGCCTGCAGCAAAAAAAAGTTTTAGACTGCTGAGGGCCCAGCATATTACCAAACAATAAAGTTTTGCAAAAACTATGATAAAACAAGAATTGCCAGCAAGCTGGTGGCCAACTCCACACCTATTGGCTTTGCCAATGTTTGTTACTATTTGCATTTTGCTTATTTTTGAATATTTTTTAAAAAAATTCCTGTTAAACTATTTTTTTTATCTTGTGGGCATCCCGGAGATCCAAACATACAACACATATTGGCTACATCCGATAGGCTATACATGTTGACCTACATCCTCTAATTTGACGGGGCATAGTCCGTTCTAAATTGTTAATGTATACTGTTCTAGGATCCGCTAGTAAGCAAAGATATGTAAATTGCCAACTGCTTCCAATGAATGAATATTACACACTTCTGCCACATCCAAGTACAACCCAGTTTTTGTATACTTACAAAAATGTTAACAAAAAAAACTCAAGCCAAACACTATTACATAAAATAGAGAAGGCTTGACGCATAGTCCGAATATGTTGCATTCTACATAAACTTGCAGTTTTATATAACGAATTACCAATCACCAGTGGGACCTAATGTTGATCAAGAGAAAGCCAATGGCACTGTAACTAGGAAAACATCATCATAAAGCTTTTCTGATAATGCTATATAAATACAGGTGATTTTGAAATTGCACTGAACAAGTGACCTAACTTCAAAAGTCCGATTACCCTGACTGTGCTTACCTAACCTAACCCTTACCCCAATTGGCCCTATTATCCTGGAGTTCTAGCCACCTCTCACCCTAATCCCTGTGTATTCCATGCTCTGGTGTATGATACCTCCCATATAGGGCTTTTTGGGGGAGATTTGGAATGTGTGGAAGGGAGTTGAGGGCCTCCTGAACCCCTGGTATGGAACATCTATGAACTAGGATGAGGATGCATAGTGGATGGATAGAGATATGTTTTGTACAAAATCCACACAGCTAAAATAAAGTGGTCTCCTGTATATCAAGGGAAATGGTCAGGATCTAAAAGAAAAATTCAAATTACTAATGCTCTTCAGGTATTGCCAGCTAATGTGGCGTCTGATATTGTCAGTAACCCTGGGCGTAGTTCGCGAAGTAGCACTACGCGAAGCTACGCAAAGTGCACTTCGCACTACGCGAGCTACGCGTAGCACTTCACGAACTGCGTAGGACCCTGTTCGCACTGTGCAAGATGCCGTTTTCAATGATTGCACAGTGCAGACAAGCATCCGGCACTGTGCTATCATTGTAAACTTCATCTTGCACAGTGCGAGCTGTAGTTTTCTGCCGCTCGAGTAGATTTTTACTCGAGCTGCAGCTTTCTCAACGCGAACTGGTAGTTTCTCATCGCGAGCGGTCGCGAGCATACGCGACCACTCGCAATGAGAAACCTGACCTCCTCGCGTTGAGAATCTCGCCGGGATGTTTATTTTCCACGCCCGCGATCGGCAACTTGATGTTGCTGATCGCGAACAAGGAAAAAGTCTCTCCGGTATGTCATTTTGCTTGCTCGCGGTCGCCAACTTGATGTTGAGGACCGCGAGCAAGCAAAAAATGACCGCTGCACTACGCAACGCTACGCTACGCATGTTTGCACAGTTCTACGTGCAATTCGCGTAGTGCAAAGTAGCGCAAACTTCGCAAACTACGCGAGCGTAGTGTAGTGCTTTGCCCAGGCTTAATTGTCAGCCTACTGGTAATGCACAGTAGAACTCCTCCATGCTGCCTGCACTCTGCCCTGTGTTTCCTGGTTGATTTTGCTTCCTCCTGGATAATGTTCCACATTGGAAACTGTCTGCATTTCTACACGGGAAGGCAGAAAGTTAGCCACTACTCTACATAGGCCAAAAAGTCTGCCGGTCTTCCTCCAAGGTCCACTACTTCCACTTTAATTGTCAAATGCCATCAGTCCAGAAGGCTCACTGAGGTGTATTGACAGAAAGAGGTGATGGAGTTGTAGAGACTGTGGGTTGACTTGGATGTTCACAGTTTCTTTTTCTTGCAGCTGCTGGACCACTTGAGTGGGGCATGTCTTTCCAGCTGCTGGACCACTTGAGTGGGGCATGTCTTTCGTATCATCCACTGTCTCTTCCTTAGAGATTATTTTGATGATGTACCTGGGACGCAGTTAGTATATGACCTTCTATGTTACATCAAAGGCCATTGCTGCAATTAGTATGAGAGCAGGTATTGGAAACAGTTGGCACGATTAGGCAACTTTCTGATGTTTTGGTAGATGTAGGTAGTTTGGCAGTGAGGCCTTTATCTGTGTACTTGCCATCGGATTCAGATCACTGGGAATCACCTCCAGAGGAATGTGATAAGTATAGGGTCATTTATGTGCAGACATATTAAGGCACATGTATTTCAGGCGCAGCCTATTTTTAGTGAAAGAGCACATTCCTCTTGCTTGCTCTAAGCTGCTTCCATGCCTTCAGATACCACATCAGCTTCAGGAAATACTCTACTCGGCCACCAAGTTCTCTCTCTTTACTTTATCCATATGTTTTTGACTTCCAGCTTAGTGGAAAGTTAGAGTTTCTCATACACAGTTCTTAGATTGGCAAGGCACTAATCTGAGCTCCACATCTGTAGGCGTGCCAGCTGCTTTCATAACTCCTATGGTTCTTTCCACCCAGTGAAACATAAAAATGTTAATTCTCTGTATAAAATGACCACCTTTATTGTCACGTATTTTTAGGATCCATGCTCTTAGATGATTAGTATGGAGTGTGAACAGGACTGCTCACTGTCGTTTAGTATAGTACAATACATGGGAGCCTCCAATTCCAGTAGGAGCTGCCTTCTTTAATTTGCTTATCACAGTAAAGTTAAGACATCTTCAGTCACCAGTAATAAATAATTATTGTAGCTGCTTGTCAGAAATGGGGTTAATATTTTGAACGATGATACCCCAACTAACTCAATAAATCCACTCTAGGTAGGTTAAAACACAGTACTGAGAGAATCGCTGCTCAACCCAGGTAGCTATGGCACATGCAGCAGACAATCCCCAAAGAAGTGCATGCTAAGTTCAAGCAATAGGATCACTTTTAAAGTAAGGAACACAACATAATAACATTTCCAAACCAATTTAGAAACATAGAGAAAACGTGTAAAAGATCAAAAAGACACCAAGATCATCAAAAAAGGTTATGGGGAACCAGAGCTATGAATGTTTGGGATTTGAGACAAAAAGCACTTAGAAAAAGTGAAGCACTAATAAAACACAACAGTTTGCTTTGGACTAGGACTAAGGCGCAATTTCAGGCTGACCATGACATAGCAGAGGTCGGATACACCTATTCAATTGTCCTGGTCAAAGGTTTTACTTCAAGACTTTTTCTACAACTGCTGGGAAATCTTCTTTGTGTCAGTCCTAAAGCCCCTAGCTCCTCACGGCAGGCTTCTGGGCACCAGGTCTCTCTTCAATCAGTTTTCCTGCAGCATCAAGTCCTCTTTAGTCATCTGGGCTCTCTTGGAGTCAGGAGTCCTTCTGCTTTTTGTGTCCGGGAAGCAGGTAAGTAGGTGGTCATCCACTTGAATCTTAAAGAGTAATTCCAGTACCTGGGTGGCAGCAGGGTTCAGAGATTTTTTAATCTTTGTGGGAGTTCATCTTCCAGCAGGACCAGTGTTATAAGTCAGGATTATTCTTCCAGCAGGAGCCAAAAACCAGGATTGTTATTCAGGGGGCCTTCTTTTTCAGATGGAGTCCTCCCAGGACCCTGAAAATTCTGAGGTGGTGTTGGAGATAAACAATTGATCCTGTGCACTAGTCAGTGACTGGATAAACTCTACCACCAATCCTAACCGTCCTCCACCTCCTTTTGCAGCACCTCATATTTGGCTTACTGCAAAATTACCCAGGAGCCAATGTTTCAAGATAGCGGAACCCAGCTGCCACCAGGCAAGTCTGTTTTCAGCTTCTTGGCTACTGGTTTTCCCTCCGATTGTTACTGTAGTTTGATTAGTGGGATGAACAGGAGGATCCCTCCCTGACAGCCCCAAGTCAATAGAGGTAGCACTAAAGCTGCCCTTTGTTCAAAGGTTATACCCATTGGCCTTTCCTGGCTCCAGAGGCAAGCCATTGTGCTCTGAGCCACAGTAGTTGACTCATCCACCAAGTATATGCATTCCATCCGCTCGTGTCCTACCTCTCTAGTCACAATCCCCAGCGCTCGGCGATCTCTCCCACGCTCAATGAGTTGCCCTCTCCCTTGTCTCACCTCCTCCTGCTCCATTAGCCTCCCCCCCACATTTGATGCCTCCCTCTGTGGCGCATTTTATGATCCTTGCGCTCCCTTGATAATTTTTTCCCCTTTCTTTTTTGGTGTCAGGTGTCCAAGGTACCCTTCGCTGTAATAATTGTATGCCTGTACATGATGTCTTGAAATGGTGCAATCTTGTAATCTTGCTTTGCAATTTGTTCAATAAAGGTTTTTGAAAAATCAACAACAAAAAAAGTATATGCATGCCAGCTCTGGAGGTGTGATGAGTAGCAAAACAGTTTTTAAGACAGTTTTGACTCCAGCAGCATAAAGTACATGTTTACACTTACTTTTTTACTAAAGTTATCATCATCATATTTCAAAAACGAAGGGGCCGATTACGATGCAGCCCAGAAAGGCTCCGACCGTTGGTACGGCATGTTTTTGTGAGCTAGATATTCCTGTGATGTTCTGTCATCTGTATATTGCATTAATAATTTTAATGTCTGCATAGCGGTCAGTGATATTGGTGTGTTTTAGTTTGTATTGAATGCATGTTCTTATTATGGTTTATCAAATGTGGCTTTTTAGGTGTATTTTGTGTCTTAAAGAGTTTGGTGCAATAAGGTGCAAGGTAACAGTCTCCCTGCGCTGTGTTAGATGCATGTCTAATGGGTTCTTCATGTTTACGTTCTTTAGATATTTAAAACATTATGGAGCCAGGTACAGTATGTTGGAAACTCACACAGATATATCCATGCACCCCGAAGTACGGATATCCTATCATTCGTCAGGGATAGGTAATACCAGCCTATTCCAAGATTGCTTCTGAGAAATGCAGAATGATTGGAAATTGATATTTCCACGTGGATTACCACACCTTATTGTTAATTTCTGGTCTGTTTTACTGCCACACATTTCAAGCGCTTTATCCAGTAAAACGACTGGGAGAGAAAAGGATGAGGATGGAGTCCTACCACAAAACTTGTAATTCTGGGTTCACCCAGTACCTCCTGGTAGACGCCATATCATGAATAATGTTCCCATTGAATAAAGGCCAATGTTGCATTTCTCCATGGCATGATTGGTTGCTAGTGTAGTTAGGGGCCAACATGGGAGCCATAAATTCAGTTCAGTTCAGTTCATTAGACTTTGTTCGATTTTATGGTAAAAGCATAAAAGTGTACAGCAAATACAACAACAGTAAATCTCAAAATAGACAGCTCCATGTATACCAGCAACAAAACATGCTAGAACCACAGAAAAATGTCATCTAGTATAAATTGATCCAAACAGTTTAAAAACAGTTAAAAATAAATGGAGCTAAAAGGACCTGTATTTTCCCAAAGATAACCAAATCCCTGCATTGCAGACTTAATGGGCTGTTGAGAGGACACCAGAAATAAAACAAGAAACAAAGAAAGATACTTTTGGTGTCGCAAGGAGGTGTAAATAACGATATACTGATCTGATTTGCCTAAAGTGTGCCGGGACCAACAGAAGCCTGATGTACTTATGACGTAGATAGAAAAACTGTGGACACACCAGTGCTTAATTTGTAAAATATTAAGTGCTAGGGTTCTGACCAGGAGGCCACTGCAGCTTGCACCACCCATTGCCCCATCATCGCTGCCAAAACAACTACTAACCATAACTCTCGCATGTAAATGCAACAGCTCAGATTATTCCAGGTCCCCAAAACTAAAGGAATGGCTGGGGAGGTAGGTACAAGCAATTTTAAATGTATATTGTATTCCTAAACAACCGTTGTTCTGCTCATCTCTAAATTAGGTGACCAGCACCACCTTGTGGTAGACTGTTGTAAATATCATGTTGACAATTAAGTGCTGGTGCCGAGCACCGGAAACCATTTAAGTGCCGGTGCTGAGCACTGGAAAGCACCGGCTCAAATTAAGCACTGGGACACATAAGTGCAATATGCATAGAGTCACAGATCGAAATATTATCACAACTACAAACACGCACGTTGGGCATTTAATACCAGGTCCCCTTCGGAAACAAATGCTGGTGAAAGAAATCTAGCCTTACAAATGTTAAACTACGTTATTGCCTATTAGGCATATACAAAAGGAGATAGGGTTGTTATCCACTTACATATTCAGTGTGGGAAAAAAAGTTGATCCCTGTAACGTGCTCTGCTAGGTGTTCATTTGCGGCCTATCTCATTGAGAAACACTGTTGGGAGCACCTTGATATCCAATTGCACAGCATATCTGTGCTGTATTGATAATCAAGGGTTGTTCTGTATATTGTGTTCTGGTGTAGTTTGCATGTGGGTATTTTATTGCTACTCATTTTGGAGGAACATGATAGATTACAGCATATTAGAACATTGGAACGTTGGAAGCTCCATTGAAAACAATGGAGTGCTCCGAGCTTCTACTGGCCGGTAAAGGCCCGCAGAGCAACATTCCAATGTTGCTTTTGTTCACAGCTGTGAACAAAGGCCTCTCGGAGCTCGAGGGGATTTAAACACCCTCGGGCTCCGAGAGGCCTTTGTTTTATTTGTTAGAAAATTCTGTCCTCTAGTGGCAGAATGTTCTAGTAACCTTATAGCCCTTCCTAGCTGGGCTACACCAGCTATCAAAATCCCGCTCCCTTGTTAAAGGCGGTATAGCCTGCCACGGCGGGCTATAAGAATATAGTACAAACCATATATGTTCTGCCTAGGTTGTATGTGAAAAAGGTTTGACTATTGTGTTCTGTATACTGTGCTGTAGGAACAAAGCTAATGGTGCAAACTTTACGTTGGTGACTTGAAATAGCTATAATGTAAGCATCCAGTGAAAATTGTTAATGTGTTAACAGCACTTTCACATGAGGAAATGGCAAGTGTTGACTAAACAGAGCACTAACATTCACTCATACTTAATGGCTGGTATTGTACTGGATCATGGCCCATGATTTGTTGTGCTGTGTAGGCACCCAGATTGGCATATGATGTCCTGAACTGGGCTACAATGTAGATGGTGCTGTGGTGGTTCACCGCAGGTAGATGGAGATCTAATTTGGATAAATGCCCCACTAATATTGGAAATGTAATTGATTTTTTCTATGGAACCACAGGGTTAAGCAATAAACCCTACTTATCTTGTCCGAGGCAACATCGTTACTCTAATCACCAAGGGAGGACACATGTCCGCTAAGGGTGTGCTATTGGGGTATCATCAATTTTACAACTAGATGACTTTGGTGTTGTGTTGCACATGTGAAGGTTTACCATTTCATGTTGTGGACAGTGCCACCAGCCATAAGATTAATATAGGACTTAGTTATATGCTTTGCAATCTTTCGTGACACTATGAAAAGCGATTATATTCATTTCCATTGATTTCATATTCTTTACAAAACTATAAGATGCAGCACTAATTTTAGGTGCAGCTCTTTCAAAATCCAGTAACAATCCTGATAAAATAAAATATTTTCCAATTTCCTGCAATTTCCTCCTGTATGGTTTATAGACAATGTCTTCACATTCTGAGTGCAATGATTCTGAATGAGTAGAGAGGTTTTCAAAATATACTACAGAGTTCCTAGAAAGCTTTGAGCCTCACACTATATTTCATACTCGTTTTCTGTTTTATGATAAAACATTGAAGGCCGTGTTGATAAGAAGAAATGCATTTTTCCTATTTATGTGCCTCACAAAACCACTTTAGACAATGAAGAGTAATTTAGCAATGTACATTAATACGAATGTTTATAGTCACATATCAGCCCTGTATAAAATCAGTTAAATACGGCTTTATTTCCTCCCTTTTAGAGCATGTTGACCCTTGGAATATATTTAAGCCTTTAGTTGTGTACAACCCCGAGATGCTTTTGAGGGTTACAGAAGCCCAAGATGGCTTTAGAGTTTTTTATTTGCTCTGTGTACAATATTCAAAATACATGTTAGCATCCAATCACCTCTAAACAAAGTGGAACACAATGCAATTCATGATCTATTGTTCTTCCTTACAATGTCAACAGGCAATTTTTACTCCCTTATTCAATTGTTCTGCAAAGTTATTGAGGCTGCCTATTTTTCTGAGAATGCTCAAGTTACTTATGTGAAGGGGAGATGTAAAACTGTGTCCAATGCTATCAAGAGCTGATATTGTCAATTTAAAGTTGCTATGTGATATTCACTATTCATTGTGGCTGTGACTTAGATTTGTGCAGCCAGTGAAGATCCACCATGCACCACAATTACTGGCTTCTGTATTTTACCTAACATGGAGGTAGGGGGCACATTTCCTTCCTCCTATTACAACTTTCATGCACACATCAATTTCACAGTAACTATTTTTATAGGCATTCAATATATATTTTTTTTCTTTCACCCGCTTAGGAATGTGCACTGATTATTTCTAAGAAACACAATCAAGTACACGTACGTTTGACTGGAGAGGTACATTATGCTTATTTCAACCCTGGCAATAGAGCAAACATGAGTACAAACTATGGGGTGTATTTATACTAGCATTTTGCACCAGGCTTGTATCACAAAAGTGACGTAAATCAGTGTAAAAAAATTAAGATCCATATTTATTAATATTTTACACCACAAAATGCAGCACGTAACCTTGGTGAGCTGCACTGCATGAAAGAGAGAGGGTGGGAATGTGCCTTATTTAATATTATAGGGCAAATGCCTAGCCTCTGCTTGCAATGGTACCCAAACTGCTGCCTAGCCCCAAAGCAGGCACTTTTTCAACATGGTGCAATCCTCAGAGACATTTTCCTCTTTCTATGTTTGCTGCAAAATGCCTGATCACAAGTTTGGCTGTGCAGCGCCAGGTCTGCCCACCGCCGCACCCCCAAACTCGTGGTCGGGACTGCCTGCTAGATTACAAGTGTTTCTCGTATCTGGCAGGCTTTTCTTTTTTTTTTACGTTCCCAATGTAGTGCCTCAGAAAATGGGCACCACAATGGGAACGCCAAAAACAGTTCCTGCACAGCATGGATTGTAAAGTTCATGCTGAGCAGGAACTGGGGCGCATGCACACTGGGGAACACATGTTGTGCCTCCCTGAATGCACACCATCGCCCTAAGGCACAAGGGTGCCCTGTAGCGCCCCCTTTGTTTCCTCTCCACCACAGTTTTCATTGAATAAAAACTGCCATCAAAATTGTGGCTGAGAGGAAACTCATAATATGCTTAGCGAGACTGTGGCGGACCCACCAAGCATATTGCGGCCTCAAGACTGCCGTAACACCACTTGAAATGGCGGTTCCCTGGCGGCTGTGGTGGCCTAATGGTGGTCAGACTGCTCTAATTGCTATAGGGTGGTCTGAAGTCTGCCACCGGCGGGCCCCCGCGAGTCTGGCAGTTACGCCAGACTTGTAATAGAGCCCTCAGTAAGACGAAAAACATTGTTGAGCCTCTGGTGGGTGGGGTATTACGCTGACACATTCCCAGGTCTACCAGTGTTGATACATCTGTTAGAATGCATGGGTGGGTGCATGGGGACACCCACGCTCCATTCATGGCACACCTCCCTGCCACAGAGTAAGACAAGGCAGTGATTTGCGCTGCCTTGAGTTACTCTCAATTTACCAAGCCACGCAAGGTGGGTTTTGCATCACCCTTACGTCCCCTTGCGTGGCTCAAGGGCGACGCAAAACCTTGATAAATATGATCCTAAATTGTTATGCGCTGGAAAGTCATCTGGAAGTAATATAAAGCAGCACCTAGCACTTTTTTAAGTTACCGAGTGTTAAGAGGGCATTCTATGGGTGGTGCAGAGGCGTTCCAATATAACCATTCAACCATACAAAAAGTAGAAAGGGTTTTGCATGAAACAATAATGTTCTTTTGATAGCAGCTTTATCGAGAAGAAATGCTTCTATCTCTTCAATCTCTTTAGGTGTACATGTGTGCTGCACTGTGCAGTGCATATACAAAGTAGAACACGTTAAAAGTTAGTATGCACATAAGGTAGACATCACACACAGACACATCGTTGCACTATGGTGCAAAGTTTTGTGCATGGTGCTGGCAGCTTGATTGTGTGGCAGCACTGGGGGGAGAGCCGGACAGCACCATATCCCTGTAGCCATGGAGCTGTCTTGCTCTCTTCCTCTCATGCAACACAGCACAGCAACTTTGGTTTCTGCTCTCCAAGACGCTTTAGCTAATACAGTCCTGTATTTACTTCCAATGTTATTAGCTCAGTGATTTGAATTTCTTGTTACATCAGCTTTTTCCTAGTTGTTACATATGAGTGTAAAACATGGAAATTTGGATCATACTGCTTTTGTGCATCATTTCTCATTATTAGCAATAATTAGTATATTTGGCTGCAACACACTGCAAGCACTCAGTGCAAATGACATTTTCACGTCTTCATGTGCCCTAACATCTTCCAGCAAGACTGTTATAGAGCCCGAGGAATTTCAGGAACATAGAGCCCGCCCCGAAGCACAACACCGCCTTCCCGTGGAATTCAACATATCAAAGTCCTTGGCCAAAACCAGTATTAATTCTGGATCAACGGACTGATGGAATCTTCAGATGTTGGTCCATCACTATGCACCAATCAGGACTCTCAGTTTGACCCATTCATTGATTGCTCACCAAAAGATATTTATTTAGTGGAGAAAGGAAGACTATCCTGGGAATACTTGTTGCTAGGCTGAAAAATGACCAAGACCATTCTTGTGAGAACAAGCAGTGCTGAGTGGTAAAAATATAAGTAACAGGGCCAAGAGATGCTCTGAGCATGTCACAACCTAGGAGGATTTGGTCCACTATTTGTGGTCTCCACTACAACCTCTAGTGCAGCTTGTTTCATTCCGTCCATTTACCTTACATAGTTCCTATATCAGCTCCATTGCCAACGAGATTGGTCTAATGTTATAGAAATTCCACTTGGGTTGCCGTTTTCTCCACAGATATGTACAGGAGCTGGAACTCAAATTAAGTAGCACAGCATCCAATTGGTCGTGCTGGACTGCTTGTGCTCCTTCACAGTTTTCTTCAAGAGAGAAGAATGAGTACTTCCCAGGAATAAACCCGCATCTTGTATCTGAACATGTACACTTACAATAGGCCATAGACCATTTCTGACTAACACCCTAGAGGACAAACAAAAACATATTTTTTGTTTTCACTATTTGAGTAATTCATTTGCCATTCCATTTATTTTACATGCAAGATTTTTTCCCCATTGCAAAGTGATGCGTTTCCTCTTCCCACAACGTTAAGCACTCATTTTCTTTGTTTTTGCTTTATATTTTGTGATTATTTTGTTTCATTTTAAATATAACATTTTGTGCCGGCATTCAGGTTAAAAATTTGAAGGTACTGCCTTTCAGAAATGCCTCATGCTTGGGCTCAGCATTATGGCAGAATAGTGTGAAAATAGAGGGCCTCATTTACAATATTTTGATCCATGGCAGTGCAGCAAGCCTTTCTTTAGCTCTGCCATGTGTCAAAAGGAAAGGGCAGGAATGCACCGTTTCTACAAGATATGGCACATTCCTGTCCTTTTCCCCCATGCTGGTACACAAGGGCTGCCATGCGCTGACGCAGGCACCCTTGCGCCAGGGTGCAAGGATGTCTGCGTTGTAGGGCTGATTGTTATGTGCATGAAGGTGTCCCTTCTTCCACAAAAACAATCAGGAGCGGTGCTTTCCTCTTTCTATATTTGCTGCACAATGTAGCACAGATAGAAAAAGGAAAAACAAGGAGTAAAAAAGCAATTTCTCCTTGTTGTGCTTCCCTTCTGCCCTCCGTAGAAATTCGACGCATTCTCAGGTTTACAAAACCTTCTAAATATGGGAATGCATCAGGTTCCATGGATGTTGCGTGGGAGCATCCACAGCAACACCCGTGGAATGCCCCGTTCACGCTGAGTAATGCGTGAAAGGGTGCCATATTTTACTAGGCCATGAAAAGCCATATAAAAAAAAGTGATGCACCGACAGTGCAATTGGCTTGTAAATATGCCCCAGAATCTTTATTCATTTTACCTTATTAGCAAATGATTTCATTTTATTTATTTTCATATTATTAGACTTGTAAAATGCTAACAACTTGAATGAATGAACATGATAGTTTATTATTCAATTAAAACCATAAACATGACTAGAATCATACAGTTCGAAGCATTTAGCTAAAAAAGTTCTAAAACGTGTTATGCGTCAGCTGCAACCATTGCACATCTGATTTGAAAAATATCTCATTATTAGCTGGCCTTCATGAATATAAGAGTAAAAATACTAGCGTACAAATGATAAAAGGCGGTCAGGTAAATGAGCCAACCATAGCACCTTCCAACGACTCTAAAATTGATTGGTCATAAACTGTCTTTTTGCTTGATTAGTTAGTGTGTAAGTTCCTTACTATGCAACCAGTTGTAATTCTACAGATAAAGTGCCAGTGTGCAAGACTATATGCGGTTAAAGTGCCCGTGTGCAAGTCTACAGAGCGGGTACATTATATGTGCATTAGTATGCGGCCAGTTGTAATTCTACTGATAAAGTGCTAGTGTGCAAGACTATATGCTACTAATGTGCCCATGTGCGAATCTACAGTGCTTCCCCGGTCAATTAACTCTTTTCTTAATAGGCTTCTTCGCTGGTTGACCAGTCATATGCATCTGGACAGATACATATGACGTGCAGCAGGGTCTCGATCCCCTGATGGCATAGATGGCAGTTCTGGTCTACACTTAGGCCGCCTTTCCTTCATTTTGGCAGTAAATCAAATGTAAGTATCTCACCAAGTCTGAAAGCCAGGAATGACTGTTTAACCTTCCAATGATAAGGTGCAGCAAGAAATGGTGATTCTCATAAGATTGAGTATGATTTCAGAAACAGCCACCCATGGTGACGTGTGGACAGCCTTTCCTTGTCTGCAGTCCAACTTTGCAGTTTGATCGACTTATTTACCATTTTCTTGAAGATCTGCACTGATATGTTAGAGTTCCAAGGATCACCCAGTTCTAACATCCCGATGCTGTTCTCACGATATTTCTTGTAAGTACAATTCCCCTGATGTAGATTGTTTTCAGACCAAATTTGGGTAGCCAAAGTTTCATCGGCAGCTGCATGCAGTTTGTAACAAAGCTTTACAAATCCTGCCTGCCTGGCAATTGACTGTTTTGTTAATGAAAATTCCAACTGAAGTTGTGCAGGTGAGGCCTATCTGGGTAACCGTAAGGTTTGTTTGTAGGATCTTTTCAATAATTTATCAAGTAGAGTAGCCTCAGCACCTGGCATTTTTTCTGATCCGTAGGCGAGGGTTAGTTTCAATTCAACTTTCATTACTGCTCCCATGGGTTTCTTGTCATGGCCTTGGATGGATCTTGCCAATGATGAAAATGCATAGTTGATATCCTGCACTTTTCCCTTGATTGCCTTTTTCTTTGATGCAAATGTACCATGTGCATCTATTTTGACCCCTATATATACGTCGGTGGCAGCCTCATCAATTTTTTTTCCACTAAGATGCCATCAGCAATTTTTGTTAGTGCACCGATTAAAAGTCATCGCATTTGTTTTTTTGTGATTTACTTCTAGGCCATGCTAACGACTTGTAAAATGTAATGATTAAAAGTTGTATGTAAACTTAGTCAAGTTGCGTCAACATAAAAGAACAAAGAGCAGAAGACAGAGGTAAGGCAATATTCTTCAATAAAGATGTGTAAAGACGTTAAAATAGATTGTGAATGAACATAGAGTGAGGGGGAATAGAGAGAACATGGGATCATAAACAGGGTGAGGAAAAGTAACGTGAAGTTAGAAGGCAGAACAGAGCTTCCTATCAGTTGAGCTCCATTCATGGAGTAGCCACTGTTGTCCTTCATACCTACAGCCATGGAGGCACAACGAGTTTACAGTGTGACAGAGGAGCTACCATGTGAAAAGTAAAGCAGGTCAAATAAATGTCTAGTCCTTGGGAAGTGTCTTTATTGAAACCCCACACGTGGCATTATTCAGGAGCTTTGATTTGAAGATCTACGAAGCCAATTTCTGTTTGTTTTCTGCAAAGTCTACAGTCTTTCAGTCCTAAAAAAGGGGACTAAATGGCAATCAAGTGGAAGGAGCAAAAGGGATTATTTAATATAATTATGACTGTGCAGTGTAAGGTTTTGGTCTGGTGCACAAGAGACTGAAAAAGGGAAAAATGCAATTAAAGAAAGAGAAAAGAACTGAAACGAATATGGGGTGCATACAGTGCCCAGAGTATTCAATTACTTGAGAGACATGGTCCATACAACCCATTTCCCTGCTTGGTATCTTTTGTAAGTGGACTTTATTATATTACATCATGAGTGGAATGCACAGAAGAGGCCAGTTTGGGTTGCCATATCTATCAAGATATGGTGCATTCCTGCTCTCTGCCTGCTCTGGCTCACTGTGTGCTGCCTAGCGCCAATGCAGGCACACTTGTGCCATGGTGCAAGAGTGCCCGCATTGCAGACAGGATTGTTTTTTTGCAGAAGGGGACATGTTCTTGCACAAAAACAATCCTTAGAGGCCTTTTCCTCTTTCTAGGTGTGCACCACACATGCAGATACTTGCCCATTTCTCCCTCATCCAGCAAATTCAGCATAAATAAATTGAGCCTCACTTACAAGAGTCCAACCTATACCCTGACACTCTTCCAAATTTCAACTAATGGTTCAAAATACCCTGTGCTAACACAAACTGGTCTCCGCTACCAGTGGGCCCTCAAAAATATCAACTCCCAAATGAGGAAACAAGTGGACAAGGGAAGATCAGTAAACATTGTCTGGGATGGCCAAGAAGCATGAAAAGCAATTGCTGAAAGAATCCATCAGCCCCTCTACAGGATACCAAATGAGAGTCCACAACTGTTTCCATACCTAGATGAAAGTCATGGAGGACTGCAAGGAAGTTTGAGAATAAACAGGGAGAAAATGAAGCTCAAAGTAGTAGAAGTGATGGACTAGTAAAAATTATATTTATGAATACAGTAGAAGAAGAACATCAGGGTTCAGGTAAATGGAAGAGGAAACAAATAACATATCTTACAGCGGATTACCAAACACTTTACAACACTGCTGGAGAGAAGAAAGCAGAGGATCCAATCTTTGATAGATAGAAGAAAGTGGCTGATGTTCTGTCCCACCTGTCCCTGACTGAGTTTACATTTGGTCAAGCAAAACCATTACCGGTCAAGATACAGAGAGAACAATCCACTTGGAGAACTTTAAAAATCTAGTGCTCTATTTTGATGACTCGTCTGATCAATCTGCAGCACTCCTTAACCCCAAATCTGGCAGTCATACAGTGGCGGCTCCTCCACTAAGGAGGAGGAGTGTCACCCACTTCTTTCGGCAGTGGAAATAAAGAAAAAATAAAACGATAATAACTTGTTATTATCATTTTATTTGTTCCTGCTGCGGCTTGGTGGGAGGGACGGGTCTGCTCTGATCTTTGAGCAGGGGAGGAGTAGTGGCACCCTCTTGGTACACAATGACTGTTTGGTCAGCCATCTTGGGCCTGCCAAACAGTCATGCGCACTTTGCATGTTCTCCATGCAGGCTGCCTTACAACTAAGGCTGCCTGTTTTCTGTATTTATGGATTTTTACAGATAAATAAAGACAGAAAAAAATGTGTTTTCTGTCTGCATTTATTTTTAAAGTGGATAAATACAGAAAATTATGCTGCTTTTAAGTGACTCGATTTGGGAAAAAGGGGGTGGTGATGGACAGAGTTTCTGAATGATGCAGAATACTCTTACCAAGTCAAGAGATCATGGTTTTAATCCATCACCGTTTTTTAGCTCACTCCACCATCCCAGCTCAGAACCTGGCTACATGCAAATTAGTCTGTACCTGTCCCAGTGCATGATGGGAACAGGACAAACCAAACTACCAAGCCAATTCTTACACTGGGAAGGAAACAAGCTTCCGGGGACCGGTTTCTGGCATCACAGCCTTCGTCGGCCCAGCTTGCCTGAATCCTGATGGTGCAATGAGCAAGGGACTCACGTCTGAGCATACCCTCCCACACTGAGTGTGGATAAAATCGATTTGGGAAAAAGGGGGTGGTGATGGACAGAGTTTCTGAATGATGCAGAATACTCTTACCAAGTCAAGAGATCATGGTTTTAATCCATCACCCTTTTTTAGCACACTGCACCATCCCAGCTCAGAACCTGGCTACATGCAAATTAGTCTGTACCTGTCCCAGTGCATGATGGGAACAGGGCAAACCAAACTACCAAGCCAATTCTTATACTGGGAAGGAAACAAGCTTCCGGGGACCGGTTTCTGGCATCACAGCCTTTGTCGGCCCGGCTTGCCTGAATCCTGATGGTGCAATGAGCAAGGGACTCACGTCTGAGCATACCCTCCCACACTGAGTGTGGATAAAATCGATTTGGGAAAAAGGGGGTGGTGATGGACAGAGTTTCTGAATGATGCAGAATACTCTTACCAAGTCAAGAGATCATGGTTTTAATCCATCACCGTTTTTTAGCTCACTGCACCATCCCAGCTCAGAACCTGGCTACATGCAAATTAGTCTGTACCTGTCCCAGTGCATGATGGGAACAGGGCAAACCAAACTACCAAGCCAATTCCCATACTGGGAAGGAAACAAGCTTCCGGGGACCGGTTTCTGGCATCACAGCCTTCGTCGGCCCGGCTTGCCTGAATCCTGATGGTGCAATGAGCAAGGGACTCACGTCTGAGCATACCCTCCCACACTGAGTGTGGATAAAATCGATTTGGGAAAAAGGGGGTGGTGATGGACAGAGTTTCTGAATGATGCAGAATACTCTTACCAAGTCAAGAGATCATGGTTTTAATCCATCACCGTTTTTTAGCTCACTGCACCATCCCAGCTCAGAACCTGGCTACATGCAAATTAGTCTGTACCTGTCCCAGTGCATGATGGGAACAGGGCCAACCAAACTACCAAGCCAATTCTTATACTGGGAAGGAAACAAGCTTCCGGGGACCGGTTTCTGGCATCACAGCCTTCGTCGGCCCGGCTTGCCTGAATGCTGATGGTGCAATGAGCAAGGGACTCACGTCTGAGCATACCCTCCCACACTGAGTGTGGATAAAATCGATTTGGGAAAAAGGGGGTGGTGATGGACAGAGTTTCTGAATGATGCAGAATACTCTTACCAAGTCAAGAGATCATGGTTTTAATCCATCACCGTTTTTTAGCTCACTGCACCATCCCAGCTCAGAACCTGGCTACATGCAAATTAGTCTGTACCTGTCCCAGTGCATGATGGGAACAGGGCAAACCAAACTACCAAGCCAATTCTTATACTGGGAAGGAAACAAGCTTCCGGGGACCGGTTTCTGGCATCACAGCCTTCGTCGGCCCGGCTTGCCTGAATCCTGATGGTGCAATGAGCAAGGGACTCACGTCTGAGCATACCCTCCCACACTGAGTGTGGATAAAATCGATTTGGGAAAAAGGGGGTGGTGATGGACAGAGTTTCTGAATGATGCAGAATACTCTTACCAAGTCAAGAGATCATGGTTTTAATCCATCACCGTTTTTTAGCTCACTGCACCATCCCAGCTCAGAACCTGGCTACATGCAAATTAGTCTGTACCTGTCCCAGTGCATGATGGGAACAGGGCAAACCAAACTACCAAGCCAATTCTTATACTGGGAAGGAAACAAGCTTCCGGGGACCGGTTTCTGGCATCACAGCCTTCGTCGGCCCAGCTTGCCTGAATCCTGATGGTGCAATGAGCAAGGGACTCACGTCTGAGCATACCCTCCCACACTGAGTGTGGATAAAATCGATTTGGGAAAAAGGGGGTGGTGATGGACAGAGTTTCTGAATGATGCAGAATACTCTTACCAAGTCAAGAGATCATGGTTTTAATCCATCACCGTTTTTTAGCTCACTGCACCATCCCAGCTCAGAACCTGGCTACATGCAAATTAGTCTGTACCTGTCCCAGTGCATGATGGGAACAGGGCAAACCAAACTACCAAGCCAATTCTTATACTGGGAAGGAAACAAGCTTCCGGGGACCGGTTTCTGGCATCACAGCCTTCGTCGGCCCGGCTTGCCTGAATCCTGATGGTGCAATGAGCAAGGGACTCACGTCTGAGCATACCCTCCCACACTGAGTGACTCTCCATGCTGTCTTTCATGATTATAGCCCAACAACTGAACAGATGGACAGCATGGGAAATTAAAAGACAGGATGAAATGTCTTTAATAACATCATGTGTCAATATACATTTGTGGTATAATGCTAGTATTTACCAGAGGATAATTGTTATGTAATACTTGGCAGCTGAAATAGCTAATACACAACAGACATCAACATATGAGTGCACGTCTATCAGTTAAATAAATATGGAAATGTACAGTTTTACAACTTCATTTATACGCGAAACACAAAATAAATATGGATAAATACAGATAAAATGGGCAAACAATAAATATGGATAAATACAGATTGAAATGTTAAAAAAATAAATACCATAAACCGGGAGCCTTATTTACAACGTACGTGGAGAACATGCCCAGACCCCCATTCCCTGGCTGAGCGCTGAACCACGGCGCTCAGACCAATCACAGTGCTGCATTGCAGCGCTGTGATTGGGCAGGGAAGCCTCAGTGCTTACCAATCACAATGCTGCATTGCAGCATTGTGATTGGTCAGGGCAGCCTGGGTGTGCTTCCTGGTTCCTGCGGAGGGCCGACGAGGAGCAGCGAAGAGGTAAGGTAAGTTTTATTTTTTATTATCTTTACCCCCCCTTCCTCCTCCTTGTCCCTGCCCTCCACCCTGCCACCAACGATCCATGCCGGCCGCCACTGCAGTTATAGTCCTCAACAAATCCCCAGAGCTGGCACACAGCAGGTATTGTCTACAAGTGCAGAATGGGGAGCAAGTACAGAACGCATAAATGGGAATATGGTTCTCTTGTGCAATGCAGCAACACCATCCTATGAGAACTTTATGGCCTTGGTGGAGATCAAATGTAAAGAGATCATAAGACTGAAGGAGGAAGGTATCCTTGCTTGGTAAAAAAAAAACCTTAATGTAAAGTCAAGCATAATCCAACAGATGCATAACACACTGATACAATCAAAGTCACAGAACATAGTACATAAAGGGAGGCGAAGGTGCACACCACAAAACCATGGCAAGACTCTCTGAAATCCATATTACTAGCCAGTTATTAAGATGGGATGCTTTGGCAAAGAGTTTTGCAATTACAGTTCCTCAAACTATACCTCCTCCACCTGTTTTACATATTCATAAACTCAGGGGCATATTTACAATGCCCCTGCAGCACTTTTATGCAGCTGTTGCACACTTAGTGTGCTGGCCCATATTCACAAGGCCAGTCAAAGCCACCCTGCATGGCTTTTCATAGCCTTGTAAATATGGAGTAAGGCAAGACCTTTCTCTGTGTGGAAGGGGCATTCCATGGGTGTTGCTGCTGGTGTTGCCACGCAACACCCATGGTTTTTGGCACTTCCCCAGATTTACAACATAGTATAAATCTGGGGCAGCGCCCAAACTAATGCCTTCCCGAATGAGGCGTAACGAGTAGAAATGCTTACATTTCTTCTAGTTTTTTCCTCTTTCAATGTGTGCAGCATTCTGCAGCAGACATAGAGTGAGGAAAACTCCTCCTTTGATTGTTTGTGTGCAGGTAGGTGTCCCTTCCTGTACAAAAACCATCATACCAACAACACAGCCACAAGGGTGCCTGATTTGAGGTTCACAGTAAGCCACAGCACAGCCGTTTGTGCACTGGCAGAAAGGACAGGAATGCGCTGTATCCTTTAGATACAGTGCATTTCTGCCCATTTCTTTTGACGTAGGATAGCACAGCTAGAAGACTTGCAACGCTGCCCTACGCCAAAAAATTGTAAATATACCCCCCAGTCCTTTGAAAGCATCTGACCTTCTGTTCTGCTAAAGCCCCCCTAAGTGACATTACTTACATGATGGTGAGTTACAAGATTCATATGTGGGTCATACAGGATGGGAAAATCTGAGTCATGATAAAAAATAATAACACATTATGGGGCATATCAGCAAGGCGAGGCGATAGAATTATCGAAGCTTTTGCGGCCGTTTTCGTCCTAAAAGGGGTGATAATTTTATGGCCTAATTAGCAAGCTCACACTAACGCGTGAAAACTTGCGTTAGCGTAGGAATTCCTAACGCCCAGCTTTGCATCTCTAATGAGATGCAAAGTGGGCGTTCGTGACCTGACATGACAGGAGAAATGTGGCTAAGCGACATTTCTCCTATCATGAAGCATAGCGGCAAGAAAAGTAGCGATAACCCCTGTTATCGCTACTTTCCTTACGCCTGCTTCAGGACTGACTTAGTCATGATATCCTATGGAAGGTGGATATCATGGCTAAATTTGTGAGTCCCTATCATCAAGCTAACGTCACATTTCGTGAGATTATTGCTGGGTTTCCAGCGATAATCTCACGTTAGGCAGTTAGCGTGAGGATTTTTATCGCTTTTGAGATAAGCGTTGCTAATAGCACGCTATCTCAGCGATAAAAATCCACACTAGCCGGCGATAATTATCCTAGCGCTAAGTGCGCTTAGCGATAATTATCGCCGGCTGTTGCTGATATGCCCCATAGATAGCAAATGTTCCCAAAATCGAAGGGCATGATCTCAAGGTATGTTCTTAATAAAGCTTGAGCCTGTGCTACCGAAAAATAAGCCCAGGAGTGGTAAGAAGGATAGATCTGATAAAGCAAAGTGAATAAGGCAGAATGTTAAATACATTTTAAGCTGATGGAAGACAAATAAGCAAGGAGGCCAAGGAGAAGACAGAGTCAGTCATTCAGTCAAGATTAAGCAGAGACTTTTTGTTGTAGTACACACACAGAATGTGACAAATATTGCACCTACTACATGTTTGCAATTGGCAAGTGCCTGCAATGGTGAAGACATAAATAGAGGAGAGATTTGAGCTGCATTTGACATTCACATTGTGAGTGACAAGGGAGAATCAATAGCAAAGAAATAAAAGCAAGACAAAAAGGAAAAAAAAAAAGAGAAGAAGGAGGAAAGCAACAACGAGAACAGGGCATAGAGAGAAATAGGAGTAATGGTTTCCACACTGTTAATGATCTCCCTTTGATTTCTAACCTTTTATTCTGGGTGGCCACTGCCATGGCAGCCTTCTGTTTTTATTATAAAGAGTTTTATCTTCTTTCTATGGATGAGCCAGGCAGTGATGATGCCTTTTTAATTCTTCAGAAATTCATTTGTAGAGGATTTCACAAGAGGATATCCAAGTACCGTCAAGCACATGGTGGAGGTGTTCTGGAGGTCGGGGAGAGCTGCACCGGTGGTCTGAGCGCCGTATTACAACTATGGCAGTCGGACCACCATAGGATGGCCGCAACCATCAGGGATCCACAATCCCCGGCGGTGGCACACCAGTCAGAAGTTCCAGTATGCTTGGCGGTGCTACTGCAGCACCGCCAAGCATATTCAAAGTTTCCTAACCACCACCGTTTGATGGCAGTGAGGCCGCTAAGAAAACCGTTGCGTGAGAAAACAAAGGTGGCCCTACATGGACCCCTGTTGCCTCAGGGCCATGGGGTGCATGCAGGGGGGCGCATGGTGTGCCTCCCTGTCTGCAATCACCTCCTTTCCTTAACAACATGGAATGCACAGTCCATGCCATGGAGGAATGGGCTTTGGGGCTTCCATTGCGGTGCCTTTTTATTAGGCATCACTGTGGGTGCACCAAAGCACCACCTGCCAGACCACGATGCAACTCGTAATCTGTCTGGCGGCCGGAAGTGAGGTTTGGCAGTGTGGGAGCGGGGCTGTGGCATGGTGGACTGCCAAACTCATAATCAAGCACATAGTCTGTTTCTAATGTTGCACAGAGTGCAGTGGGAGCAGTACATTTAACCCCTTTGCAATCCACCACTTTCCCTACTCCTGACCTGACTGGAGTGGAAATAGTACATTTTACCCTGCCGCAATCCACCACTTTCCCTACTGTTGCACTGATTGGAGTGGGAACAGTACATTTTACCCCTCCACAATCCAACACTTTCTCTACTGTTGCCCTGATGAAAGTAGGAATAGTAAATTTTACCCATCCGCAATCCACCACTTTCCCTACTGTTGCACTGACTGGAGTGGGAATAGTACATTTTCCCCTCGGCAATCCAACACTTTCCCTACTGTTGCATTTATTCAAGTGGGAATAGTAAAAGTTACCCCTCCACCATCAAACACTCTCCCTACTGTTGATCTGACTGGAGTGGGAATAGTCATTTTTACCCCTATGCAATCCAACAATTTCCCTACTATTGCACTGACTTGAGTGGGAATAGTACGTTTTTACCCCTCCGCAATCCAACGCTTTCCCTGCTGTTGCACTGAGTGGAGTGGAAATAGTAAATTTTACCCCTCCTGAGTCCAATGCTTTTCCTACTGTTGTATAAATTGGAGTGCGAATAGTATATGTATTATTTGTAGAATTTTATAGTTTTGTTTATATTGTTTCAATTTATATTATGTTTTTGTGCATTTAAGATTATAATATTTATAATTATTAATTTTCTTAATATGTAATATATTTTTAGTAAATTGTAATTCAGCATGTTTTTTACTTTTCTATTTGTTTTTAAATTGGTAAGTTTTAAAAATGTATATGGTATTGGGTATATATATATGTATTTAGATATATAATATTGAAAAGGGTATTACATTATAGTATAAATTGAAATTATTTGTTTCATATTTTTGAACTAGATATATGTAAATAAACATTTATATGTGTTGTTTTTGTAAGTAAGTATAACGGTTAGATTTCTTTTAAAATTAATTCAATATATTTCATTTTTATTATATTACTGTTACTTTTTAACGCACGGAACTTTGCTTGCTGCTGGAAGGGGACTCCAGGTCCCAGAAAGTCTCTGCTGCTTGAGGGAGGAGCTGCCCTGCCACTCGTGCTGAAAAGCGTGCATCGCCACCCACGACGCGGGACGCACGGAACTTTGCTTACTGCTGGAAGGGGACTCCAGGTCCCAGAAGTCTCTGCTGCTTGAGGGAGGAGCTGCCCTGCCACTCGCGCTGAAAAGCGCGCATCGCCACCCGCGGCAACGGGACGCACGGAACTTTGCTTGCTGCTGGAAGGGGACTCCAGGTCCCAGAAAGTCTCTGCTGCTTGAGGGAGGAGCTGCCCTGCCACATGCGCTGAAAAGCGCGTATCGCCACCCGCGACGCGGGAAGTGCGCAGGCGGCGCACGGGCGGCGCCCGGGCAAAGCCTGGGCCAAGGGCGGGCTCGTCCTAGCCCGTCATCGCTAGGAAGAGGCAGGTCAGGGACTGAGTTCCTTCGATTTTCATCCCAGAACACCCTCATTATCTAAACTTCAGCAGCTATCTCAAGGTACTGTAGTGACTGTAGGACGAAGGTTGCTTAATCTATTGGAAAAGTTTGTCTAAACTGTTCATATTTGGGGTGTTACCAAATTGATCACATTTTGTGTTTTTTATTTTTATTTTGTGATTTTCTTTGTAAAAATTCATATTTTTTAGAAGTTAGTTTAAACTTGTTTTTTGACACAAAAAATACTTATACTTTTCTGCTGTTTTGGTTGGGAATGGGCAAAAGGAAAGCAATGGAGACTACAGGGGGGGCTACGGGTCCCGTTGGGGTGGGTAAGGGGAAAAAGGCAAGGAAAGCAGTAAAGAATGTATCTGCCGCCAAAAACTGTGTGATGAATAGAATTGATAATTTAATTACGGAATGCGAAGGGCTATTAGGTGTTGAGCTCCCTTTAGATATCGTTGATAAAGATTCCACCCCCCTACGTTCAACCACCGTTCCCCAGACGTTTAAAAAATCTTTTAAAAAAGGAGCAGATATTGGTTGCGTGTCCTCAATATTGGGTGGTGGGCTAGCTCAGCCCGACATTTCTCCCTCATTGTCCTTACCTTTCACTGACGATATTGTGGGAGAACTTGAATCTTCCATCATATGTGTGAATCGTTATGACGTTTTGGCTGGGGAACTGGATACTTGTGGGGAAGTGTATACTACACAAATTATCCCCTCCAGTAATAAGAGTTCAAGTGTGGTAGTTTCGGCTAGCCCTCCTTTAACACAGACCCTTACTCAGATGGTTGCTTCTTTAAAGGAGGAGGTTGGATCACTGAAAGGGATGATTGAGGAACTTATGGGCACTGTTAGGTTGTTAGCTCAGAATGGCACCCTACATACGCCTGTAGATTCTCGACCTTGTAATTCAAAAGAACCATCCAAAGAAGGTGATTCCACATTTTGCGAACTAGAACACGCACCTATAACTCAACCTAAACTAATCATTAAGGACTCAACCCCCCTTCGGATCGCCCCCTCTGTAGCTTAGCCTTGTAGCATTTTGCAAAAGCAATTTTATTCCCAGGTGGCCAAAAAACATGATAGGCCTACAAGATTAACATCAGACCCCCTAATGGGAGTTAATGCCCCGGCCGAACAAATTAAACAATGCACCAACCCCCTATTTCAGCCACAGACGGTTTTCTTAGTAAATGTCCCCAAGATTGTTCTTAGCAGCAGTTTTGAGAATGCTGAATCCTTGAAAAATAAATCTATTCACTGGTTGCGGCATGTTAGGGGTTGACGCTCATTGATCAGGGAAGATATTATCAGGGCACGGAGATGCACGTCCAATAATAATTCTATGGATTGCATCAAACTAACCCTGATTAATTCTGATCTGGCGGAAAATCTTTTGGCACTAGAGTATACGACCTGTGACCCGGACTCTACATCTGTCCAGATCAGGCGTTTTCAAACAATTTCTGCAGCAAGGGCCCATGACAATGTGTTATCTCTGCCCAAATGCAGAGGGTCCTCACTTGAGGCGGTTGATTGACTACAGCAGGACTTATATGTAAGCCAGGTTCTAGAACTTTCCTCACATTTTAATATTCTAAGTTCCCCTGCTATTACTCAATCATGCTCTGTCGCTGAACAATCCAAATTAGAGTAACAGCTAATAGAAACAGTAGTCCTCCGATTCCTAGTACGAAGAACCACGGGTAGGCAGTAATTTGCGATACTTCGGTTCCATTTTCTATCCCATCCCCTTTGGTTCAACCATCTTCTCTGGGAAATGGTTTTTCTATTTCCCAGCTTAAGATTCTTTCATGGAATGTGGCTGGGCTCCAAAACAAAATGTCTTTACCTGACTGGAATATTCTGATTGAGGAACACCATATCTGTATATTCCTAGGAACATGGAGCCTAGCACCATTATATAAGTCCGGCTACACTTGTTTTTTTTACATCTGCTGTACATATGGGTAGGGGGCGGCCTTCTGGAGGTCTCACTATCGGGGCTAAGATTGACATGAACTGTGAAATAAAGGTGCAGCAATGTGTGAGTCCGGATATTATGTGGCTTTCGCTCAAGGGTGCCAATGGTGGTAAAACCCTTGAATTGTTTAACATCTACATAAGGGGGACTTCAGGGGGAAAAGCATCAGATATTGTTATGTCGTTGGAACAAGAATTATCCAAACGTCATATAGATTCCTATTTCATGATAGCTGGGGATTTCAATTGTACCTTCGAGCCTTTAAGTTCTGAAGATTTGTTGGGGGTAGATGAAGATGACGCCAAGTGGGGTCTCCCATTGCTAAATATACCCTGTATTAAGAAATGGTCACAGGTAGCAATACAGATTAGTGCTCTTACCTTAGAAGTAGGTCTAAGGGCTGCGAATGGCAGAACACCTTCTGACGTCGCTGGGGCTAATACATATAATAGGGTGTCTTGCCCCTCACGAATCGATTATATACTAATCGATGTCAGATTTTGGAGATTTATGATAGACATGGAAGTGGTCCCTTCTTTCGATAGTGATCATAATACACTAAGCCTGACAATAGATTCGCTCTGGGCTCCCTATATTCCTACAATTCAGGGGACAGGCCCTCTTATGAGGACAAAAGACTTGGCCCCCTCAAACTGCAGTAGGTTTCTTAAATGGCCACGAGTGGCGGCACAAGAGTCTCGAATGGCTGAGATCAAGTGTATACTCAGCGAAAGTACATCTAAACTGTGCGAGGCTCAGAGTGAAGAGGACAGTCTGTCTAGGATCCCTGAATTATATGGAAGCATGATGACTCAGTTGGGGTCTCTATTTATTATAAAGAATCGTGCTGGCAACCAAGCCATATGTCGCAAAAACTGCCGGACGTGGTTCAATGCGGATTGCAGACAGAAGAAAAAGGCCTTGATTTTAGCGATAAAAGTAGACATTGTCCCTCAGTTAGGGAAACTAGAAAGGATTATAAAAATGCTGTTATTCAAGCTAAGCATGATTGGGAGGAGACACACTGACAGAATTTAAGGGATGCAAGTGTAGCCAGGGATCCTAATCTTTTTTGGGATGTGGTTAGGCGGTTGGGCAATAAAGATCCTGATCTAATCCCTAACCACATCGCAAATCAGGATTGGTTTAACCACTTTGGGAAACTTTACTCGGGGCCAAGCCTAACCCCCCAAGACGGGTCTGTCGGCCATATAAGTGGTTACCCCACTCAGGATGTCATTACTCCCTTTAAGACAAAGGAAATAGAGGAAGCCATTATGAAAATTGTTCCAGCAAAAGCCGCAGGCCCGGATGGCGTCCCTGGCGACCTTTTCCTTGCAGACCCCCTTAATTGGGCAATTTATGTTAAGGTTTTAATCAACATGATTGTAGAGGGTAGTGCAGTACCAGACTCATGGAAAGGTGCACAGGTGATACCTATCTTTAAAAAAGGTGCCAGGGAGGACCCTGCCAACTACCGTCCAATTAGCTTGATTGATGCTATGCAGAAAGTAGTTGGCAGGGTGTTGCTTCAGAGGATCCACCATTGGGTGGATGACAAGGATGTTCTTTCCCAGTATCAAGCGGGTTTTAGGGCTTGTACAGGTACAGTGGATCAAGCATTTAGATTGTTGCTAATCTATTGGAAGGTTGTACTAATTGGCAAGGGCAGTCTTTATCTGGCCTTTATTGACCTGAAGACTGCCTTTGAGCTGGTGCCCCGAGATCGGCTGTGGCAACTACTAGGCGAAATGGGGATTGATCCTATGATCCTGAATCTGCTTATTCGCCTTCATGCGGGCAATGAAGTACTGGGAATTTTAAGCCCAGCGGTGCAGGGGAACACACCCTATGACTTCGGGTTCTTCCTGTTTCAGACCTACAGAAACACAGAGTCTTCTGGGTGAAGTCAAAGATCAGTTTATTGGCTGCAGACCACTTACAGGTATCCTAGAAGTACAACAGCGTGTATGTTCTTAGGAGACTGCTAAAAATCACAGAAACGGGCTTCTCCTTAAATACAAAATATCCTGCTTCAGGCACACATTCCTTGGTTTACGATATGGCCATATAAAGGTATACATTACAAACGAAAAGGCAGAGTCATGATGACCATCCCACATTCCAGTTAAGCCAGCCCGCAATTATTTACCCAGCAAGGCTCAGATCCCACCTCAGATATCGATAGGCCCCAATAAACATGAGCATCTCCTGTTTGGAAAACAAGCCATAAAGCAGGAACAGTCAGGTGCAAAAGAGATTAGCTGGAGGCTTGTGTAGGATGAAAAGGCTTTATGGTGTGTCAAGCCCTGATGCTAATCACAGGTGGCCAGAGGACGGGGAGCTCGTGAGACCGGACTGACCTGGGGCAGCGGAGCCAAGCTGCCCAGGTCACAGAGAAGTCAAAGGAAGGCACATGTGCTCTAAAAGGCCCGTGTTTACTTCATGTTATGTAGCCTATGTGAGGGCAACCATAAGATGGCCACCGCTCTAAGATGGAACCCACGTAGTGATGTATAATAGCGTATACATAGTGCATTCATAGCTAAAATGTCTCACAAAGCACTTGTACATACCGCATTGACCATTCGTGGTTCACTAATACCGGGATGGACAGGGGTAGGGCCCTGCCTCCTACGCGGTCCCAAATTCTAAAGTACGACAGACCCTCCTTTTGCCCTTACATAGGCAATAACTATACTCATTTCAATCCGAGTCTAGGTCAATATTCACAAAGTCATGGAGATGTTGCTGTAGCATCATCCTATTACTTAGCTCGTCCCTCGATACAGGTTTCCTTACACATAATGTAGCACAGAGGCCACATATTGCAGGAGCACACTGTATGCTCAGACAGAACAGGAAAAGGATGGCTAAGATCATTCCAATGACCATCAGAACTTTCCAACCCCAGGCAGATATCAGTTCCCAGAACCACCCCACCAGTGACCAATCTCCTTTATCCACGTGTATGGACTCAGATATTTTATGCAGTTTGGAGATGGCTTGATAAACTGTTGGAGCGTTGTCTGGTATGAAAATGCAACAACTAGATTGGATAACCTTACATACCCCACCGCGGTCTGCAAGTATGACGTCTAGAACCATGCGGTTCTGCAAAGTCATGAGGCGATCCGCTTGGAGCTCAGCTGTCAAATTACCAAGGGCACCAGCCGTAACATTAACAGTGGATTCAACCACACGAGTCAGTTGTCTCAGGTTCCTACTATTGACCATAGGTCCCCAAAACGGCAGGAAACCCATAAAGAAATCTCCCGCCTCCTGACCGGCAGTATCCTCCTTACTAATCACGCCTCTCACAACTCTGGTCTTGTGATAGTCGGAGGCAGCAGTGAATGTTGGCGGTAGCAAATTTGCAATATAACATGTGCCCGAGAAATCAGGGGGCAACCATGTATATGCTCGGTCATTGCAGATAAAATATGTACCCTTGGCAGCCAAAAACGCAGGGGAAAACTGTGACGGAAAGGTGTACGTTTCAGTACAGTCACTTCTTCCCAGTTGAGCTCTAGGATTCTGACCATTACCTTGCAAACAGAACCGACCTATGTGGGGTACGACCCAGATTGGGGATGAGATTTTTCGCTGTCTTTCACCCAGACTAATACTATACCCCGTCGCGTTCCACCCTACATAAGCTCTCAACTCTTCTTTGGGAATAGATGAGTATGCGTCGATATCTCTGCTCATATCGGCAACTCCTTTCATTAAGGCTTTATTATTTGTACTAGGTCTGATGGAACGCGGTTGGCGCGGGGAGTACGCATCTAGAGCAAATAGAAACATGGTCTGGAATGCCCATGACGATCCATTGTAACTAAACGGCAGCACTAGATAAGGAATACCCTTATTAATGGTATGTGGCATTAAACCACACACCCAGCAATTGGTTGTATTCATAAGTAGTTGGTGCTGGTGCAGGAGCTGAATAAACGAGTTGTTTACAAACTCAGACCGTCTAGCTTGTTCATGTTCAGGCAGAGTGTGAAAAGAGTGTGAGGAGACAGCAGGAGGAGGTATAGGCTGTACAGTGGGTGCAATGGGCTGTTGAGAGGAGAAGAATACAAATCCTACAGTAAACACTACCATACTACATAATACAAACAGGCATAAAAATACAAAACGTTTGCTCTTTATTATTTTACACATTCTTGCTTTAAAGTTCATTTCCTCAGCGGGTCTCTCCATCTTACAAAACTCCATCCTCTAATCGTGCCGCTCGCGGCGGGTGAGTATCTTCTGCTAAGGAGTACGCCTGTCAGTCCAGGAAACGCCCTAGACCAACCAGAACCGTTGACCTAACGTCTTCGGCCTGTACCCCAAAGTCTTGGCACCGCGACCCTGCGGCTGAACCCGGATGGTGGTTCGAAAAACAAAAATCAAGAAAGTCCTTCAGATGGGAGAGCTCTGGTTATCAAAAAATAAAAAGGTAAAAGAAAAAGAATATTTATTTGTCCATAGGCCTTGGTCTTAGATTATAATGAAAACGGCCAGGTACTGTCTGATCTTGAAACAAGAGTTCAGGCTCTGTGGTGTCCAATCGAATTGACGGTAGCACAGCTTCTTGCAAAATATCGTCACTTTCCTGTGCTGAAGTTGTGCCTTTTATGCGTGCATCACTGAACGGCACAAAACGAGGTACAGCGTCTGTTTCAGAGTCTGCGATACCCTCCTGGACCCACTGGTCATACGGCAGAGGCAAAGGTATCCTTTTAACATGGGCGCCGTGGATCCAGTTCTTCTTCCCCTTTACTCGAACAGCTGATCTTGTAGACAGAAGTACGAGATGAGGGCCGATCCAACGAGGCTCATCGTTGCTTTTGCGCTGAAAATTTTTCACCAAAACCCACGTGTCAGGGTCGATAGGGTGTCCTGGAGCCTCAGAGGCCTGGGGAAGAGTATCGTGCACCTGTTGGTGTAAAACACGTAATTTAGCCGTCAAGTCGTACAAGTAATCAAGCAGTACTGGATGTTCGATTTCACTGAATTGCGCCGGTCTTGGCACACCCCATACATTGGCCGGGCGGCCAAAAAAGACCTCATATGGGCTAAGTCCCACTCGGGAGTGTACGGTCATTCTGGTGGACAGGAGTGCTAGAGGCAGAGCGTCAGGCCATTTAAGACCGGAGCTCGCCTGGATTTTGGCCAGCTTGAGTTTTAGAGCACCATTGTAGCGCTCTACTAATCCAGCTGATTGGGGGTGATTTGCAGCGTGGAATTTCTGCCTGATCCCTAATCCCTCACACACATTCTTCATCACTTGACCCACAAACTCACTCCCATTGTCACTCCACACCATTCTTGACATTCCAAACCTAGGGAAAAATTCCTTCACAAGGGCTTTGGCTGTGGATAGAGCAGTGTTATCTTTTAGGGGATAGGCCTCTATCCATTTTGAAAAAAGCGCAAACAACCACCAATACATATTTCAGGTTGTTGCACCTTTCCATGTGGATAAAATCTAGCTGCAAAACTTCAAATGGATATGATGGAGGCGCAAAATGACCAGCTGGAGTTGGGGTTCCCCTACCAGGGTTGTACTTCAAGCATACCATACAATTCTTGACCACATTCTCTGCACACTTGGGAATCCCAGCATTCTGCCATACTGGAGCCAACAACTTACAGATTCCTTTCATACTGATATGTGCCATTCCATGTGCCATAGTAACCACTGGAAGCACATATGCATCAGGTAACAACCATCGCCTATGTTCCGACAAATCAATCCAACAACCATTCTCATCCAACTTACCCATACTTTCTCTACACTTGCTCAACTCTTTCTCTGTGGCTTCAGCTTGAAGGGACTTTACACTCTCTATTGTGTTTTCACACATTCCAACATCACCAACCCATCTGGCAGGGCCTGCAACATACATTCGAGTTTTCACATCTTTTGCTGTTTCTTTCGCGACTTCATCAGCAAACGCATTACCACGACCAACATCATCAGTGATTTTCTTGTGCGCACTGCATTTCATAATTGCAACTTGTAACGGTAGGGTCAGCGACTCAAGGAGATCATTCACCAACTTGCCATTCTGAATCTTAGCTCCATGCGAAGTCAGGAACCCACGTTCCTTCCACAATCGCCCAAAACTATGAGCCACGCCAAAGGCGTACTGGCTATCCGTATATATGTTCACTTTCATTCCTTCAGACAACACGCATGCTCTCGTAAGGGCAATCAATTCTGCTGCTTGAGCCGAATTTTGTGGCACACGCGCAGTTTCCACAATCGTGTGCAAAGTCGTGATAGCATATGCAGCAGTCGTATCACCATTTGGAAGCTTGAAACACGAACCATCCACCCATAAAGTACCATCACACTCAGTCAGGGGAGTATCTTTAAGATCTACTCTCCCTTTCGTTTCTTCTTCTGTTCTGAACAGACAATCATGTTGCTCAATCTCATCTAGGTCTGCTGGAATTGGCAATAGTGTAGCTGGATTCAACGTGTTGCATCTCTTTATGTGTATATGGTTTGCTAACAGTGTCAGCTCATAACCAGATAATCGCGCACTAGTTAAGTGCTGTGTCTTGGTCCTGTTTAACAATGTGTCCACAGCATGTGGAACCATAACAATCAATGTATTATCCATTACTAGGCCAGCAGACTGTCAAATAGACATAGCTGCAGCGGCTGTGGCTCTCAGACAACTTGGCAATGCCCTCGCTACCGGGTCCAAGGTTGACGAAAAATATGCGCATGGACGCGGTCTATCACCAAAAGGCTGTGTTAACACTGATAATGCGCAACCATCTTTCTCATGAACATACAATGTAAAAGGCTTGCTGTAGTCAGGGGTACCCAACACAGGAGTCAGTTTCCTTCCCTTCTTCGATAAGAGATGACCTAAGTAGGTCGACAATATTGCAGCTTTGAGAGAGACACTTTGTGATGGAAGGCAGACAAATGACGCAACAATGACAAGGTAGCGTGTTTGCAAATCTTTTCAGTATCCGCGGCGATTAGTAAATCGTCAACGTACTGAATAATAATAGCGCCACTAGGTAAAACCAGTGCATCAAGCTGCGCTTTTAAAGCCTGACTGTATATTGATGGACTTTCACAGTAGCCCTGGGGAGCGCGTTTAAAGCGGAAGCTTCGGCCTCCTAAACTAAAGCCAAAAATGTCTCTGCTCTCCTCTGCAATTGGGATGCTAAAGAAAGCATTCTTTAAATCGATCACTGAGAACCATGCAGCGGAGGCTGGAATCATGGTTAACAAGGCAGTTATATCAGGGACAACTGGAAACTGTGGTACAATAATCTTATTAACCTCTCTAAGATCAATCACAAATCTGTAAACAGGTGGCTGTGAAGGGTCCGTTCGTTTTAAGACAGGTAAAACAGGACTATTGCAAACGTTGCCTCTTGTCTCTTCAATTACACCCTTTTTAATCAAATCACCGACAATTGCTAACAATGCTTTCTGACCTTCATTGGAGATCTTGTACTGGGGAATACGTGGCAATCTGACATTGGCTTTTAAAGTGACCACATATGGTGGTATTTCCAGGAGGCCCACATCATTGGGACCAGTAGCCCAAAGGACATCCGGAAGGGATGATAATTCAGGTGGCATTGCATTTTTAGACAAATACATCGGGGAAATCACTTTCCTGCCTAATGTAAGTTGTACTCCTGAGGGAGAACAATATAGTGTTGCATGCAATCTTTTTAGCAAATGTAAGCCTAGCAAATTTTCACCACAACCTGTCGTTAGGATGAGGGGTGCTTTTAGCTCACAAGGTCCAACAGAAAGCGACATAGGACTAGAAATTGGGTTCCTAACTGGGGCGCCAGAAAAACCTACTGAGACATTCATTTCGCCAGACAAAGGCGTGCCAGGGAGTTTTGAATGCATGATTGAACTCTTTGCAGCACCAGTATCCAGCAGAAAGGGCTCCGTTACATTTGCTGTAGTTACTTTAACGTAGGGTCCACTCTGATCCACTGGCACTGAAACAACTCCCTCTCTCTGTCTACGGCTGTCCTACGGCTGTCCTAGTAATCGTTATCTTCTACATTGTCATCTTCTGCATAATAATCGTTATTGTAGTACTGAGCTGTATTACCAGTCGCGTTGGCTTGCTGATCAAAGCTATTTATTTTGAGGCGGAAGAGGACGCGCGTTCTGGGGAGCCTTTCCACGCCCTCTGCCTCTAGGAGCTTGCTGACCACCTCTACCTCTTGCGCCATACGCATTACTGTTACGCTGCATTAATTTAGGGCAACTATATTTAAAATGACCTTCCTCTTTGCAATATGAACATTGGTTGGGACCTACAGGGATTCGTGGTTGATAATACCCATTCATTTGCTGGTTATTCTGAAATTGTTGGGGCTGCTACCTATAATTATTCTGTCCTCCACGTGGCAGATAGGCCTGCTGCAAAAGGACCTTCGTCTTCAGTTCTTTCGTTTTCTTATCTGTTCTATCCTTCTCATCTTTGTCTCTATTTTCATAATACTGTGCAGTAGCCAGTATTTGCGCTGAAGAGGAAACAGCCCAGGAACTTTCTGAGTCTTTTAATTTCTTACACAACTCGGGAAGTAGGTTCTGTACAAATTTATCAACAAATAACCGTTGGCCACCTTCAGTGCTCATGTCTTGACCACTGTGGTCGATAAACGTTTCTTCAAACCTGGTAAAGAAATCGGACACTGTCTCATCTTTCTTCTGCTTACATGCGGATACTTTATCCCAATTTACGCGCATCGCAGGCATTATAGTTTTCATGTAGGTAATAATTCGACCAGGGAGTTCTGCTACTAAAGGGTCAGGTTTTGCGCCACCAACTTGGCCAGCATCTGCAGCAATGATATTAGCCCATGTGTTACCCAATTCTGCAGCGTGATCTACATTACGAATGGATCCCCCTAAAGGCTGTGGAACAACATTCCCAAACAACATATCTATGTCAGCCAAATTCATTACACATGATTCTGCAGTTTGTGATAACTCCTTATAATAACCGGTAGGGTTTTTACGGGGGTCAGGCAATGTCTGCTTAAGCGCTAACACCTCAGATCGCTTCCAAGGGACATGCACCCAAACACGCTGAAAATGAGCTGGGACAGCTGGATTAGCATTTAAATCAGCAGGTCTCCACACTGGAGGAACCTCACGCATCGGATATTGGCGCGCTTTTACCTTTTTCCCCACAGGGAGTTCCTGTTCGAAGAATGATTGCTGACAATCGCCATTTCTGAAGGACAGTAAAGTCACGACTGCTTTATCTACATTGGGGCACACAATTATACCTGTTTCAAAATCAAATCGCACTCGACACAATTCCTGTGGGTTTGGGTTTCCACCATTATCCTCCTATTCCTCACAGAGGAATTCACACATTTTATCAAAGACATACCTCTGTTTTGGGGCATCCCATTGGTGAAAAACGGTAACAACTGATTCCACATCATAGAGTGAAGGGAAACCAATCCACCTACGGGCCGGATGATCTAACACCTCTTTCTCATCAGGACCAGGCAGCTGACTGCGCAATTGCTTACGCTGTAAGGCAGGAGTCGCACTCGATGACCCAAAGAGAGGCGACATTAAACTAGTAACTACATTAGCTAGTCGTTGTCGTGCTGAAGGAGAAGTTGAGGCGAAAACGGGAGGATAGACAGAGGGAAGAAAAACAGATTCCGATACAGGTACCTGGGTAGTGTAAGAAGGAGCGCCAGGGGAAACCGCTGGTGTGCTAGGCAAAGTCGCAGGAAGCGCGGGGGTAACAGGTAACAAAACTGGCGGCCCTTGAGAGGGCTGCACTGCAGGGATAGGAGCCAGCTGAGGAGGAGCTGGCGGCTGTGGGAAGGCTTGCGGCATATTTACTGGAGGCTGCACATTTGCAAGCTGTGGAGGTGCTGTTGCATTTTGCGCATATGGGGGTGGCGAACTTAGCAAATGGGACATTAGGGAATCTTTTTCTTTCTCTTTTGTCTCATTTTGCACAAGGGGTGACAAAACAGGGTAACATTTATCAATCCCTAGTTTGCGCTGCCTGTGCAATTGCTCATTCATTTGTTCCTCCTCATTATCTTTAAATTGCACAGCTGCTTGCATCACTGACATACCTCTTTCTCTCTTATTTCTTTTCGCTAGCTTAATTTCCTTCTGTTTGGCTTCTTTTCGCCATAGGCGGAAAGAATCAAACATCGCCGGCCGGGCTTTCTTTTTAAACAATTTCACTTCCAAATTATCTAAGATATCTGTATCGAAACTACCATTTTGGGGCCATTTTAAAACACCGTCCTTTCTGGTGTATCGGATCCATACTTCATTATATGCAATGGGGCCCACGCCATGTTTTACATAAAGCTCATAAGTTGGAGTTCCAATTGGAGGAACCGGACATGAATCCTCCAACTGGAAATCCCTTCCACAACTCAAACAAAACAATCTTCCAAATACACTAGCACCAGGCATCTTTGCTCACTAGTCTAGTTCCAAACTTCAAAGGATTATCGATTACGATAGTCTCGTGAATACACGAGTCCTCTGGCTTTGGGGTTTGCAAACTCCAAATCAAAATAATCCCGAAGGATACCAAATTCAAACTGGGAGACGCTCCACTTATACTTAACTGAATATCGATGATCAATGGCGTCACCAGAAGACTCTCTCGATTGTTTCGCTCTACCAAAATCGTCAAGGGTCCAAAACAGGGCGATTAATCAGGGCAGCAGTCCTTCGTAGCCGTCGGGACGCGGAGAACCTCGCAGAAAAGACTTTCGGACCACGTCGACATGCAGGGGTCGATGAAGTGGCGGCCTTCCTCCAGAATTTCCACACGAAGCTCCTCACGAACCTCTGGCTTGGACCGGTACCGCTGAAATCGCGCCGAGTTGGGCGCCAACTGAAGTACTGGGAATTTTAAGCCCAGCGGTGCAGGGGAACACACCCTATGACTTTGGGTTCTTCCTGTTTCAGACCTACAGAAACACAGAGTCTTCTGGGTGAAGTCAAAGATCAGTTTATTGGCTACAGACCAATTACAGGTATCCTAGAAGTACAACAGCGTGTATGTTCTTAGGAGACTGCTAAAAATCACAGAAACGGGCTTCTCCTTAAATACAAAACATCCTACTTCAGGCACACATTCCTTGGTTTACGATATGGCCATATAAAGGTATACATTACAAACGAAAAGGCAGAGTCATGATGACCATCCCACATTCCAGTTAAGCCAGCCCGCAATTATTTACCCAGCAAGGCTCAGATCCCACCTCAGATATCGATAGGCCCCAATAAACATGAGCATCTCCTGTTTGGAAAACAAGCCATAAAGCAGGAACAGTCAGGTGCAAAAGAGATTAGCTGGAGGCTTGTGTAGGATGAAAAGGCTTTATGGTGTGTCAAGCCCTGATGCTAATCACAGGTGGCCAGAGGACGGGGAGCTCGTGAGACCGGACTGACCTGGGGCAGCGGAGCCAAGCTGCCCAGGTCACAGAAAAGTCAAAGGAAGGCACATGTGCTCTAAAAGGCCCGTGTTTACTTCATGTTATGTAGCCTATGTGAGGGCAACCATAAGATGGCCACCGCTCTAAGATGGAACCCACGTAGTGATGTATAATAGCGTATACATAGTGCATTCATAGCTAAAACGTTACACAAAGCACTTGTACATACCGCATTGACCATTCGCGGTTCACTAATACCGGGATGGACAGGGGTAGGGCCCTGCCTCCTATGCGGTCCCAAATTCTAAAGTACGACAGCAATTATGCCCAAGTAAGGTGGGGATCTCAGGCACAGAAGACAGACAGGATCCCTGTAAATAGAGGAGTCCGCCAGGGTTGTGTAATGGCGCCCGCCCTATTTCTTTATTTATTAATGGGGTGGTCAGCTTTTTACAAGAGTTTCCACCGGATGCCCCGTCTCTGGCAGGAGACATGGTTCCTACCCTGCTCTTTGCGGATTACACTCTCCTCCTGTCTAAAACTCTGACTGGGCTCCAGAAGCTCTTAGACAGGTTCCATCTGTTCTGTAAATCCAGGGGGTTGGTTGTTAACACCACCAAAACTAAGCTTATGATGTTTAATCCCTACAAGCCACATAAAGCTAATTTTATACTAGATGATACACGCTTAGAGCGTGTCCTAACGTTTGATTACCTGGGGATTCGGCTTGCTGAGAAAATGCACTGGAAGCACCATATTGACAAAATGCTCTTGAGCCATAAACGTGTGGTAGGAGCACTTCTCAAAGAACATCGCTCCTCGCAGAGCAGACCTGTGGCTCCTGCCCTCACAATTTATGCAGCTAAAGCTGTTAGCTCAGCTCTCTATGGTGCCGAATTATGGGGCTTCGACAATGTTGATGGAATTAGTAGATCTGAACATACATTATTTAGAGATCTAGTGATGCTTCCCAGCAAGGTACCCCTAAAACCCCTGATGAGTGATCTGGGTAGGCGCTCCTTTAAAGATATTGCCAGGCTGCGGCCCCTGCTATTCTGGGCCCGCCTGCGTCGTACCCCAGAGCTTGGCAGCTATGCCTCTGCGCTTACAGAAGTGATGGCCATGGAGGGCAATCAAAAGATTAGTTGGTTATCTAACCTCAAAAAATTGGTTTTGGCGCTTGGCTTGAAGGATTTGTGGGATAATCAAACCCCACCCAGTAAGGTCGATCTAAAAAAGCGCTACTGGGCTTGGGTGGACGCACAAGAGCATTGCAACCCAAGACTAGGAAGACTTACAGATGAATTTTATTTACATAAGCAGCACACATTTTTAGAACCCTATTTAGATTTTATTCAGATACCATGTGACAGGGCACTTTACATTCAGTTCAGGATAGGCACTCTCCCGATACGAGAACTAACTGTAAAATGGAGTGTCCCGTATCAGACAACAGTGGATTGCCCGTGCTGCAAGGCTCCAGCTGAAACTTTGGCCCATTTTATGTTTGCTTGCCCCGCTTATAAGAAGGCAAGAACAAGATGGCTAAAACCCATTTGTAGTTCATTGGGCACTCGTGAACACAGGGTTGCCTTGCGTATACTGAAAACGGATGCACGGACCTTCTTGGCCTGCGGCGCGGCCAAGTATCTTGGCCATGCCTGGATAGTAAGGCATCAAATACTACGCGCTATAACCTAGATGAACTATTGTATTTATAGCGCATTTCCTGTTGCATTTGCATTTATATATTTGACCTATAAATTGAAAATAAGCTGAAACTGAACAAATTTACGATCATATAAAACCTTTTATCTGAAATTGCCCATTGTTATCTTAGTATGGAAATTTTTAATTGTTGTTTTTATGGATTGTATGTTTTTTAGACCATGTTTTATCTCACAATTTGTATCTTTATGATGTCTGTTTTTATGTTATTGCTTTTAAGATACTTGTTATGGAATAAAGCTACTTTTTGACTTTGACTTTGTTGCTTTTTAATATATTTAATGTTTACTATATATATATATATATATATATATATATATATATATATATATATATATATATATATATATTGTTTAAAAAGATATTTTTGTCAACGATATTAGTGATAATATTGTTTTCTGATATTTTTGTCATTTGTGGATAACAATATTTTTGTCTTCGATATTTTTGACACAATATGGGAATGCAAAAGCCCCTTCCTGCACGGCATGGACTGTAACATCCATGCTATGCAGGAAAATGGGGTGCATGCAGACAGGGGGCATACCATGTGCCCCCCTGCATGCATCCCATGGCCCTGGTTTGGTTTAATAGTTTAGTGCTATTTTTGTGGTTCAGGTTAGAGGTGTATGTTGGCTATTGATTCTAAGGGGCCTGTTCGTAAATGTAAATTCTGTCATACGTATGTGTGTGCAATTAAATTTTTCTGTATTATGCCTGCAAGAAATCCATACAGGGCTTCCTGCTAGTGGTAAGTGCACGTATGCCTGCCAGAAATCCATACAGGGCTTCCTGCTAGTGGTAAGTGCACGTATGTGTGGGGAGATCTCCATCATGAATGTAGAGCTTGTCACATTTGGAAATGGGTGGGAAATGGTCATTTCAAAGCATTGATAGCCTTGGAAGTTTGTGAATGCTGACAAACATGACTATTCGTCACCGTTCACAAACTTTGAACTTCACTTTTCCACCCATGAAAGGGTTTGGGATTTATTCAAGCCAATGGGAGGTTTAACTCACTTTCTGGGGGGGGAAGGGAAATGAACAACTTTCAAATTTGCTGGATGTGTAGAGGATAGGACTCTCCAACAAAAGATTATGTGCAGCAACTCTACTTCATATTTTAGAAAGCCATACATGTGATTATTTTGTCTAGACACTTATGTTATCCAGTTTGGGGTAGGGATTGCTTTTGTCTAAGGACCTGATATCTATGGGGCTTATTTAAAAGGCCATTGCATTGCCTGTGTGCCACTTTTTCTGATGCAACCGCGGTGCAGTGTACCTGCCTATATTTACAAGACTACGTAATGCCACCCTGCTTGGCTTTTCATGACCTTGTAAATATGGTCCCCCTTTAATGAATTACTCTGCATGAAAGGGCATTCCATGGGTGTTGCAGTGGATGTCCCCACACAAAGATCCATGGAACCTGACACATTCCCAGATTAACAACGTTTTGCAAACCTGAGAATGCATCAGATTTCTACACCTCCCCAGGGAAGGCGTTAGGGAGATGATTTCTACAGCACACAAGGAAAGAGGAAAACACCTCCCTTATTGTTTTTGTGCAGGAAGGTCTTCCTTCCTGCACAAAAATAATCACCCCTACAACGCAGACACCCTTGCACCATGGCGCAAGGGTGTCTGCTTTGGTGCACGGCAGGCCGTTGTGCACCAGCGCAGGGGAAAAGGACAGGAATGTGCCATATCCTGTAGATGTGGCAAATCGTTGCCCTTTTCTTTTCATGCATGGCAGCACAACAGGAAAGCTTGCTGCACTGCTATGTGTCAACATTTTGTAAATGAGGCCCTCTGTTCTTTTTGTAAATTTTCAGTACATTGGTAAAGGGTTGTTAGTTTCTTCCCAGTTTGGTGGTGTCTCCACAGTGTCTCCTGGAAAAAGATGTGCCACCCTTCATCAGTTATTTTTGTTCTGAATTCTTTGTTTATTGCACTCATTTAAACTTTCCACCATGGGATGTGGAACCTGGGCCTGAGACTTGAAATGTGCATGTGGCCAACCCAGGCATCATTAGAATATCCTAGGAAATTAGGAAGTTTATCTTAATTTGTTATGTAGTGGGGTGACTGTTTAAGTAGGTCATCATAGTTAACTACTTTTGCGGGAGAGACAAAATGTAGAACAATTCATTTTTTTCTCTGACAAGAAGATGTACTGTCTTAGAAGTATTCCACACTTAAAGGCTGATTCACAAAACCACCTATGAGTATGGGTAATACTACAGAAGTATTGTTTTATATGTTTCTATCTTTGTGAATCGACTTTGAAAAATCCAACTCCCTATGAGTGAAAATGCAAAAATGGACACATTCCTATTTGTACTAAATGTAAATGAATATTTATTAAACATTCCCAGTTTAGCTGTTACGGGGCCAATTTACAAAGGCATGTAAGAGTATGTAAAATATCACTACAGGAGTACTACTTTAGGTTCTTCAAAATGGATTTGCAAATATGCTTTATTGAGAGTAAAGTAGCAGTCTTGAATGTGGGATTTAGTATAGATTTGTCTGTGGTCTTATGGTGTTAATCGTGGCATTGTTGTGAGAGGTGTGTATTTATTGTTTTTTTGGTATATTAACAATAACATTTCATTGTAGGCTGATCCTTGTTTGTTTGAAGAAAAGCACAGGCTAAGGGAATATTAGCATTGTGGTATTGTCGGTGTATGGTGAAGATTTGGCACAAGTGGAGGACAAGCAATAAAAGTACCATCCACTACCAAAACTTGGAATTTGGTTATGGTTATTATGTTACTTTGATTACAGAAAGTTGTTATTATTTTGTTGTTGTTCTTATTGTAAGGAATAAACTCTTCTTTAATATGGGTCATAGCAGCAGGGATGTCTTCAAAGGTTCTGGGGGTTAGTGTGGCTTGTTGTTGTGCCCATCCCTTTCTATTGAAGGATCATTTGAGGTCCTGTACTTGTGGAATTCGCCTAGCTCGTTAATTCGGACTGTAAAGTCCTTGATTATTGTGCCAGCAGATGCTATAGAGGTTATTGCAACTGATTTTAGACCTGTGAATCTTATTTATATTTGGCTATAGAAGAGAGATGGCTGTGCTCTCTGGCATTTTGTATGGCTTCATTAATTGTGGCAGTACATTCACCCCAGCCATTGTAGAATTACTTCATACGCTTCCAACGTATCTGCTCATTTTTGTTGTTTATAGAGTAGGTATCTTCTATACAAGTCAACAAGAGTTTCCTATTTAGAAATGTATTTTAGGTTGGTTCACTTGGCATTGCGGGATCTGTAAACTTTTAATCAAACAGATTTATTGGGATAGGTTTATATATTTTTTGTAGATGTTACTCATATTTTTATTTCTAGCTAGATTAAGAAAATATGCAACTGCAGGGGGAATATATCTGTGGAACATTGTAATTTATAAGTGCAATTTAATAATAAATATAAGCATTTGTTTTGTTTTATTACAGCTAAACTAATTTTACATATCAAAGGAATAAATGTGCACTTCAGTTTGTTGCATGGTTGTTTCTGTCCTGCAGGGTACTGTTCTTCTCAATCCCCAGGTTACTTTGGTACCAGATGTGCTTGGTTGTGGTGTCTTCTATTTATACACCTTTATTTGTTTACCATGTGTAAAGCACTATAGTTTTAAGAGTGATTGGTTAAGTAATTATTTAGATTTTTTTCCTTTTGTTTCATTTGATACATGTTACATTTTAATTCATATATGTTCTAACACTGATGTTTTCATGTTTGGTATATACATTTGCATTTTATGTGTTATTCTTTTATCCATGTTTTTAACCCTTTTTTAATATTGATATTCACAATATTTACTATCGTAATGTTTTGCCTTAATTCAATATTTGTTTGAAAATATTTTTGCATATTAGATTTCAATACTCAGGGGCCGATTCCGATCCGGGTCTGAAAGCACTCTGACCGAGTCGGATACGGAATGTTTTCCGACCGAACCGGACCCCTACAGTCCGACCGAGCGATTATGATGCGCACGTATGCTGTCGGACTCGGTTCGGTCGGACTCCCATAGAAGTCAATGGGAGCCAGTTGTACGACGCGTACATGCGCTCCCATTGACTGAATGGGTATGTCTCAAACAAGTGCACCCCCTGCAGTGGGTACACGTCGGTGCCATCCGCACCATACATGCCTTTGTTGGGGAGACCCATAGGTCTCCCCCTGTGTCCGAGTCGTAGGGCTGCAGGTGTCAGGAGGTCCGACGCGGACCCCCGAAGTCCGACTCCGGGAGCTTTTGCGAGCCGGACACTCCGGCTCGCACAGGCTGTCCGACGTGTGCATTGTACTGGCTTGGTTGTAAATTGCATCCATTGCACGCCACGGTTAGCTTCCGACTGAGACGTACGGAGCGGTTTGGACCTGGAAACGACTCGGTCGGTGAATCTCACGTAGCTCGCATCGGACTTGCTTGCTCGTACAGCTGTCGGCCGGAAAACAGGCGTACGGCTCGTAGTTTTTCCGGCCGGATCGCGTTCAGTGCCCTTCCGACCCAGATCGGAATCGGCCCCTTAATATTCCTGCTTTAATTTTTGTGGTGCCGTTATTTTTGTTGTCAATGTTATAGTATTTTACATTGGGATTGATAAGGTCAAAATTGTTGTTCTCAATATTTATTCAATTATATTTTTGTATTCCAAAATGTGTTCAATAAAATAATTTACCATCATAGTGCAACAATTGCACAGTAAATCCTAATATTCACTTTGGAGACAGAAATCCAAAGGAGCAACAATTTGCTATCAAGGGTGAAAAAGAGATGGTCAGCAATAAAGTGAACAGGAGGATTCCATTTTACAAGCAAGTGCTGTAGAGAAACAGTTTGTCAAGATAAGTATAAGTATGACTTTTGAATTGATCATCCAAGGATAAGCTAAGCCATTCCTTAGAGTATCACTCGCTGCCAGGCGCTGCATCACTGTCCTTCCTCAACAATAGGTGGATTTGGTACAGAACAGTAAGCAATTGTATCATGCTAGTAAGAAGCCCTTGAAGCTTATTTAAATTGTGTGCCAACTGTGTGATATGAACACTGCTGCAAATGCAGCAGTCTTGTTAAATCTGTTTTCGTTGCTATTTAATAGAAGTATTTTTCAATTTGCTGGAGCTTTTTGTTTCCATGTTTAGAATAGATCACATTTTCATTAGTGAATCAAATTCACATTAGAGACGCCAGCTTGTATGAGTATTGAGTGTACTCTATCCCCCGCAACAGCATTACTCCTAATTAATAAAATATGCCATTATATATCTATAAATTAATGAATTAATGACTTACTATGCATATACTGGCACCTTAGGCCTTCAGTTACTAAAACTCCTAGAAAAGAATAGTGTTCTCAGCAATCCCTAACAGAAAAAGGCAAGTTTTGAAAGATATACTAAATATTTGACAATCTTCCTGTAGACGAAGGGTGAGCGTCAGAGCTCAACCACCTGATCTTGCCATAGTGAAATGAGGCACGGGTAAAAACTTTAGATTGATAGACTGAAGAGGACATAAATATAAATATCTGGGAAGATTCTTGTGGAACAATGGAGAATCATGTCTCCATAAAATGAGTTATGGCTGTAACATAGATCTTTAAACTGGATTTGTCTTGTAACTGAAAGCCAGTGCAGAGTTTGCAGGGCCTCAGATATCCTGTCAAATTGTTGTAGGTTTAAAATTAGTCTGACCACCAGGTTCTAATTCATTAGCAACCTACACAGAGATTTAACCTTAAGCAGAAATAATAACTGTTTGCAAAATCCAGTATCAAATTGATGACTGAATTCACCACTAAGGTTCAAGATTCATAGAAATAAAGGGAAGAATTTTCATTCAATTCTAAATTGAAGTATCCATGAAAAGACTAAATTGGTTTGAGGTACCAAGGTAAGCTCCTTACCAATCACCATGGAGGAGGTAAGTGTAGCCCTAAAGAGCAGTGCCCAAGGTAAATCCTGGGTCCCAATGGGGTTCCTGTGGATGTTTGTAAGCCATATCCCTGCCTATAGGTCCGCAACTTAACCCAGATTTTTAATGCAGCGTCTAATGGCCACTTTCTGAAAACTTGGTCAGACAGTGTGATATTACCCATTTTTAAAAAAGGAAACAGAAATTATGCTAGGTGCTATCAGCCTATATCGCTCCTCGACTCTTCTATGAAAAAGTCGGGAAGAGTGATCCTCACAAGGTTGGAATCCTGGGTCCAGGAAAAAGATATTCTAACCGAATCACAATTTGGGATTAGGAAGGATATAGGCATGGTGTAGCAAGGAATAAGTCTGCATCCTATTATCAGTAAATATACGTTGGCAAAGGTGTGGCATATCTACCTATGTTAAGAGGTATATTTAAATAAGATAAAAAGCGCACAGGTCTAGCCCTGATCCCTATGAACACTGTCTAGGATTGGTGTATGCTGAACACAAAATGGAATATAGCACCAGACTGTGTGTGCGTAAATGGTGACAGACTACCATACTACTGTAAATGAGCTTAAGGGCTCACAACTTAAAACAGACCTAGCACGCTCAGTTACCTCTGTACTGGAATAACATAAATTGGGAACAAGACTCACTTTGATTCATAAGAACAAGGTTGACAATGACGCAGTGCCTGCATGGTAAAGGGGTTCATCGACGAGGCCTTCCTTGCAAGCACAGATCGGAATTTATGGATCTAAACCAACTTAGCGTGCCTTCGACATCGACGCTTGCTTCATTCAATGTACTTTTTCAGTGGGAACTGCATGAGTCCTATAGCTGGCCTACCCTCTATCACAGTCAGCCCCAACTTTGGCTCCAACTTGGTCCTGCGTGACCTCAAGTAACCCCTAAGTGCTATTTGCTTCTAAGCACTACTTTTTGATTTATTTTTTATTCATAACTCCGGTTCTACTTATTGGATATTTGGTATTTTGGTCTTGTTTTACTCATAAAAATATAATCTGTTTTTCTGGCCCTGTGTTGAAGAATTTGTAGTGTTTTCATTGTGTTACTGTGTGTGCATACCTTGCAACCAGAAACCCTATTTCTAACAATGTAATTCAAATGAAAGATTATGTGATTAAGTCAAAGATTCCTAATGATACATTGTGTGATAGTAGGTGCTGGGGTTGAGTCAACTCTTAAAAGTAATAATTTTTCTGATATTAAATGTTTTATTTCTAATACTAAAGGTAATAATTATCATTGTATTTGTCATCATAATCATCAACATTATTATAATTATATAAATGGTAAGTAATTTTCAGAACTGGGATTTGCCTTTTTGCACTGATCACATCTTCCAACACTTTTAATAGATTCTTTAAGTGCAAATGTAAACCCTTTATTTCAAACAACTAAAAATGTGAATGCACTTTGTGGTATCAAATATTAGTTGCATTATTTTAAAATTGGTTGCCAATAGCACACTAATAAACATTATGGGCCATATTTATGATTATTTAGACACCTTGCTGTGATGTGTGAAAAGGTGAGGGTAGGAATGAGCCCTTTCTATCAAGATAGTGGTGTATTCCTGCTCTCCCTGCAATGGTGCACAAACTACTGCCTAATGCCAGTGTAGGCACTATTGAACCATGGTGCAAGGGTGCCTGTATTGCTGGCAGGATTGGTTTTGCACAGGAAGGGACTCTTTCCTGCGCAGAAATAGTCATCTGCAGGTTTGTGTACTCTTTCTACGTGTACTGCAGAGTGCATTGCACCTACAAAGAGAAGAAATAAAGATGGTTCTCCTCATTACACCTCCCCTCGAAAGGCATAGCATTCTGAGGCATTCTCAAGTCAAGGTGGGAGAATCAGGGATTTGGAGAGAGCTCCATACAGCTGAGGCAGGAAACTGCTCTATTGGCTTTTTTAATGCATTCAATTGTTTGATAGGTTTGGTGCTAGGCCTAGAGCATGTTTCGAGGAAAGACAATTAATTTATTTTCTGATGTTGTTTGATTTAATTAGGAATGGCTAGATCTTTATTGCTTACTGTTTGACACTTTAAATTCCCCTGATTGGCCAACCCAAGGGTATATTATTTACAGAACTAAAGAAGAGACATGAATTCCATGACAGGCACTCTTCTAATCAATTCCTCACTGCCTGCCTAAGTAGTGAAAAGATGTATCTACAGCTCTAGTTGTGACTTTTATCCCAGGGATTTGCATCAAGGTTGGTTGCACCAGTCTCCTTCAGGTGTTAAAGGATCCGGGTGTTGCCTGAAGAGCCTGCTAGCTAATGTGGACATTTCCTTTGCTGTCTGAAGGGTGCAGAAGGTCCTGAGATTGAGGAAGTCTGGCCTTCATGATCCAATTGTCTAATGATCAGAACACAAAATAATGAACCAGTAGAAGAATGCTGAGTGAGATTAGGAACATGAGGAATTAAGCATTTCTGATTAAAATAATGACCTTTATTCTGCAAAGAGTATTGGAACATGTGCTGTGATTTCAATTATATATTATATAGCCACTGGAAGTCAATGTAAGGTGCAGATGCAAGGATGTGAGAATGTAGAGAAGTTTGGTGGAAGATTCAGCAATAGCTTTGCTGCAACATTTTGATAAGTTACAGACGGGCTAACAAAAACTTTGATCCTAAGTATAAAGAATTACAGTAGTCCAGATGAGGCATACCAGTCAGGGAAAAACTTCCATGACTAAGTGCAGAACTGAATGCTTCATTTTTTATGTGAGGTGTCTAAAGTGCATTCGTATAACTCAGAAATTCTCCATGTTAATGTATGAACTGCTGACAGCACAAATTCTAAACAGTCAGTAGAGACTGACTCTGCCTGTTCCTAACTTTTTCTGGCTAATGTTCATGCATTAAGTCAGGGACATTCTGAGCTATTGTATGAACTTTAGGCAGAAAAAGTCAGAGAAATTCTGAGTACATGTATGAACTTTAGACACTTCATACAGAAAACAAACAGAAGTTCAGCCCTGCGCTTAACCAGTGAAGCTCTACATACTATGGGCCCTTGATGACTGTTTTCTGACAGTAAACAAGGAAAAGCTTGCATGTATATATGTATTAGTATTTGTGAAGCACACACCTAGCTTGAGAGCAATGGAGCACAGAAAATGGGGCATGTACTGCAATCTGATAGTCAAAACAGAATGAGGTTGATCTCATTTATAAAAGAAAAGTTACTGTAAAAAATGACTCCAAGTGTACAGAACTGAGTTCACCAGGCCACTAGTTTTAAGTCCATTAATTTGAAGGACCGCCAAAAATCATAACCGTGAATTAATCACTATTTAGCTTAAAAGAGCAATTTCATCCAACGAGCAATTGCAGAAATACAAGATGGAAAATCGTTTGTCAGGTGAACGAAGTCATAGTTAAAAGAGATGAAGATCTGGGTATCATTGATGTAAGACATCATTGAGAAATAGAAACAACATATCAGTTCAGTAAAAGGTGTGAAAAATAAGTTGAGGTGAAAGGAGAACCCAGAGGAACCCAGCGCATAAACGTTTTAGATAAAGACATATAAGGTGGGAGATGATCAGGTTGAGTTCTACCATGCAGAAAAGATACTAAGTAATTGAGAGCTTTATGACAAACTCCAGCATTATGAAGAGGGGTAATGAGAAAAGAATGACAACCCATGTGAAAGGCAACAATTGAATACAATAAGACACATGCTACTCTACCTCAATGATCCAGATTAGCTTGTTAGTCTTCTGAAACCACACCATGGATTCAATACCATAAAAAGGCCTGAACCCATCTTGGCAGCCCTCTAAATTATTATTAGATTCCATAAAAACAGGATGTTTCCTATTATTCACCCTTTCAAGAGTTTTTGCTGGGAAATGAAGAAGAACAATAGGTCAACTGAGAATGGAAGAATGAGCTGATGGTTTCATTAATAGTGGAATCTCCAGAGCTTCTTACCAAACCAGTGGAAATGTAGGTGAGAACAGTGATAAATTGCAAAGAGTGGACGTAACAGAACCAATGATGTCAAGTGCTTTATTTACATGAAAGCATGACAGGGGAGAACCCGATGTATTCATAGTTCCCAGAGTCATGGACGGATCAAGAGAAAGTAGCTCAAAATCTGATAAAACTGGCTATGGCAGTCTCAGACTATCCACTAGCCTAATGTAGGATTTATCAAACTTAAAAATGGTAATTTTTTTAATGTTGTCCTTAAAACAGTACACAGTGAATTCAATCAATCAATCAATCAATAAAAACTTTATTTCGGTCAGTATGACTTTAAGAAGTGCAAATAACAATGCATACAAATTTGTTCATAGACAGTTGTTTAAACAAGAGTAGGCATAACTTGGCATACATATTAGTCGATAAAGATTGCCTAACACAGTTTTAGGATGTCCTCTAATCAGTTTACTTCACCAGATAAATTGAGTGAATATATATATACAGTGAATTACAAACATCTGCTGAGGGTTTAACTGATGCTCCAAGATATGGGTGTGATTCAAGTAAATTCTTAACAATATGAAGAACCTTGCACAAAGAATTACTAGCTGCTGCTATTCATCATTTTTAGGTCTCGCTGGCGTTGCAGCGCGAAGCGCTGCCGCCAACGAGAACTATTGTTGCCCAGATGCCTCTCAAGGGAGACAGACCGGGGCACGCGCAGCGATCGGGGTCTGTGGACGCGCTTCTGAGAAGCGCAGACGCACACACCCCCAAGCGCGCGCGCGCCACGCTCCACCGACCGCCGGGCTTGTCTTTCTTGAAAGTGTTAGTTGGGAAATGCCATCTTTACCACTTTACATGTAATGCCAAATCATGCAGACTTTCCAACTTTACGAGTATGTTCTTCCGTTTGCTTTCGAAGCAGCATTCCTCTGATGTGAGCTAGCTAGGCTGGCCGACGTCTCTCTGTCTCTTTTGCAACATGTATCCACCCCATCACGTTTTCCCTTTGTCGTGAGCTCGGCCATGCGTGATACGGCGCACGCAGTCTGCACTCATTGGCACCTGCCGTCTAAACTGGTTTCGTTACGTCTGCCTTGAAAACGACGCCGATTGAAAGTGCGTGGGGATCATGTTTACAAACACTGTGCACACTCTCAAAGAGTGAGCACACATCTGCAGGTCTGGGCTTCGCACATTCTCAATGCAGGAGTGGACTGAAGAATGTTTTTGGCGAAATAGCGTGTGATCCGGTTAGCTTTGTTACGTCTGGTTTTAGTGACCGACCTCTTGTTTAGAGATCAGAAAACCACGTCTGTTTTCCGGGTGAATGTTTTTGTGCCTGTCCTAGGTGTGTGTTATTTAGTCTTTGCTAGTAAGAATTATGTAACAGAAAATGCAAAGTATTTGGCGAGGCGATTCATTGCATAATGCTGTCACGTTTCTTCTGACTCAATATTTTTGAGATTGTTCCCCTAGGCGCTTTGTGTTCTGTGAAAACTTCCGGCTGGTGCGAGATGGCCACATGTAGGAAAATCCGTCAGAGAGTTGGCCTGTGGCACTTTATTGAGATTACCACATCACCTTGACCAGTCAAATGTTTCTACTATAATCTCCCCAGCGTCTAGGAAAAAGACATAGCCAGGGGCAAACAGACTGCAATCTGCCGTCAGTGTAGATATTCCTGGTATATTTATTAGTCTTTTAAAAAATATTATTTTATCATTTTGTTCTGTTGCTAGAAGTATGCCAGGAATCAGCAGATGACAGGGTATTAGCAGCCAAGACACACCCGGCTGGGTGTGTCACTGTTGACCAACCTCTCTATTCACTGCCTGGGGACATGATCATCTGTCTTGTAATTAGAGAGCGTGGTCATATTTACAAAACAGTATGGAACAGAGTGATGCACATGAGACATCACCCTGAACTTGTTGCATGTTTACCCAGCCCACGTTTGAATGAATTGCTCGTTGAAGCAACGCAGTATGACTTCTGTAAACGAGCCTGTCTCTATGAACATTGCTATCTTTGGTCAGCGCGTAGTGCATTGTTAGGATGCAAATGTTATAGCTCCACAATTCTAGAAGTACTGCGGGGGCGTTTTGTTATGAACAGAATAACTGTCCACAAGTATTTCACACTGGCTTGTGGCTCTTGCATTCCTGGCAGCATCTCTATGTTCAACTTTGTGACAGAAGTGGGAGGTGGTGAAAGCCTTTCTAAACCAACTAACATTCTTGAAATACTCATTTCAAAGCTGGGTGTTTTGTGGTGTTGTTGCATAAGTTATGCTTAGAGTTGCAATTAGTCTTTTTTATTTTGTGTTTACATTCTCTTGAGGGTTTAATATTAATCAAATGTACAGTATATATTACACCAAATCTTAGATTGTCTGTCTATAGTTGATGGTTTTAATTGTGTGAGATATATAATATCAATCTTTAAAGGAGGTATTGGCAGATGCAAAGTAAATGTATCTTTTTGAACTTTAAAAATATATATATATTTCTTTTGTGATGGGTAAATCTTCCTGAAAAATAAGTTGTTCTAGTTTCTTGAATTAAGTGTGAATGCTTGTTTTTGTAATAGAAAAATCATATTTAAAAATACGTTTATTTAGTGTCTTAAATTGAGGATCAGTGCTGCTAAATTTTAAAATGTTTGCAAGATTTTAAATTGAATATGTTGTCTTGTTGGTGCTGGCCTGTGGAGTATTTAACATTTATTGGATGTTGCCCCAGGAATCAAGAAAAACATTGCCCCTCTCACTGTGTCTTAATCGTTGTAAATTCACCTGGTGGTCAAAAGGCAGCATGTGGTTCTGTACAAAAGTTATGAAGAAATAAGAGAATGCTTTTGCCTCAAATGCTTTTTGGCTGAGGCACAGCCGCGGTCGGTAGTAGGAGTACTGCAGGGCGGTGACGTGGGGAGGGGGAGGGGCAGGGTGGGGGGTAGTAAACTATGGATAACGGAGGTTTACAGGTAAGTTAAGATATAAATTAATAAAACAAATTTTGTTGCGTGCACTGCATCCCCAAATGCGATGCAGTGCACGCAACGAAATTCGTTTTATTAATTTATATGTTAACTTACCTGTAAACCTCAATAATCCATAGTTTACTACCCCCCACCCTGCCCCTCCCCCTCCCCAGGTCACCGCCCTGCAGTTACTCCTACTACCGACCGCGGCTGCTGAGGCAGAGTGACATATAGGGCCTTCAAAAGATACCAATGGGCTGGGAAGCTGCAGTCATAAATATGGATTCTAATTTTGTTCACACTTTTTCATTTCTTTTGACGGATGTTTTGCCTGTTTTATCATTTTTATGTCTCGCCTGCCGACAGTGTGTGCACTGTCGCTGCTAGGGTTATTGTGTACTGTAAGGGGCTTGGAGACCGCCCAGTACTTATCATAGATTGGCTTCATTATCACTCTTATTCGTTACTTCCTATTTGACCAGCTCCTGCAGATGGCACTTCCTGTTCAACAGTTTGAAGCAGCAACCATGTACTGATTGATTTACTTTTATTAGTGTCCTTCTGTTTTCCTTCCACTGCTCACTGTGCTTTAGGTACTATTTTATTTCTGCTTCCCATACTGATTCTGCCCCACAGGTGTTCATGTTGCTTTTATCCCACCACCACCACCCTTCCATAGTCTGTGTGGCTTCTTCTCTCCCACCACCTGCTGTTTTGCCCCACACCCACCGCTATAAGAAAAAAATAGCGCTATGACACGGCAATTTCTGGAAATGTCATAGGACTTTTTTTTTTTACCATCCTATTGCTCCTTACCACCCTCCATCCCGTTGTCTATGGAGCCTACCCCCACCAGAAGTCAGAAAAAAATAGCTCTATGTCACGGCCTGTGTTGCCGCTTCATAGTGCTTTTTAGGTCTCGCAGACCTGCGTTGTAGCGCGCATGCGCTGCTCGCTCTGCGAGGCTTCTTGTAATCTGGATATTTCAGAAGTTGAGTTTAAGCCCCGCCCCTTGTACCCATTGGATTGTGTCATCGTCCATGCTAAACGCAGGCTTTCGATTGTAAATGAGGCTTCTTAGTCCCTCCTTGTTACCGCCCTGTCTCCATTTGGCCCCGCCCACCCGGACTGGATCTTTTACTTGCGGCGTTACACAGTGTCTTTTAATTACTGGGTGAGCCCTTTTTCTTTTCATTCGCACAATGGTGTGGCGACAGCTTATTCCGATTAGTAGCTGTGCGCTCACTTGCGTAATTTAAATTCCAAAGTCACAAAATCGTAGCCGAATGGTGATCCAATGGCTTGTGTGCGTGTGCATAGCGAGTGCCAGCAGAATCATAAACATTTACTAAATGTGTGTGGAATTACATACAAATTAGAAGTTCATCAGTTAAAAAACGTATAATCAGAACCCAGCTCTCGGTAGGACCCGGTGCTGCCTGACTCTCGGAGGCAGACTGAGGCCTTTTGTTTTTGTGTAGCTTTTGTGAAAATAGAATGTGTTTCTCTCCAGTCCTGTGTACAAGCTGCAGCCATAGCAACAATTATGGCATTGCACGTGATGTTTGTGTCACAGTTCCTGCTTTTTTGGGAGACCTTGAATTAAATGCATATTTTTATCCGGTAACAAAAGAAACTTTTGGACGGAATCATGTCGTTTGCGTGGCCGGGGTAGAGCAGTCTCTATCATCACTAATTGGGTGCTCACAGCCCGTCGCCGCCCGTGCAGATATTCCATCAGCCGGTGAGTTACAGCCTGTCCTGGATCTGACCTGTTTCTGTCCGTGCGAGGCGCCGTGATGTGTATTCAGCCCCCCCCTCATCTGCTGGGATCTATGAAGCATATTAAAGACAGCCCCCCCACCCCCTCCCCCCCCCATAGCTAAATATGGCTCACTCGTCAGGTGCATGACGGACTGATGATGTAATGTGCAAGTTACTGAAAGAGGTAAAGCTAGGTTTTTCCCACTAGCCGCATGAATGACTCACAACGAACAGCTTCAGGTGAATTTATTTCACGTGGTCGGAGACGGGTCAAAGCTATCGACTGTGCAGTAGGTGCAGTTGCACCGGCTCCGGATCTGTTTAAACATAACAAGGAGCTTGGGGTAGTCAGTTTCCTTGTTGCATTAGGTATCTTGGCACCCTTGCTACGCCTCTGGTTCGGAGGCCTAGGAGTAGGTGATACCTGATATCTCTAATGTAGACTCCAATGAGTTTGACAGCTGATCAGAGTTTACATGTTTGACAAGGACAGAGCTGAAAGTTTGATGGAAGGGATTCAGAGGAAGCAAGGATGACTGATCTGAAGGGAAGTCTAGCTGGGGTGGGCTTCGCTGCCGGTCTTTCAAGCAGTGAGTATGACTTGAGGTAGGATTGTTGGAGACAGATGATCCTACATCAGGCCTTATCTTAATCCTGCTCCGGGTCCTATGAAGCACAGTATTTAACTAGCATTTGCAAAGCAATAGGTATCGCATTTAAGCGAGTTTAAGTTATTGGCATTTTATATTTTTTTTTTTTATTGTTTCCAAGGCGGATTCACAAATATAAACATACATAAGTTGATATAACAGAATACGGGTTAAGTACAGGAAGGAAAAAAAAAAAAAAAAAAAAAACAAGATATCACATACACTACAATATACCCATATCATCAGACAGAAAATTCATAAGAGTTCCCCAGATTGAAATACCTAAACGTTTCTTCCTAATCCCTTTTAAGGCATATAAATGCATTTCCATTTCATACATACGATACAGCTTAGCTCTCCAAAATTCGAACGTAGGAGCCTCAGGTGATAACCACTCTGTTGCTATACATAACCGTGCAACAGTCATTGCCAGAAAAAGAAAATAAGAATGTTCTTTTAAAACCTGATGGGTATATATACTCTGACATCTCCCTAATATCAGCAATGATGGAGAAATCTTTATCAGACAACCAAGTACCAATGAAATAAATTTTTCAATTTCTACAAAAAAATGTATCAGTTTTGTACAATTATAAAATATATGCACCATGTCTGCCTCTTGTTCTCCACACCGAAAGCATTTACCATCATATTTATCACCCCAGGTCGCCATACGCTTAGGAGTATAGTATAACCTAAAGATGGTTTTATAGACTTGGGCTTTTAAATTGGCTGCCAAGCAAATTTTCTTAGCAAGACATAGCGATTCCCCTATGTCAATTTGAGAGTCTGCCAATTGTATAGTCCAGTACTGGTTGTATTTTTGCATGTCGTCATTTTTATAATCATTTAACATCACATATAATGGACCAATCTTTTTCTGAAGTCGAATTCCCTCAACTAAATCATTTGGGAGTGCTTCGATATGATTTTTTAAACAAAAATCCCGGACTTGAAGATATTTAAAAAAAAACGTAGGTGAGAGCCGAAATTTATCTGATAATTCTGCATATGTTACGAATATGGCATTTTTATGATATAAATCCCCAATTCTTGAAATCCCTTTTTTAAGCCATATCTGAGCGATATCATCCCAAAACACCGAGGGAAGTAGTTTGCAGGCTTCAAAGGGAGTGTAATATGTAATTTTACCAAATTTCATTATTTTCTTAACATTTCTCCACACTTTAAAAGCAGAAGCAAGAGTCTTGAATCGTGTATGTTTATAATAATTGCCCTCTAGTTCTTTTAATAGACATCCTTTTGCTTGTGCTCCTAAAAGTAAGTAAAAAATAGAAGGGCTATCAGCCTCATTCTTCGGAGATTCCCCTGTCTGTATATATCCCATTTTTTGTAGAAAACAAATATAATAATAATAAAGAAAATCAGGTATACCGCGTCCTCCTCTTTCTTCCGGTAATGTAAGCCATTTCATAGATCTGCGCGGTTTACCGGGAGCCCAAACAAACTTCCCACAAATATTTTGTAGATACTGTATATTTTTAAGTGGAATTTCTAAAGGTATACTACGAAACAGATATAGTATTTTAGCTAAAATGCTCATCTTAATTATATTCCCCCTTCCAATAATGGATAGTTGAAGCCTACTCCATTTATCCAATGACTGTTTAACCTGGGCGATGCTCACTTCCCAATTTCTCTCAACAATTTCTTGCATTTGAGTTTTAATTAGAATACCCAAATAGGTTACTTCATTAGTAACCCGACAATCATTAAATTGTATATTTTTTGTACAGAGAATTTGGGTTTTTTCCGCATTTAATTTGTATCCTGACATACTTCCATAATCTTTGGCTAATGATTCTATCTCCACTATTGCCTCCCTGGGATCAGTAGTTACTATGGCTATATCATCTGCATATGCAAATACAGTAAATAAAATATCAGCAACTGGAAAGGGTCTGATACATAAGGAATTCTGTAGGCTTATGATGAAAGGGTGGATATATAAGGCAAACAATAACGGGGAGCAAGGGCACCCTTGCCTTGTTCCTCTGGTTATTTTAATTTCCTCTGATTTTAAGCCCATTGCTACAATTCTGGCCTTTGGTGCGTTGTATAATACCTTAATTGCCTTTAGAAAAGCACTTCCAAAACCCATCCGTTTCATCACCTCCCACAGATAGACCCATTCCACGCGATCAAAAGCTTTCTCAGCATCTAGAAGAATTAAAGCTAGATCCTTTTTCTTCACGTCAGCATAGTCAAATAAAGTAATAACTTTATTAATATGAGAGACCGTTCCTCTTTTGGGTATAAAGCCATGCTGATTAGTAGTAACTAATGATGATATAACCTTAGAAATACGATTGGCCAACATTTTAGAGTATAGCTTGCTGTCACAATTAAGTAAGGATATTGGACGATATGATCCGGGTAATTCAGGTGATTTCCCTTTTTTACTAAAAACAATAATAGAGGCATCATTCCAGGTAGCGGGTGATATTCCCTTTTGTGCCATCCTAAATGTAGATAACAATACATTCTTCAGTGGTTCAAAGAAGCATTTATACACCTCCCCCGGGATAAAGTCAGGGCCGGCAGCTTTTCCATTAGGTATTTGACTAACAGCCTCCTCTAATTCCTCCATAGTAAAGGGACTATCTAAAATTTCAGCTTCAATGTGGTTTAATTGTTTTAACACTGCGCAATCAGGAATCTGAGCCTTAGTGGAATTTGATTGCTGAGTATACAGTTCCGAATAGAATTGGTGAAATACGTGTAAAATCTCCGAGGGGGCTTCCCGAACCACCCCATCTTTATCCTGAACTCTGGAAATCACTCGAGAGGTGGATTTCATTTTTAACCTCAAAGCTAAAGACCGACCGATAGCTTCCCCATATTCATAAATGTGTCTTCTATTTGTTAGATATTTACGCGCTATCTCTTCGGCCCATACTCCAGTAATAGTAGCCTTACATTGTGCAATAGACTCTTCCATAAGCAATATCTGATTTAAATTATCTTTATTTGTCAAAGCGATGGCCAAACCCACTTCCGCCGCCTCTAATCGCTGATAAAACCCTCTCATTTGCCCTCGTATCTTGTGTTGGTTATATAATCCAAATTTCGTCGTTTCTCCTCTTAAACAGGCCTTAAATGTATCCCAGACTATCGAAATATTCGCCGAATCTAAATTAATCCTAAAGAATTCCATCATCCATTCAATTATATGGCTTCTGAATTGTATATCCAGACAAAGCTTCCTATCAAATGAGAAGTTTTTTACAAAGTTCATCTCAGCCAAAATAGAACAATCAATCATGAGAGGAGAATGGTCTGAAGTAACTCTGGGAAAAATCTGTATCTTTGTAGCTGTGTGAATACAAGAGGATATAAAAAAGTAATCTAGTCTAACTAATTTCTTATGAGGTGCAGAGTAATACGAATATCCAGGAAGAGAAGGGTATTTTTTGCTCCAAATATCCACAAGGCCGTGATCCTTGACTAAGTTATATAAAGCTTTAAACACTCGCGGTTTGCGTCCCTGGTAATGAGCAAAGCCTTTCATAAGTTCTGTGTTGTTTAGGTTTATATTCAAATCTCCGCATAAGATTAGCGGTTCACCCCAACTAGCTAACTCTAAATTTAACAACTCAAGGACTTCCGCCTCATCCATATTGGAGCCATAAATGGAGCAGATAGTGAAAGCCTTACCCCGCACTGTAAACTCTGCGATCACCCATCTACCCCATTTGTCAGCTAATTTACGCCCGACTGTACAATACCCTGGTTTTGATAAGATCATGACCCCTCTAGTGTTGTTAGTTTGTTGGGAGGCGACGTTCAACGTGTAACCAAGATCTGCTATAAGAAGCCTGTTATCCCAAGAGAGATGTGTTTCCTGTAGGCAGAGAATATCAGGTTTAATAAAACGAACTTCTGCAGATATTTGCCTCCTTTTATTGCTAGAGTTAAGCCCAGATACATTAAACGAGCAGATTTTTATGCTACGAGACATTGAGGATTCTTTTTAGTGTCCACAGTACAATATCATTCCACTCCAACTGGGGATTAAACAAACATAAACTCTTAATACTTGTGAATCTTTCCTGAGTATCCGCAACTGAACTGTCATTTGAAACCGCCAAGGACTTTTTCCCCTTTATACCCCGACCTCCCCCACCACCATCACCATCCCAAACCCCCCCCCCCAAACCTCCCCAACCCCGGTGACCCCTGCCCCTCCCCCTTGAATGAGGCTAAAGGACTCAGTCCCTAAGGATGGAAGTGAGTGTTGGCCCCTCTGTGATCCCCACAGCCCTACCTGCCTCTGTGGAAGAAAAAAAATCAGAAAAATCAACTCTGGGGGAACGACCCCCTTACTGCTACGCCCCCCTCGCGATCCTACCTAATCTGGTCTTTGCCCACCTTTCCTAGCTAGTACAAACCCACCAAAGCGGTGCCAAACAATCTAACATCAAAAAAAAAAAAGGCATTAATCTCAAGCATCAGGCCCACCGCAATAAATCTAATAGTTCCAATACTTTCACCCGTTATAATCAAAATATAACAATATCTTTTAAGGGTTCTTCAAGGAATGTAGATATTCCTTTGCTAGAGCGACATTGGTGAAAAATCTTGATTTCTCTTTATAGGTCACTTTAAGTTTTGCAGGGTTCATAGTATAAGCCTGCGCGCCCTGCTTTTGAAATGGATCCACCAATTGACGCAGCTGCCAGCGAGTATCCATGGTGTACTTCGAATAGTCAGGCACCGCAAAGAAGGTGTAGCCGTCGGCCATAGATTTACTATTCACTCGAGTTTGTAAGTAGATATCTTCTCTTGCACGGAAGCTATTAAATGCAACTAGGATCGGCCTCGGTCTTGATCTTGTATTTTGCCCAGGCCGAGACTGAGCATTAAAAGGGAAACGGTGGGCCCTTTCAATTTCTCTATCCCAATCCCATTTATTTAAACCAGGGAAAGCCTTTTGAAATAAATCCACAACAAACTTCCGTGGATCTTGCCCTTCATCACCTTCCGCAATCTGCATAATCCTTAAATTGTTCCGTCGTGAACGGTTTTCCAAATCAGCCATTCGCCAAAGGACATCATCTCTGTTGGTGCCCAAAAGTTCGGTTGTTTTTTTTTGTTTAGACATTTCGTCTTCTATATTAGAAATGCGGGTTTCAACTTCAGTGAATCGTTCTCCAAAGTCAGATTGAGCTTTCACAAGCCGCCTGACTGAGCCTTGTAATTTCCGGCAAGAATTTTGAATCTTCTGGCAGTCTGATGCAGTTTTGTCCATATGGCTCAAGATTGTTTGATAAATTGTATTCAGGGTAATGTCAGCCGATTGGACTGCTTGAAAATCGACAGCGTCTGGAATACCAGCCGTTACAGGAGTATTACGACCTCTTACTGTAATAGGGGTGTCTGCTTCCCCGGGCTCACCACTGGCATTCGCCTCATCTTCAAAAGACTCCACCAAGTCCTCACACGAAGACGCTGAGTTCTCTGAGACAGAGTAAAAATCCCCAGATTCAGCCTCTGTCGGCATAAGTCTAGCAGGCTCAGCAAAGGTTGATTCTTTCTCTGTAGTTACATTGTTACAAGCAGCTGCTACTGTATTGCTATCAACCCCGTCGTTCAGCACTTCATTTGTAGCAGAGTCTTCAAAATGTGAAATAAAGCTGGTGTTAAGCAATACAGGTTCACTAGTTGGCATCGTGGAGCAAGTCTGCTCAATATTAGTATTAGTATTGGAAAACAAAGTCATAATTGTATGTTTAACTTTTCCGGGAAGAACGCCGGAATCTTTCTCACCTCTTTTAGTTGCGGGAATAGAAGTTTTTAAATCCTGTCCGCGACCCTTGCGAACCTGTTTTGGAGCCATTTCTCCCGTCTTCAGCGAAGCCTTCCCCTTGCAAACAGAGTATTCACCGCGTAACCAGGCCGGCACACCTGTGCTGACCGCCGCCCACCACGCTCTTCGCAGCCTCCACAGCGCGGCACCAGCGGTAACTGCCTCCAGCATCCAGGCGTTAGCTGATACTGATACCGGCGTCTTCAGTGAGTTTTTGATTCAGAAATCCGAGCACGGAAGACGGAAGACGGAAAGAATAAAACTGGTTTTTTTTCCTCGACAATCGATCTTTTCAGCCGCTCAGACCGGATCGCATCTCCGCGCTAGCAAGCGAGCGGGGCACAGCAGAGCAGAGCTGTGGGCCAGAGGAGAGTCAGCTCACACTACCGGCGCGAAGACTCGCGCAGGCGCCATCTTGCCTCCCACATCTAGTTATTGGCATTTTAAATGACAATGACTTTTTTTGATGTTTTAAAGATCAAAACATAAATGAAAGGCATTGTCATTTACAATGCCAATAGCTCAAACTCTCATAAATGCGAGACCTATTGCATTGCAAATGCTTGTTTATAGTGGCATGGTATATCTATTCTGATGTGAATGTATAATTGCGCCACAAACGTCCTCCAAGTGCTTTACATTTGTGCATTCCAACTGCAATTCCTTTCATTATCAAAGCTCTGAAGGAGCTGCTCATCTAGTTCAACTAATTGTTAAAGGCACAATCATATTAAGTGCTGATTAAACCCACTCATTATAAATGGTAACCAAAGGTTGGCTTAGATCATTGGAAACTAGCTGTTCCATGTTCTGATCTGAACATTATGTACTGTAATACTGCAAGATGATATAGAGTTAGAATGAGATAGAAAGAAAGAGAAACTTCATAATGATTAGACTACACATTCCACTGAGGGGCTGAAAATATCAAAAAATAAATATAATCTGAAATGTGTCTAGCAAAATGAGTGGAAAAAGGCTAGAACTTGCTTAAGGTCTAAAATAGTCATCCAATTCACTAAAAAAACTCACCTCCGACTTACTAGGTTTATCAAGACAGATGATAAAATCACCTACATTTGTAAAATTAGGATACTTTAAAATGATTGTGGAAAACAAAATTCATCTCGTGAAAAGTACTAATTAATCCAGGAGGGTGATATACAAAAGTGTCCAGGCACAAATTGGTGGAATTGATCATAATATTTAAATGAAGCTTATTTACTAGCCCCCTGCGTCGCCTTGCCCCACCATTGGGTCACTTTTTGACGCAACGGCGGCGCTACATTTACATGTTTACATGGATGCAAATGCGTCAGTTGTTTTAAAGGTTCTGACAGTGTCCACATGCGCCGGGATTGGCTGCGCCAGGTTAGGATTTAATTTATGCAAGCTAGATGACCCGTCAGAAAAGCCTACCGTAAAAGTAATGCAGTGTTATTTATCACCTTTTTTTCCGTTAGTCATCCCTGCACCGCCAATGCGTCACATTCCCTACAGCTGCTAAACCCAGGCGTAGGGGTGACGCATTAGCTGTGTCCAAGGGACCACACGAGCTGCAGTGATTTGATTGCAATATGCAATCAAGTCACCAGGTCAGTGGGCAAAGCGCCATTGTGTAAATATGACGCATCTATGGTGGCACAAGGCTATCTGCTGTAGGCGCAATTAAAGTGGTGCATCGCTGCATTAAACGCTTTTAAATGTGGCCCAGAGTCTCAGTGAGAAGAAAAGGGCTTGATGAGATAACGAATTCTAAAAAGATATTTTAGTAAATATTTAGAATTCACACAACCCTTTATGAGCAGAAAAATACTATTGGGTAGTTTTGTAACCCCTGTCAATTGCTGACGCCATGCCAGGTACAGAAAAGACACAGAGCCAGGTTTTAGTGAGAACTATAAAATCCAGTTTATGGGAAACATTGAGAAGCAATACTTCCTCCAAGTGGACTGAAAGTAAACACACATTCAGAACTATTTCCAGCCCATTGTCAAGCAAAGTAAGTAGGTTTTACTATGAGGTACAAACAAAAGAAAGAGGTGAATCCTAGCGCTAACTGCCAAACGTGAAATTATTGCTGGAAACCCAGCGATAATCCCACGAAGTATGGTGTTAGCTTGCTGATAGTGCCTCACATACTTAGCCATGATATCCACCTTTCATAGGATATCATGGCTAAGTCAGTTTCAAAGCAGGCGTAAGGAAAATAGCGATAACAGAGGTTATCGCTACTTTTCTTGTCGCTATGCTGCTTTGCGTGAGTCTTGATAACAGGAGAAATGTCGCTTAGCGACACTTCTCCCGGTATCCTGGGGAGGAACGCCCACTTTGCATCTCATTAGAGATGCAAAGATGGGCGTTAAGGAAAATGGCGATAAGGCAAGGTTTCACGCAATAGCTTTTTGTCCGAAAACGTACGCAAAAGCGGCGATAATTTTCTATCGCCTGCTTGCTGATATGCCCCTAGGTTATCTCACCAGATTAGAGCCTCTGAAGGACAGACGTTAGGGGCATATTAGCAAGAACCTCGTTAGAATTATCGCCGTTTTAATTCCAATAGATAATATCAAAATGGGGTAACCCAGTATCCCTCAGAACCTGGGCGGGTAATCAAAATATTACAAACGGTTCTGTCGGGTAAACAGTATTGCTTCAAGAAAAATCATCATTTATATGCATATACGAACACACATGGAGACCATAAGTAATTTTTCAAAAAGGTTTTATGAATTGCATCATTCATAAATAACTAATGACAATGGCTGTCAAATGTAAAACACAGTTGTGACAAAGTGGCATGAAGTGACATAAAGTGCTCAGTGCTGTGGTGAAAAGTGCGTAATATATACAGTGTGATTTTTGCAGGGTACGAATAATTTGCAAAGGCCAGTCTGAACGAATGATCAAAACAAACTGCAAGTCGATTAAATCAGTCTTTTGTGCAGAGTATTTCAACTGATCCTTCAATTAGTGTCGACGTTTCAACCCAAGATAGCGTGATTCGCTAGTCAATGCGGGTCTTCATCAGGACAGGGATTGACAGCCAAAATAAGCAAACCCAATGTTGCTTGAAGGGCGATGTGAAAAGGAGAGGCAAGAGCAGTTGTATCCTGTTCTCATTTGTAAGTGCGTAAATTCCGTTCAAAAATTCGAACGAATCCGCGTAGGGGATTGATCGTCCTTTGCGGGAGCATAGACGAGGTTCTGGCTTTCAGACGGACGATTCACATCTGGTTTCAGCATTTACTGTGTGATCAGCAGCGCGCAGGCAAGCGTCCTGTCATTCGCGAACTCTGTAGTTCGCGAATGACAGGACGCTTGCCTGCGCGCTGCTGATCACACAGTAAATGCTGAAACCAGATGTGAATCGTCCGTCTGAAAGCCAGAACCTCGTCTATGCTCCCGCAAAGGACGATCAATCCCCTACGCGGATTCGTTCGAATTTTTGAACGGAATTTACGCACTTACAAAGGAGAACAGGATACAACTGCTCTTGCCTCTCCTTTTCACATCGCCCTTCAAGCAACATTGGGTTTGCTTATTTTGGCTGTCAATCCCTGTCCTGATGAAGACCCGCATTGACTAGCGAATCACGCTATCTTGGGTTGAAACGTCGACACTAATTGAAGGATCAGTTGAAATACTCTGCACAAAAGACTGATTTAATCGACTTGCAGTTTGTTTTGATCATTCGTTCAGACTGGCCTTTGCAAATTATTCGTACCCTGCAAAAATCACACTGTATATATTACGCACTTTTCACCACAGCACTGAGCACTTTATGTCACTTCATGCCACTTTGTCACAACTGTGTTTTACATTTGACAGCCATTGTCATTAGTTATTTATGAATGATGCAATTCATAAAACCTTTTTGAAAAATTACTTATGGTCTCCATGTGTGTTCGTATATGCATATAAATGATGATTTTTCTTGAAGCAATACTGTTTACCCGACAGAACCGTTTGTAATATTTTAATTCCAATAGAAGCCCAGGTTAGATGTCCTGCACATCTAACCTGGGCTTCTATTGGAATTCTATAACGCATATTGCAAGCCCATTATCGCCGTTTTGGCGGCAGTGTCCTGCGATATTTTAACAAGGTTCTTGCTAATATGCCCCTAAGTCCCAAGTGTAAAAAAAGTAGGAAGATGAAGGTGCAGAACGTCTGGCTATGGTTGGGACATAGGTGGAGGTGTACAAGTGCAGAAGGGCTTGCCATCAGTGCGATCAATCTACTGTACAAACTGTATCACTGAAGTAGAACTAATACAGTTGATGAAAAATGCCAATGGTGAAGTGTAATAGAGCAAGGAGGCAGTGCAGACTTCTGGTTTACCAGTGTACTGAATGCAGCCACATCTCACCTCTGATTACGTAAAATGAGGATCCTCTGCACAGGCAGATTGTGGCTTGTATGTGTGCTGCATTGTGCAGCAGACATACAAGTTGCAAATCGTCATTTTTTTAAATGATTGTTTATGTGAAGGAAGGGACACTTTCCTGCACATGAACAATCATTCATGGTGATTTGCTGTTCTACGTGTGCTGCACAATGCAGTACACATAGAAACAGCTAAAACGAGGACAAATTAAGCATTTCTCTTCGTTTCGCCATGTTAAGACCAGGATTTCCCTGGCCTTAATTTTGATGCTGCCTCCTATTTATGCCACCCTTGTAAATAAGGGGCAGTACAAAAAATCAATTGGTGTTGTGGTGGAACACCCACCCCAACACCCAATGCACGCCCCTTTCCCGTTAAGTATAGCGTGAAAGGGGGCCTTATTTACAAGGTGGCGTTAAGCCACATTAAGTGGCTTAAAGCGGCCTTGTAAATAAGGTGAAGGGTTTAGCGCCAAAAGAACATCAAAAAGTGATGTTCCTTTGGTGTTAGGGGCATGTAAATATGCCCCATAGTGTGCCAACATCGTCAGTCTGCGAAGTGAATGTAAAAGAAGCTGGTTGCCTTCGTTTGCTTTTTCTGTGATTGGTGTTTGGGGTGCTATCTTCGTTCCCTGAGCATCAGTCATATTGGAAGAAGTAGAGTTGGAAAGGGGAAGTGCCCCTTTCTAAAGGGACTTCTCCAAGTGGATCCCTCTTTGGGAGATTGCCTCAGTAAGGTGACAATCAAGCAAGCACACACTTACTAGCCACTAGAGATAACATGGGGAATGGACTCCCAGGCTCGGCTAAGTCTTCCCCCAGTATTTCTGTCCCGCTGAGCAAGGCAATTTGAATGTCTCCAGGGACAAATGTTCACTAGATACAGAGATTTTATTTTTTTCGTTTTAGATAGTGGGGTGACCTGCACTGTCATTCATTGGGCTTTATCCACATCCCTTAAAGCATCAACAGTGTTTCTGCTCCCACAAGGTAGCCAATTGGGGAGTTTACCTCCAATCTGCCCTCCATGGGTACTGCCCTAATGTCCTGATCTCTAAAAGCGTCAACAAATGTTTTGAACCCCCCCCCCGCCCCTCCCCCCGGGCATACAGCAATTTGCATGCTCCAGGGAAGCAGAAAAGCCATTAGATACAAGCACTTTGTATCGTTATAAATAGAATTGGGTGTGTGTGGCCCACCTTGAAATCAGGCCATACCCCCACCCTTGCAGGCCCCAGTGCTCTTTTTACTTCCTAAGGAGCAGCGTGCAGAGTTTACCTCCAATATACCCTCTGTTGGGAGAGAATGTGCACAAGAAACCAGGGATTTTTACATTTATGAAAAAAGAACTGGGATGTAGGCCAGTCCCACATTAATTGGGCCATAAACCAACCCCTAAAGACCCCAACAGTCTTTCTGTCCCCCAGGGGGTAGATTGGGGCATGTCCACTAATCTGCCATTAACCAATCTTCCAGAGGGGCAAACAACCAACGGGAAATCTGAGATTTATATTGTTATAAAAAAAATCATAGGGATGGGGCAGTCCTCTCTGGCATCGGGCTGCTCCCTTACACTTAAAATGTTCTAAGACCTCCAGAGGGACGTTTGTAGGGATTACAATGACTTCCCCAAGGGGAAGGAAGCCCACTATGGGTTATTTGATTCATGAAAAGTAAATTGGGTGGGGATCGCACACCCTGTCAATCAGCCATACTCCCACCCCTAAATGCCCAGTCATTCTACCATTCCATGAGGCAGATTGCAGGGTTTACTCCCAATCTGACCTCCCATGATTGGGGGCAGAAACTCACAAGACACCAGGGATTTTAACATTCGTGAAAAAGAAATGGGGTGGGGGCTAACTCACCCAGGCATTCAGCTGTGACCCCACCTCTAAAGGCTCCAACAGTCTTTCTCCTACCCCCTGGTGGCAGATTTGGGGTTTACACCAATGTGCCTTTCAGGGGGGCACTGAATGCCACTAGACACCAGGGCCCATACTTACGAAACGTTCCTAAGGATTTGCATAGCCCTTGCTCCGCACAAGGCATGCAAGGCCCAAACTGGGATTCACTAACCTGCGCTAAGCCACTTGGCGTGGCTTTGCATGGTTTAGTTAATCCTAGGTAACACAAGGCAGCGCATTTCACTGCCTTGCGGCACCTTCCAGCAAGCAGCTGGTCCATGTATGGAGTGTAGGTGTTCCCATACATCCACCCATGGATTATGGCACATTCCCAGATTTACAAAAAGTTATAAACCTGGGAATGCGTCAAAATCCACATGCCTCCAAGACCCAGGCGTAACAAAGAGAAATATTTGTATTTCTCTTTGCTACTTCCTTTTTCTATGTGTGATGCATTCCGCATCACACATAGAAAAAGGAAAATGCATTTAAGGTTTGTTTTTGTGCAGGAAGGTGTCCTGCACAAAAACAATCCTCCTTGTAATGCAGGCACCCTTGCACCATGGTGCAAGAGTACCTGTGTTGGTGCTTGTCACACATTGCTCCAGCGCAAGTAGGCAGCACAAATGCACTAAATCTTTGTAAAAATGGTGCATTTCTGATGTCTCCCTTTCAAGCTGCACTGCGTTGCTTGAAAAGTTTGTAAGTATATAGTTATAGAAAAGAAAAGCAGTAGTGGATGGCCTATCTAGGCACTGGGCCATAGCTCCATCCTTAATATCTCCATTAGTCTTTTTTCCAACTGAGGAGGGTCGGTTTGGGGGCTTTACCTCCAATCTCTCTAACCAAGATGAGCAGAAAGACCACTGGACACAACAGGAATTTTTATAGTTATAAAAAAGAAAGGGGTGGTAGTAGTCATCCTGGCATTGGGCCATACCCCACCTCCTATAAGGCTACTCTCACCAAGGCATGGCAGATTGATGGCATTTAACCCCAATTTACCCAATACACAAGGGGCAAAAAGCCTACTCTATGCAAGGTATAGTTTTTTTTAGACAATGGGCTTGAAGTCTGCCCATGATGATGTAAAATATGGACGATTTACCCAAACTACCACCCAATGGTGAGAAAGCCCACTGGATGCATGGGATAGATTTTGTTTAAAAAAATATATGGTTGTTTGCCAATCCTGGCATTTGGCCATAACTCCACCCCTAAAGACCCAACAGTCTTTCCACCCCCTGGGGGGCAGATGAAGGGAATAATCCGATTCTGCCCCCGAGTGGCCAAGTGAATGCCATTGACAAATTTTCCTTTAACAAAAATGGGATTGGACCACCCCATTAAGGCATTGAGTCATACCCCTCACTCCAACAGTCGTTCTGCCTAGTGTATCATCATTGCAGGCAAAACGAAATTTGGTTTCTATATGTAGGTTTGACTTATGGAATGGTTACAGAGGGTATAAACTTCCTCATTCCACTTCCCCTGGATGGGACAAAGGCTGTTACGTGCCTGGATGTGGGGGATTTTGTGCAATACAATGCCAGGATGTACAAGCACACACCCCATTCTTTTTCTTGCTTTTTTTCCCTGATGGCCTGTTGGACTTTCTGAACGACCTGAGATGAGCAGATAGGTGGTAAAAAAACCCAATCTGCTGACCCAGGATGGCTGAAATCCTCAAGATCACCAGGGAATAAAAGTGAGAAAAGGGATGGGTGCTGTGCTTGACCTCATTGGTGTCAGACCCCCACTCACTTCTTGGCCTTGGGTCCCAAATTTTGGCACCAGAGAGTGTCTCTACCCCAAGTTAAAAGCAGAATAGGATTATGTACTCCTAAACTTTCAGCCCAGATTTTAAAATAATGCCCAAATAAATCCCAATTTCCTTTTGTAATAGTAAATTGGTGCTCCATGTGGGCTGTAGGTGATCTGCCAACTAGTGACCCTTACCAAATCTAGGCATTTCTGAAAATCTAGAGACTGAGGAAAATCCCTGTGAATGTCAAACTTTGGCTAAAATTCTGTTTCTTCTTTGGCCTATCTTGTCACAAATGAAAGGCCCGGGCACACAAGTGAGCTACTATTTTTCATTAGGAGAAGTGTCGGAATTCTGGGTGGTAGGAAAATTGTGGGTCTTTACTGATTCCAGAACTTTTCTTCAATAAAATGTGAAGAACCATTGGGGCACATGCATCAACAATGCCATTTGCGATTCCTTATTAGCGAAAAATAAGGATTGGCTAATAAGGATTAGCAAAAGGCTATGCATGTAGGAATCGCTATTCAAATAGCGATTCCTTAACTTTCCTTAATTGCTACTAGCAAATAGCGAGTAGCAATTAAGGAATGCCATCCCAATCATTCCTATGGGCCTCCAGGCCCATAGGAATGAATTGGAGATTGCATGAGCAAATAGCGAGTACCAGTAGGTTCTCGCAAATTGCTCATGCAATTTCAAGGGTGCAAGGGTATCAAAATGACACCCTTTTGCACCCCTGAAATTGATCTGTGCACATATGTTGCACACACACATGCTCTAAGGGCATGTGTGTGCGCAACATGAAACTTTGAAAAATGCACAAAAGTGCATTTTTTAAACTTTTAGCAAATTACCATGCAGTTCATCTTCATGGTAATTTGCTCCTCCTATTAGCGAATTCGCTAATTTTTTAACTTTCATGCATTGCATTTAAGGAATCCCAAATTGAGATTCCTTAAATTAAGGAATCTCAATTTGGGATTCCTTAAATGCTATCGCTATTTAAGGAATCGCTATTTAAGGATTCCTTAAATAGAGATTTTTGCTTTTGGGTTGATGCATTGGGATTGGGTATTTTTAACTCAATACCGGGAGCTATTAGCGAATCGGTATTTTACCGACTGGATTTTGGCTTGATGCATGAGGCTGATTGTGACTTCAGCTAAAGTTTGACTTTTGTAAGGCAGTTGGGATAAGAATACATGGTTTTCTTCTACTCATTTTTATTAGGTATTGATTTCAACAATTATAATCTTTGGGAAAACGATGATCGATATGCACAAATTACCCCTTGCTGAATTCAGAATTCTTTTGGCTTTCAGAAACGCATAGCCTGCTTGGTTAACCCTTGGGTTTCACACTTGTTTAAATCACAAACTGCTAGTAGCTAAAAACCTCAAAAATTATAAAAATCAACTACAATTGCATATGTTTACATCTCTGCCTGTTCCCGAAACCTGGGAAGCGGCTGAATTTAGCACTGAAAATGTTTCGGTGATGCTAGTATTTGGGAAAAAACATGCTCTTAGTGCAAAGCACTTTTTACCATGTTTCCTATATGGGAATCCACAAACCCTGGGTACTTTTAGAATCTCCATGTGATCAAAAAGGACCCAAATGTGTGCTGTATATATTTTGTGGAAGAAACGTTAGGAGTGCTTAAGCTCTGACAGCTGCAAACATCAAAAAAATGACTCATCACAAGGGTAAAAATCTTTCGCATTTGTATGTTTTTTTCACAATACAGTTGCTTTTAACCTCTGTTCAGTCTTGAATTAAAGTTTTTGCACAGTGGACTCATTGCTGAGCGATTCACTTTTTAATATAATTTTTGTAGATGCTGATTAGGCATACACATTTGTTTAAAGTATCTGTGGCAGCTAAGAAAGAGATTTTCTTCGGAACTGTTTTTTAAAATATTTCCCTTTTGGTGCATTACAGTGTATTTAGATTTAAGAAACAGCTTTTTCTTTGTTTTGAAAAAGCTGAAGTTATTCAACAACTTTCCCTGCGGTAAGGGAAGCACTAAAACCATTTGCTTCTCTCAAAAGCTTTAGGGGCAGATTTAGAAGGAAGTGCCGCAGCGTGGCACTGCAAGCCCTTTGGCTGCGCCACGCTGCGGCACTTTCGAAGCACAGGGATGCGACATATATACAAAAATATGTCGCATCTCTGTGCTTCCCCCTGCGCTGGCGCACAAACTGCAGCCATGCGCTGGCGCAGGCACCCTTACACCATGGTGCAAGGATGCCTGCGTCATGGGGAGATTGTTTTTGTGCAGGAACGGGCACCTTCCTGCACAAAAACAATCACTACAGGCGTTTTCCTCTTTCAATGCGTGCTGTAGAATGCAGCATGCATTGAAAGAGGAAAAACGAGGAGAAATGAAAACATCTCTCCCTGTTGCGCCTCGCTACGTCACCTCTAGGGTCGCGTAGCATTCACACGCATCTCCAGATTCACGATTTCTCGTAAATCTGGAGAAATGTTTCTTGTTCCATGGGTGTTGCGTGGAAACACCCACAGCAACACCCATGGAACGCCCCTTCAAAGCAAAGTGCTGCGTGTGAAGGGGACGTATTTACAAGGAGAGGAAAAGTCACGCAGGGTGGCTTTTCCTCTCCTTGTAAATATGGAGGAGCCTCCTGCGCCACCAGTACGTCACGAAAAGTGATGTACTTGTGGTGCAGGGGGCTTGCAAATCTGCCCCTTAATTTTTAGCGTTGTCACTAGTAGCAACATCACAATGTCCCCAATAGCAGAGTGTTCTGTCTCAGAAAACATTGGGCATTATTAAATGCTGCCACAAGCTACTGTTAGCCTGTAGCATCACCTCCTGTGAGGAGTAGAAAGACAAGGTTCTTATCCTTTTTTCACACTGAATATTACATATTAGATAGGTGTGTACTGTTTCAAGTGATCTATGGTAAGGCTTCTCAATAGTACCCTGGAGGAGCTTCTCTGGCAAGTCTGACTTATTCCTAACATCTCTAGTATTCCTATGAGTATAGTCCAAAGGATGTGGGGAGAGGTGTACCTGTATATTGCACTTTTTGCTGGAGAGACCACAGCTACAAAATATATCTCTGTGGACTTAGTATATGTAACTGGGCATGAACCCTACGTAGAGCGGCTTCTATGACACAAGGCTTACTATATTATTATCACTGTGAATATGTTTTGAACTTGTTCCTTTCTTAGGTTAGCATACAAACATAGTAGTTTCTTATATATTTACCACTTTCAAACATATAGTGTAAATGGGTATCCCAATGGAGATTTTGATAGGGCTTTGTTTATTTATTATTGTGGTATGGTTTAATTGGCCATTAATGGTTGATGCTCCCCTCTAGGCCTCTTGTCAATACACAACCCAGATTTCCCATTTACACACCAAAGAGCTGTTTTGTAGGACATGTGCGGAATACTCATCTGCCCAGCCATCACTTGGAGCGAGGACCCTCAACCCTAGCATTAGCAAGCCTGACAAGTACAACTTACCTTACACCTTCCTTGCATTGCTAGTCATTTGCTTTGAAAATAAGAATATTTACAATGTTAATACAATATGCAGTAATGTGTAATGATTAAAGTAAATAGAAGCAATGATTACATTCGGTTTGTCCTCTCTACTAACATCACCCACCGTCTGTAGGGCCCTGAATAGGAAGTTGATCTGTAGAGCTCTTCTTATGGGCCATGTCTCTACAGCCATGAACATATCTCGTCTTTCCTCTCCTATGACCTCCTTTGGGGTGGCATAAATGCAGAAAACACCAATAAATAGCACATTCGGCATCTGACCAGCCAGGGATTGAACCAACCTCTTTGGAGTCAACTAGCTGAAGACATCCTGTCATATCCATCATAGAAATTCCTCTGGCTCCATCAGGGTTGGTGCTAAGTCTGTCAACCATGGCGGCGGCTGGGCTGCCCTATCTAAAGAGGATCGTCTGTAACAATATTTGGCATAGATTGCACTGTGGAGAGGTCAGCAAACTTTCCAAAAAGGTGGGTACGGTGTTTCTACTATACTGGCCAATAGCCTTAGTTTTTAGAGAGACATGTTATTTGGGGTAAAAACATTGAGTCCCACTTCTGTGATATATTGCATTCATTCACATTTTTGAAAGAAATTATAAAATCCTACATGGACATTGATAGAATTACTGCAAAATGCCACACTACTGAAGATATTCTTCCTACAGAGAATACAGTCACATTGGTGAAAGAATCACTGGCACCATTGTATTGAATCTAAACATTTGTTTGATTATTAGCGTTGGAGAGGACGTAGGTCTACCACATTGGTGAGCTGAAATTTCAGCAGAAAAACAAAGGGGCAAAATTTACTAGAAACTGATGCAGTGCAGCACTGCAATCCATCTTGCAGCACCGAGCTGCGCATTTGGGAAAGTGCAGGGATGCATCACATTTACAGCAATGCGATGCATCCCTATGCTTTCCTCAGCGCAGGCGCACAATTGACCATGGTGCAAGGGTGCCTGCATTGCAGGGATGATTGTTTTTGTGCAGAAAGGGATGCCTTCCTGCACAAAAACAATCATTGATGCTGGTTTCCTCCTTCTATGTGTGCTGCAGAATTATATTTCTCCTCGTTGCGCCACTTTAAAACCTCATCTGGGGAGGCGTTAGAATCTGACACATTCCCATGTTTACGAAACCTTGTAAATCTGGGAATGCACCAAAATCCATGGATGTTGCATGGGAACACCCACAGCAACACCCATGGAACGCCCCTTTCATGCAGAGTAATGCGTGAAAGGAGGCCATATTTACAAGGCCATGAAAAACCACGCTTTGCGTGTCCTTGTATATATGGCTCAGCATTGTGCGCCACCGGAGCATAAAAAAAAGTGACGCTCCAGTGGCGCAGGGGCCTTGTTAATATGACCCGCAGTCTAGCATAAACATTTTTCCCAGGTCTGCGCTCTTCTCAAATGCTTTAAAAATCACTGCCTTCCTTTCAAAGGTAAGCACTCTATAAGAAATACAAACCAGGTACAGTCGCTTTAACCGCAATACCGCCAGGAGGAAGGCAGCACTTCCGCCCAGCAAAGAGTTAACACAAAGAAATAAAATCAGATATGTGTAGCCTCCAGACGTCCATTAAAGTGCAGAATGCTGTTTTCTATCACAGATTACATGCCAGATGTTCAAACTATCTCTAATCATTGCAGATGTAATGGAGTAGAATGCTGCAGTTTGTGAGTTTACTGGCATTAATTCTGTATACCGCACAAGGGAAAAGATTTTAAATATATAATTATACCTCATTAATACTCAGGTTTTTATTTCCTTTCTGCACAACAAGACCTACTTCATTTTCTGGATGTTTCCAGTTAGTGGCTTGCCTCGTGAAGCATAACTATTCATGTTTTATTTACATGTGCGTACTGCATGTTCTACTGTGCATGTATCATGTGCAAAAACATTTGATTGCATTTTAGAAATGATGTACACCAGTTTTTTTATGCTCATATACCTTCTTTAACTCCATCTAGCTCTGGGTAATATGGAAACGTCCCTTTTCCTTTTTTTCTGCCGCTGAAACTATGCAGTTTATTTTGTTAATTTAAAGAAATAAATATACATTCCTTTTATGTTTTTCCATAACAAAATTCTGGGCGATTTTAAAACGTGCAAAGGATAGATTGGACCCCGGGTCGTAATTATGTGTGGCACATTTGTAAATTCTGATTGTTTCAATGTTTTTCCAAATTTCAGATTTATAACTTGCAATATAAAATCTAATCAGTTTTTTCTGAAGTAGCAATGATAGCAGAAAACACTTTTAATATATCCCCTAATTCATGCGGTAGACATCATACAGTAAACATGGATATTTTTCAGTGGCAGGCTTAAAGGTAACCATGGGGACGGCACGTGCCTCGTGGAGGGGATGGGCTTTGGAAGTGGGGTAATCAGGTTCGAGTACCCACTGTGGATCAACATCGTGTCATTTTAGGCAAATCACCGTGTGCCTGAAAAAAAGGTGTAAAATAATTTGGTGATCAGCAGAGCACACCAAGTGCGCGCTATATAAAACTGCAAAGTATATTAAGCATTGGCAAAGCTAATAGGTCTCGCCTGTGCTTGAACCATTGGCTTTGCCAGTATGTTTTTTTTGCCATGTTTTACACCAGTGTGGGTGCTGCTCAGCATGGATAAAAAATACTGGGATAAGGGAGAGTGAAATGTTGTAGAGTAGAGTGTTATGGAGTGGTGTAGAGAGTTGTGAAGTGGCATAGAGTGGTATGGAGTGGTATAGAGTAGAGGTGAGTGGCAAGGAGTGGAGTGCAGTGGAATGTAATGGAGTGGTAGAGTGGAGTGGTGTAGTGTGTTGTGGTGTGTCATGGGGGAGTAGAATGTCATAGTGGAACACATAGAGTTTAGTATGGTAGAGTGGACTGTTAGAGTGCAGTAGAGCACTGTAGAGTGCAGTGGCATAGAGTGTTGTGGTGTAGAGCAGAGTGGAGTGGCATGGAAGGTGTTATAGAGTGGAGTAGAGCCATGCAAAGTAGAGTGACATAGAGCAGAGTAGATTGTCGTAGAGTAAAGTGGCATAGAGTGGGGTAGATTGTTGTAGTGTTGAATGGCGTAGAGTAGAGTGGAACGGCAAAGAGTGTCAAACTGGACTGGCATTGAGTGGAGTAGAGTGGCATAAAGTGGAGAAGTGGAGTAGTGTGTTGTAGAATAGATTGGAGTATAGTGGCATTGAGTGGCATAGAGGGAGTTGCATAGAACATTGTAGAGTGGAGTATTTTCATAGAGTGCCATAGAGTGGAGCTGAGTCTTGGAGAGTGGAGTGGCAGGGAGTCGAGTAGTCATAGAGTTGAGTAGACTTTAATTGAGTAGAGCGTCATAGAGTGGAGTATTGTGGCGTGGGGTGGCGTAGAGTGGACTTGGGTGAAGTGGCGTTAAGCACAGTGGTGCAGAGTAGATTGGCATAGAGTGCATTGGTTTTGAGTAAAGTGGTGTAGAGTCCATTGGTGTAAAGTGCAGTAATGTAGAATCGAGTGGTACAGAGTAGATTACAGTGGTGCAAAGTGCAATGCTGTAGAGTGGAGTGGCGCAGAATGGAGTAGAGTGGCGTATAGTGCAGTGGCATCAAGTAGAATGTTTCAGAGTAGATTGAAGTGGTTTAGCGTGGAGTGCAGAGGTGTAGAGTAGAGTGGCATAGAGTGCAGTGGCATATAGTAGAGAAGTGTAGAGTACAGTGATATGCTGTGTAGGGGTGCTGAATAGACTGGAGTGGCGTAAAGTGGAGTGATGCAGAGTAGAGTGGCTTGGAGTGGTGTAGAGTGCATTGGCATAGGGTGAAGTAGAATGGCGTAGAGTTGAGTGGTGTAGAGTACAGTGCAGTAGTGTAGAAAGAAGTGGTGTAGAGTGCAGTGATATAGAGGGCAGTGGGGCACAGTAGAGAGGCAGAGAGTGCAGTCTTGCAGAGTACAGTGTCATAAAGTGCAGTGTCAGAGTGCTGTGGCATAGAGTGCACTGTCATGGAGTGCATTGAAGTAGAGTAGAGTGATAAGTACAATGGTGCAGAGTACTGTGGTGCAGTGGGGAAGAGTGTAGTGGTGCATAGTAGAGTGGGGAAGAGTGCACTAACATAAAGTAAAGTGGTGCAGAGTAGAGTAGATAGGTGTAGAGTGAAGTACCATAGAGTGCAGTGTCATAGAGTGAAGTGGTGCAAAAGAGATTAGTAATGGAGTAGAGTGTAGTGGCGTAGAGTGCATTGGAGTCAAGTGCATTAGAGTGGCGTAGCATAGAGTGGTACAGAGTAGATTGCAGTGACATAGAGTGCAGTGGAGCAGAGTAGTGTGGCATAGAATTCAGTGGCAGAGAGTGCAGTGTTACAGACTACAGTGGCATTGAGTGCATTAGTTCAGAGTGCAGTGGCAAAGAGTGGTGCAGAGTAAAGCGGCACAGGTTGCCCTGGTATAGAGTAGAGTGGCGTGGACCACAGTGGCATAAAGTAGAGTTTTGCAGAGTAGAGAACAGTGGCATACAGTGCAAAATAGATTGGCATAAAGTGCAGAGGCATAGAATGTAGTAGTTTTGAATAAATTCGCCTAGAGTGCATTGGCCTAGGGTGCAGTGGCGTCTAGTGGAGTGGGGTGGCACAGGGTAGATTGCCGTGGTGTAGAGAGCAGTGGCATAGAGTAAAAAGGCGCACAGTGGAATATAGTGGTGTACAGAGCAGTGGTGCAGAGTAGATTGTTTCAGAGTAGAGTGTAGTGGCGTAGAGTTCAGTGGCAAACAGTGCAGTGGTTCATAGTAGAGTAGGGTAATGTAGAGTGCATTGACATAGATTATAGTGGTGCAGAGTAGAGAGGTGTTGAGTGAAGTGGCGTAGAGTGAAGTGGAGTGATGCAGAGTAGAATGCAGTGGTGTGGAGTTATGCACAGTTGAGTGGAGAGGAGTAAAGTGACTATGTTTGGTGTGGTAGCACACTGCCATTACAGAAAACACATCTTCAATTGAAATGACCATTACATTTGCACATCCATACAGTTTTACTGACAAAAGTATATAGCGCACAATCAAAAAGTGTTGAAATGTCATCACCTAGTGTACTGATTTGTTCTGATCGTATAAAAATGTCTGCTTCCACCTCACTTCAGAATTACCCAAAAATGTGCCTCATTTTTCTTTTTATATTCTAAAATATAAGCTCACTTCATTTACAGACATTTACATTTTGTTTGGTGCTAGAAAAAAATACCATTGTACAACACATGCCGAGTAGCCAGCATGATTATCACACAAATCCTCTTTTGTTGAAGTCAGAGTGTTAGAATCCGGGGTCTCTGGTTGGCGCAGGTATGCACTTGCGACAAGCAGGGACCCTTTCCTCTAAGTCAGGGCAAAGGGCTACTCTTAGAAAATAACCCCTGCTCACCCTCTAGGTAACGTGGCGTGAGCAGTCAGGCTAGATTCCAGAAGGCATTAGGTTAAGCATTCAAGGCGTCCCACAATAACCACCAACCCACCACACAGAGACACCAGACTGTATTCTGTAAAAATATAATTCTTTATATAAACTCTTCAGGTCGGCTTTAAAATACAGTCTTCACTTCCAAATGAGTTTCCAGTTACTTGTAATTATTTATAGGTAGTCCACAGTTCTTAGAATGGTCACTTTTGGTGCAATCTGCACCTTCTGGGGGCCTGTGTGCCTCGTAGGGCCTTCTGTACGCCTCGTACCAGTCTTTGGACGCGTCGTGCCATTTCTCACGCTTCCCGCGTGAACACGCGTACTGGGACTCAAGCCGTACGGACCGTACCTTCGTAGGTACGCGTCGTACGAGTCCGGTACGCCTCTTGCCACACCTCACACTTCCCGCGTGAGCAACGTGTATATCTTTAACGCTGGACGGACCGTACAGGCGCCGGGACGCACCGTACGAGCTGGGGCCGAACCGCACAAAGTCTCACGCCTCCCGCGTGAGTCGCGTAGCGGTTCGATAGCACAGTACGGGCCGTACACAGGAAAGTACGGTTCGTACGACGGCGCCTGGGCTCACAGTACCTTATTTCTTGGGGGCAATGTTCGTGGCGGCCTCAGAAGTCCGTAGAGGGGCGTCCCACGTCACGTTGCAGTCCCGCTTGGGCAGTGAACGATGATGCTTCGTGGGGCGCTTCAGGACGTCGCAGCACACGTAGGGGGTCAGAAGCAGGAGGGGCAGCTCGGGGGTGATTTCTCAGCGCACAGCGCTGTCGCATCGACCAGGATCGGCGAACCAGGGAAACCGTCGGTCCTCACAGTGATCTCCACGGCCAGGGGTCGTAGAGGCTCGGCGCTTGGACGTAGGCAGTCTCTTCTTCACTTTGCGAGCTACGGCTCGAGGGGGCAGCTGTTTACTTTGTTTCGGCCAGGCCTTCACGGTGCTCACAGCAGCCCAGGCGGGCAGAAGTCACGTTGCTCAGCGAGATGGGGGACACACAGGTTCTCTGGGGTCAGCGTCAGCAATCCACCCACACCAGCTTCCTTCTCTTCCAGGGAGGGGTAGCGCCCACTGTTCCTGGGGCGCAGTTCAGGGGGCAAGTTCACAAGCAAGCCCTTGGAGATTGTTTTAAAAGCACAAGTTGAATTCAAAGTCTTTCTCAGTCTTTTCCTTCCTCTCCTTCAGCAGCAAGGCACCCACCACAGGCCAGTCTCTCAGGCTTAGAGACAGTACTCCTCCATGCAGCTTTCCCAGGTCCTTCTCTTCGGGCAAAGGTTCTTCTTGGCACAAACAGGATCTGATTTCTTAGGAGCAGGGCTCCCTCTTTTATATACAGTTTCTTCTGTTCTTTGTCACCAGGGGGCCTGTGCCTGGCTCAGTCCGGTTTTGGAGCACTTTGTTGTGGTGACTCTGCTCTTTCCTTTCAGTGCACAGGGCAGAGACATCAGCCGCTCCACAGGGGGCGGAGCCAGCATTGTGGTGGCAGAGCACAGGTCTATTCAGAGTCAAGGTGTACTCCTCCCACCCATCCTTGTCAGGATTTAGTCTAGGCGCCTGCCTGGACTACAACTCCCACGATTCCGTGGGTTTTAACTACATTTCCCAGAAGCCCCGGGCGCCGGAAGGATATAGCGAGGCAAGACCGGTAGGGGAGTGTTCGTGATTCGGAGGAACTCGGCGGGAGACGCTGAGCTTGTTCCTGTGTGTCCGGAGGCTGCGCAAGGCGAGTCGCGACCGGAGGAGAGGAGTGGGGCTCCCGAGTCAGAATCAAGGAGCCGTTGGGTTGTCCGAGACATTCGGAGGTTTTGGAGGACGAGCGGAAGCTCGGGCAGGTATCAGGGGATTCAAGCTGGTATGCCTGGAAGCGGAGAGTTGGGACGGGATTATTTACGTTCCGGGATTAAGGGGAGCTGGTAGAAGCCAGGATTGTACGGAGATCTGCAAGGGGCGGAGTGCGGTGGGGGAAAACCTCCTCATTACCGTCTCGAAGGTTTGTGAGACAGTCAGGCGGAAAATTGGAGACAACGCGGACGGCGGTAGTTAAACCCTACGCCCTCCCGTGTTGATTGACTTTGGATTCTGGAAATGTGCTTGTTAGAATCATTGGAGTATATGAAGCAATATACGCCGAAGGTTGCGTGACACTTTCAGTATTGTAAATAGTGTGGTGTTTGGAGGGAATAAACCAGGAGGTGACCCGCATACGAAGTTACAAGGATGTTCCCGCAGTAAGGGGGGGTACGTGAATCTCCTAGTTTACATAGGTATAACGTAGGTGGGCAAGGAGAGCAGTATCCTATAACCGATATTCTTGTGTTCTGTAGGGGAAGGAAGGCACCCCGAAGGACAAGCTGAGGTAAAGCCGAAAGGCCAAGCTAGCACAGGTGACTTTCATTTCATTAGCGTGAATAACTGAGAGTAGGAAATTGGCGCATGATTAACCTGTGTGTTTTGTTTTTCAGCTTCCCTTCCCTGCTGCCCCTTCCTTTCCCTCCCAGGGTTTTTCCCCCCTTTTGGGGTTTTTCCCTCGCCGTATCAGTCGCATACCCTGTAAGTATTTAACCATCAGGGTGTGTGGCAGGTCCGGAGGTGGAGCTTATCACTGCGAATGGATCCTGCAGAGTGAAAACCTGGCAATCCTGGTGTAATCTCTCTACCCACCACCTGGCAGCCAGCCTGTCTCCTGGAATTTCCCAGCCCTGCCCCTCACTGAAACTAGGCAGCACACACACACAAAGAAGAGGCAGACTGAAATGGCTAAGCAAGTAAATACTAACTTTCTAAAAGTAGTATTTACAAACACAGGATATTAAAATAAACTTTACTAAAAGAAGTATTTTATTATTCTGAGTTCAGGCATACTAAACTTGACTTTCTACCATGCTCTCTGAGTCCGCTGGGATTATAGCGTGTAATAATTCCAGCAGCCCATTCTGGCCTATGGAGAGCAGGTAGCCTTCAATAGTGAAAAACGAAAATGGCTGTAATTCACTATTAGGACATGCCACACACATCAGGGCATGTCCTACCTTATGCCTACAATGCACCCTGCCCTTGGGCCTACCATAGGGGTGACAAATATGCAGTTAAGGGAAGGTTTAGGGACTGGCAAGTAGGTGCACTTGCGCAGTCAGCATGACAGTACCAGACTGCACGCAGGTTCTGCAATGGCAGACCTTAAACACATTTTACTAGGCCGCTTCTGTGGGTGGCACAACCAGTGCTGCAAGCCCACCAGCAGCATTTGTATTTACAAGCCCTGGCACTCCTGGTGCACTTCTAGGGGCTGATAGTAAACCAAATAAGCCAAACATGGAGTCCAATGAACATCAACATTTTACCATAGGGAGAGCATATGCACCTTAGCACTGATCAGCAGTGGTAAGGTGCCCAAAATCATAAAACAGCCAACAACAGGTCAGAAAAAAATACAGGAGGAAGGCAAAAAGTTTAGGGATGACCCTGCAAAAAGGGCCAAGTCCAACACAACCCATTTCCAGCCAAAACGCAGGGCAGACCAATCACCACCGTGATGGTCTTCCCTGCTTGGGGCGATAGAACAAGGACCTGGCCCGCAACTGCAGGGGCAGACTCCAGTTCTACGCCAATCTGAACCTATTGGAATCCCTCTGTCCATACTCTCAGGGCCCACCAAGCCAATCCATGGGGAGCCCTTCTCCTCACCTGTGGACACCACCTGTGCAGCACCTAACCTTAACTGGCCCACAGGTGTGTCCCAACAGACAGACAGCAAAATGCTACAGTAGCCACTGACAGTAGTCAGGGCAGGAGACCCAGGCTGTATGCCTCTCAGGGCTCTCAAACCTCTGTGGCGCCAGGGAGCGGGGGGCAGTAGCCCCAGGTGCTTGGTAACCTTTGTCCATTCTCCCTCCTGTCAGGTCAGGTATGATATCCTGGCACTGACCCACCAGCCCCAGGACTGTATCCGGCGGCTGGACCAAAGACTGGGGCGGCCTCTCCCACACCCGGTCCTCCTCCTTGGGGCTCTGTACCCTCCCACTTGGAGTGGTACCCCCTTCCAGAATTGCCTGGGCACCTGGGGCAGGTGTCCTGCGCAATTCGCCCACCAGTTCAGGGGTTCTATCCTGCAACTGGGAGTCCAGGTCAGGGGGGACATCCTGAACCTGGCCCTCCAACCTAGGGTCTAAACCCTTCAGTTGAGCCGGGGTCAGAGGTGAGGACTCCCTCCCTCTGCACCCCCTTCCAGATGGCTGTACCCTCCCACCTGGAGTGGTACACCAAAAAGCAACCTGGGTCAGGACACTGATTACAGTTGTCCCACCCTCCAGGTCAGACAACACCTGACCCTGGCTTCCCAACCCTGGGACCAACCCATGCGGTTGAACGCTCACCTGGCGCACCAGGACTTCCTGGGGGGCACGCATGCCCCCCCGAGGGTGACACACAAATCATGTGTCGTGTGACAGTCTGCCTGGCGCAGATCTCCCGACCCCTGTCCATCTGACAGTGCACGAAGATCCCCCAGGACAGAAGTGGTGTCACCATGGTCATTCACTGGTGCCGTAGCCCTTCTGGCTGGCCCCTGACCCACTGGTTCTTCCACTGGGGACTCTTTCTCCCTCTCACCCCTCAATCTGGACCTCTGCACCCTCCCAACTGGAGCGGTACTGCCAGACACTAGAACTGAGGGAGGCTTGCCTACAGACACACCCTGTTCACCAGACACTAGGGGATCCCGCACAACGGGCAGCCCCTCAGGACAGACTAGGCTCCCCACCTGGTGTTCCCTTAAAGAACCATCCAAGCTCTGAGACTGAGGTTGGGCACTACCGGGACATAACCCATTCTCACTCCTTCCCCTTAAAGACAGGACGTGAGGCCCTACACCCCTCTCACTACTACAGGACCTAGTTGGGCTACTCTGAGCCACTTCCACCACACTGGGTTTGAAGATACCTGAACCACTCCTCTTGGGATCACTCCCCAATGCCTTTCCAGACCCTCTGGACTCCACCAAAAGGTCTTCCTCCAATGTGAGCTCCCTGTGGTCAGAGAACTCACTCTCCAACAGGTGTCGGCATAGCTTTGGAAAACAGGGACTTACAATATGCTCTCCCACAATTGGATCACACAGCCCCCTAGCAGGGTTAACCAAACTATCCTTGACCTTACCATCCAGTGCTTCACACACATACTCCACACCACTCTCCTGAGACTGGCAAGACAGTATCTGACTGTCTCTGTCACACAACCCACACTCTTCTGGGCGGTCTTTACACTCACCCACCAGGACTTCAATTTTGGGGGAACCCCTCTCCCTGCACCTCTCATCTAGAGTCAGTAGAGTGTCCCTCCCACCACTAGGACCATGAACCCCTGCGCCAGTTACCCTATTCCCTTCAGGGATACTGCGCACTACTGGAGCTACCTTATGCCCTTGAACCTCCTGGTGTATGTTAACCCCCACCTTCAAGTCAGGCGCCATATCTCTGGGGGTGCGTACTACTCTCTCAGCACTAGAAAATTCGATATTGCTGCCACCATCTGAGCTGGATTCCTCCTCCCACTCAGCAAAGCTCAATCTCTGAGCTACGCACATTTCTTGTTGCTGGGCTGAGACACTCATGGCCTCAAGCCTCTCCAGCTCCATATCATATTTCCTCATTATCAAGTCATGCTCCATTTGCATTTTCTTTTCTTCCAGAGCCAGCTTCTTGCTTTCTATCTCCAATTGGCTTTTTACTTCCAGATCTGCCAACTTCAATTCATGATCCCTGGTGGCCTGTCTGTCTGCCAGCTCCTCTGGCGACAGGCCTCTGCCAAAACTGTGAACGCTTTCCTCTGGTTTCAATGGTGTAACTTCCTCAGTTGCACCCCTTGATTCAATCCAGGCTTTCAGCGCCTTGTAGAGATCTGATTTGTTCTTGCATCCTGCATGTGGAACTTTTAGCTTCCTGCAGAAGTGCTTGAGTTCAGTTTTCTTGTAGCTATCCAGTTTTTTTTCAGTTCAAAAGATTTTTATTGGGCAAGTAAAGGTGTCAATACATAAGAAAAATTAAAACATAGCTTCAGTATGAGAGAAAGAGTAAGACATGGCGATGAAAATATACATTGAATCAGAAGATAATAAATAATTGAGGCTATACAACAAAAAGTAGTACTGGAAATAATGAGCAATTAAATGGATTATATAAAAAAAAGAAAAATGCAAAGGAACAAAAAGGTCAATCAAGGAGGCTTAGAGACCTCTTGCTGAATGGGAGGCAAATGAGAGGAACGCTTAGCACAAATATCTAGGTACAGGGTCACAGGAAGCCATAAATCATGTTGTTTTGTAGCCAAACTAAGGGGGTATACGAAAACAGTATCTAGTCTGTGATTGTGACATACATTGTACCACCATGCTCTGAAAGAAATGTTAGCGAAATTTTTCCAATTAACAGTAATTTGCTGGAATGCAACAGCTAACAACAAGTCAACAATTTGCGTATTAAGATCAGTGTCTTCCCAACAAGGAGAAAGACTCCCTAAAAAAATATTGACATAGGAGAAGGGGGATGCAGTATGAAATATGGCATTAATTTGGGCCCAAACTTGTTTCCAAAAATTGTGCGTAACAGCGCAGGAAAAAAGCATGTGAAAAAGAGTAGCCTTAGATGTCGAACAAGACCAACAGAGATCAGGGACTGAAGAAAACCTCTTATTCAACATCTGGGGTGAAAAGAGAAGCCTGTTATAAATAAAAAAAAGGGTTTGTGTGAGAGAAGCAGCCATAGATGACTTGCGGAGCTTGGTCCACAGTTTATCCCAAAGAGAGGTGGGCCAAGAGATGGCAAAATCAGACTCCCATTGTTCCTCTACCTTGGATTTTGGCCTAGGAGTGAGAGTCGTGTGAAATGTGTGGTAAATTGAGGAGGCTGTGGGATGGGTACGCAGCAAGGAATGAAGCTGCGAGGTAGGATTGGGAGTGTCAGGGTGGATGGGAGAATTAGAAAGAAGGATATAGGTGGACATAACTGCGTTCTTAAGTGTGAGATATTTACGGGCAAAAGAAAGAGGAAGATTGAAATTTTGGCTAGGAGCGGAGAAGGGCAAGAAATCGGACCCAGAAAAGAGTTGAGATACCCAGACCAAACCCTTTTGTCTCCAAGTTTTCCAATAAAAGGGCTTGCGGTTGATGGAAACACTATTATTGTACCAAATAGTGGTATTAAGAAATTCGGCTACAGAGGAAGGAGGACCTGGGGGAGTGGAAAGAAGTAATTTGGTAGTAAACGTATGGATGGGAATGGAGGTAAACTGGTGCTTACGGGAAAATGAAAGATATTCAGCGAAAGTAAAAGGGGATAAAGAAAGACGTTCAATGACAACCCATAAGGGGGAAGACTCACCATAATCTTGCAACCAAAGGGAAGCTTGCCGCAAAAGGAATGCTTTGTGATAAGTGGGAAAAACCAGAAAGTTGACCCCACCCTCTGATTTGGGAAGTCGCAGTCTGAGCAAGGACATACGTGCTTTTTTGCCAGACCAAAGGAATAAAGAAAGAATACTATTGATTTTCCTAAAGAATTTGGTAGGGATAGGAACTGGAATGTTGGAGATGATGTAGAGGACTATTGGGGAGAGCATCATTTTAATCGTGTCAAGGCGACCCCACCAGGAAAGGTAAAGCGGGTGCCATCTAGAAGTGAGGTCAGATAATTTCTGGGTACACTTATTGAGGCATAACGATACAGTATCGGGAAGGGAGGGGGTAATGTGCAAACCAAGATATTTGATATGTGAGGGACTCCAAGTAAAATTGGACGCCGCAAAATCAGGTTTAAAAGTAAATTTTGTAAGGGGTAAAATTTCACATTTGTCATTGTTCAACTTATAACCAGAAATCTGGGAGTATTCATGAACTTCAGCCAGAAATGCGGGAATAGAAGTGACGGGATTGGAGACAAAGAGTAGGATATCATCTGCATAAGCAGCAAGTTTGACGTTTGTTTGGGAAATTTGGAAGCCATGCAAGTTAGGGTTTTGACGGAGTTTTGAGGCCAGGTTAAAAAGGAAGGGGGAGAGAGGGCAACCCTGATGAACTCCTCTGCCCAAATTGAAAAAAGAAGAGACTAGACCATTAGCACAAACCGCCGCTCTGGGACTGGAATAGAGGAAGGAGATGAAGGAGATAAAGTTAGGACCAAACCCAAACCATTTGAGGGCGGAAAAAAGGAAAGTCCATTCTACTCTGTCAAACGCTTTCTCCGCGTCTAAAGCAATTGCTGCCAGCGAATCCTGGAACTGTGAGGACTTGGATAGGACATTAAACAGAAGTCTAGTATTATCTGTAATGAAGCGGCCCTTAACGAAACCAGATTGTTCAGGGCCCAACAATTCAGGAAGAAAGGGATCCAATCTTATGGCGAGGGATTTGGCATATAACTTGTAATCAATGTTAACCAAAGAGATTGGTCTGTAATTCTTACAAAACTGGGTATCTTTCCCTTCTTTGGGTATAACACAAATGTGAGCGTCTGAGAATGTGCCGGAGGAAGAGCCACTAATTATGAAAGAATCAATAAGGGAGTGCAGTCTGGGTAATAGCAATTTAGAAAAGTGCAAATAAAATTCAACTGTGAACCCGTCCGGGCCCGGGGCTTTGTCCTTCTTGAGTGACTGAAGTGCAGTATGTAATTCACAGCTAGAAATGGGTAATTCAAGAACGGATAGATCAACAGGGAAGTTGGGAGGTGCCTGAATGCTGGAGAAAAAAGTAGCGAGACAGTGAGCAGTAGGGTGAGTTTCAGAAGAGTAGAGAGTGGAGTAGAAACTGGAAAATTCCTCTAATATGTCAACATCCGTATGCTTTAAAACAGAATTAATATCATAAACAGACTCAATATTCAATTTGTTTTGCTTGACTTTTAAGCAATTAGCTAAAACCTTCCCCGCTTTATTCTTACCCCCATAAAATTTTTAACTGGATTTCAACAAATATAGCGAAGCATCTTCAGTGGATTGTTTGTTAAATTGCATCTTGGCATCAATGAGAGCAGTCAAACTTTCCTGCGAATGGGAAGTGTAAAAAGAATGTTCTAATTTTTTAATCGTAAGAAGAAGATCGCTAGTATGTTTGCGAGCATTCTTACGTTTACTAGCCACATAGCCAATGATGAAACCCCTGGCTGCAGCCTTGTAAGTGTCCCAAATAACGTGTTTGGGCAAAGTGGGTGAGTCATCAATGGCAAAAAATTCTGTGGTGAATTTAACAAAGGAACTGGTAAATTTGGGATCAAGAAGTAAAGTATTATTAAAGCGCCACCTTTTTGGCCCAGTGGGCTTGGGTAGAATGTCAATGTTAATCAAAACAGGAGCATGATCAGAAAACAAGATGGGGCCAATGTCAGCATGAGTGAGGGATTGAGAAATATGATGGGAAAGAAAGATGTAATCGATACGTGATTGTGAGTGATGGGTCGGGGAGTAAAAGGTAAACTCTTTAGAAGTAGGGTTACAGAGACGCCAAGCATCAATGAGTTTGTGTTGGGATATCGCTTGAGCAAAGAGCTTATGAGACTTATTAGGTACAAAAGATGCTTTAGAGTGTCTGTCTAAGAATGGGTCAAAGGGTAAATTGCAATCTCCTTCCAAGATAAAATTATCATCAATGTATTCAGTAATACGAGAGGTCATTGTGCGCCAAAAGGCGGGATCACCACCAGTAGGTGCGTAAATATTAAGAAGGGAGATGGGGATGCCCTTCGAAGAAAGTTTGACATACAACCATCTACCTTCGGGATCTGACTCAGAAACCAAGAGCGAATGAGCGAGAGACTTGGGAACTAATACAACTACACCATTTCTCTTACCATCACCAGGAGACGAAAACACAGCGCCTACCCATCCCCTTCTGAGCTTAGCAGCTTCAATATCAGACAAATGGGTTTCTTGCAAGAAGGCAATGTCTACATTCAATTTGGCTAAGTGAGAGAGAATTTTTTGTCTCTTGATGGGAGAATGAAGACCTTTAACATTCCAAGAAACAATACGCACTGACATTAAGGATTAATAGAAGAGTAACGCAGAGAAAGAATAAAACAGCAAGAGAAAGCCTCAAATAAAGTAAGAACGTAGGAAAAAGAAAAAATGAAGTGAGGATAGAGATGATGTAGCACGAACAAGAGAGAGAGAAGTAAAAGAAGACTCAGAGATGCCATGTAAGTAGAAAAAAAACAAGGAAATATTGAGAACGTTGAGAGAATACGGTAAAATTCAGAGAGATTGGTAAGTCAGGGCCAAAGGGGAATAAAATATGTAAGGAGAGAGAAGCATGACCAAGGGAACCAATATGCGATAAAGAGAAGAAAGGAGAAAAAGAGAGAAGAAGAAAAAAGCAGCGAAGAAGGTAATGACACCAATAAACCTGAAAGTATTAAGGGAGAAGACAAAATAAGGAAATATAGAACAAGGACAAACACGTCAAAAAAGGGATGGAGAGTACTTACGGAGGGTAGCATAGGAAAAATACGATCAGGAGCAAGGACAAGCGAAAACGTACGTGGAGGCGAGGGGAGGAGGGTAGGGCCAACTGGAAAAGGCAGGGCACTCGGGGTGAGTGAGACGTCCATCCAGAGAAACAGGACAGAACGCAAAACAATGATCTGTGAAGGGAGGGAAATAACAAGGTTAGGCAAACGGCATACGACAAAGGCACAAAACAAGCAAAGAATAGGACAAACTAAGGAACCAAAACTTCAATATCAGAGGCTAAAATAGAAAACATAAGCTCGGCAAGAGAACATGCGAACTTAAGAACGTGTGAACATGAAAAGCAGCAAACATAACAAGCTGGAGTATCAAAATACAGCTACAGAAAAAGTCACGGTGGGAGAGAAGAGGAAGGACCAGAAAGCTCCATATCAGCGTGGCCGCAAGAATTCAGGAAGCTCTGAAGTCGCGTAGGATCCTCATAAGTTGTAGTCTTATTATTGTAGGTGACTTTAAATAGGCAGGGATGAAAAAGACCATATCTGGCACCAATGGAGCGAAGGTCAGGTCTCATGTCCAAGAAAGCCTTGCGACGATTTGCAGTGGTTCTGGCATAATCCTGTGCAAAGAACAAGGTGGAACCCGACCATGTAAGACGAGGAGAGGCTCTGGCTGCTGAGAGAACTTTCAACAAGTCTGTGTATTCTAGAAAATACATTATTACACCTCTAGGCTTCGCTGGCACAGAAAGAGAGGAGGAAGCTCGACCAAGCCTGTGAGCACGCTGGATATTAAGTGAGATATCTTCAGGCAAGTGCAAAAGCTTAGGAAGAAAAGACTTGAAGAAATTGATGGGATCACTCCCCTCACAACCTTCCACCAGGCCGTAGAGATGGAGATTATTGCGTCTGTTTCGATTTTCAAGGTCCTCCACCTGCTTCTGGAGAGAAGAAATCTGCGCATGCATATGAGAGACCTTGGTTGCAGAGTCCTGAAGAGAGGAGACATCTCCCTCCACCGATGACACTCTTTCATCCATCAAAGCCCAGTTGTCAGTGAGAATCTGCAGCTTAGCATAGGTTTCTTCCATGTAAGGGCGGAAGGCCCGTATCTCTTCAAGGAGTAACTCCATCGAAATTACCGAAGAGGACTTAGGAGGCGAAGGTGGATCTTTTTTTAACCTCTTAGGAGTCATTTTTGCCGAAGACTGTGAGGAGGCTTCCATATTCGACGTCATCTCAATTGAAGGGAGAGACTGAGAAGCTTCCAAATGAGTCAGTGCCGTGAACAACTTGGAATTTTTAATGTAATTACGTTTTTGAACCTTACTGGAACAATCTGCCATCGGCACGTCTGTGGAGCGCAAGCTCACTAAGATCTCATTTCCCAACTAAAAATGAAAACGGGCACTGTACGAGATCCAGAAAACGTTTTAACATAAAAATATGCCAGGCCAAAAAACAGGAGTCATAGATATCATAGGTTGGAGTCATAAAATGGCCGCCAGGTATGAGGAGAGCAGAAAATGCCAGTTAAATCTATGAAGGAAGTCATAATCAATATTGAAAAGTCACCTTGAAATGCAGGTCTGCCACATCTGTGCCTCGGGGAGTGCTGGGATCATTTCAATACATACGAGGCAGCCGGGAATCCCATGCGCGATAAAACGCGCTGCTGAGGAGAACGCGGGCGAAAATAAACAAAATGGCGGTCGTGGCCGATGAAGAGCCGCGACCGGAGATATAGAAGGCTGTAGAATCCAAAATAGCAGTGCCGCAGCGCCGGAGATGGACTCAAGACGTGCCTGGCATCCTCCAACATCAAAGGCTTCCCTCCATTGCTAGGAGCAGAAGCACAAACCACCGGTAAGTTCTGGCGTGGACGGAGCTCCTACCCCAATGCCGCCATCTTCCACGGGCGCCTAGCCACGCCGTAGCTATCGCGTTTTGACTCCCATTACATCTCTCCTCTTTCAGAGGTTTCAGGGGTCGTTTTCTCAATGCTGTTTGGGCCAGGCATGACTCCAAACACAAGGGATCTTCTTTCTTGGCAAGAAAAAATAAAAAGTTCTGTGGCTCAAGCTACTGGACTGTCCTCACTGTGCAATGGCTAGTAATCACTGCGCAGACACCAAAAATGCAAATCCGTAAATCCTCACCGCTGCCACCAATGTTAGAATCCGGGATCTCTGGTTGGCGCAGGTATGCACTTGCGACAAGCAGGGACCCTTTCCTCTAAGTCAGGGCAAAGGATTACTCTTCGAAAATAACCCCTGCTCACCCTCTAGGTAACGTGGCGCGAGCAGTCAGGCTAGATTCCAGAGGGCATTAGGTTAAGCATTCAAGGCGTCCCACAATAACCACCAACCCACCACACAGAGACACCAGACTGTATTCTGTAAAAATATAATTCTTTATATAAACTCGTCAGGTCGGCTTTAAAATACAGTCTTCACTTCCAAATGAGTTTCCAGTTACTTGTAATTATTTATAGGGAGTCCACAGTTCTTAGAATGGTCACTTTTGGTGCAATCTGCACCTTCTGGGGGCCTGTGAGCCTCGTAGGGCCTTCTGTACGCCTCATACCAGTCTTTGGACGCATCGTGCCGTTTCTGACGCTTCCCGCGTGAGCACGCGTACTGGGACTCAAGCCGTACGGACCGTACCTTCGTAGGTTCGCGTCATACGAGTCCGGTACACCTCTTGCCACACCTCACGCTTCCCGCGTGAGCAACGTGTATATCTTTAACGCTGGACGGACCGTACAGGCGCCGGGACGCACCGTACGAGCTGGGGACGAACCGCACAAAGTCTCACGCCTCCCGCGTGAGTCGCGTAGCGGTTCGATAGCACAGTACGGGCCGTACACAGGAAAGTACGGTTCGTTCGACGGCGCTTGGGCTAACAGTACCTTATTTCTTGGGGGCAATGTTCGTGGCGGCCTCAGAAGTCCGTAGAGGGGCGTCCCACGTCGCGTTGCAGTCCCGCTTGGGCAGTGGACGACGATGCTTCGTGGGGTGCTTCAGGACATCGCAGCACACCTCGGGGTCAGAAGCAGGAGGGGCAGCTCGGGGGTGATTTCTCAGCGCGCTGTCGCGTCGACCAGGATCGGCGAACCAGGGCACGTCGGTCCTCACAGTGATCTCCGCGGCCAGGGGTCGCAGAGGCTCGGCGCTTGGACGTAGACAGTCTCTTCTTCACGTTGCGAGCTACGGCTCGAGGAGGCAGCTGTTTACTTTGTTTTGGCCAGGCAGGGCAGGCCTTCACGGTGCTCACAGCAGCCCAGGCAGGCAGAAGTCGCGTTGCTCAGCGAGATGGGAGGCGCACAGGTTCTCTGGGGTCAGCGTCAGCAATCCACCCACAGCAGCTTCCTTCTCTTCCAGGGAGGGGTAGCGCCCACTGTTCCTGGGGCGCAGTTCAGGGGGCAAGTTCACAAGCAAGCCCTTGGAGATTGTTTTAAAAGCACAAGTTGAATTCAAAGTCTTTCTCAGTCTTTTCCTTCCTCTCCTTCAGCAGCAAGGCACCCACCACAGGCCAGTCTCTCAGGCTTAGAGACAGTACTCCTCCATGCAGCTTTCCCAGGTCCTTCTCTTCGGGCAGAGGTTCTTCTTGGCATAAACATGATCTGATTTCTTAGGAGCAGGGCTCCTTCTTTTATACACAGTTTCTTTTGTTCTTTTTCGCCAGGGGGCCTGTGCCTGGCTCAGTCCGGTTTTGGAACACTTTGTGGTGGTGACTCTGCTTTTCCTTTCAGTGCACAGGGCAGAGACATCAGCCGCTCCACAGGGGGCGGAGCCAGCATTGTGGCGGCAGAGCACAGGTCTATTCAGAGTCAAGGTGTACTCCTCCCACCCATCCTGGTGTAATCTCTCTACCCACCACCTGGCAGCCAGCCTGTCTCCTGGTATTCCCCAGCCCTGCCCCTCACTGAAACTAAGCAGCACACACACACAAAGCAGAGGCGGACTGAAATGGCTAAGCAAGTAAATACTAACTTTCTAAAAGTAGTATTTACAAACACAGGATATTAAAATAAACTTTACTAAAAGAAGTATTTTATTATTCTGAGTTCAGGCATACTAAACTTGACTTTCTACCATGCTCTCTGAGTCCGCTGGGATTATAGCGTGTAATAATTCCAGCAGCCCATTCTGGCCTATGGAGAGCAGGTAGCCTTCAATAGTGAAAAACGAAAATGGCTGTAATTCACTATTAGGACATGCCACACACATCAGGGCATGTCCTACCTTATGCCTACAATGCACCCTGCCCTTGGGCCTACCATAGGGGTGACTAATATGCAGTTAAGGGAAGGTTTAGGGACTGGCAAGAAGGTGCACTTACTCAGTCAGCATGACAGTACCATACTGCACGCAGGTTCTGCAATGGCAGATCTTAGACACATTTTACTAGGCCGCTCCTGTGGGTGGCACAACCAGTGCTGCAAGCCCACCAGCAGCATTAGTATTTACAAGCCCTGGCACTCCTGGTGCACTTTACTAGGGGCTGATAGTAAACCAAATAAGCCAAACATGGAGTCCAATGAACATCAACATTTTAACATAGGGAGAGCATATGCACCTTAGCACTTATCAGCAGTGGTAAGGTGCCCAGAGTCATAAAACAGCCAACAGGTCAGAAAAAAATACAGGAGGAAGGCAAAAAGTTTAGGGATGACCCTGCAAAAAGAGCCAAGTCCAACACAGAGAAAGAAAAGTAATCACCAAGCTTCCTAGAAGACAGAGCATGACATTTGACCTCTATCAGTGAAAGCACAGCACATGTGACAAGATAAGAACAGGATTTAGAGGCTGGACAAGATAATGTGACCCACACTCCTGCCTTTGTCAGTATGTAGTACACTCTAGAGGTTGGGGGCAACTATACCTTTTCAAATTATCAAGTTCACAGATGAGTGTAGAGTGTACCTACCCAAAGTTCAAAGTTTAATAACAATCTTGTGCAGACACATAGAAGATTCTTTAATGAATTAAATTGACAAGTTTTCCTTTTTCCATGGGATTCCTTTACTCTTCTTAGGTATCCTCATAAGTTACATTACTTTTATTGAACAATGTTGATTCATTGGCATATTTCACTTGATGCATCCAAATGTTGGTTCATTGACATCTTTTGCAAGATTAATTCAGGTTGTGCCAGATGCATTCAGGTTGTGCCAGGTTGTGCCAACACGTGGTTCACCCCCTATATGGCTATGAAGTGTGGGGCTTTTTCAAGTTTGAATTGAGATACAGCTGATTGAGGACATGGGGCAAATGAGGTAATATGCCATTAAAACAAAGCCGGATGGGGTGTTTGAGTTTTATCTAATGCAAAAGAATTTTATTACATTGGCATATCATAACATGTTACTAATAAATAATATAGAATGGACTGTTGCATGTTTTTCAGATTTGCCAATTTAATATCACAAATATTTTGTTTCACCAATAAAACTCTTTCCCATTTCCTCTTGCCACTTATAGCATTTTGATATTGGTTTTATGCACTTTAAACATTCAAACATTCAAAATCAATTCAAATTAAAAATCAAGATAGCTGTAGTTCAAATGATCTTCTACTCCTATCTCTAAAATTGCAGAACATTACCAAGATGTGATTTGCTAAATTATGTTTAGGGTTTTATTATGTGTCCTGCATTAGATTCAGACGTGAAAAACACTCTCCTATGTTTTAGGCCTGGGCCTCTTCTATATTTGCTAATTAGATTTGCTAATTGTTTATGCAATGCAGTGCAGGAACAACATGTGCTGCACTGTATTGTACAAGGGGAAAAACACATTGCAGAGCCGAACTACTAAGGTTTGCCGCTGGAGTCATACCCTCCTGTGGTGCACAGACAAGTTGCCTTACACAACACACAGCCTCACACCATTGAACAGAGGTGAGTGTGTGCTGTCTAGCATAAGAAGTGCACTGGAGGCATACCATCCCAGTACAAGTTACTCTACCTAGGCAAATTCAGAAGACTGCCACAGATTGCATGTGTGTTGTGCAAAACAGCACACATGCAATGTGTGTTTTTCTTGAGAACTAAACACATTTTTCTTTGTTATGACCTTTGTGAGAGGTTGGCCTGGTATATGCTGCCCACTAGTTAAAGTGGGCACCTTGCACCAGTCCAAACGACCCTTATTGACGATTAGGTTAAAGACAACCTTTATTGAAAGCTATCCGAGTGGTAGCTATGGAGAGCAGCCTTCAGGCTAAGTCTCGAAGGAATGTAAAGCAGCTTGGTTTACCAGATTATAACCTCCTGAATGACCAAATGAAAGGAGAACCACACAAGGAATATATAAATAATATGTATTTATTACTAAACACTCTCTACTAACCTCTTTATGAGATTAGAGAACAAAGCACACAATATTAAAGCACTAGAATGAAAGTAAATAGCACAATACACAGCGGGCTCCAGAGGGAGACCGAACCATGTACTAAGAAAGTCGTATAACAACCACAACTTGACTATACACAGTGCCTAGAGCACGTAGAATCGCTGGGACCCCAAAGAACCACCCAAGGTAGTGACACAGGGGACCCGCGGAGGACGGGTGTAGTGTGAGAACACAGGCGCGAGCTCCGTACAACTCAATGGGAAAGTCGCGGTTAGAATTTCAAAGATTAAGGACACTTAGAAGAGGACTTCAAGCAAACCCTTTGGAACATAGAAGGTTCTAAGGCCAGCACCCTTGAGAGTGTTGAGGTACATGTGTTACCTAGCCCAGAGGAGCCTGGTGCATAGGGGTCAAGTGGTGTCAGAAACGCTAGTTGATTTCAATGGCGTGATGCTAAGAAGTGCTGCTGCCGGGAAGATGAAAAGTGTCCGCTGTGATCCAAGCCTGGATCAGAGCTGAGAAGAACCTGAAAGCAGAGGGGGCAGAGTCTGGGTCACCTCACAGTGACCAGGGGCACGATAGACGAATGCCCACCGATGTCGGGTGTTTCAGGTGAGAAGAGGTGAAGCTTGACTCTGCAGCCACGGGGACCAGGAGATGTCGACGATGACCAACGTCCGGCGGTGAGCTGTTGCACAAAGGATGTCGAATGCTGGTGGGTCAGTGTCAGGACTGGATGCCAACAAGCCTTGGTAACTGCAACCTATGTGGGCAGAGGAAAGATATTTCTGTGAGGACCAGCAAGGTTCTGGGGACTCTCCAAGCTATGGAGAGTCAGGGCACATCTGGAGCAAGCAGGAAAGCCCACGGAAAGTCAAAGTTACCTGCACATGGACCCACAGGTTGCCAAGCCATGGATCGCAAGGGACCTCGAGCTGAATCACAAAATACCAGCCCACGGAATACTCGTGGACTGCAGGCTGGAAATCTTCAGTGGAAATACTGCTCGGGGTTAGGACTACACGTAGCCCAAATCACAGTCTCAGGGGTCACCAAAAAGCATATGCTGCTGCAAATGTACGCTATGCACAGGGGTTCGGGTTGAACGGTCCCCACGAGGGATACGTGCCTCAGAATTCCTGAGAGCACAGATCAACCTCTGAGACCTTGGGAACCTACCTCCTGTGTTGCAGAAATCTTCGGAGTCCTCAGGAGCTTGGGAGATGTAAACTGGTCAGATGCGTTTCAGGTGCCTGTCTTGCAGGGGAGTAACTTTTTTACTCCAAGGGAGATTTTTCAGTCATCCAGCGTCGGGCAGATCGTCGTAGTAATTGGTTTCTGTAGCAAAGTTTAGTCCAGGTAAAATCTAAAGTCCTGTAGTCAGGGGTTCCTTCTTTATACCCAAGGAAAGGGGTGGGACAAACTCTGGGGACCCACCTATGGGAGGGTCAGGACAGAGGGGTGGCTACATCCATGTCCTTTGTCCAGTTTTGCACCAAAACAGTAGCAAATGGCTCCTGCAACCGGTTTGAGCTGGACTATGCACAGGGACACCAAATGTGCCCCCATTGCAGACATCAAAGCACTCTCAGAGTGCACACACCTAGTCCCAATACACTAAAGCCTGTCTGGGAGGTGGTCACACCTCCCTCTGACGGGAAACCTATTGTCAAGCCTTCCCTTGCTGGAGTTTCGTCCAGCAGCAGGAGGGCAGACTCGTGTCTGTGGCTGGCAGCATACATTTTGTGATGGCAGGTTCTGTAAAGCTGGTACCGGGTATACCAGTGTTGTCATATTGCTCCCTTTAGGAGGGTGGAATCATACCTCCCCCGCCAGTTACTAGCAGGGAGGTATGATTCCAAGGTGTTTGACTCCAAACACAACATGTTTCCACGCAGCCATTTTAAAGTTAGCATTTACCGCAAGGTTATAATGCACTTAAGTATATGTGGTTGGCTGCATCACAAACAACCCCGGAATATAGGTTCCGAAGGCTGCAGAGGGGCTCTGCTCATGCAGGAGCACCCTCTCACATAAAAACCAGCACCCTGCCTTCAGGATTAATAAGGTCTGCCATAGGGGTGACTGATAGGTTTATATGTGCAGTGATATAGGATAGATATAGTGAACCTATATCTAAGTAAGGGGTGCATGCACCACCTTACACAGGCTACTGTAGAAGACCTGTTGTGTCATTTTGAATGGTCTCTCGGGTGTTTCATAATACATGCTGCAGCCACCGAGAGGCCTCTGGGGTACCTATGCTCTGTACATAGTATACCGTGTACATAGTATACCATATACTAGGGACTGATAAGGGTACCTCAGAATCCAATCTGGAGTGTACCTAAAGTACATGCAATCGGTTTAGAGGAGAAAGCAGCTAGACTGGGGTCCTGGATAGCAGGATCCCAGTCAATCTAAGTTGAAAACAGTGAAACATCAGCAAAAAGTTGTGGTAACTATAAGAAGCAGATCATACTCTCCTACAACATTCTTAAAGGACGTGTTACATTTTGACACAAAGCCCACTCAGGCTATCTTTGTAGATTGGGCTATTCGGCAAAGCTTATGGGCATTTGCAGTGATCTTCCATAGTACTCTCCGCCTCAGTGACTCAAAACAATGCAAATGTGTTTTTACACTGAGAAAAGGGCACCTTTCCAGCGCAAAACACCTTCTGTGCTGGATAGAGAACACCCATGCAAGACTTTGTGTCGCTTTGTGCCAGCCCAAAGCCTTAGTAAATCTAGTCACATATGTTATTTACAAGATCCTTGTAAGGTTTGGTTGGCTCTTAAGTGTAAAGACACAATACAGACTCACAGTGGAATGTTAATGGTAATTGTGTCAGTGTGAGCTTTTAACAAATGCACACTACCTAACATTCTGATTTTCCTAGGTACTTCAGACAATTAGATTGCATGACTATTCTTTCAGGTAGAGTAATACATGATCATTTGGTATCAGACTGCTGAGAACATTTCATTTTCAAGCACCCTTTTAATTTTGATCACCTCAGATTTCGCTAATTACATCAATGAGACTAAAAGCATAAATGCAATCACTTGGATGCAGTCCTTCACATATACACATTTTTGATGAAGCTATACCAATGGTAATATGCAAGAGAAAAAGAGAATATTTCTATTCTCCGATATAGAAAAAAGGCCAGATTTTCATTGGGAAATGTACTTTACACAGGCAAAACCTACTCTTGTGCCACTTTTGCAGGCTTGTGCAGCATTTTCCTACTCAGACAATGTATCAGCAGGGCATAGATTGTTTCTTCAAATGTACAGCACCGATGCTGCCTTTTGGGTAGGTTCGCACTATAGAAATTGTTATGTAAATGTAGCATAACTCAGTGGATTGAATGCCCACTGAATACATTTTGTGAGATATATACATGAATGTAGACTTGCCTGTTTCCACCTCCTGAAATCAGCGGAGACAACTTAGCTGAAATGTACAAGTGTAAAATTACAACTAGTAACTTTTCACAGGAAGGCGGAGATCTCCAGGAGACAGGCTGGTGTAGATCCTGTTTTCCTTTCATACGCTTCAATCAAAGATTTATTGTGTATGGAAAAGTACAGGCAAATCTGTGTTTATATCACTTTCTCAACCCTGTTTTTCTATTCCATTGATTGGTGCAGATCGCTGGTAACATAATCCTCTTTGGATTTTGATGTTTGTAGTGTCTGCTCCCTGCCAGGTTGTGGTGTCAACATTTCCAACAAAAATCACACCATCATTTTGTATCCTGTGTTAAATCCAAAATCAGGAGCTTACAGAGTATGCATCCACCTCCGGAGTCCAGGTTCACCGCACATTATGCATTGACCTGGTTTTTTTTCTGTACAGGTATCTGCCGGCCTTCCCGAAGGCATTTGCCTTGGAAAACCATGTTGGACTGGAGAAAACATGCATTTTTATCTGTTGGTGATATCAAAGCCACACACACACTTTAATCCAGGACTAGGAATTGCCCATTAAAAAAAGCCTGGGTAACACTACAGAAGGAAGTAACTCTAAGATGTCTGTCACCCCTTCAGTGTCATTTGTAACAAGAGTCTCTTGAGTCCATAAAGGAGTCCTTTATGGTGTCCTGCCTGTAATAAGTAGTCCACTGCTAAGTACTAACTCTGCCGTTGACAACACCACCATACACTTATGGCCCCACACCGCTAGCGTGGAAAAGAATATTTCAAGAAATTGGGACAGGGATGTTTGCATCGTAGGACACAGGACTAGAATTAGATGTCTAGATGTAAATAGCCATTGGCTGTGGGAGGCTCTAGGTAGTTTTCTCCCATAGTAACTCCCTTATTTAATCTATCTATTGGAAAGGCCTTGCTCCATGATGGTACTGATGTTTAAGTGAAGCCTGAGAATGGACATTTTATCAGTCAAATGTGTATCTTGGCCAAATGACTAATCCTAGTTTGGTTGATTGAGCGCGGGTCCAGAATGTACGGGACCTGAGTAGAATTTACATTTATGGGCAAAACATGCCATGGCAAATAATTCAGTATGTAGAAAGTAGTTTGACATTACATAAAATGGTCATCATTGGAACCCATAATGACGCACTTATAAAATAGTTTACTTTATTAATTTCTGTGCAAGCAAATAAAGTGGTTAGATAAATGTGGATGTGAGTTCTGAGCTGTTAAAAGCAAGTGGGATGAGATTAAAATTCTCCACGTCACTAGTTTAATTTTTAACCTGTGGATTAAATAAAGAAATGCATTAAATATCTCCTTCATTTTGAGACTTGATTTACGTATAAACCGTTGATTTTTTATAAATGGTGCATTAACTGGTATTAGATAATTATTCGCTTTCTAGTATATTTACTCATGTGCTGGGTGTATGTTATAGGTAGACAGAATATAATTGCTTGTTGTATAACACCACAAAATGTTGAATTTAAGACTGACATAATAGATAACGAGTTTACTCTTAAATGATGGTTAGGGGTGTTAAAAAATATGAATACATTCCTTAGAAGTGTACGACCACATGTATAATGTTAAACCACTTCCTAGGGCGGACTTTGGTTCCCAACGTGACCCGAGATTCGCCATAAATAAAAGTCAATTCTACCCACATAAAGGTACGATTCACTCTTAGCAGGTGAGTTTTAAATTTGTCGAAAAGAGGCTTTTTCCGTTGAAGAAATGTGTGATTTTCTATATGAACAAGGTGAGTTTTTTTTTTTAATTACTCTTTCGTTTTATAGAGTGGTTAATTGTTCTACTCATATAAATGTTACTTTTATGTAGTATGTGAACTACTCCCGAGCATGGAACGGTGAGCTTTCTACGCGAATATAGAAGATTGCAACACTCTATGAAAGGCGCTCTACCAGCTGCTTGAAAAGTGTGCTTGGAGTGGAAAGTTTTCACTGAATGTAATGTGAAAAGTGAATATTGTATATCCAGCAAACTGTAGATGATTTTCCAGTCACAAAAATATTAACAGTCAATTAATTAAAATTTGATCAAAGATTAGAAGGACGCCCCTTATATACATTTATATAATTCGAATATATCATCTTTTAACCATATTTTTAAATGAATTTTACGCGTAGAATCTTACTTTTTATTTACATTGAATAAGGGGTTTTATAAAGTGTTATCTGGTTGCTTTAAATGCCCACTTATGGGAAAAGAGTGCAGTATATTGTGAAAAAGAGAGGAAAAGTTCACAAATAGGGCGAGTAACTTTGCCCGTAATTCATCAATCCTCACCCCTGTTCTGAACTGAGTTCAGTTGAAGGCAAGATTGATTAGTCTTGTATTCAAAACCTTTTGACCCGGATGTAGTTGAGCTCAGATTCCAGGTTTGGGCTGAGGGAGTTCCATGGTCTAGGTCCCTGTGTGCAAAATTAACTGCCTCCATGTTCCATTCTATTGTGCAGTTTTTGATTGTTCTGATGACATTAGAGTTGTGAGCAATTCCACTCATTGTAATGTTACTGTTCCCTCATCAAAAAGCAAACACCCCTCTCTAGTTTAGGGCACTCTAGCTCCTCACTAAAATAATCTGACGCATCATGCATAGTATTCTCAAGAAATATATCCCCCTGATTAAAGAAACAAATTCTGCTCATTAAATGGTGAGCACTTCACTTATTGGGAGTTAACATTCACTCCCATTTGAGTGTGAGTTTTTAAACACCACGAAGATCAGTGTTCTAGCCACTGAACAGCGAAATTTTGATTGATTGAAAAGTGGGTTTTCTCCAAAATGAACATTTCACCTAGTACACTTTCAGTTTTTGTTTTTAAAGACAATGTTCACCTTTGTCCATGGCAGTAGTGAGCTTTCAACTTATGCAATGAACAGTTTTGTACTTCTTACAAGGATAGCTTTTTAAGTATCAACAATGTAACTTTCTTTTCACATATGTGCAGTGAAATCTTGAGCTGTTCCCTGAGAGCAGATCTGTTAAAGTTCGACACGCAATGTAAGAGGAGTTTTATTTATATATATTTCTCTAGAGCTGTAATTTTGCCTTTACATTTGGCACACACAGTATACTTGTCGTCTGAACTTATATTCGCTGTAAGATGACATTTCACTGACTGAAAAATGTGCTGCTTCCTTGAGGGCAGCCTTTGCGCTAACTGATGAGTGAGATTTTCACTCACTGAAATGTCATAATTCCATTCTTCAGAGGCGGCTCATCCGCCTTAGTCGCCCCACTGCTTTTGAGCAGTGTAAATAAAGGAAACATAAAATGAGAATAACTCAAAGTTATTATCATTTTATGTTTCTGTGCTTCTTTGCGGATGGGTGGGGCTGCCCTGCTCTCAGAGAAGTCAAGGGGAGGAGTGGTTTGCCCACTCCAAGTGCGCAATGACTGGCCGGCCCACTGGGGCCGATCAAACAGTAATGCGCATTTTGCATGTTCTCCATGGAGGCTGCATTACAGCCTGAGTGGAGAACATGCCCAGGCCCCCAGTCCCCCATCTGAATGCTGAGCCCCAGCACTTAGACAAATCACAACGCTGCATTGCAGCATTGTGATTGGTCAGGGGAGCCTGGGTGCTTCCTGGTTCGGCCGAGACCTGACCTGTAGGAGAGACGCGGCGGCGATAAGGTTTTTTTTTTTACACCCCCTCCTCTCTCCTGCCCCGCCCACCACAGTTACTCTTCTAAATGTGATGTGAGCTTTTCACTCATTGAAATGGGAGGTTGCCACTCCCTGAAAAATGATGTTTGAACTCCAAAGAAATATTAATTTTGCCCTCCTTTCAATACGAGCTTTCCTCTCACTGAAAAGGTGCACTTTCTAGTCACTCAAGTATGTGATTTCACTTATTAAAATGTGAACTTCCCAATCACTGAAAAATTAACCGTGCACTCAGCGAAAACTGAATTTTTACTGATAGTGATGTGAGTTTTGCACTTACTGAAAGTTCTGTACAATGAATTATGAGCATGCAGCAGACACAATATTCAGCAATCCCCTCAAAAAGGAGACGCTTAATACATAAATAACTATGCATGTTACTCTTTGAAAAAAACACAGTTCTACTCTAAAATGATAGTCTTTTAATCATTGAATGTAGGCTTCCTACTTTTTGTAGCGGTGTGCCCTCTTCTGCTCTCTAAAGCTTTTCTTTGAGTGTGAGTTTCCATTAATTAATAGGTTAATTCTTCACACATTTAGAAGGAGTGGTTAATCCAATAAAAGAGGTTTATCGCCTATTTGAAGGGAAACTGTCCACTCAAAAACATAGTATTATCTGAGTAAACAAGATGCCATTCATTCTTCAGCACATCTTCCAGGGAAGTAGATTGTGATAGATGAACTTCAATCAGCCTGACAGCTCTGTCAATGGCCTCAGGATGGTGTGCTGTCTGATTGACAGGCAGCAGACGGTGCATGAATGAAATTGTCACTGTTGCTGATGGTAGTCACTTGCTTGCTCATAAAGCTACTGGAGAAAAATTCCTGCCCAAAGAAGTGCCTGCTTAAACAAGACAAGCTTTCCATTTCAGCGAGAAAGATAGCAGTATAGCCTCTTGTGTGACATAACTCATTCAATCGAATTTTGATGCAGTGATACTTAGGAACAAAAGAAAGTTCCACAGAGAATAAAATTAGGAGATAAACAATGTTGCCAACATGCCAGTCGCTGAAGTTGCCTCTTCCTGGCACACTATGTATATCTCTAATTTTACAATTTCAGAATAGTAGAGGGCACTATGACATCTGTATGACAAAATCTGTTCAAAGATAAAAAGAACAATCATCATATGAGCCAACTAAATAATTTGTATTTTATGACTATGATTATTTTTATTATTATTATCAGTTGTGACATTAATAATTTCTACTCAACAGTTTTCTCAATGTGAACGGTTGCGAGCTGCTGCGACTGCCCGCGTTGAGAAATCATGATAGGAGGAATTCTAGTGCTCAATGTTCTCGTTCCCACTCGCCAACTTACTGTTGGCGAGCAGCGTGCGAGAAAAAACTCTGCCACGCGACAGTTGGCAAATGTTTTCCAGAATACCATGCTCCAAGTGGAGCGCTGAGTGGGTAAAACTGCGCAAACTTCACCGGCGGAGCAGTGTTTATTGTCCACCCCTAATAAAAACGTGTAGCACGATGTCTGCCACAGCTCTCTGCTATAAGGCTGTATAAGTCCTTCTTGCATCCAGTCCCCTTTAATCGCAGTAACCCATAAAAACAGTATTCAAAGAGCATGACAATCTGACTGAGCTGAGGATTCAAGTGTTTGCCCCAAAATAGTTAGGATTAAAGCAGTATGCTTTCTATTATTCAATCATCTTTCTCTGCTAGTACCTTTAACCCATTCTTTAATTTTAAAAGCTTCTTCCTTGTCTCACTTATCCTCACATATTAAATGGCATTTATATTCTTCCTTCACCTAAATAGTAAACTGACATGGTTTAAAGAATAAAAGGAGCTTCCAACTACAGCATTAGATACTATTAAACATGTCTGCTTTTGTACTGTCGGATGTAGAAGCAATTTTTAGATTTAAAGAAAAAACTGGAAATAAAATGATACCAGAAATGTTACAACTAAACAAAAGTAAATTCATTAGTAGAGCTAATGATGGGGCTACTTTGTGGGGGTTTGTCAACAACAAAAACACTACAATTTTTGGAGAATACCTTTTTCTGCAGGCTCCTAGCTGTGCCCCATTCTACTTCAGCATATATTGTTTATAAAGAGCTCGCAACCACCTATATAGGAGATAGTATTTACGCTTGTGCTCTTTTGACCTGGCAAGGAATCTGGGCTAAAACAGGAACGAAATTTACAAAAAAAATAATTAAGGACTGTTTGGTCCCAGATGTTAGGAATCAAATCCCTTGGTTTGCTCATGTGAAAGATCTCATATAAATTATAGACACTAATTTCATTATCGATGACCCATACAGTATTTAATTTATAGTAAAAAAGAAATACAAAATATTGTTATGGACCAGAGAGAAATTTGGAGAGAAACCAGAGAGCATAATGTCAAGCCATGCGTAAAGAGCTACCTCAACCGCCACATGTCTAACATTATTCAGACCTACTTAACTACTGTGACCTGTACACAGGACAGCTTTTATCTTACTGGGCTTCGGCTATGCACTCTGCACTTTATTGTTGCATTTCCACAAATGGGGTCATGGGCTAAGAATCTACCAAATTGCCCATGTAATGACAAATGTCCACAGTCTACCCAACATTTTATCTTTTTCTGCAAATTTTATCAGGATCTTAGAAAACAATTTTTAAAACCATTATTTATTTCCGATAGATTCATTTTGAGGATGCTTTTAACTTTGTGTGTAATCTAAATACCGTAGAGGTTTGCTTTGCAACATTTATCATATGTGCAATAAAATGAAGGAAAACTCTTTCTTACCTAGAAAACTTGTTGTATTAGAGAGCTTAATTGCATATATCAAACTAGCAAACTGTGATTAGAATATAATTATGACAGGATGTCTAGATATCTTGAAAGGATTTTGTCTTATGTTTGCATTTTATTGCCAGAGATTCAGAAAGTATATGAGAATTGACACGACTGTATGATATGTATGTCTTTTATGGATTTGTATCCAAATAAAGATGAATTTGAATTGAATTGAACTGTGCAATTGTGGTTTAGTTCAGATGCTACCTTGTGTCGTCACTGATTACAGTAAGAAACTTTTCTATAGAAATCAGTGGATATGTAGAATGAATTAGCATCATAGCTACTTCAACAACATGCCAGGAATAGCAGTTGTTTTTAAAGAGTGGGTGTTTCATATTCATGGTTAGAGGAGAGTAGGGATGCCTGATGCCTGACAAGGCAGTAGAAGGAACATAGTCTAGGTCAAAGCAGTACAAATATGCCAAATGTGATTTTAAATGTACATAAGCTGGACCTACCAAGGACTGGATGCCAGAAGACCTTTAAATGTATTCTGTAGACAGGGCCATTATGGTGCCCATGGTCACAGATAGATTTACTCCAATCACCAGTAATCTCAGATTAAATATAAAATGGACCTACCAAGGACTGGATGCCAGAAAACCTTTAAATGTATTCTGTAGACAGGGCCATTATGGTGCCCATGGTCACAGATAGATTTACTCCAATCACCAGTAATCTCAGATTAAATTTGGTATTAGGGAAAGAATGTGATTTATGGAGGTAGACATCAAATTCTGGAGCTATTTGTCAGGAACATACAGCTTCATATGTTGCTCAGCTGCTCGCCCTCCTCCAAAGCCAGAAGCATATTTACTAATATTTCACTGAACACAGGGCAGCAAGCAAAGTTGCTGCACTGCATTGTATGAAAGGGAGAGAGCAGAAGTGTTCCATGTTTACAAAAATATGGAGAATTTCTGCTCCCTCCTTGCACCGGCACACTCTGTGGAGCCTAGTGCCAACTCAGGCACCCTTCACCATGGTGCAAGGGTGCCTGTGTTACAGGCAGATTTGTTTTGTGCAGAAAGGAACAACTTACTACACAACATAATCCTTAGAAGCATTTTCCTCATGTCTGCTGCAGAATGCAGCACACAAGGAAAGAGGAAAGAATGAGGAGAAATAAAGATAGTTCTCTGTTTTAGCGTTCTGTGGGGAAGAAATTGCATTTTGCTGCATTCCCAGGTTTACTATCTTTACTAAATCTGGGAATGCACCAAAATCCATGGATGGTTGCATGGGAGCACCCATGTGCCACCCTTGGGTAGCCTCTCAAGTTGAGATGTAACATGACGCAGCTGAAGTAGCTGCATTGCATTGCAATTCTTTATGTAGCCATGCAAATTAGGCTTTGTCAATTCCAAATAAGTCTTTCCATTGCCCTGCGTCACCTTGCGAGACACAACAGTGATGCAAAGGCTTAGCAGATCTAGGGCCCACCCTTAAAATCATGCACTAAGTGCCAGAGAAAAGGCACATGAGCTGGGTAAGAGGGAAATGAGGAGTGCTTTTTTCATTTACAATGAGTGTAAAAAGATGATTAGGTCTCATTTGGAGGACTTTCTTTTCACATTCATTGATAAATTTCAATAGCAATTGCTATTTTAATTTGTATGAACCGGGTGGAAACGAAATCCAGTCTTGTAGAAATTATTTGAGTCTGGAAGTACAATGCACGATGGCAAAACAATTCAGTGGGACTCTTATCTTTTGCACACCCCAAGAACACTTTTTAGTGCATGGTATCCTTCACATCTCAAATAAAATATCAATTCTGTCTGGCAGCAATTACTTGGGACACACGTTTTGTTCAGAATTGGTTGGGTCCCCTGGCACAACCCAGAGGCACTACCTCTCAACCGTTTATAGCCGCCTGGCAAGTGATGTTTCAAGATATGGTCTCATGCATGCAAGCAATCAGTTTAGCGTCTTTGTTTTTTTTACATAAATGTGATTATTGGACTAGTTCCTTACCTTCGGTAACGCCTTATCTGGTAGAGACATGATCTAGACGCAGATGCCTTACCTTTCAACTTCCAGGCATCAGGCTTGATCCAGAAGATTTTTTGTAGCAGTACTCCCGCACGCCGGTAGATGGCATCAGTCGACTCTGCATGACGTCATCGCCGTCGTATTCATCATCGCCCTGACCTCCACATCGTCAATATAACCTCTTCTTTGAAAGGGTGAAGAGGTGCATAGAAAGTGGGCAGAGTAACAGACTGCCCCAGATGAAAGGGTGTTACAACCTTGGGCAGAAAAGACGCCCTAGTTCGGAGTACCACTTTGTCTGGAAAAACTGTAAAGGTAAGGAGGCTGTGATGACAGTGCCTGCAGTTCACTCAATCTCTTGGCAGATGTGATTGCCACCAAAAAAGCTGTTTTGATAGTGAGCAACCATAGAGGGCAGTTATGCAGTGGCTCAAACGGTGTGCACATCAAGAAAGTAAGGACCAAATTAAGGTCCCATTGTGGCATAAGAAAAGGAGAAGGGGGAAAAAATGGGTTAACCCCTCCAAAAATCTCTGCACCAGAGTGGATTTAAAAATTGAAGGCTGATCTGGCAGCCGGAGGAAAGGTAGCCCTTCAGAATGCCCAGAGCAGAGCCCTACTGGGCCAAGAAAAGGATAAACAGAAAAACATCTGATAGAAGGGCAGATAAGGGATCAATAGACCTCCTGTACAATATTTACAAAATCTCTTCCATCTGCAGGCATATGCCGATTTTGTGGAGGGATGCCTGGCTGCCAGAATAACTTTGCAGACTTCGGGATGAAGGTTAAAAGCTGTCAACTGTCACCACTCAATCTTGACGCAAGGAGGTGGAGAGTGGACAGGTTTGGGAAGAGGACCTTCCTCTGCTGCTGCGACAGAAGATCCTACTGAAGGGGCAGCCTGATCAGAGGATCAATGCTCATAGCCAGAAGCTTGGGATACCAGACTCTCCATGCCCCCTCCGGAGCCACAAGAACGACTTGTGCCTGGTCGCTCCTTATATTCTTGAGCACTCTGGGCAGGAGTGGTATGGGCGAAAAGGCGTACAGGAGGCCTGAGGTCCTCTCGCGACAAAAAGCACTGCTGAGCGAGAGTCGCCTTGAAAACTCCAACATGCAAAACTGCTGACATTGTGCATTCTCTTCAGAGGCTAACAAATCTAGCAAAGGCTCTCCGCACCGCTGAAAGAAACCTTGTACCACCTCTGGATGGAGATTCCACTTGTGATCCACAAGGCACTGCCGGCAGAGTTTGTCAGCTCTGGAATTCAGAGAACTGGCCAGCTACTGAACCACCAGAGAAATGCCCTGTTGTTCCAGCCAAGTCCAGAGACGCAGGGCCTCTTGACAGAGAGTTCATGACCCTATACCGCCCTGTTTGTTGCAGTACCACATGGCAGTAGTTTTTTCCATGAACACATGAACTAGCCTTCCCTTGTTGTACGGTAAAAAGGCTTTCAGTGCTAAACGGATCACCCAAACCTCCAATAGGTTGAACTGTGCCCTGACGTCTGCTGGAGACCAGAGTCCTCTGATCTCCACCTCCCCCAGATATCCACCCCATCACAGAAGAGACGCATCCATCACTACTGTGAAGGGATGTGAAGGGAAGGGAAGGGAGAGGGTCTGCCTCTAACCCAGTTGTGGTTTGTCAGCCACCACTGCAGGTCTTTTGCAGTGACCTCTGATATCTGAACCAGATCAGTGAGATTTCCTTGATGATGTGCCCATTGGAACTTCAGATCCCACTTGCTCAACTTGCATGCGCCACATTGCATGGTTCACCAGTAGGTTGCAGGAGACCATGAGGCCCAACATCCTCAGAGTCATTCTCACCAAAATCCAGGATAGAGGCTGAAACATCTGTTTCATATACATAACCAAAGAAAGTCCACCCATACTTTTGTTCTCACTACCATTCCAGGATACTTATTTAAGGGAAACTCTGGGTTTCTTAAAAGAATCCTCATGCACCTAAAGGTCCCTTGGTGGCATGCTTCATCATCGGGTTCTTCCCGCCCCACTGCGGGATGGAGCGTGCTATGACTAACAGAGACATGGGAGCACTTTTTGGGGCGTGGGCTATATAATGTGATGTGAGATTCGAAGGGTCAGAAACCAATGTGAATCTAAAATAATATCTGGCCACTTAGAATCTAACCTTTATTCAATCCTGTGGCTGGTATTGTTGAAAGGGGGAGTGATGAAGAAATACAATATAATGGGTGTATGTCTCCTGGTCTACATGTTTCTAGCCTATCCCCTAAGGCTTTTTGTCAGGATTAAAATAATTGATTCCTTCACCACACTTTTCAAAAAATGCCAATTTGGTCCTATTTAAGGTACTTGTAATCAAGTGCAAAATATTGAGTGTCAAATTGTCATGCCAATATGATACCTAATAGTTATATTGCTTCGGAAGGGATCTTGAAAGATAGGATAGTTTCACATTGTTAAATCAGTCAATAAAATTGCATTGAGTTAAACACATCACCAATTTTGGAAACTGCAGTTATATATTTTTCACTAGTGCACAACGTACCATAAATATAGTTTGTGTCTTGCTGCCCTTGTAAGAAACAAACAAGACAATACAATACATATAACATAAATAACACACTCTATGTGGTGTTTCTCTTAGCTGGAAAAAAAACCAGTACTCCTTAATTGCATGCATCAGTAGTTTGAGCTATGGTGATTTGATTAGCATAAATAACCAATTTTATTTAAAAAAAACTTTGTGACCCATAAGCTCTTCACGGAAGGGGAGGGGCGCTTGTAGTCACACACTGAAAGATACAGGAAAAAAGCGTAAGTTGTAAATTAGAATGAAATAATGTCATTATTAATCCTTCATGAGCATGCTCGTTGTCAAGGGGGGGAGGAATCGGCTATACCATATTCACTTCTTCAAAGATCACTTCTTCAAAGATGCACCCTCGCCGGCATACTTAGCCTGCCCGTGCTTTGGAAAGCAGCTGACATGCTGGAACCGCCCTGTTAAATATCAGGCGATTCCATTCCTCTGCATCCACGTGTATGTGGTATCTAGAATGCTGACTTCAAACATTATGGCCATCCATCAGCAGCACGGCTTCCTGTTTAGGAAATGCTACTCCTGCGCCAGTTACTTGTCTCTTGTACGGACCAACAGAATTATCTAACTTACAAAAAATTATTGGTAATAATGTTTTAGAGAGCTGGTGTTTTTAAAAAAAAAAACTACGTCACGGTATACCATCCATGTTGTCATATACTATTGATTATGCTCAATTAATATTTTCGGAATGACAGGGTTTTGAAAGAGATTCATTTGTTCGGTCTGCAATATCTGGGTTTCTTTGGCCTGTATGCCGTATATTGGGTACTTGTTATTCTGCATTTCTCCACAAGAGGCTCTTAAAGAAAGGTGGATTAATGAATAACAAAAAAATATATAAAATATATGTAGGAGTGAAAATAGTGACGGGCGGAGAGACCTACTCGTGGTCTATTGAAGTTTTCACTTAGCCCCATCCTGCTCCTTACTTTTACTCGTTTGTCTTTTCCAGTTACTGAGTATTACTGATATCTCCATGACCGCCTATTAACCCCTACAAGACTATTGGCAGCTTATCTTAGTTTTAAGCAAAATGGCTCCATGGTATCCCTTTGTTTAAACCCTTAGATTGAGTCGTAGGCGAAAGACCCAGCGTTGTTCCTTCTCAAAAAGTTGAGATTCAGTTGGGATGTACTCTAAAATTGTCCATTTCAGGTCCTGTATTGTGTGTCCCTCTTCAATGTAATGGGCACACATTTTTGTTGTGGCCCTCTCACCTCTTAGACGGCTTCGATGCTCACAGATGCGTGTTCTAGCCATGTGTGTCATCAAACCAGTGTAATGTAGTTTGCAAGTACAAGTCATCATGTAAATCACATCTTTTGAATTGCAATTTTTGAAACGCCGTTGTTCCCAACTGGTATTGTTGTTGAATGTAATATTACTGCTCTTGGCGGTCAGATGGCAGACACTGCCGTTTCCGCACGGGTGGTACCCTGTAAGGGGGATAGAAAGGTCTATGTCATGTTATTGTCCTTGATATGACGTGGTCCTGTGAGGAGAATCATATCGCTCAGGCTTTCCCCTATTCTGTGAGAGAACATTGGCTTGGGGAAATCCAGCAGGCCGCAATTGAGAATCCGCCAGTGTTTATTTATTATCTACCTCACATGGTTAAAAGGTTTGTTATAGGTGGTTACACAGATTAGTCGTTCCTCTCTTTGTTTTGGTGGTCTCACTTCCAATAAGCCATCTCTGTTATTATTTCTGGCTCAATTCATTGCTTTGTCTCTGACTTGAATTAGGTCATTTCTTTTGATCAGTTTGTCACGTTAATCCCCAGCTTGTTGTTTAAAGTCCTTTAGGTCAGAGCAGTTCCTCCTTAGGCGCATAAATTGGCCAAACAGGAGATTCTCCTTTAGATGTCTGGGGTGGAAACTGTCATAGACCAATAGGCAGCTCTTTGTAGTCGCTTTGATGTGGGTTGTTGTCTTCAATTCTCCTCCATGTGGGAAGTTGTTAAGATCCAAAAATACCAGTTCCTTATTTGATAAGGTGTTTGTGAATTTCAGGTACTCGTTTTGGAAGTTCAGCCAGGATAGGAATTGATGTGCTGTCTCCTCATTACCATTCCATATTACCAAGAGGTCATCAATATAACACTTCAATAAACAGATGTGGGTCAGGAAAGGGTTACCAGGATTTAGAATCTTATGTTTCTCCAGGTGATATATAGGTCCTGCTATACTGGGTACGAATGTGCTTGCCATACTGATCCCATGTTTCTGAAGGTAGAGGGTGTCCTCAAATCGAAAAAAAAGCTTTTAGTCAGAGCCTACTTGCATCACTCCATCATTATGTTCCTCTGTGTTTGATACTCCCAATCAATTTTGAACAGTACGTCTTCTATGATGGTCAGTGTTTCTTCATTTGGGAGACTGGTGTATTAGCTCTCCACATCTAAACCCATGAGGAATTCTGTTTCAGGCTCAAATGGTCTATCTTGTACGAGTCTGAGGACATCTTTGGTGTCCTTCAGGTACATATCTGTATGCTGGATTATGGGTCGGAGAAAGGCATCTGTAAACTTTGACAGTGGTTCCAAAATGGACCCTATGCCTGATACAATTGGTCGTCCAGGTGGATGTGTGAGATTCTTGTGAACCTTTGGTATTGTGTAGTAATATTGTGTCACAGGGGATTTATTTGTCAAGAAATCCCCTTCTTTTTGTGAGATCCAATCGTGGGCGAGTGCCTCTTCTACCATGCTCGTAATATGTATTTGTCTTGTTTCTGTCGTGTCCTCTCTCAATATTTCGCAATTTCTTTTATCACGTAGGAGTCTCATGCATTCTTGGCCGTAAGCTTCTGTTGATTTTGTCTGCCGGTTTTATGATTAGATCTCTGTTGTCGGACAAGTCCTTGATTGATAATTGTTGCTTCTTTGTGGTGTTGTGGAACACTCGGGTGTCTTCTGGATTGATTTCCCCTAGATCCTTTAACACAGCCTTCCCAAAAGCTATAATTTCCACTGGCATTGGGGGTTGAATATTGACTTCAGTCGTAATCCTGTCATTTTGCACACCGATATTAGGTTCCTTGTTGGCGAAATACGCCCTTAGTTTCAACTTCCTGTTGAACTCATTCACTTCCGTGCATAGTTTGAATCTGTCTAGTTTCTCAGTGGGTGAAAAACCCAGACCTTTCTCTAGGATTTCCATTTGTGCATGAGAAAGGATATGGTCTGTCAGGTTTACCACTAGACTACATGTTTGCTGGTTGATGCTTGATTGTTCGGTGCTCCCATCATGATCCTTGTTGCGACTACGGTTTGTTCCTCGTCGGTCGCCCAATGCATCTGACCTCTTCCTCACCACCTTTGTTTGTTTCACATCTGTATCACAGCCTGATAGTCCTGGACTCACCGTTAAGGATGATGGGCTCGAAACTGCACCAAGTCCAGAACCGCTCCGATGAAAGGGAACATCAAAAAGGGAATCAGGTGTGAATTCAGCATGTTGATAGAGAACCCCAGCGAACACAGGAGGTTTGCTATAGTTTGGATGAGGGAGACGATTGCTTGGGACCGGCCCACCTTCAGCAACCAGTCATAGAGATAGGGGAAGAATGTAACCCCTGATCTCCGGAGATGGACTGCGACCACCACCATCATCTTTGTTAACACTCAAGGGGCACTGGTGAGGCCGAAAGGGAGCATGGCAAACTGAGAGTGCTTGTGGCTCACCATAAACCGCAGATAGGGATGATGGGCAGGCATGATGGGAATATGAAAATAGGCATCCTGCAAGTCCAGCACTACCATCCAGTCTCCTGGGTCCAGGGCAGACATGACCTGAGCTAGAGTGAGCATCTTGAACTTCTCCTTTTTGAGGAGGTAGTTAAGGGCTCTGAGGTCGAGGATAGGATGAAGGCCTCTATCCTGCTTGGGGACCAGAAAATAGCAGGAGTAACAACCACAGCCTATTTCTGGCCCGGGAACCCTCTCTATAGTTTCCTTGGCCAAGACAGTTCTGACTTCCACTCAGGGCAAGGCAAGGTGATCCTCCGTCAGCCAATCATACACTGGAGTGGGAAGGGTATGCCCAGACGTGGGTCCCGTGCTCTCCATGCCACTGGAATCATGCTATCCTGGCTGAAGAGGGGTGAAACCCCGAAACCGGTCCTAGGATGCTTGTTTCCAGTCCAGGGAGGACCTGGCTTGGCAGTTCGGGCTGGACTGTTCCCATGAGGCACAGGGTCAAGACTGATTTGCATATGGCTGGGTTCAAACTGAAACGGCATGGTGAGAAAAAAAAAGATGGATTTAGGCCCAGATCTCTGTACTAGGGTGAATGTATGACATTGTTCTGCATTCTGTCCATCAACTGTTGTTTCTGCATTTGTCACCCCGAGTGGGAAGGGTATGCCCAGACATGGGTCCCGTGCTCTCCATGCCACTGGAATCAAGCTATCCTGGCTGAAGAGGGGTGAAACCCCGAAACCGGTCCTAGGATGCTTGTTTCCAGTCCAGGGATGACCTTGCTTGGCAGTTTGGGCTGGACTGTTCCCATGAGGCACAGGGTCAAGACTGATTTGCATATGGCTGGGTTCAAACTGGAACGGCATGGTGAGCAAAAAAACGATGGATTTAGGCCCAGATCTCTGTACTGGGGTGAATGTATGACATTGTTCTGCATTCTGTCCATCAACTGTTTCTGCATTAATCATACACTGGAGGTATGGATGGAGGGGTAGTCTCAAAAGGGGGTGAGTAGCCACCTTGGACTATTTGCAACAACCACCTGTCTGAGGCGGTGTCTTGCCAGTGGTAGAGATGATGGCGTATTCTGCCACCAACTGGTCGTGAATGATCCTGGGGGTCTGACTAGGAGGGTTTTGTGGTGGAGGAGGGGATTGTGCCTTGGCTCGTCTTCTGGCCTCCCGACCCCTGGGGTTGGGGTGAACCGCATCCACGGACCCACAGAAGTTGCCGAACTTGTGGGGTCCTCTGATTGGAATAGGGTTAGTGTGGTTGGTAGCCCCTTCAGCAGCCACGAAAGGAACAAAAAGCAGACACAGGCTGCGAGTCCTTAAAACTCTCATGTGCTGCATCTCCTTTGTCTCGGAACAGATGTGATCATTCAAAGGACATATGCATTAGATTAGCCTGGATATCCCCTGAAAAACAGGTGTGGTGACGTACAGCCACTGTCATGGAAATTGCTCTGCCCCAGCAAGTCTGTGGTGTCCAAGCCATATCGGATGGTGAACTTCGCTGCATCTCTCCAGTCTGAAATAGCCTAGGAGAGCAGAATTCAGTCCTCCTCCGAGTCTCTGGGCAGCACATGCACAACTGTGTCACATATCCAATGGGAATAATGGCGGAATTTCTAACGGATCCTGCTCCTCTTAGGTCAGGTTGAACCGCATAGAGCGGTACAAGTCCGTCGGCGTCAGTGGACGTCTGACTGGTTCTGTATTGTCGGGAATGAGGATTGGGGAGGAGCCGCCGGTGGGTGCCGGCGATCCCAATGGTTATTAGCAGTGGACGCAGCACCGGGGATGAGTCCAGCAGGAGGCCAGGGCACCAGGGCCAGGGCCGAAGGCGCGGAACCCACGGGGACTCCTTCATCTGAGCCTACAGGGCCTGGGGGCGCGCTGGCAGAGTCAGGCTGCCCAAATATGGTGCACATGGCACCATAAAACTCTTTAACTTGGGTGGGGGTCGCTTCCAGAAAGGGAAAGAAATGCAGAGCCGACCCAGTCACCCACTCTGCAGAGCGGGTCAGTAATGCTGAGGTTCATCTGTCTCGTCGCCGGACAGACAGGGCAAAGTCGAAGCACTGTTTGACTTCTTGTGTTTATTGTGATGACTCTTACCTGACCGCAACGACTTGGAGGAAGAGGACTTCGATCCTCTGGAGCGGTGCTCTGACTTTGCTCTTGACCAAGACAGGGACCGGATTCGGGGTCGAGATCAACGGGGTGACCTCCGAGGCACCAGGCCACGAGTAGCTTTAGGGACCACTCCCTCAAAGCGTTCTGCACCATGGCAGGGCAATTGGAGCACGACGTTGTGTTGTGGTCACGCACTAGGCCCCAAAGACATAACAAATGGGGGTCCATGACCGACATGGTGCAGTGACAGGCTTTTCATGGCTTGAATCCCAAGGTCTTCTCGATAAACAGCCCTATCTCACCAAAAGGAGTCAACAAAAGGTTGAAAAGTGTGTATAAAATGACAGGGGGTAAGCTCTCTTCGACGGATCTGCGCTGACTGGCGCCGAAAAAAAAGGAACTGACGTCAGTGCACCGGAGTGACAGAGATATTGACAACGCGAAAGTCACGACGACGATGAACACTAGACCGATGACGTCACTCAGAGTCGAATCTACCAGCGCGCAGATGTACTTCTACACCTGGAATTTCAAAGGTAAGGAATCTGCAGCTAGATGTCTCTATCAGATTTATCTTTTGTGGGTTTTTTGGATCCCTCTTTTTAAAGCACAATGAAGTTTGACAAGCATCTTTTATACAAGTACTGCTGAGGTACTTATGCTCTCTGCTCATTTGAAGCACTAAATGAACAACAATTGTAGCATTGCGTTGAGACAATGTCTTGCAAACTGCTCTATTAGTAGTCAGATTGGCCAGACCATTTTCCTTGATGTCAGAGCCTCGGAATTGCAGTGGCAACTGCAGAACAGAGCAGCATTACAACCCAGTCGGGTGAAGATGGGAGGCTGGTAAGTGGGCAGGTGAACGTATCTCAGGGCATTTGACCCTAACCCCGGCAAAGGTGGAATAATTGCGAGAGAGGTATGTCTAAGCCCCAACAATGCACATAGCTTTGTAGCCCTGGACTTTAGATAAATAAAGTGCTCCATTGATGACCTGCAAAATACCCAGTGGTACTATGGCACACAACTGCTTAATAAGGCACATTTACCTGTTCACTTCTGAGGTAGATCAGTAGTGTTTTCCTGGTGCACATTACCTTGTGCTCACTTTATGCAAATGTTAGGTACAGGACTCTTTCCTCCCCAGCTGCACTTCACTTTGTATACAATTTCATTTTTTTTTTTTTAGGAATAGATAGGCATAAGGAGTAGAAAGGGGTAAGTAAAGAGGGTAGTGGAGAGAGATAAAATACATACATAAAATATGTATATCTTTAAAAAAAAAAAAAAAGGGGGGGGTTGGGGGAGTGTCACAAAAATAAAATCATATAATATATTCAGTAATAAAGACAGTACTCCACTACAAATCTAGCACTGTGTGTTTCGGCTTTACAGGAAGTATTTCTCAAGTGAATATGTGCAAATATCCCATAGAAACAAGTAAGAAGACTATAATGAACAAAATACATAATTTGACATGTAAACGAACATTGTGAAAAAGTCTTAAAAAGAATTGCACATCATTTTGTTTGTTGGCCCTATCAATTCTGAAATTTTGAAGTAAGTGTGTATTACTTTGAAGTTCTTTTTAAAAATGGGTAGGTAGTAGCATGATTTCTTGCTGACGGTACTCTTTTGCTAAATCAAAAATTGGCATTACCAATAATACCAGAGTTTTCACGGGCATTCTTGTGCATTGATGCAATAATGTGTGCGACAATCACGGTTAGTGCTATTTTTGCATGCCTTGCATGTACCACATTTGTGGAATCCTGGTAATTGTTCGAATCACATCAGTGATCTCTTGGGCTTCAAATGTCTATTCACTAATAAGTCACTCAATGGTATGGCTTTCATAAATGTGATGATCGCATGGGTACTCACATCTTTGCCTATGATAGTGCCTACTTCCAGTGGTTTTCAATGTTTGTCAGTAAGGCCCTTATTTCATTAGATTGATTGCTGAAATCACTAATAAACCAAAGCTGTGGTTTGCTGGATCTTTTGATGCTGCTAGGAGCAAAAAGGGTTTCGTATCTGTTTTTGTGGCGAGCTTTCAGGGCTGCATCTTGTAGGACTTTTCTGGGATACCTTTGCTTTGAAAATCTGGCAATGATAATATGATTCCTGAATATATGAAGTATGGTTGCTGCAGATCAATTTGGCCCTCAGGTGTTCCCTATAGGGGATACTCCATTTGAGTTTAGTTGTGTGATGTCTTTCATTGTAAGACATTGTTGCCAGTTGTATAAACTGGCTTACTGGTTGAGGGGGGTGAAACCCGTCTCAAGCAGCAACCACAATCCTTTCAGGGTGAAGTCACAAGCAACCCAAACTAACCTCTGCAAATATATGTTGTTAATACGCATGCGATACATCGCATGTCATTACAATGCGATTGTTACAATGACCGCGTTGTTACATCGCATACGATTACATTGCAAGTCATTACAACGACTTGCTGTAGGGGGCGCGATGGACTTATTATTTACTATTCCCACTCCAGTTTGTGCAACAGCAGGGAAGGTGTTGGATTGTAAATCCAACACCTTCTGCCTCCTACAGCAAGTCGTTGTAAAGACTTGCGATGTAATCGTATGGGATGTAACAACGCGGTCATTGTAATGACAGCATTGTAATGGCACATGATGTATCGCATGCGAACTAAACAATGTCTCCCAACCTGTGCTCAATCCTCTGGTAGCTTGGCACAGAGCAGTCAGACTTAGCTTAGAGGCAATGTGTAAAGAATGTATGCAGCAATTCAAACAGTAATAAAGTGAGAACACAGCACAAGAACAATCCCAAACGCGATTAGAAAAATATGGTACGTTTTAAAAGTTTAATACCAAAAAGCACTAAGCAACAACGGTGGTTATCTGGTTGAGCTGGACCGGGACAGAGTCATAGGTTCAGGTCGACTGAGATGGAGCTTGGGATTGCTACAGGGACCAAGCTAGGCTTGCTAATCAAGAGAACCTTAAATCCTGCTTCCGGGGTGTTGCATCTCTTCTCGGGAGTTGTGAAGCTGCTTTTAAAACAAAGGTAGACCTTGCAATTGTGAAAAATGATTTTAGGAGTTCAGAACATATACAACTTTAGAGCACATTTCATATCTTTTGAAAGCATTACAACCTGCCCTGTGGGCTCTTTAGGGCCTAACCTAGGGGTGAGTTGTATGCATTGAAATCAATGGTTTAGGCCTGGCAAAGGTTTAATTTTGCCAGGTCGAAATGACTGTTTAAAACAGCACATACAGGCTACTGTGGGAGGCCTGAGACAGATTTGCAAGGCTACTTACCTGGCTGCATCCCTTAGCTCTTCCTTGTATTCCTTTTGCATTTCCTGGAAACAATAAGTTGGTTATACTTGAGATACAATCCATGTCAAGAAGAGGAATAGCCATTGCATTCCTGGACTCCCTAAAATTAGAGATCATTAATTCTCTACTTCACGACTAGGCAGAGATATGTGTCTTTAAGCTGAAAACCTCTCATGGGGATCTATAGAAAGGTAAAGGTGCACTAGTATTTTGCTTCCCCGGCTCCAAGAAAGAGTTTAGCCATAAATTAGCAAAACGCCTAGCACCTCATGTGCTAGCCATGGAAAATGTTCTTCTGGTAGGGGACTTTAATTATCATGCAAAAATAGTCACCAACCCTGATGTGTCACTCCTACTATCTGATCGTGAAATGCTAGCCTACATCAGTTAATTACCCAGCTTACACACTCAGGCGGTCTATACTCTGGACCTCATTTTGACTAATTCCAGGCTCCCTCACACAGACATTCCAGAGCCTTAACATGGACTGACGATTATTTCATTAGCTTTCAGATTCCATTCAGGGTCATTCTTTCAAAATCAAAAATATAAGATCGCATGAGGTGAAACCATGAAACCAGGTCACCTTAGAGTCCTTTAATCCTGCTTTCTGCACACCTAATCTAGATAACATTCAGGACATTAATTCCACCTTACCTATTTTCCAAGCATGAGAAAAAGTTGCACTGTATAAACAACACATCCTTAAAACCAGCAGACACAATTCCCTCTGGTACTCAGCCAAATTGAGGCTTGACAAATTGAGCTGTAGAAGATTGGAATGGAGAGGGTGGGCTTTGAAATCTGCTATCGACAACACCAAATATAAACTAGTATTAGCTGCTTACCATAGCAAAATCAGGGAATCACGCAGACAATATACCATAAATAGGATTGATCAAGCGGGAGATTCCACTAAAGATTTATTCAAGGTCCTAAATTAATTCACCATACCTCTTGCCTGCACTTCTGCCACACCTGCTTTGCAGACACTATAGCAAACCATTTTGAAACAAAAATGTAAAACTTTTATCAGAATTTCCTCACCACTGCCACATTCCCCACCAACTCATTTCCTACAAACGTTCCTCGCAGAGACACTTTAGTAGTGCTTGAAAGGTTTGAGCCTATCACTCAAACCCAGTTGCTAGATCTGTTAGCTAAAGCTAAATCAGTCTCTCCCGCTGATCCCTGTCCTTCACATGTAATGTCCACTTTTCTACTTTTCTCCCTCCTACCATTACATCATTGTGCTACCAATTGCTGACCCTAGCTGCTGTTCCTCTGGATTGGAAATCTGCATATATTATGCCCATTTTCAAAAAGCTGAATGTTGATTCAATGACGCCAGATAACTACCACCCCATTTCTCTTCTTCCTTTGCTAGGCAATGTTCTGGAGTCATGCGTGAATTAACAACTTTCCTCCTATTTGGAGAACCATCATATTTTGGATCCCTCACATTGTGGCTTCAGAGCCTTCCATAGTACTGATACTGTCTTACTAGCAGTAGCTGATTCTATGATACTATCTCTAGATGCCGGAACTCCGGCAATTGTGGAACATCTTGACCTATCAATGGCATTTGATACCATCTCACATTATATCCTGATTTGACTGCTCTATGAGATAGGTAACCAGGGAACAGCCCTTGAGTGAGTCAAAGTCTTTCTTAATGACAGGATCCAAATGGTTTCCATCAGCACCTTTCAATCAAAGATCCTTTCACTGGGCAAGGGGTTCCACAAGACTCCTCCTTATGCCCCACTCTTTACATCTATGTAGCGCCCCTTTCCCAGATAGTCAAATCCTGTGGTTTTGAAATGTAATTCCTATACAGAAGACCCCCAACTAGTCATTGCTTTTGGGCATGACAAAGATAATGACAAAAATAGATTTATTGTGTGCATTAGGAAAAGTTCCACATGGATGACCCTTATTTGTTTTCAACTAAATGGAGACAAAACAGAATTCCTTCAGCTTGGAAAAACTCAGCTATACTGGTCAGAGGAATGGTTACCTCCTGAGCTAAGGCCTGCACCTTCTCCCAGTAAAATGGTTATAAATCTACGTGTTCTTCTAGATGAAAAGCTATCTATGAAGGATAAGGTTTATATCCACTTGTGGCACCTGTTTTGGAATGGCACGCCTCCTCAGTAGAATATTTCATTGTCTTCCATTGAGTTGAAGCAGAACTTTTACTCAAGCATTAATAATAAGTCAACTTGACTATGGAAATGCCCTAGTACTAGCGTCCATTGAATCTCTTCTTTCTAAAATGTAGGCCATCCAAAACACTGCTGCCCACCTGGTGAACAAACTGCCAGCAGTAGCGCCGTTGGCTCCTTCGCTCACGGCCCGTCATTGGCTCCGTATCAGGAAAGAACATTGTTTAGACTGCTCTGCCTGACTCACAAGTTCCTGATCGGCAAAAACCCAGCAAACTTACAAGAGAAACTCACATTGTACTGTCCTGGCAGAAACCTAAGATAAAAAAATAAACTGCTACTCCCGCTGCATCTGTACTACCCAGACTATAGATGATGGTCCAGCAGCGGCATGCCTTCTATCTGGCTGTCAAGCGGGAGCTGCAGGATGCTGGTATCAGGCATATGCTACTGTTCCTTGCATGCCTCAAGGTAATGACAGATGACCATGCCAATTTCCTTGATGACTCCCCGGTAGCGTGGGACTGGCTGTAAGCGTATAAGGGAGGCATCGAGGGGAGATACGGCAGCTCCAGGCAGCCCAAATCAAAACTTTGCTGTCAAGGTCAACAATAGGGCATCACCAGAGCATGCAAATGGTGAAAGAAAGAGCGGAGGCACGCTAAGGGTATCTCCAAGAGTGCTTGCCTGAGTGGCAACAAATATCCTCATCATCCATCATTGTAGACTCTGTTGTCCTACCTGAGGACATTGCAATCAGACCCCAAATGAATCATTTGATGGTTGATGACCTCTGAAACTCTAGAACGTAATACACCCCTCATCCCTTTGCTTCCCCGTCTGTCAGAAAGAGGGAAACTCACGCAAAAAACATTATAACTGACACTTCATGTCACCCAGATATTTATGGACTGGTGACCAAACTCAGTTGTTCTTTGCCTGGGTGAACTGGTTCCATTTCAGAGCAAAGTTGTCTGAAATCCTACTGCATGGGCGTCTGATACTGAGAGGCCTCCAATGTGGGTGTTGTGGCAGCCACCCCTCACAAGAAAATCCTCATTCATCACAATACCCTAGAGGGTTTACCTTTTACAGCTATGTTTAGTTTTCTTTTGAGGTCACTGCTACTCCGACCTCAGGCGAGTGAGCTGGGAATAGTTTTGTTGATATTTTCCCAATCTTAGTGGATGGCTGCCTAACTGTGCTTCCTGGGGGATCAATCATTCCATCAAACAAACAGTATTTGTATAGCGCATCACTGTCACCCCCTAGGGGTATCTGGGTGCTGAGGGTGCCGCGTCTCAGTCGAAGAGCCGGGTCTTGAGTCGCTGTCTGAAGTCCATTAGGGAGGGTGCCATTCGGAGGTGGAGAGGCAGAACATTCTAGGTCTTGGAGGCGATATAGGAGAAAGAGCGCCCCCCACTGCAGCTGCAGTGCATGTGAGGGGTGTGTGCAAGGGTGAGGGAGGCAGAGCTCAAGTGTCTTGCAGGCAGGTGGACGTTCAGTTGATGGTTGATGTAGGAAGATAATTGGTCGTGTAGAGCCTTGTATGCATGCGTAAAGATCTTAAAATGGCATCTCTTCTGAATGGGTAGCCAGTGGAGATCTCTGAGGTGAGGAGTGATGTGGGCCCATTTGGAAAGGGCCAGGATGAGTCTGGCTGTGGTGTTCTGTATGGTCTGGAGTTTTTGAAGGATCTTGTTGGAAAATCTAGCATAGAGAGCATTGTCATAGTTGAGGCAGCTGGTGATGAGGGCCTGTGTAACAGTCTTTCTGGTGTCGATTGAGATGGGAATCCTGATTGTGAGTTGTCGAGTAGGTAGTTTTATTCCAGGTAATCAGTGAGCTGTTGATGGCTTTCTTGAGTACATTGACTGGGTATGAGAGCAGGGAGATCAGTCAGTAATTTATGAGGTCACTGGGGTCGGCAGAAGGCTTCTTTAGGAGGGGTCTGACCTCTGCGTGTTTCCATCTGTCTGGGAAGGTTGGTGTGGAGATTGAAGCATTGAGGATGCTGGTGAGTTCTATGCAGATTATGTTGGCTCTGAGGTTGAAGAGATGGTGGGGGAAGTGGGTGCCCCGGAGTGGATGGATGACATGATGGTCGTGGCAGTCTGAGCGTCGAGTGGAGGCCAGGATGTTATCTTTCGGCTGGTGTTCACTTTGTTGGTTGAGGTTGTTGAGTCTGAGCATGGTGGGTTGGGGGTCGACATTGTAAAATGTAAATGTAAATTGATAATTGTATAGCGCACTACTCACCCGCAAGGGTCTCAAGGCACTTGTACGAATACCGCTGTGGAACCCATCCTGGCTTTCCCTGTGAGGCGTCCACTCCTGGGTACCCCCAAGGTGGAGGCCAGGCATCCTTAGCGTTGTGGGGGTCGTTGTGGAGATTAAGCAAGCTATTGCCCAGAGTTGCAGAATGGGACTCCATGATTGGAATGGCACTGAGGCGAGAATTATCAGGTCCGTGGAATTTTTGAGCCCAAGACCCACCGAGGCGGGGAATTGAACCCTGGTCCCGGGCTAGACCTCTGCATCAGGGTCTGCTGCTCTAATCATTGAGCCACACTTCTCCACCTGTATATAGTGGTAATCCTGCTGTGGAAGTAGTCAGAGAGGGTGTCCCAGAGTTGTTGGGATGGGTGGACGGTGTTCTCTGTGGCAGCTGGGTTGGAGAATTCCTTGATGATTTTGAAAAGTTCCTTTGTTTGGTTCACTGCTGTGTCGATGCGCCAGTGTTGGCTGCTCTTTTGGCCTCCTCGATGCGCTGGTAGTAGTCGCTGAGGGCTGCTTTGTGAGTGGCTCTGTCGAAGGGGTCCTTGGTGATGCGCCATTGCTTTTCGAGTCGGTGACGGTTTCACTTGGTGGTTCTGAGCTCTGGAATGTACCATCCGGCTTGTCTTGAGTTTTTGTTGGGTTGAGGTTGGAGGTGCAGACACTGAGCTTGATAGATCTGTCCTGCTGCTGGTTGATTTCCATGATGAGAATCGCGCAGGACTACAGGGACTGGATGGGACATTGGGCCCTCAGAGACATATGGCGCTAGATCATGATTACTCTCAAACATTTTCCCTGGGGCCGCAAAGTAAGGTCATTGAAGCAGGCAGGGTGTGGGGGGGAGGCAAGGTTGGCATTGGGTAAGTGAAGCATGTACATGGTGTAGTCAGTGAGTAAAGGAGGTATTTTGAGGATTTCATTCCATACTGCCCTCTAAATTAAGCCCATAGTCTCTAGAAGAGTCATAGATTTGACAGTACGGTGTTATGCTAAATTTGAATCACTATCCTCTACTGCACCTTAGTGTAAGTCTTATCTACTTGCTGGCACTACCTTGGGAGAGTGAATTATAAAAAAGAAGTAACTTCATTATTGGTTGGAATTAAATAGAATTGCACAATATGAAACCAGAAAACCTAGAATCAATCCCGGCTTCCCCATCTGGCCAAATTGTGTGATCATTGACAATTGTTGTATTTCACATTGCCTCCTTTTTCCTCATTATCACATGTAAGAGTACTTTGAAATACATGTGTTCAGGAAATGCATTGTACAAAAACGTATTTTGTGTTTGATTCTAGAAACGAATATGATGTTCACGTATGATAATAATAACCCAGGCCACTCAGAGAATTCTACGTGACAACTTTCTTGCCTTAAAGGTTCACTATTGGCATTGTTGTAGGGTGGGAGTAGCCATGAATGTTTATTTGTTCATTTTTGAAAACTATCAATTAAAAAAAAAAAACTTCTAAATGCACTGATACAATCTGATGTACTAAGGTAAAACTCTTCTCCGTGTTAATAAAATACACTTTTTTGCGTTCTGAAGAGAATTTGTCATATTTTTTAACATTTGTTGCAAGATGACTTAAAATATGAATGTTTCTACAGTTATGTGCTGCAGCATACCTTATTTGCTTTTTTCTTTTATTCCAGTTAGCTTGTAAATAAACACTTCCCTATGTATTTAATATATTGCTGAATGTTAGTCCTTGTTCAAGTAATATGAAGCCAAGTGCGGTCGGTCAGAATGGGGCCGCATGTGAAGGTCAGGAGGGCCACATATAGCCTCCGGGCCATACTTTGGGTCTCACTGCGCTAGATGAATCCAAGATGGAAGGAATTTTCCTTCTACTTTCCAGTATACGACTTATATGTCCATTTAGATAATATTCTGGGATCAACGGAGCTCACTGCCCAGGTTACAAGCGCAGAGTATCACCCTTTCTTAATGAAGTTCCACTGGGGGAGGCGGCTATCACATAAGCTACCAACTTTTAGAGACCTCTTGGGGACAGAATTGCATAATACTTCATTAAATCTGCGCAGATTGCCTCTCACAGAAACATAGACTAGGAAGCCTTCAAGGATGTGGTACAGGCACACTGTCTTAATCAATCTGTGGGGGTGGAGCGTTCACTTCGGGCAGAACAGAGGCAACTCAAGGTTGTCATAAGGTGTTTGGAAATTGAGGCTCAGTCGACCTGAGGTTTTATCATCTCCGCGTGAAGAGCGGGAGAAACAAACTGAGTTTTGGGGAAAGCTCTGATCCTTTACGACGGCGGGATTAAATGACTATAGCAAACTGGGGGGACATGCAGGTAGGGTACTGGCATGGCTGACCTTCTCAAAGGATTGGGGAAAACATATTACCCAAGTAGGTAGTCTGTTAGGGGAGCTAATATACTCTCAAACAGGCATTCGTGAAATATTCACAGCGTACTATATGAAGCTGTACCAAGCTGCTGGCCCTTTGGAGGGAGGGCACCTCGTCGCCGTCTTCAATAGAGTGAAGCTACTACAGATGCCTGGGGAGGAGCAAGAAGCTCTCAGTGCTCCTGTCTCAGAGTCAGAAGTCAAAGCAGCAATCATGGTTTTAGAACATGGAACAGACATCTTTCACATCTAATTTCATCAGACTTATGTTGCACATCTGGCTCCCCAAACTAGTTGAGATGTACATTAAGGCTTTAATGAATAGACACCTGCTGGAAACGACAAGGAAAGCCTTGGTTGCGTCCATCCCTAAACCACGGAGTGAAGCTCCCATTTTCTATCTTCAATTTAGATTACAAAATTCCAAGCAAGATACTGGAGACTCGGCTACAGTCTCACCTTCCCAAGCTAGTACATGAGGACCATAATGACTTTATCCCTAAATGAAGCACATCACCTATCATCAGGCACCTTTATCGGGTCTTGGATTAAACCGATAGGAGCCAGTTCCCTGATGCACTGCTCCTCTCTGTGGACATATGGAGGGCCTTTAATACCTTAAGGTGGGATTATCTATACATGGGCATGACCCGATGTCCTTAAGAGAGGGCTGGAGCAAATGGGTCACACTGTTATATGCTAATGCACAGGCACAGGTGTGCACAGGCGAATGCATCTCTGACCTCACTGAGAATTATCAGGGCACCCGGCATGTTTGCCCCCTTTCCCCAATGCTCTTTGCAATAGCATATGAGCCACTCACTAGCTTGCTGGGAGTGAAAGGACAGGGCAGAGGGATCACATGACAAGACGGTGAGCATATTTCGCTCTGTACCTGGATGACTCGTTGGTCTTCTTGAGAGAAGCCCAGAGAGGTTCCCGTGGACAGTCACGTTGTTGGAGGAGTTAGGATAGGTGTCTGGCGTCAAAATGAATTGGAGGAAATCATGTGCTTTTCCAGTCTCAGTGGACTGCAAAAGACCCCCAGAGCTGGTACTGTCCCTCGGCATCCAGTGGGATCCCAGGACCCTTAAATACTTGGGGATCTTAGTATACCATGCAAAAATAGTTATCTGAGAAGGCAATCTTGGAAGCATGATTCGAGGCCCTAAAAGATGTGTGACCTTTTGGCAAACGCAGCAGCTCCCCACCATGAACCAAATTGCACTGACAAAAATGGTGATCCTGCCTTTATTATTTTTTGAACTTCCCAACTTGGATGCTTAAAGCGTGGTTCCTCTCCCTGAATGCCTTGACCCGGTAATCGATTTGAAAACAGACAGCGTTCCAGGGTGGCTCTGGCAATGCTCCCACGACCGATGACCACGAGCTACTTGGGTGTCCCAGACTATGAATTATACTAGCAAGCAGCACAGCTACAGTAGATGGCTCACTGACTGGTGGGACTTGATCAGGCAGAAATGGGCGAGATCAGAGAACCACACAGGGATGATGTGCTGCTGGGTATGGTATTGTAAATCAAACTTACACTGCTGTGCAAACCGAGGCTCCTCCGCACTGCCCTCGGATGTTGGGAGAGGATATGCTGTCAACTGGGGAATGCCACTTTATATGCCCCCATGACTTTCTGGTGGGTATACTGATTGCTAGGGGAGGGTACTTCACTGCATGCCAATTGTGGCCCTGGATGAGGGCAAGCACTGTAATGCTGGGGGATTGTTATTCAAAGGGATCTTTTCGCCCTTTGGAGGAACTAATCACAGAAGAGAATCTGCCTGGTGCTCAATTCCTACGGAGCACTGATGGGAGCACTAATAAGTCTCCTAGGCCTTTGAAAACCAGAACTCCCAGTGCATGACTTGCTGCAGCTTTTGCTCACACACTTGGTGATGGCAGGCATCTAGTCTCCACTTTCTATACAACAGCTTTGTCCATGAGGATGGATAACCTACCGACCTTGAAGATCACATTGGAGGGTTCTATATTGGTAGACTCTTTGTTGGGAAGGAATGGGATCAGACCTTGGAGCGCACCTAAACTCTCATGCACAACACAAAATTTAAATACACACAATTTAACTACCTGCATTGCACACATCTCACTCCCCACAGACTAAATGTTATGCTACACACCCCAGACCTTCGCTGCCCCAGATTCACTCTGATTTATACAGGTTTTCTCCAAATGGTATGGAGTTGAGGGCAACTGTCACTCAGAACCAGAAGTGGATTATAATAAGGATTTTAAACCACTTCTGGCTCCGAATAACAGTAGACCTAAAACACACTTTGGGAAGATGCCAGCTGCACACTGTAGAAATATGCCTGCTTGGGCTATATGCCCGGAAACCTGAAAAAAGAAAATTGGCAATAGATTTTTAGACTTGCACTGGGGATAGCCGGTGGAGACATTGCTTGTCACCTTAAGTCCCCCCATCCCTCCCATAGCAGGTGGCGAGCAGATGTAGAGAACTGGCCATCCGCTTTGGGAGCAGAGCTGCATGCAATAAAATATCAAGGGTTGAGTAAAAAACCAAGGGCTGAACTGTGGATGGAGGTGGTCAACAGCTTCAGGGAGTCCTAGTCTCTACCCAGGGACACAGGCTGCCTAGGTACCGCCCTACACCCAGTGCACTAGAACGGATGAGCACAGGAAAAATAAAGACTGGATCAGTGGTACCCTTAGAGCGCACGCTAGTGGACTAACACACCTGTGTCACATTGAGTCCCTTCCCCTGGAGATGCGTGATCTCCCTCTCCACCTAGTGCCTTTCTGGGAGCACTTTACTGGATAGGTATGGTTGATGCAGCATTTACTACTGGGCAAGAATGCTCTTTTGTTATCAGTTGTAGTTTGTTTCTTTCATTTTGACAGCTATGCATGAGGTGGAGATGGAGCTGGTACTACAAGAAACTTTGAGTTGACCAATGGCTTTGCCAGAACTCTGAGATTAATCCTGCACAATCTTTAGGATGATGGGTGTTAGTACTGATATAAAGCAAGATATAATGTGCTGGCTATTTGCCAAACCTTAGTTTCTATGAACTGCATGCCTGTACTGAAACACGAGGCAGTAATCACTTGAAAATGCTTTATTTTTCTCTGAACACCAATAAAAAAAATCTATTAAAAAATGCAAGCACAAATGATGAAACGTGTTGGCTAGATCATTGTGGATACGTCCAAGAAAAATAAAACAACCCAAGTACGCACTTATAATTCTATAGTGTGTTTTTCCTATTATGGACGAAGTGCTTGAAGGTGTCTAATGTTGCTGAACTTTGTTCAACAGGGATTGTTGTGGTGGTCACTCCTCCCTTTTTTAAGCACAAACCTCCTAATTTTCTTTTGTGCTATAAATGTGTAGTAAATTTGTGAGTGTGCACCTGTGATAAAATAAGCTTTTTGCAGTGTGCCCCCATTTTTGATTGATACGGATGGTTACTGACTCGGATTCTGCCCTGGGCTCTGCTAACCAGGTCCAGGGCCAGTACTCTGTTTAAAAGGTATATGGTAATTAGGTGTAATTGTAATTGGCATGGCAGACTACCTATAAGTCCCTAATACATGGTAAGGCATGTAGGTTTATATGCCCAGTAGATTTAATGCCCTAAGTGTGCACTGCTGTGTTGCCTGCTGTCAATTTAAAAGCTATTCCTGCCTTGCAGGCTGCTTTTGAAATAAAACCATGTCCAAATTCGACTTTGCAATTAAAGGTACTAATAATCTTAAACTACCTTATTTCTACATATGTCCCCTCCACGGTCTGCCCGAGGGTCCCCAAGGGTAGGCTACCATGTGTAAATAAACAGATACATTATAAAAGATATTTTAAATGCCCTGGTGAGGGAAAAACTGCCATTTTAATTTTCCCGATTGCAGTAGATTAGCTGCATGGGCTAACATGGAAAGGACTTATTTTACATTAATAAAGCGTAATGTTTGACAGAAGTGAGCTAAAAATTAAAAAAACAAAGTATCAAATTAAAAGTTGCAATGAATCCAAATACTTGACAAGGTTGGATTTATTATATGTTTTGTGGGAAAAAAGGTATAGAACTGCTTTCCTTAGTTACCCAAATCAGCTCTGTGGCAGCCTCTTCTGATTGGCTAGCCTCTGACAGACTGAGCCAAGCTGCCTTAATGAGGTGTGAAGTGGCCTGGACTGAGACAAAGGAGACATCTGGTGGGACGTGATCTGCAGCTGCAGATGCCTGGACAGGAAGGACGCTCGGTAGACAAACTTTCCTTCAGAGGGAGAAAGGCAGTATGCACAGGAACCAGGAGTTCCCCCACTTCCTGCGTTTGCAGTCAGATGGGCGCCCCTGAAATTAGATTAGGAAAGGGGAGTGTAGTGAAAATATAAACACATCTTTGGGTTATGTTAACTAGATCTGAACCTCCAGGAGATATTTTCTTCATTTTGATTTTTGTGGAACAGTGTTTTCTGGGACAAAAATATGCCATACTTCTAAGGAAGTTGTCATCCCAGAGGGCGGCACTTTGCACCCCATAGGTCGGGGTATACACCTTCTTGCCAGCCCAAAAAGCTGGATAAATATGGGAGAGCTGTCCAACAACTCAGATCCCTCCCTGGAAATATCAAGAGTATAAGGACAGCACTTCTAAAGTCCTGGTCTGCACTACAAGAGGACTGCACTCATAAGGTCTGCACCTGCTGTACACTTTGGGCTACACATAAGAGGACTTTGCCTGGCTTCAAAAGGATTAATGAGTGGACTCCATTAAAGCAACAGGTATGAAAGAGCTTCAAGAATTCACCTGCACCAACTCCATCAAGTTAAGCCCAGCTGGCCAGCTTCACCTAGACTTTAAAGGCTTTGACAAGCTGCTTTGTGGGAATTGTAGTCCCAACCCTCCAAGAGGAAAATCAGACCTTCTGGACCCTAGGCTGGCGCTGTGGACCACGTTCCTGCATCAAGACACACTTCTGGAAGTAGGTGTAAAAGTGTTGCATCGCAGAGAGCCTGAACTCTTGACTTTGTCCCAGTGCAGCGTGACTTTTTTTTAACACTTTGAGTGCTAGTTGATTCTAAGCGCTAGTTTTACTTTTAAATCTTTGAAAATTCATTCATTTTCCTTGGATAGGATTTTTTTGGGTGTCACTTTAATCATAAAATGATTTCCTATTTTTACATCTAAATAAAAAGGAAAAGAAAAAGAAAAACAGAATGTAAACAATACCAGAATAGGTGAGCTGTGTGCAGAGCAGGGAATCATATCGCAGTTAGTATAGCATGTGTTGAGGGGAGTTGTGCTAGAGTGGGACCTCCCATGTGTACTGGGAGGATGAAGGTGGGGAGCCCCCAATAATCAGCAAACTCTGTGTGAGGAAGTGATAAGTTACTATCGTTCATATTCCCTCAGTCGAACACCCATCTGGCGAGCACCCAACGCCATCGAATGGCTCAAGGGGGGTCTCAGGTTGTGTATCGGCAGAGCGGGGTCTCTGCTCTGAGCTGGAGTCTGTCCCATGTGACTCACACCCCACTGGGTTTTCCCAGCTCGTCATCACCTCCCACCATTGCCCGGCTATTGGATGCTTCCTCATGCCCATAGACTCTTCCCAGTTAAGTGCCCTACCTTCTGCTCCTGCCCACATAATGATGTCTCTATTCCAGGCCTCAAATCGGGATCCTCGTAAGGATTTCCATTTCATCGCAATTCGAAGTTTAGCCTGAGCCAGCGCCAGATCTACCAGCCTGTTCCCAACGTTACGCTTTGGCGGTCTGGGGAAGAGACCTAGTAAACAAGCCTGCACTGTGGGGGGCATTGTTCTGCCCAGAACCTCTACGAGCTTACCAGTATAGCCTCCCAAAAATGCCGCAAGCTTTGACATTCCCAGGTCATGTGGCCGAAGTCCGCATCTGGGTGCATGCCTCTCGGGCAGTGGTGGACCTCGACCCCATAAGTCACATTAAGTAGGAGCGGTGTCATGTATGTTATGTGTGTGTTGTTGAATTGTATGTATTTTAGGCATGTATTGCGAGAAATAATTTTAGGGTAACGGCAGCCCCAAGGGTAAATAGAGCATGCAATACTGGGTGGGTCTCTGGCTCACTTCTTCCCTTGTTCCATATCTGTGCAAATGTGCGAACGCAGAAACTGGCTCGGAGGAAGGCCGCAGTCCTCCACCAGTTTGAGAAACAGGAGTAGGGACCCATCCAGAAAGCAACCCCCGATGCTATCTAACCCTACTTCCGTCCAGCAGGCCAATTGCTCGCCCGTGAATGTAGTCTGGGGATCGCCAATAGGCAGACCTACAAGCAGCAGCATGGGGGTGTACTTTGAAAGTCACCGCTCCCTGCCATCTACCCCAGGCGTGAAAGGCCGTGCGATGTAACAACGAGCAATATGGGGTAGGCGATTTTGGTAATAGTAATTTCGCCATCACTAGACTGGGATGAGAATCCGAGTGCGATAGAAATGTTGCATCCTCATTCCCACCTTCCACCCATTGTGCCAGCCATTGCAACTGAGCAGCGAGCATATAATGCTTAAAGTTTGGTACCCATAAGCCACCCTCAGATATTGGACCCTGTATCATTTGAAGAGACACCCTGGGACACCCATCACCCCATACCAGCTCACGCTGCAGGGAGTTCAGGGGTCAGAACTAACTGCTGGGCATTAAAACCAGGAGAATGACGCAGAAGTACAGTAAACAAGGAAGCATGACCATTTTAGAGAGGGGGATCCTGGCCATAATAGGTAGTGGCAGCGTACGCCAAAAGTGCACGCACGAACGCAACAAACACAGCGTTTTACCCAGGTTACCCTCCTTCAAGTCCTCCAGGGAGTGAAATACCTGTATACCTAGGTATTTAAACGTATTCTGAGCCCATATTATATCAGCCATCAGGGCATCGGGTCTATGCACAGGGCCTGCTAACGAGAACAGATATGTCTTGGCCTTGTTAACTCGCTGTCCCAAGAGGCACGCAAAGTCCTCTAGCATATGTATGGCTGCCGAGGTACCGTCGACTGCATCTGATAAGTAAAGCAGCAGATCGTCTGCGTAAAGGGAGACGTGGTGCGTCTGCCCTCCCACAGTCAATCCAATCCCTTCCCCACCCCGGCGAAATGTCGTAGCAAGGGGCTTGATAGCCAGGACAAACAGGAGGGGAGACAGACGGCACCCCTGCCTAGTCCCTTGAGCTACCTTATATTCTCTGGAGATTGTTCTACCTGTTCTGACCCTAGCTGTGGGCGCCGCATATAAAAGCTGCACCCACCGCACCCACTCCTCTCCCAGGCCCATACGGAGCATCACCTTATACAGGTATCCCCACCCCACTGTATCAAAGGCTTTTTCTAGATCTAAAGAGAGCACTGCTGCCTGGTGATTTTTCAGGGTTTCAACATGATAGAGAATAGAGTACAGCCGGTGAAGGTTATACGAGGTGTTGCAGGAAGGGATAAACCCATTCTGATGAGGGTGGATCAACGCCTTCATGTGGGGAGCTAACCTACTGGCCAGAACTTTATTCAAGATCTTGAAATCCGTATTACGCATGGAGAGGGGTCTATAATCTTTAACCCCGCCTCCAGTTTCTTGGTGTTTGGGAGGGGGATCACCAGGGCTGCCAGGGTGGAGCCAGGCAGCTCCCCAGATTTATATGCATCAGCATACAATCGAACTAAGTGCAGGTCTAACAGATCTGCATATCATTGGTAAAATTCCGCCGGGAGGCCATCTGGTCCCGGTGTTTTACCGGTGGCCAACGCATGGATGGCAGCCTTAATTTCCTGCAGGGTTACCGGCTCCCCCAGTTCTTCTTGATCCTCCTCTTCCAGCACCCGGAGCGGTAGTGGGTCTAGGAACTCTCTTGCGGCCAGCCAGGAAAAATCTCCTGGGGCCGTGTATAGTTCATAATATGTTAGAAAGGAGTCATTAATCTCATCTGGGTCGTACACCATCTCCCCAGTGTCCAGGACAATTTGCGTGGTTGGGGAGCCTCCTAATTCAGGTGTAGTTAACCTTGCTAAAGGACGGCTCACCTTTCCCTCCTTATTCTTCAATTTATCGAGGTATTCTTTGTTGTTATAACAACGCAGTCGCCCCAGAGCCTCGTTATACTTTGCCCGCGTTTCCTGTAGCGCCACCCGGGTTGTGTCACCAGTACCCTGGACATTATAAAGTCTACGGATGTTCCCTTCTAACTCCAGTATTTCCCAACAAAGCTCTCTGCAGGCTCCCGCCTCTTGCCCAATGCAGTGACCCCGTACCACTACTTTAAATGCCTCCCATTCTATTTGCAAGGAGGATGCTGTATTGGCGTTGATGGGGAAGTATGAATCTAGGAGTGTATGCAGTGATGCATGAAAGGGGGCATCGTCAAGCAATGCCGGGTTAAATCTCCATGTGGGGATCGGAGGGCACCGTCCTAGCGGTAGGTGTGTCATTACCAGGGGACTATGATCTGACAATGTACGACCTAAGTATTCCGTGTGTGTAATGGAGCTGTTAAAGGCAGGGAGCATAAGAACATGTCTAAGCATGTGTGTACTTCGTGCACTGGTGAAAAGAAAGAAAACTCCCTTGCACTATGATGCTGTACTCTCCAAGTGTCTTCAATACCCCAGTGTGGGGCCATGTTCGAAATCCCGAGGTCGTGCGGTGTGGCTGTGATCCCAACAAGGGAGGGTGGGACCTGTCAGTGTCCACATCTTGAAATCCCCCAAGGAACAGATTACCCCTCAGGCCATCGCCCAATACAGCAGAGAGGGAGTCCAGGAAGCCAACCTGATCTTGATTAGGAGCGTAAATGTTACCCAAGGTTGCCACCTGACCCGCCAATCTCCCTGTGGCCAACACGTACCGGCCTTCCGCATCAAGCCACGATCGCTCTACAGCAAAGGGGACCCCTGGCTTGACCCATATCAGCACCCCTCTGGCAAAGGCCAAGTAGGTGGTCGCGAAAACCTGGCCCCTCCATCGTTGTTGCAACGTTGCCACTTCCTCACTATTTAAATGGGTTTCCTGAAAGGAACGCTATATGGATGTCTCTGCGTCTCCGATATGCACTTTACCATAGACCCCATTCCTCTGATGTTCCATGTTAGGAACCGTATAACATTACGGGCCTCTGCCATGTTCGTACTATGTCACTGACAAAGCCACAGAGCGGGATACCCCCCCTGTGGCATCCCCGGTTCCATATCATACCATCCCTCTGCAAGCTTCAAAAACCAAACAAACTCAACAAAAGGACCGTTATGATGGTCAACTCCCCGACCCCAGGGCAGTCCGACAACGGTCAGCCGCCCAAACATTATGTGAAACATGTGATATTAAATGAGGCCCTACCGCAGTATGGCTTTCAACGGGGGCATAGCAAAGGAAGATTAAAGTAGGACGCCCTCACCAATCAGAGCACACCAGCCCCATGTAGAAAAAGAGAAGCAGCCAGGGCCTAGAATCGCCAGCTGTCGGGCAGTGCCCCTCTGTGAGCCATAGGACTCTTATCTCACCAAGGGAGTCAGATAATATTGCCTGCCGTGTTCGGAGTCACCACCGGTAGCTTTACACTATCACTGTGGGAGGTGTCCGTATCATTGTCCGCTGTATCTTTTGAGGAGCCGGCCTCGACCTCCGGAGTAGGGCTCCGACTCTGCATCAGCGCTGCTACAACCTGTAGTGTTTCAGCTCTTTCTTTCTCAGTTTGTGATGAAGACGGCGACTTCGAGGTCCCCCTGCGAAGACGTCGTCTCGGGCATTACCCAAGTTCAGTGACCTTCCGTCCAGCTGGACCAAGACCCCCGTCATGAGGCGTCTCGCCCTTATAGGTCTCCAGCCAGTTCCAGGCATCTTTGGTACAATCACAGTAGTGGGTGTTCCCCTCCAACATTGTACGCAGGCTGGCCAGGAACATCAGAGAGTACTGGAAACCCTCAGCCCTCAATGCTTTTTTGACCTCCAGGTAGGAGGCCAGCTTCCTCTGGACCTCCAGTGTATAGTCCGGGAAAAGGGAAACCTTGCTATTATATATGAGGAAAGGGCCCTCCTCTCTCGCGTTTTGCAGGAGGAAGTCTCTGTCACAGAAGTGAAGTAATCGGGCCACCACAGGTGTCAGGGGCCTTCCTGGGGTCAGTGGCCTAGCCGGCACCCTGTGGGCCCTCTCCAGCATGTAAAAGCTGGACAAGCCCTCCGGCGCCACTACGCTCCTGAGCCAGTGCTCCAGGAAGGACACCATGTCACTGCCTTCCGTCCCCTCCGGCAAGCCTAGGACTCTGATGTTGTTTCATCAATTGCGCCCTTCAGCATCCTCAGCCCTGCGTTCCAACAGGCATACCCTGTCCGTAAGAACTCCCATCTGCTGCTCCATCGCCCTCTGCGCTGGCACAAGGTCTGCAACAGGTCACTTTAACTCTCTCAGATAGTTTCTTGTGTTCCTCCCGCAGGAGGCCAAGTCCCACCACAACAGTGCTGATGTCCTGGTGGAGGATAGCCTTCGTGTCCGCTATGGCCTCCAGAATTTTTCTAAGTTGTTGCTGTACTTGGTCCTCCAGGGGAGGTTGAGATTGTTCCTGTGCGCTGTCTTCCAGATCTTGATGAGCCCCAGTCTGGCGGCCCCTAGGCTTGCCCAAATATTTTCACACCACTAAAAGAAGGGTATTGGATCATAAATGTTATGAATTAATCCTACAGGATAGAACCATATAGGACAAGAGTCCGTGGCTCCAAGAAAATTCTGTTATATAGTGAACCTCTTATGATAATTAATACAGTGACTTAGGTTGGAGTCTGCTGCCCCTTTTGCCTATTACATTTCCAGATTGATGAAACATGGCAAATTGATGAAGTGGATGTTGCATGATAAGACACATGCAGACAAATGTTGTCAGGTTTGAGTTTTGTATTTTTGTTTTGTTGGTGATACATGCATTTGTTAAACATGATTATACACAGACTGTCACTAGTTTATTGTATAAAGAGAAATATTTCCATAATTAAATATATAAAGATCAAATGTAACTTTGGATGAAACAAATTAATTTGGTATGTACAAGTTATTGTTTTTAAATCTTTATTATATGAAGCAACACAAAGTTATGTGATTGTTTTGCTAGCCCATAATCAATACACAGGAATCTTGCCTTTCTTTAAAAGGTAAAATAGAGTAAGTCATTAACTGCTGAGCCTTCTGTAAAAGGCCCTACGCACTTTATGACCTTGACTAGCTATGGTAAGGAAGGTCTCACTCATCACACAGGTTAGCCAAGAATGGAATATTTAACTTTACTAGAAGCATACCATCCACGGTGGTGTCAAACCCAGCATTAAGGTGTTTCCTTCTCTACCACAACCTGCTCTATAAAAAGTGTCAAATGGGCAGTTTGACTGGGGCTGTACACCTGAGGAAAGAACTCTCCTGAGGAGAAGAAGGGCAAAAGCTTGATTGATCTCGAAGTTCAGTATCAGTACAGACCGTGAAAGCAGGGCCTCAGTATCCTTCTGACTTTTTGTGTTTCAAGCAGAAGGCATAAGAAAAGGTACCACAAGGATAACTGGCTTGTGCTTGATAAAGCAAAGTGTTCATATCGGTGTAAATTTTTGTTTTGACCATTCACATAATTATGAAACAGAATTCACCAAGTATTGGATTGCTTAGCCAGTAATCGGGAACATGAGCTGGGTTTAGACCAGCATGAGACAGTTTAGTTTTACCTTATTGATGATTTGTTGTTGCAATAGTAATCCTTCTCAGCTCAAGAGGAATCGCAGGTTCAGATTCTATTGTATTTGCGTGAATGAGGAGCCAATGGGGAGAAGCTACCATCTATGGGATAGTGACTAAATGCTTCAAAGTCAAAATTCCCCTAAACCGCAATGATACCACAGTGTGTTGGAGCCTTGGATAGACGTTCTCTGGGCCAGTGCGTATAGCCACTCCCTTGGGGACTAGAGGACAGACAGATACCCCCATACAGCATGTTTGTGGTCAACTGGTGCTAAATCATTCATATACAACCTAATTCTGGGTCAGCCTTTCTTATTTGGCAGAGCACCTACCTCGCTGCAATCTATTGGAAGTCATCCTCTAAGCGAAGCCCTAGTTTTCAACGATGGGCGCCTTTGCTCCCACGTAGGAGTCCTCCTGCTGCCAAGCCAGCCAGAGGCCTGTGAGCTGCTCTCTACACAATGTGCTGCCTAGAATTGGGGCCTTCCCCTCCTGCCCTGCACCGCCAGGCACAGGGATGGGAGCACAATCCCTTGCAGGTCAGCAGGATAAACAGAAGGCCAGAGCGAGTACCAGCAGAGTACCCAGGAGGCAAGAAGAAGGTGGGTGTCTCTGGGAAGGGACCTGCTGAGTACTGGCCTCAGCTTACTCTGGTTTTTGGGGCTGCCATGTGCCTGGGAGCTCTGGTCAGCTTATGCCAACTGGTTGCTGGGTCAGCCTGCGCCATCATGTCTCTGGGCTGGCTGTCCAGATGACTGGTTGATGGCTGGTCTACTAGAGAAACAGCGGGATGGCCGGTGCAGCTAACTCCAGATTGTCTTAGATCCCGTATTCTGTAAACACCCACTTCAAGGGGTCATATTGGTTGAGGAAAAACTATTTCTTGGGGAGGCCCATGGGGAGAGGGTACAGGGTCCACTGGGGATTATCCCTCCTTGGCTCCTTAGGCCTGGACGTCACAGGGAAGAAGGGGAAGAACCCAGTTTGGTGGTAAATCCTAGAAAACTGCTTCAAAGTTATTTCCCACCTCTGATTTAATGGCGAAATCAGATTGTTGATAACTTGAATGAAGAAATAACTTTATACAAAACTTTAGGCTGCCAGAGAAAGAGTGGGCCTAAAACTAGTTCTTCCACTCATCATACACCAGTATCTCATCATTAACATTGGGTATTCACTGTAGTCCAGCCAGTACCCACCAGGAGCAGTTTTGAAAAACTTCTTCTGCACTTACAATTGAGATGCCTATACAAAGATAAACCCATGTATTTGGAGAAAGTGGTTATGTATCTTAATGATTTATGCAAATGCAGTTTGTGGGATTCAGCTATGAGATCAATTTAGAAGACCACATTGCACCATTGACTTCCGTGATTAGATTATTGACTGTTGGGGGGGAAGTAGTATTTCCTGTTTATTGCTCTCTTTGGCATCTTCACATCATAAAAATTCTCACCTCTTTCAGTAGCTTCACCTAGTGGATTCACTTAATGGACAGTCACTTTTGGTGAGACTAGTGGAATAGCATCATTTTCTTTCCCAATTATTTCCTTCTCCTCCAGCTTCATCAACTCACTTTTGGTTTGTTTGAATACATGAAAGAGGATCCTGTGATGCCATGAGTGCCACCCGTTGTACTGACTGATTGAGTTTTATGCTCTTGCCCCTAAAGTAGCCAAAAAATGTATATACTCTTCTAGACTTTTTTCCAGTGTGCATTGTTTTTGAAGGTATAAGAGAGAGTTGCGCAACTTTACTAACAACTTCGAGTGGCACTTACTTACCATATGTGTACACCTTTGTTACAGGTGTTCTTGAGCATTGTTTGGCTTAGTCTCACCATGCCACAACATGACCTGAATTTGAACTGGTCGAACGCCGTTGACTGCTCATTGTACTCTTTGGCATCCTTTGGTTCTTAACATGTCTCACTTGCGCCGTTAATCCTCACATGAGCACTTTGTTTGCACTATTTCCTGGATTGCACCTGCATGTGATGTGATAGTGCCATTATAACTAATACATTTGGTATCCATAGATTCTAATACAGACTGCATTTTTTAAAAATTTTTTATTTGTGTCCCTGTGTTCTTTCACAATTGATTTTGCATTTCACTAAATTGTCTTGAAGTACTACCCGCTGAGACATTGTTTGTTACTAAATTTACCCAGTTCTCAACCTGGTTTATTGTTTTCCTCATTTAGTTTCTCCTATTACACAGAGATTGGAGTAAGTGTCAATGAGGCTTTTGATGCATGCACAAAGGACATATGCTTACATTTAGGCTGTGACTAGTAGTTGCATTGCATTGAGCCTTTTAGAGCAGTTAGTAATTGAATATGATCCTTTTCAACTTTCTCGTCCATGTAAAATTCATTGCTTAATTTAGGAATGGGTGAGTTTTATACTTGATTGGCAGTTTTCCAAGGTTTGGGTGTGCATCTCTTGGGTGTTAATCAACTTCTTGTGGATAATCGGCAGGCTTTGACAAAGAGCTTGGCTTTACCACGTCAATCACTTTTTCACTTTATTATGAAGGAATCAAGTGGTAGAGCCCCTCAACATTATCCACAGTGCTTAGCAAGATTTTCAGAGTGACATCTTCATTACCATGTTGTTGACCTTCACTAACAGACTCTGCTGGCTTGGTTTTTCCCTTAGCAAGGCCTCTATGTAAAACACGTGCTTTAAAAACTGTATAGATTGGTACTGAACAGCTTGCTAAGCACTACTAGTGACACATCATAACTATTTGCTAGGTCACTACTTAGGAGCCTCAGGAACAACTTATGCACTTCCTCACCTACAAGGTGGAATAATAGCAGCTGCTTGGTAGTTTTACCTGCTTTTTTCGTTGCAGAGAAATTGATTTATCAATGAATCACCCACATTTTCTACCTCAGTTTGACTGGTGATGGAGCTGAGACCCTGTCAAATGGGCTGATCAATCAATCACTCTGTATTTGTATCGCATGGCTTATCACCGGGGGTAACCAGGCCTTGGGGATAGTGAGAGTTACTCGCAGAGCCAGGTCTTGAGTTCCTTTCTTAAGTAGGTGATAGAGAGGGATGTACCGAGGTGGAGTGGGAGGTTGCTTCAGGATTTGGCACCGAGGTAGGAAAACAAATAACCTCCACAGCAGCTTCAATTGATGCGAGGGTTGTATGTGAGGGAGGCAGATCGGAGTTGTCTGGTCAGCTGGTGGAAGGTCAAGCAGTGGTTGATGTAAGAGGGTCCGACGTTATCGGGGGCCTTGCAGGCTTGACTCAGGAGCTTGAACTGGCATCTCTTATGTATGGAGAGCCATTGGAGGTTTCTGAGTTGGGGGTGATGCAGGTCCATTTTGGGAGGTTAAATGTGAGTCTGGCTGAGGCGTTCTGCATGGTATAGTTGTTTGAGGAGCTGGGTGGTGGTTCTGGCCTCGAGTGCACTTCCATGGTCCAGTCAGCTGGTGATGAGGTCCTGAGTCACTGTCTTTCTGGTGCTTGCGGGGATCCATCTGAAAATCTTGCGAAGCATGCGGAGAGTGTGGAAGCAAAATGAGGTTACTGTGTTGGCCTTCCACTTCATGGAGAGGTAGCTATCCAGGATGATGCCCAGGTACAGGACTTGGGAGGTAGGGGTAGGTGAGGGTCCAAGTGTAATGGGCCATCATGTGTTGTTTTTTTCCAAAGATAAGCTCTTCTGTCATGTCCGTGTTCAGCTTCAGGCAGTTGGATCTCATCCATACGGCGACACTGGCCAAGGCGTTTTGCAATTTGAATCTGATGGTGGTGCTGTTCTCCATGAGAGAGAATGATCTGTGTGTTGTCGGCATATGAGATGATGTTGAGTCTGTGGATGTGGGCAATGCTGGCCAACGGAGTCATGTAGTCATTGAAGAGGGTGGGTTGATGTAGAATCCCTGGAGGACTCTGCAGATGATTCTTTTGGGTTCGGAGGTGGAGGGTGGTAGATGGAATCCCTGCGTGCATCCTGTGAGGAAGTGGTGATGCATTTGAGGGTGTTTTGCTTTTGCCGATGTGGTGGAGTCTGTTGATGAGGGTATGGTGGGATACGGAGTTGTAATGCCTTTGAAAAGTCAAGGAGTATCAGGGCTGCTGTTGCGCACCAATTGGGGATGGCTCTGATGTCATCATTTGCAACTATCAAGGCTGTCTTGGAGTTATGTTTGGAGCAGAAGCCGGACTGGGTGGTTTTGACTAGGTTGTTTCCTTCCAGGTGGTCTGTGAGCTGGTGATTGACAGCTTTCTCCAGGACCTTGGCCAGGAAGGGGAGCAGCAAGATGGTGTGGTAGTTCTTGAACTCACTAGGGTCGGAGGAGGGTTTCTTCAGGAGAGGTTTCCCCTCCGCATGTTTCCAGGCATCAGGGAAGGTGGCTGTGGTGATGAATTAGTTGAAGATGTTGGTGAGTGAGCTGCTGATTTCCTTCTGTTCCAGGTTGAAGGCATGGTGGGGGCGGGGGGTATGTCGGTGCTCCGGAGTTGATGGAGGTCAGGATTGCTGTGGTGATTGGCACGGTGAGCAGTGTCCAATTGGTAAGGTGGCTGTGAGAGTTGTCAGTGCTTAAGGAGGTGGCTGAGGTTGGTGCGCTGCGGGTCGAAGTTGCTGTACATGTCTGTTATCTTGTTGTGGAAGTAGTCTGCCAGGGATTCGCAAAGGGTTAGGGAAGGATGAATCATGGTCTCGGTGGATGACGGGCAGGAGAGTTCTATGATGATGCAGAAGAGTTCTTTTGGGTGATTGGTACTGGCCTCAATGTGGGTGGTTAGGGCATCCTTTTTGGCTTCCTAGCAGCAGTGGTAGTATTTGCAGAGGGCAAACTTGAAGGTGGTGAGGTCTGAGGTGTTCCTGCTGGAGTGCCATTGTCTCTCCAGTTGCTTGCACTCACGTTTGAAGGCCCAGAGATCGGGGGTGAACCAGCTGGTGTGTTTGCAGGGCCTTTTGGTGCTGGCCATTTTCATGAGCGTGATAGTGTCGGCACAGTTGAAGATCCAGTCGAAGAAGTGCTGGAAGTCTAGCTAAAGGTCACTGGTGGAGTTAAGTCTGGTGGTGTTTGGGCAGCAGTCCATTGGGCCTCCGTGTTTTTCTTTCATCTGCGGGGAGCAAGGAGGGAGGTGTAGGGGTAGGTCGTGGTGGTCCTGCAATGGCGGGGTGGATGATGCTGTGGTCTGTCCAGGTGAGTTTGGTGGCGTGGCTGTATTTGATTCTGTCGCTGGCTGTGAGGGTTGCATTCAGGGTGTGTCCTGAGTGGTGTGTGCGGCTGGTGACCAGTTGCATGAGTCTCCTGCTCATGCTTTCCAGGAGGTTGGCGGAATTGGTGTTATTGGGGTCGTCAAGGTGGAATTTGAGGTCGCGGAGGAATATGTAGTGTTTGGAGTCTATAGCTATGGGGAGATAGCGTTGCAGAAGCCCGGGTGGGGGACCCGGGAGTCTGTAGATGAGGGTTCCTCTGATGGTGGAGTTTGAGTTGATTCTGGAAATTGAGGTGCTCTATGATTGACAAAGTGACGTTTTCAGTCTTGGTGCATTGGAGGGTCCCTTTGTGGATGATAGCGATGCCTCCTCCATGTCTATTGGCACGGTCTCTGTGTATCATCTTGCAGGCAGGGGGCATTGCAGTCATGATATCAGGTGCTGAAGATGGTGTGAGCCAGGTCTCGGCGATGAACATTACATTGGGGCTGGCAGTGGTGATGGTGTCCCAAATCTCAGTGGCATGCTTGTAGAGGGACCAGGCATTGAGTAGCAAGCATTGGAGCTGTTGAGAGGGGTTTGAGGTTGGCTGTGTAGGTGCAACAATGGTTTCAGTGTTGCAGGTGAACCAAAATCGGTGGCAGGCGAATGGTACTTCCATGTGTCTTGAGGAGGTGATGCAGCAGTTGTTGTTGCAGGCCCGTGGCTAGGAGCCCGGAGGTGATGTAGCGATTGGCAGCAGAAGAGCCAGAGTTCCTGGCACTTGGCACAGTCCAAGTGCGGACGGGCACATAGGGGCTTGCCTTAGGCACGGTGGCGGCACGCCCACTGCACACTTCCACTGTGCAGGCACACAGCGGCATCCATAAGCAGTCCTGGGAGGGGGGGCAGGAAGGCAGGAAACCATCGGGAAACCAGCAGAAAGCAGGAGCGGGAAAGAATGCTGGAGGTGGCGGGGGCTGGTTCAAAACCAAAAACCTGCTCTACTGTCTACTTTGCACAGGCAAACAGTGAAAGAATCAAGAGGAGTACAAAATAAATTAAATAAAAGGACCAAAAAACAGTGAGGGGTTATACAAGCAAGTCGCAATCATCCAAATTCACAATCACTATGCAAATAAATCACTATGACAGCAGCGGCAGGTGGGGACTGAAACTGGGTGGGTCTCGATGGCTGGGGCACAGGAGTCGACCTCAGTTCACAGCTCTAATACAGCAGTCCAGGGGGAGTGGCACACAAGATCAGAGTCAAGGGCTAGCATCAACTGCCTTCCATCATCCATGCCCTAGTTTCTCCCTCCTGCCCTCAATGGTCCATTGTGCTTCCCCTCCTTTCTGCTATCCATGGTCTGCTGTGCTGCCACTGGCCCTCCTTCCTGACCTGTGTAGTCATTTGTGATGCCACTGCCCCTCCTGCCTGCCCTGCATGGTCAGCTTGCATCACCTACCCCTTCCTGTGCCCTCTATTGTCTGAATCCATCCCCTACATCCATTTCTTTTGCCCTCCAAGGTCTTCTGTGTATGCCACCGCCCCTGCCTCTTCCCACCATGACCCATATTACTGCTACTAACTCTCCCACTTAACATACATGGAGCGTTGTGCTGCCTCTGCTCCTTCTGCATACCCTGGTGTGGTCAGGATGCTGCCTCTTCCACTAACCCTCTTTCCTGCATTCCATGGTTTGTTGTGATGTCAAAACCTCTCTCACCTGCCCTGCATGGTTGACTTGCTGCTCCTTCCCACTATTTTTCATTGTTCTATCATTGCCTTTCCTGCCTGCCCTGAGTTTTGCTTTCTGCTGCCACTGTCCTTTATATCTGCACGGTGTTGCTAGCTTGCTGCCTTTGCCCCTTTTTCCTCACCTTTGACCTCTGTTGTCCAATCCTGGCCCTTTCCCCCTCCCCCCCACTGTTCTTTAATGAACAACTAAAGTACTAACATTCTGCATGGATGACAAACGTGTGGCCCACCTGAAGTCATCTTGATGGAATCAAAACTGTAAAACCTAAAGCATTTCCTTTACATATGAAAGAAATGAGGGAGTTCTCTTTCTCATGAAATTGTTATTAGCACTCTAGAAAGCTAAAATAAGGACACATTTCCTGAGTTCTCAAATAGCAACAACGTGCTTTTAAACTAGTTACTACTTTCAAGTTTTTTATCCAATTGATCACGCGATTATTTGTTTCATGAGTTAGTGAAGCATTTTGCACACTTCTATCATTGGGCAATGTATGGACTACATTTGGGTGCTATTCAGCTACATTTGGACTCTTTTTCCTCAGGGCCATCTATGGAGACTTTTTTGTTATCAAGCTCCCTAATTTCTTTATTTACTACAGTATCTAAAGGAAATGCTTTCAATTTTACAGCTTTAATTCCATCACAATGGCTTTTAGGCATGCCACACTTTTGTTATAAGAACAGAACGTTAGCACTCTCGTTGTACATTAGAACCCTGAGTTATAGTTGTAGTTGATCAGAAGGGAGTTAACTGGCAGGATGCTTCTGGTGTTGAAAGTGCATTTTCCAGTCTGCATCTCACAAAGTTTTACTGAAATGGATAAGGAAGGCTTCACAGAAAATGGGTCCTAATTTTGCTTTCTAGAGCACTATCAAAAAATCGTATGACCATTGCTATGTTTTGTTTGTTTCTAAAGGAAATGGTTTAAGTTGTACAGCTTTGATACAATCAAGATGGCTTCAGGTGTGCCACACCTATGTCAAGTACAATGCTTTACTTAGTATGTCAGACTTTATTCTCACATGGCTGTAGAAGATAGTGTGAATTTACAGTAAATATGCTAACATTTTAGCTTCCAAAGCACCTTCGATACTCTCTATGAGACAATCATGACAGAAAACATGGTTCTTCACATCCCAGCAGAAGATCAGCTTTTTACCCAGGGTAAAATCACCTTAGAATGCAGCACAAATCCTAAAATGTGTATGGTACCACCAACAAATGAGTTATACTGTGACTAAAATCTGTTATCAACCTTTATATGTGCCTGCTTTTGAGACTTTAACAAACAGGTTTTTCATTAGAATGCATTTCATTGGCATAATGTTTCAGAGTCCTATGATGGCTCCCAGAACATATGGTTAATGATGTGGCCGGCCAGTGAAGGAGGGGGAGTTCCCTTTGGGACCCCCATATGTCTTTTGGGGCCAGTGTGTGCTAACCTTGCCCCCTTGTATATTTCTTTCATTCATTTTTTTTATTAATTTGCAGGACACAGGTACTATGTCCCAGAGTCCTGTAATGGACTGTGACAAAGTCAGTAGGTCTACCTTACTTGAAATGACACCTCTTTATATTGTTTTTTACATTAAAAAAAACATCATAAATTCACTGAAAAAAACAAAGGTTAAAGTGACATTATACTTAGGTGTGGTAATAATATCTTACTTTACATTACAAAAGACGTTAGAAGCTTGCTGGAAAAAAACAAAGGTTTTGCTTATGACACCACGTATTACTACAAAAATAACAGTTGATGGACAGAATGCAGAACAATGTCATACATTCACCCCAGTACAGAGATCTGGGCCTAAATCTATCGTTTTTTTGCTCACCATGCTGTTCCAGTTTGAACCCAATCATTTGCAAATCAGTCTTGACCCTGTGCGTCATGGGAACAGTCCAGCCCGAACTGCCAAGCCAGGTCCTCCCTGGACTGGAAACAATCATCCTAGGACTGGCTTCGGGGTTTCACCCCTCTTCAGCCAGGATAGTTTGATTCCAGTGGCATGGTGAGCACGGGATCCACATCTTGGCATACCCTTCCCACTCGGGGTAACAAATGCAAAAACAACAGTTGATGGACAGAATGCAGAACAATGTCATACATTCACCCCAGTACAGAGATCTGGGCCTAAATCCATCGTTTTTTTGCTCACCATGCTGTTCCAGTTTGAACCCAACCATATGCAAATCAGTCTTGATCCTGTGCCTCATGGCAACAGTCCAGCCCGGACTGCCAAGCCAGGTGCTCCCTGGACTGGAAACAAGCATCCTAGGACCGGTTTCGGTGTTTCACCCCTCTTCAGCCAGGATAGCTTCATTCCAGTGGCATGGTGAGCACGGGATCCACGTCTGGGCATACCTTTCCCACTCGGGCTAACAAATGCAAAAACAACAGTTGATGGACAGAATGCAGAACAATGTCATACATTCACCCCAGTACAGAGATCTGGGCCCAAATCCATCGTTTTTTTGCTCACCATGCCGTTCCAGTTTGAACCCAACCATATGCAAATCAGTCTTGACCCTGTGCCTCATGGGAACAGTCCAGCCCGAACTGCCAAGCCAGGTCCTCCCTGGACTGGAAACAAACATCCTAGGACCGGTTTCTGGGTTTCACCCCTCTTAAGCCAGGATAGCTTGATTCCAGTGGCATGGTGAGCACGGGATTAATCTTCCCACTCGGGGTAACAAATGCAAAAACAACAGTTGATGAACAGAATGCAGAACAATGTCATACATTGAGTCATGACATGTTCTATGACATCATTGATAACATCACTGAAGACATCTTTAATGATATTATTGATGGTAACAATGTGCATGCAGGGGTGTAAGTTATAGTTCTTCAGTTAATTATAACTATTGCATTTCTCTATTTTTTTAGTTTAAAATGCTAGTTTGTAACAAATTTTTTTAGCAAACTACAACATCACACTTTAACCTATATATATATATATATATATATACATTATCTACTGGCGGTCGCCAGTAGATAGTTATAGTTAGGGCCGAGTTCCCATAGGAAATCTGAAAATTCTATTTTGAAAAACTTTGGCGCCGGTTGACTTATCTTCGTGAAATTTTCAAAACTAATGGGGCGCTCCGCTCAGCTCCTACCCTGAAAGTCTCGGGGTGATTCGTCAAGCGGGGGCTGAGAAAAAAGGGGGGTCCCAAAACGCGTTTTCCCCATGCATTTTCCCATAGGACCTTTAGTCGAAGGTACAGCCCGAACGGCTGAACAGAATTACTTGTAATTTGGCAAAGAGGTAGTCCTCAGGTCAGGCATGTGCCTTTTGCATATATGGTGTCAATCTGTTCAGTAGTTCCTGAGAAAATTGCAGTTAAAAGTACATAAATATCTATATGCGCGCACCGTGCGCGCACGGTGCGCACACCAAATGTGCGCAAGCGTAATTCTGATTGGTGGTTAGATGTCAGTCAACATTCGAATCGGTCGAAATCACTAAGTGTCGGACACCATTTTGTGTGTGGCAGTGAAAAAGAAAGGTGGAGAACGTGAAAAGGGGGCAGGGTAGAGAGTTCCTGACCCGCTAGCCTTTGTCAGGGGGTCCCTGAAGGACCCCGAAGGGTGAAAAAAACATTTTTTTTTGTTTTTCAAAAAATCACGAGGTGCGCGCACGGTACGCGCACGGTGAAAAACCCTTAAAAAAAAACAAAAAACATTTTAAACTGTTTATAAGTTTATAGAAGATATTAACTATGCTGTTCAACTTTATCCAAATAATTAAAAAAAAAGCTGAGCCATTCCATATTACAGGATGCAGTCAATCTATAACTATATACATAGGTAGTTTATTGTAAAATAAATATATAAACAATATAATAATACATACATAAATTAGCATTTAAAAAACCTTACAAATTCACTAAAAAAAAACCTAGGTTTCACACATGTTATAGTTAGAAATTAGCATTTAAAAAACCTTCCAAATTCACTTAAAAAACCATAGGTTTCACACACGTTATAGTTAGGAATTAGCATTTAAAAAACCTTGCAAATTCACTGAAAAAACCATAGGTTTCACACATGTTATAGTTAGCTGGACATTTCACTCGTAAAAAAACATTGAAATTCCCCCGTTATACTTAGTTCAGCTAACTATAACTCGCGCGACCGCAATCCACTGCTGATGACATCACATATTACATGGTCAGTGACATCACTCATGACATCACTGATGACATCTCAAATGACATCACTGTTGACATCACTGATGACATCATCCAGTGAATATGTGTCTTTCTGAAAAAAAATGTTTTTTGTATATGTATATCTATAGGCTAATGAAAGAATAAATGGGTAAATAAGTGTCTAAATGGATTTTTTTTTTGTAAAATTAATTGTATAACTGACTACAGTATCTTAGTGAATACAGTGATGTAATATGTGACGTGATCAGCAGTGCATTGCGGTTGCGTGAGTTATAGTTATCTGAACTAACTATAACGGGGGAATTTCAATGGGTTTTTACGAGTGAAATGTCCAGCTAACTATAACATGTGTGAAACCTATGGTTTTTTCAGTGAATATATATATATGTATGTATGTGTGTGTGTATATATATATATATATATATATATATATTTTTTTTTTTTTTTCAATCAAAAAGTCAATATTGTGCGCTCTCAGTTGCAAAAGACTCCACCAGATCAGATGATTCAAAAGGTATTTTATTCACAAAGCGTTTCGGCTGCAAAGCCTTGATCACGTGAATAATTGTGCATACACTGGTGTCTTGATAAAGCATTAGACTGTGGTCATGGAGAAAGGGCTTCATCAGTAGGCATGTTGCAACAAAGGCAGACATCTTGGAACGGTCAAACTATGCATGTTAATAATCACAATACATGTTGCTCATGTGTTCGCGTGAAAACTTGCACAAAAAAGTAAATTATAAAATCTGATCTGCAACTTAGATTATGTCTGCAATTACAAAATAATACCGGCAATACTTGTTTAATACAGTTTCAAATTCAATAACACGCAATTGATTATTCCTGCTTAAATATGAGCTCATCTTGCGTGGATAGGCATTATCAGCAAAAACCAAATTTGAATGAGCAATGCAATAATAGTGTGATAATATATTATAAGCTACTATTCTGGCACCTTGTGTACCCGCACCTGGTTATACAAGTTTAATACATCAACCCAGTGCATGTCGATCATGTGTTCACATAAAATCTGCACAGCAATTGTTCTAAGATACAATTGGCAAATTTGATTGTTTCGACAAGTGCACAACTCTACCATAGCCAAGATACTAATACCTGAGTACATATCGAAGATACGATGTTCTAAAAGAGTGATAACCTCCTGTTGTACATGATATAATGAATGGGCACGTGCCCAATAGTAATGCCACCCCATCCATCAAAATTGTTGATAGATGAGTATCGTCCATTGCTCATAAATGCAATGCAGTTCCTTAACGGACATGTTGTCGCAAGTCCAATGTTGGTGCATAAACAATTACTGTTAAAAAATTGTAATTGCAGTAACTGACCGTTTTCACTCTGCAAACCAAAGTCCAACGAACTCATGTGCCCAGTCCCACAATATCCGACATTCAGCGATAGAAGTGATAATAAGGGAAAAAGGGTAGGTTGCCCGTGAAACGTGAGTGCTGGTGTCTGGGCCCCTTCCTTTCCTCCTGTAACATAAATAAGAAAAAATTATAAAACAGTTAACAAATTCATCTAAAAACAATCAGATTCTAGTGCACAGTACTGAAAAATGGACGGACAGGAGGCATGGAACTCGCATCAGGAACTGTAGAAATAAATACATTAATGATACAAACATATTACTCCCTAAGGTGTATAGCCAATTACTCATCATAATTGAGGCCCCCCGGATCCTTGGTTTGAAAATCCAGAATTTATTTTGATTCTCTTTGCCTTAATCTCAACACCCTGTTCCCGCCCCTGGGATTAGTCAGAATTTGTTCCAATATGAAAAATCTGAGTAAAGTGGGGTCGGAGTAGTGTTGGTCTCTAAAATGGCGTGCCACTGGATATTTCTCATCCACATATGTAGTGGCTCTACTGTGTTCCAGTACCCGTTTTTTTGCCTGCAGGGTGGTACTACCTATGTACCAAAGATTGCATGGGCACTCAATCACGTAAATAACAAAGGTGGTACTACATGTAAGGAATTGATTAATTTCTTTCTCAACCCCATTATAGGTAGTCTTCTTGAGGAAAGTACTGTTCCTGCAAGCCTTACAATGCCCACAGGGAAAAAATCCCTTAAGGGCATGTTCATGTCATGTGGGATATGTGGTCACGTCACTGTGTACTAACATGTCTCTGATGTTCTTCCCTTTCCTGTATGTAATACTGGGTCGATTGGGGATGTTGGTACTGATGGTATTGTCGCATTTGAGAATGTCCCAGTTCCTAGCAAGGATTTTTTTAATGTTACCAGTGTCAGCATCGTATGTCATGATGATACAAGTGTTGCTATCATCTTCACCTGTGGACTCCACAGGTTTGTCAGTTAAGGTAAGAGATCTGGACATTCCATTTGCTCTTTCTTTGGCTCTGAGTAGCACCCAATTTGGATAACCTTTGATCTTAAAACGGTCCAACATCTCCTTACTCACTTGTTGGTAAGAGGCTTCAGTATTGCAATTCCTCCTTGCCCTCAGCAGTTCTCCAAAAGGACTGCTCCATTTCAGAGTCTCTGGATGACTGCTGAGGGCGTGAAGGATACTGTTGCCTGCAGTGATTTTTCTGAATAGAGTGGTCCGCATTTTATTGTTTACAATGTTTATCCCAATATCTAGATATTCTGCTTGTTCTTTGCTGATATGACCTGTGAGAACAATGTTGTTATTGTTGACATTAAGATCTTCAATAAACTTATATGCCTCCTGTTCACTACCCCTCCACACAATAAACAGGTCGTCAATGTATCGCATCCACATGGTCACATGTTCTAGATGATGCACATACTCATGGTTCACAAATATCTCTTCCTCCCAGCGTCCCATGAACAGATTGGCAAAACTGGGAGCGAAGCATGAACCCATCGCAGTGCCAATTACTTGTCTATACAGGACACCATTGAACAAGAAGATATTGTTAGAGAGACAATAATCAATCATCTCCAATATCATCTTGCTATGTTCTCTGAGCCTGAGTGGTCTATTGTTGAGAAAATGACCCCAGGCCTCCAATCCTTGTTGGTGATCAATAATGGTGTAGAGTGATTGTACATCAAGTGTAATGAGGAGAGAATCCTCACTCCACTTGATGTCTTGGATCTTTTTGAGAAAATCTAGCTAAGTAAAAGTAAGTATGATCCATTGTTTGCATAAGTGAGTAGGATGACTTCATAAGTGATTAGGATGTGTGCTGGTGTGTAATGTCGATATAGGTGTATAAGTGATAGTGTTCTATTGATCATTGACAGCATGTATGAGTGAATCTATAGGTAAGTGATTAGATGTGTGTATAGATCTAGGAATCACTGAGTGGGTGTTTAGAAACTTGTATTGGTGTGTCAATGGTTTTAAATCTGGCACTCTGTATTTTACAGTGAGTGATGAAAGGTTATACTAGTGTATGATGAGGTGTATCTGATTGTCACGTGGATGATGCCATCAGTGATGTCATCAGTGATGTCATTTGAGATGTCATCAGTGATGTCACTGACCATGTCATGAATGATGTAATATGTGACATCATTAGCAGTGGATTGCGGGCGCGCGAGATATAGTTAGTACAACTAACTATATTGAAGGAATTTCAATGGTTTTGTTCGAGTGAAATGTCCAGATAACTATAACACCCCTAAAACCTATTGTTTTTTCAGTGAATTTCTAAGGTTTTTTAAATGCTAATTCCTAACTATATCAGGCCTGAAACCTATGGTTTTTTCTGTCAATTTCAAAGGTTTTTTAAATGCTAATTCCTAACTATATCAGGCCTGAAACCTATGTTTTTTTCAGTGAATTTCAAAGGTTTTTTAAATGCTAATTCCTAACTATATCAGGCCCGAAACCTATGATTTTTTCAGTGAATTTCAAAGGTTTTGTAAATGACAATTTTTAATGTATTAATTGTTATACTGATTTTTTTTATACTGATTTACTACTTTTTTAAACTATTTATTTTTAGATTTTTTTTTAATTACATTATAATTACATTATACATTACAATACAAAATATACTTTCTCAGAATGAATTACTTTAGTTTAAATACTTGGCAAATAGGCAACAGACTTTTAAGTACAGTAGTTACAGTTGTTGCAATGGGCAACACAATTTCAAACACAAAGCAACATTGAGCTCAATGTGAATTTCTAGTTAAATGCAATTAGTTACTTTACGGATTACTTTTCTAACCACAGGACTGGATCCTAGATTAAGTCCTTGGACATCTCCTGTAAACAGTTGAGTAAAAGCGTTTTGGTTACAGTAGTTATTTTTAAGGAATATTATTGTATTTTAAAAGTTGACACTTAGAACATTTTTCTCATAGAATCACCAATGGTATCCTATGGCAGAAAATTCACTTAGCAGGTAAGTAGTGTTATCGTTACTTTTTCTTACTCAGTGGTGGATCATGGATCCAGCACTGGCCAACCTCCTGTAAACAGTTGAAAGAATGTGTTTAAGTCATACAGACGATTTTTTAGGAATATTTTTAGTTTGTGAAAAGAGACACCTAGAAACTTTTCTGTTGAAAACCACACAATGGATTCCTATGAAAGGAAATACAAGTTACTGGTAAGTACGCTTAGAAATACTTTTCAGAGTAAGTGCTGTGCTAAAAGATGCAGCCCTGGGTTCTCTCCTGATAACAAGTGAGTAAATCGGAATTCGTAGTTCGGCAGATTTTAGAGGAATATTTGTACGTTTCAAAATTGGACACTTAGAACATTTTCTGCTGAAAACCACACAATGGATTCCTATGGAAGGAAATACAAGTTACTGGTAAGTACGCTTAGAATTACTTTGCATAGTCAGTGCTGGGCTAAAAGATGCAGCCCTGGGTTCTCTCCTGATAACAGGTGAGTAAATCGGAATTCGTAGTTCGGCTGATTTTAGAGGAATATTTGTACGTTTCAAGATTGGACACCACATTTTTTGGTGAAAACCACACAATGGATTACTATGGAAGGAAATACAAGTTACTGGTAAGTACGCTTAGAATTACTTTTCAGAGTCAGTGCTGGGCTAAAAGATACAGCACTGGGTTCTCTCCTGATAACAGGTGAGTAAATCGGAATTCGTAGTTCGGCTGATTTTAGAGGAATATTTGTACGTTTCAAAATTGGACACTTAGAACATTTTCTGCTGAAAACCACACAATGGATTCCTATGGAAGGAAATACAAGTTACTGGTAAGTACGCATATAATTACTTTTCAGAGTCAGTGCTGGGCTAAAAGATGCAGCACTGGGTTCTCTCCTGATAACAGGTGAGTAAATCGGAAATCGTAGTTCGGCTGATTTTAGAGGAATATTTGTACGTTTCAAAATTGGACACTTAGAAACTTTTCTGGTGAAAACCACACAATGGATTCCTATGGAAGGAAATACAAGTTACTGGTAAGTACGCTTAGAATTACTTTTCATAGTCAGTGCTGGGCTAAAAGATGCAGCCCTGGGTTCTCTCCTGATAACAGGTGAGTAAATCGGAATTCGTAGTTCGGCTGATTTTAGAGGAATATTTGTACGTTTCAAGATTGGACACAACATTTTTTGGTGAAAACTGTTGTGATCTCTGTAGAAAGACACCTGGAGCCAGTATGTATTATCAGTCTTCTTTATTCATCTTCCAGTTCAGGTTACATCTGTCTCTACTCCAGCCAGCCTAGTGTGGTACCAGCCCCACCAGGAGCAGCCTCCCTAGCTGCTCAGCCCATCTTCAACTGCCAACACTCATCCACTCAGACACCCAGGCATTCCATGCATCACAGGCACACCAACATTCTATGACCATCTCACGCTCTGGCTGAGCAGCTAGTGGCAGCAGGGCTGGACTACAAGTTATTCAATTAAGTAGGATATAACAAAAACCACACAATGGATTACTATGGAAGGAAATACAAGTTACTGGTAAGTACGCTTAGAATTACTTTTCAGTGTCAGTGCTGGGCTAAAAGATACAGCACTGGGTTCTCTCCTGATAACAGGTGAGTAAATCGGAATTCGTAGTTCTGCTGATTTTAGAGGAATATTTGTACATTTCAAAATTGGACACAGAAAATTTTCTGCTCAAAACCACACAATGGATTCCTATGGAAAGAAATACAAGTTACTGGTAAGTACGCTTAGAATTACTTTTCAGGGTCAGCGCTGGTCTAAAAGATGCAGCACTGGGTTCTCTCCTGATAACAGGTGAGTAAATCGGAATTCGTAGTTCGGCTGATTTAAGAAGAATATTTGTACAATGGTAAAGGAAGGGGGCAGGGCCTGAGGTGACGTGTGCAAACATGCTCTGTGGCGCGTTTTAAGTTGGGGAATTAATTCCTCTTCAATCCTGAGGTCCCCTGGGGGCTAACTAGCCCACCAGGTACCTCCAGTATGCGCCAGGGAGCTGCATTGCAGAGAGGTGTTCAGAGGCCACGCCCCTTTTGACAAAACTCTGCAACGCAGCTCCGTGGCGCTTACTGGAGGTACCTGGTGGGCTAGTTGGTCCCCAGGGACCCTCAGGATTGAAGAGGAATTAATTCCCCAACTTAAAACGCGCCACAGGGTGTGTTCGCACACATATCAACTCAGGCCCCACCCCCTACCTTCACCACTGTGCAAACGCACCCCGTGGGGTGTTTTAAGTTGGGGGATTAAGTCCCATTGAATCCTGAGGTCCCCTGGCGGCCAACTAGCCCACCAGGTACCTCCAGTATACGCCAGGGAGCTGCATTGCAGAGAGGTGTTCAGAGGCCACGCCCCTTTTTACAACACTCTGCAACGCAGCTCCGTGGCGCTTAGTGGAGGTACCTGGTGGGCTAATTGGCCCCTAGGGGACCTCTGGATTGAAGAGGAATGAATTCCCCAACTTAAAACGCGCCACAGGGCGTGTTTGCACAGTATCACCTCAGGCCCCGCCCCCTACCTTTACCACTGTGCAAACGCGCCCCGTGGCGCTTTTTAAGTTGGGAGATTAAGTCTCCTTGAATCCTGAGGTCCCCTGGTGGCCAACTAGCCCACCAGGTACCTCTAGTAAGCGTCACGGAGCTGCGTTGCAGAGAGCTGTAAAAAGGGGTGTGGCCTCATTACACCTCTCTGCAACGCAGCCCCCTGGTGCATACTGGAGGTTCCTGGTGGGCTAGTTGGCCACCAGGGACCCTCAGTATTCAAGGGGAATTAGACCCCCCTCTGCAAACGCGCCTGCAGAGTAGTGCAAGGATGGGGCGTGGCCACCGGGCCGAGGCCATAATTTGCCCCAGGGACCCCATCCCCCGGGGCATGGCCTTTTTTTTTTTTTTTTTTTGGAGGGGCCTGCCTTGCCCCCCTCCTGTGGCCCATTTTGGCCCCGGGCCGTTTTTTTTAAAATTCTTTTATTTTTAGGAGGTGGGCCATGTGGCCCCCCTCCAGGGCCACTACTGGCCCCGGGGACCCCATCCCCCGGGGCCTGGCCACCTCGTTGGGGACCGTGGGGGGGTCCCAATCCCCCCACGGTCCCATCTGGCTCCTGCTTCCTGCGGGAGCCGGCATTGCTTTTCCACATGGGGAGCAGCTAACATGCTGCTCCCCATGTGGAAAAGCAATCTGCTTTGCTTCATTGAAGCCAGAACAGGTTTCCCTGCTCTGGCTTCAATGAAGCAAAGCAGTTTGCAATGGTAGGCTGGGAGCCGCGAGGCTCCCGCCCTGCCATTGCAAACAGCAGTGTCCCGGGGGTGGGCACCCTGGGACACTGCAGGAGCTGGCCCTGGGGATGTGGCGGTCCCCAAGGCCATCATTGGCTCCAGGGGGGGGGCACGCGGCCCCCCTCCCAGTTAATTTAAAGCCCGGGGGGTGGTGGTCCCCGGGGCTTGGGGGTCCGTAACGGACCCCCTATTTTAAATATTTAGTGCCCCGGGGAGATGGCGGTCCCCGGGGCGTGTGGGGGGGGCTCGAGCCCTCCCCACACAGGGTTTTTTTTTTTAAAACAAGCCCCGGGGGGTGGCGGTCCCCGGGGCTGCGGGGGGGCCATGAGCCCCCCGCATACATTGAAATAAAGCCCCGGGGGTGGTGGTCCCCGGGGCAGTGTGGGGGGGGGATTGGGACCACCCCACACTTTTTTTTTAAATTATGCCCCCGGGATTTGGCCCCCGGGGGCAAATTAGAATATTCAGCGCGGGAGCCCGCGCTGAATTTTTTTTTATTTTCGACCGAAATTCGCGCTGGGTGCGCGAATCACGCCGATTTGTTTTTAAAAAAAAATCTTTTTTTGGCCCTGGGGGTCCTTGTGGGACCCCCTGAGCAGGCCTAGGGGGTCAGGGTGTTTCTACCCTGCCCCCTTGTCGCGTTTTTCACGTTTGTTTTTCAGGTTTCTTGTGCCTCGGTTCTACCGAGGCACAAGATGGCTGCCAACACTTCCTGATCTGGAGTGTTGACAGCCAATTAGAATACAGCTCGTGCACGGCAGGGTGCGCGCTGGGTGCGGGGAGGGTGTGCGAATCCTCCGAGGCCATAGATATATCTACCTTTTTAACTGTAATTTTCTCAGGAACTACTGAACGGATTTACACCATTTATGCAAAAGGCACGAGTCTGAACTGAGGACTACCTCTTTGCCAAATTTGGTGTAATTCTGTTCAGCAGTTCGGGCTGTAGCTGTGTCAACAGGTCCTATGGGAAAATGCATGGGGAAAACGCATTTTGGGACCCCCCTTTTTTCTCGGCCCCCGCTTGACGAATCACCGTGAAATTTTCAGGATAGGAGCGGACCGGAGCTGGCCAAAAGTTTGGAAAATATAGCGAAGATTCATCAATCGGCGCCAACGTTATTCAAAATAGAATGTTGCAGATTTCCTATGGAAAATAGGTCCGAACTATATCTACCTACTGGCGACCGCCAGTAGGTAATTTATATATATATATATATATATATATATATATTCACTGAAAAAACCATAGGTTTCACACACGTTATAGTTAGGAATTAGCATTTAAAAAACCTTAGAAATTCAGTGAAAAAACCATAGGTTTCACACATGTTATAGTTAGCTGGACATTTTACTCGTAAAAAACCAATGAAATTGCCCCGTTATAGTTAGTTCAGCTAACTATAACTCGCGCGCCCGCAATGCACTGCTGATGACGTCACATATTACATCACTCATGACATGGTCAGTGACATCACTCATGACATCACTGATGACATCTCAAATGACATCACTGATGACATCACTGATGACATCATCCTTGTGATAGAGTGGCAGACCTCCTCTCACCTTCATATAAGCTTTGATACACACATTCAAAAATAGAGACTAAAAATTTCAAAACAATGGACATACCAATACCAGTTACAACAACCTCTTCAGTAATTCTAAGATCCACATACACATCCACTCATTCACCAACAGTCCTATACAGTCACTCATACATGTACTCACTCATCATATGTACTCATACATCTATACATCCTGTTACACAATGCCACTCATCCATAGAGTTACTCACACACATAGTCACTCATGCTAATAAAGAATCAAACATACATTTACTTGCATATACAGTTATACACACACCACCACACTTACTTCTACGGAAACTTACACATACTTAGTCTTTTAAACAATCACTTATAGAAACACATACTTATTCATACAGGAACTCTTTCAATCTCTCACTTTCACATATACTCACATATATACACCAATAGTCACATATACTAGTTTAAAACGTATGTAGTTACTCCTGAAGACACTATTGAGACAGTCATTCACTCACTAACACACCCATACACACACTCATCCACCCATACAGTCCTGCACACATGCTGTGTTCAACACATACAAACAGTGAGTCACTCATTCATGCACCGATGCACTACGTAATACCCCCCACCGAACCATGCAGACACTCAGACTGATACTCAAAAAAACAACTAATAACCTAAATAGGCACCCATGTAGCTACTCACCAACCCATGCAGCCACTTATACACAAAGTGAGAGACTGATACAGATATTTACATATTTAAACATTATTCACTAAGCCATGTATTCACTATGATACACTTAATCAGTCAGTTACACAATCAATTTTTCAAAAACAAATCATCCATTTAGACACTTATATACCCATTTATTCTTCCATCGACCATGAGATATACATATATAAAACATATTTAATTTTCAGAATAACACACATTCACTAGATGATGTCATCAGTGATGTCATCAGTGATGTCATTTGAGATGTCATCAGTGATGTCATGAGTGATGTCACTGACCATGTCATGAGTGATGTAATATGTGACGTCATCAGCAGTGCATTGCGGGCGCGCGAGTTATAGTTAGCTGAACTAACTATAACGGGGCAATTTCATTGGTTTTTTACGAGTAAAATGTCCAGCTAACTATAACATGTGTGAAACCTATGGTTTTTTCACTGAATTTCTAAGGTTTTTTAAATGCTAATTCCTAACTATAACGTGTGTGAAACCTATGGTTTTTTCAGTGAATTTCTAAGGTTTTTTAAATGCTAATTCCTAACTATAACGTGTGTGAAACCCATGGTTTTTTCATTGAATTTGCAAGGTTTTTTAAATGCTAATTCCTAACTATAACGTGTGTGAAACCCATGGTTTTTTCAGTGAATTTGCAAGGTTTTTTAAATGCTATTTTTTTTTTATATTCTTCATTTTTTTCAAACATATTTTTATTTTAATTTTCTTATCTTTTATAAAGACTATGCTTTAATTTTTAAAATCCTTAAATATTTTTTTATATATATTTTTTAAAATAAACATGTAAAATTTATTTCCAGATTTTTTTTTTTTTTTTTTTATAGTACGCGTACCGTAAGCTCACGGTAAGCGTACGGTTTACGCAACGTCCGTAATCTATCTACGCTGCTTGCGTATAGTTACGCACTTTGCGTAGCCGCGCGTACTGCGCGTGGGACGCGTGCGCGCTTACGCAACACGCGCACGTTACGCGGAAGTGCCGGGAAATGACTGTTATGCGCATGTGCGCAAGCGCGTGTCTTTTTTACGCGCACGCGTACTTTTTGCCGTAAGCGCACCGTAAGCGTACCGTAAGCGTACGGTAGGTCATGTGATCATGAAACACAACTTTTGATTGGTTGAAACTACTTTCAGTTCTAGAACTCTCCTACACCACACCCATTCCCCTCATTTCTGCTTGTGATCCCTTGGGAGAAGGAGCTGGTTTGTCTTTGGGATACGATGGCAGAACAGCAGAGCTCTTCTGAGAGTGAGGCTAGCACCAGCAGCACTGTCTTGAGGCAGAGAGCGAGGAAAGTAAAGCCTTCTTATGTTTGGGATTATTTTACTTTTCCAGAAGGCCAGCAAAAGGTGAATGCACCCTTAGTTACTTGCAAGCTGTGTCAGCGTGTACTTTCTAGAGGTAATCCTGACAGGAAGTATTCCTTTGGGAATCACACCATGATGAGGCACCTCAAGGATGTACACAAAAGGACACATGCTCAACTTTTTGGAGGTAACTCTTCAGAAAGACGAGCCAGTACATCCACAGCAGCTCAGCCTGGACCATCACCTGCAGAGCTTACTCCTTCTTCTGCAGCTCAGGTGAGCCCTTCATCTGTGGGGGGAGAATCTCCTTTTGCTGGCCCTCTGGAAATGAACCCTCGATTTCGGAAGGTTGATATTCATTGCACATTTTGTAAAGCTCTAATTTGTTATAGGGAGACCAGTGTTTCCCTAGTGAATAACAAAATAGATCAGCACATTTGTAGCTTTGAATGATTTTCCCATGGTTCCTTTCCTCTGTCCCTGCATGAACACAACGGTTCTTTTAAGAGCCAACCTTATCTTTCATCTTTTTTTTACATTTTTTTTAAAAAACTTTTTTTTTTTACCGTACGCGTACGGTAAGCGTACCTTTTTTTTTATTTTTTAAAAAAAACACTAAAAATCATTTTTCACATTACAAGGTCCTTGAAAGACTACAATTATTACTATTGACTTACCATACTCACTGAAAAAAATATTTATTCATTTGTTTTTTTAAAAAATAGTTTTTAAAATGGTTGTAGTTTACGAAAATTTTCTATATCGATCTGAAAAAAAAGAAAAAAGTATTAATATTTTTAAAACATTTTATAATACAGTACACATATTTACATTTTTTCCCAAAAAATATTTTTGCCTTATTTTTGCTGTTTTCAGAATATATTGCATTTCACTATAAATTGTGAAAGCAATTGCATTCATCATTTTACAGCGGGCAAAAAAAAATAACAATCTCAAAGATTGTATTAAAAAAGCCCAGAATCTCTTCTCACTTAAACTTATCATTACAGAAATGCATATTATTCTTAAAAAATGTCATCTAAAAACAATACTTTTTTCTTTAAAATACCGTCTGATATTTTTGTTTCAGAAGTACATTCACAATAATATATCTCAAATAACTCCAAAATACATCTGATTTTATTTCCTTTAGGCCAAATAGTATTTTTTATTCTTTCCCTGGAATAAATTTCCAAGGGAAAACCATTAAAATTCTAAAGTTTAATCTGTCCAGATCTCACCGATTCTCTGTAACATTTTGGTTCACGAAAATTTTTCGAATAATTTATTTAGTCCACAATAGAATTGCTTACTTTTCCACATGGCCAAATAGTAATTTTTGAAATTATTTTTGAAAAAATTTCCAGTGGCAGTCCAATAACATTCCAAAATTTAAAATGTGCAGAAGTTACCGATAATCTCTAAATTATTGGTTTTTCAAAATTGCATTAAAAATTTAAAAAGTCCACATTACAATTGGTTATCTTTCCTTTAGGCCAAATGATAATTTTAAAAATCTTTTTTCTACAAAATTGCAATGGTAATCCTGTAAAATGGTAAAATTATTTTGTCCAGATCTTGCCAAGTCTCTCTAAAATTTAGGTTTCAGGAAGATTAGATAGGAATTTGCTAAATCAAAAGGCAAACGTTGTTTGAAAATCAATTGGGAATCATTACACAGTGTCCATCCTTTTTCACATTTTAGATAAACTGTGTAATGTCCAGAAGTAACAGTAGGTCCATCATGGAAAATTATTGCAACAGTTACAAAAGTTTTTCCTGAAATTGATAATTGCTGTCCTGTAAACTTCTTTATTAAAGTATCCAATTTTGATCCATCAGCTCTACATCGTTGCATCATTAAAATTACATACTGTCCGTATTCCCTTAAAATTAATGTTGATAACATGTCAGAATTACACTCACCACATTTCATGCTATGATTAGCATCTTTAACTAAGTTTGCAAAAGTGACTGTTTTACTCTCTGGCAATGTCAAATAAATAAACCTTTCATTATCAACAATAGAACCACTTATATTATAACAATTATCACAACTATGTTCCCATTTATAAGAGAGACCAAAAAAAATGTCAATGGGAACTCCTTCTTCTTCCACTACCTGAAGAAAATACATCAAAAATTCGTGAGCATCTTGCTGTTCATTTTGAGAAAACTGTGTTCGTCCTGAACATACATCTAAAAGTTTTCTAATATCAGTAGCACTTTCTATTTGAGTTTTATCTTTACTCAGCTTTTGAAAAAGGAGACTGAGCTCTGAACAGAATCTTTTTCCCTGATTTATTATTATCTGCTCTTGCAAACTTTCCAGATAAAAAGCAACATTCAGCACTACATTTGCGTAGCAGTTGACACCAGAGCTATTTTCAAAATGACATCCTACAACCTGTTCTTCATTTTCCTTATTCTTTTTGCTTGCAATTACATCACTCCTCTTTTTTTTCCTCTTCTCTACATCTTCATTACAGATATTCTCATTTCTCCTTTTACGAGAAACTACACGTTTCTCCAACACAGGATACTGACCTAAATGAGGAGCATAGCTTCTTCTTAATCTATTATACTCCTTTACACAGTTTGTATCAGCACTAACTTTTGAGTCATCGAAGTCTATCATGAATAAACCTGATAATGTTTTGACTCGTGACAAAGCAACATATGCCATACCTTCTTTGAACACACTAGATCCAATGTTCACAAATGCACAATCTACAGTCAATCCTTGAGACTTGTGAATAGTTACAGCATATGCTAGAGAAAACGGAAACTGCTTCCTACGTACATATAAGTCTTTCACAAGCATGAAACGAACTGAACAACGACAAATGTCTTTAACTTCCTCTATCTGATCAAATTTTATTTTTAACCATTCAATTCCATCTTTTTTCTGATAATTAATAAAACCCACAACTCTTCCCATCGCTCCATTTACTAAGCCTTTTTCAACATCCAAATTTCTCCTTAAAAACACTCTACAGTTCATGCAAACATATAGATTTTTTTCTAATCCTGCTGTTTTGGAGATGTTCTTCTCTAGTGAGTCCAATTTATTTTTCAGTTTGCCTGTTACTGTGACAGTAATTCTTCCATCCTCAATTTTGTCCACTGCTTCCAATTTCATGATCTCTTCCTTTTCCAATTTCAAAAGCTCCTCATTGAATATTGAGCATTCACGTAGAGTTGGCATTAAGCAGATGACACTTTTGTTTTCTGCAATGTTCTTGTATATCTTCTCTGCAACTATTTCTTCCTTTGGAAATAAATTATGTAGCAGCCGAGTCTGTAATGCTTTTTTGCCAGCTTCTGTGAGTAGTCCAATCCTGATATCTTTCAGAATACTTCCATATTCTTCATCGTTTGCTTGCCTCATATTAGTTGTAAGTTCCTTGTACTCAAAGAAGGACCAAATATTTGTATTACCGATGCTTCCCAATGACTTCTTCGTGTCTTCATGTGTCACAGTATTAAACACTGGTTGTCCTTTAACCGGAGTAAGTTGCAAAAGATCCCCAAAAACGATGACGTGTTTTCCACCAAATAACACGTCATAGTCTGTCTTCAAAATTTGCTGCATTCTTAAATGCACAAAGGCAAGCATTAAGTTTGATACCATGCTCACCTCATCAATAATGAGAACTTGCATCTTCTTCAATACTCTTGAAACTTCCAAGCATGCTTCTCCAGTTAGCTTGTTGAATTGTATTTTGTTCTCATGCTCCACTGGTAACATTAGCAAACGATGTAAGGTGATTCCTTTTATGTTATATGCTGCTAACCCAGTTGGAGCAGTAACCACACAAGACAAAGTAGAATCTGTTTTTTGCTTTAGGTAGCTTCTGATGACTTTAATTAGGAAACTTTTTCCAGTGCCAGCTTGTCCGCTTACATACATCCTGATTGGATGAAATGATGTGCATGAGCACTCTTTTTTTTCATGTAGAAATCCGTGTTCAATTTTGTTTTTGATCTCTTCATAAATTTGTTGCTGCTCTTGATTCAGTTGTCTTTCCAAATTTTCTAAGTCTATAAATTCTTCTTGAGCTTGATTCATAGCCGTTTCCACTTCATTCATGGCTATTGATGCTTCATTTTCAACGATTGGTTGTCCTAGGGGATCTTGACTGTATGTTCCTGAACTTTGGCTGTCCTGAGAACTGTCTCTAGCAATTTCTGCTGCAATTGTAGTTTCCTGTTCAATTTCTTCATTTAACATTTGCAGATAAGTTGAGAATGTACTGCATTGTATGCTGTCTTTGCAAGCATTAAAAGAATCTTCATAGCTCTGGAATTCTCCCAGTAGTTCATCCTCTGAACGCCATGGTTTAAACAACTGTAAAAGAGCCAAGTAGTAAAATTCTTTCTTGTCGGTAGTGTCGCAACTCAGCTTCCGGTGATTTATCAAACTTCCTTTGGTTTGCTTCACCAAACATCCTTCTTCACCAACGACTTTATATTTTCCATTATTGATGTCTTCTGCAGCTTTCCGTGAATAAATGTAGTTCTGCAGCACTTCATAGAGACACATGTTCTCCAGATGATGACTTCTCTTGGGATAATATGTGTCCAACATGTTTGTTTTCAATATATCTGTACTTTCAGGTTCGAACTGTGCCAAATATTCAATTTCTCCAACAGATTTCAGTACCCGATTTCTCATTGCTGCAAGGCCTAAACTTGCCCAAATTATTCTTCTTGACTTCGAGTAGAGACTTGCAGAAGATAATCTATCTGAACATTCGTAGGATCCAATTTCTCGATGCGATAACATCTTCAAACTGAAACTGTACAGCTTCTTACTGACAGTCTTCTCGTGAGAAATCTCTTCCCACATTTCCTTCAATTCTGTTTTTTCTGATTTCGTAATGTAAGACGTTACATATCGAGCAACAGCAATGGAATTGTCAGCAACATACTGTATATCCATGTTAGCGTTCCACATGGATAAAATGACTGGGTTGTAGTCATTTATATTTTTTGATTCTTCTTTTCTTTTAAGGTTGTAGGTATTCTTAGGTGATTTTCTTGTGATAGTATGTCTCACAGCTGACATAAAACTGTTGACTCTTCCATTTGTAAGAACAGGTCTAGGAAATCCAAATCGACATTTAGTGTAGTATTTTTCTTTGCTCTTGTATTTCCGTCGACAGTATTTTCCACACCGATGACTTTGGAAACGTAGAACTTGCTCCTTTAACTTGTACTCTTCTGTGCTTTTAGGTATAGCACATGTTGCATATTCTTCAATGTAAGATAACACTGCTTCATCAGTATCTGTTCCAAACTTTGGGGCATCCTTGATCCACAGCAGCATATGAATATGAGGAGCACCTCTTGCCTGGTACTCTTTTCTCCAAAAGAAATCCACTACTTCTCCAAGGGGTGGATTTTTTTTATTGCAGATGAAGGACATCATAGCCTCAAATCTATGATTGAAATATCTGCAAACATTAACCGGATCCAATGAGCACAGTTCTCCTGCTGTCTTGTATTCGATGTTTTCAATGTTTGAATTGGCCTCTCGTAGAAAATCCAGTAAATCATCCCAAGCGTACTCGGCGCAGCTTAGGGTAAGGAACCATGTTGGTGTTCCTAAATTGCGTAACATGCATTTTAGTTCACCATGGCGTCGGTACCAATATTCATTTGTCCCACGCTGACAAGCCATCAGATTGATCAGTTGTGTTTCCAAATGATCATCTCGGTGCTGCACTTTCTCCATAAAATCCTTAGCAGACACATTTTGTAAATGTACTCCACTTTTTAAAATGTGATTTACTGCATAAGACAGTGCAGACAAGTCGCTTTCAAATAAAAGATGGAACAAATAAGGGATACTTTGTCGAAATCTGGGATCTTCAGCATATAGTCTTGTAGTCCGATACTCAGAAGCTGGAATCTGTTCCGGACGTTCATCGTATCGTCCTCCTTTTCCTTTAGGAAACAGCTGGGGAAAACATCGAGCTTCCAAGCTCTCCTCCCATACACTCACGGGATTTCCTTTTGCTTTCTTCATCTGAAAGAGATCAATATTGTCTCCCATAACTTCTTTCGAATGGAGAGGATGTATGCTAAAATGTTCATAAATTTCTTCTTCCTTTGACTTGTCCACTTTTTCAATTTGTCCACTTGGTGTTTCTGTATCTCCTTGTAAATCTTCTTCTTCTTCTTCTTCTACTATATAAATTGATTCATACCATTTGTTATTTTTTTTCAAATACAAATTTGCTCTTTGTACTTTCCGCACATCTACCAGCTCCTGCCAAATCTTCTTATTCTTTGTAGGTACACCATTAACCAGAATAATTAATGGTTCAGTTTCCAAAGTATCCGCATCAATAGTTTCCATATTTTTTTTCAAATCCAAGGGCAAATACACCACTCTACCTTTTAAACCTCTCACTAAATCTGAAGGAGGTAATTTACCAGTTTTGGGCTCCATACGTACTATGGTCTGGAACGGATGAACACATTGAATGAGTATAGACTCATATGTATTTAATTCAGAAAGTTCAGCAGGAATAGCATCCAATTCTAAATTATTATGTACAGCTCTGGTCGGCATTCTATTTTCCTCTAACTTGTTGTAGCAGTATTTACAAATACGCTGATCTTCACCCAATTCAAAACAATTTTCAAGAAATATATATGTTGCAAAATCCATCCACTTATAATTATCTTCATTTTCACTCTTTCTGTAGAGATCAACATTCCTAGTTTGTTTTCTATAATGAGTTCTGCGGCAACAAATACAAGTAACATTTGGTCTTTCATTAGAGACTATTGCAAATTTTGTTATGTGATCATTAAATGTCTTACTTACACAAGGTTCTACATTCTCTTCCACTTCTGCCTCATTTACTGTGTCCTTCTCTGCACTGTTTTGTTCAGGACCAAAGTAACAAAACTGAATTTCATCAACAACCTTCTCTACATCTGATACCGTTCCTCGGAACAGAGCCCTATTCAATTCATTTAACTTTATTGCTGGACTTTTGGCAAAATACAACCGTCTCACAAACTTTCTCATTTCAGTATGATGAACAGCCAGCATCCTAAAATGATGGAAAACACTATTGCACACTTTTCTAGATAGACAAGCAAGAGAATGACCCTGCAAACCAGTATTCTCTCTCACTCTGCATGGATCCAGACTTTGAAGCACCTTAATCTTTTGTTTTACACTTTTTTTACTATATTCTCTTAGAAACTCTCGAAATCTGTCAATAGATTCCTGACGCACAGTGCAAATACTACTACAATTCCAAGTGTACACTGGGGCTTTAGGACGTCTCCCCATTGCCTCATCTGCCATCACTTGTACCTCATCTCTTGGAACCATTATCTCCTTCTCCATTATGCAACCATTTTTTACTTCGTATGAACGACCTCTGGTGTCAACTGCATGCAGCAAACTATTACTTTGAAAATAGCTCTCTTCATTAAAAAAAGGTTCACTACTTGAGCTATGCATCCACTTTCCTAAAAACACTTTACAAAAATTTGTTCTGTTCACTACTCTTTTGCTTTTGCTTTGTGATTTCAGTACATTAACCATTTTATCTAATGTACGCATCCTATTCAAAATTAATATGAATAGTTTCCTTTTTAATTCTAATGCCTTTGCTGCAATGGCTTCAATTTCTTTTTTTCTCTTATAATATTTAGCCTTTTGCTTATATTTCTTTATATCCTTTATCAAATTGGACATAACTCTTCTCTGAAACATTTTTCTACGTATCTCTTTAAATGCTGTTTTTCTGTTTATGTTAAACTTTTCAATTGCAGAAGGTATATTTGCATTAACTAAATCCTCAATTTTTTGCTGTTCTGTAGGTTTTGTTACATTTTTCCGAGAACAGACATTTTGTACATTTTTGTTTGTTTTCAATATTTTGTTTAGGAATTGTCTTTTTTGCTTACCAGAAGATTTTTTCTTTTTCCCAACATCAGCATCTTCTACTAACTTTGGTCCTCCAGTTGTCCTCAAATATAGTTTTTTTTTTAGCGTTTTTTGAACTCGAGATTTTGTAGGCATCTTAAATTTTGTTCACTGTTCTTCAGCAATACCTGCAAAAAAACTAAAAAAAAAATTCTTTATTGAATTTAAATATATTACTACATTTCTTTTCACAATAGTCACAAAACGAAATTTCTTTGCCAATTTGAATGCACACAAACTCCTCTTTTTTTTTGGGCAAGTGAAAATCTGTATAACAAACTGTCACATTATGAAACCAAGCTGTTTTTTTTTCAGACCACCACCGTGTGTATTCTCTGTGACTGCCTACACTCCAGCAGGGGCAACCAGCCTTAGTGATGCTGAATGTATTTGCATTACAGACTTAAACCTGAAAACCCCACTCGCTTCTAATTACTGTGCATGACTATACATGGCAAGCACATGGGTGTGTGCTAAACCTCTGCTTCTTCCCCCAAAAATTCGCTCCTCTTTTCCATCTACTGCAACTGTGAAATCACCAGAGCAAGACGCAATACATTTCTGCCTATAATTCTTCTATGCACACAGAGTCATGTTTTCACATTAGTGCCAAAACGAAATTTCTTTGCCAATTTGAAAGCACACTTACTGCTCTTTTTTTTTCGGGCCAAGTGAAAATCTCTTTTTACACTTTGAAATCACTTTTACAGACTGACACATTCTGAAACCTTTTTTTTTAAATTTATTTAAATGCACATGTCCAAGCTGTTTTTTTTTCAGACCACCACCGTGTGTATTCTCTGTGACTGCCTACACTCCAGCAGGGGCAACCAGCCTTAGTGATGCTGAATGTATTTGCATTACAGACTTAAACCTGAAAACCCCACTCGCTTCTAATTACTGTGCATGACTATACATGGCAAGCACATGGGTGTGTGCTAAACCTCTGCTTCTTCCCCCAAAAATTCGCTCCTCTTTTCCATCTACTGCAACTGTGAAATCACCAGAGCAAGACGCAATACATTTCTGCCTATAATTCTTCTATGCACACAGAGTCATGTTTTCACATTAGTGCCAAAACGAAATTTCTTTGCCAATTTGAAAGCACACTTACTGCTCTTTTTTTTTCGGGGGCAAGTGTATATCTCTTTTTTCAATTTGAAATCACTTTTACAGACTGACACATTCTGAAACCTTTTTTTTTAATTTATTTAAATGCACATGTCCAAGCAGTTTTTTTTTCAGACCACCACCGTGTGCATTCTCTGTGACTGCCTACACTCCAGCAGGGGCAACCAGCCTTAGTGATGCTGAATGTATTTGCATTACAGACTTAAACCTGAAAACCCCACTCGCTTCTAATTACTGTGCATGACTATACATGGCAAGCACATGGGTGTGTGCTAAACCTCTGCTTCTTCCCCCAAAAATTCGCTCCTCTTTTCCATCTACTGCAACTGTGAAATCACCAGAGCAAGACGCAATACATTTCTGCCTATAATTCTTCTATGCACACAGAGTCATGTTTTCACATTAGTGCCAAAACGAAATTTCTTTGCCAATTTGAAAGCACACTTACTGCTCTTTTTTTTTCGGGGCCAAGTGAAAATCTCTTTTTACACTTTGAAATCACTTTTACAGACTGACACATTCTGAAACCTTTTTTTTTAATTTATTTAAATGCACATGTCCAAGCAGTTTTTTTTTCAGACCACCACCGTGTGCATTCTCTGTGACTGCCTACACTCCAGCAGGGGCAAACAGCCTTAGTGATGCTGAATGTATTTGCATTACAGACTTAAACCTGAAAACCCCACTCGCTTCTAATTACTGTGCATGACTATACATGGCAAGCACATGGGTGTGTGCTAAACCTCTGCTTCTTCCCCCAAAAATTCGCTCCTCTTTTCCATCTACTGCAACTGTGAAATCACCAGAGCAAGACGCAATACATTTCTGCCTATAATTCTTCTATGCACACAGAGTCATGTTTTCACATTAGTCCCAAAACGAAATTTCTTTGCCAATTTGAAAGCACACTTACTGCTCTTTTTTTTTCGGGGGCAAGTGTATATCTCTTTTTACACTTTGAAATCACTTTTACAGACTGACACATTCTGAAACCTTTTTTTTTAAATTTATTTAAATGCACATGTCCAAGCTGTTTTTTTTTCAGACCACCACCGTGTGTATTCTCTGTGACTGCCTACACTCCAGCAGGGGCAACCAGCCTTAGTGATGCTGAATGTATTTGCATTACAGACTTAAACCTGAAAACCCCACTCGCTTCTAATTACTGTGCATGACTATACATGGCAAGCACATGGGTGTGTGCTAAACCTCTGCTTCTTCCCCCAAAAATTCGCTCCTCTTTTCCATCTACTGCAACTGTGAAATCACCAGAGCAAGACGCAATACATTTCTGCCTATAATTCTTCTATGCACACAGAGTCATGTTTTCACATTAGTGCCAAAACGAAATTTCTTTGCCAATTTGAAAGCACACTTACTGCTCTTTTTTTTTCGGGCCAAGTGAAAATCTCTTTTTACACTTTGAAATCACTTTTACAGACTGACACATTCTGAAACCTTTTTTTTAAATTTATTTAAATGCACATGTCCAAGCTGTTTTTTTTTCAGACCACCACCGTGTGTATTCTCTGTGACTGCCTACACTCCAGCAGGGGCAACCAGCCTTAGTGATGCTGAATGTATTTGCATTACAGACTTAAACCTGAAAACCCCACTCGCTTCTAATTACTGTGCATGACTATACATGGCAAGCACATGGGTGTGTGCTAAACCTCTGCTTCTTCCCCCAAAAATTCGCTCCTCTTTTCCATCTACTGCAACTGTGAAATCACCAGAGCAAGACGCAATACATTTCTGCCTATAATTCTTCTATGCACACAGAGTCATGTTTTCACATTAGTGCCAAAACGAAATTTCTTTGCCAATTTGAAAGCACACTTACTGCTCTTTTTTTTTCGGGCCAAGTGAAAATCTCTTTTTACACTTTGAAATCACTTTTACAGACTGACACATTCTGAAACCTTTTTTTTAAATTTATTTAAATGCACATGTCCAAGCTGTTTTTTTTTCAGACCACCACCGTGTGTATTCTCTGTGACTGCCTACACTCCAGCAGGGGCAACCAGCCTTAGTGATGCTGAATGTATTTGCATTACAGACTTAAACCTGAAAACCCCACTCGCTTCTAATTACTGTGCATGACTATACATGGCAAGCACATGGGTGTGTGCTAAACCTCTGCTTCTTCCCCCAAAAATTCGCTCCACTTTTCCATCTACTGCAACTGTGAAATCACCAGAGCAAGACGCAATACATTTCTGCCTATAATTCTTCTATGCACACAGAGTCATGTTTTCACATTAGTGCCAAAACGAAATTTCTTTGCCAATTTGAAAGCACACTTACTGCTCTTTTTTTTTCGGGCCAAGTGAAAATCTCTTTTTACACTTTGAAATCACTTTTACAGACTGACACATTCTGAAACCTTTTTTTTTAAATTTATTTAAATGCACATGTCCAAGCTGTTTTTTTTTCAGACCACCACCGTGTGTATTCTCTGTGACTGCCTACACTCCAGCAGGGGCAACCAGCCTTAGTGATGCTGAATGTATTTGCATTACAGACTTAAACCTGAAAACCCCACTCGCTTCTAATTACTGTGCATGACTATACATGGCAAGCACATGGGTGTGTGCTAAACCTCTGCTTCTTCCCCCAAAAATTCGCTCCTCTTTTCCATCTACTGCAACTGTGAAATCACCAGAGCAAGACGCAATACATTTCTGCCTATAATTCTTCTATGCACACAGAGTCATGTTTTCACATTAGTGCCAAAACGAAATTTCTTTGCCAATTTGAAAGCACACTTACTGCTCTTTTTTTTTCGGGCCAAGTGAAAATCTCTTTTTACACTTTGAAATCACTTTTACAGACTGACACATTCTGAAACCTTTTTTTTTAAATTTATTTAAATGCACATGTCCAAGCTGTTTTTTTTTCAGACCACCACCGTGTGTATTCTCTGTGACTGCCTACACTCCAGCAGGGGCAACCAGCCTTAGTGATGCTGAATGTATTTGCATTACAGACTTAAACCTGAAAACCCCACTCGCTTCTAATTACTGTGCATGACTATACATGGCAAGCACATGGGTGTGTGCTAAACCTCTGCTTCTTCCCCCAAAAATTCGCTCCTCTTTTCCATCTACTGCAACTGTGAAATCACCAGAGCAAGACGCAATACATTTCTGCCTATAATTCTTCTATGCACACACAGTCATGTTTTCACATTAGTGCCAAAACGAAATTTCTTTGCCAATTTGAAAGCACACTTACTGCTCTTTTTTTTTCGGGCCAAGTGAAAATCTCTTTTACAGACTGACACATTATGAATCCACCATGTGTAACTACAACAAAAACAATTCCCATTTCTATTATTCATTTCTTAAGTTACCACATACATCCCCTCTCAAACTGTAAACTCACCTTTAAAATTAGTTAGTTGTGAAAGAAATGTGTCACTCAAACAGCAGATTATCAGAGCCAGGATCTCTGTTCTGTACACCTCTCTCCTCTCAGCAGAACCAGATAATGGCAAACTTTCCCTCTATTTTTCCACACATATACATGTAAGTTTCAAATCTCAGTGCTTCCCCCTTTTTTTCAAATGTAATGACACATTTCTATTGGTTGAAAACCAACCCTTTTCCAAAAGTTCCCTGCCCCCAACTTGACTTCTGCCTAGTACCCTTCCCCCAACTTGACTTCTGCCTGCTACCATAGCAACAGCTCATGGAACACTGCTGTGTGCAGTTAGGTCAGAAGTTCGACACACAATGTTTCAATTCCACAGAGCAAGAGTGCTTGACTTTTCAAACCTAACTGCAAATCCATAGTACTGTTCTTTGGTTACACATTTTTTTGTACCAATACAAAACATGCTTCTATTAATTTTCACATACAGCCTAGTTTTTTTTCTAGAATGGTATGAAACAGCCAATCAGTTCTTTTTGTTTTGTAAAAAATATGTATGCCTCCATTTCCAAACTGTCTTTCTTTTCATATTGCCATTCTACTGAAAGACACCTCCTGAGTGCATCCAGTTCTCCTTTGAAGATGTTCACAGTGTGGATTGTAGGGCACAGCTATGTCTTCTGGAGTGAAAAGTTTGCAGAGAAAACAGATATGGTGAGAGACCTTGCTTTGCCAAATGTAGACATTAAATGGATTGGTCAGAGAGGGTTAAAGTGGCACCAATTGATGCCATTGGTGAAATCCTTCATGCAAATCCAACACCCTGACCTCATAATAGTGCACTGTGGTGGCAATGACCTAGGCACTTTGACTGGGGTAGGTCTGGAAATGCTTATGAAGGACACCTTTGCACAACTGTTTACACTTTTCCCTAAAACTGCCTTTGTGTTTTCCAACATATGCCAAAGGCAAAAATGGAACTGGTCCAATCATTTCTGTCCACAGATTGACAAAGCAAGAAAGCACGTCAACAAATCTGTTTCTGCTTTCCTCCGTGACTATGGTATGGGTGCCATTTACCACAACAACTTGCGTTACGACATGCAAGACATTTATAGAGGAGATGGTGTGCACTTCAATGATGAAGGGAACAGAGTCTTCCTCTTGAACCTTAGACTCTGCATCGGTACTTACTTGTAGGTACCACTAAAAAAATGACTCCATAAACACAACAGCTCTTTTTAGAGCTCCCTAATTTCTAAACTCTTAAATCTGATTTTCATTTATTTATTTATTTTTTTTTTACCGTACGCTTACCGTGAGCTTACCGTACGCGTACCCCGTGATTTTTTTTAAAATCAATAAATGTTTTTTTTGTACTTTTCTGTCCTTCTTTGACCCCCTTACAATTGTTAGGGGGTCTGTAACTCTCCTCATTGCCCCCTTTCCTTGTTTTCACTCTTTTTTTTCAGAGTGAAATACACAAAATGGCGGCCGCCGCTTCCTGGTTTCGGCCGATTCGAATGTTTACTAAGATCTAAGAGCCAATCAGAATCGCGCTCGCGCACGCCACCGTACGCTTACCGTAAGCGTACGGTAAGCGTACCGTAAGCTGGCTCAGATATATATATTGATTTAAAGGCTATTTTCTCAAAATCAACTGAACTGATTTACACCAAACCTACAAAAGGCACTTCCTTGACCTACGGACTACCTCTCTGCCAAATTTCTAGTAATTCTGTTCAGCCGTTCGGGCTGTAGCCCTGTCTAAAGGTCCTATGGAAAAATGCATGGGAAAAACGCGTTTTGGGACCCCCCTTTTATCTCAGCCCCCGCTTGACGGATCCCCCCGAGACTTTCAGGGTAGGAGCGGAGCGTAGCGCCCCACCTATTTTGAGAAATTCGCGAGGATTCGTCGACCGGCGCCAAAGTTATTCAAAATAGAATGTTGAGGTTTTCCTATGGAAACGTGGTCCTAACTATAACTACCTACTGGCGACCGCCAGTAGGTAATATATATACATATATATACATATCCACAGCGTGATCCCGAAGCGTAGTACAGCCGGAACGGGCCAACACCAGGGTACAGACTCCGTCAGTAGAACAGCCGGAACGGGCCAACACCAGGGTACAGACTCCGTCAGCAAAGATGCAGAAAAATGAGGTTTATTTAAACTTCAATGTCCAAATGACGCGTTTCGGCCACCAAACATGCGGCCTTGATCATATGTATAAATATATATATATACAATATATGTTTCACAGAAAAACAAAGGTTAAAGTGGCATTCTACTTAGATATGTCAGTGATATAATACTATCTAACTTTCCAACTTTGCATTATAAAGAAAACTTAGAAATTCATACTTTTTTTGTGTTCAAAATAGTTTATTGAATTTTTATAATAAATCAACAATAACAAGAAACAATACAAAAAATATTACTGAATAAATGCCCAATAGTATTAGAGAAATCATGAAAACATCAATTAATTTGCAATAGGTAAACAATGAATATAATATGTATAAAACAGAAAAGAGGGGGATGGAAAGGGAGCAACTATAAATGTTTTATACTAGTGACGAAAGAGAGTTACGAAAACTTAAAACACTGGATTACTATACAAAACAATGGAACATTTGAAATAATACATATTTATGAAGATAAATAAATATCAACTGGTTTCCAAAAAGAATGATGTGAGATAGAATTATGATTAATACCATGTAAAGATAATTGAGCTCCTCTTCTAGTAAATATAACCCAAGACCACCAAGCATGAACAGACAGTAATGAAACATCTTTCCAACATGTTGTAATGGATTTTAAAGCAGTTGACAATAAAAAGTTGAAAAGTTTACCTTCTAACTCATTTACTTTTTGTAAAAGAACAACAGATTTGCAAAATAATATTTTGAATGAAACATCTTCCTGAATATTAAATATTTTTTTTATAATAATCCAAACTTCATTCCAAAATTTAAAAATAGAGGGACAATCATAAAGCATGTGTAGTAGTGAACCAGAATGTAAGTTACAGTGCCAGCAAATTGAAGACGAAAGAAGTTTAGCATGAAATAATCGAAATGGAGTTCATAAACAGTTATATAAAATATATGAGTTAGTTTGATATAGTGAAACATGTAACCAACCAGAAATACTATTAAGCCAAATAGTTTTCCATGAATCAAGAGAAAGAGAGATTGAAAGTTCATTATTTCAAAAAGTTGATATTATATTAATATTGGTACCTTGAGAGTTGGACATTTTTTTTATATAATATAGAGACATCATGAGGTAAAGTGGAAACAGTTTGAATATAAATTGATAAGTCAGATTTAATATTAGAAGGAATACTATGAGGAAATGAATCTAAAATAGAATTACATAACAAATCATATTTAAAAAAATCCGAAGAAGGTAAAAGAAATTTTGTTTGCAAATCTTCAAATAATAAAAAAGCATTATTGTGATAGATATCCTTAAGGTAAAAAATACCAGCTTTAATCCAAGAGGACCAAAATCTAACATTTCTATTAAGTTTTATGACTGGGTTATACCATAATGACATATCTTCAGTAGAGGATATCGGTGATTGAAAAATTGAATCCAAATCATTAAAAATTAGTTTGGTGGAATTTAAAATAATGGATTTATGAAAAAATGTAGATTTCTTAGACATAGTTAAAAAAGTGAGCAATGGAAAAAGTTGTATTAAAGCGGTGCCTGCCATGTTGTGCATGGAACTGCAGGGGGGTACCCCCCATGTGCACCTCCCAGAATCCCTTCGGGCCCACTACAGGCCCCCAATGGCGAGAACCGCCTGCCTTTCCATGGCAGCATGTCCCCGCCGGCATTCTAATATGGATGGCGGTGTCTACTAGACACCGCCACCATATTAACAGCTTTTCCGCCCGGTAGTCAATCGGGCGTGTTGCCTACCGGCGGAAAACCGGCAGACGGTCTTTCCGTCCACCAGGGTCCCCCCCGCCATGGTAATGTGGCAGGGAAAATTGCCATGTGGGCAGTGGTTTTTGGCGGGCGGATCACCACCGCCATACGGGCGATGGCGATCCACCCGCTATCCTAATGACCCTCTAAGTCTGTGGGAAAATGTGATCTCCAAATGTCAACAAGCTTTATAGTTTGAAGAAATGATTTAAAAGCAAAAAAAACTTTAGGAGGTTGAAATTTAGTAAGAGATAATCTATCTAATAGGGGGTCTGATATAACATTAAAATCTCCACCAACTATAAGAATAACTTTACCTAGTTTGAGAACTTCAGTTGCCAAGACAGATCAAAAGTGAGGTTCATCAGCAGTAGGTACATAAACATTTAATAAAAACATAACCGAATCGTGAACTTTAATCTTAGCGATAACATATCTTCCATCTGTATCTGAAAATGTACTCAGAATTTGACAATGTAATCTTTTTGCAAAAAATATAGCAACACCATTTTTCTTGCCATTTGCAGGAGATGAAATACTATCAACCCATTTTTTTCATATACTCCAAAATGTTGTCATCAATATGAGTTTCCTGTATAAAGCAAATATCCGCTTTACAACTACCCAAATCGTCTAAAATTTTCATACGTTTGACAGGATGACGCAGCCCCTTAACATTTAAAGAAACTATCTTAATATTATGAACACTAACCATAGTGAAAAAAAAATAAAAAGAAGGTCAAGAAGAGGAGACAAAGATGTAGGTAGAGAGAGAAAAATAGTAACTCCAAGACAGATGATGAAAAAAGAGAGGGTAAGGAGAAAGAAAACAAGAAAAACATAGGAAAAACGACAAACACTAACCATTAATAACAGGAATGAAACGCACACACACATTACAAGCATGACCGAAACCACTGGAGCCCCCTAGGAATATAACCATAAGAGTTGTCAGGAAAATTCTTACAACTAATGTTCAGGTAGCAGAGTCAAGAGTATCCATTGAATGCTGTGAGTGCTGATCCAGGAATAATTTTAACTCATCAGGTCGTTGGAAGGATTTAGAAAAAGTATCTTTCCAAATCCGCATTGTTGATGGGTCAAAAAGACCATATTTGAATCCAAGACTTCTAAGCTGAGGGCGAAGAGCAGTAAATTCTTTGCAAATAGAAACAGTTTCCTTAGCAAAGTCTTGGTGAATACATTTTTTATTTCCATTGACCATCAAAGAAGGAATTTCTTGTGCAGCTTGTTTTATCCAGACCAAATGATGGTGTCGAAGAACTTTAAAAATCATTTGTCGAGGTTTTTGGTGGCGCGGACTACGATTTGATGGAATCCTATGTGCCTTATAAATCTCAAATTTTTCTGGAAATTTGAATTTAGAAGACCAGGAATCAGATTCTCCGAATATAATCTGCAATTGGAACCTTCAACATCTTCTGGCAAATTAAAAGTGGGTAAATTGTATTGTCTATTACGGTTTTCCATATCCAGAAGGTGAGCAGACATAGGAGAGATTTTTGCCACAAGAGGAGAAAAAGCGTTGATTTTAACTTTATTGTCATTTATTTAAATTGAGTTATCAGAAATTTTCATTGTCATACTAGCCATGTATTTGCGCAAATTTTTAATCTCTGACGCAATTGAGTCTGTGTTCACAAGAAGAGCTTGAATTTCATCACAAATTAATGATAAAAAAGGTTCACTTGACTCAACCACTTTAGATTTGACAGGAGGAGGTGAAACCTGTTGCTTTATTTTGCTATAAGGTGTTTGCGCATTCTTATGATCCATGCTTTGTTTCAATAAATGAACTTGCAAGGATTATGAAATTAGGAGAAATAAGAAAAAAGTAATAATTTCTGAGAAAAACTGAAGTTAGAGTGAGAATTTCTGAGAAAAGCTTGGGAAAATGAAAGGTGCAGCAGCTAAAACTAACTGTGGGTGTGGTTAGGCCAAAGCCAGGCCCTCTCCTAAGCACTTACTCCGCCCCCATGACAGAGAAGCCGGGCATTACCTCAAAGCAGGGCTGGGAGCTGAAGCAGGAAGAGATAAAATGCCACTGCCACCAAAGAAAAGACCAGGAAAAGCCTCACAGCGCAGGTATTTACTTCAAAAACACAGCAACCTCATTATTTGAAGGCTTCTGATACAAATATCGTCGTTATTTGTTTAAAAACGGGGAAAATCGGCCGGAGCTCAACAAGCGGCGGCCATCTTGTTTCGCGCTCGCGCGCGTCTCCAAATCATACGGTTTTAAACTAACAAAACCACTGAAATTCACCAGTTTTAGTTCTGTCAAGTGACTATAACTCATGCCTTTGTCGGCACTGCTTATGACCTCACATATTACATCACTCATGACATGTTCTATGACATCATTGAAAACATGATTGTAACATCTGAAATAACCTCATTGATGACAAGACGGTGCACGGCTGAGGCACGAGTTATTGTTATAGGATATTTCTATGTTCTTCACAGTTGTCATTGGCACAACTATGCACCTCACAATCCTATACATATAAGTCATTAATAAAAATTAGACACTAAAACACCGTGGTGCATTTCCCACACTTGCTAACCTCACAGTGTCCTACAACTTAAAATTGTTCTAAACATGCCCTGAGTCCTTTCTGTGTATAATCTAATGTAGGCTTCCTTCAGCTCGCTAATTGCCTGCGCCTCAAGTGATGTCCATTTATCTTTCTATCTGAGCCAAATATGGTTGTTTCACTTTTGTCACAGTTATTGGAGCAGAAACATTAATCTTTCAGTCTTCATTAAGTCTATGGATGTCTCGTTTCGCATATTGTGTATGACTCCAGACCTCTGTGATAAATGTGTGTGCTCTGGACAAACAACAGAAATATGTGCATGTATTTAGACAAGGCAGGACATTTTGAAGAATCATACATCTTAGCTCATTCCTTGTGAAAAAAAGGAATTCCCTTATTTATTGTGAAACATTAGTGGCCATGAAATCATGCTCGTCCCACACATAATTTTCCACAATGTGAATTAGAATCCATTAACTAAGAGGGTTCCTATATGTGCGGTTTGGGCTACTATAAAGGAGAGAAAAGACTATGACCTACAAGTCAGTGTACATTGTGTTTATGTACTTGAAATGAGCTTCATTTCTTTCCTTTGTATAGATATTTATTTACTGAATAAATTATTATACGGTCTTTGTACTGGGTTTATTTTGTCCACTGACATTTCGCTGCCTGCACTGCAGCTCCTAGTTAAACAGCAATGCAGTTAGAGTGGACAAAATGCCCGGGGACAGGGTGGGGAGGGTAGTGAGGTTGGGGGGGCCTCCCTGTAAAAAGTCAAGGTTGGGGGGGGCCTCCCTGTAAAAAGTCAATGTCCTTGTTTGCCCCATGTTGAAATGTCCGAAAATCGAAAAAGTCTGATATCGTCTTTTCAATGAGCAGAAATACAATCTTTTCAATGAGCAGAAAAAAATGACCATTTATATTTGATCTGACTTACAATAATTTGCTGTTTCCAATTCTTTGTGCAAAATACAAAATTATATTGGCTAGTAGCATTCAACAATTTCTCTACAAGGTTCGCCCTCATCAGTTCTATTTCTTTATTAAGAACCCAATTAAACATCATGGATACATGTCTAGAGGTCAGAGAAAATGCACTTTTTCCCGTGCCTAGCATGCGTAATTCTATTGGAATGTAAGGTTATTACAGAAAATAAGCACGGGAGCTCATCTGCGTGACAATTGTATGCAAGGTGCAGATCTAAACGAAGCGGGGAATGTTGCTAGCCCCTACATCTGGCCACAGCACATATTCAGTTTCACATTTATTGCAAGACATTCTGTGCTTGAACCAGTCTCCAGCAGGCAAACTGTACTTGGAAAATCAAGATGAAACAAAATAATCAGATTGTATGCGATATTTTTTAATGAAATGAATTCCTTGCTTGGATATGCTTATGATCTACTTAGAACCATATAATTTTGTGGATTCATAAAAAAAATATATATATAAATAAAAAGAGGTTGCACTATCAAAGAGAGCTGGGGCATAAAAGGGCATTTGCTCCTTATTTTACACTCCTCGGTTTTCTTACTGTCATAGAAGGAGCCACAAAAAGTCATGAGGCCCATTCTTTAGTATCAAAGGTTGCTGGCATGAATGAGGCAAATCTCGTCTTCAAGGTCAGACCTATGTATACATCCTTAGCAGTATCTGATTGATAAAGATAACATCAAACATTAAAAGGGTTAATTTCTCAAACTGCTTAGGAAATGATAGTTATTATCAAATTCCAGATGAATGAATCAATAAAATGAGACTTTTTGAATGAAATTGGTTGGAATGTTATTGAAGAATGAGGGTCCATTATAGGACTACAACTCCTGTTTCCCTGTGGCTGGCACAGAACCATGCAGGCAATATTTGACTGACAGATTATCAAGTGGTAGGCTGATGACTAGAACAAAAAAGGCAGAAAATGGATAAAAATTCACAAACTAACTTAGGAGTGCAGAGTGGAAATAAGATATAAGTTCATTTGTCTACTCTGTAATGAATATGTGTGGCTCAATAGATTGCGCCTGCGCAATTTTAATTAGTCGTACAGTGTTTTGGTGGCGGGAGTGGTCTTCTCCTGAATGTGCACATGTTACATTTTACAGATACATGCAAAAGTTAACATCTGTATAAAGACCCTTATGAGATGTGCTATCTCTGCGCCACCCAAGATGTACTCTACAGTTAGTGAATAACTTCATAACACCCTTTTGAGAGGTGCTTGAAAGTTTCCAGGGACCCAAAAGGAATCCCCCATAACGTGAGTGAATGCACAGGCTCTATAGCATAGCAAGGGCTCATTCTCCACAGTCAGTATTTTTGCAAGGGAAGTCTGCATTGCAGTTTTTGAATGGAGTTTGTGAGAAAGAGTGTCATCTGTCACTGCACAAACCCTTATATGGTTTTCAGGGCAGCAGTCTAGGGTTAGAGATTCAATCAGTTGAAGAGAAACATAGAGCAGTGGTCTAATTTTTTGTTCAGTCATTTGGAGGGGGAAGTGGTCCAGACAAAGACAGAAGGCCCATGAGTGTATCCATTTGCCATTTTATACATGTGTATGTAAGTGTATAGAGGCCCTCAGGGAATGCATGACCTCTGCACCACTCAGATCCCTTTTTAAGCTCAACGACCACAGTCCCTTGAATGGCCTCTTCTTTGCATGCTTTACAAGTGCCAACAAGTGGTAAAACAGATTTGAGATAGAAGATGCATCAACTTGTTCTCCTTGCTCTCCTGGTTTTAACCTGAAAACTTTCTCACCAAGACCTCAAAGAATCTTAAGGACCTCCTTCTGTCAACACACTGTTCTACTGTCTGATGTGATAGTAAAGATTGTAGGCACAGGTGAAGTTTAAATTACGCTGACATACTTCGCCTAATTTCAGGAATTTCGCATTCCACGTGTCAGTCAAAATTCTCGAAATTACCCCACATTTCCTAATTATGCCACTGTTGATGGCAAAAATATAGCGCATGTATGGGAACAAGGGGAAAATCCAGAACATGAGCGGCTGTTTGTTACAACAATTGCATTTAGTGCAAAAAGCATCCTCATGGTAGAAATCGATGCAAAGACACAACTTGAGCTAAAAGATAGCGCCAAATGACTGATTCGCATTTCATGTAATTACACAATTTCTCATAATATTCCCAAAATTTTGCATAATTGCACTAAAGCAAATTACATGAATTTCTCTCACCGCGGAAGGTAGGCGATACTGCGAATGTTTACAAGAACTTAATTAATTTCAATATCATCCACATTGAGAAGTAGCAATGCCTGCACCTGGAAATACGCAGTTTGAATTGTCTGAATTTAGAGGGTGTGGCTGCAGCACAAAAGACGGCAGTATGCAAGCTTCCGCACCCTTCCTGCACACATCTTTCTTTTTTTTAAGGGCGGAATGCAGCCATGTTGAGGGAATGCCCTCCTGGTAGTTTCCTGACTCAACCCAACATCTTGATGCAACGCGCATCGGAGGCTGCCGTTTTATTTCTCCTGAAATCTCTGAGGTAATTTCTGCTAGCACACAGCTTGGACTCCTCTTCCTTGCAGTGCCTTCTGGCTCATCAATGCTTCAGTGCTGGCACCCTTGCTCATGTTTCATTCTGAAGGCATCATTTGTGTTTAAAAACAGGAAATAACCCAAATAAATTTACATGCTAGCTCTCTCGCCATTCATGTTTTCACAAGTAATTTTAGTCACCTGCTTTCAAGTTATTGTTATACGCTGGTACTCTTGAGTCAATAACTACACAGGGCAATTTTCACTGGTTCTGGTCCCTGTTATTTTGCCTTAAAGATGTCTGACTTACCAGTTCTCTCCCTATTTTACATTCCTGGCTTTACAGCCCTATATGAGGAGATCATGGAAACTGCAAATTGGCAGTAAATCTTCCTCCTTCTCCAAGCATTCTAATCTCCTTCATTCCCTGCAGACTCAGTCAGCTAAACCTTCTCTGTCCTCCTCAGTCCTCATGGAGAATAGTTTGGAAGGGAGCAAACTCACTCCTCCCTCTCTTCTAGAGTAATTTCAAAGCAGTCTACTTTAGTCAAATGTCCGAAAAAATATCTTGACTCTTCTAATTAATCTCCTACTCATTTGACATTGGAGGACGTCATCGAGGAACGTAGGGCCTTAAAATCATTCATGGCCGAAACAAACACCTCACACATAAATAAAAACGGATCTTGATGCATTAGTTACAGCCAAGATTGAGTTTGAAAAAATCACTATTGAACAGGCATGTGGTTCACTGCTTAAACTAAATGGGACCTATTATTATGGCAATAACAGAGATGGTTCCCTTCTAACCTATTACTTAAAGTGTGGGAGGTTAAAGTATTTTATTAAATACAACACTGATCCCTCTGGTGAGCAGCTATTTAGAGATGCTGATATTGTGGATTGTTTTGCTAATTATTATAAAGATTTATATATTCCTGAAACTGCTCCATTAGAGGAGTCTCTCAATAACTATTTCTCCAACCTCAAACCTTGAATCTCACTGTTGCCAGATCTCCCTATCCTAGAACACCCATTCTGAAATGAGGAACTCTATACTGCCATAAATGCCCTTCCTAAAGGTAAAGCGTCAGACGGTTTTACTGTTGGATTCTATCTCCATTTTACAAAGCTTCTTCTCCACAAACTTTTCAAATTATTTAATCACTTTAAAAACAGTCTAAAATCCTCTTCTGGTTCCTTTTCAGAAGCCACAATATGACTAATTCCTGGGAAAGATCGATACCTGACTTATTGTAAGAATTATAGACCTCTCTCCTTAATCAACACAGATTGTAAGATATGTTCTAACGCATAATTTATCCCTCATACTTTTCCAAACACCATCAATAAAGCTCACATGATAAAAGGTCCTCTGGCCGCGCTTTATTTGAATGCAGAAAAAGCCTTCAATAGGGTCAACTGGCAATTTTAATTTGAGTCTCTCCAAATGCAAGGATTTAGGCCTAATTTTTTACAACTCATTTTCTTGCTATACTCCTCACCACACTCCACTATTATTGCCAATGGTATTAGATCCCTTTATTTCCCCCTTCCCAGAGAAACTCAACAGGGATGTCCCTCATCTCCTTTGCTTTTCATCTTAGAATTGGAACCTTTTCTTCACAAACTTAGGACTTCAGGAGATTTTTACGGATTTAAATTTAAAACACTCACATCAAGTTTACAGCATATGCAGATGATATTGTCTTATTTATGTCACATCCAAACCGCTCTCTCCCAGGTTTTTTTCACAATCTTAACCTATATTCCACTGTCTCAGGTTATAAATTAAATGTAGACAAACCAAAGGTACTGCCACTGAAAAAATATTGTACCAAAAACATTTTTGTCAAAGCAGGCCTCTCCTGGAATTTGTCCAAAGTCAAATGCTTGGGCATTTGGCACTGTGCAATCCTGTAGGACGCACTCAAAACCAACTCAGATGTCATTTTAGACAAACTCATAACCTTTTCTCAGAAATGGTCTCTTCTTTCCCTTTCCTGGTGGAGTTGATTGGACAATATCAGAAAAATGCTTCTTTCCATTATAAATTTCTTTCTTACGATGCACCCCATAAAGATGTCTAAAGGTTTCTTTAGCTCAATTGACTAAATCCTTTCCAAATTTCTTTTGCATGGTAAATCTCCTCAAATCTCCCTCTCTAAAGAAAACATTACAAAGTCTCTTGGTGGTGTTAACTTTCCTGATTATATTAATTATCATAGGTCTTTTGGCATCAAACATATACACGTTTATTTACCCCCTACCCCTCAAAACTCCTCAGAAACTATGGTTCTCTTTGGAATAGGCTATGCTATCACCTTTCTCTCATAACCAAATTCTCTTCATGACCAACCCTCTTAAATTTTGGTTACCAGTTATGATATCTCACGCATGCGCCTTTTTGAAGTCCTTTTTTCGTATCACCTCTCACCTCCATTAATCAGTTTCTGAACAGCCCTATTTGGCACAATACTTTTCTCAATAAACAGGGAAAGACTTTGTGATGGAAGGTATGGATGTACAAGGGCATAATTCTCACCTCTCAGTTATACCATTTAGGTTCCCCCATTCCATTTTCTGAGTTATCCTCCATATACAAGCTTCCTTCCCGCTTGCGTTCGCAGTACAATGAATTCTCTGTTTTGGCACACAATACTTTTATGCACCTCTCCCCCAATGAATGCTCTCATATAGGCTCATTTCTTCACCCAATCACATCCTCCATTCTCACCAAAGTGGCTTGCATTTATAAACGTCTGAGAGCACCTGAGCCAAATAGGGCCAAAACGCTCATTGAAACATTATGGGAATCTGATCTGGGTTTCGCATGGCCAACATCTGTGTGGGACAGAATATGGTGCAAAATACATTTGACTGTCCGCACTGCTAGCCTCACTCAAACCTTATACTTTTTCTATAACAAACTTTTTATACTGCTCTTCATCTTTTTAAGCTCAAATGTGCATGCCAAGACACATGCTGGTGCTGCCACATTCACTCTGGCACATACTTTCACATGCTCTTTTCCTGCCCTGCTTTATTCACCTCTGGTGTCTGATTTAAAAGTGCATCATTGCAGTCACTCAGATTTGCATACCCTTTTCACATGATTGTTGTTTCTGGGTACCATACATGATGTATGGATCTCTCATAGAATGATCAGGAGATTGGTAGATCTCTTGATTTCTACAGCCATTTCTGTTATTACTTCCAATTGGAAATCTATAGAGAACATCACTCTTTAACATTGGTGGAATGTCTTATGTTATCACTCCAAAGCAATCAGTTGTGGTTGCCACTTACCAATTATCCATCGCACATTACCAGGAAGATGGATTCCTCTAATCCCACCTAACTTTCTAACTTTCTAAACTTTTATCTTTAAACTGTTCCATACAATTGATATATTTCCTTTATTCAACATTGTTATATTTACTGTTGCGTCTGTTGTATTCAATAACATTTCATTTTGTAATCTTATTGAGGTTACAAGCTTCTTTTGTATATAGACTATTCCCCTTTTTTCTTTCTACTTTCTTTTCCTTTTCCATGTATTTTTTCTCCTTGTCTTCTCCCTTCAAAAACAAAATAATTCTTTCTTCATTTCACATTGCATTTGCTTCATTTCACATTGCATTTTCTTTCCTCATGTCCACTGTGCATTACCTAAAAGTATTTATTAGATGTACTCAACTTTTCAATGCCATACCTCTTTAGGTTGCAAAGTTTATTATATTTCATGTTGGTTTTCTCAATAAACATCTTTCCCTAAAAAAAAAAAAAATGTCTGAAATTCTATCTCAATACTATCTACCACCCGCAGGGGACAACTTTACAGTTTTACAGGACTGTCGGTCCACCTTTATGAATTGACTCCTGCTTGCCTATTTGAACATCTTCCTTGGTGACTGTTCATTACTTAACTACATTTTGTTTTGGTTGTGCTGTCACATGTACCAACTCACATTTCTGGTAGAGATTGCTTTGCGGCCCTGGACCATCTACCAAACGTAAGGCAAGAAATCCTCAGGAGAAACAGTTTTCCTCTATGGTATGAAATGTGGGACACATTCTACAGATTTCACTTCTTGTAGTGTTACCTGGACTTTCTATTTTTTGTGTCAAACAAAGGACCTCCCTATAGTTACCTCAATTTAGTGTACACATTAGACATTAGTGTGAATAAACAGGACTTTCATTTATGTAAGCACTTCCTAAGCCCAAGTATTTTTAACAGAGAGTACTCATGCTAACAGTGATGTTGTGTCACATTAGTATCAATTTAACTTGTAGGTAAACTCCTAAAAAGTGTCATTGCTATGTTACTGAAAGAATATTCATGGCCACATACTAGGATAAAATAAACATGGGCTTTGTGGAAAGACTGGTAAATCAATCTAGAAATTAGTCCTCATTAAATTAAGATTCTTGTATGTAATATTCAGGCTATGTGACAATACATCTCTCTACTATTTATTGTAGATCCCAAGACATATGAAGTTCAAATTGTAAAGATCTCTTGTTACAAAAGATGACGGTCTTTCACACTTGGTGGATAAAGAGTGTCTGTGAACATTCTAGAAGCAAATTGTATATTACCCTGGCTAGATCAACATATAAATATGAAAAACAGAAGCTGACATCAATACTTAAGACATAAGAAGCTACTGCTGCAAATAGAATAAATTATGTAGGATCTCTTTTGTCCTGTTCTGCTGCGATCCTTGTTTCTACATTTTGAAGTCCTTGGGGTTTGCCAAACAGCCTTTTCTGTCAAGCATTTAGACAGGAGTTGCAATACTGAGTGACAAATGATGGGTGAAAAGGCTTCAGTTAATATGATCTGTTGATATCTAAAGTTGACATCACTCTACGTTATTGCTTAACATTTAATTACAGACAGGAAATGACCAACTGCAAAGGAATCTATGGTTTGCCCCAAATGAGATGGTCCATCCAGAACTGCTAGATCAAGTCCCTCTGAATTGTAATGCAAACAACCATAGATTATATTGATTGTCAATGGGCCTTCTTGGTGGTCAACCACATGAGTCCCCAAGGAACATTCATCGGGATAGCCCACACAGTAGCGTCTCCAATGATTTTTAAGGGGGGTCACACAATGAGCCACAGATAAAACTGAGGAGGCCACCATTTGTAGGTGTTTAGCAACTGTGAAGAATGTGTGTGTGTGGGGTGGCATATTTATTAGTCATGTAGTAGAAATGATTAAACTATGGATAGACATAATTTCAAATGAGTTATTTTTAATAAAGAAAGTTACATAAATGTTTACACTTAAAAAGGTTATCATATTTGATTAAAAAAACAAATTATGTTTTATTTATATATAATTTGTTTTTGTCAAAGATCTTTTTATTTACAGTTTATTATTAACATTTCCATAACAGTTTGATTCCTGGCCTCACCCTTAAGTAAGCGATACACCACAAATTTTATCACAGTATCTTATCATACTGGAATGGCTTTCTTTTAGAGCTCCGCATGAGCCTTTATTGCTATGGCAGTTGCAACAGCATCGAAGAGAACATCAAAGAACTAAACCCCCAAACCCCATCCCCTCCCTTCCTCCCCCCTCCCCATGGTGGAGAAGCACGCCCCCCCTTCCCCAGCTACTATTCCGGTAGGACTGGCAGAATGTCATCATTCTGCTTGGTGTCTGATGAGTGTCACATTATCCCTTGTGAGAGGTCTTCTATGATAGCGCCACTGCCAGATCTAAAATTGGAACAGGTGGAGCCCTCTTAATGTGGGTGGACATACTGCAAGCGGAAGCCCTTTCGTAAGGTATGATACCAGGGGACCCCACTTAAAGTCAACATTTTTATATTCGCCTCTGAAAATGTCTGCCATGCGTTCCATTGTGAGTATTTTCCATAGGCGAGAGTGCCACTGCGCCAGGATCGGTGCTTCTTTTTTCTTCCAATTAGTCTCTATCGACATTTTCGCGGCCCCCAGGCATGCCCACATAATTGCTTTAACCACCTTGGTATGGTGTTCTAATGTGTTGACTCTAAAGCCCAGGAGGATCCCTTCTATGGAACTCGGGATGGGGTAACATAACATATCCTTCATTTGGGCCGAAATTTTCTCCCAAAATGGCTTGATTGTTGGGCAATCCCACCAAATGTGGTGAAAATCCCCTAGGATACCGCAACCTCTCCAGCAAAGATTCAAAGTGAGGGGGAAAATCTTTCTTAGTTTGGCAGGGACTGGGTACCAGTCAAATAATATTTTGTAATGTGCCTCCCTCAAGTCGAGCGAGTGATTAAAGTTTGCGATGTCTGTCCATAGGTGTTTCCACTCCCCCTCAGTTGTCTCCGTTTCCAGGACCCGGTCCCATGTTGTTCTGTACCGGGGATGAAGTGCACCTGTAGTGGAAATTAGTAGTTTGTATAGGAAAGAGATTGTGCCCTTGGTCGAGCTCGTCTTCCGCACCAGTGTTCCCTAGTCACCGCCTCCCTGACGAGGTGCCCAATGTTTAAGTTGCAAATAATGAAAGTTCTCTGAAGCCGGGACCCCAAAATCTCATTGGCAATTCTCAAAAGAGAGAATATCATAGTTGTGGAAGAGATCGGAGAGCACTTTCCACCCACCCTATCTCCATGCATCAGAAGGCCCCTCTTTAAGTGCAGGTGGAAACTCGGTATTAAAGTGTATAGGTGTGTGGGGGACGGAAAAGAGGTCCAGGCCAGGTTTTTATTTATCTCATCCCAAGTCTTCAGGGTGGTCCTCATAGGGGTGCTTAGGTATGCATGGCTGGTCTATCGTTCTTTGGCTTCCAATGGACATCCCAAATTGTCCTGCCCACAATAGCCCGGTCGATGTGAAGCTTGCATGGACCATTCAGTGATAACTCTTAGCCGTGCCGCCTTAAGGTATAGCTCTAGGTCAGGAAGAGCCACTCCTCCCTCCGTTCTAGGTCTCCTTAAAACATGAAAGGGCAATCTTGCCCTTCTGTCCTGCCATACTTAGCGAAATATTAGAGATCTCACCTCTTTCAGGTATGCCTTATCTACATCTATTGGGAGAGCCTGGAATAGATAGAGCAGCTTAGGAAGTACGGTCATCTTGACCGCATGGATCCTACCCAACCATGAGATAAACAGGGGCTACCAGCGGTGTAACTCTTGTTTTACCTGTGTAAGTAGGGTAGGGAAATTTGCTGAAACAAGCCTTCTATAGAGGTAGTAATCTGAATTTCCAGATATGTTAACCTATGTTTAGCCCACGCAAATGGGGATTCCTCCTGAATGACTCGCTTCTCCCTCTCCGATAAAGTAATGTTCAGAATGGAAGATTTAGAGAGGTTGGCCCGAAAGCCCACCACGTCCTCAAATGCTCTCAGTTCTAGTTGTAGTGCCCAGTGGGAAGAGACAGGACTCGTGAGGGACAACAGAATGTCGTCCGCGAACAACTACACCTTGTGTTCCTCCCCCCCAAATCTGAGTCCTTGAATGTCTGGGTTCGTCCGAAGCCGTGCCGCCAGCGGCTTAAAGCTCAGCGCAAACAATAGTGGGGATAGGGGGCACCCCTGCTGAGTTCCCCGCCCCAGCGCGAAGAATGGTGAGCTAACCCAGTTAACCTGAACTCTAGATCTCGGGTTCAAATAGTTGGCTCGTATCATCTGTAAAAATCTATCCCCAAAGCCAAACTTCTCCAGGGTAAGAAACAGGAAGTGCCAGTCCACCCTGTTGAATGCTTTTTCCGCATTTAAGCCCAACAGTAATACTGGGATTTTTAACTTGTTAGCTTTTTCGACAAGGTGGAGTGCCCTGCATATGTTGTCGTGCGTCTGCCTCCCTTTTATAAAACCAGACTGATCCGGGTGAACAATGTCGGCCATTGAGTTTTCTATACGGGTCGCTAAGATAGCCGAATAAAGCTTGGAATCTAAGTTCAGGACAGCTATTGTCCTATAAGAGGCACACTGCTGAGGATCCTTCCCAGGTTTGGGGATTACCGTGATGAGCGCTTCTGCAATGGTGGGTGTGATCGCCTGCCTCGTCGCTATATCATTAAAAAGGGCTGTCAGATGTGGCACTAGTTCGGGTGTGTATGTTTTGTAGAAAAGCGCCATCAGGCCGTCCGTCCCCGGGGATTTATGGAGGTTAAGCGCCTTAATCGCAAGGCGCACCTCCTCGTCAGAGTTTGGAGCGTCCAATTGATCCCTCCAGGAGTCTGGGATCTTAGGGAGGGCAAGGCTGTCTAGGTAAGCCCTCTGTGCTGTGCCATCTGGAAGTGTCACTTTGTAGAGATCTTGGTAAAACGCACCAAACAGCGAGGCTTTACCACCGTCGTCTAGTTCTAGGACCCACCCCCCCTCTTTGCGTATCCAGGTCTGATGGCTCAGCGGACTAATCCCTCCACTGCAGGGGCCTGTGTTCGACCTCATGATCACAGGTTCAAATCCCGGTGGGTCCACTCAGCCTTCCATTCATCTTAGGTCGATAAAATGAGTACCATTGAGTTGGGTAACAATTAACATCTGTTATTTAGTGCCACGATGCCTCCGGGTGAACGTGCGCTTTACAAATACATATGTTATGTTATGTATTCCCCTAATATGCTCCCTAGTCCTCTTCTCCCTAAGCTGTCGCGCCAGGTGGAAGCCCACCTTGTTCTCCTGGGTGTATGCGCTTCGCCGAAGCCAGAGAAGTGTGAATTCAGCTCTGATTTTATAAAGTGCCAACAATTTCCCTTTGAGAGCACTCAGCTGCCACTTTAGACTATGGGTGGGATTCTTCTTAAATTCTATATATAATTTTTAATATTAAATTAAATGCACTTACATTTTAATTTTTTTTATTTTAAGTCTGTGCCTCCAGCATTTTCTGTTGAATTGTGCTGCAGTTTCAGTGCTTGGCCAAGTATGCTGCTGGACTTACTTTAGGTCTAAGTGGGAGTATATTTACCCCTGTTTTGGGCCATTTTTAGTTAAAGTAACTATAGACATGCAGTATGTGAATAGCAATGTGCTTAATGTTTTGTGGGTGGGTGCATGCCCTTGCTTAAACCTCTCCTTAATCCTCTATAAACACCTCCTTACTCCTCCCTTAACTCATCCCTTTCATTAGAAAATATTCCCTGTTTTCCAGCTACCCCACTTGTCCTTCCCACATTTACTGCTAACCCATATATCTACATATGTGGCGAGCTCCACTGTTGGGACGAAGGTCTCCATACATAAAGGTTAGGAGAGGAAAAGGCTCAGACCTCTGCATCTAGGTTAGTGAATGGCATTCCGTATCATGTTTGACGTACTATTTTAGTGGTACTCAAAGTATTATAAAAGGCAGTTTGTGAATAGGCCCTAATGTGCTTGGCAATGCATGGTGTCTATTTATTTCTGCGTTTGCTTCCAGCGCAGGTGACATTCAACAACTTTAAAGGATGGAGCCCAAGTTGGGGAGGTGGTGACAAATGCAACTGAGGCACAGGTCCCATCTGTCCCCCCTCTAGGGATGACCGTGAACTCACATATAGGAATACTCATGCCATTCGGGCAACACACTTAGGACAAACAAAAAGGGTTGGCAGAAAAAATTAATTATACTTCCCTCTTAATTTCTCTGGGCCCATTGAACCCTCTTTTTTGCTCCCTGTCTAATTATAAACATAGATTAATAAAGTGAACATGCTGTGCTGTTCTTCGCACATCGAGAAGTTTCACACAATTTCCCCGTTGGGGTATACACCTATGCACATAGGCTTATTATTTGCACATTTAGACAAAATCATAACGTTTCTTAACCTCACTGAAATGAAGTTTAACTTACCCTGCACATTGTGCTGATGTACAGCTGTAGGATTTCCTGCTCAATGGGTGGAAATGGAGATATCTGTCCAGCTGTAGGATTTTCTGCTCAATGGGTGGAAATGGAGATATCTGTCTCAGAAGGGATGCCATGGAATAGTATGGTGCAATGAGTGGGGCTGAGTTTAGGGCTTTCAGCTCTTGAAAGAGGAAGGCCCTTGCACTAATGATCCTTGCTGGAAGAGAGGGTGGTCTCGGTGCAAGGTACAGTGTGAGGGATGGGACTAAGACTCTGGAAGGAGACCAGGGTTGTGCCGAGAGCTCATATTGGGGACGGCTATGAAAGCACACCCGTCCAACTGATTTCCCTCATTCTCCAGTGCAGTGCTGGGACTATTCTACTGCTAGAAAGGATGACTATAGTTGCCATTTTTAAAAGAACTTCCCACTCACAAAGGTTTCAAAATTCGAATATAATCCAAGAATCTCCATTAATCACTCTTATGATGTATTCTTAGCTTTGTTCCCATATCTACTCAATATAATTTTGTGTTGTGCTCAAGTCCACTCACTATGGTGATCATATTGTGCTCTACACCAACTCATGTAACCTTTCATCTGCAGTTAAAATCTCTTGATAGTTAAATCCATCTCTAGGGATGAAGAGCAATGTCCTTTTCATAAACAGGACTATGCTCCCTTTTAAGATATATATTGGGGCAGTTTTCTATTCAGTCGCACATCACATGCTCACCCCTGTGCTTAGTACCTTATTTTTCATTGACCGCTTTGCGAAGGAGGTGCACTCAAATAATCAATGACCTGTTCTATTTTCACAAAACATGCACACAACCGCTGCATTTGTTATTGTTTTTTTTTTTTTTTTACAAAACCACAATTTTCTCTGCTCCCAAACTTTGACTTGGACTGTTGTCTCGTCTTCCCATCCAAATCGTCGAAATAAATATGGATTACTTGTATTGTCTCAGATCCATTCCTGAATGTCTCCTCTTTCTAAACTCAATGCGTGTGTTATTTATGGCGTCTTATTCATAAACATAGAAGACTCTCCCCTCTTACAGGATCTGTCTTCCGTAGGTAAAGAAAGCTGACTCTTAATGCTTGAATCTGGATTAATTGTTCAACATATGACTGGAGGAGGAAACACGGCAATAAGAACTCTCCAGAACCATCACTACTTTTCTTCCGTTTTTAAATATTAGCTGTATTAACGTGACATACCTTTCCATCAATAACCGGAAGGCACAGACAAAACAATAACAGAGAAAGCCCGCCAGCAGCATAGCTTGCCATGCTTTCAAAGTGAAAAATGAATATTATTCCATAATGCAGATGTTTCCTAAGTTACTTATATCCTGACAAACAGTTCATTGTAAGAACAAGACTGTATGCCATTTTTTAACAATGATGCACTTTCTAAAAGTCAGCCATCAAACCCCAGACGATGGTTCATGCACGAGGCTCAGAAAGAAAACCCCTGCTTCGAGGTAGTCTGGTATTTGATTGCTTCTGTCTGATGTATTTCTACGAGAGGAAGCTTCAGGCAGGTGAGAAAGATAATCCATCGTTACAACGCAGAGCATTTCAGATTCCCACTAAAAGAACTTTTATAAATGCATATGTTAAACCCTCATTCTGTATATCTAGGCCCAGATACTTCCGTCACACACTTGCGTTAGATTGATATTCCCTGCGCATGCGCATGTCAGCAACTTGACCACAGTATTCAGTGGTTCATCCTATGATGGGGCGCACTGTTTCGTGCATTTTTCATCTCCTTTGCAGTACAGACTTGTTACCTGATCTATCTTGTCATTTGTTACATGCTATTGCATCGAATGCCCAAGCAAATGAAATATCTGCTGCGTCATCATTGATTGCAATAAACAAGAGTCTTTGGGGCATAGTACAAGCCCCTATCTCCACCACAATGTCACCAATATTGATGTTGTGGTGACGATAGGGGCTGCTCCGTATGTACAGGCAGCGTTAAGCCATGCAACATGGGTTAATGCTGCCTTGCGCATAAGGCCCCCTTTGACGCTATGGTTAGCGTGAAAGGGGTGGGCAGTGGGTGTTCCAGTGGGCGTTCCACCACAACACCCATTCATTTTGACGCTGCCCTCTATGTACAGGGGTGGCATACATAGGAGGCAGCGCCAAAATTAAGACCAGGTAAAAACTGGTCTTAAGATGGCGAAACGAGGAGAAATGCATTATTTCTCCTCGTTTTTGCTTTTTTCAATGTGTGCTTCCTTGTGCAGCACACATGAAAAAAGCAAAATGCCATTGTTTGTTTATGTGTAGGAAGGTGTCGCTTCCTGCACATACACAAACTTTTTTAAAAATGCAATTATTTTACTTTCATGTGCGCTGCATGCAGCAGCACGCAAGAAAGTGACAGAATTGCAATTTAGGATTGTTTATGTGCAGGAAGGGACACCTTCCTACACATAAACAATCCTCCCCTGCACGCAGACACCGGGGGCCTGCGTTGGCGCTTAGTTGCTAAACTTAGCCCTATCGCAGGGGTAAACTCAAGGCTGTACCACATTCTTGTAAATATGGTGCAGCATTGCGTTTCAGAAGTGGAGGAGAGAAGCTTTAAGTCAGGAAGGCTAACACCTCTCTCCACCACTTTATTGTACATATGGACCGTTATGTTTTAAAAAAAATATTTATGTTCTTTAAGCTCCTGCCCCATCAAACTCGCAGTCAGTTTGCTCACCTTCTTTTATTATTGGCGTTCGGTCACAGACAAGTTAGAAAGCGCCAGCCAGAAGACTGATTACCTTAATCGATGTTAGAGAGTACATTGCATTGAATTCCGTGCAGGCTGCCTTTGTGGCCTTAACTGCAATTGACTCCCATTTTGGGCAATTAAAAGAAATTAAATGTATTTGAAAAATTGATGAATTTAAATGCTGAAGGAGCAGTGTCCCCTTATTGCTTTCTCATTCTAAACCTAAACCGTACTTTTCATGATCCCTTTTTCATTGATAGTTGTTAGTAATTCTGCCTTGATTGCCGTTACCAAGGTAGCATTAAAACACCGACCTGCTGCCTCCACCACACCCTCCATTAGTGGCCTTGCAGTATTCTCCTCCAGAGCACCCTGTTCTTCAGATGGCAGGAGGGAGGGGATAGCATTGGAAATATCAATAAGTTATCTCCAAATAAATGCAGGATCTCTTTGATTTGAGGTCCAAGACAAAGTATCTTTCATGCTCTGTCCCTTTAAAGAATAAAATAAAATTTGATCTTCAGACAATACACTCCAATACGTGTGGTAAAGTGTCAATGAGGGAGTTCCTATCACTCCTCTGTTTCTGCCTGTTTCTGCCTTAAATAGCTTAAGTATTTTATCATCAACACTTCGCTTAGAGGTTCACTTATAAATTATTTTGTATTATGTGATTAAGTACTATCTAATAATGTTTCAAGCCATTACAAGGAAGCCTTGGGACCTAATACAAACAGGCACAATTTAGCTCATCCGGTGCTTGCTTGGTTTTATTGTTGCAGTGGGCACCTTATACCCCTGGGCCCAGTGCTACAACAGTTGTTGCACTAATGACAGCACCACCATTCAACCAACTCTCTTTACCACATAATACTCATAACATGGCATGTGCACTCTGAAAGTCATCAGCAAAGATTGCTTGGTTCCCCTACTGAATGGGTTTGCTTGTGAATGATGTCCTTGTTTGCAATCCAATACACACTTCTAAAATTTGATCTTCTCCATATTGGACTTTTATTGTAAATCATGTAATTTTTTTTGCCTTCCTGCTTTGGAATACCGTCAAAATAACTTAATCTCACTGGAGATGTAGTCACTAGAACTCAAGTGAGTACTTGCTATTGATTTGCATAGTGAAAAGGTGGTACTGCAAGACTAGCTTGGGTGAAATGTAAAACTTCATCTACTCCTTTTTTTTTGCAACTTTATTCGACAATAAGCCATAAAAGTATCACAAATATACATGAAACATATTACATATCATTAAAAACAATTTTATAAATATTTAAAGAAAAGAAATAAAAAACGATTAAACTACATGTAATTAATGTCGAATGTTATTTAAAAATAAGGGTATAGAAAATGGATCATCATGGCTCAGTCAATTTTACCTGGAGCAAAACCTCATTTCCTAGTATGATGCGGTTTTCATATACCTACCGGACTTCCTTTAGTCGAATTAGCCATGCCCATTTAAAAAAATTAGCCATGGCTATTGTGATTGTGAGGCAGGGATCAGTGCATAAAATTCTCAATGCCTCCTCATGCTTCTGTGAGCCAATTAGGCGGCATATTGGTTTTACCCATTTATCTCTTGGGGTTATATATAAAGGGCAAAAGAACAAAAAGTGGCTCATTGTCTCTTTCTTATCCTTACATTTAGGGCATTTATCACAATCAGTCCCTGCCCATCTTGACGTAAATGCCCTAATGGGAAGGGTTCCTACCCTAAATTGGAAATAGAGCTTCCGCTCTATTGGTTTCTCAATTGCATCCCAATAAGGTTCCAATGCTGGGTAGGATTTGAATTCGAGGAAACGCCCTGTGAGATGGTTAGAGGAACTCACTGCACATTTTTCCGAAAAAATCATCTCCCAGAATAACCTCTTAATTTCTACCTTAGAGGGAAAAGTAGTATTTATAGGGTCATCCCACATATCCCTCAACCCCATTCTCATCTACTCATAAGACCCGCACTGTGCCCATTCCAAGATGGCATGCAATTCATAATATATATATATATATATATATATATATATATATATATATATATATATATATATATATTCAGTGAAAAAACCATAGGTTTCACACACGTTATAGTTAGCTGGACATTTCACTCGTAAAAAACCAATGAAATTTTCCCGTTATAGTTAGTTAAGCTAACTATAACTCGCGCGCCCGCAATGCACTGCTGATGACGTCACATATTACATCACTCATGACATGGTCAGTGACATCACTCATGACATCACTGATGACATCTCAAATGACATCACTGATTACATCACTGATGACATCACTGATGACATCATCCAGTGAATGTGTGTTTTTCTGAAAATTAAATATGTTTTATAAATGTATATCTCAAGGTCGATGGAAGAATAAATGGGTTTTTAAGTGTCTAAATGGATGATTTGTTTTTTAAAAATTGATTGTGTAACTGACTGATTAAGTGTATCTTAGTGAATACATGGCTTAGTGAGTAATGTTTAAATATGTAAATATCTGTATCAGTCTCTCACTTTGTGTATAAGTGGCTGCATGGGTTGGTGAGTAGCTACATGAGTGTCTACATAGGTTATTAGTTGGTTTTTTGAGTATCAGTGTCTATATGGTTCGGTGGGGGGTATTACGTAGTGCATAGGTGCATGAATGAGTGACTCACTGTTTGTATGTGTTGAAGACAGCATATGTGCAGGACTGTATGGGTGGATGAGTGTGTGTATGGGTGTGTTTGTGAGTGAATGGCTGTCTCAATAGTGTCTTTATGAGTAACTACATATGTTTTAAACTAGTATATGTGACTATTGGTGTATATAAGTGAGTATATGTGAGAGTGAGAGATTGAAAGAGTTCCCGTATGAATAAGTATGTGTTTCTATAAGTGATTGTTTAAAAGACTAAGTATGTGTAAGTTTCTGTAGAAGTAAGTGTGGTGGTGTGTGTATAACTGTATATGCAAGTAAATGTATGTTTCATTCTTTTTTTCATGAGTGACTATGTGTGTCAGTAACTCTGTGGATGAGTGGCATTGTGTAACAGGATGTATTGGTGTATGTGTACATATGATGTGTGAGTACACAAATGAGTGACTGTACAGGACTGTTGGTGAATGAGTGGATGTTTATGTGGTTCTTAGAATTATTGAAGAGGTTGTTGTAATTGGTATTGGTATGTCCATTTTTTTGAAAATTTCAGTCTCTCTTTTTGAATGTGTGTATCAAAGGTTATATTAGGGTGAGAGGAGATCTGCCACTCCATCACATGGATGATGTCATCAGTGATGTAATCAGTGATGTCATTTGAGATGTCATCAGTGATGTCATGAGTGATGTCACTGACCATGTCATGAGTGATGTAATATGTGACGTCATCAGCAGTGCATTGCGGGCGCGCGAGTTATAGTTAGCTTAACTAACTATAACGGGAAAATTTCATTGGTTTTTTACGAGTGAAATGTCCAGCTAACTATAACGTGTGTGAAACCTATGGTTTTTTCACAGAATTTGCAAGGTTTTTTAAAAGCTAATTCCTAATTATAACATGTGTGAAACCTATGGTTTTTTCAGTGAATTTGCAAGGTTTTTTAAATGCTAATTTCTAACTATAACGTGTGTGAAACCCATGGTTTTTTCAGTGAATTTGTATGGTTTTTTAAATGCTAATTCTAACCTATAACATATGTGATTCCTATTTTTTTTTTTTTTGATTTTGTATGATTTTTTTATTATAAATTCTTATCTTAAATGTGTTTTTTTATTAAAAAAACAAGTTTTTTTTTTACTTTTTATTCTCTTAAAACAGTATGTTTTTTTATAAAAAATATGCAATATATCAAGTTTTCTCTTTTTTTTTTACCAAACACGTAAGATATATTAGTATAACATTGAAAATATATATATATTTTTTTTTTAGTGCGCGTACGGTAAGCGTACGGTAAGCTTACGGTTTACGCAATGTTTGTAATTTATCTACTCTGTTTGCGTATAGTTACGCAATTTGCGTAGCCGCGCGTACTGTGCGTGGGGCGCGTAGGCGTGTACGCTACACGCGCACGTTACGCGGAAGTGTTGTAGAGTGACTGTTTTGCGCATGCGCGCGAGTGCGCGTCTTTTTTACGCGCATGCGCACTTTTACCGTAAGCGCACCGTAAGCGCACCGTAAGCGTAACGTAAGCGTAACGTACATGCACGGTGGGTCATGTGATCATGAAACACAACTTTTGATTGGTTGAAACTACTTTCAGTTCTAGAACTCTCCTACACCACACCCATTCCCCTCATTTCTGCTTGTGATCCCTTAGGAGAAGGAGCTGAGTTGTCTTTGGGATACGATGGCAGACCAGCACTCTTCTGCTGAGAGTGAGGCTAGCAGCACCACCATCAGGCAGAGAAGGAGGAAACAGAAGGGCTCTTTCATATGGGAGTATTTCAGTTTTCCAGAGGGTGAGAAAAAAGTCAATGCTGCACTGGTGACTTGCAAGCTGTGCCAGCGTGTACTTTCGCGAGGTAATCCCAACAAGAAGTATTCCTTTGGGAATCACACTATGTTGAGACACCTTGAGGATATGCATCCTAGGACACATGCACGACATACTAGGGGCAACCCTTCAGTAAGTCGAGCGAGCACATCCACAGCAGCTCAGCCGAGTCCTTCTTCGGAAGCTCAGCAGAGCCCTTCATCTGTGGGGGCACATTCACCTTTTTCTGAACCTCTGGAAATGAACCCTCGGTTTGGTAGGGTTACTATGCGTTGTTCATTTTGCCATGATCTAATTGTTCACAGGGAGACCAGTGTTTCCCTCATTAACAACAGAATAGATCAGCACAAATGTCCAACCAGCTAATGTTCCCATACTTCCTTTCCTCTGTCCCTGCATGAACACAACGGCTCTTTTAAGAGCCAACCTTACCTCTCAACTTTTTTTTATTTGTTTTTAAAAACCTTTTTTTTTTTTTTTTTTAAAACACTTAAAATCAATTACCACATCTCAAGATCCTTGAGGAATTAATAACTAAATACTAAACATCTTTTTGAGATAAAGTGGAAGAAAGAGACCTTCTAATTTCTCAGTTACCTGTCCCACCCATCATTTTTCACTTACTACTCTTTTTTTTGGCAAGTGATAAACACTTTTACAAACTGACACATTTTGAATTCACTTTTCAGATTCTTAAAAAAGCACATGTCCAAACTGCTTTTTCAGACCAGCACCATGTGTAACCTGGGTGACTGACTACACTCCAGCAAGGGCAACCAGCCTTAGTGATGCTGAATGTATTTGCATTACTGACTGAAACCTCAAACCCCACTCGGTTGTGAATACTGTGCATGATTCCACAGGATAAGCAGCTGGGTGTGTGCTAAGAGTCTGCTTCTACACAAAAAAATGGCTCCCCCTTTCCATCTAATGCAAATGTAAAATCACCAGAACAATACGCAATAAATCTCTGCCTGTAATTCCTATTTGCACACAGAGTCATGTTTTCACATTAGTCACAAAACGAAATTTCTTTGCCAATTTGAAAGCACACTTACTACTCTTTTTTTTGGCAAGTGATAAACACTTTTACAGACTGACACATTTTGAATCCACTTTTCAGATTCTTAAAAAAGCACATGTCCAAACTTCTTTTTCAGACCACCACCATGTGTAACCTGGGTGACTGACTACACTCCAGCAAGGGCAACCAGCCTTAGTGATGCTGAATGTATTTGCATTACTGACTGAAACCTCAAACCCCACTCGGTTGTGAATACTGTGCATGATTCCACAGGATAAGCAGCTGGGTGTGTGCTAAGAGTCTGCTTCTGCACAAAAAAATGGCTCCCCCTTTCCATCTAATGCAAATGTAAAATCACCAGAACAATACGCAATAAATCTCTGCCTGTAATTCCTATTTGCACACAGAGTCATGTTTTCACATTAGTCACAAAACGAAATTTCTTTGCCAATTTGAAAGCACACTTACTACTCTTTTTTTTGGCAAGTGATAAACACTTTTACAGACTGACACATTTTGAATCCACTTTTCAGATTCTTAAAAAAGCACATGTCCAAACTGCTTTTTCAAACCAGCACCATTTGTAACCTGGGTGACTGCCTACACTCTAGCAAGGGCAACCAGTCTTACTGATGCTGTATGTATTTGCATTACTGAGTGCAACCTCAAACCCTTAAAGTATTCCTTATTTTTACCAGTACACCTTAATTTATCGTGAAAACATAGTCCATATTATTTTACATGTTCCTCACATTTAAATTTCTCCCAAAACAGAAAATAATAAACACAACTTCAACAAAAGGAATTCCATTTCTATTATTCATTTCTTAATTTACCATATACATCCCCTCTCAAACTCTAAACTCACCTTTAAAATTAGTTAGTTGTGAAAGAAATGTGGCACTCAAACAGCAGATTATCAGAGCCAGGATCTCTGTTCTTTACACCTCTCTCCTCTCAGCAGAACCAGATAATGGCAAACTTTCCCTCTCTTTTTCCACACATATACATGTAAGTTTTAAATCTCAGTGCTTCCCCCTTTTTTTCAAATGTAATCACACATTTCTATTGGTTGAAAACCAACCCTTTTCCAAAAGTACCCTTCCCCCAACTTGACTTCTGCCTAGTACCCTTCCCCCAACTTGACTTCTGCCTGCTACCATAGCAACAGCTCATGGAACACTGCTGTGTGGAGTTAGGTCAGAAGTTCGCCACACAATGTTTCAATTCCACAGAGCAAGAGTGCTTGACTTTTCAAACCTAACAGCAAATCCATAGTACTGTTCTTTGGTAACACATTTTTCTGTACCAATACAAAACATGCTTCTATTAATTTACACATACAGCCTAGTTTTTATTCTAGAATGGTATGAAACAGCCAATCAGTTCTTTTTTTTATAAAAAAAATATGTATGCCTCCATTTCCAAACTGTCTTTCATTTCTTTTTACCATTCTACTGAATTACACCTCCTGAGTGCATCCAGTTCTCTTTTGAAGATGTTCACAGTGTGGATTGTAGGGCACAGCTATGTCTTCTGGAGTGAAAAGTATGCAGAGAAAACAGATATGGTGAGAGACCTTGCTTTGCCAAATGTAGACATTAAATGGATTGGTCAGAGAGGGTTAAAGTGGCACCAATTGATGCCATTGGTGAAATCCTTCATGCAAATCCAACACCCTGACCTCATAATAGTGCACTGTGGTGGCAATGACCTAGGCACTTTGTCTGGGGTAGGTCTGGAAATGCTTATGAAGGACACCTTTGCACAACTGTTTTCACTTTTCCCTAAAACTGCCTTTGTGTTTTCTAACATATGCCAAAGGCAAAAATGGAACTGGTCCAATCATTTCTGTCTGCAGATTGACAAAGCAAGAAAGCACGTCAACAAATCTGTTTCTGCTTTCCTCCGTGACTATGGTATGGGTTCCATTTACCACAACAACTTGCGTTACGACATGCAAGACATTTATAGAGGAGATGGTGTGCACTTCAATGATGAAGGGAACAGGGTCTTCCTCTTGAACCTTAGACTCTGCATCGGTACTTACTTGTAGTTACCACTAAAAAATCACTTCATAAACACAACGGCTCTTTTTAGAGCCCCCTAATATCTAAACTCTTAAATCTGCATTTCATTTCTTTTTTTTTCTTTTTTTTCTACCGTACGCGTACGTTGAGCTTACCGTACGCGTACCCCGCGATTTTTTTTAAAATCAATAAATGTTTTCTTTGTACTTTTCTGTCCTTCTTTGACCCCCTTACAAATGTTAGGGGGTCTGTAACTCTCTCCCTTGCCCCCTTTTCAAGATATCACCCTTTTTTTTCTGAGTGAAATACACAAAATGGCGGACGCCGCTTCCTGGTTTCGACCGATTCGAATGTTTACTAAGATCTAAGAGCCAATCAGAATCGCGCTCGCGCACGTCACCGTACGCGTACGGTAAGCGCACCGTAAGCGCACGGTAAGCGCACGGTAAGCTGCCACAGATATATATATTGATTTAAAGGCTATTTTCTCAGAATCTACTGAACAGATTTACACCAAACCTACAAAAGGCACTTCCTTGACCTGAGGACTACCTCTCTGCCAAATTTCAAGTAATTCTGTTCAGCCGTTCGGGCTGTAGCTGTGTCTAAAGGTCCTATGGAAAAATGCATGGGAAAAACGCGTTTTGGGACCCCCCTTTTATCTCAGACCCCGCTTGACGAATCCCCCCGAGACTTTCAGGGTAGGAGCGGAGCGTAGCGCCCCACCTATTTTGAAAAATTTGCGAGGATTCGTCGACCGGCGCCAAAGTTATTCAAAATAGAATGTTGCGGATTTCCTATGGAAACGTGGTCCTAACTATAACTACCTACTGGCGACCGCCAGTAGGTAATATATATATATATATATATATATATATATATATATATATATATATATGTATGTATTACCAAAAGACAGCCAACACTCGCGTAGTTTTGTGGTCGTTGTTGGCTGCAGTTTATTACCTTTGCACATTCTTTACTTTCCCTGGACATAATTTTTATGACCAGGGTCATAAGTCATCGTCATAAACCATCATCAATTAGGGTGTCATACATCCTTATGTTGCTCATCCTAAATCACGTGTCATAAATCATTTGTGTATCGTAAATCATTATGTTACAAGCAGTCATACATTTTTGCTGCCATAAATCATTTTGCCTTAGCGTCATAAATCATTAGTCATAAATCATTTGTTGGTCATACATCACTTGCTTGCCATAACTTCTTTGCATATCTTATAGTCATAAATCACCTTGACAGTTTGTGCATTGTTCTGTTGGTTTCCGTCCCCCTTTGTGAGTGTGGGGTAGCATCTCTCCGGAGTTAGGCCCCAACTCGCTACCTTGCTGGTCTCTTTTGTGCCCTGCCATCTGGTGGAGTCTGGGCTGTGAGCACCTTCTCCATTTGCTACCCCCTTTTGTCAGGCCTACTCACCCTGCCTTAAGGCATCCCAAAGTGAGCGGCCCTCTTTCTACACACCGCCCTGTCAGTGTGCTTTCATAACCAACCAAATGTACCCATCATATCCGCCATGTCGCCAGGAAGGCTCACGTCTTTCTGCGGCTCCCCTCAGTACTGCTTTGTCTTTGGTTTAGGTGCAGCCTGTTAAAAACCTTGCCCTCAACAGGTTGCTCCAAAAAATGTGCATCCCCCCATTCTGATAGATGGACCCCGTCCCGCCTGTAGAGCTCCAGGTGACCTTGGTGGATGAGGCCATGTCTCACGCTCTCCAAGCCATTGGTTTTGCAACATTTGCTCACCTTAATATTCAGTTTCCTTTTAGAATTTTCGACTGCCTTATGGGATTCGGCCCCACGCCACACCAGCCTGCTAATCAATTTGGACCAAATGGTGACGGTACTCCTGAAGCCCCACTCCGCCTCTGTGAGTTCCGCCTGAATTGCGAGAAGTAGCTCTCCCCCCCCGCCGGGCTAAGTCATTCCCACCCAGATGAATTATCAGCACGTCTGTGTACCAGGCTGTGCCCGTCCACAGCTCCTCGAGCACCGCTGGCAGTTGATCCCATCTCATCCCCGGGTGACCCCACCATCGGATGCATGTGTTGACCGGACCTCTGCTTGTGGCCTCCGTGCTGCCACCCCAAATTCATCCCGGAAACAAAAGAGTGACCCACCACCCATACCAGCCGAGGGCACTGCCGTCCTACTGAAGCAATGATCAGATTATGAAAAGAATGTCAGGTGTCAATTTACTCCTTTGCGTTGCAGTGTTCATCAAAAGCAGCTGGGGTCTCACATAAGTCCTGTATGCCTTGGACTGCCAACTGCCGATGGCCTTGATTCCTGTCTCAGACATCCCATGCTGGGCTGTGGTTGTCGCTGCCCTAATCCTAAATGAATGAGAACCAAAGGTCGCTGGTGGGAGGCCCGTCCTAAACAGTGCTTGGTGCATCACTGCTGAGAACAGGAATTTACTCAGGAGTTTGTCATCCTTGTGCTTGAACAGGGAGCTCTCCCCCGCCGGCCGCAATGCCATGTAGGTTAACAAGCAACATATTGCACAGAATTATTGGCTCCTGATGCATTCCAGCCTTATTACCACCCCTTTGCCGGCCTGGTCAGTTTTTGACCTTCTCAGCTGTAGTTCCACCTCAGCCACTCTGGGTCTGACGTCGGCTGACTGTAGGCAATGCTCTGCGGGGCCTGTTCTAGCCGGGGTCACTAGCTCGCTAAGCCTAAAGGCCCCAAAGAATGCGGTCGCAAAGGCTGCCTTGAACAGGTTCAGTTTGTATGTGTCTTTTGCAATTTTCCCTAGCGCATCCATGAGCACGACCAACCTATTGAAATCAATGGGCCTGCGGCTGTCCGCTTTCGCCCCCGCCAGCGCTTCCAACCCTTCATTGCCGCCTTAATGTAAAAGGATAATGTTAATGAAAAAGAATTACCTGGCCACCACTTTTTGAGGCTGCTATTTATTTTAGCAGACTTGAGGAACAATGCATCTAGTAACTGTACCCTGCTTAAACACTTTGCTTAATTTAAGACATTTTATACAGTTGATGTAGAAGGAGGCAGTGGGATCGTGCCCCGTGATTAACTTGGAGAAGTGTGCTACCATTGACAGGTGGGCCTAGGACCAGGACCTACTCGTAAATGCCCATTGAACGAATTGCTCCACCGCCCTCCTAGTCTCGCCTGCATTGCCCAGTGTCTGGATGTTTCCTATTCGCATTACTGTCCCTGCAACCTTCTTGTAGCATTGGGCCATGTCGGGGGAAAGGGCTTGGTCCACTATAATCGACAAGGCCAACTTGCCAGAGACCATGAGTCCTGCCGGAAGGGGTCATGTCCCTTTCCGCCCCGGTGCCAGCTCCTTGAATTTGCCCATCTGTGCGCGGGAGAGTGCATCTGCCACCTGATTCCCCACCGCTGGTACATGGCATGCTTTCAGCTCTATGTTCCCCTCCAACTTCAATGGAACCAAGTGACACATTAGCCTTAATGTTTCAGGGCACCCGGCTGTCCCTCTGTTAATTGCCTGCACTACTCCTTTGTTATCAGACCAGAGCGTCAGCTTCCTGTCCCTCAGTTTTTTCTTCCTGACAGCTAGGGCAACTATGATGGGGAACAGCTCTAGAAATATGATGTTGTTGGTGACGCCCTGCTTATGCAAGCTGTCCGGCCATAGCCCTGAGCACCACTTGTTCCCTAGAATTGCCCCGAAACCTGTGCTGCCTGACGCGTCTGTGAACAAGGCGATCTGCCTGGCCGTCACCCAGTCCTCTCCCCAGCTGCAAAATGCAATAGTGAGCTGTTGTATTTGGGTTGCGCCTTATATCCCCCCTTTACCCTCTTCCCGCCAATCTTGGGGAATGCACTATGATTGGGGGGATTTGAACGTCACCTGGCCCCCCATCGGCCAGGTGACCTGGCGCCTCAATGGTGCAAGAGAAGCACCCCCTCCGCCTCGGGCGCTTCTAGGCAGACAATACAGGCTCCTTACAGGGCTCTGGCATCTGTTATGGTGCCGACCCTCGAGGCCCCCTTCGGGGGTGGCCTCTGTACAACTTTGTGAAGTTTTCAGAAAAAAAAACTTTGGAATTTTGTTTTAGGAGTAGGTTTTGGTTTGGAGAAACCTACTTTTGAAATATAATTTGACTCCAAGTGTTTTAGTGAGATAGTTATGTCCCAGAAATAGTTTAATGTGCAATATCGCCCTCAAAAACTTGATTAGTGGAAAAACATCACCTTCTTGACAAAGTTGGGATTAATGGTCTCTAAATTTCCTGCTCCACACACAGGGTATGATTCCAAATGACATGAACATCTGCCCCACACGTTTGCAAGTTTTTGAGCCTGAAATGGAGACATCATTCGGGACCAAGGCCTGGCAGTCCCTTTCCCGCATTTTCTTTTCCGATGCTTTATGCAGGATGAATTTCTGTGCGAAACAGAAGTAGAGTTCCACCGTGCAAGTCCTCACTCAGCTAACTTGGAAGCAAGTGGGGTGATATCCCTTTGGAGGCATCACTCTATTTGACTCATATGCAGCCCCAAAGTTTCATATTTAATAGGGAAATTTTTGGACCCTGTTAATATACATCTAAATGAGAAATGTCATTATGGGTTCCATTTTGGAAAAAGAAGTGCAAAGTTATGAGGGCTTTTTTTTCAAAGGAGTTTTAATACTTTGCTGATGCAGACTTAACTTATTTTCTGATTGAATTTCTAATTCAGTGACTCAAAAGTGGGAAATCAAATCTGAAAAATATCAATATGATGCTGTCATTTATTTTAATAAATAAGATTAAATGATGGTGTAAATAACAATAAAAATAGATTGAAAGCATTACTGCTAGTCTATGGATCTGTGTCATTCATCCGGCCCTGGAATTCTTGCAGTGTGCTTTGTTTATCACCCTGTCAGTCCAGTATCACATATCCATCTGCAGAGAATCATTGATCGGAAACGTAGAATGAGCAATCTTCTTTAGAACCCTGTCGCTCAGTGCTTTATTGCTCTTGCTTGCTGAATTTACACTGCCCAGGTGCGTCACATACACCTCCGAAATAAATCACGATGATAAAGTTCTACATGAAAGTCTCTTTTTCCTTTCAATTGCTAGAGCCCTCCTAATATTCGGTGGGGCCCTAAGGGGATATTTACAAATTTTGTGGATCACTCACTCACTCACTCACTCACTCACTCACTCACTCACTCACTCACTCACTCACTCTTTAGTGGCAAGAAAAACCTGCAGATGATAAGCCTGACATAACATTGCGCACACAACATCTGTATATTTGCAAATCCTAGGAAAAACTATTCAGGAAATGAAAGTTAGAAAACACTTCTGTGGGAATAGGGCCCTGATGTATTTGGGCATAGGGTCCTGATGTATTGAAAACTGGTTGAAAAAAATGTGGTCGCACTCTCTATCCAGTATTTCTGTGACCAGTATAGCATTGAATGCATAAACCTATGTACTAATTGATTGGTTTGCAAAATTTCTCATCAGAGTGGGTTGCAATCCGACCTTCCTCATCAATATTAATGAGATGGGTCACAATGCTATTCAGTCCCATTATTGGCCATCACAGGAATGGTTGCCTGCTGGGGTCAGCAGACCAACATGTCTGTGATCACCCTTCAATGCAGTAAACTTTTTTTAATGCAGCCCATTTTTCCTAATGGAAATGCTGTTGCTATTAAAAAGAAAAATACATTTTGTGTTAATAGTTTGTTTTGGTATTTGCTGTGGTCCCCTGCACTACTGCCTACTCCCCAACAAGTCGTTTTTTACATTCACAGAGGGGAGGGGACGCAGAGGGAATCACTTCCCTTATGCGACTGCTTAGTACCCTAACTCAGGGTTGGTAATTTCTTCAATGTTTTGCCACCAGATTTCATACCAAATCACTATTTGGAAGGTACAACTACAAAACGCTACTTCCAATTACAATTTACAGATTCCTAAAATGCCACTAGTACATGCAACTGTAAAAAAACCAGTACATCTAGCTTATAGTTCTGAATAATCTCTTTAAAAACTGATCTGGCCACAGATGGGAGATTGCACCTAAATCAAGATTACAGCAGGTATGGTAATATCACTCTAGTTCACTACAATATCGCACCAAGTAAATACCACACCGAGGGGTATCACTATTGACCAGCCTTAGTATTACCTCTAAGAATGATGAGCCATTCAGAATGAGGCTCTACATATTACCTTAGCACCTCCTCCCTGACACCATTTTCAAGATCAATTCTGGTACCATGCTCGGGCCGGGTTCAATAATTTCTGCACCTTTGGAGATCCATTTTGCACCAAGATTTCAACCAAGCACCTGGTGTAAAATTTACATTTAAATAGACCGCCTAATATAAACATTAAAATTAGAAATTAAAATAATGTATTGGTCATTTGATGTAATAGTTTACTTTGTACTGATTGGTTGATCCAAATGTTGATTCAATATTGTTAGATGGATCAGAGGAAGGAATGCATAGTAAATAAAAAATGTCGGGGCTAAATAGAAAGCAAGAATGCTGAATAGGGTTCTTCAAGACTCAAAACTTGACTAATAGAGGAATTTTGAAAGAATAGATTTTGCTTCTGGAATTAACTTGGCTCTGATTTCCTAATAGTTTGCACCCAGGTTGGATCATTTTTTTGACACAGCACAGATTCAAAATGTATTTCGGGATTTACTAAGCCACACAAAACCTGATTTGCATGGTTTGCGTGGCTTAGTAAAATAAAAAATAACGGAAGGAAGTGCATAGTGCTTCCTTGCATAATCTTGCGACTGGAAGAATTCCAAGAATGGACCCTGGACGTGCTGGTGCATCCACCCACGGATTTTGACACAACCCCAGATATTCTAAAATCTGGTATTGCACTAAAATGATGCACCTTCCCAAGGCTGGTGTAACTAGGAAAAATATCTTTCATTCTCCACAGTACTGGAATTAGCCACTAAGAATAGATTTTTGTGCAGGAAGGTTGTGAAAGCAAAGCGATCTGTGCATTTATGTATGCATTAGCAATTGTAGTGTATGACCATTGTGTGTGCTGCTGGGCATTTCCTTGTGTGAGCCTGGCAGACTTGTACTGTATATCCATTTGCTTAAAAAAATGGTAATTCTCTGGTATGTACACTGAAAAGAGAGAAGTGGAAAAACATGAAATAGTGTTTCAAACTGCTACTACATGTTACACTGCAGCCTGTCTCTAGAACATTAGGGAGATCCCTGAAGGCCCATACAAAGGTGGGTGCAGTCTGTGACCGCACCTACTCACATGGTGTATTCAAGCCTCCTTCAGATGCGAAGGTCTGTGGTACAATTGCAGAACAGTAAATATAAGTATTTACAGATATGGAGCACTGCTTTCCTCACAGGTACACCAGGTATGCTGCAATGATTGTGGAGAGATAAGGGCTCCAAAAGGCTGGAACATTCATACACAGGCAAATAACTGATGGGATTCTCTGACCTTTGTGCAATTTTGGACATTAAGCAATAAGCAGTTTCAGGTGTATGCCAAATTAGCAGCAAATATACGGAAAATAGAGCCAGATTTTTCCAAGGAGCCAGGCACACAGTACCAAACACATCTTTATTGGGCTTTTATAGAAACATCTCTTGTTGACAGAAGTAAATTGGAAGAAAGATAGGAAGGAAACTTCACATCCGTTACAAAGATTGAGAAATTTAAACTAGTCCACAGGATTTGTATGACCCAACAGTTCTCACTCAAGATATTCCCTGATCAGACTTATAACTGTCCCAGGTGTAGGGTTCAGCTGGACATGTATATACACATTAAGCAGGACTGTGATAAAACACAAAAATACTCGTGGGACGCAGTACACCAACTGTCGGAAATAGAGCGGGGCAGGGACACAATGGTGCCAATCACGATCCTGTAAAAAATTCCCCCGTGCGACTCGTATCTGGTCTTTTTACCGTACGAATCGTACAAGTGCCGTACGAACTGGCAATCACGATTCGCATGGTAAAAAGTCCATACGAACCGCACTGGGAATCATTCCCCACACGTCCTCGGGTCGGAAAATGTGTCCGACACGTCCTCGGACGATTTACCTTACAAACGTGAAAAGCCAAGTCCGACCGAGGAATCACGATCCATCCCGTGCGTCCGAGCGTACAACCGTATGGAAAAAACACCGTCCGCACCGAACACCGATAGCAACCATGGAGACATGTGCCCGCATATGCGCCCAACACCCCCCCCAGCCCCCGTACGTCCGACACGTACCCCCCATATATGTATACCCCCACCCGTTTAGGTACACCCCAGTACGTTCCAGTCGTACCCCCACCCCAGTACGTGTCATAGCCCCCGTGTACCTACACACCAGTACGTTCCAGTCGTACCCCCACCCCAGTACGTGTCATAGCCCCCGTGTACCTACACACCAGTACGTTCCAGTCGTACCCCCACCCCAGTACGTGTCATAGCCCCCGTGTACCTACACACCAGTCCGTTCCAGTCGTACCCCCACCCCAGTACGTGTCGTACCCCCCGTGTACCTACACCCCAGTACGTTCCAGTCGTACCCCCACCCCAGTACGTGTCGTACCCCCCGTGTACCTACACCCCAGTACGTTCCAGTCGTACCCCCACCCCAGTACGTGTCATAGCCCCGTCTACCTACACCCCAGTACGTTCCAGTCGTACCCCCACCCCAGTACGTGTCATAGCCCCGTGTACCTACACACCAGTACATTCCAGTCGTACCCCCACCCCAGTACGTGTCGTACCCCCCCGTGTACCTACACCCCAGTACTTTCCAGTCGTACCCCCACCCCAGTACGTGTCATAGCCCCCGTGTACCTACACACCAGTACGTTCGAGCCCCACCCCCACCCCAGTACGTGTCATAGCCCCGTCTACCTACACCCCAGTACGTTCCAGTCGTACCCCCACCCCAGTACGTGTCGTACCCCCGTGTACCTACACCCCAGTACGTTCCAGTCGTACCCCCACCCCAGTACGTGTCATGGCCCCCGTGTACCTACACACCAGTACGTTCCAGTCGTACCCCCACCCCAGTACTTGTCGTACCCCCCCGTGTACCTACACCCCAGTACGTTCAAGTCGTACCCCCACCCCAGTACGTGTCATAGCCCCCGTGTACCTACACACCAGTACGTTCCAGTCGTACCCCCACCCCAGTACGTGTCATGGCCGCCGTGTACCTACACACCAGTACGTTCGAGCCCCACCCCCACCCCAGTACGTGTCTTAGCCCCGTCTACCTACACCCCAGTACGTTCCAGTCGTACCCCCACCCCAGTACGTTCCAGTCGTACCCCCACCCCAGTACGTGTCGTACCCCCCTGTGTACCTACACACCAGTACGTTCCAGTCGTACCCCCACCCCAGTACGTGTCGTACCCCCCGTGTACCTACACCCCAGTACGTTCCAGTCGTACCCCCACCCCAGTACGTGTCGTACCCCCCGTGTACCTACACCCCAGTACGTTCCAGTCGTACCCCCACCCCAGTACGTGTCATAGCCCCGTCTACCTACACCCCAGTACGTTCCAGTCGTACCCCCACCCCAGTACGTGTCATAGCCCCCGTGTACCTACACACCAGTACGTTCCAGTCGTACCCCCACCCCAGTACTTGTCGTACCCCCCCGTGTACCTACACCCCAGTACGTTCAAGTCGTACCCCCACCCCAGTACGTGTCATAGCCCCCGTGTACCTACACACCAGTACGTTCCAGTCGTACCCCCACCCCAGTACGTGTCATGGCCGCCGTGTACCTACACACCAGTACGTTCGAGCCCCACCCCCACCCCAGTACGTGTCATAGCCCCGTCTACCTACACCCCAGTACGTTCCAGTCGTACCCCCACCCCAGTACGTGTCGTACCCCCCCGTGTACCTACACACCAGTACGTTCCAGTCGTACCCCCACCCCAGTACGTGTCATAGCCCCCGTGTACCTACACACCAGTACGTTCCAGTCGTACCCCCACCCCAGTACGTGTCGTACCCCCCCGTGTACCTACACCCCAGTACGTTCCAGTCGTACCCCCACCCCAGTACGTGTCGTACCACCGTCTATGTACACCCCAGTAGTTCCTGGCGCACCCCCCACACAACCTCCTAAGTACGGAGCGCACCCCATGCCCCAACATCACAACCGCATGTACGAGTCGTACAAAGCCACACACAAGGACATCATCGTACAAACAAATGGCCCCTGTACACACCGTACACACGCTCAAAACGCACGTACACAACCAGGACAAAACAAAACAACACAAGAATACACCATTAGAAAGGCACAAAGCCACTAAACATGGCCAACAACCACTAAAATAACACAATCACTGACCTGCAACTGCCAAAAACAAACAGAGGCCCAATACAACACCACTCCTTATAACACACCCACCCAAACTTCAAACAATGCCACACCCACCCATGGACCAATAAAAAGGGCCCACACACACAAACCATGAGCCTTTGCAACAGACTCACTGCTGCCAGACACCACTGAACCAGACTACAAGCTACACCACACCTTACACTTGCACACCTTCACACGACCACACTCACAAACACCCTCTCATCACATTCACACACACACACAACCATCCACACACCCCCCAACATCCACACACCCCCCACACCCACACCATCCCCACCCACACCCCTCACCATGCCCACTACCAAGAATCCAAAGTTCAGTCACCGAGAGTTGGAGGTCCTTGTTGATCAAATCCTCAGAGTCGAGCCACAGATCTTTGGAACATTGGTCAGAAGCACCAGCCTGGCAGCCAAAACAGCCATGTGGCAGACCATCGTCGATGCTGTGAATGCTGTTGCGGACACCAGGAGGACCAAGCAGGATTGCCAGAACAGGTGGTACGATCTGCGGAGGAGGGTCAGAGCCAAGAGGCAGGAGGAACACGACCAGGCCAACGCCACCGGAGGAGGGCCCTCCCGCAGACCCGTACAGTACCATCCCTGGGAGGAGAGGGTGATGGCCATACTGCCGGTGGAGGCAGTCGAAGGATTAGAAGGACTCCGAGACCCGGGTGAGTACACAAACAACGCACCTCACATGGGGGGAACTGCAACCACAACCAAAATTACCAACAGGCACGCAACCACCACAAGCCATCGCATGACTCAACCACACTCCATGAGCAGGCACATGCCACTGCTGCCACCATGCCCCCTGCACCCAGCTGGACAATGTCAAGTCACAGGCCACAGAAGACAACAACACATGACACGGTAACCCGGATGGCGGGAGGCTGGGCACCAAAAATCACATAGTGCGACTCCAAAGCAGACAACAATGCCCTCTGCCCATATGGCCTAGGTCACAGCCAGACAAACAGTGTGTCCCAACACAGGAATGACTTGCCAGCAAATGGTGGACGCCTTGCATTAAAACATGGGGGTGAAGGCACTGGTTTGCACATGACGGCAGCTAATGATCAGCCAACATTGTGAAAGAGTGGCAGCACACACCACCACAGCAGCAGCGCAGACACAGACACTACACCCAATGGGTGCCTGGAGATCAGAAACAAACTCACATCAACAAGCCAAGGGCCATTCAAAGATCTGCTAACAGTCTGTGCCCAGGAAGCTGGGCCGAGGTGACAGAGGGGGACACACAGAGGGAGGGAGAGGGGGACAGAGAGGGAGGGAGAGGGGGACAGAGAGGGAGGGAGACGGACAGAGGGAGGAGGCTGACACACAGAGGGAGGGAGAGGGGGACAGAGAGGGAGGGAGAGGGGGACAGAGAAGGAGGGAGACACAGGGAGAGCAAATCAGTCCTTTGGTGTGTGGGAATGTCTGCTCGTCAGCAGGTGGACTGCGTGCATGTAGACAAGGGTGGCTAGTGCCAGAACCCCCCCTCTTCAACATGGCAAAACGCAGGGCCATGTCACAACCTGTACACGAGCACAAGGACAGCTACCTGCATCATATAAGTGTGTGGATCCACTCCATGTGCACATGTACAGTGCTACAAGGAAGGGGCAAATGCATGGATCGCCACACCTGCACACTCCACTGCTGACTGCAGTCACACGTGACGCAGCAAGTAAGACTGTGCCACACATAGTTAAAGGTGCCAAATTGGTGCCCAAGGGACACACCCATGCACAAGTGCACTGTGAGTGGAATGCAAGACAGATCCTAATTCCAAGAGGAAATGTGCCAACTTTGAAACGGATGAAACATGGATGTTGCATGGACCAAAATTAACATTGTCTCTCTCACACACAGGTCAACGTCGTGCTGCACCCCCCAACACTGGGGGGGAACAACCACAGGACCCGGATCTGCAGGAGACCGATCCCACCGGCAGCGACCACTCTCACCACTCTGCGGACGACCCCGACCGACCTGGCCCCTCTGGTGTCCAACCACCTGCAGCACCTGCGTCAGGTACAACCGTGCCAACCACCACCCCCACTCCTGCCACATCCCAGGAGACACCCAGGATCCCTGCCCCAACACCACAATGCAGCCAGGCTCGCCAGGAGGGACACGGTGTCCCGGGCACCCAGGAGGAGGCAGGCAACAACGCCAATGCCACCCCTCAGGGGTCCCGGAGACCCGATGTGCCCACAAGTGCAGGCCAGGCGCAAGTGGGCAGGGGTGGTGGGAGTGGAGGACGGCGGAGGCGCGAGCCTGACCAGTTGGCTGGGGATCCGGTATTTTCCCATGTCCGGCAGGACACCACGGGCATGGCCCAGGTTGTGTCCGTCCTCGAGGGGATCAAGACCCAGCAGGCCCAGCAACATGCGGACCTAATAGCCTGTCTACTGGTACACCAACGGAGGATGGAGGACAGACAGGCTGAGCAAGTGACGGCGTTCCAGGGGATTCACACTACACTCCGTCGGATGGCCGACACCATGGCCGACCCTCCCTGTGCCAGAAGGCGGAGAACATCACCACCCACAGGGAGGGATCAGGAGGAGGAGGAGGAAACATCCGACGGAGCATCCCAGACGTCGTCACGGCCTGCTGGTGATGTTCCCCGCAGGAGGCCGGGTCGTCCACGGAAAGGACCGTGAGGGTGGCTGCTACATCACCATCTCCCAGGACACCTGGCCTGGCACCTGGCCCACTGGAGCAACAGCATCACAGCATCAAGAGACATTCTCTGCCACATGGCCCTGCTGGTCACTGGCTGACCAATGTTGACAAAGACTGTGGCATGGACTCTGAGGATTTCCAATGGCAAGGACACCAACTCCCCTACTGAACTTTGGATTCCCAATCCCGGAAAGCACCTCACTTTGTCCCCCCCCCCCCCCAATAATAAATCACACTATTAAGAGTAGATGCCTGCTGGTAGCATTATTACCTAACATGTGTCTTTTAAAGTCTAAACATGCCTGAGTCATCTGTTCTCTTCAACCATCCACACCCTGGGGCCTGAGTCTGGCACAGGACACATGGGTCACAGTTTATTAGGCAAGACAGACATGGAGCACCATACACACCCGTGATGGGCACAACCAGCTGAGGGGGTGGCCGAACAACCGTGCTGACAGACACATTGAGTACAGCAACAGTCATGTGCAGAGGTCAGGGATCCTGGCCAGTGTCCTGTGGGGCACCCAGGTATGTGTAGACAGGTGGCAGAACCATGTCCTGCAAGCTTGAGTCCGGTGGATGCAGAGAATGGGGTCATGGACAACGTTGGATGCATGGGGATGGCACATGTCACAATACCCACACAGTCATGGACATCATGCCCAATACACAGTCTCAGCACACACACACAGCTCGCATCTTGCCACTCGACACATTGACACATAGCCACAATCAGGGAATACCATGCCAGACATGCAGGATGCACCGTGCCAACACACCAGCATTGACTGAGAAGAGGCACCTTGGAGGCATAGGGACACCTTTATTAGTCATGTTTTTGGGATTGCAGAGGCAACTTGAAGTACACATGAACACATCATGTGGAGTAACATGTGGGTCCAACACTGGCACCCCCCTTCAGCAGCACAAATGCGTGATAGCCATGGAACTGGCACACAAGTGTCGGCTAACAGCTAAATACCCACAGCTGCACACGGAGAGCCTGACATACACCATAGATCCGCTGATGTGGAAGTCCCACGCCATGTCAAGCCAATGTTAACCGTATGTGTCCGAGGGCAGTGTCACACACATTGATGCCATCATCACAATCCACTATCCCATCACTGATGACTGACAACCAGGCAGCCCATCTATTCAGGTGTACCCAGCTGCATGTCGTGTCCCATGGGGATGCCACATGTCTGCAGAGTAACCAAACCCCGACCGGGGCAGTGTGCACACATCGTGAACAACTGCCACACCCAATACACCCCAGATGCATCCCTTACCCCATGGAGACTTCCAAACGTGTCCGTGCCTGTAACGCTGAGTCAGCACACGATGCCGTGTCCATGAGGAATAGCAGTGCCACAACAATGCAACCAGAAGATGGCATGCACAGGTACCTGGGGAAGATGGACACAAAAGAAGTCAGCCACAAAAAGCACAGCCACTTGCATGTGCATTGACTCGACACATGTATGGATGACAACATGCTAGGTCACAATTATGACTGGGGAAATACTACCATCACTGCCACCATCACTCCAGTGACACACCCACACACACCTCTGACTCACGTGCCATACATGCAGGTGGAGACACACATCACAACACATGCCACACGGGGACCAAGGCATGCACACTCAGACACTGGTACTCACCACTAAGCAAAGAAGTCGCGTATGAGGCGAGTCCGGATGTCCTCTTGCGGCTCCACATCCTCCACATCACTAGCCCCATTGCCAAGGCCTTCGTCCTCCACGGGTGGATGGTCCTTGTCATGTTGATTCAGGATGAGTGGCACAGCTCTTTCAACTGCCATGTTGTGCAGCATGCAGCAGACCATGAAGATCTTGCAAATCTTCGCCGGGGCATATGGGAGTGCGCCGCCGGTCTTGTGGAGGCACCGGAATCGGCTCTTCAGCATGCCAAACGTCCTCTCTATCACTCGCCTTGTCCGGCCATGGGCGGTGTTGTAGCGGAGCTGGGCCGGCGTGATGGGGTTGCGGAGAGGTGTCAGCAGCCAAGGCATGTTGGGATAGCCAGCGTCCCCTACATGGAAAGCACATGGATATCGTTAGAACTGGCGAAGCGGTCGTGCTGCTCGGCTATACAGAATACAGGACAGACAGACTGTACCCACCAACAACACATGCCCGTTCGTTGCGCAGCTGCATCATCATATCAGGCATCCCGCTACGCCTCATGATGTAGGCATCGTGTGCTGAACCTTGGAAACGAGCACAGACATGTGAAATCACCATGTTGGACAGACACACCACAAGGGCATTGATGGAGTGGTAGTGCTTCCGATTTCGGTACGCCACCTCCCGTGCGTGTGGTGGTACCAAAGCTACATGTGTCCCATCAATGGACCCAATGACATGGGGCATCCCTCCCAGGGCATAGAATCCACGCTTGACCTCTGTCATCTGTTCAGGGGTTGGGAACTTGATGAAGTCATCCAGGTGAATCAACATGGCCTCTAAGAAATCATGCAGCACACCGCTGAACATGCTCTGGGACATGCCACCAACATGAGCTATGGTATATTGAAAGGTACCCGTGGCAAGGAAATGTAGGGCAGCCATTACCTTCAGCTGGGGTGTCAGTGCCGTGGGATACCTGTGCAGCGGTTGCAGGTGTGGTGTCAGTCTCGCCGTCAACTCCTGAATCAACGGTTGGGTGAAGCGGTAGAGCCGGATGCTGTCATTCTCCTGCATGGCAGCCAAGTCTGGAATTATCCGGGCAAGAGGCGGTGCTCTGCAGTAATGAGGAAGTGACAAGGAAGAGTGAGTGCACTACCACAACAACTCATGTCTACTGAGCACATGTAAATCTGGCAATACACACATGCTACATAGGGAGTGAGGTATGTGCTACATGCCCAGGACACGTATGGATGCATGGTGACACTCCTTCCAAGACCCAGCTACACACGGTGATTGAGAACCTCCCCATGCCATGCCATGGGAATGGCTGTGTCCCAGTGCAAGTGAACAGCCCGACGCAAGACAGGAGTGACATACACCCACACATCAGCAGAAGTGGGATGCCGATTGCAGAGACTGGTAGCGGAACACTGGAGCCACAGGTCACATGACATTACACTAGTCCAGCCCACACACCTTGCCATGAAGGTGCACATGTCATGACTCACCACACATTCCTTGTGAGGATGCTGACATGGCCTTGTCACGCTACTCCGTGTCCCATGCATACATGTGCACCTCACATCCAATAACACATGTGGCATGGTGTGCGGAACAGTGTGCAATGACAATCTACACACAGACACATGTTGGTTGCTGCAACTGCTGCAGCTTTTGAGGGTGCTACAACATCAACCTGATGTAAATCCCGGACACATATATGACATAGTCACATTGTGCACTGTGGGTAGTGACAAGTCATGTGTCATGACCCCTGTTCCGGGCATCATGGGACACTTCCGTGTGTTGTTGTCCGTGCCATTCCAGTGACGCTCACCCCAAGTGCGCAGTCCGACATGCACACATGTCAAAGGAGTCAAGGGCATGCCTGGCACACATAGCACCCTCACACAGTACACCTGTACACATCTCATCATACATCTGGTGCCTTCTCCACTCAGGAGGCATGTTCCACATCACAGCCTGTGACACCTGTGCCCCACACATGTAGTAATGCACAGACGATGCCTTGATGTCCATTCCTGGACAAGTATGTCCATCCATGGACAAGTATGTCCTCCCTATTCCTACCTGTGTGTCGCCTATCACCACAGTGATGTGTAAAAACCGCCGTACTGCTGCTAAGAGGGCCTGTGTATGTTCCCAAATCACTGTGGGAGTGCTGCCGTATGTGTACCCATCGTGATGGCGAGCGTACAGGCATTTGTACGGTCCGTAGCACTACGAGTACGCATACGCGTGCAGACCCATAGTGAACGGGCCATACACACGCATGTACGCTCACTATCACTATGGGTCTGCACGCGTATGCGTACCCGTAGTGGTACGGACCGTACACACGCATGTACGCTCACTATCACTATGGGTCTGCACGCGTATGCGTACCCGTAGTGGTACGGACCGTACACACGCATGTACGCTCACTATCACTATGGGTCTGCACGCGTATGCGTACCCGTAGTGGTACGGACCGTACACACGCATGTACGCTCACTATCACTATGGGTCTGCACGCGTATGCGTACCCGTAGTGGTACGGACCGTACACACGCATGTACGCTCACTATCACTATGGGTCTGCACGCGTATGCGTACCCGTAGTGGTACGGACCGTACACACGCATGTACGCTCACTATCACTATGGGTCTGCACGCGTATGCGTACCCGTAGTGGTACGGACCGTACACACGCATGTACGCTCACTATCACTATGGGTATGCACGCGTATGCGTACCCGTAGTGGTACGGACCGTACACTCGCATGTACGCTCACTATCACTACGAGTACGCATACGCGTGCATACCCATAGTGATAGTGAGCGTAGATGCGTGTGTACGGCCCGTACCACTACGGGTACGCATACGCGTGCAGACCCATAGTGATAGTGAGCGTAGGCATGCATGTACGGGCCGTTGCCATGCATTTGGGGTGCCCTAGGGCCCGGAAACGCACCGTACCTGTGTGTGATTCTAAAAATTACATAGGGGACAAATATTAAGGCCTACATGCATGCTGGTTGTCATGGAGACCAGGTTCAAATTTCGAAATTGTTCTGGAAGGTGCACAGCAGAAGTCAGTTGGAATTCTTCTACTTTGTTGCAATGTGTTTGTGGGGCTGACATCATGCAGGAGAATGAAACCGATAGAGAACCCACAGACTGCTAGGTTTGAAGGGATTGGTGGAAACATAGGATGCAAATGTGAGTGACCAATCACTCTGTACTCCTGTGCATGAGACTGGGCAGAAGGGCACATATAAGGCAGCCAGGTCCCATGAGGGAGTACTTGCCTGCACATCTTTGCATTTGTCGACCAAGCTGCTGCTACTGATTCCCTGGAACCATGTCAAGGGCTGTGGAGAGGACACAGCCATTCACCCTGGAGGAGAACATGGCTCTGCTGGATGTGATCCTCCCACAGTACCCCATGCTGTATGGGCGACCAGGGTATCAGGTGAGTGCATAGGCCACTGCCACAGACTGTCCCTATGTTGTGACTGTGACTTCAGGCATTGTGTCCTGGTGTGACACACATGCCATGTACTGTCGGGGGGGTACCAGGGGGGGTGCCTGATGTCTCCCAGCAGTGCCCTGAGACAGGCGGGGTGGGGGCCTATCACTAACCGCAGTGCCCTGAGACAGGAGGGGTGGGGGCCCATCACTTCCAGCAGTGCCCTGAGACAGGAGGGGTGTGTGCAGAATCCTCCCAGCAGTGCCCTGAGACAGGAGGGGTGGGTGTGGAGTCCTCCCAGCAGTGCCCTGAGACAGGAGGGGTGTGTGCAGAATCCTACCAGCAGTGCCCTGAGACAGGAGTGGTATGTGCAGAGTCCTCCCAGCAGTGCCCTGAGACAGGAGGGGTGGGGCCCTATCACTAACCGCAGTGCCTTGAGACAGGAGGGGTGGGGGCCCATCACTTCCAGCAGTGCCCTGAGACAGGAGGGGTGTGTGCAGAATCCTCCGAGCAGTGCCCTGAGACAGGAGGGGTGGGTGTGGAGTCCTCCCAGCAGTGCCCTGAGACAGGAGGGGTGGGTGTGGAGTCCTCCCAGCAGTGCCCTGAGACAGGAGGGGTGTGTGCAGAATCCTACCAGCAGTGCCCTGAGACAGGAGTGGTATGTGCAGAGTCCTCCCAGCAGTGCCCTGAGACAGGAGGGGTGGGTGTGGAGTCCTCCCAGCAGTGCCCTGAGACAGGAGGGGTGGGTGTGGAGTCCTGACAGCAGTGCCCTGAGACAGGAGGGGTGGTTGTGATGCACAGTGTGAGCCTTGATCATTGATTGTGACATTGCCATCATTCCACCTGTGTACCCACTATGGCACGTACTGCCTTTTCCCTCACCAGAGGATGATGTCCCTATGACAAAGGTGCAATGCGTTGGCTGCATGACATGCCTTGTAGTAACCAGCTAATTTGTTCTCATATGTCTCTCTGTGACATGTGGCTGGTGTATTGATGTGGTGTCACTTGTTCTTCCCCACAGGTAGGCGCCACTGCCAAGGAGCAGATCTGGCTGACCGCCGTCAGTGCCGTGAGGCGTGTGGATGGTCGGAGGCGGAGCCTGTCCCAGGTGAGGAAACGCTGGCAGGATATCCGGTGCTGGACGCGGAGGATTGCACGGCTCCTGCTGGGGGACTCACCTGAGAGCCACAAGAACCGCGGCCGCCGCCGTCTGAGCCACCTCCACAGGCGTGTGCTGCCGGTGGTCTTTCCAGACCTGGAGAGGCGCTTACAGGCGATTCAGCAGCCGGAAGGGGGTAGGTACATGTGCGTTTGTTGTGTGTCTCCGGCATTTGTAAGGGCACAGTGGCATGAATTCACTGGCAGGGTTTAAGGGTGCTGTGCAGATCCAGTTTGCCCCAGTATAGCGCTGCGCCCCTGCCACCCTTCCCCTCCTTGCAATGTGTTCCCTGGTCTGTGTGTAGTCACTCCTTCACAAGGTAATGTAGGCTGGCGCTTTGTCCACGAGAACAATGACAGTAGCATCATGTGTGGGGGTGGTGTGTAACAGGTTGTGGGACCTTGCCTGTGCACTGTCAAGTTCACTGCATGTGGGTTCCATGTCAGTTGGCACTGATGCTGACTCCAGACATGGGAGTTGGTCTCTCATGTGTCATGCCTCACAGCGCGCATGTCCTATGTAGTGGCCTGTGACATGATGTGCATGACTGTGCGATACGCATAGTGCAGGGATGGTGACGTGTGTAGCAGTCATTCCCATTCAGTAGCATGTAGTTGCGTGCCCACTACTGTCCCCTGGGGCACCTTATCCTCAGTGTTGTTTGTGTCATCATCAACGTGGACACTCTCACTGTCTACAGCGTAGGTTGTGCTCTGTGCCATTGTCCCCTGTCACCATGTATATAGACGTGCTATTATGTACAGGTGTCCACTGTGCAGCCTGACCTGATTGTCCTTCTTCATACTCACAGTTGCCAGTGCCTGTGTGTCTTGTTATACTCATCTGAGGATGTGCACTGGTACCTCATTATTTGTACAGGCGCACCTTGGCTGTTTGGCGTCCAATCTTGCTTTTTGCCTGCCCCTGTGTTTCTCACCCAGACTCTGAGATGTTGGTGCCACCTGTGTCTCAACAATTTGCCTCGTGTGGGGGTTTGTTGGGGCGGGCAATGCCTATGTGTCAAATCCGGATTCCTACTTGCTGGGTCTGGCCAGTGTGTGATGTTACTGGACACACACGCAAGGTGCAGTGACCGAGTCATGTTGGGCATGTTTTCAGCATTACCTATGCAGCATGTGTCTCAGGTTCATGGATATGGTCCCTGGTCATCGGTATTTTCGCCAATGCTGTGTGGTGCAGATGCAGTGCTGGATTCTCCCCAGGGCCTGGGTGCTTTGTCAGACTCCGTTTCCTGTCTTTAGCTATTGTCTCATGCTCTTCATGGTATTTCAGTGGCATGGTGGCTCAACCAACTGTGTGTTTCATGCCCTACATGGGTACCTTGTTTTGCAGATGTTAGGGATCTTCCTTTTCAGGCTATGCAATGTTACCTATGTCGATTGGACTCATGTGACTGATGTGTACAGCTGTCTGATTGATTTCTGTCTCTCCACCCTGCCCACAGCATCGTCGGGGGACACAGAGGGAGACATGGACACAGGCAAGGCGGAGGGACCGAGCACCAGTGCCAGCCGTGACATCGGGGCTGGTACATCGAGTGGGACAGAGGTGGAGGATAGTGCTGCCGAGGACCTGTCGACTGGCACGTCAGAATACGAAGCTGACAGGTCCGAGGAGGAGTTCTCCGAGTGGGCGGTGGCTGCACCAGCAGCTGACAGCGGAACAACACCTTGCACCGCCCCCTCAGATCCCATCAGCCGCCTCCCACTTGCTCGTGTCCCTTCCCAGCGTGCCCGGTCACCGCATGTCTCCTTCCTGCCAGGCACCGCACCCCCTGCCCCTGTCTCCACTGCTGCCGCCAATGCTGAGTCTGTGGACATCCAGCGGCAACTGCAGATTGGTCAGACTGCTATCCTTAATGTCCTCCATGCCCAAGGGAAAACCCTCACCAACATCGAGGCTTTCTTGGAGGGCATTCATTCATCGCAGGCTGACCAACGCAACTTGCTGAGGTCCATAGACTCCACACTGACTGCAGCAGTGGGTCTCCTGCAGCGCGACCTCCCCCCACCTACCCCTGCCCCATCCACACTTCCCACTTCCATGCCTGTCCCACGTACACCCAGACGTCGGCATGCACCCACCACAACAGACACAGGCACCACACCAGCAGGGAAGGTCCACCGCACTCCTCCTGACACGCACACACAGGGTGAGATAGGCACACCCACTGGGTCTGGGGGCAAACGTGTGACACGCAGCCATAGTGGGAGTCCGCATTCCACACAATCCACTCCCTCCAAATCCCCTCCCCTCAGCTCTCCTGGCCACATCTCCCCCAAGGACTCGTTCATGGCCGCTCTGTCCCTGAGCCCCACAGTTCCACCACCACGCAAGCGGTCAAGGAAGTCCTCGGTCAGGGTGGTTGAGTCTCCCCCCCTGTCTCCACCCTCCCCCGGTGGCGCTGCAACCCATCCCTCTGACCCCCCCCCCCTCCTTGGGGCCTGAGGTCACTTCGGGTGCAGGGGAGTCCCTGGAGGACCTTGCTAAGGTGTGTAGTGCCATCCTGGCCTCCGCCTTTGGCCATGACACACCCCCTGTGGATGAGTCCTCCATCCCTGCACCCACAACGCCGCCCCTTTGCCCTGATGTCCCTGCGGTGCCTGTTGCTTCCCCCCCCCTGATGCCCTCACCAGTATGGAAGACGATGCCATTTGACTGTGCAGGCAAGGTAGGGGACACACATCCCACTGTGTCCCCCATCCAGCTGGGAATCATTGACTGCCCTATGGCCTCTGTGAAAATTGAACTGCCTTTGATCCACGGACATTGTGCTCATGCTGAATAAAGCTTAATTTTGTTTTCATTATCACACTCCTGCTATGGTGGTATTGGTGTTGGTGGGGCTGCTCCATTGTTTTGGGTGGTGTTTAAGGCTTTGAGTGTGTGGGATTTGTAGTAGTGTTCTGCTCATTGGGGCGACCCTGGGATCTGTGTGCCATCACAAGGTGTTGGCTAACTTCCTTAGGTCATGTCAGCAGTTACTGTATGGTTCAATTGTCCCAGGGTGTATTCCTTCCTCTGTGTACCCAGATTTCTTCCCTGCAGGGTGTTCCCAATGTTTAGCGCAGAGCTGTGTGTACATGAGCTGTGTGTGTGACGGAGCCCTTCTACTTTGGCCATGCATGCATGGCCATGTCTCCACCTGCAACAATCGTGGCATCCTTGGTGTTCACTGTACTTGTGTGTGGAGTCTGTTGACATGAGTTCATGGGGACATGTTCCCTTGTAGGCAGTATGGATGTGGGTAATTCCGGCCTCACACACATGTGTTACACCCCTCCTGTCTCAGGGCACTGCTGTTAGTGATAGGGCCCCACTCCTCCTGTCTCAGGGCACTGCTGTGAGAACTCTGCACATACCACTCCTGTCTCAGGGCACTGCTGGTAGGATTCTGCACACACCCCTCCTGTCTCAGGGCACTGCTGGGAGGACTCCACACCCACCCCTCCTGTCTCAGGGCACTGCTGGGAGGACTCCACACCCACCCCTCCTGTCTCAGGGCACTGCTGGGAGGACTCCACACCCACCCCTCCTGTCTCAGGGCACTGCTGTTAGTGATAGGGCCCCACTCCTCCTGTCTCAGGGCACTGCTGTGAGGACTCTGCACATACCACTCCTGTCTCAGGGCACTGCTGGTAGGATTCTGCACACACCCCTCCTGTCTCAGGGCACTGCTGGGAGGACTCCACACCCACCCCTCCTGTCTCAGGGCACTGCTGGGAGGACTCCACACCCACCCCTCCTGTCTCAGGGCACTGCTGGGAGGACTCCACACCCACCCCTCCTGTCTCAGGGCACTGCTGTTAGTGATAGGGCCCCACTCCTCCTGTCTCAGGGCACTGCTGTGAGGACTCTGCACATACCACTCCTGTCTCAGGGCACTGCTGGTAGGATTCTGCACACACCCCTCCTGTCTCAGGGCACTGCTGGGAGGACTCCACACCCACCCCTCCTGTCTCAGGGCACTGCTGGGAGGACTCCACACCCACCCCTCCTGTCTCAGGGCACTGCTGGGAGGATTCTGCGCACACCCCTCCTGTCTCTGGGCACAGCTGGGTGGACTCTGCACACACACCTCCTATTTCTGGATATGTACGCTTGGAACATACACGGTGTGGGTGCGCTCCATGCTTTCGAGGTGAGGGTACGGGTCGTACTTACACTGTTGGGGTGGGGGTACGGTGCGTGAGTCCGCGGTTGGGGGTACGGGTCGTACTTACACTGGTGGGGGTGGGGGTACGGTCCGTACGTCCGCGGGTGAGGGTTCGAGTAGTACTTACACTGTTGGGGTGGGGGGTACGCTCCATGCATACGCGGGTGGGGGTACGGGTCGTACTTACACTGTTGGGGTGGGGGTATGCTCCGTACGTCCGCGGGTGAGGGTTCGAGTCGTACTTACACTGTTGGGGTGGGGGGTACGCTCCATGCATACGCGGTTGGGGGTACGGGTCGTACTTACACTGTTGGGGTGGGGGTACGCTCCATGCATACGCGGGTGAGGGTACGGGTCGTACTTACACTGTTGGGGTTGGGGGTACGCTCCATGCATACGCGGGTGAGGGTTCGAGTTGTACTTACACTGTTGGGGTGGGGGGTACGCTCCATGCATACGCGGTTGGGGTACGGGTCGTACTTACACTGTTGGGGTGGGGGTACGCTCCATGCATACGCGGGTGAGGGTACGGGTCGTACTTACACTGTTGGGGTTGGGGGTACGCTCCATGCATACGCGGGTGAGGGTTCGAGTCGTACTTACACTGTTGGGGTGGGGGGTACGCTCCATGCATACGCGGTTGGGGGTACGGGTCGTACTTACACTGTTGGGGTGGGGGTACGCTCCATGCATACGCGGGTGAGGGTACAGGTCGTACTTACACTGTTGGGGTGGGGGTACGGTGCGTGAGTCCGCGGTTGGGGGTACGGGTCATACTTACACTGGTGGGGGTGGGGGTACGGTCCGTACGTCCGCGGGTGAGGGTTCGAGTAGTACTTACACTGTTGGGGTGGGGGGTACGCTCCATGCATACGCGGGTGGGGGTACGGGTCGTACTTACACTGTTGGGGTGGGGGTATGCTCCGTACGTCCGCGGGTGAGGGTTCGAGTCGTACTTACACTGTTGGGGTGGGGGGTACGCTCCATGCATACGCGGTTGGGGGTACGGGTCGTACTTACACTGTTGGGGTGGGGGTACGCTCCATGCATACGCGGGTGAGGGTACGGGTCGTACTTACACTGTTGGGGTTGGGGGTACGCTCCATGCATACGCGGGTGAGGGTTCGAGTCGTACTTACACTGTTGGGGTGGGGGGTACGCTCCATGCATACACGGTTGGGGGTACGGGTCGTACTTACACTGTTGGGGTGGGGGTACGCTCCATGCATACGCGGGTGAGGGTACGGGTCGTACTTACACTGTTGGGGTTGGGGGTACGCTCCATGCATACGCGGGTGAGGGTTCGAGTCGTACTTACACTGTTGGGGTGGGGGGTACGCTCCATGCATACGCGGTTGGGGGTACGGGTCGTACTTACACTGTTGGGGTGGGGGTACGCTCCATGCATACGCGGGTGAGGGTACAGGTCGTACTTACACTGTTGGGGTGGGGGTACGGTGCGTGAGTCCGCGGTTGGGGGTACGGGTCGTACTTACACTGGTGGGGGTGGGGGTACGGTCCGTACGTCCGCGGGTGAGGGTTCGAGTCGTACTTACACTGTTGGCATGGGGGGTACGCTCCATGCATAGGGGGTGGGGGTAGGGTCCGTACATATCCGTCCCCACGCTATGTGATGCTTGTGCGGGCCGTACCCAGGCCTTTGCCACGTGGGTACGATCCGTCCCACCATTGTTGGGGTGACGTGTGTGTGGGCGTGGTACGACTCGTACCCACGCTCTTCAGGCGTGGGTACGGGACGTACCTGTCTGGTTGTGTTGCCGGTTCGCGTGGTGACGGACTTCCTTTGTGGCGGTCGCTGGCTTATCAGGACACGCCCCCACCCCCTCGTGGTGACCAGGGCATGGGAGTCAGGTATGTCCAGGCCATGTGTGGTGTGTGACTTATGTGGTTGTTTTGTGGCCTGCCCTGGTCGTGCCACCCCCCCCACCCCACTTTCCCCCCTCCCTTAGTTATTCTGACCTTCTGCGGCGTCTGCGTCGTAACCTGTAGAGGAGGTGTACTGCTATGAGGGCAGGGATGACTCGTAGGTTCGGGTCCATGTCTGTCCGTCGCGTACTGGTACTCCAATCGCGTCGTCCTGTCGCGTACGGGTCCTCCTTGCTCGCGTCGTCCTGTCGCGTACGGGTCCTCCTTGGTGGCGTCGTCCTGTCGCGTACGGGTCCTCCTTGGTGGCGTCGTCCTGTGTGTCCGTCACGTACTGGTCCCCCTTGTTCGCGTCGTCGTCTGTCCGTCGCGTACTGGTGGTCCTTGTTCGCGTCGTCCTGATTTCCCGGCAGTTTTTGGCTGCCGCAAAATATTCACCGTGCGGGGTGACGTCGGTGCGAATCGTGATTCCTGGGTCGTGAATGGCTGGCTGCGAGCGTCCCGAGATCAGGTCGGCGCTTTCCCGATTCTGCACACACCCCTCCTGTCTCAGGGCACTGCTGGGAGGACTCCACACCCACCCCTCCTGTCTCAGGGCACTGCTGGGAGGACTCCACACCCACCCCTCCTGTCTCAGGGCACTGCTGGGAGGACTCCACACCCACCCCTCCTGTCTCAGGGCACTGCTGTTAGTGATAGGGCCCCACTCCTCCTGTCTCAGGGCACTGCTGTGAGGACTCTGCACATACCACTCCTGTCTCAGGGCACTGCTGGTAGGATTCTGCACACACCCCTCCTGTCTCAGGGCACTGCTGGGAGGACTCCACACCCACCCCTCCTGTCTCAGGGCACTGCTGGGAGGACTCCACACCCACCCCTCCTGTCTCAGGGCACTGCTGGGAGGACTCCACACCCACCCCTCCTGTCTCAGGGCACTGCTGTTAGTGATAGGGCCCCACTCCTCCTGTCTCAGGGCACTGCTGTGAGGACTCTGCACATACCACTCCTGTCTCAGGGCACTGCTGGTAGGATTCTGCACACACCCCTCCTGTCTCAGGGCACTGCTGGGAGGACTCCACACCCACCCCTCCTGTCTCAGGGCACTGCTGGGAGGACTCCACACCCACCCATCCTGTCTCAGGGCACTGCTGGGAGGATTCTGCGCACACCCCTCCTGTCTCTGGGCACAGCTGGGTGGACTCTGCACACACACCTCCTATTTCTGGATATGTACGCTTGGAACATACACGGTGTGGGTGCGCTCCATGCTTTCGAGGTGAGGGTACGGGTCGTACTTACACTGTTGGGGTGGGGGTACGGTGCGTGAGTCCGCGGTTGGGGGTACGGGTCGTACTTACACTGATGGGGGTGGGGGTACGGTCCGTACGTCCGCGGGTGAGGGTTCGAGTAGTACTTACACTGTTGGGGTGGGGGGTACGCTCCATGCATACGCGGGTGGGGGTACGGGTCGTACTTACACTGTTGGGGTGGGGGTATGCTCCGTACGTCCGCGGGTGAGGGTTCGAGTCGTACTTACACTGTTGGGGTGGGGGGTACGCTCCATGCATACGCGGTTGGGGGTACGGGTCGTACTTACACTGTTGGGGTGGGGGTATGCTCCATGCATACGCGGGTGAGGGTACGGGTCGTACTTACACTGTTGGGGTTGGGGGTACGCTCCATGCATACGCGGGTGAGGGTTCGAGTCGTACTTACACTGTTGGGGTGGGGGGTACGCTCCATGCATACGCGGTTGGGGTACGGGTCGTACTTACACTGTTGGGGTGGGGGTACGCTCCATGCATACGCGGGTGAGGGTACGGGTCGTACTTACACTGTTGGGGTTGGGGGTACGCTCCATGCATACGCGGGTGAGGGTTCGAGTCGTACTTACACTGTTGGGGTGGGGGGTACGCTCCATGCATACGCAGTTGGGGGTACGGGTCGTACTTACACTGTTGGGGTGGGGGTACGCTCCATGCATACGCGGGTGAGGGTACGGGTCGTACTTACACTGTTGGGGTGGGGGTACGGTGCGTGAGTCCGCGGTTGGGGGTACGGGTCGTACTTACACTGGTGGGGGTGGGGGTACGGTCCGTACGTCCGCGGGTGAGGGTTCGAGTAGTACTTACACTGTTGGGGTGGGGGGTACGCTCCATGCATACGCGGGTGGGGGTACGGGTCGTACTTACACTGTTGGGGTGGGGGTATGCTCCGTACGTCCGCGGGTGAGGGTTCGAGTCGTACTTACACTGTTGGGGTGGGGGGTACGCTCCATGCATACGCGGTTGGGGGTACGGGTCGTACTTACACTGTTGGGGTGGGGGTACGCTCCATGCATACGCGGGTGAGGGTACGGGTCGTACTTACACTGTTGGGGTTGGGGGTACGCTCCATGCATACGCGGGTGAGGGTTCGAGTCGTACTTACACTGTTGGGGTGGGGGGTACGCTCCATGCATACGCGGTTGGGGGTACGGGTCGTACTTACACTGTTGGGGTGGGGGTACGCTCCATGCATACGCGGGTGAGGGTACGGGTCGTACTTACACTGTTGGGGTTGGGGGTACGCTCCATGCATACGCGGGTGAGGGTTCGAGTCGTACTTACACTGTTGGGGTGGGGGGTACGCTCCATGCATACGCGGTTGGGGGTACGGGTCGTACTTACACTGTTGGGGTGGGGGTACGCTCCATGCATACGCGGGTGAGGGTACAGGTCGTACTTACACTGTTGGGGTGGGGGTACGGTGCGTGAGTCCGCGGTTGGGGGTACGGGTCGTACTTACACTGGTGGGGGTGGGGGTACGGTCCGTACGTCCGCGGGTGAGGGTTCGAGTCGTACTTACACTGTTGGCATGGGGGGTACGCTCCATGCATAGGGGGTGGGGGTAGGGTCCGTACATATCCGTCCCCACGCTATGTGATGCTTGTGCGGGCCGTACCCAGGCCTTTGCCACGTGGGTACGATCCGTCCCACCATTGTTGGGGTGACGTGTGTGTGGGCGTGGTACGACTCGTACCCACGCTCTTCAGGCGTGGGTACGGGACGTACCTGTCTGGTTGTGTTGCCGGTTCGCGTGGTGACGGACTTCCTTTGTGGCGGTCGCTGGCTTATCAGGACACGCCCCCACCCCCTCGTGGTGACCAGGGCATGGGAGTCAGGTATGTCCAGGCCATGTGTGGTGTGTGACTTATGTGGTTGTTTTGTGGCCTGCCCTGGTCGTGCCACCCCCCCCACCCCACTTTCCCCCCTCCCTTAGTTATTCTGACCTTCTGCGGCGTCTGCGTCGTAACCTGTAGAGGAGGTGTACTGCTATGAGGGCAGGGATGACTCGTAGGTTCGGGTCCATGTCTGTCCGTCGCGTACTGGTACTCCAATCGCGTCGTCCTGTCGCGTACGGGTCCTCCTTGCTCGCGTCGTCCTGTCGCGTACGGGTCCTCCTTGGTGGCGTCGTCCTGTCGCGTACGGGTCCTCCTTGGTGGCGTCGTCCTGTGTGTCCGTCACGTACTGGTCCCCCTTGTTCGCGTCGTCGTCTGTCCGTCGCGTACTGGTGGTCCTTGTTCGCGTCGTCCTGATTTCCCGGCAGTTTTTGGCTGCCGCAAAATATTCACCGTGCGGGGTGACGTCGGTGCGAATCGTGATTCCTGGGTCGTGAATGGCTGGCTGCGAGCGTCCCGAGATCAGGTCGGCGCTTTCCCGATTCTGCACACACCCCTCCTGTCTCAGGGCACTGCTGGGAGGACTCCACACCCACCCCTCCTGTCTCAGGGCACTGCTGGGAGGACTCCACACCCACCCCTCCTGTCTCAGGGCACTGCTGGGAGGACTCCACACCCACCCCTCCTGTCTCAGGGCACTGCTGTTAGTGATAGGGCCCCACTCCTCCTGTCTCAGGGCACTGCTGTGAGGACTCTGCACATACCACTCCTGTCTCAGGGCACTGCTGGTAGGATTCTGCACACACCCCTCCTGTCTCAGGGCACTGCTGGGAGGACTCCACACCCACCCCTCCTGTCTCAGGGCACTGCTGGGAGGACTCCACACCCACCCCTCCTGTCTCAGGGCACTGCTGGGAGGACTCCACACCCACCCCTCCTGTCTCAGGGCACTGCTGTTAGTGATAGGGCCCCACTCCTCCTGTCTCAGGGCACTGCTGTGAGGACTCTGCACATACCACTCCTGTCTCAGGGCACTGCTGGTAGGATTCTGCACACACCCCTCCTGTCTCAGGGCACTGCTGGGAGGACTCCACACCCACCCCTCCTGTCTCAGGGCACTGCTGGGAGGACTCCACACCCACCCATCCTGTCTCAGGGCACTGCTGGGAGGATTCTGCGCACACCCCTCCTGTCTCTGGGCACAGCTGGGTGGACTCTGCACACACACCTCCTATTTCTGGATATGTACGCTTGGAACATACACGGTGTGGGTGCGCTCCATGCTTTCGAGGTGAGGGTACGGGTCGTACTTACACTGTTGGGGTGGGGGTACGGTGCGTGAGTCCGCGGTTGGGGGTACGGGTCGTACTTACACTGATGGGGGTGGGGGTACGGTCCGTACGTCCGCGGGTGAGGGTTCGAGTAGTACTTACACTGTTGGGGTGGGGGGTACGCTCCATGCATACGCGGGTGGGGGTACGGGTCGTACTTACACTGTTGGGGTGGGGGTATGCTCCGTACGTCCGCGGGTGAGGGTTCGAGTCGTACTTACACTGTTGGGGTGGGGGGTACGCTCCATGCATACGCGGTTGGGGGTACGGGTCGTACTTACACTGTTGGGGTGGGGGTATGCTCCATGCATACGCGGGTGAGGGTACGGGTCGTACTTACACTGTTGGGGTTGGGGGTACGCTCCATGCATACGCGGGTGAGGGTTCGAGTCGTACTTACACTGTTGGGGTGGGGGGTACGCTCCATGCATACGCGGTTGGGGTACGGGTCGTACTTACACTGTTGGGGTGGGGGTACGCTCCATGCATACGCGGGTGAGGGTACGGGTCGTACTTACACTGTTGGGGTTGGGGGTACGCTCCATGCATACGCGGGTGAGGGTTCGAGTCGTACTTACACTGTTGGGGTGGGGGGTACGCTCCATGCATACGCAGTTGGGGGTACGGGTCGTACTTACACTGTTGGGGTGGGGGTACGCTCCATGCATACGCGGGTGAGGGTACGGGTCGTACTTACACTGTTGGGGTGGGGGTACGGTGCGTGAGTCCGCGGTTGGGGGTACGGGTCGTACTTACACTGGTGGGGGTGGGGGTACGGTCCGTACGTCCGCGGGTGAGGGTTCGAGTAGTACTTACACTGTTGGGGTGGGGGGTACGCTCCATGCATACGCGGGTGGGGGTACGGGTCGTACTTACACTGTTGGGGTGGGGGTATGCTCCGTACGTCCGCGGGTGAGGGTTCGAGTCGTACTTACACTGTTGGGGTGGGGGGTACGCTCCATGCATACGCGGTTGGGGGTACGGGTCGTACTTACACTGTTGGGGTGGGGGTACGCTCCATGCATACGCGGGTGAGGGTACGGGTCGTACTTACACTGTTGGGGTTGGGGGTACGCTCCATGCATACGCGGGTGAGGGTTCGAGTCGTACTTACACTGTTGGGGTGGGGGGTACGCTCCATGCATACGCGGTTGGGGGTACGGGTCGTACTTACACTGTTGGGGTGGGGGTACGCTCCATGCATACGCGGGTGAGGGTACGGGTCGTACTTACACTGTTGGGGTTGGGGGTACGCTCCATGCATACGCGGGTGAGGGTTCGAGTCGTACTTACACTGTTGGGGTGGGGGGTACGCTCCATGCATACGCGGTTGGGGGTACGGGTCGTACTTACACTGTTGGGGTGGGGGTACGCTCCATGCATACGCGGGTGAGGGTACGGGTCGTACTTACACTGTTGGGGTGGGGGTACGGTGCGTGAGTCCGCGGTTGGGGGTACGGGTCGTACTTACACTGGTGGGGGTGGGGGTACGGTCCGTACGTCCGCGGGTGAGGGTTCGAGTCGTACTTACACTGTTGGCATGGGGGGTACGCTCCATGCATAGGGGGTGGGGGTAGGGTCCGTACATATCCGTCCCCACGCTATGTGATGCTTGTGCGGGCCGTACCCAGGCCTTTGCCACGTGGGTACGATCCGTCCCGCCATTGTTGGGGTGACGTGTGTGTGGGCGTGGTACGACTCGTACCCACGCTCTTCAGGCGTGGGTACGGGACGTACCTGTCTGGTTGTGTTGCCGGTTCGCGTGGTGATGGACTTCCGTTGTGGCGGTCGCTGGCTTATCAGGACACGCCCCCACCCCCTCGTGGTGACCAGGGCATGGGAGTCAGGTATGTCCAGGCCATGTGTGGTGTGTGACTTATGTGGTTGTTTTGTGGCCTGCCCTGGTCGTGCCACCCCCCCCCCACCCCACTTTCCCCCCTCCCTTAGTTATTCTGACCTTCTGCGGCGTCTGCGTCGTAACCTGTAGAGGAGGTGTACTGCTATGAGGGCAGGGATGACTCGTAGGTTCGGGTCCATGTCTGTCCATCGCGTACTGGTACTCCAATCGCGTCGTCCTGTCGCGTACGGGTCCTCCTTGCTCGCGTCGTCCTGTCGCGTACGGGTCCTCCTTGGTGGCGTCGTCCTGTCGCGTACGGGTCCTCCTTGGTGGCGTCGTCCTGTGTGTCCGTCACGTACTGGTCCTCCTTGTTCGCGTCGTCGTCTGTCCGTCGCGTACTGGTGGTCCTTGTTCGCGTCGTCCTGATTTCCCGGCAGTTTTTGGCTGCCGCAAAATATTCACCGTGCGGGGTGACGTCGGTGCGAATCGTGATTCCTGGGTCGTGAATGGCTGGCTGCGAGCGTCCCGACGTCAGGTCGGCGCTTTCCCGGATCGCATTGGTAGGTGTTTTTTTGTTCGGTCGGGCTTTTTTACGAATCGTACGGTAATGGTGTACCCGTGCGATTCGTAATTCCTTGTTTGTAAAAATTGACGACCGGGTACGCGTCGGGCGGAGATTGTGCTCCGTCCGACGGTTCGTACCAGGTTTTTGCCGGATCGTGATCGGCACCAATGTCTTTGCAACAGCGCATGCTGTAAATAATGCCAGCTCAAAAAGAAAAAAGACAACACAAGAGCAAAGCACTGGGCCTGAGATTGGCAGAAAGGAACTAAGCTGCTTGCAATGAGACATATGTCACAGTTCAATCGCTGAATCGGATTGCTGACGTAAAGGCGTGAAGGATTGGAGGCCGACTGAGGCATCTTATGCTGTATCTTTTGTCTGTTGATTAAATCAATAAAGGAATATTTCTAAAAGATCTGAGGAACTGAGACATTAATCCACTAAAATGTCTTACCAGTTTAGATGTGTGGTGTATAGGATGAGTACAGAATACCGCCAATGGGTGCATTAAACTACTGAGGCTATGGGGATATAGAAGGAGTTAGTGTAGAGAACTTACTTAAAAAATGATGAGTTCATACGGTATATAGAATAAGTGGAGCATAATGTAGGGAAGGTATGCTGGCCATTCATGCTGTAGGTGTAGAACAAGGGGTTGTATACAGCATATACAGAATATGAGGAAATTATACAGATTCTACATACCAAGTGCAGGGACAAAGTAGTCCCAGCTCATGAGAAGGGTATGGAGTGGAATTGAAGTAATGTGTGGTCAATGAAATGCAAGGAGCAAGGCAAAGAGAGCAGTAAATCATCTAAACAGAAAGATGAATTGACAATTATTTGACGGAGAAGTACATCCAGGAACCAAAGAGCTACAACCATCTGAACTTATCCAAATATATATGTGTGTGTCTATGTATTTATGTGCACAAATGCATGCACATACACTCCTATAATCCATCCGCACCGGAAGTGACATAATTGGTTTCCTGCCAAAATCATCCTTTACAGAAGAAGCCAGGCAAGAGAACTTCAATACCCATCGCTCCTCTGCACAGGATGTGACATCACTGAATTTCCCTTCATACAATTGCACTGGAAATTATATCACTGGTTTCAAAACAAACCTTCTTTAAAAGAAGAAGCCAGACAAAAGGACATCATTTCCCATCATCCATCTGCACAGGAAATGAGATTACTTCCAACTGTTTCCCTACTTCAGTCAACTATTCAACGCATCCCATCACCCAGGCATCCCCAGTATAGGCCAGGCACATACAAGGGTATCACAGTTTTGGGTATTTTAGGGCCACGAAGGCCCTTGGGCCAGACCTGTTCCACTGAAACCTACAAGCTAAGATATAATCATGTGTCTTACCCAGCACCCCATACTGCCAATTGCATAATCACAGCAAGCTTAGGTGACCCAAACACTCACTTAGCAACAAAGTGAGTGTTTGTGCACAACACAGAGCCTCATACACATCCCACTGACTACCACAGCCTCAAACTATAGAACACACATTTCAATCCATGCTCATTAATGTTCGCTCTACAGACATCGCAGACCTCGTGATTTTTCACAAGATCTCTTCATCAGAGAAACGTGGTTCATCCTCAAATCCTCGCACATCCTAGACATCCTCCTTCCCACCGGCTACAGCATCCATTGTGTAAACCATGCACATAAAAAGTGAGCAGGCCTCGCTGTCATCCATGAGCCCTTCTGGTCCTGCAACCTAGGCGTGCAAGCATCTATAATCTCTATGGAGCTGCTGGCATGCCATTTTGCACTCACATCAACTTCGAATACCACCTATATCTCATAGATGTCGAAGGGATTGAATTATTGGGCTTTTCATTGCAAGAGGCAAAAGGAAGGCTACTAACAGGAATAGTCTGTTACAGACCTCCGGGTCTAGATACCCAATATCAAGCACGGTTCGACATCATCGCCACTCTGACCCTAACACACTCAAGAATGGTTATACTAGGGGATAACGAAGAAAATGGGCCAAGCTAATAAAAAACAGACTACACCCGACATTCCCTGATCAGAATCTCTTTGCCCCTAATGATCCAGTAGGAAAAAACTATCAAACGTACTGTAATTATATAAATGGTACTCTGGACCTGCTTGTCCCCGTAAAAAGACTGAAGAATAGGAAGAAACCCTCAGCCCCTTGGTATAGTGAGGAGTTGAAATTGATGCGGATTAAATGCAAACAGGCTGAGAGGAAATGGAGAAGGTCATATAGAGAGCCGGACAGGAAAGTGCTGAAACTAGTGCAGGCACTGTATAAGGAGACTATTTCTAGGTCCAAAGCAGATTTTTATGCTAAATCTATCCTGCAAGAGCCCAGCAGCACAAAAGCACTTTTTAATATTGTAAAGGATCTCTCTAATCCAGTCTGTACGGGCAATAAGGTGGTCGCAGCGCAAAAACTTTGTGATGAGATTGCTACCCATTTTAATGAAAAAATCACCAAAATTGGTGGAGGTCTTAACCCAAGTAACATTAGCTGCCAGGATGAACTACCTCAGACGCCAGTCGAAGAACCACAGGCAGAAACATCTCTAGAGTGTTTTCAACCTCTTACCGAGGACACCTTTATTAGCCTTGCTTAAAGTGTATTCTCGGGCTCTCCTCTGGACCCTCTTCCACATGGAATTTGGAAGGAGTTTAGGCAAGAATTATTCCCCTGGCTGCAGCAGATCTGCTGCCAATCACTGGAAAAAGGAATGGTTCCAGAGGTGTGGAAGCAGGCACTGGTGACCCTGCTGCTCAAGAAATCATCCCTGGACCCAACAAATCCAGTGAATTTTAGACCCATCGCTCTCTTGCCATACCCAGTAAAAATCCTGGAGAAGGCAGTTAATAAATCACTGTCCTGATATCTAGAGGAAAATCACCTGTTGGATAGGGACCAGTTTGGGTTCCGACCAGGCCACGTAATTGAGACAGCTTTGGCGACAATATTGGACAATCTACGAATGCGAGCCGACAATGGTAATCCATCTGTACTAGTGTTACTGGACATTTCGGCCGCATTCGACAGGGTGAGTCATGCAATACTGGTGGAAAGGCTGGAGAATATAGGTGTGAAAGGACGGGCACTGAAGTGGCTGCAATCATATCTGACGGGTAGACAACAGGCTGTGACCATGACACCGTTCACTTCCACCAAGTCCCCGGTGCGCCACGGGGTGCCACAGGGCTCTGCAATAAGCCCCATTCTTTTTAACATATACTTGCACCCTTTGATCCCTATTATCAAGTCTTTTGGAATTGACCAGGTTAACTATGCGGACGATACCCAACTGGTGTTCTCCCTGGAAGGGAATCAAGCAGTAACCATGGACACATTCCAGGAATATATGCACCAGACCTCCAACTGGCTCAGGAAAAACTCCATACAATTTAATGGGGGGAAAACAGAGGTTGTTTATTGCTCCACTGCTAAAATGTCTCGGCATTTGCCATTGGAGTTCAGACTTACCGCTAAGGACAAGCCCTTGGTTCCAGCCAAAACTGTGCGTAACCTAGGGGTTTTGGTAGATGACAGCCTCCAAATGGAGTCACAGGCTAACAGAACGGTTAGCGTCTGTTTCTCCTTGCTAAGAGTGCTTCAACATATTCTTCCGTTACTGCCTAGTAACACTAGACCCCTTGTAGTGAGGAGTACAATTCTGAGTAGACTGGACTACTGCAACTCTCTGTATCTGGGAGCACCACAATTCGTCCTACAGGGATTGCAGAGAGTCCAGTCTATAGCAGCAAAGATGGTGCTAAATAAGCAGCGAAGATCCTCTACGGCGTTGGCTCTAAAGGATCTTCATTGGTTACCCATTAAGGAGAGAATCTATTTTAAGTCTCTATGCATTTTATTCAGAGCAGCACATGGTCTGGGTGCTGTGCCCTTGCAGGAGAAATTTATCTGGTACAATCCTGGGAGAAATCTTCGCTCTTCCAGTGCAAACCTGGTAACAACCACCAGATTTGAGAAGACCAGGATGGGAGGCAGAGCATTCGGTATTGCAGCATCATGCCTCTGGAATGATCTGCCCCAGAGTATTAGACAATCTAATTCCCTGCTCCGTTTTAGAAAAAGCTTGAAAACCTGGCTGTTTCCAAGGAATTAGTAAAATGAGCTTTCCACTTGCAATGAGGATCGATGCTGGCTGATGCCATCAGTTAAGTTGCAGCGCCAGGATACCCGTAGGGTGATAGTTCGTGCTATATAAGTTTATATACAATACAATACAATCTCATCTACAGGACTCCTGGGCAGAATAAGGACTTCACCAATGGATTCTCAGATCTGCTCGCTACCTCTCCTATGTGACAAGCCCATACCACCCTCTTGGGCTGAGTGCCAACACCCTTTTAAACAACTTCAACACCTTTTTAGAAAAATAAGTGAATATTCACACCCTGATTAAAACACTCAAGTGCAAGCCAAAGTCTTCAGTACTCTGAATTCATTGATGGTAACAAAGGATCCATTTGCAGGTAGGAAAGAAAATGGAAGAAAAAAGAACTCCTGAGAACCTCATAATACTGAAAGCCCTCTGTGCAATATTAAGACAACTCACATCAGACAAAACATAGTGCTATACTAACACCAATGAAGCCAGCAACTGAAACAGAACACATTTGAAGCCAATCAAGTACTGAATTAACCTGCTGCTAGATCCCATATTACTCACTCCATAAAAGTGCAATTCCATCAACCTCTTCTGTAGTGAAAAAATACAGAATATTCAACAGCACATTGACAACAAGTCTGCTTAGTTTCATATGCCCACCCCATCCTGTTGAATCCCGCAATGGTCATCCTTCAAAGCCCTATCTGTCACAGATCTCTCCAACATAATCAACTGCTTCAAAGCCCCTTCTTATGAAGATGATGCCTCACCCTCGTCCTTCATCAAAGTGCTTCCTAGGGATGCTTTCCCACCCCTTCTTACCATTGTCAATGCCTCCCTCATTCAAGGAATCTTCCCAGATGCTTTCAAGATAAGCCAGATCCTCCCACTCGTAAATAAACTACACTAGACCTTGATAACCTCACCAACTACCAGCACATCATTCACCTTCCATTCATATGCAAAATCTTTGAAAAACGCATTCTGTGATCAACTCCAAAATCACATTGATGCTAACCATCTCCTGCACGACTATCATTCTTGCTTCAGATCACACTGCAGCAGGGAAACTGCTACCTGCACATAGTAGATGATACCCACCTGGTCACAAATGAAGACGACCCCCATCTCCTAATATTGATGGAGGTGTCAGCTGCCTTCAACACAGTCAATGATCATGCAGTAATATGCACTCTGGAGTCTCAAATGGGATTCCCCAGCAATGTATGTCATTGGTTCTCCTCCTACCTTTCCAACTGACATCTCCAGGCCCCGAAAATTGCTATCACCCGTGGAGTCACCAAGGGTTCCATACTGTCTCCTGTTATCTTAAGCCTCTACATGGAGCTGCTTGGTACTCTACTCACAGATAGCAGCATAAAGACTCATCAATGTACCAATGATACAAAAATCTACTTGAACGTCTCCTCTGCCTCAGACATCCATTGTACCAAACACTGCCTGCACATTGTCGAGAACTGGATGCCCAGCAGCTAACTGAAGCTCAACACAACAAAGACGGAATTCCTGTTATTTGCCAAGAGCAACAAAGATGAGACAGTACAACACCTGTCTCAATGACGTAAACCCTGATGCTTTAGAACCCCAACATTTACCAAATGCCTAGTCATTGGATTCACCCTGCACCCCTCACTCATACTCAAGGAAAGCATTACCAAAAAAACAAAGATGACCTGGTACTGACTTTCTCCTCTAATGAAGTGAAATTGAAACAGAAAATGACTAAATAACAGCTGTTCAAGCCCTCTTCCTCTTGTGTCTGGATGGTGATAACACCCTGCTCCATGGCCTCACATAGTTCACACTGATATCTCTCTAGGGCCTCCTGTATGTTGCAGCATGCCTCATCCATGGCCTGGAGAAACATGATCACATCACTCCCCCTGCCTCCCACCCAATGAAACTCTATTGGCTCCGTTACCATCCTGCTCTTTCAAAAATCAGCTGCATCATTTAGTGAACTATCATGACCAGTAACCCCGCTTAGCTTGCAGGCAATCTGACATTCCCTGGTGGTTCCTGGCAGCACACCCACAGCCAGGACACCATCCGACTGCATACTAAGAAGTGAAAATAGAAAACAAAAGGCAGCAGACCGTTACCATCTATGCACATGGTTGTCTGGAACAACATCACGGTATCCATCAGATCTGTCCCAATGCTGCTCCAGCCGAAGAAAGAGTTGAAGTCTTACCTCTTTAAAGAACACTACATTACAATGCATTGACTGTCCACAACCCAGCTAACTTGCTAACTCTCCTATCACCCGTTTACTATATGCTACTCTTTACTACAATAATTTCAATTCAATGCAATAGTATTGGTTTATCTCACATGACCAAGTATTGCGTAATATCTATATATATTGTCACAGCTCCACATACTAGTCATTCATTTTCTGCTAGTGTTACAGGAGCACATAGGTCAACTTTGTCTGACATCTTTGTAAAATGTTAATAGTGTCTGATATCTTTGTCTCATGTGTTATCTAGAATATCCATGATTACCAGATGCCTCCAGTCACAGGAACACAAATAACTGGACCTGGGCACTGGTTTAATTAAAGTGAACTAAAACAACAATTACCAGAAAACATTAATTGAGTTGTGAAGTAGATGGCAAGCTCTGTGTTTATGGGGTCATCAAATATGTCTTTTCTAAAAGCATGTTTTTAATAAATGTCAAATGCTTTTCTTTTATGATAATAAACACGCAAATGGTTCATTTAAATATGGGGTATTATGTTGGAAATATCATGGCCGTAACTTCACATTTCCTACTCAGAGGTTTAGAAATCTTCAAAACTAAATTTAGTTAAGGACTACAGTGGCAGCATACGCTTATGGTAATCAATGATCACAAATAGATACTTCTTTGAATGTATGTATACATGCATGTTTGTGTGTATGTATGTATATATGTGGCATTTCTACAGAGTAAACCTACCCAAACTGCAGTTGGTTTGTATAAACGTAAAAAACTGCCTGGCAAGCCTCTTATCACGATACACGTGTACTGTGTACCGATCATTTTGGTAACAACAATAGCGATATTAGCATAGGGAATAGTCAGTCAGGGTGGTAACACCGCATAGCAATACAATTGACTCGACATGGGAAATTTTGGTTGAATACATCGCAAGTCTGTGAATTCACTTGACCAACCTCCTGACATAGGCAGTTTTTTGACGTTTCACAAAGGAACAGTGTGTCTGGGGTGTGAAGCTATATAAAATCACGAAACGTGACTCTTTGCACTTTTTAGGTCTCGCCTACGCAGCGCGCATGCTTTAGCAATCAGCACAGCTTTCCCGGCAAAAACGTGAACGCGTTGCATTGCTTACAATGGCAACGCGTGCACGTCTGGCGATTCACTTGCGGGAGCGAGCAGCTGGCACCATATGTTATCAATTATCGCGCCTTGCTGCTCGCTCCCGCAATGGAATCGCGCAGGCCCCCTCCTCTCTCCCCGCCCCCTGCTGCGGCGCGAGGCGCGCGCACTTGTACTTTTTTATTGTAATGTTTCTCCATCTACTTAGCACGTTCTTCCTAAAGACCCACCCTCCCCATTTTCTCCTGCTTCCTGTCTTGTAAGTTGTAAAATGTAATGCATTATGTGAATAGGTAAATGGACATAATATCGACTCTTAAAAATCGAGATGACATAATATCGAGTTTGTAATATCGAATGTACCAAAATATCGTTTGTCAGTATATCAAATGCCTAAATATCGTTTTTTTTTTTTATCGAATGTCAAAATATCGAGTCCAAAATATCGAAAGGACAAAATATAGTTATTTTGTTAAGGTAAGTAATATCGAATATGATAATGTCGAATTATAACAAAAATCTGAATTTGAAAATATTAACATTTTATGAATGTTATAATAATAAATTCAAAATAGTATATATAATAATAGATTAAAAATATGTAAAAAAGTCTTAGTGTTATAAATTTTAGGAGCGGGATGTTGGGTTATTAGGGGATAAGGGTGGGGAGTGTTTTAAAAATATATATATAAATAATATGTAAATTATAATTTGTAATTGTTGAGAGTAAATATATATTTATGAGATAATAATAATATATTACTTTTTTCGAAAGGTTATTTCTAATATAAATAATAGGAGTGGGATGTTGGGTTATTAGGGGATAAGGGTGGGGAGTGTTTTAAAAATATATATATAAATAATATGTACATTATAATTTGCAATTGTTGAGAGTAAATATATTTTTATGAGATAATAATAATATATTAATTTGTTAGAAAGGTTATTTCGAATATAAATAATAGGAGTGGGATGTTGGGGTATTAGGGGATAAGGGTGGGGATTATTTTAAAATACAATTTTTTATAATATGTTAATTTTAAACAAATTATGAGAGTACATTTTTTATGAGATATTAATAATTAGTCTAATTCATATATAAATGATATTTTTTAACAATTTTAGGAGTGGTATGTTGGGTTATTAGGGGATAAGGGTGGGGAGTTTTTTTAAAATATACTATTTTATAATATGTTAATATAAAATATTTATTATTGAGAGTAAATATATATTTATGAGATAATTATATTTTTAATATATAAATATATTATGAGTTATGGAAATTTTAGGAGTGTGATGTTGTGTTATTAGTGGGTAAGGGTGTGTACTGTTTTCAAAACTTAGAAATTTCTAATATGTTAGTAATAAGTAATATTTGTTGAGAGTTTATAAAAGATAATTTAATGTTAATAAATATTTTTACTATCATTATAATTTAGAATATTACAACTTTTCACAATTTATAGACAATTTGTAAATTTTGTATTTTAGTTTAATATTTCTTGGTTGTTTGTGTTCTGGTGTTTTACATAAATGTTCTATGATTAATATTGTTATGTCTAATTTTGTAGTGGTTTGTTGTGTTGTAAAGGTATAAAGCTGGGCATGGTTAAATTATAGAAACATTAGTAAATTATTTACTAATAATTAAATATTTTGAGATTAAAAGATATATTTAAACATTAAATAAATGACTGGTGAAATAATTAAAAGTTTTAGAAATATAATATATGTTCATTTAGATAAAATAACTAATAATGGACATTTATAACTTTTCAGTTTCTATATGTAAATAAAAGATTTTGATTTTTGATATGTTAGAATATTTGATAGTAACTTGTTATATTAGAATGTAGTGGAATAGATATATAAAATATTTACTAATATTTGAATTAAAAATAATACAGACATATGTTTTTTAAATATACAGAATATTTTGTCATTTAAAAGTGACTGGAGTGGGAATAGTAAATAATATTTATTTACTATCCAGCATCTTTCCTGCTTTAACACTGATTGGAGTTGGAATAGTAAATTATATTTATTTAATATCCAGCACCTTCCCTGCTTTAATACTGACTGGATTTGGAATAGTAAATTGTATTTATTTACTATCCAACACTTTCCCAGATTTAATACTTAGTGGAGTTGGAATAGTAAATTATATTTATTTACTATCCAGCACCTTCCCTAAATTAATACTGACTGGAGTTGGAATAGTAAATTATATTTATTTACTATCCAGCACCTTCCCTGGTTTAATATTGTCTGGAGTTGGAATAGTAAATTATATTTATTTACTATCCAGCACCTTCCCTTATTTAATACAGACAGGAGTTGGATTAGTAAATTATATTTATTTACTATCCAGCATCTTCCTTGATTTAATATTTATTGGAGTTGGAATAGTAAATTCTATTTATTTACTATCCAGCACCTTCCCTAAATTAATATTGACTGGAGTTGGAATAGTAAATCATATTTATATTTATTTACTATCCAGCACCTTCCCAGATTTAATATTTATTGGAGTTGGAATAGTAAATTATATTTATTTACTATCCAGCACCTTCCCAGATTTAATATTTATTGGAGTTGGAATAGTAAATTATATTTATTTACTATCCAGCACCTTCCCTAAATTAATACTGACTGGAGTTGGAATAGTAAATTATATTTCTTTACTATCCAGCACCTCTACTGATTTAATATTGATTGGAGTTGGAGTAGTAAATTATATTGATTTACTATCCAGCACTTTCTTTGATTTAATACTGAGTGGAGTTGGAACAGTCAATTATATTTATTTACTATCCAGCACCTTGCATGATTTAATATTGATTGGAGTTGGAATAGTAAATTATATTTATTTACTTTCCAGCACCTTCTCTAAATTAATACTGACTGGAGTTGGAATAGTCAATTATATTTTATATTTATTTACTATCCAGCACCTTCCCTAAATTAATACTGACTGGAGTTGGAATAGTAAATTATATTTATTTACTATCCAGCACCTTCCCTTATTTAATACTGACTGGAGTTGGAATAGTAAATTATAGAGATTTAGGTGCCAATTACGATCCTGGAAAAAATTTCCCCGTACGACTCGTATCCGGTCTTTTTACCGTACGAATCGTACAAGTAACGTACAAACTGCCAAGTACGATTCGGATGGGAAAAAGACCATACGAATCGCATTCGGAAAATTTCCCCACATGTCCTCGGGTTGGAAAAAGTGTCCGACACATCCCCGGACGATTTTACGTACAAATGTGAAAAGTGAAGTCCGAGCGCGCAAGTACGATCCATCCCGTGCGTCCGATGTCACAACCGTATGGAAAATGCACCATACGGACCGAACTCCTATAGCAACCATGGAGACATGTGCCCGCATACGCGCCAAACCCCCCCCAGCCCCTGTGAGTATGAGTCAAACCCCCCCGTGTATGTACACCCGTGTACGAGTCGAACCCCCTGTGTATGTACACCCGTAAACGGGGGGTTCGACTCGTACACGGGTATACATACACGGGGGTTCGACTCGTACGTACATGGGTGTACATAAACGGGGGGGTTCGACTCGTACATGGGTGTACATACACGGGGGGTTCGACTCGTACGTACACGGGTGTACATACACGGGGGGGTTCGACTCGTACGTACACGGGTGTACATACACGGGGGGTTCGACTCGTACACGGGTGTACATACACGGGGGGTTCGACTCGTACGTACACGGGTGTACTTACACGGGGGGTTCGGCGCGTACTCACGGGGGCTGGGGGGGTACGGCGCGTACCGGGCCCCCTAATCTGGTCGTTTCGCGGCGTACTTCGCTTTTCCGGCACTTTTTGGGTGCCGTGAAAATATTGCCGTCCGGACTGCTGTCGGTTCGAATCGTACTTCCTGGGTCGTGAAACGCTGCCTGAAAGCGTCCCGACGTCACGTCGGAGCATTCCCGGATCACATTCGTATGTATATTTTCGTCGGTCGGTGTTTTTTACGATTCGTACGGAAATGGTGTTTCCGTGCGAATCGTACTTCCATGTCAGTACCTTCCATGATTTAATACTGAGTGGAGTTGGAATAGTATTGATTAATACAATATAGCATTTTTATATTGTACTTTAGAAAATGATCATATTTTCATCTAACAGTTTAAATATATATATAATTAATAGAGTATTGATATTAATAATATGTGTATTATTAATTGTATTAATAAATAAATTGGTTATATTTTCATTATTGTTGTAAAAGGAATATTGCATTTTCATTTAATTGCACTTAACAAAACATAATATAACTTTAATAGTATATTTTTTATATATAGTAGATATGTTGAATTAATATTATTAATATATATTTTTTAATAATATTAATATTTACATTATTTAAGTGTTTTGTATTTTGGTGTCAACATGTATTTATTTTATATTTTGATATGTAGAGTTAATAATCCTATTGATTTTTAATAATAAAAATTAAAATATGTGTTATATTATTTATTATTAATGTTGTACTAGTTTTACGAAATTTTGGGAAATGAATCATTTTTTTTTAACCTTTTAGAAAACATTTTGGTAAAAGTTTCGGTAAGTTTACTGTATGTTTTATTATATTTAAGTGTAACCTTTTTATTTATTCAATCCTTTGTGTTGAAGGGGACTATTTTTGTAACCGCTTAGTGTCGTTTTGGGTTATTTCGCCGGGATGAGATCGCGGTTGGGAGCTGTGTCGCTTGGAGGCAGGTAAGAGTTATTTAATATTGTTTAAATTAGGTTTAAAGGTAATTTGGATGTAGTTTGTTGGTTTGTAGTGTATTTAGAGTTTGGTGGTTGTGTTTCTGGTGTAATTTAGGTGTGTGTTACGTTGTGGGAATTTTCGAGTAGGTTACGTGTTTTAGTACTCGTGTTTCTGTAGTAGTGTTTGTAGATATTTTTATGTGTATTGTTATTAAATGTTATTAAACGTTTTTAGAAGTTGTGTTTATGTATTTTTGTGTGGGTGGGTATGTTTTTTTTTGTTTTACAGGTTTCTCTTTGACGACGACGCTTTTTGGAGAATGTTGCCGTTTTTTTTTTAAGAGGTGTGTATTAGTTTAGTGAACTAATGTTTATTTAACACACTCTTAATTTTTCGCGTTTTCATAGTGTTTTTTACTTTGTAAGCGTTTTCGGGTTTTTAAAGGGTTTGCCAATTGGATTTATCGCCAAATGATGTTTTTTTGGATCAGTTGCTGTTTTTTTTTTTGGACAAGGTGTGTGTTCGTTTTGTAAGCTAATCTTTATTTAACACACTCTTTATTTGTGCCATTTTCTTGGAGCGTTTTTTACGTTTTATATTTTTTCGGGTTTTTTATGCCATTTAAAGTTGGATTTATCGATTCGAGGAACTGTTTTTGGACATGTTTGCATTTTTGCATTTTTTTGGGGGCTTATTTAACGTTGTTTGGGATACATTGACACCTGGATGGACTTTGACCTTCTCTTTCATTGGATTTGGTGCTACAACAACTGTAAGTAATTGTTTTAATGGTATGTGGGAGGGAAATGTCATTTATTTCTGTTTTGCTATGTATTGTATTTTGTTAATTATTGTTATTTTGTCAATATATTTTTAATATTTTATCAATTGTATATATTTGACAAATTAATAATGTTTCTTGAAAATATGGAAGTATTTTATTTATGCATATGTTGTGATTTATATGACAATGTTTTCATTTATGTTTAAATTGGAATTAAAGGATGCTTTTTGCAATTAGGGATAAGTATTCTAAGCCTCGAGTTGTAGGATAGAGTGTAACTTGGCTTTGGAGAAGTTCATACATTTTATTTGTTTGCTTACATACTTTAGGTTTAATTAGTGTAATGGATTGTTGTATCCTTAGTTCTTGGTAGCTTTGCTCCTTTTGAATACTTTGTAGTAGTTTTTGAAGTGTGGGTGTACCTCTCTCTGTTGTTGCCTGGAAGGCTTTATGCCATCCTTCAACGGCGTTGTTACTTTTGGCTTCTTTGTTTAGGGTGCTGAGGTACACGTTCCACCATGGTATGTGGAACTTTGGTAATCTTCTGTGGCCTGATCGGTGTAGTCTCCCTACCCATGTGTCCTCAAAGTAATCCAGTAGTGGACTTAACTTTTCTTCATTTCTTTTGTTAAATGGACTCTCAATTAGTAGGTTATAGTGTTCTGGTACGTCAGTGACAGGGATATAGGCTAGAACTATTAGTTTTTTTATATTGTATGCTAAGGTGCTATCTGTGACGTATTCTACACTATGGTGCCGATTCGGACCCTGGAAAAAATTTCCCCGTACGGCTCGTATCCGGTCTTTTTACCGTACGAATCGTACAAGTCCCGTACAAACTGCCAAGTACGATTCGCATGGGAAAAAGTCCATACGAATCGCATTGGGAATAATTCCCCACACGTCCTCGGGTCGGAAAATGTGTGTCAGGCCTCCAGAGGACGAAGAGGCGGTTATGGGGGCAACGTTGGGGTCTTTCTGCTGCCCAGAACTGAACAGAAGGGCAAAGAACAATTCATGGACTGAACTACAAAGAAAGAGGAATTCCAAGATGGCGGCCGCTCTGGAAGCATAAGCGGCAGTCTAGTCTTTCTCCCCACAGGTGTTCCGAGGTTTGGAGAGGCGCGCGCTCCTAGAGGACGACGCACTTCACTGAGGAGATTCAGAGAGTAGCATCTTGACATTAGAGTTCCTGAGGAAAGAGTCAGAGAGAATAGAATTAGAGTTAGTTAGTTAGCGCCAGGTTTACAGAATAGATTTCCAAGTCAGAAACCTTTCACAACTCCAAGAAACCCCCTGAAGAGAATTTTCAGGAAGATTTACAGAGACAGATAAGACGACGAAATTCTCTCCAACCTTCGAGAAGACTTTCAATGCATCTCCGTGTATCCCGAGCAGATAGTCGGAGGTCTTTTGGCGCCATCCTGTGACAGAAAAAAGAAGACCGAAGCTAAGTACATTGAGAGACATGAGAGATGAATGAGAAAAGTATTTTGACAGGAAAGATTGCATAGAAATCGTACCTGATAACTCTAGTAATCAGAAATTCACCCCTCAAGTAGAAAGATTAATGTGCAGTCAAATAGAGTAGAAGAAAATAATACAAAATACACTCACCACCGTTCACTAGTACAAGATACCTAGAAATAAGGAAAAGTAAGGTAAAGACAAGTTTAGTACTAGAACCGTATAGAGAGAAAATATAACTCTGCTAGACGAATACACAGAAGAAGAGGACAAGCAAGAATATTTCCACTCTAGAAGTAAGCCCAAAAAATAATTATTTTTTAAGTTAAGAAAAACAATTAGAAAAGGGCAAAGGGAAAGAGAAAGAATTAATAGAAAGATGTTTTGTAGGAAGGAGAGTCGGCAAGAAGTGACCAGACCCACAGAAAGGAATTGAAAAAAGAAACACCACACAACAAGACAGACATACAGAAGAGGGGCACAGAGCTTGAAACCCAGGGTAGGTGTTAACACATAGAGAGTGTTAGAAGTCGAAGGGAATAGAAAGTAATAGTGTCGTGTTTGTTTCAAGGTTCTCATTAACCAGAGCTGGCAACAGCAATAAGAAGAAGCTGAGGAGAATAGTGAAGAACCGGAGTTTCAGGACCAGTCTCTTCTTTGTTTATTATTTTATCCACTTCCCCCTTCCCCCTGCGGGGTGGTTACAGAGTCCAGGTGAACATTACTGGAACTCTGGCTGCCGTGTAGAGGGTGTTGGGAACCAGCATCTCTGTTCCTGTGCAAGCACTTCAGGATACGTCATCTTGACTCTGACAGAGTGAAGTGCCCAAGTGGTAAACTTGCACCCGGACAGAGATGGCAGAAGGAATAAACTTACAGACCTTGGGAGTAGTGCTAGAGACCATTCAAAAGGAGTTGGTGGCAGTGAGAGAAGACAACCAAAACCTGAGGCAGGAGGTGATTAACTCGAGAAAGGAGACAGCAGAGTTAGTTCAACGAGTAAAGCAGCCATTCGGCTCAGGGAGGAACGCCTTAGACCCATCCACTGAAGACCCAAATAGAATAACTACACAAGTGATCCATTCACTGTCCCCAGTTATTCCGTTGGCTCCTCCGGAGCGCTTTAGTGGGGACCCACAAAAGGCACAGCTATTCATCACACAGTGTTCTTTGCACTTCATGTGTCGCCCTTCCATTTTCCCAGATGCGCAGTCTAGGGTGGCCTTTGTTCTATCGTACTTGAGCGGAGATGCAGCGTCCTGGTCAATGCCTCTGGTTTCCCGGGATGATCCACTGTTACAAAACTATGAAGACTTCAAACAAGAATTTCTTCGAATTTTCGACAGGCGGAGAATATCTCAAGCAGTAGACAATGAATTATTGGACCTGAGACAGGGAAACCGAGATCTAGTAGCATATCTGGCCCAATTCAATAAATTAGTCGTAGAAACGGACTGGCCAGAAAGCAAGAGAGCTGCAGTTTTTTATAGAGGTTTAAGAGATGAACTTAAAGATGGGTTGGCACAGATACCCAATAGACCCACAGAAATCTCAGAATTAGTGGACCTGGTCTTAGAAATAGACTTTCGTCAAGGAGAGAGGAGAGGAGAAAAAAGGAAAGAATTCAGGCCAGTAGCTCCAAGATTTGATCGGGTTCGGCCGGAAGGGAATAAGGCTGTGGAAGGACAACAAGGTTCGGAGCCCATGCAAATTGGAACGATAAGAGGTCCCCTAACCAAAGAAGAGAAAGAGAAAAGAAGGGCAGGAAATCTTTGTATGTATTGTGGCTCCAGTGGGCATTTTGTTAGGGGTTGTCTAAGAAAACCGAAGACCCCCTTTAAGCCGAAGGAAAACTTGCAGCACCACCAGTTGCGGGAGTTGGACCGGTGGATGCTAATCAGAAGTCAACTCCAAAAGAACATCAAGTGGCTAACACTCTCCAGTCGTCAGCTCCACATCTAATTCTATCTATGGTACTCAAGTTCCGGCAAGAAACGTTGACAGAAGTTTCAGTGATGATAGATTCCGGAGCCACCGGAAACTTTTGTGATATAAAATTTGTTGCCAAGGTGGGGTTACGAGCCATCTTGAAACCCAAGAGTGAACCGGTTCGGGCTGTAGATGGGACGAATCTCTCATCAGGACCAATAGTGAGTCATACTGAACAGGTACAATTGATTTACTGTGATGGACACGAAGAACTCATTCAATTCAATCTAATTGACGCGCCACAGTTTCAACTTATTTTGGGCCTTCCATGGCTCACGGAGCATAACCCAACAATAAACTGGAGCACAAGAACCATAGTGATGGATTCAGAATATTGTCGAAAAAATTGTTTTGAAACAAAAGAAGGAACCAGAGAGTGTAATCCAGCTCAGGCCTTGTGCACAGCGGAGATGTCTGTCTGTGCGATAGACTCCCAGAAGATTCCGTCGGAATATGAAGACTTTGCCGATGTTTTTGACGAAACAGAAGCGGAACAATTGCCACCCCACCGGGATTATGATTGTAAAATAGATCTTGAGCCAGGTTGTAATCTCCCCTGCAGTCGGGTATACGCGTTGACAGAAAAAGAACATCACCACTTGAAGGAATACTTGGATAAATATCTAGCAAATGGATTCATTCGTCCATCCCAGTCACCCGTATCTTCGCCGCATTTCTTTGTGCCCAAAAAGCAGGAGGGAGATCTCAGAACTTGTATAGACTATCGCGCAATCAATAAGATCACCAAAAAGAACAGATACCCGCTTCCTCTGATTTCTGTTTTATTGGATCAGTTGAAGGGAGCGCAGATCTATACAAAACTAGATCTTAGAGGAGCCTACCACCTTGTGAGGATACGCGAGGGGGATGAATGGAAGACAGCCTTCAGGACTCGATTTGGGCTGTTCGAATATCAAGTTATGCCTTACGGTCTGTGCAACGCCCCGGCTGCCTTCCAGCATTTCATCAACGATGTTCTCAGTGAGTACATAGATCAATGCGCAATAGTGTACATCGACGACATTTTAATCTATTCGTCTGACACGAGTCAACACCAGGAACACGTAAGGAGAGTGCTACAGAAGCTTAGAGAAAACAAATTATTTGTAAAATTGGAGAAATGTGCATTCGGGGTCTCCCAAGTGGAATTTTTGGGGTTTGTTTTATCTCCGGCTGGAATGAAAATGGACGAGCAGAAGGTCAAGGCTGTGGTAGATTGGAAATCCCCAGAGTGTGTCAAGGAGGTCCAGAGTTTCATCGGGTTCGCGAACTTCTATCGAAGATTCATAAGCGAATTTTCACGGAAAATATTACCCTTGACGCGTCTACTGAGAAAAGGAGTGCGTTTCGAATGGACGGAAGAAACAGAGAGAGCCTTTCAACTCCTAAAAAAAGACTTCACGACCGCACCGATACTCCTGCATGCTGACCCTACTGAACCTTTTTACGTGGAAACGGACGCCTCAGATCTGGCAGTTGGAGGGGTATTATCCCAACGGCATAAGGTAACCGGTCAACTACACCCAGTCGCCTATAGATCACGAAAACTAACACCTGCAGAGATAAATTACACCATAACTGAAAAAGAGTTACTGGCAATTAAGGATGCATTTAAAGAGTGGCGACACTATCTCATGGGGGCTCAGCATCAAGTGACAGTCTTCACCGACCACAGAAATTTGAAATTTTTGAAGTCTGCCCGGACGCTAACACCAAGACAACTCCGTTGGTCATTGTACTTCGCGGACTATGATTTTGTCATTACCTATAGACCAGGAGCCCAGAATGGGAAAGCGGACGCTCTATCCAGATTGGGAACAAATGACCCGAAGAATCAAATCAAAGATCAAACAATAATTCCGGAAGACAAAATAATTGGAGCTACAATATCTTCTGACTTAAAGGAGCAGATCCTCAAACGAATGAGCCCAGAGGAAATACAGGAATGGGTAGAGGAAGACAAGGAAAGAAACATTCAGCAACAGTTGCCTTACTTTAAGGAAGCTCTCTACTTGCCAACCCCGGAATTACGGAATCAGGTGATGGCTGAATGTCACGACAATCTTTTGGCAGGGCACAAAGGAGAAACGAAAACAGAAGAGCTGATCAAGAGACATTATTGGTGGCCGCATATGACCAGAGACATTGAGGAGTACGTTAGAACTTGTGAGATCTGCGCACAGGGAAAATCGGAACGGCAGGCTCCCAAGGGGTTGTTGCAACCTCTACCCACTCCACCATACCCATGGCATACAGTTACACTAGATCTAATAGTGGATTTACCTTCAAGTTTAGGTTATAATACAATTCTAGTGTTCGTAGATGCATTTTCTAAGATGGCGCACTTTATGGCCCTAAAAGAAATTCCAACAGCCAAACAGTTAGCCCACCACTTCACTACACAAATTGTAAAGATACATGGGGTCCCCAAGGTCATTATTTCTGATAGGGGAACACAATTTGTATCTCATTTTTGGAAGGCCTTTGTGGGTGGATTGGGAATTGAAGCCAAGTATTCGACTAGCTATCATCCGGAGACAGACGGGCAAACTGAGAGAGCGAATCAGGAGTTAGAGCAGTATTTGAGGTTGTTCCTTCTGAAGCAAGAAGGAGAGTGGTCGGAGTTGTTATGGGCGGCAGAATTCGCACATAACAACGCCAAAAATGTCTCGACAGGTTATTCCCCATTTTATTTAAATTATGGGAGACACCCAAATGCAACTATTAGACAAACGGATATTTCCGTTCCAGCAGTGAAAGATCTGGTGACCCATCTGGGTAGAGTTCATCAAACTGCTAAACAAAATTTAGAACAGGCAAAACAGAAATACAAGCAATATGCAGATAAAAAGAGACGAGAGGGTCCTTCCCTAGAAAAAGGAGATAGAGTCTGGTTAAGCACAAAGAACCTTAGACTAAAAGGAAACAGGAAATTTCAGCCCAGATTCATAGGACCATATCTGATAGAAGAGAAAACCTCACCAGTTAACTACCAGTTAAAATTACCTCCTAAATTGAAAATTCATCCTGTTTTTCATGTTTCCCTGTTAAAAAAGGCATCAGCAGGCTTACGCAGTGAATTGACTCCAAAACCCATTCAGTTAGAATCAGGGGTTGAGTACGAGGTGAAAGAAGTTCTGGATTCCAAAGTAGTTAAAGCAAGACTATATTACTTGATAGACTGGAAAGGCTATGGGCCCGAGGAACGATCTTGGGAACTAGAGTCAGATGTTCATGCTCCTAGATTGGTGAAATCATTCCATCAAAGATTCCCTACCAAACCAGGAATGAGAGGACCTCCTTTGTTGGGGGGTACTGTCAGGCCTCCAGAGGACGAAGAGGCGGTAATGGGGGCAACGCTGGGGTCTTTCTGCTGCCCAGAACTGAACAGAAGGGCAAAGAACAATTCATGGACTGAACTACAAAGAAAGAGGAATTCCAAGATGGCGGCCGCTCTGGAAGCATAAGCGGCAGTCTAGTCTTTCTCCCCACAGGTGTTCCGAGGTTTGGAGAGGCGCGCGCTCCTAGAGGACGACGCACTTCACTGAGGAGATTCAGAGAGTAGCATCTTGACATTAGAGTTCCTGAGGAAAGAGTCAGAGAGAATAGAATTAGAGTTAGTTAGTTAGCGCCAGGTTTACAGAATAGATTTCCAAGTCAGAAACCTTTCACAACTCCAAGAAACCCCCTGAAGAGAATTTTCAGGAAGATTTACAGAGACAGATAAGACGACGAAATTCTCTCCAACCTTCGAGAAGACTTTCAATGCATCTCCGTGTATCCCGAGCAGATAGTCGGAGGTCTTTTGGCGCCATCCTGTGACAGAAAAAAGAAGACCGAAGCTAAGTACATTGAGAGACATGAGAGATGAATGAGAAAAGTATTTTGACAGGAAAGATTGCATAGAAATCGTACCTGATAACTCTAGTAATCAGAAATTCACCCCTCAAGTAGAAAGATTAATGTGCAGTCAAATAGAGTAGAAGAAAATAATACAAAATACACTCACCACCGTTCACTAGTACAAGATACCTAGAAATAAGGAAAAGTAAGGTAAAGACAAGTTTAGTACTAGAACCGTATAGAGAGAAAATATAACTCTGCTAGACGAATACACAGAAGAAGAGGACAAGCAAGAATATTTCCACTCTAGAAGTAAGCCCAAAAAATAATTATTTTTTAAGTTAAGAAAAACAATTAGAAAAGGGCAAAGGGAAAGAGAAAGAATTAATAGAAAGATGTTTTGTAGGAAGGAGAGTCGGCAAGAAGTGACCAGACCCACAGAAAGGAATTGAAAAAAGAAACACCACACAACAAGACAGACATACAGAAGAGGGGCACAGAGCTTGAAACCCAGGGTAGGTGTTAACACATAGAGAGTGTTAGAAGTCGAAGGGAATAGAAAGTAATAGTGTCGTGTTTGTTTCAAGGTTCTCATTAACCAGAGCTGGCAACAGCAATAAGAAGAAGCTGAGGAGAATAGTGAAGAACCGGAGTTTCAGGACCAGTCTCTTCTTTGTTTATTATTTTATCCACTTCCCCCTTCCCCCTGCGGGGTGGTTACAGAGTCCAGGTGAACATTACTGGAACTCTGGCTGCCGTGTAGAGGGTGTTGGGAACCAGCATCTCTGTTCCTGTGCAAGCACTTCAGGATACGTCATCTTGACTCTGACAATGTGTCCGACACGTCCCCGGACGATTTACCGTACAAATGTGAAAAGTGAAGTCCGACCGCGCAAGTACGATCCATCCCGTGCGTCCGACACCGTCCGCACCGAACTCCAATAGCAACCATGGAGACATGTGCCCACATACGCGCCCAACACCCCCCCAGCCCCTGTATGTACGCGCCGAACCACCCCCCCAGCCCTTGTATGTACGCGCCGAACCCCCACCCGTGCATGTACACCCCCGTACGTACGGACCGAACACCCACCCGTGTATATACACCCGAGGACCGCCCCGCAGACCGGTACACTACCATCCCTGGGAGGAGAAGGTGATGGCCATGCTGCCGCTGGTGGGAGTGGAGGGAGTAGAAGGACTCCGAGAGCCTGGTGAGTACACAAACAACTCACCTCACATGGGGCGAACGTCATCCACAACCAAACTCATAATCATGCACGCAACCACCCCAAAGCTATCGCATGACTCAACCACACTCCATAAACACGCACATGCCACTAGCGCCACCATGCCCCATGCCCCCAGCTAGACAATGCCAAGTCACAGGCCACAGAAAACACCAACACAAGACACGGTAACCCGGATGGCGGGAGTGTGGGCCTCAAAAATCACATAGTGCAACTCAGAAGCAGACAACAATGCCCTCAGCCCATATGGCCTAGGTCACAGCCAGGCAAACAGTGTGTCCCCACACAGGAAAGACTTGCCTGCAAATGGCGGACGCCTTGCATGAAGACATGGGGGTGAAGGCACTTTTTGCACATGACAGCAGCTAATGAACAGCCAACACTGTGTAAGAGTGGCAGCACACACCACCACAGCAGCAGCGCAGACACAGACACTACACCCAATGGGTGCCTGGAGATCAGAAACAAACTCACATGAACAAGCCAAGGGCCATTCAAAGATCTGCAAACAGTGTGTGCCTAGGAAGCTGGGCTGAGGTGACAGAGGGTGACACACAGAGGGAGGGAGAGGGGGAGAGAGAGGGAGGGAGACACAGGGAGACGGACAGAGGGAGGAGGCTGACACAGGGAGGGAGGGAGAGGGGGACAGAGAGGGAGTGAGAAAGGGAGACACAGGGAGACCAATTCAGCCTTGGGTGGTGTGGGAATGTCTGCTCGTCAGCAGGTGGACTGCGTGCATGTAGACAAGGGTGGCCAGTGCCTGAATCCCCCTCTCTTCTCCATGGCAAAACACTGGGCCATGTGTCAACCTGTGCATGAGCACAACGCCAGCTACCTGCATTATATAAGTGTGTGGAACAACTCCATTTGCCCACGTACAGTGCAACACGGAAGGCGCCAATGCATGGCTCGCCACACCTGCTCACTCCACTGCTGACTGCAGTCACAATTGACGCAGCAAGTAAGACTGTGTCACACATAGGTAAAGTCTCAAAAGCTGTGGCCAAGGGACATACCCATGCACAAGTGCACTGTGAGTGGAATGCAAGACATATCCAAATACCCAGAGGAAATGTGCCAACTTTGAAACGAATGAAACATGGATGTTGCATGGAACAAAAATAACATTGTCTCTCTCACACACAGGTCAACGTCGTGGATCACCCCCCAACACTGGGGGGGAAGACTCACAGGACCTGGCTCTGCGGGATGATGATCCCACCGGCAGCGACGACTCTCACCACTCTGTGGACGACCCCGACCAACCTGGCCCCTCTGGTGTCCAACCACCTGCAGCACCTGCGTCAGGTACAACTGGGCCAACCACCACCCCCACTCCTGCCACATCCCAGGAGACACCCAGGATCCCTGCCACACCACCACAACGCAGCTAGGCTGACCAGGAGGGACACGGTGTACCGGGCACCCAGGAGGAGGCAGGCGACAACGCAAATGCCACCCCTCAGGGGTCCCGGAGACCCGATGTGCCCACAAGGGCAGGCCAGGCGCAAGTGGGCAGGGGTGGTGGGAGTGGAGGACGGTGGAGGCGCGAGCCTGACCAGTTGGCTGCAGAACCGGTATATGCCCATGTAAGAAACATCCTGGACACATACCGGCAGGACACCACGGGCATGAGCCAGGTTGTGTCCACCCTCAACGAGATGAAGGGGACCCTCGAGGAGATCAAGACCCAGCAGGCCCAGCAACATGCGGAGCAACATGCCTGTCAACAGCGACACCAAGGACGGATGGAGGACAGACAGGCTGAGCTCGTGACGGTGCTCACGGGAATTAACCGTTCACTCCGTCGGATAGCCGACAACATGGGCAACCCTCCCTGTGCCACCAGGCGAAGAACATCACCACCCACAGGGAGGGATCAGGAGGAGGATACATCCGACGGAGCATCCTAAGCACCGTCACGGCCTGCTTCTGAGGGTTCCCGCAGGAGGGCGGGTCGTCCACGGAAAAGACCGTGAGGGTCGGCGCAACAGCACCATCTCCCAGGACACCTGGCCTGGCAGCTGGCCCACTGGCCCAACAGCAGCACATCAGCAAATGACATTCTCTGCCACATGGACTTGCTGGTCACTGTCTGACAAATGTTGACAAAGACTGTGGCATGGACTCTGATGATTTCCTATGGCAAGGATACCAACTCCCCCAGTGAACTTTGGATTCCACACACCCTGAAAGCCCCTCTTGTCATACCCCCCCAACACGTACCCCAACACAAATAAAAATTTACACGATCAAGAGATGATGCCTACATTTTGCATTATTACATTACATGTGTCTTGTAAAGTCTAACCATGCCAGAGTTGTCATGTTACTTCAACCATCCATACCATGGGGCCTGAGTCTGGCACAGGACACACATGTGTCACAATGTATTAGGCAAGACAGACATGGAGCACCATACACACCCGTGATGGGCCCAACCAGCTGAGGGGGTGGCCGCACAACCGTGCTGACAGACATATTGAGTACAGCTACAGTCATGCGCAGAGGTCAGGGATCATGTGGAGTGTCCTGGGGGGCACCCAGGTATGTGTAGACAGGTGGCAGAACCATGTCCTGCAAGCTTGAGTCAGGTGGATGCAGAGAATGGTGGCCTGGCCAACGTTGGATGCATGGGGATGGCACATGTCACAATACCCACACAGTCATGGACATCATGCACAATACAGAGTCTAATCCCAGACAAACAGCTTGCATCTTGCTACTCTACACATAGACACATAGCCTCTATCACTGAGAACCATGCCAGACATGCCGTATGCACCGTGGCAACACACCAGCATTGACTGAGAAGAGGCACCTTGGAGGCATAGGGACACCTTTATTAGTCATGTATTCCGGAATGCAGAGGCAACTCGGAGTACACATACACAGGTCATGTGGAGTAAGATGTGGGTCCAACACTGTCACCCCCCTTCTGCACCACAAATGCTTGATATCCATGGAACTGGCACACAAGTGTCGGGTAACAGCTAAACACCCCCTGCTGCTCACGGAGAGGCTGCCATACACCATTGATCCTCTGATGTGGAAGTCCCACACCATGTCAAGCCAATGCAAACCGTATGTGTCCGAGGGCAGTGTTACACACATTGATGCCTTCATCACAATCCACTATCCCATTACTGATGACTGTCAACAAGTCTGACCATCTATTCAGGTGAATCCAGCTACATGTCATGTGTCCCATGGTGACGCAACATGTCTGCAGAGGAACCAAACATCGACAGGGGCAGTGCGCACACATCGTAAACAACTGCCACACCCAATACACCCCTGATGCATCCCTTACCCTAAGGAGACTTCCAAACTTGTCCGTGCGTGTAACGCTGTGTCAGCACACGATGACGTGTCCATGAGGAATAGCAGTGCCACAACAATGCAACCAGCAGACGGCATGCGCAAGTACCTGGGGATGAGAGACACACAAGAAGTCAGCCACAAAAAGCTCATCCACTTGCATGTGCATGTACTCGACACATATAAGGATGACAACATGCTAGGTCACAATAATGACTGTGGAAATACACTCATCACTGGCACCATCACTCGAGTGACACATCCACACCCACCTCTGACTCACGTGGCATACATGCTGATGGACACACACATTGTAACACATGCCACACAAGGACCAATGCGTGCACACTCAGACACTGGTACTCACCACTAAGCAAAGAAGTCGCGTATGAGCCGACTCCGGATGTCCTCTTGCGGCTCCACATCCTCCACATCACTAGCCCCATTGCCAAGCCCTTCGTCCTCCACGGGTGGATGGTCCTGATCATCTTGATCCAGGATGAGTGGCACAGCTTTCTCAACTGCCATGTTGTGCAGCATGCAGCAGACCATGAAGATTTTGCAGACCTTCAGCGGAGCATATGGGAGGGCGCTGCCGGTCTTGTGTAGGCACCTGAATCGGCTCTTCAGGAGGCCAAATGTTGCGGAGAGGTGTGATCAGCCATGGCATGTTGAGATAGCCAGCGTCCCCTACATGGAAACCACATGGACATAAGTAGGACAGGAGAAGCAGTCGGGAAGGAAGTCTACACAACATACAGGACAGACAGAGAGTACCCACCAACAACACATGCTCGTTCGTTGCGCAGCTGCGTCATCATTTCAGGCACCCTGCTACGCCTCATGATGTAGGCATCGTGTGCTGATCCTGGAAAACGAGCACAGACATGTGAAATCACCATGTTGGACAGACACACCACAAGGGCATTGATGTAGTGGTAGTGCTTGCGATTCCTGTACGCTACCTCCTGTGCCTGTGGTTGTACCAAAGCCACATGTGTCCCATCTATGGACCCAATGACATGGGGCATCCCTCCCAGGGCATAGAATTCACGCTTGACACCTGTCAACTGTTCAGGAGTTGGGAAATGGATAAACTCATCCAGGTGAAGCAACATGGCCTCTAAAAAATCATGCACCACACGGCTGAAAATGGTCTGGGACATGCCACCAACATGAGCTATGGTATGTTGAAAGGTACCCGTAGCAAAAAAATGTAGGGCTGTCATTACCTTCAGCTTGGGTGTCAGTGCCGTAGGATACCTGTGCAGCGGTTGCAGGTGTGGTGCCAGCCTTGCCGTCAACTCCTCAATCAACGGTTGGGGGAAGCGGTAACAGCGTATACAGTCATTCTCCCGCATGTCAGCCAAGTCCGGAATTGGTCGGGGAAGAGGCGGCGCTCTGCAGTAATTTGGAAGTGACAAGGAAGAGTGAGTGCACCACAACAACAATTTATATGTACTGAGCACATGTTAATCTGTCAATACACATATGCTACATACGGAGTTAGGTATGTGCTACATGCCCTGGACACGTATGGCTGCCAGGTGACACTCCTACCAAGACCCAGCTACACACGGGGATTGTGAACCTCCACATCCCATGGCATGGGACTAGCTGTGTCCCAGTGTAAGTGAACAGCCAGATGCAAGACAGGAGTGACATACATCAACATATCAGCAGATGTAGGATGTTGATTGCAGAGACAGGTAGCGGAACACTAGAGCCACAGGTCACATGACATAACACTAGGACAGCCCACACACCTTGCCATGTAGGTGTACATGTCATGACTGATCACACATACATTGAGAGTATGCAGACAGGTCCTTGTTACGCTACTCCGTGTCCCATGCATACATACACACCTTACATCCGATACCACATGTGGCCTGGTGTGCGTAACAGTGTGCCATGGCCATCTACACACAGACACATGTTGGTTGCAGCAACTGCAGATGCATTTGAGGGAACACCAACATCAAGCTAATGGGAACACACCACACATACATGACATAGTCACATCGTACAACGTGGGTAGTCACATGTCAGGTGTGGTAACCCCTGTAGCGGGCATCAGGGGACACTTGCGTGTGTTGTTGACTGTGCCATGCCAGTGACGCTTATCTCAAGTGTTCTGTACGACATGCACGCATGTCAAAGGAGTGAAGGGCATGTCTGGCACATAGTGCACCATCACACATAAAATCTGTACACATCTCATCATACATCTATTGCCTTCACAACTCAGGAGTAATGTGCCACATCACAGCCTTTCACACCTGTGCCCCACACATGTAGTACTGCACAGACAATGCCTTGATGTCCATCCATGGACAAGTATGTCAGCTCTATTCCTTTCTGTGTGCTGCCTGTCACCACTGTTATGTGTGAAAGGCACCGTACATTCGCTCTGAGGGCGTGTGTACGTTCCCTATCACTATGGGAGTGCTGCCGTAGGCCTACCCATAGTGATAGTGAGCGTACAGGTGTGTGTACGGTCCGTATCACTATGGGTACGCATATGCGAGCACACCCATAGTGATAGTGAGCGTACAGGCATGTGTACGGTCCGTATCACTATGGGTACGCATACGCGAGCACACCCATAGTGATAGTGAGCGTACAGGCGTGTGTACGGTCCGTATCACTATGGGTACGCATACGCGAGCACACCCATAGTGATAGTGAGCGTACAGGCGTGTGTGCGGTCCGTATCACTATGGGTACGCATACGCGAGCACACCCATAGTGATAGTGAGCGTACACGCGTGTGGACGGTCCGTATCACTATGGGTTTGCTTGCGTATGCGTACCCATAGTGATACGGACCGTACACACGCCTGTACGGCCCGTAGCTCTGCATTTGGGGTGCCCTAGGGCCCCGGAACGCACCGTACCTGTGTGTGAATCTCAAAATTACATAGGGGACACATGAGGGACAAGTATGAAGCCAGAGATGCATGCTGGGTTCCATGGAGACCGAGTTTAAACTTTGAATTTGTTGAATGAGGTGGCCTGCAAAAGTCGGTTTGAAATAATCTACTTTGTTGCAAAGTTGTGGTTGAAATTACATCATGCTGAATTCTAAAAAAATCTAACCCCCTCACAGGGGTAGGTTTAAATGGATTGGAGGAAACATAGGATGCAAATGTGAGTGACCAATCACTCTGTACTCCTGTGCATGAAACAGGCCAGCAAGGCAGATATAAGGCAGCCAGGTCCCATGAGAGAGCACTTGCCTGCACATCTTTTGATTCTACAACACTGCTGCTGCTCGTGATTCCCTGGCACCATGTCAAGGTCTGTGGAGAGGGCCCAGCCTTTCACCCTGGAGGAGAATCTGGCATTGCTGGATGTGATCCTCCCACAGTACCCCATGCTGTATGGCCGACCAGGGTTTCAGGTGAGTGCTGAGTCCACTAGCACAGACTGTGTCCCTTTTTTGTGACTGGGACATCTGGCATTTGTCCAGGTGTGACACACATGCATTGTACTGTAGAGTGGGTCCCAGGGGGGGGAATGCCTGATGTCTCACAGCCAGAGCATGCTGTGGTGCATGTCTGCCGTCCTCACTTGCATTGTGTTTACTGAGACAATCACTGCATGGTGCATGCCACATTCTGCCTGTCTAATCCTCCTGTGAATGTTGCTTCTACAGTCCTCATGTGATTCTGTGGTCACCCCAGTGTGACAGGTGACTGTACCCACAGATGTGTGTTTGTTCAGTGTACCTGTGCTGAGAGTGTCCACATGATGTGTTCGTACCCTGGACATCGGTGTGTGCGTAAATCCCCTGTCATGTGGGTGTGTGCATATGTGGAGTGTAGCACCCCAGCTGCATGAGGGATGGATATACCCTGCCCATCTGATGTGAGCAGGGAGCAGTGCTGTGTGTCTGACGTGCAGAGCCAGCCCCACACCTGTGAGCCCCCCCAGTCTAGTGGCACATGTGCAGAGTGAGGTTTGTAGCTGCATTTGGCAATGGCAGGTGAATGTCCTGTGCCTGTGTGTGTCTGTGTACTCTGCTGAGGTGGCGTCAGTGGCCTGTGGCATGTGACTGCTTTGAGGTGCTGCACATAATCCTGGTGTACCTTCTGATGCACAGTGTGAGTCTGGATCATTTATTGTGTCGTACCCCTCATGCCACCTGTGTACTTTCAATGGCACGTGGTGCATTTGCCCTTACACAGAGAAAAAAGTCCCTATGACAAAGGTGCAATGCTTTGGCTGCATACTATGCCTTGTTGAAACCAGAAAAATAGTTCTAATGTGTGTCTCTGTGACATGTGGCAGGTGTATTGATGTAGTCTCACTTTTTAAACCCCACAGGTAGGCGCCTCTGCCAAGGAGCAGATCTGGAGGGACGCCGTCAGTGCCGTGAGGAGGACGGAGGGTCGCAAGCGGCGCCTGGCCCAGGTGAGAAAACGCTGGCAGGATATCTGGTGCTGGACGTGGAGGATCGCACGGGTCCTGCTGGGGGACTCACCTGTGGGCCCTAAGAACCATGGGCGTCGCCGTCTGACCCACATCCACAAGCGTGTGCTGGCGGTGGTCTTTCCAGACATGGACAGGCACTTACGGGAGAAGCAGCAGCAGGAAGGGGGTAGGTACATGTGTGTTTGTTGTGTGACACCAGCATTTGTAAGTGCGCAGTTGCATGGATACACTGCCAGTGTTTAAATGTGCGGTGCAGGTCCTGTCACCCACAGCATAGCGGTGCTGTCCTTCCTCCCTTCCCCTCCTTGCCATGTGTTCCCTGGTCTGTGTATAGTCACTCTTTCACAAGGTCATCTGGGCTGGCAGTTTATCCACATGACCAATGCTTGCAGCATCATGTGTGGGGGTGGTGTGTAACAGGTTTTGGGACATTGCCTGTGCCCTGTCCAGTTCAGTACTTGTGGGGTCCATGTCAATTGGCACTGATGCTGAGTCCAGACATAGGAGTATGTCTCTGAAGTGTAATGCCTTACAGCAAGCATGTCCTATGTTGTGACCTGTGACATGATGTGCATGAGTGTGCGATACGCAGAGTGCAGGGAGGGTGGCCTGTGTTCCAGTCATTACCATTCAGGACCATGGAATATTGTGGCCACTACTGTCCCCTGGGGCATATTTTGCTAGGTATCATGTGTGTCATCACAATATGTGGACACTCTCAGTGTCTACAGCATAGGATGTGCTCTGTGCCATTGTCCCCTGGCACCATGTATATTTACGTAACGTGTTCTACAAGTGTCCACTGTACAGCCTGACCTAATTTTCCTCGTTCATACTCACGGTGGCCAGTGCCTGTGTGTCTTGTTACAATTATCTGATGATGGCCATTTGTAAATGAGATCGTTGTACAGGTGCACATGGGGTATTTTGGGTCCAATATGGGTTTCTGGCAGCCCATGTGTATTTCTCCCAGTCTAAGAGATGCAAGTGCTTCCTGTGTCTCATCAAATTGTCTCATGTAGGGGGTGGTTGTTGCGGGCAAGGCCTACATGTCGACACCTGAAATCTCATTGCTCGGTCTGGCCAGTGTGTGATGTTTGTCTGGACATACACTCAACGTGCAGTCACCCATTCATGTTGGGCATGCCTTTAAGTATTACCTTTGCAGCATGTGCCTCAAGTTCATGGAGATGGTCCCTGCTCATCCCTAGTTACGGCAACGCTGTGTGGTGCAGATGCAGTGCTGGATTGTCCCCAGAGCCTGGCTCCTCTGTCCAAATCCATATCATGTCATTTGAAAATGTGTCATGCTCTCCATAGTTTCTCAGTGGCATGGTGGGAGAACCAACTGTGTGTTGCAGGGCCTATATATGTACCTTGTATTGTAGATGTTACTCATCTTTCATTTCAGGCTATGCACTGTAACCTATGTAAATTTGACTCATGTGACATATGTATATAGGTGTCTGATTAATTCCTGTTTATTCACCTTGCCCACAGCATCGTCGGGGGACACGGATGGAGACACCGGCACGGATCGTGCAGAGGGACCGGCCACCAGTGCCAGCAGTGACATCTTAGCTGGCACATCGAGTGGAACTGAGGCCGAGGGGAGTGAGCCGGAGGACCTGTCCACTGCCACCACAGAATAAGAAGCTGACGGGTCCGAGGCTGAGCTCTCCGAGGGGGCGGAGGCTGCTCCAACAGCTGACAGCAGCACAACATCTCTCCCTGCCCCCTCCATTGCCATCACCGGCCTCCCACTTGCTCGTGTCCCTTCCTGGCGTGCTAGGTCACCACGTGTCTCCTTCCTGCCAGGCACCGCACCCCCTGCCCCTGTCTCCACTGCTGCCGCCAATGCCGAGTCTGTGGACATCCTGCGGCAGTTGCAGGTTGGTCAGGCTGCGATGCTTAATTTCCTCCATGGCCACAGCCAAGTGCTCAACAACATGGAGGCATACTTGGAGGGCATTTCAGCATCGCAGGCTGACCAACACAACTTGCTGAGGTCTATTGACTCGACACTGACTGCAGCAGTGGGTCTCCTGCAGCACTTCGTCCCACCCCCTACCCATGCCCCATCCACACTTCCCACTCCCATGCCTGTCCCACGTACACCCAGACGTCAGCATGCACACACCCCACCAGACACAGGCACCACTCCAGCAGGGAAGGCAAAGCGCACACCTCCTGGCACGCACACACAGGGTGAAGTAGGCACACCCACTGGGTCGGGGGGAAACGGAAGACACGCAGCCAGAGTGGGAGTCCACATTCCTCACGACCACCACCCTCCAAATCCACTCCCCTCAGCTCTCCTGGCCAAGAGTCGGACACAGGGTCAGTCCTGCCCAGTCTGTCCATCAGCCCCAGTGTGGCACCACCCCGCAAGTGGTGGAGGCAGGACACCAGCAGGGGAGTTGAGTCTCCCCCCCTGTACACACCCCCCCCAGTAGTGCTGCGACCCATCCCTCCAACCCCCCTCCTTGGGGCCTGTGGTTCCTTCGGGTGCAGGGGAGACGCTGGGCGACCTGGCAGTAGTGTGCAGCGCCGTGCTCGAATCCACCTTTGGCGCTGCCCCACCCCCTGTGTTGGAGTCGTCCGTCCCTGCACCCACAACACCTCCCCTTGCCCCTCCTGTCCCTGCGGTGCCTGGTCCTTCCCCCCACATGATGCCCCCCCCCCTGTGGATGACAAGGTAGTCTGAACTGTGCAGGCAAGCTAGGGGACACGCATCCCGAAGTGTCCCCCACCTGGATTTGAACTATGGACTGCCCTATGGGCCTTGTGCATTTTGAACTCTTCGTACAATTCATTTTAGTACATTGCTGAATAAAGCTATTTTATTTTCCTTGGCACACTACTGCTTTTCTGGCATTGCTGTTGGTGGTGCTGCTCCATGATTTGTGGTGGCGATAATGTGTTAGGTGTCTGGGATATGTTGGAGTGTGGTGCTCGTGGGGTGGACCCTGTTATCTTTGTGCCATCACACGGTATTTGCTATCACACTTTGCTCATGTAAGCTGTTACTGCATGGTGACATTGTCCCAAGGTGTGTACCTTCCTCTGTGGACCCTGATATCTTCCCTGCAGGGAGTTGTGAAGACATATGTGCAGTGCTGTGTCTACATTTGCTGGGTGTGTGACGGCCCCTTCAACTTTGGCCATGCATGCTGGCCAAGGTCTCCACCTGCATCATTTGTGTAATCCTTGGGGGTCACTGTACTTGTGAGTAGAGTATATTGACAGGACTTCATGTGTACATGTTCCCTTTTCCACACTTTGCATGTGTGTACTCCCAGCCTCGCACACATGTGTTTCGTGTTCTGCTGGGTCTTTGAGCACCTGACTGACAATTGTGGCCATTGTATCTGTGTGTACTCAACCCCTTTCTTTCCATGGGCACTGCTGGGAGGACTCTGCACCCACCCCTCCTGTGTCTGGGCACTGCTGGGAGGACTCTACACACACCCCTCCTGTGTCTGGGCACTGCTGGGAGGACTCTACACCCACCCCTCCTGCATCTGGGCACTGCTGGGAGGACTCTGCACCCACCCCTCCTGTGTCTGGGCACTGCTGGGAGGACTCTGCACACACCCCTCCTGTGCCTGGGCACTGCTGGGAGGACTCTGCACACACCCCTCCTGTGTCTGAGCACTGCTGGGAGGACTCTACACCCACCCCTCCTGCGTCTGGGCAATGCTGGGAGGACTCTGCACCCACCCCTCCTGTGTCTGGGCACTGCTGGGAGGACTCTGCACACACCCTTTTTGTGTCTGGGCACTGCTGGGAGGACTCTGCACACACCCCTCCTGTGTCTGGGCACTGCTGGGAGGACTCTTCACCCACCCCTCCTGTGTCTGGGCACTGCTGGGAGGACTCTACACCCACCCCTCCTGCGTCTGGGCACTGCTGGGAGGACTCGGCACACACCCCTCCTGTGTCTGGGGCACTGCTGGGAGGAATCTACACCCACCCCTCCTGCATCTGGGCACTGCTGGGAGGGCTCTGCACCCACCCCTCCTGTGTCTGGGCACTGCTGGGAGGACTCTACACCCACCCCTCCTGCATCTGGGCACTGTTAGGAGGACTCTACACCCACCCCTCCTGTGTCTGGGCACTGCTGGAAGGACTCTGCACACACCCCTCCTGTGTCTCGGCACTGCTGGGAGGACTCTGCACACACCCCTCCTGTGTCTGGGCACTGCTGGGAGGACTCTGCACCCACCCCTCCTGTGTCTGGGCACTGCTGGGAGTGATAGGCACCCACCCCTCCTGTGTCTGGGCACTGCTGGGAGGACTCTGCACCCACCCCTCCTGTGTCTGGGCACTGCTGGGAGGACTCTGCACCCACCCCTCCTGTGTCTGGGCACTGCTGGGAGGACTCTACACCCACCCCTCCTGCATCTGGGCACTGCTGGGAGGACTCTACACCCACCCCTCCTGCATCTGGCCATGTACGCTCCATACATACGCGGGTGAGAGTACGGTCCGTACATACACTGTTGGGGTGGGGGTACGCTCCATACATACGCGGGTGGGGGTACGGTCCGTACATACACTGTTGGGGTGGGGGTACGCTCCATACATACGCGGGTGAGGGTACGGCCGTACAGACACTGTTGGGGTGGGGGTACGCTCCATACATACGCGGGTGAGGGTACGGCCATACATACACTGTTGGGGTGGGGGTACGCTCCATACATACGCGGGTGGGGGTACGGTCCGTACATACACTGTTGGGGTGGGGGTACGCTCCATACATACGCGGGTGGGGTACGGTCCGTACATACACTGTTGGGGTGGGGGTACGCTCCATACATACGCGGGTGGGGGTACGGTCCGTACATACACTGTTGGGGTGGGGGTACGCTCCATACATACGCGGGTGAGGGTACGGTCCGTACATACACTGTTGGGGTGGGGGTACGCTCCATACATACGCAGGTGAGGGTACGGTCCGTACGTACCCGTGCCCACGCTGTGGAATGCTTGTGCGGCCCGTACCCAGGCCTTTGGCACATGGGTACGGGCCGTACCGCCATTGTTGGGGTGACGTGGGTGTGGGCGTGGTACGACTCGTACCCACGCTCTTAAGGCGTGGGTATGGTACGTACCTGTATTGTTGTGTTGCCGGTTCGCGTCGTCGCCCACTTCCGTTGTGGCGGACGCTGGCGTTGCTGGACACGCCCCCACCCCCTCGAAGTGACCAGGGCCTGGAGGTCAGGTATGTCCAGTGCATGTGTGCTGTGTGACTTGGGTAGGGGTTTTGTGTCCTGCCCCTGCCCCCCCCCCTTTGCCCCTGGGTGTTGTTCTGACCTTCCGCGGCGTCTGCGTCGGTACCTGTAGAGGAGGTCGACTGCTATGAGGGCCGGGATGACACGTAGGTTCGGGTCCATGTCTGTCCGTCGCGTACAGGTGCTCCTTGTGCGCGTCGTCCTGATTTCCCGGCAGTTTTTGGCTGCCAGAAAATATTCTCCGTGTGGGATGACGTCGGTGCGAATCGTACTTCCTGGTTCGTGGAACGCAGGCTGCATACGTCCCGACGTCACGTCGGCACTTTTCCGGATGTCATTTGTATGTTTATTTTCCTCGGTTGGTGTTTTGTACGAATCGTACGGAAATAGTGTTTCCGTGCGAATCGTACTTGCATGTTTGTATAGTTTTACAACCGGGTACGAGTCGGACGGAGAAAACCCTCCGTCCGACGGTTCCTACCCGGTTTCTCCAGGATCAGAATCGACGCCTCAGTGTTGACTTTTGGAGAAATCTCCAGAGGCATTGATTAAAATGATAGTAGCATCCTTGTATAGATGTATAGGAGTATGTTTTTAAAATAGCATGAATCATGGCTATTTCAAAATCCATTATTATTTTATGTGGGAAGTAATTTGGAATTTCTGATTTTATTTTGTTGAAAATCTCTAGATAGGTACTTTGAGTTTTATTTGGGAGTAAGCAGTAGATGAAGGGAATGTTAGTGTTTTGGTACATAGCATGTACTGTGTACAGTTGATAAAATGGCTTAGGACATATTTTAAATGTGCCATCTATCATCCAGGTGTTGCATTGTTGGAGTTTAGTTAAGTTATTTGCAGTGGCAAACATTATAATACGTTTTTCACAGTTTTTATTGTCAAAGAAAATAAATGGCTCTTTATTATGGGTAATGCTTAGTTCTTGTGGGATGTTTACTTCTTGGAAAGTTTTAGGGATAGGTATGGGAGCTGTGGTTTTCTTTTTTTGTCTAATGATCATTTTTTTTAATGCATCAATGGATGGTAATTGTCCAGATGCATGTTGGGGTATTTGTAGTAGCTGTACTTTTAATATTTCACTAGTGGGTTTTTCTGTGCTAGTGCTTGCTTCTTTGATATTTTCTATTGCTCCTCTAATTTCAATTTCAGTAATATTTGGGGGGTGGTTGTGCTCATTGACAGATAATACAGTAGTTTCTTGAGTTGTGGCTCTTCCGTAGCATTTGTTAGCATAGTACTTGCTACATTTCCAGAAGACTTTTAAATCTTTCTGTCTTTCTTTCGTATAGACATAACCCATGTATCATAGGAGCATTTTTCCTTTTTGTGATTGGATGAATTCTGCGCCTTCAGTTATGGTGATGTCTTTATTTCTAAAGAAAATGTAGATATAATTAAGTTAATATCATGTCATGAAATAATGTGTTAGAAAGATATATATTTGTTGATATATACTTACAATTTTGATGTAGATGTGGAAAAGATTTTTCTTTTGGTGGTTGTTGGCTGTTAATTTTCATATAGAGTTGGTATATCTGTTGATAAATAAAAAGTAATGTTAATACATTTTCAATTATTTGTTGTAGGTGATAGGGGAATTGGGAAAGGGTTTGTTTCAATTAGCTATAATATCTATTTATTTTAAAGTCATTAATTGAAATACTTACTTTTTGATTAGCTTTATTTTTTCTGTTGTTGTAGATAATTTTGGAGATTGCTGGAAGTGTCTGTAGTGGAGATATAAATACACGAAAGCATTTTGTAGTTTATTTTAATTTCATAGTATTTCTTACGACTTTTTTCCATTATTAATGTTTTATAAACAAAAAATGACTTACTTTTTGATTAGCTGTCTTTCTTTATTTGTAGAGGAATTTTCTTGTGCTTGGAAGTATCTGTAGTGGAGATATAAGTAAATGAAAGTGTATTTTAGTTACATATAAATTGTATGCATTTTTTACAAATAGTTAGTACAATTAACGTTTTGCCAAACATTATTTACTTACTTGTTTCTGTTAGAGGTTTTGTTTCTTTAGTATATCTTGTTGTTAGGAAAGAATTTGGTAGCCTTTTTCTTCTGTTTTCTTGTAGTTTTGAAGTGGAAAAGAGTAAATATATTTTTTATTATACTGTTGTATTAATTGGTTACTTTGTTTCATTGGTTGGTTTAGTTAGTCTTCGATTGTGATTTGTTGTTGTGTTCAGTTTGAATTTTTTTTTCTTGGTGTTTCCATATATGGAAGATGCTAATTAAGTAGTAGTCATGTATTTTAAGTATATTTCATTGTTTGAATGTTTTTTATAAGTAATTTGATGTTTTATATGTTGGTGTTTGTTTAGTTTAGCATATCTATTTATAATTTTATGAGTGGTTTTAGTAAAAGGTATTTTATTTGGTTTTCATGTGTTTGTAAGATGTATTTATATTAATTAATTGTATTATGCATGTTTATGTTGGGAAAAAGTCAGTTTTATATGCATTTATATGTTGTAATGTGTTTTAAAATTAGTCGATATTATGGTAGGGTCGATATTGTAGGCTGTCTATATTTTGATTTTCGATATTATGGTGCTTTGTTAGTTAATTGTATGTATATCGATATTTGTATAATCGATTTTTTGTGTTTCGATAATGTTAGAAACGATATTTTGTTTAGGCGATATAGTGGGTTCGATATTTTGGTGTATTATTAATTAAGTATTGGTGGTCGATATTGTGGTATACGATATTTTGTCGTCGATATTGTGTGTAGCCGATATTTTGTCTCTCGATATTAAGTCACTGATCCATGTGAATATTCATATGGCTCCCAGATTCTCTGATTTCGGTGTGTGGCACGGAAGGAGAAGCCCGGACATACTGTTTTGTAGCGCAAGCCAAGGGCCAAGGGCATTGCAGCGCTTTACAATAGAACCGGTCTGCTTTGCGCATTTCTAGAGAACTGTAAGATTTGATATGCCCAAAGTCAGAGGATGTTGAGTTGAGGCCGAACTTGAAATTGCGCCCCCTCGTGGGCTGCAGCTCTAGTTAAAAGGCCACATCTGCTTTAGCCCTGACATGTTCTTTACAAAGCCCAGGTTCTTGAAGTCACTCGCATGCGTGATGTCAGTGAATACCTACTCTGTCCATTACCATGCACCAACCTACCACAAGTGGTGGAGAGAATGTAAGGGACCCACCTTTTCACCAATCGTGCCTTTTCACATGCACTCTTGTCCTCCTCAGCCCAAAGGCGCTGGCCAGATATTCACTATGGATACCGCTGCGATATATCGTGATATGACAGCTGGTTTTCCTACTTGAACAAGAGGTGGTAGACCCCCAAGGCTGGTCTAAAGAACCCCCAGGCATGTGAATATGGTGCCATGCCCTGTTACACACCTCTTCTCTATAATCCAGCCGGAAACCTCGAACTACAACTGGTGCTGGATTCAGCTGTGTAATGCAACTTTATTCCCACCGTGCCTTTCTTGAGTGCACCACTTACATCACATCCCCTCGCATTCTTCATAGGCTGGAGCCACAAAGAAGGAGCCACTGATTTCTCAATGTGGGAGCATGTCTGGACAGTGATTACATTGGAGACGCCAGCAGCGTGGACAGCTCTCTCCGCATGGACGTGCAGAGGCACGCACAGCTCTCCGGACAGTCTGTGTAGCCCGGGCTCTAGAGATCAGCAGTTCGGAAAGACTCACCTACCAGGGCTGAGCACGTTTCCCTGTTATCCCTCTCCTATCTACCTCAATTAAGCCCCTATGTAAGCCATGCTAAGCAAAATGTCTTAAAAACATTGGTTATATTGACTCTGTCTGTTCCCAGTCTCTACCTACCCTCTGCTCGAGCCTTTAGCTTACGATATGGAACGCATCTATATGCATAACTGGACTTAGCAGCCCCCACTCACACTTCATCTTCCCCTACAAAACAAACAACTCATGCTGTCGGTTTCTTAAAGTCCGTTCTTTATTTTAGTCAGCATGCCCTACACACCATTGCATCACAAAATGTTTGAAGCAGAGTGCATCATAGTAATGGAGCAAGCGACAAGCGAGGAAAAGCTGTCAGCTACAAAATATACTCTACGCGATCGTTAAACCGTGTTAGTGCGCATGTGCCAGTAAAATGACTTTAGTCACGCAAGTGATTTAAAACAGCTGCACTTTTTTGGTAATGGGCTGTGTGGTAAACACTAATAAACTAAACAGCTGTGTGCACCAGGCCCTTTATTATCGCACCAGCCCAATCGCCTCAGCGTGTTGGTATTCATCTGGCAAGTATTACCGTATCTTGGAATTTTCACTAAAATGTAAATCAACAGCAGCCCAGATGAACGAGCCACCCAGGGTTTTATTTGGGATAATAAAACTAGGGGTGGAGGGTCTCTCAAAAGGGCGTGGCTTGAAGTATTGACTTAAGGAGGTGATGACGTTTTATAGAGCTTGTAGCATTGTCTTGGTCCTCGCATTCAGATTTTGTCGCTCTGTAACCCGGCCGTTTTTTCCGTGATGCCATCGCAGCAAGAGAATGACTGTTAGACCTCAGCACAACTCCTGGCACTGTCACTCATTCTACTCCTCTCACAAGCTCTTCTTGGCGTTAGTTTGTACATATTCTGGCCAGGCATGCAAATCTAATGCCAACTTTGCTTCTGAATAGTATGGTGCGGTTTTCCCTTCAAACCGTTTTACGCTCTGTGGCAGAGAATGTGGCCTAACGGACAGAGCTGCCGGCTTTGGTGCCAGGGAACCAGGTTAGAGTTACAGCGTCGCCTTAACATCCTGTGATTCTGGGCAAAGCACGTAATCTCTCCGTGGCTACCAAAAATGAATTTGTCCTTGTGCAACGCATATGTATCCTGCTAAACAAGAAGGGAGTCGACGGGAATCCTAATCGTACCATTTTTATTTGTTTTAGTTAGACCTCCCATCTAAAAAGTCCATTGTTATTTTCTTTTCCACTGCATCAAATGAGCTACTGCACAAGATGCAAAACTGGTGCAGATAAGCCTGATAATGCTTCAATCCATAGCGGGAGAGCACCCAGGATAATGTACTGCATGACTAACCACTTATAAGGTCCCAAAGGCGAGACCTATTGGCTATGCCAATGCTTGTTGGATGGTGCAGGAAGTGCATAAGTCTGAGCAGTTTATGGGGTGAGAGCAGATGGCCTCAAGCATTTCTGCATGTTATGACTGGAGAAGGATTGAGAAAACTCATGGAAGCTGGGGCACTCATGTAATGGAATGGGGCCGTTAATGCCTGTTGCGGTTCGGATCAGAGATAGAAGTGGTCTTGGGGACCCGCGAGCTGGAGCAACAGCACGTGGCACATGCGTGCCGTGTGCTGTTAGTGAGGTGCAGCCTTTGAGGCTATGCTCACACAGACCTGGTTGCAAGTACAATCGCTGTTCGGTAATTTCACCCATGATTGTCTCGAAGGGAGGTTTATAAAATTGACATCCACGGGACAAAATTATTTAAATACTGATGGGTCATAATCAAGGACTCTTTTCCTTACAGTGGAGGGGGCATCCGACCCCTACTTAGGAATTTGGATTGTTGTCAAAGATACTGAGGAAGACCAGCCTTATATTAGGAAACCCTGCTGCCGGAGGCAAGTCAACCGGAAAAAAGAGTGGGGGAATTGGTAGGAGTGAGCAAACTGTCCCATAAATCCAGGACTGGTAATTAATGACATATTATTATCTGCAGGTAGATCATACAAATATCGAGATTGACTACAGCTGGATGATACATATCTGAGTATAGCTCTGGGTTCATACTCTTTTCTCTTGGTCAGCTTCTCAACAGCAGGCACAACTTCCAGAGGCCCCACAATTGGATCAAGCACTCTAGGAAGGGCAGAACTCACACAGCAGAGTTCAGGGGGAAGCTGGGGGTGAAGTCCATTTGTTCCTGGGACTTCCTAACAGGAGTTCAGCTCTACTCAGGCCCTTGGAGATTCCTTCAAGCCAGGGGACACAGCACACAGCAAAGTCCTTCCCCTCTCCTTGGCAGCAAAGTAACTGCAGGTCAGCCTTACAGCAGGTCAGTCCTTCTTCTTCAGTCGTCCAGCTTTCTCCTTGGCAGAGGTTCCTTCTTGATTCCAGGATGATCTAATTTTCTGTAGTCTGGGTACCAATACTTATACCCCAAAATCCTTTGTCCTCTGAAGGCAGAGGGGCCTTGGCCTAGTCAGAACCAGTTCTGGTCAGTCCTGGAGCACTCTGTTTACTTGGTTTCTTCTTTCCTTTAAGAGAGAGGGACAGGGTCGTCAGCCGCCCAGCAGGGGGTGGAGCCAGCATTGTGGCAGCCAGGCACAGCCCTATTCAGGCCCTTTGTTACTCCTCCCACCCATCTACAGGGTAATTTCCCTATTCAGCCCTGGGCTGACTCATACAGCCTCTGGAAGCCACCCCTGTCCCTGTAACTCACAAATCAGACAGTCAATTCACAAACAGACCAAGGCACACAGAAGGGGCAGAAAAGAAAACAGCCACTTTCTAAAAGTGCTGTTTTCACACACAGGATTTAAAAAACATCTTTCCTAAAAAATTTGTTATTAAATTCTGATTTCAGGGATTCCAGACTTTAATTTTCTATCTTGCTCCTATGGGAAGATATGCAGGTAAACATTGTACTCAGCATTCCGCATTATAGCCTATGGGCAAGATAGCCTTTCGATAGTGAAAAACGAAAATGGCTGTAATTCACTACCAGAGCATGTCACCTACACCAGTACATGCTCTACCTTTCACATACACTGCACCCTGCCCAGGGGGGTAGCTAGGGCCTTCCATAGGGGTGTCCAATGTGTACAGAAAGGCAAGGGTTAGGCCTGGCCAGTGTGGACACTGGTCAGGTCAGCGTGGCAGTTAGCAACTGCACCCAGGCACTGCGGTGGCAGGCCTGTGACACCATTTTAGGGCTACTCCTGTGGGTGGCACAATCAGTGCTGCAGGCCCACTAGTAGCATTTGAATCACCAGCCCTGGCACACTCAGTGCACTTTACTGGGGGCTAACAGGTGAAACAAATATACCAATCAGGAATAACCAATCAATATAACAATTTACCTAGGGAGCACTTGCACTTTGACACCGATCAGCAGTGGCAAAGTGCCCAAAGCATCTAAACCAGCAAAAACGAAATCCAGCACAGCGTCAAAAATACAGGAGGTAGAGGCAAAAAGTCAGGGGAAACCACGCCAAAGATGACAGGTCTAACACGTGTCCCCTCATGCTGAAAGTGGGGAGAAGTACCCACCCTCTTGGGAGTTCTCATCGCTAAGGCGGAAAAACCTGGACAGACCATCAGCGTTGGCGTGTTCTGTACCGGGACGGTGTTCCACCGTAAAGTCTATTCCCTGTAGGGAGATGGACCACCTCAGCAGTTTTGGGTTCTCACCCCTCATCTGCATTAACCATCTGAGGGGCCTGTGGTCTGGCTGAACCCGGAAGTGAGTCCCAAACAAGTAGGGCTTTAGCTTCTTCAGAGCCCAGACCACAGCAATAGCTTCCCTTGCAATCGCACTCCACCTCTGTTCCCTGGGAAGTAGCCTCCTACTAATGAATGCTACAGGTTGGTCCAAACCCTCGTCGTTGATCTGTGAGATCACCGCTACCACACCATGCTTTGAAGCGTCTGTCTGCACTACAAACTCAATGGAGAAATCAGGCGCCTTGAGCAACGGTGCCGTGCACATGGCAGTCTTCAGGGCATCTAAAGCAGTTTGACAGGCATCGGTCCAATTCACTCCCCTGGGCTGCTTCCTTGAAGTCAGCTCTGTCAAGGGGGCAACAATGGTGCCATATCCCTTGACAAATCGGCGATAATACCCGGTGAGTCCTAGGAAGGCTCTCACCTCTGTCTGGGTCTTGGGGGGCTCCCAAGCCAGAATGGTATCAATCTTTACTTGGAGGGGCGCCACCTGGCCGCTCCCTACCTGGTATCCCAAGTACACCACAGAACCCTGCCCTATCGGGCACTTACTGGCCTTGATAGTGAGGCCTGCCCTTTGCAGAGCCTTCAACACTTCACAGAGGTGCTGCAAGTGTTCCTCCCACTTGGAGCTGAACACAGCAATGTCATCCAGGTATGCGGCGCTGAATTCCTCCAGCCCGGACAGTACCTGGTTGACCAGTCTCTGGAATGTGGCAGGGGCGTTCTTCAACCCAAAGGGCATAATTTGGAACTGGAAGTGCCCCTCTGGCGTTGAAAACGCAGACCTCTCCTTGGCCCCCTCAGTTAAGGCAATCTGCCAGTACCCAGATGTTAAATCAAATGTACTGAGGTACTGGGCAGCTTCTAACCAATCCATGAGCTCATCAGCTCTGGGGAGGGGGTGCGCGTCAGTCTTGGTGACCGCATTGAGCCCACGGTAGTCCACACAAAACCGGAGTTCTGGGGTGGCACCGGGCGCAGCAGCTTTTGGAACTAAGACCACTGGGCTAGCTCAGGGGCTGCTGGAGGGCTCAATTACCTCTAGCAACATCTTGGAAACCTCTTCCTTGATGTTGACCCTGACCTTGTCAGCTACCCTGTAGAATTTCTGCTTTGCAGGTAGACTATCTCCAGTGTCCACATCATGGACGCACCAGTTGGTGACACCAGGGGTCAGGGAGAACAGGGAGGAAAACTGACCCAACACTTGGTGACAGTCCCTCTGCTGTTCTAGGGTCAGGGTGGGCGAGAGGACCACACCATCCACTGACCCATCTTGCTCCTTGGCTGCCAGGAGGTCATGAAGAGGTTCACTGTCCTCTTCCATTTCAGCATCTGTGGCCAGGAGCATGGTTACATCAGACCTCTCGAAGTGGGGTTTGAGGCGGTTCACATGTAAGACCCTCAGGGGCTGCCTGGGAGTCTGCAAGTTAACCAGGTAGGTTACTTCGCTCTTGCACTCCACCATCTCATATGGCCCAGTACACTTGTTAAATGGTAGCGGCAGTTTCAGTCGATAATCTTTCAAGTATTTGCCCGGCGGTAATCGCCTCTCATACCACTCGATAATTTACCAATAAAAGAGGCAGGCGCCGGAGACTGGAAGGCAGGAAACAAAGTTTTATTCCGTCGGAGCAGAACACATCAGATCAGACAGCAAGGTATCGTCACGAGGTGCTCTAACTGCATCTCTGAGACCTGGTCTCTTATACACTGGTTTATTGCTTTATTACACATAGTATATTCTTGAGATTCCCTTGATGCCTGAAAGAACATCCCCTGAAGCCCCGGCTCAGATCCGATCCCACACATAGATACAGTAGAAGTTCCCACCCTACCCGCAGTGGGAGATGGCTATCGCGCAGCAGGGAATTCCGCTAATTCCCGGGGGTGTGTGCAACTGGCCGGGTCTCAGGGGGTAGGGGCTTTGATCTACTGTAATCCCTTTGATGTGGGGTGTTTCCCTTACAGTAGGGGCAGTAAACTGCATCCGCAGGGCTAGGTGATGGCCTGGGACCAGTTCAGACAATGGGGCGCAGAGGAAGGGGGTTATCAAAAGGAGAGGCATGACCATGTATGGGTTGTCGGTTGGAAGTGGTTCCGTAGCAGGGTCGCGCAGAAGGAGAGGGTTTATGGCCTGTATGAGAGAGCGGGGGTGGCCGGCGCGCGGGGGATGCTTGCAGCGCCAGGGGAACGCGCTGGCGGTCGAGAGTGAGCGGGGAGAGAGTGGGGTGCCTAAAATGGCGGCCGTGCATTCGCTGTGCGTGGCGCTGGGGAGAGGCAAGATGGCGCAGATAATGTTCAGTTTGCACGCTAAATTTCCACAGTCCTCCCTTTTAACATATCTCGCCAGCTTGTCCGGCCAATATTCACCTTTGTTAGCCTTTCAGTTACAGCATCGTCAATGTTCGTCACACATTTTAAAAAAAATACAGAGTCGTTAGGGTAGGCTAGAGTAGTCTGACACATTTGTACATTGTCCCATACAGTTTGATAAAGTAGGCGAGGAGGAAGTACGTTCAAAGTTGCAGTATAGTCGTGTACATGGCTGGTGTTGTATGAATGTTACTATACAAAGTTACATTTTCTTAACTTCTCAGTGTATAGTCGGAAGTGATTGATGCAACATCATGAAAACTTGATAAGAAGATAGTTAATATAATAAGGTGGTTGGGAGAGGATTTTCAACTTTGACATGGGTTCTTCTTTCCAGTGTCCTTGTTTTATAAAGAGCTATCACTGGTAAGCTCTCATTGTTGTTCTTCTTTCGTTGGCACTGTTGAGCACCGGCGGTGGAACTAAGGTCCAGCTCAAATCCGATTTCTTCACGTGGCAGGGTGTGACCACTCACTGTTCTTTGATCACAGTCCTGTTCCTAAACACAGTTCACCACAGGAACTTTCGAGACAGGGTGCCGGCCCTTTGTTCCTCGGTAGTAGGTCAAAGTCATAGTCCAAATGAAAGAGGAAGAGAGAATGGGGTGGCATGGGATCGGATCAAAAATGCGGACCAAAAAGGGGAGGGGGCAGAATCTTTTCAGCACTGGGCCCATCAATCGGGCCCGACGGGTTGAGACTTCAGGCACGCTGGTCAGTGAGCAGGGGCCTCGATGTAGCCCTTCGTGCTCATTGTTCTGATAATGGTGTCTCGTCTCACACCCTTGTTGCTTCGTCGCTTCCCCCTTGGTCGATGTCATAGATGCTTTATGATCCGCGGTCAGACTGTGCGTCACGTCCGACCCCTCTCTTCCGATGGCTGCAGGTTATCCTTGAATAGGTTATAAGAAATGAAAGTTTTAGAGATCTTGGCAGGGAAGACATTTACATACTTCATTCTCTCTCCCAACCACTGAGTAGTTGCGGAAATGCTCTTATCTGTTACTACATGATTGGTGCCTATTAACTCTGATGTTAATGTGCGTGTTACTAGTCTATTAATTACTGCTGTGGTGCAGGGTTCTGTGGGTGTCCCTGTCCATCGTCTGGCCTTCTAGGTGTCGGTTTCTGCGCCTTGTAATACAAGGTTTGGTAATACCCGTAAGTGCGAGGTGCTATGGTCATGCGTTCACGAGTATCCTTTTCATACAGCAGGTGACCCTTTATCAGTTTAAAACAGGGCCATCAGTTGTTTCGTTCGGGACACTCTGAGACGGCTTAGTATAGGGCTGGAGTTATCTCTGGGAGAACAGGGTGCTTTAGACATTCTATTTCGGGCTAACTGGTCAGGGGTAATTCTGGGTGGTGGAGATGGTGTCCTTTAAGAACAAAAACCACTGACATATAGTCCCCGTGTTGAGGGTCAGATTGGGAGACATCAGTCGTCTTACCTGTCCTTTCCTTCTCCGCCGATTAGGCTTAATGTTTGTAAAAAGGAGAGGTAGTAACGTGGTAAAGTATGGTCGTTTTCGTTTCTGTCAATTTGTTCGAACACCACTGTGTTCAGGCCAATTATACACTTACCAAAGGGGTGTATGTTGTTAATTTATTCAAGAAGAAAAGAGGGCAAGAGAGAGCCTTTTGCGAGGGAGGGGGAGAGAGAGAGAGAGAGAGAGAGAGAGAGAGAGAGAGAGACGTGTGCATCAAGTAGGCTATTTTGGCATACATACGACACAAAACGAGAGAGAGAGATGGGTAAGATAATAGGCCACTTGGTGCACACACAACATGGAGTAGCATGGGTCTGTTCCATGTAAGAAAACACAAGCGGGGAAAAGACATAAATTCGGTGATCACGTACACACAAATGCCGGATAGGGTGTGACAGTACATGCAACAAGACGGAGACTCAGGGTTGCGTCGAGCACGGGGACCTCTCCTTTCCTGTCCTCTATTCCTATGCATGCTGCGTACCTTCAGTATTTTGTAGTTCATCTTATGGGTTGTCTGACCCTTTATTCTCCTCCCTTTGATCGGTGGACGCGCACTTCAATCATACAATGACGCTCTCTTCAAGTGATCCGAACATGAAATGCATACACATTCATATCGTATAATCGTAGTACACACGCACAATCATATCATACAGTTTGTCATGTTCCCAATGGTGGTCTGTAACTTTTACGCATTATCTCACAACGTTTGTCTATGTTTTCCCTGATATTGAACTTGGTGCGGTCCATGTCCACTCCACTCTTCAGTCGGAACTTCGTCGTGACCTATAGAGGGGAAATAAGAGGGGAGGGGAGGTGCAGTATTCAAAATACCCCAGCGCGCGCAGACACGAAAGGTTCTACCTACCATGTACCAGGCTAGCCGCAGGGGTGGGTAATACCACGGACCCATTATTCTTTAGTTCGAGGCAAAGATGCTCTAGTTCATTCATCTCCTAAATTCGGGTTCCCTGGTCGTGCATGTAGTTCTCAATTGGTCATGTATTATGGCGCAGGATACCATACCTTGCATGTGACATATACCTTAAGTTATAGTTCATTATTGATTTGACAATTCTCGGAAAAAGGGCAGGCGTGATGGGTACAAATTCCGTTAAACAAAAAGATTTTTAGGTAAATTGTGTCTGTATTATCTGTATGCCTTCGCTTAGGAGTAACAATCATTTATTCAAAAGAAAAACCTTCAACAACCTAGATGATTAGTCATGACACTGATTTCGTAATTCCTTTTTAAGAAGCCCTTTATTTAAAACAATGTCAGTATGGAAATACGGGCCTACAGCCGCCATAGACCGGCCACGGTGTGAGAGGCGTCGAGCAACATGAGCAACACTGGATTAACATAAAAATCGGTTCCCCCCTTTTCCCCACCATCATGTGTGTAAGCATCGCATACATATATATATATATCTCTCTTTTTTTTTTTTTTTAACACAAATGTCACGTGACTGGAACGCCACAAGGAGTTGTAGGCCACTCCTACATCAGCGCCATCTTGGGGCGGGGTCGGGTCAGTGTACAGTCTAAGTCTTTCCATGAATTAGCAGTTGAACCAAAATTCCTTTCGGTAGTTCGAGAACTTTCGTTAGCGTCAACTTTGCGTCAGCATGGCGTCACTGCAACCTTGTAGCAATGCCATGGTTCGTTCTTAGGGCGGGGCAGCAGGCGGGTTCTTCCGCCGACGCTTTACTGTCTCACTGTATCAAGCGGAGGCAAGGTGGCTGCCGCCCGGGGGGCAAAAAGAGCAATGGCGGTGGTTTTGTCCTTACCGGAAGTCCGCAGGAGTCGAATGTCAAATGACTCCAACCAATTCTGCAAGGCTGAGGGGAGCGTTCTGTCAAGAGTGGGGCCCATGCCCTAGCAAACAAGCTTTCGAGTCCAGAATTGTCTCACGGTGGGCCAGGCCTGGAACCGGAGGGGTCAACCGCCGGAGTTCAATGGCAGCAGTAGCGGCAGCTCTTCGGTACGGCTATCGGAGAGGGGCCAACAGCAGCTACAGCGGCAGTTCAGATGGTATGGCCACCGGAGTGGTTCCAGAAGCAGCGACAACAGCAGTTCGGATGGTATCACCATCGGAGTGGGCCCCTACTTACTTGGCTGCGGGGGCCCACTCCCCGCGTCGGGTGCTAGCGGCAGTCTCGGTGAACCCTGTGCCTGGGTGGCTGCCTGGCGGTCGCGTGCAGGGGCGCCGGCTCAGCCGAACGGCGAATGAAGTGGCAGGGCGCAACTCAGCTGGTTGACGTGTGAAAGATGCGGTTGGGGTGCCCTCATCTGCTGGCGAGCCTCCACCTGGGGAGGTGGGGGAGGTCCGTCCGCGGCGCCTCCCCCTGCCAGGGCACCCCCCCCCGTTATTGAAGGAAGAAGAGAATGGGAAGGTCCGCACAGCGTGCCAGGGTGCAATTCAGCAGACCGATGAAAAAGATGGCTGGGTGCAGCTTAGCTGGTCGGCGAGTTAAAGGCGGTTGGGGTGCCTGGCAAGCCTCCACCTGGGGAGGTGGGGGAGGTCTGTCCGCGGCGCCTCCCCCCGCCAGGGCACCAGCCCTCCGGCGCTTCGTATAGCCTCCGGCCTATTCGCACAATCGCCCGCCACTGATGTCAAGGGATTTTTGCATGGCTTTTATAGCCCAAAATCAACTAAAAAGGACCGCCCAAAACAGGCCAATGTTGCAACTTCGAGGAAGGAGAGGTGAGGACGGTGTCACGTGGACGTATGCTTTGGGATGCAGGTCGCAGCAGACTGTCATGTAAATAGTTGCTTAAAACATGTTCTAACCTGTTCAGTTTGCCGGAATGTTGTTATACTTATACTTTATTAAAAAATGTTTGACCATACTATTTTGCTGGAGCGTTGTACGTATCAGTGATCTGGTTAGCGTATTCGGAAAAATGGCGTTGCTCGATTGCACGTGATCCTAATCAAGTGTGGTGACGTTGATGGTGGGTATCAACAAACTTCCGGTTGTGTCTATTGGGGTCCCTATTTTTGTTCAGTTCCAAAAGGACCGGGCACTGGGATTTCCAGTGTCCGAACCCTCTACAGAACGCACATTGATTCCCATCTAAGTCTCTCCGTCCGTTGTAGGGTGTAGGTGTATGGTCTCTAGGGGGTAGCTTTCTAGGGGCGGTTGGTTGGTAATTCTCTTTTGGGGGTTCCCTTCCTATGGTCACCCCTTGCAACTGTGCTATCATCACCCTCTCCTTTAATTCCTTTTTCTTCTTCTCTGACGCCCTATCGTTCTCGTTCTTCTGGTTTTCGTAGTATTGGACCATCTGGAGAATTGCTGCGGGTTTGGAGGCTGCCCAACTGCTCTCGCTGGTCTGTAGCTTCTGGGAAACTTCTTGAGACAGACCCTTTACATAATTCTGGACAAAGAGGTGGTGTCCGGTTGCGGTGGTCATGTCTTGGCCACTGTAATCGGAAAACACAGTCTCGAATCGGGAGAAATATTCAGACACATCCTCCTGGGGTTTCTGGCGGCAAGCCGTCACTATCGACCAGTCTACCTTTCTTTCTGGGATTAGAGTCTTCAGCTTTTGTACAATCTTGTCTGGGAGCTCTAAGATGGCTTTCGGGGGCTTCTGTCCTGGTTCTCGCTGTTTATCTATGGTATCGAGTTGTATCCAGGTATATCCGAACGGCTCAGCGTGGTCAACTTTCCGGATTTGTTTCCACACATCAGCCGGCAGGCATAGCCCAAAGAACAAGTCGATATCTGCTAACGTCATTATCGTTGAGCCTAAGGCCGTACCCAATTCAGTGTAGAAGGCAGTCGGGTTCTTTCTCAAGTCGGGTAGAGTCTTTCTAAAGGTCAAAATATCTTGCCGGTCCCACGGCTGGTAGACCCAGTTATATACAACCCTTCCCTTCGCATCTTGGTGGTTGATGTCGTCGTGCGTTCCCTGACCCCGTGGGGGGACCCAATAGGGGGCAGCTTCTTTAATGGGCATCATGGCATCGGTCCTTCCTCCCTGGGGCTTAGTTGCTATGGGGGTTTCTGTTTTGGTGGTCTGTCCATGTTCTTTAAGGTGTCGGTAGACCTCGAGTGTACGAGTGAAGAGGTTCATTATATCGCCCTCTCCTTCTTCCCCAATGTCTACCTTCCTATATAGAGCCGTTAAGCCTTCGGGACCTTTATCGTGGTATCTGTCCTCATATGCATTCAGGGCGTGATAACAGAGCCGTACGACGAAGTGTCGTCTGCGGCTGTCGGCATACGAGCTATACACGTCTGTTATATACTCCTCACTTTCCTTTCGCTCCACCAGCGTCCCTACTATCCTATCGATTCCTGCTCGTTCATCCTTAGTTAATCGATTCATTCTGGTGGACTCTTTCTTTCCCATCTCATGGTCGTCTAGCGTTGTAGTCGACATTGGGTTCAGTACAAGAGGCTCAGCCGGCGCGGAGGCCGTGAGGGCCGAGGCCCCTGTACTGCTTTCGCTCGTGTTCGGGGGTTGTGGGTGTTGCACTACTGATTGGGAGGGTGCATACGGAGGGGGCATGTAAATGATCGGGGGACCTAACAGTAATTCGTCATTCGTTCGCTGCTTGGAGGACAACTCAGGGTAGAGCAAAGAAGGGGTCCTAACAGCGTACTGGCCTGAGGTTTCGGGCTCCTGTCTTAGTTTAGTTTCCCTTCTCTCCTTTATGTCTTCTTCTAACTTTTTAGCGGCAAGATGAGCTGCCTTTCGTAATTCCTTTTCTGCTTTTACTTCTTCCCTCTTTTTCCGTTGCGTCGCTTCTTTGCGCCACATGCCAATACTGTCAAGCATAGTAGGCGTCGTCTTATTGCTACGCAGAGCTACTTCTAGCGCTTCTATCTGGCGGTCGTCGAAGGATCCCATCAGTGGCCACTGACTTTCGGGGTCCTTCTTGGTATATTTATGCCACAGCTTGCTATAAGCTACGGCGACTAGTCCATATTTAGTGAACATGTCCTTATTAGGGGTGCCTTCCAGTGGAGCCGGGTGGTTCACCTCTAATAAGCGGTCCGGGCAGAACCAACTACCAATCAGTGGGGAGAAGATAGGCATGACGGGTTTCAACGGGGACAAAAGTCAGCACTACCTATCTTTTCACTGCTTGCAAAGACTAGACAGAATATCTCTATTCCTCGTTATTTGTAAGCAGAGAATACCTCCAGAGAACCAATATCGAACAACTAGTGTTCGGACAATCAATCAATCAATCAATGGGGAGATAAAGATAGGCACGACGGGTTTCAACGGGGACAAAAGTCTGCGTTACCTACCCTTCACTATTTGCAAAGACTAGACAGAATATTCCTATTCTACGTTATTTGCAAACAGAGAATATCTCAAAAAGCACTATTCTTCAAAACAATCAATGTTCGGATAATCAATCAATGGGGAGATAAAGATAGGCACGACGGGTTTCAACGGGGACAAAAGTCTGCGTTACCTACCCTTCACTATCTGCAAAGGGAGAGAGAGAGAGAGTATTTCTACTCCTCCCCGTTTGTAGACAGCGAATATCTCAAAGAGAACAATCAATGAGCAATACTAGTATTCAAACAATCAATCAATTATTTCGCACTTTTGTCGTATTTCACGACCTTACCCGGACCGCGTGGACAGTTTCTCGTCTTCCGCCTCCAGCGCCCGATCGTCCTCTATTCTCCGTATTTGCCGCGGCACTCCTGATGGTTCCCAGTCAGGACCGTAGATCACTCGAGAGAGGTCTGCTCGGAACCAGTGAAGTTCGGATGATCGGCTGCCAGACGAGGGTCTATTGGGCAGGAGCTCTCCCGATCGTTGCAGTCGTTCACTCTGTCGTCGGGACCTCTCCCACTGGATCCACGTGTCGCTGATGGGCCCCACGTTTGGGACGCCAATTGTTAAATGGTAGCGGCAGTTTCAGTCGATAATCTTTCAAGTATTTGCCCGGCGGTAATCGCCTCTCATACCACTCGATAATTTACCAATAAAAGAGGCAGGCGCCGGAGACTGGAAGGCAGGAAACAAAGTTTTATTCCGTCGGAGCAGAACACATCAGATCAGACAGCAAGGTATCGTCACGAGGTGCTCTAACTGCATCTCTGAGACCTGGTCTCTTATACACTGGTTTATTGCTTTATTACACATAGTATATTCTTGAGATTCCCTTGATGCCTGAAAGAACATCCCCTGAAGCCCCGGCTCAGATCCGATCCCACACATAGATACAGTAGAAGTTCCCACCCTACCCGCAGTGGGAGATGGCTATCGCGCAGCAGGGAATTCCGCTAATTCCCGGGGGTGTGTGCAACTGGCCAGGTCTCAGGGGGTAGGGGCTTTGATCTACTGTAATCCCTTTGATGTGGGGTGTTTCCCTTACAGTAGGGGCAGTAAACTGCATCCGCAGGGCTAGGTGATGGCCTGGGACCAGTTCAGACAATGGGGCGCAGAGGAAGGGGGTTATCAAAAGGAGAGGCATGACCATGTATGGGTTGTCGGTTGGAAGTGGTTCCGTAGCAGGGTCGCGCAGAAGGAGAGGGTTTATGGCCTGTATGAGAGAGCGGGGGTGGCCGGCGCGCGGGGGATGCTTGCAGCGCCAGGGGAACGCGCTGGCGGTCGAGAGTGAGCGGGGAGAGAGTGGGGTGCCTAAAATGGCGGCCGTGCATTCGCTGTGCGTGGCGCTGGGGAGAGGCAAGATGGCGCAGATAATGTTCAGTTTGCACGCTAAATTTCCACACACTTGTCCTTGAGCACACAAGGCTCCACTGGCGCCATTACCCACACTTTCTGCCCAGGTTGAAATTCGACCAGAGTGGCATTCTGGTCATACCATCTTTTCATTTCTTCCTGGCTGGCTTCTAGGTTCTCTTGGGGGAGCTTCCTGAAGCGCAGTGTCTGGTTGCGGAAGGCCAGCATATAGCTGAACACATCCTGGGGGGTTTTCCCGGGGGATTTCTTCCACCCCTCCTTCACCAGAGTAAGAGGTCCTCTAACAGGGTGGCCACACAGAAGCTCAAAGGGAATGAACCCTAATGACTTCTGAGGCACCTCCCTGAAGTCAAACAACAGGCATGGTAAGAAGACGTCCCACTTCCGTCTCTTGGGCTCCACAAGGCCCATAATCATACCTTTCAGGGTTCTGTTGAACCTTTCAACCAATCCATTTCCTTGAGGGTGGTAAGGAGTGGTGAACTTATAAGTTACCCCACACTCCTCCCACAGAGACTTCATGTACCTAGAGATGAAGTTGGTACCCCGGTCGGAGACCACCTCTCTGGGGAACTCCACACAGGAAAAGATCCCCATCAATGCACGGCCCACCATGGGTGCTGTGATTGTCCTGAGAGGGACTGCTTCTGGGTACCGGGTGGCGTGGTCCACCAAGACCAGGATGAACCTGTTGCCTAAGGCTGTCTTGGGGTCCAGTGGCTCACTCAGAAATGAATATTTCTCTACCTATATATTTCAATATGTACACAGTATCGTCTATTTAGGCATTGACACTCTGACTGGACCAACGGACAGACCATTTAACACGAAAGAAACGGATATTCATTCTTAGATTTTATTTTTCATGTTATATAGCGGTCAAAAGTGATCAGTTCCAAAATAATCATATGGACACAGTTTGTAATAATGCATTAAAATGACAAAACGTTTTATATACAACAACGTGAATCAGACTACAAAGAAAGGTCCCATATAAAGTCATTCACAACACACTCTCAAACTCACACCAATATCATACAGCACCATCAATACATACATCTCACTTATACCAACAATAGCTCAAATGAACATAGAGGTACCGCATACAAGAGAATCAATATTCAAAAATAAGTATATAGATATTCAGTACAGTGCATAATCATACATTTTTTTTATATAATATATAATATATATAATTTCAAATACAATTTCAATCTTTCAAGAAAAAACAAACGAAGTTGTAAGGAGGGCCTCATTAAATGCGTCCAGTGGCCCCACAATATCGATGCCCACCCGCTCGAAAGGGGTGCTCACCACAGGAAAGGGTTGAAGGGGTGCCTTGCACTTCCCTCCGCTCTTCCCACTTGCCTGACAAGTCTGGCAAGTCCTACAGAATGTCCCAACATGCTTCTTCATCTGGGGCCTGAAGAAGTGGGTGACAAGCCTTTGGAAGGTCTTGTCTTGCCCCAGATGTCCTGCGAGAGGTACGTCATGAACCAGACCCAGTAGGAAGTTCCTGAAGCGCTCGGGTACCACCAGCACATGGGCTGCACTGGGCTCAGCGAACTTAGGCTCACTATAAAGCAACCCATCCTCCCAGTAAATGAGATGATCCTTGGCCGCTCCACCTGCTGCCTGGTCTGAAGCCTACTGCTGCATACCAATGAGGGAAGGGCATTCCTTCAGCGCCCTGCAGAACTCCTCCCTGGAGGGGCCACCCTTTTGCTGCCAATGGGTCAGCTCAGGTAGGTTCCCCAGTTCGGCCACCTGTTCCCTTGTGGGTTCCAGGGTATCCCCCTCAGGTTCTGCACCTTCCTGGACCATGGGAGTGGTAGGGGCTGGTTTCCCATGCCCTCTGCTCCTTCTCCTCTGGGCAGGTACCTGGGCCACTGTTTCAGGCTCCAGGTCTGCTGAATCACCCCTACTGGCTGCCATAGACCGAGTGGTCACACAGAAAAAAAACCTCTTTTCACAGAGAGTTTTGAAACAATATTTATATGGTTAGAGCTCATAATACAATGAAATATCTTATTAAATACATAGAAACATCAAATCACAATGAAAAGACACCTGAACAGTCTCTGCAAAAAACAAAGAAACATGAAAGGAAGGAGAAAGGGAAAACAAGGGGAAGACAAGACAAGAAAAAACAACAAGAAAAAACATCATATCCAATCACACAAATTGTTTGGACATCCTATTCCATAGATAATAAATCGAACCATTGGTAAAAGATCAAAATGAAATAACAGAGCTGAAAAGTATAATCAAATTCTTTATATAGATTCTTGGATTATGTAATCAAAAGAAGATTAAGTCTCACCTCCTATAGAATTTCACCGACCAATGCAATGCCAGGTTCCCAATTTCATAAAAATTCCTGTGCTCTACTCAAGATCTGTCCCAGTAAGAATATAGATTGCAGCTGGTGATTCTCGTTTTCAGAGAATATCAAGAGCAAATGCCACGAGCTCAAAGGTAAATATATATCAAACCCTATCAGATATATTCAGAAAGACAGAAAAAAACAATAGAACAAATACCAAGATCAGTTGTGATAAGAAATCACAAAAAAGTATTTACCAAAAAGTGCGGTTTTGAAATATATTACAAACCTGCACCCGATCGGAGTCTGTATGTAAGTTCAGACGTTGCTGTTATGCTCCCCACTCGAGAGACTGTGGCAATCATTATAATTTGCCCATTTTTTCGCAAGATTTCAAATAACTAAAAAGAATTCAAACAACACAAAAAGTCAATAGATATATCGAAAATTTCAAAAGAGAAAAAAGAAAAATAGACAAGAAGAAGAAAACTCCAGGTATTACATAGCCAATATATCTAAAAATAGTTCTCTTTACCTGAGATCAATAGATTAGAGCCATTGGGTGTAATGAGATCTCCAGGCAGATGTCACGCTGGCTCCTGTGTCTCTCAGAGCCTCCACCCTCCTCCCATTGATGGTCACCCACTGCCCGCATTTCTTAGTGTTATCGGGCAGTTAGGTTTCCTGGACCATCTCTTGGTCTCCTAAAGAGACAAGGGTCATGACTGCTGTTCCCTCCCCTTTACTAGAAATAAAATCTTCCCCCAAAGCTACACTCACTAAACCCGGTTTAGTAGCTCCAGTGGGTGCTGGAGGTTTCTTGGGGCAATGTGCCCCACCTCTTTGCAGTGATAGCAGGAAGGTGGGCCCCTGGGCTCCCGCCTGCCCCTAGGGGGCCAGGTCGGTTTGGGCTTGGGGGGTTGGGACTCCTTTCCCTGGGAACTGTTTTGGGGCCCTTGAGAGAACTCCTTTTGGTTACCCTTGTTCCCCCCACTCTTTTGCTGGGGACCCTGCCCACCTTTGGCTGTGGTACCCACAATTCCTCTGTGGACCCTGGTACTGGTCCAGCGGTCCGCCTCCTTAGCAAGCTCGTTGGGGTCCATCAGCTTGCTGTCTAAAAGATGCTGGCGCAGCTCTGGAACACATAGACTACTCAAGTGCTCCCAACTAATTAAATGCAACAACCCCTGGTAATCAGTTACTTTGCTGCCCTTCATCCAACCTTCCAGTGCACGCGAGTACAGATTCACACACTCCATCCAAGGCTCAGTCTCTTTCTTCTTGGAGTTCCTAAACTGCAGCCTATACTGCTCTGGAGTAAGTCCATACCTGAGATATAGGGCCTCCTTCATATTGGGGTAGGTCATTCTAATTCTAAGGGCTCTAGAGCACTCCTCCCAGAAGCCTCAAAATGTTTCCACAGGCCCTCCCCTAATGCTGATCAGGCACACCATTCATCCTCAATGCAATCTCATACGAGGTAAACCAGGCATAGATATCCTCACTCTTATTATAATTCTGCACCAAATCTTTGGGGATATATACTTTACCCCCTTGCACTGGCTGTGCGCTGCCACCATTGGAACTGGTCTCCACCTGTTTGGCTCTGATGTCCAGTTCCCTCATGCTCAACTCATGTACCAAAAGAAATCTTTTCTCTTCTTTCTCTACTTCCAATTGCTTCATCTTCATTCGCATGATTTCCAATTCATGCTCTCTCACCCTTTGGTTCTCCTCTAACTCTTCTGGGGTGAAGCCCCTACTGGAATGGTTGCTGCCAGCGCTTGAGACTGGTTCGCCCATGGGCAGATCTTGGGGAACAAAACCATTCTCTTCACCTGCATCATCTTCCTCTTGGGCCTCCCACCAGGCCTTCAAGACTCTTTGTAGCACATCCTTTCTAGATCCGCTTTTCACAGGGCAACCAAGGTCTTTGCAGAATTGCTTGAGCTCCTCAACTTTGTACGAATACAGATCTCAATGGAAAACTCCAATCCTGCCCTCTCACTTGCTGCCACCTGAGACATGATGCTCTTCAAGAGTTGCTCAAAAGTAGAACCAAAAAAACACAGTATGTGGTTGCGTAGTGGTCTGCACTTAAACTAGTGATGTACACAAATTACTGTGGGTCAAGTACAAATACAAGTTCTAATCCTCACCGCTGACCACGAATGTTAGATCTGGGGGGTCTCTTGTTGGCAGAGGTACGTACCACTGTCCAAATAGGGACCCTTGCTTCTAGTCAGGGTAAGGGGGATACACTCTTTAGATAACCCCTGCTCACCCCCTTGGAAGCTTAGCACGAGCAGACAGGCTTATCAAAGGCAATGTGTAAAGTATTTGTACCACCACTCACATTAACGCAGTGAAAACACCACACATGGACTCCACACCAGTGTAGATAAATAAAGTACTTTTATATAAACTACACAAGACCAAAACGACAAAAATCCAACATACACAGTTCAAGAATATGGTTTCAAAACAGTTCTTAGCTTAGCGACAAAATAATCCACATTAGCGTCGATTTTAGCCAACAGTACCTGGTGATGCGATAAAAGTTCCTAGCGGCGCTCAGGCGTTGAAAAACAAGCAACAGCATCAGTCCTGAGACCCTGGGGAGGCGATGCGACCACCCCGCTGCACGCAGCGGGCGTGTGTGACGAATCCGGTCTGTATGGGGAGTGAGGTGATACTTGTATGGATTCCAAGGCGTAGCTACTCCGGTAGAAATTTACTCGCAAAGGCACGATGTGACGATCTTTGATGGTTCTGCGACGAGGTTCGCAGTGACGAAATACGGCCCGCTAACGAGCGGTGCGACGATCTTCGATGGTTCTGCGACGATGTTCGCAGCGACAAAATGTGGCCCGCTAACGAGCGGTGCGACGATCTCACTCAGCGGCTGCAGGCTCTGCGACAATACTCGCAGTGACGGGAATCTTCCCGCTCTGGGAGCGATGCGCTCCGAAGATGAACGCCTGTCGCCGCTGCAACGATCTTCGCGGCGACGGAAATGTTTTCGCTAAGCCGGCGGTGCGTGAAAAAGTTGCAGATCTTGTACTTCTTTTCTCTTGGTCAGCTTCCCAACAGCAGGCACAACTTCCAGAGGCCCCACAATTGGATCAAGCACTCTAGGAAGGGCAGAACTCACACAGCAGAGTTCATGGGGAAGCTGGGGGTGAAGTCCTTTTGTTCCTGGGACTTCCTAACAGGAGTCCAGCTCTACTCAGGCCCTTGGAGATTCCTTCAAGCCAGGGGACACAGCACACAGCAAAGTCCTTCCCCTCTCCTTGGCAGCAAAGTAACTGCAGGTCAGCCTTACAGCAGGTCAGTCCTTCTTCTTCAGTCTTCCAGCTTTCTCCTTGGCAGAGGTTCCTTCTTGATTCCAGGATGATCTAATTTTCTGTAGTCTGGGTCCCAATACTTATACCCCAAAATCCTTTGTCCTCTGAAGGCAGAGGGGCCTTGGCCTAGTCAGAACCAGTTCTGGTCAGTCCTGGAGCACTCTGTTTACTTGGTTTCTTCTTTCCTTTGAGAGAGAGGGGCAGGGTCGTCAGACGCCCAGCAGGGGTTGGAGCCAGCTTTGTGGCAGGCAGGCACAGCCCTATTCAGGCCCTTTGTTACTCCTCCCACCCATCTACAGGGGAATTCCCCTATTCAGCCCTGGGCTGACTCATCCAGCCTCTGGGAGCCACCCCAGTCCCTGTCACTCGCAAACCAGACAGTCAATTCACAAACAGGCCAAGGCACACAGAAAGGGCAGAAAAGGACACAGCCACTTTCTAAAAGTGCTGTTTTCACACACAGGATTTGAAAAACATCTTTCCTAAAAGATGTGTTATTAAATGCTGAGCTCAGGGATACCAGACTTTAATTTTCTATCTTGCTCCTATGGGAAGATATGCAGATAAACATTATACTCAGCATTGCCCATTATAGCCTATGGGCAAGATAGTCTTTCGATAGTGAAAAACGAAAATGGCTGTAATTCACTACCAGAGCATGTCACCTACGCCAGTACATGCTCTACCTTTCAAATACACTGCGCTCTGCCCAGGGGGTACCTAGGGCCTTCCACAGGGGTGTCCAATGTGTACAGAAAGGGAAGGGTTAGGCGTGGCCAGTGTGGACACTGGTCAGGTCAGCATGGCAGTTAGCAATTGCACCCAGGCACTGCAGTGGCAGGCCTGTGACACCATTTTAGGGCTACTCCTGTGGGTGGCACAATCAGTGCTGCAGGCCCACTAGTAGCATTTGAATCACCAGCCCTGGCACACTCAGTGCACTTTACTAGAGGCTAACAGGTGAAACAAATATACCAATCAGGGATAACCAATCAATATAACAATTTACCTAGGGAGTACTTGCACTTTGACACCGATCAGCAGTGGCAAAGTGCCCAAAGCATCTAAACCAGCAAAAACGAAATCCAGCACAGCGTCAAAAATACAGGAGGTAGAGGCAAAAAGTCAGGGGAAACTATGCCAAAGATGCCAGGTCTAACAGGAACTATAGATGAAGAACTTTGACTTCATCAGGACTTGTATCTGATAAGGACACATGGATCAGCACTTGTAACAGATTCATTTAGACTGTTTTTTAGTGTGCCTCCAATTGTTCATCATTTTGATGTATTATATTGTGTTTCTTTTTAGTGTGGTTGTGCAGACCTTTGTCCAAGAGGGGGCAGAAACGGGGATGATCTCTCTTTTTTACTGTGTGTTTTTAATTAATACATGGAAGAATTTCTTTATATATACTACGAAAACAAATGATATAAAAAGCTGGATATTTTTATGTGGTTTTTATTAATTTAAGCCTTAGGTAAATGTCTTTCTTGGTGGCATATGTCATTATAGTTGACAGGTGCTTTAATTTATGCATGTGCTAGATTGCATACTGCAGTGAAGATTTCCACCACTTAACCAATCCTGACAATCTTACAAGCAGAACTAACGCCTAGTGCGATCTAGGCATATTTGACCTTTTTAGGAAATTTGCCATCCTGAATTAATATGATCCAATGTAAGGCATAGCATTTTTCCATCTGTCTAACTTGTCCCAACAAGCCCAAATTTGTTTTTTGTTTGGTCTGGTTAGACACTGTCTCTCTTGGATGGCGTATCACCTGAGCTGAGGATTTAGATGCTGGGATGCTAACTCAAAAAGCATTTGAAAACACAAATCTAATAAAAGATCATAAAAGGTCAGAGCACTGGCTCAAATCACTGGAATAACTATCATCATGAAGCAGAGTTGGGACCCCTTAAGGAAGAATGTGAGTGATATGTCTCCAAACTGTAGTTAGCAGAAGTCTTGTAAAACTCTGCCGGTGTTTTAACTGCACAAGTCTCTAAACCTATACCTTTGCTCGACAAAGTTTGGAGCCCCAAGCTACTGATTGACTCTATTGAATAAGCAAATGAAGCATGAAATTAGTAGGGCAAGATGTTTCTTGGTCCCTATTGTAGAACTCAAGAGCAACATAGAGAAGGCTAGTGAAGGACCAGGGAAGGCAGTCTATGGAGTCGTACAAGAAAGGTGTCACATACATCATTTGCACCCACCCAGATCTGGTATCCCAATATAGGCTACAGCAGGAACCGACCCCTCACCAGGACACTGTTGCCTCATATGAACACATGTTAGATTGATACCTCAATGGCTTTAATATTTAGTTGGTCTCCATTTCATGAAGTTCATGATGTAGGTGGTACGGGTACTTTGAAGATATTAAGGTACGGTGAAGAGGAGGTAGATTTCATTGGAAAGATTGCTGAAGTCTCATTCTAAAACCTGCCACAAATACCCAGGCTATGTCTGCAGCTATGCCACAGTCACATGTTCCAAAAAACTGAGGTCAAATGGCCACCAGATAGCTTGTGTTACACAGTGTCAGTGTGGTTGATAGTGCACTTTACAAATGCACATAACATAACACTTCCACCAGTTATTAGTCTAGAGCCTTGATTACGTGTTTGGTGGTAAATACCACCAAACTTGCACATAGGGTAAATACTGATACCACAGGTTTGGTAAATAACAAGTGTTAAATAACACTGTTATGAGTTTTTCCCATGCACTGTGTAATCGTTATTTAGCACATGTGCTACATACCAAATATGTGCTATTTAGCGCATGTGGTAAACAGCGAAGGGCAGATTTATCATTCTTTCATGCAGTGCAATGCAGCAAGCCCCCTTACTGCGCTGTGTGAAAGGGCAGGAATGAGCTGTATTTAATTAAACTGTGCATTCTGGTCCTTTCATAGCTCTGGTGTACTTTTGGCTGCCTAGCGCCAACGGTTGTATAATATACCCACACATGCCTAAATCACGCGTGCTTTAACAATGCAGTCTAAACGACTGCGTTGTTACCATGCGTTCCTTTAGCAAGCAAGTCGTTACAATGACTTGCTTTAGGGAAGCGCTGGACTTCGGAATAGTATAAATTACTATTCCAAATCCAGTCTGTGTATCAATAGGGAAGGTGTTATACTTAAAATCCAACACCAGTCTAAAACTGCATTCCCTAAAGTAAGTTGTTGTAAAAACTTGTGTGCTAAAGGAATGCGTGGTAATGTCACAGTATATGTAGTCCTTGCATTTTAAAAGTGCTGCATGGTTTTAACTGTGTGGTAAAGGATGTTTCCCCGCGCCAACGCAAGCACTCTTGCGTCATTGTGTAAGGGTGCCTGCATTGTAGGCAGGATCGTTTTTTTTCAGGAAGGGGCACCTGGAATCTGGTCCAAACGTTTTATTGAGTGCATTTGCTAAATACCTCACTCGATGAATAGCACGATCACAAAACATCAGGAAGAGGGCATTTTCAGTCTGTGGAAGTTCCTGGAGTATTGAAAGTAGCCCCTAGAAAATAAAAAACAGCCAAAACAACAATCAAAAGTACCTTAGTTGTGCATACACAGCCACTTCCACAAAAACGGTCTTAGTCATATGGGACGAAGTGCATTACTTCTGGGTCTGACCTCGTTCCCTTCCTCTAAAACGCCCATAGCACACAATCTGATCTTCCCTCCTGCTTTACAACCTTGAGCCTTTAGTGCATGTACAGATGGCGAGTGTTGTATAATACAGGATTTATTTCAGGGTGACAAATTTCTCACGTTTGACCAGTGCAAAAAATCATTTCACCTTACCGAGGGGGCTCGGATGCAATATTATCAAATCCGCCATTGGTTACTCTCTCCCGCCTACACACAAGGAGCGACTAGACAACTCACTGCCTTTGAGACCCTAGTTTGCAAACTTGAGGGCTCGAGGGGCCTAATTTCCCATACTTACAAAGTCCTGCAACACTTGCAATGGCTTCAATCCCACACATACCAAACACAATGGAACATGGACCTTGGCAAAGATGTCCCCCCAGAGAGCTGGGATCAACTGTGGCGACACATCCAAAAAGCTACCAAAGCATCCCTCAGCGTGAGTCGGCATACATTCTTATGATGCGATGGTACTTTACTCAGGCCTGTATACAGCAGATGATACCGAACTTTCACCCAATCTGTTGGAGGTGCCAGGGTGGCAGAAGGGATTTCATCCACATATGGTGGTCTTGCCCCAAGCGTATTCTGGAAATAATTCATCAGTCATATCAAGGACACAGTGGGATTCCCTATTCCTAGCTCTACGACTCTGCTAGGTATTAGACCTTCAACATTGGCTGCTATGACTCACTCGGATTGGCGCTTAATATCACAGATGTTAGGAGCAGCACGACAGTCCATAGCCTTATTCTGGAAGAAGCCCAACCATCCACCTATTGACGTGTGGTTTCTCCGCTTATGGCATGTTTTGGCCCTCGTGCTGCTTTCCGCCCGCATTTATCATACAGACACCAAATTTATCCGCACCTGGCAGCCATTAGTTCCACATTTCTCCCAGATAGAGCACTCCCGCCTGGTTCCTCCTCACCTGCGAGCTTTACAGCTCTTTGATGACCCTTGTGTGCCCTACTCAAGAGGTTGACAACCGGCGTCCCCAACTCCATCGGAACTATAGGGGGATGTCTCACCTACCCCCCTTAAGAGGCCTTAATCCCCCCACTCAAGATATCCTGTGTGCATCTTCCCTTCCCTGACCCCTTTATTTGGGGTCTGTCTACCCCTTCCCTGTTAACAGTTTGAGATACACACTTATTTCTCCCAAAATGTACTAGCTATAATATGTGGAGGTGAATACACGTACAAAGTACCACATAGACATACTTAAACTTTATTCATTTCTTTTGAGGTGGGCCCACGCGACTCTCTCGTATTAATGCAGTATTGCATTGAAGCATTCTTATAAAAAACGGTGGCCACCTATAACCCTTGCTAGGGAAGCTACGCATTATCTTTCTCCTTCTCTTATTTTGCCCCCACATTTTGCTTTGGTTTATAGTGTAATGTCTATTTCTTACATGATTCCATCAGTGTATTCTGTTCTTTGTGATGGGTTTCTTTTTTGCTTCATGTCTCCTATCTGTTTGATTTTTCCTGTTTTCAGTATATTCAATAAACAGATTTGAAAATAAAAGTACCTTAGGACATCCCAAAAGTGCACCAAAAACTCCTTCCTATGAGGGAGTGAAAAGGCATTAGTTTTGCGTGGACAAAGCATCTTGAAACAAGAGGAACAGAATCCACAGCCATCCTCTGATATCACCCATTCATTATAAGTAGAAACGTGCCAAACTTTTTTATCATGGACCCACGGAGGGAAAAGAAGAAGAAGTTTAATTCTACCTACTGGGGCACATCAGGTGGTCTTGGGCTCTGTGTTTTGGCATGGAGGGGTACCTATAGCCGCAATGGTGATAGGCATTAGCACTCTGATTCTTGTTAAGTATTGTAGACTAACAAAAATAAAAAGAATCTCTGAAAATTGGATGACTCCTGACCCCAACAAGGTACAAGCATTGTTGTCTACTTGCCCTCAAGAAGAAGTGACCATGCGGTGATGCTTCTTAGGCATGGCCAGCTACTGCTCCAGGCACATTCATGATTTTGACACTGTGAGTGTCCCTCTAAGAGAACTAACAAAGCAAGATTTTTCATTTGAATGGTGATCTGCATGTGACTAAAGGTTCAAGAAAATAAAACACAAATTTGAAAAGGCAACTGAGATGGCTTACACTGATTCAAAATGTTATACAGAGAATGTGGTATATGCAAGCTCAGTGGGGTTGTGAGCAATCCTTGCTCAACACAGTGGACAGCCTGATGCTCAGAGACACATTGTGACCTATGCTTGTCGGCGTCTATCTCAGACTGAACGTGCTTATTCTCAACCGGAGAAAGAAAACATTTCACCCTTATCATGGATTATCAATCATTGCGCACCATCTTCGGAAAGACAAAAGCTGTGATGCTCCCTTGCATCAGGTAGTGGGGGTTGTGTCTGCAGGAGTATGATTACACTATCGTACACAAACTGTGGAAAGGTCAAAATCCTGCACACTACTTTTCCCACGTGCTGCTACAGAGTCATAGTACAACGTCCAAAGAAGTTGAGGCCTACATCAATTTCATAGTAAGCGCAAATGCGCCCACAGCTCTTTCTATTGAACAGACTCTGACAGCTACTAATACCGACCAAGACATACTTAAGCTCAAGGAAATCATTACACAATCATGGAGGAAGCATACTCTCTTACAGATGATCTTGAGTACTAGAAGTTCAAGAATGTTCAGGAAGAACTTTCTGTTACACATGATGGTGTCATACTAAGAGGGGCATTAATAGTTATACCTAAAAGCCTGAGACAATAAGTTATTGAACTGGCAGATGAAGGACATAATGGACTTGCTGCAAGTAAAGGAGTCCTCAGGGATCGAGTGTTGTTCCTGTGTCTTGATGAACGAGTTGAAAGGGAGCTTAAAGATTGTCATCTGTGCAACTGCCTATCTCCCGAAATGGCTCCACACCAGCTGAACATGTCTGATCTACCTAAGCAAGCTTGGGAGAGGATTGTGGTGGACTTCTTCAGACCTGTCAAAAAATGCGCATCATCTCATGGAAGTTGTTGATGAGTACTCACATTTTCCCTTAGTGTATAACCTATCATCAACCATGCATGACAGAGTCATTGAGAGACTGGCTGACATTTTCACAACATGGGGTGTTTCCTCCATTCTCAAATTTGACAGCAGTCCACCCTTCAATAGCGGAGGGTTCAAAGACATTCTTAATCATTTGAACGTCAAACATCAGAAAAGTACACCTCTCTAGGACAGGCAAGTCCTTGTTGAACAATTTATGAATACTTTGAAAAAAGTGGTTCAGCGTACTGCACTAGAAGGCATCAACTTCAAGTCTGCTTTACGCCCAGCCCTTCGGGCCTAACATTTGACTCCTCATTCCACAACAGGAGGAAGTCCTGCCACCTTGCTTTTCGGGAGAGCTCTTGGGAGGAAGATACCACAATGGACCACCAGCCGGTAAATAGACCCTGATGAGATTCGTGTCACTGACAGCTCTGGCAAATGCAAAATGAAGGCTTACGCCGAAAAGCACTGATGTACTCAAGACACAGTCTTCGAGAATGAAGCAAAAGCGGGCATGCGCGATGGATGCTCCGTTTGATGCTGAACCACTTAGAGTTGTGGTGAGCAAGGGACACATGGTAACTCCCCAATGACCTGGAAAATCCATAACCAGAGACTCATTACACTTTCAGCCTTTGCCTCGACGTTCGTCAGCTCTTGACCGCCTGAGTGAGGCAAGTCCACTTCAATGCCAGAGTCAAGCATTTGACTCTTCTCCAGAGATGCCAGATGAAAGTGTCCCTCCTCTATCTCATAGAACTAGGTCTGGAAGACCGGTGCAAGCACCTTGACGACTCATCGAGAAGTTATGATGTGTATATTTATATATATTTGTTTGTACTTTTTATTTAACAAAGGGGAAATGTTGTGTCCTCTGTTTATATGTATAAGGCTTTTAGTGGCCCTCTGAAGACTCCTTAAAAGTATTACGTAATTTGGTGGATGTGACTGGGTGTGGTTAATAAAGTTTGTGACGCAGTGCATTCAGTCAACGGTTGCATGCTGAAGAATAAAAACATGCAAACCAGAGCTCCATATGTAGCGTGGTCTGTTACATGCTTCTGGGCTGGGGAGGATGCTACAGATACCTCAGTAATGCCTTTTACCATGAATGCAAGAACAAGACATTTTCTAAAAAAAAGAGGCTTCTCTCAATAAAATGTACAACAATTGATCTATGGTCCACATGAAAGCAAGGTGCTAGGTTCTGTGCTTTAAGCGAAACTTGCAAAATGCCGTATTTGCTTGCCGTTATTGTGGACATGGTTCTATAACATTATTCACCTTAATATAAAACAGATTTGTGGGCAAGGTGATGGGAAGCCATTATTTTTACCAAGAGGTTGTGAATTTGAAGAGGGAACTCCCAAGCCTTTGTTTTGAGATTTCAAGGCCTCCAGCCTCTTTGCACTCATCACAAAGAAATTAGTAGAATGGCTGCAGTAAATTAATATTCAGCCTGCAGTGCAGATTTAAACTAACACCTTTTAAATTCCTGTCTTTGACCTCCTTACTAAATACAAATATGGTCATCTTGCAGAACCACAATTTCCACAGACGATTCCCAGAAAATCATTTCTAGTGATGGAGGAATGGAGGATGAACATCACCAGTTTCAACAGTTGTCCCTCTCTTGCAGACTCACTTCAAGTTAGTTGGCCTATAAAGCTGCACTCTAAAGGGGATACATGTTACTTATTTTCCAGGAATGGCAGGAGAATGTGTAAATGGTTAAAGGTATTCCATGGATTGAGGCTTTTGAGTTGCATCCCCAACAGCAACCTTATCTCTCAACCATGCATGAGCGCAGGGACTTCGCCCTGACACGGTTCAACTTGCTGGACTCCCACAAATGGGGTTATAGATGGAACAAGCTTGCACACTCTTGGAACAGGAAGTGAAGTGAAAATATTATGCACCCTCATCCTACTGTGCAAATGGTAGTCCAAGAGAAGAAAGATGTTTCTTGAAGAAACTCTGAGAACATTACAACCTGTAGATCACCCTAGTATCATATCTCTGATTATAGGAGATTATTTTCCAGAAATCACTCAGAATGTGGCAGATTTTCTCAGCCGCAAATTGGAAACCTAGAAGCTTCTTTTCTATGAAGGTTGTGAATATAGGCACTTCCAGAGATGTGTGTCATGGCTGCTAAGTTGTCTCAAGTCACCTAAGATATTGGGTCAGCTAACTATGAGTGTTGTTGTCATGAATGCTCTTATAAACCAGGCACCATATGTTTCCTATTATGCTGTCTGGAATTGTGGATAGGAGTGGGCGGAATTGGCGGAATTTAATTCAGTGAAATTCCGTAGAATTGCATATAACTTCCATGGGTATCTGCAGAATTCTGTGGCTGGGCAGAGTGGGGCATTTGGTGCTAGTATATTCTTGCATTAAACTGGAAAATAGTAATTAAACAGTACTAAACAAGAACGGATGAACAGACCCTGACGTAATATGCACTGGGCACGTTGGAGGGTGGGAGAGAAAGAGGTTGAGAGACCTGAAAGCAGAGAGAGAGACAGAGGCAGAATGGAGAGAGCGAGTGATAAAGAGGGAAGAACACTTTCAATAGAAATCCACTTACTGTGATAACTATTAAGATTGGGTACAGGTGCCTCCTGATTACATCACATTCACACGAGTCTCTGAAGAAACAAACAGCACCTTCCAATGCCTCCATGATACTTACCAATTTGATGACAGAGTCATTGAGGAGGGGATGCTGGGAAAAAGTCCAAGCTGGCTGATAGTGACGTACGGGTCCATCCCCAAATAACTGCCTTGCCTTCCACCAATAATCTGAAAAAACACTGGATTTCTTCAAATCTTCATTCAAACTCTAACCGGCTTAACCACACGAAGGGTTCTAACCGACTCCAATGAGTGAAAGCACAGAGCAGTGCTGCAAAACATTATCCACGCTGATTGACAGACTAGGCAATAATTCGGGTTAGATTTTGCTGGCTGAACAGCTCACTAAATCCACTGATTGGTTATACAAATGACAGGCTCCAGAAGAACAAATCCAACATACCCACTCTGGAAGAATGGATTATCTAGTGTCCTGGAATACATAGACCTACTGCAACCTGCTGCCTCGGAAAGAAATGTCCTTTTAATGCTCTTAGAGCCTACTGTTTGTTTCTTGTTAAGCGGTGTACACACAGAGTCTCTGACTACTGAAGCAGGAACAAATGGGCTACTGCAAGTGAAGCCATCCTCAGTGTTTATCTTGTTCGTCCTATGATCAGCAAATATCCAGTGCTGAATTTATTACTAATTCACTTTACAAGAGTAATGAGGAGTTACTAAATTTCTCCAATTCAACTGGCGGAATAAAAAATTCCATCCACCCCTAGATGTGGGCTCGATGAATATTACATAGTAAGAGATTATGCATTTAAACTTCTCTGCATAGTAGGCAAGTCTTGCTGTAGAATGCAATACAGCTTTGAGAGGGGCTAAAGATGTTTGATGTACAGCAGCAGAGATGGTGTGCTTGAAGTCTGCTATGTTGCCAGGATCTTCCCACTCTCCAACTCCCCCCTCAGTGAAACATACTACCATGCATTCTGAGGCACCTTACTGTAGGATGGTGGAGTATTATTTGGTGTGGGAGTTAGACCTCACCATGTAATAATATCATGACACCCAAAAGATGGTCCTTGGATTCACATTAATAAATCCGTATCTCAGACCTTGGTAGTGTGGCAAAGAGCAGTCATGCTTTACTAAAGGACCATTTGTTAAGCATTTCAGAGTACCAACAAGGATGATAAGGATTTGACATGACTCAAGAAATCCAATACCAATTCATGAAAATAGAGTGGATTTTAATCTTAATTTAGACACCAAAACGAACAGATTAGCATACATAAAACCGGAGTTATAGATTTTTGAAGCAATATGAAATGTGCTCAAAATAAGCAGTGAAAATTTAACATTGCGGGCAATAGGACAAACCACTAGTGACAACAGGTTGCTTGCAGGTCGCGTTGCGTTGTACCCTTGCAGGGTAAAGGTGATATAGGTTCCAGAACAAAGCCACAGTGGTCAGTTCAATTTTACCTGGCCCGTGGAGCCCGGGTGCAGAGCTGTCCTGGCTGTCCCTGGTGCTGAATGGGAGCCACGGAGAGCTGCTTTTAATCACTGAAACGGTGCTGTAGGGGAAAATTATGCAGTAACACAACAATGGGGCCACTGCTAATGTCACATGGAGTCCCCTCTAGGTGCAGTGTCGAATACAGGGATCGGTTGCCGGACTGGCGACCAACAAGCCTTCGCAGCGGTAAATGGAGCAGAAAGTAACTTCGACATTCAGTGTTCTGAGGGAATGCGGTAGCTGCCTGCAACTCTTTGGAAGGCAGGACTACAGTTCCCACAATGCACTAGACTATCTAGATTTAGGCGATCCCTCGGAGGAACCCAATGTCCAGCAATTCTTCGGATCTTGAGTGTTGTTGTACCTGCAGCTTACAAGGGACTAGTGCCACTAGTCCAGGGGAGTCTGAGGGTGCTTCAGGCTCCCACATGGGTCCCTCTGTCTGGGGGAAGTGAGAGATAGTCTAGGACGAGTCTTGATCAGGCAGTTCCAGGAGTGTTGCCACTGTTGCAGGGTATCCCTCTTTGTCTAGGTGCAAGTCCTGTTGTCGCTGACACGGGTCTTTTCTTCTGTCTTCTTTGATGCAGGTTGTTCAGAACTGATGTTCTGGTGTCAGGGGTGTCCCTTAAATCCTAGATTTATGGGAGTTAGCAGTGTGGAAGCAAGTTGCCAATGGGCTGCTAGTCCCTGCAGCTAATCCGCCCCTGAGGGGACCACATCCTTTGGTGTAGGTCACCATTTGCACCCGGAACACCCATTTCTGCACTTCTAAAGATGGCAGAAACCCAAATTTGATGTACAGACCAGGCTGCTCACCCGTGGAGGTGTTGCTAGCCTTCTGGGGGTGAACACCTCCTTGGCTAACTAATTTCCCACCTGCCAGTGTGCAAATGTGCCTGGGGTATGGGGAAGGCTGTTTCCTCCTCTGGGAGTCAGCCATGATACATTTGAGAAGCAGTGCAGCCTTTGACGCTCACCTCCTCGATGTGCCACTTCACAAGCCTCCTAGGGAGGAGGGAGGTGTGACCATCCTCCTGGCCAAGCCTTTGTTCTTGACTCCTGGGAGTGATCACACTGCCTGGCAGGAGGTCAGAATCCTGTCTTTGAGTCAGCAAATGCGGGAAATGCGGGCTTTCCAGCCAGAGCACAGAGAAGCGGGGAAAACCAGATGGGCAACCTCTAATGTTTTGTCTGTCCCTTTTGTCATTCAGGTCAGTTCGAATAACAAGGTGGAATCTTACTTTGTAACAGATGCAACTGATTACTAGATGTATCAGTATATATGAAAGAATCAGTCATGCTCTAGTGTAGGTAATTCTTTTTTGGTACTGATGTATTGCCAGGAGACCCCTTGGGTGCTGGAGTAGGCAAGAAACATGTTGACCTCACTTTTTAGTAACTAATCACAACTGCTCTTTAGGACCATTGCATCCCACAGGAGCAATACTGGTTTTAATTAGGTAAGTGAGCTTCACTAGTAACATTTACCTAAACATAGCATCACTTAACCTATTTTAATCTCCCTCTTCACCACACTACTTTCTACACTCCACATACCCAAACTCATCACACGGCATAACAGGAAAGAGCCCCTTTGCGGGTGCCCGTCAGGCATTGCAGCGCCGGCCCGACTGGAAGCATGCCCAGATATTGAAGCATGACATCTCTCAGGTGTTGGAGGGCACTTGCTCCTATTGGAGCGTATTCCACTGACCTGACAGATCATTATGAATACTTTGTCAAAGGAACTGCACACTCTTACTTTTAAGCCATTCATCAAGGGTGCAAGTGTGCTGGGCCTATCCAAAAGCTCCTCGTTCCTTTTGTTTAAAAAACCTCTAAGGTTGACATGAGATTCGTGTCAGGGTTGAGAAGGCACGGTGTTTGATACCAAACACAACATATTTTGGTGGTACCATAGTGGAGCTGCCAACCTCGGGTTTGCCGTCGTATGGACCGCCTATCACTTATAGTGACCTTTACTGGCAAAGGACAATATAGTGTCATATTAGCTTGCACTTACGCGTCCCACCTTTGATATAATGCACCCTGCTTCCTGGGCTTTAGGAGGACTTCTTTAGGGGTGACTGGTATGTATCAGAGATAGAGCATTTACTTTGCCACACATGGTCTGGGCAAAGTGAGTTCGAGAAGTTTGCACTTCTCCTGCAGTCTCCAATAACAGGCTTTCTATCACTAGTTTACTTGGGTCACTCAGGGTGGCACAAACAGTGCTTCAAGCCTTGGAGACCCCTTTGTCACCTGGGCATCACTGCTACCATATACTAGGGACTTATAAGGGGGTAAAGGCCTAGCCAAGTTGAGATTGCTAATTTACACATAACAGTTTTAGGGAGAGAGCACTGGCACCGGGTCCTGGTTAGCAGGCTTTAGTGCACTGTCAGAGTCGAAAACCAGAATCTAGTAGTTTGCAAAAGCCCTGCTATCTTGCACTTACCACCAAACATAGTCATAAACCTCATGTTTTGCCATGCAATCACAAACATAGCCCACACTTGGAAACCTAATACCTTCTACTCCTAAACATAGAAGAGTATTTGGCATTCTAGCATACTTTACCAGCAAACAGTCTAGTACCTGACTTCTTGCCAATCACTATAACCACATATCTGGCATTATTGATGTGAATGTACATTGTTTCTGCAGATTGTGAATGGAAGTTAAGTTAAGAAACCTTGAGATCATCACATACATCATAAAAATGTATGTTGGTGTTGTGCATGTGTGATTAACACATAAATTAGAAGCTCCTGGAGAATCTAAGGAAAGCGGCATGGAACATACAGAGTGCTATGAAATCAAAAATACTTTTCCAGTAATTTTACCTATTATAAAGAAATTGCATCTTTTGCACATATAAAGTGGTAAATATGGTTACACACCACTAAAAACTAACGTTAAGATCCAACATTTCGAAACATAGTGTTGCAAAGCAATGTAACACCGACATTTAGAAAGCATTTCTTACTTTTGTAAATGAAATGTATCTTTTCTTCTCATAAAGGGATTAAATGAGATTAATAGCCATTTCTAGTTCATATCTGAGCATTAGCTTGTAACCATTATCTCAGAACATTATATTTACTCATTTAAATGACTTTCATCAAGGTATACTTCCCATGTTTTTAATGTTTTTTAAATGTTGTCACTATTAGTATTTGTAAGCTCATTTACACCTTTTTATGCAGACAAAATGCTTATGATTTATAATACGTAAAACATCTTCTGAACATGCTTTTAGGTTTCTCTGCACCCCAGTGGTGTTCACAAGTTTTGTGCAAGGTCATTTTCCAATGTCAATGTTAAGTCATTTGTAAGCCCACCTATCCTTTATATGCATAAAAACGCAGCTGATTTATCATTTGTAAATTACACTTTTGAATGTTGTTGTATACATTTTCTAACACCTCTGAGGTGGCCAGATATACATCATTTTTCTGGAATAGGAACCCAGTTCTCATGATAAGTATGCGTCTGCCAAGGAGTTTCTATCTCTGGTAATGACTTTATTTAACACCTCCAAATTTTCTGTGGTGATGACTTCTCTTAAGACGTTTACAGGATTTTTCAGTAATCTGGACACCCTCAGAGCATTCAACCACAGACAGTCACGACTGGTGCAGGTAAGAGCGGTGAGACGGGGTGTGGTTGGGTTGGGGGGTTGAGTCAACAGATGATGACGAGGGAAAATAAAATTTTAATAAATGAAAACTGCTTACTTTGTGCTCACAGCATCGCTGACTCAGTGATCCGGCGAGCGCAAGGTAAGTGGGTTTTTTTTAAATTTTATTTTCCCTCATTGTCATCTGTCGATTCAACCCCCTCTCCACCCCTCCTCACCCCACTGCTCTTACCTGTACCGGTTGCGACTGACCACAGAGCATATGGTTTCTTTGCTCATCAAGAGCTGAAAAAGTCCGCAGCATCACACCACCTTGAAGTTCACCTCTTGGCAGCACTGACCTTTTCTGCGGGAAGGTATAGTGGCCCTGTGGACAGAAGGCTTTGGGGAGGGCAGTTCAGAGAAAGAGATCTGAGAGCCAAATGAGCACAGATAAAGACAACAGATGGGCTGCATACCTTACTATGATATCTTCAATTCAACAAGGAAACCACAACAATCCGTCCCTTGCTACTATCAAGTCTTTTGTAGGCAGTGCAAGTGAAGCACTACTTCAGTTCCCAGAAACAAGCACATAGAGAGGTACAATGGCCACCCATTCTGCCTCATTGTACTGCAGATGTCTGCATATCACTTGTTCTCTGTCTTAGCAGGCAACATATGCTCATGTACCTGTTGCTGAATCTGAGCCACAGTGTTGACTTATTTAACAGCCAAGGCTGCTTGCATAGGGTTGAATTTCTCAATATTGTTAGTGTGAGTGATGGGCGGAAAATAAATCTGGGCGGCCGTATGTGTTTCTTAATTTTGGCGTTTTTATTTTGAGAGGACAATGCAACAAAAAAATTGGTTCTTGTTCCTGGTTTGTCAGGGCTTCTTCATTCCTTGGTGAAACTCTTTTTTTCTCGTCCTTCTCTTAGGTCCCAAATCCAGTCTCCAGTGGTGAGTCATCCGCTGGTTACCAGGAGAGAACACAAGGAAGTTGAGGTAAGTAAAATGGTCTGTCAAGTAGGTTTAATAGTGACAGAGACAATCACCACACCCAGGTGCATATAAAACTAGAAACCACTTTTCTTTGGGGTATTACTCTTTATTCTTTTGTGGATTCTAACCCGCTGATAGTGGGGGAAATCGGGAGGGCTTGTGCAAAAGAAGAGAGAGAAAATAAATACATTCATATAACTAAATGTGTGTAGTTTATTCTCTTGCTTTTTAAACTACTTACAAGGACTTTTCTTTCAGTTTCCTTGAATCCCTTCTATACTTCCCTTTAGCTACTGCCTTAGTCCTCTCTTCTTATACTCTTCATATATACATATGTCTTTTTACTCTCTTCCCTTAAGTCCACCTGTTTCCTTTTGAGATTAGTCAATGGCCATCAATTTAAGTCAGGGACTCTCTTTGGTCCCTACATATCACTTGTCTTTAGCCTCTTTTGTGCTTCCCCCCACCTCTTCTCCATTCTTGCCACGTTTCCCTTTTCCACCCATACAACCCCCATGGCTACCGTCTCCCCTTTTCCACATACCGGGTAAAGCCGCAACTCTCTCCTGAGTTGCGGCAGGGACTTCAGGCTTCACAGGGCAACCACCACTCTTCGCTCCACCTTTCTGGAGCCTCGTCGTCCTCTGGTGTTGATCTCCACTTTTCGACCACCGAAACTGGACGTCCATCTCCTTCCTCGGGGCTGGCATTTTCGTCCTCCTCTCCTTTATCCTGTCAGAAACAGAGCTATTCTGTCCATCAAAGGAGGATTTATGACAAACATGTGCAGCCAGGATACACAAGAGGAGGTTCACAGGAAGATGAAACATACATTTAGTGACCAGGAGCTCTAAATTCTTGTGACGGAGAGTGTCTCTGAACATGAGAAGCTGTTTGGGAAAGTGTCCATGTCTGTTCCTGAGGCAACACAAAAACATATTTGGAGCAGGATACAACAAAGGATAAATGCTGTAGTTGTCACCAGCCGTGGCCCGTGTAGGTAAGAGTGGTGAGGCCGGGTTGGGGGGGGGGGGGGATTTCAATGAACAATGACAAAGGGGAAATTATTTATTTATTTAATTTTACCTCCTCATCATCTGTCAAAATCCTCCCCACCCGGACCCACCGCTCTTACCTGTATGGGCCCCGGCTGGTTGTCACCTAAAGGCCTATGTCAGAAATCAGGAAGTGGTAGTATGACCTTTATTCCCATATCAAGCAAAAGGTATCCGCAGGAAGACAGGAGGCTGCAGCTACTGGTGGGTGACCAAGTACAAAGCTACCGTCTACCTCTTTGGAATGATTAATAGAGGCTACCATCCAGCCTTGAGCCATCTCTAAGTTATGCAATATACACACATCAGTCTGTGTATCTGATGCTCCAGGTCAGTCCATAACAATGTACTTATGTAAATTTATATTAATATTAAATATGAGTAATAGCATTTACAAATCAAATTGACCTACAGATGGGGTAGTATGATATTTATTTACCAATTCGTCACAATGGGTGTTAAATAAAATTCATAGTTGTTTATTAATCCATTCCAGGTTTTCATAGTGATCAAAATAATGCATTGGGATAATGTAGGCAATGTGCAGGTTTTCATAGTGATCAAAATAATGCATTGGGATAATGTAGGCAATGTGCAAAACACCGAGGCTGACATAAAAACATTATTTTTGCCTTATGAGCTTGATGGCCTATATAACATTTATTGTAATTGCTACAAACATTATTTACATGTAGCTCTTTCTTTATTGATAAACAAAAATGTTTAAATTGACAAAACTTAGAAAAAGAAAAGGACCACATTTAAACACTATTTTCACGATGTCTTCACCAACACCAGCACAACCCACTCATACAAACCTACAAGAAACAGAGGAAGTTGGGGTTTACTCCTGTCACACAGAAGCAGAAACTATTGATGCAGCCTTGCGATGTGCATATAGATTAGCGATGTTATGGATATGTAGAGAGCCCTGTTGCTCTGTGGATAAAACTAGAACGATATTTGTACATAGGGCGTAGAAGGGCCTTGTACATGATGTTCAAGGCATCGGTACAATGTTGTGCGAAGCTGGATGTGTAAACAAAGAAGTTTCAGAGAAACTAATCCAACAATGTCGTGCAGGCAAATATCTGCAAAAAGTAATGGCAGAAATGTTATTGGGAAAAATAGGACACGGTAAGAAATGAGTCACTTCGCTACAAGGGCATAACCCGGGCACATAACACCCACTCCTTATACTAAGGGTCGATATATAAAAGATATCTAAAACCCAGCAGGCTATAATCAAACAATATTAAAAAGGTTTATAACTACAAACTACTCTTAAAATCATCTAAAAGTAAGCTTTCCTTTAAAATATTCATATGAAAGCCTTGAAGTCATTATACCTTTCGAGATCCCATACACTCAGAAAGTGATTGTGCCTAGAAAAATAAAGCAATAAGCTGTTTTGATTCATTTTGTTAAAAACAGGCCAAATGGTTCCCACCACACAGTAAAGGCAATTGTTTATGTGTACTGAGCGGTAGACGCAACAATTCTGTTGTTTGTGACCGCATACAATGTTCCCAGAGGCATACCTCGAAGCATGTTTATGGAGCAAAGGTGAGTCCATCGAGTTTCCACAGCAGCCGCTGAGTTAGGGACTGCATCCTGTAAGCATATCGTAGAGCCGGTGTCCAATTCACTAATAGCCAAAGCATCCCTGGGTGGCTCGAAGAATGCGTTCATCAGGAATGGAATACGCTGGGCACAACAATTTCCAGGGGCCTTTAAGGGGTCCATTGGTTTCTTCACTGTCCAGTGGCGCAACCGATTGTGATCCTAGGCATAGATCCAATACGCATTCATGGCTGCCAAGCAGCCAGTGGAATACAGGTTGTACACAGTGAGGCCAAACAGGCCTGAAAGACAAGAACCAGTGCTCATTCAGTTCTTGAAGCCAAGGTGTGCCGAAGCAGTGTACCATGCGCTGATGGCATCGTAGCACAAGCAGTGCTGTCACCATTCCAGGTTGAACTGGGACACGCATTGCGGAGCAGAAAAATTTAAATCAGGATTCCTGCCACAAGTAGCAGGACAAGCATGAGACCTTCAAAAACGCTTCCCAATACAGAGTGTGTGAAAGATGGTATAACTCCGAAAAATGCCTGAAAGGTTCTAACCAGTAGTGAGCCAATACATTTCAAAAGTGTATTATCCCCTTTGTATCAGACATATTAAAGAAACGGTAGACCAATTCCCCAGGATGCAGCAGGAAATTAGTCTGGAGTAGTTTAAGTATCTCAGACGAGGACCTTGCAACCTGGAGCTCATACGTCTCTCTGGCTGAAGTTAAGGCAGCATTTTTTTTAAAAGCATGGCTTTTGCTCAGAGAATCAAAGCATATGTTGGAAACATTTATCGAAGGACATAGCGTTGACTCCCTAACTGTGCAGACCTGTGGAAACAGTACTTGTGTGCAACAAGTGACTACGGAATTAACTGTTGCCAAATAAGCGATGCCCGGTTCCATTCCACAGCAACCTAGGACATTCAGCTTCAAATACCTCCCATTTGAGAGCAGCTTGAAAACTGGATGAATCACAGCAGTCAGAGAACCCTTCAGATAACAGGACAAATTCACAACTGAAGCATTCCATTCCCCATGAAGAGAAATGTCCTTGAAAACTAAGACCCTCTTTAGCATCCTCTTAGTCGGAACCACTAGGGAAAACTTCTGTGTCAGCATTCCTACATCAAAACCTAAATGCTCATGCACATAACCTTCACCCAGCACTTCATATCTGCCTACCTGTTGGTATTGTTGACAATACTGGAAGTCGTGACCCGTAAGGTGATGTAACCATGGATTATCCAGTATGAGGATGGTGTATCAGCCAAGGTGAAATGTAAATGGTCTAATTTTTTAATGTGCAACATGGTGTATTTTGCATCCCTGCAAGCCATTACTATCTGTCTTTCCGTTAGATAATATGCAGAAAACAAACTTGTACTATTGATGTAACACAATGGTGTGAGAAGCTGGGTTTCTGTTGCAGTAACCCCCCCTCACTTTTTTCCAGACTACTGACGCACTTTTGACTTGATGTGCCCTGGGTCCCTTCTAATAAGGTTCCCAGGGCCAGTGTTCTTTCCCCAAAACTAACCCAAACCCATTTGGCATCTCTGGCCACAGGTCACCCCCTGATAAATGGTACCACAGGTACCCAGGGCACTGTGTCCAGGGAAGACCTCTAAGGGCTGCAGCACCTATTGTGCCACCGTTAGAGGCCCTGTACCTTTACACACACACACTGCCTTTGCAGGCTGCATGTCTTGGTGCAGAACAAAGTGATGAGTCGACATGGCACACATCCCTGTGTGCCATGCCTACAACCCACTGCCCTGGCATAGATCAGTCACCCCTCTAGCTGGGTGCACTATACCAGTGGTGAGGGTACAGGTGCATGAACCCTGTACCCCTACAGTGTCTAAGTCAATTCTTGGACATTGTAAGTGCAGTGCTGCCATTAAGAGTATATGGTGCTGGGATTTTGTCATTACAAACTCCACAGTACCATAATGGCTGCACTAAAATCTGAGCAGGTTGGTGTCAAACTTCTCAGCAAATTACACCCACACTGATGCCAGTGTGGGTTTTAATGAAAAATGCACACAGAGGGCATCTTAGAGATGCCCCCTGAAAAACGACCTACCACTAGTGTCCAGGCTGAGTGGCTGCTTTCAGCTGCCACCACCAGACATGTTTCTGGACCCCTGGTTTGAGAGCCTGCTGCTCTCGGAGGCCTGAAACAATGCACATCCTCGGACAAGGTGCCAAGCCTCCTCCCCCAGGATGGGCAGGGTCCACAAAGGGGAAGCTTGCTGCCTTTGTGAGCTTCTACAGGCCACTTGCTGCTGTCAGCAATTGGTCCTCACTGGTTCTGACCACCACTTTGGGCGGGAGAGCCGGTAGGAAAAACAGGTGAGGAAGAGAGGTGTGCCCACCTCTGCCAACTCCATCCCTCAGGTGGGTGGAGGCAAGGTGAAGCACAACTCTTAGTCCCGGTCATCTTGCAGATGGGGGGACTCAGCCAACCAGGCAAAGGCTTATGCCCCCCTCCCACTGGAGGGTGACATACTAGGGGGTGTACCCACTCCAGGGAAGGAACCCATTGGTCTTAACCTTTTAACCTACCTGTAACACCCCTAAATCTAGTATTTAGGGACACCCCTGTACCTTGTGTCGCCAGACAAGAACCTGTAAGAAGAAAAGAAGAAGGACCGAACAGCCGTGCCAAAGCTAATAAGAGGAAGACGCCCACTGACTTGGCCCCTGCCCTACTGGCCTGTCTCCACCTTGAACCTGCTCCAGCGAAATCCCAGTGTGTCCTGCAGCCAGCAACCTCAACAAACCCGGAGGACCTGCCTGCCTTCAATCCCAAAGACTCTGTCTCCCATGAACACCGCATTTGTTCAAATAATAGACTCCTGTTCTGCAAGGATCTGCGGGTCTGCACCACTCTGCACCTAACGCCCATGGCTCAAGTTCGAGTGGCCCAACACCAAGAGAAGGTCCCACCAGTGACTCAAAACCGGAAGGTCCCCCTAACTTCGACCAAGAGCTGGTAAGAAGATCTGACTCTAAAAGGCATCCCTGCACCCGATGTCCCACGGCCTTGGGTGGCCCAACTGATGGTGCCTAATCAACCTCCAACATCCCAACTTACCTCTCCAAGTGGTGGTTGCACCCAGAAGACCTTCGTCCCCCAGCCTGCAGTGCCTTTGCAAACAGGAGGTTTCCCATTGCAAACAACAGGGCACCCGATGTTGAAACAGCACCCTTAACCTGGCTGCCCTAGTGCAGCTGAGGGTGCACCATTAGTGCTACTTTGTTTTCCCATTTGCCCTGAGTTAATGTCCAGGAGCATTGCCCCCACAACCAAGTGGCCTGCTCGTCAGCAGCCACCAACCGGAGGCCCCCTATACCCGTTGGATAACACTGGGCCTCAGCACTCTGCACCTGGCCGCCCTAGTGCGGCTAAAGGTGTAACAAGAGTGTACATCCCTGACCCTGGGGGAACCCTGAGTCTACCCCAAGAACCTCAACTCCCACTACCAAATACTTATCCTAAAACGGATAACACTATTTTCCTCCATAGGATAACATTGACTGTTTTTCTTGGAAAAGTTTCTAACTGTGGAGTTTGAGAAACCTAAAGAAATTCTTTAAAATTGTACTAACTAGCAACAATTATTCTACATACCTGTTTACAGGAAATCTCCAAGTGTTGTATCCAGGTATACTACACTGTGTAAGAAAAGTAATCTCAAAAGTAATTTACCTGTAATCTTACTGAAAATCCTATACAAAGCATATGTACAGTATTTACAAAGCATTGCCTTTCTCAGAAACAATACTGTAAGTCAAAACAAAGTGCATTTACAATTGCAATCCAAACTGTGTTACAAACTGTATATTTACTGCAAAGTACTTATCACTTACCTGTGCCAGGCTTGCTTGGTTCTAGGAAACTAAAAGAATATTTTCATACAAAAACAATTGGTCTGAAGTTGAGTCTTTGAATGTTTATATTCATTTGCTGACTGAGGGTGTAAAACAAATGCTTAACACTGTCCTCTGTTAAAGCCTTACCGCTTGACCACACTACCACAAATAGAGAGTGAGGTGCTATCTACTTCACCTCTGCCTACCTTTTGGGTTCCACTGGACTCTGTGCACACTATACCTCACTCTGGTATAGTATATACAGAGCCAGCCTCCTACACATGGCACGTGGCCAGAACGTATTGTTTGAAGCGTCTAGCTTAATATAACATTGAAATGGAGTTGTGATTGCCCATGTTGTAAAATAGGCATATCTTGCTGTATTATGTCAATTGCAGAAGACACTATGTTGCCCAGTGAATAAATTCTGGATGATAATGTGTCCATACCGTTGTCAACCACAGCCAAAGCTTTTTTTAGGTTAACCCTTTTGATTTTGCACAGTCTGTCAGCAGCTTCCTGCTGGGAGACTTTCCACATCTTGTTGTATATTCCATACAAGAAGAGCTTTGACGAGGGGTTCCGGTGACCTAACAAGAAATCCCTGAGATCCATGTGATCAGAAAGAAGGGTGAAGTGTTGCTTCACTTGAGAATTTGTTGAGATTTTTAGCCAGTTAATGCACAACTTCCCAACACTATATGATGTCACCACCCCAAGTGCTCTGACTGTGCGTACAGCTGACCAGGCCTATTGGTCCTAAACCCTTCGATGGTACCCAGGAACTGCTGTAATGCTCACCAGGGACAGGTCCCTTAGTTCATGGTGCGATGATGCATGTGGTTTCAGAACCAAGTTTACAAGTTGGACTGCAGAGCATTCTGGGAGTGTTCATTCACAAATAGGAAAAAGACAGTCACCAAACCAATCCAGAGGACCAGGAATAGTAATCCAAGTGTAATCCAGAGATGTATCCAAGGAACAACAAAGTATGTATTTTTCAGCTAAAGACGGAGAGCATACACACGCAGCTTAAAAGGGAGAGGCAGTGCTGGCAGCTTAGGTTCACTTGAATCCGATGAGAAGTCATCATAATGCACGAAGTAGCCTGATGCCGTCCGGTCTATTTTTGGCAGCTCAGCAGGTTTTGAAGAACTGGGAGATGACGCGATCTGTGGCATATTCACATAGACTTCATCAATTTTTTTAAATCAAAATTTGAGTTTATGTACTTGTTGATTGTACAGTTGTTGTTGTTTCAACAGGAAAGAGTAATAATTAATTGCTGTTTACAGCTTCTCTTTGGAAAGTGGAATCTACTGTAGTTATTAAAGCTTCCATCTGAACTTCCAGAATGGGAGTGAGAGGAGTGCAGTGGCTACCCAGGAGCCCATGTGGTCTACTGTTGGGAATCGGCCACATAGTGTGGTTTGATCAGATCAATGGTGTTAGACTTGGCATCTTTTGGATTGTTTCCCCTGACTTTTTTGCTTTCTGACCTCCCGGTTTTGACTCTGTTTTTGCTGGTGTTACGTTTCTGCGCACTTTTCGCACTGCTGATCAGTGGTAAACTGCAGGTGCTCTGTGTAAATTGTGCTATGGATTAGTGTTTCCATGATTGTATATTTGATTTACTTGTTAGTTCCTACTAAAGTGCACTAAGTGTGCCAGGGCCTTTGAATCAAATGCTACTCATGGGCCTGCAGCACTGATTATGCCATCCACGTGAGTAGCCCTGAAAAGGTACCTCAGACCTGCCATTGCAGAGTCTGCGCGCAGTTTGTAACTGCCATGTCGACTTGGCCAATGCACACACTTGCCAGTCCCCAACCTTCTCATTTCTTATATGTCAGGCACCCCTAAGGTAGGCCCAAGGTACCCCTGTGGGCAGGGTGCAGTGTATGTGAAATGTAGGACATGCCCTGGTGTGTGTGGCATGTCCTAATGTGAATTACAGCCAATTTAGTTTTCCACTATTGCAAGGCTACCAGTTCCCCATAGGACAGAATGGGAGGTTTGTTTAAGACACCTTATAAACATAACTGACCCAAGGAATTTGGTAAGAAAATAAAATTTAGTATGCCTGAACTCAGAATCTAAAGATGCATCTTTTAGTGAAGGTGATTTTTACATTCTGTGTTTGAAGATACCACATGTAGAAAGTGGGTATTTTCTTTCTCAGTCATCCCGTGTGCTTCTGCTGGAATGTGGATTGTCTGTCTGGGTTTGGATGACAGAAGGCGGGGGGCCGCAGGGGCTCCAGATAGTCTAGGTAGGTCAGGAAAGGGATGAATAGACCTGGGCTACAATGGGGGAAGGGGGAGGAGATTTCCTTGAACCTCAAAGGGCCTGGTATGCCTCTGACCAATGCCGTCTCCACCTCCTGCCAGGAATTCACACCAGAGAAGACTTCAAGTTCTTCGACCCGCAGTACTGGGGCCTATGTGTTTTGTGCTGCAACCCAAAGAACACCAACTCGATGACGTCTACGATGCCACTGCCTACTCTGTGTCCTGAAGGCAGCATGGTTCGAGGGCTCTGCTCGTGAGTCACACGACGCACCGCCCTCATCCCGCACCGCAGCCTTGGGCTACCGACGCCGGCGCCATCGACTCCAGTTCATCAGCCGATGACAGCGCTCCAGCAACGACGACGACGCTGCTTGCACCATGACCTGCTAGCACCGTGACAAGCACCGCCTTCATTTCGCACCGCGACCCTGGTCTTACCGACGACGCCATCTGGCGCCGCCACCGAGCCGCTGATCGCACCACGACCTGGGGCACCGCACCACTGCACCTCGCAACGCAGCACCCGATGCCTGCAGGCGCCAGCGGTCCTGATATAACCAGAGAGGAGCTCGACCCGCAACGCGAGTGACTTCAAGGGCCTCGACACCCTGCATTTCAAACAGGTACTGTTTTGCGGGTCTTCCCGACACCGTAGCTGGCCCGCGCCCCCACGACCAGCCAGACCTGTTGGATTTTGTTGTTCACGATGCCGTGGTAGCCCGGATGGAGCTATCCCCACAAGGAACCCTTTTTAATCAGCGTATTTTTGGAACTGTGAACTTTTAAGTATAGTAGTGTGGATTTTTATCGTTTTTGGTCTTGTCTTAATTAGATAAAAATATTAGATATTTTTCTAAACTGGTGTGGTGTCCTTTTGTACTGCGTACACTGTATTACTGTTGGTTATGTGCAAATGCTTTACACACTGCCTCTAAGATAAGCCTGGCTGCTCATGCCAAGCTACCAAGGGGGTGAGCAGGAGTTATTTTAGAAGTGTAACTCCCTTATCCTGACTAGAGTGGTCATTTTTGCCTGGCTTTGGCACATGCCCTACCCTACCAAAAATCCCATTTCTAACATTGGTTGTCAGCGGTGAGGATAGGACTTGAGTTTGCACGTGACTTACAGTGATTGGTGTGCACTACTACCATATCGCAGACCATTACGTACCACATACAAGCCCGTTTTCTTTTTGGCCGATTTTTTTGTGATCTTGCCAGGAGAACTTTCTACTTCCTCATGCCGGAATCAATAGCATCATCTGTTGCATTCATGGAAATTGCCTTTGAGGAGGATAGGTTGGAGCTCTACATTCTTAGGGAATTGAAACCTGTTTGCAAGAACCTAAAAGTCCAAGTCAGGCCTCACTAAGAAGGGCGAGCTACAAAAGGCGCTGAGGGCCTGGGTAGCAGCCAGAAACGCCAGTGGGCAATCTGGTGATCTTAGTGGAGAGACGGGGAAGCCTAGTCCAAGGGTGGATGTGCTATTGGGAGGGGGGAACCTCCCAGTCAGGCAGCAGTGGCCTGTCCCCAGAGGAGCTGGAGGACAGACGGGAAGCAAGGAAAGTAGCCCCAGAACTAGAAAAAATTAGATTAGCCATGGAAGAGAAGAGAATGATATTAGATTACGAAATCAGAATGAAGGACCTGGATCGAGAGAAAAGAACCAGATCAGATGGTGGCAGCAACTCGTCAAGACAAACAGACCGAACTGTACACATCCCTCAGAATGTGGGCAGAGAGTTCAAGAAGGGGGATGACATACAGAGGTGGTTTCAGGGTTACGAGGCAGCGATACACATGAATGGGGTCCCTCAGGAGAATTGGGGAGCAGGATTGTGGTCTCTGTTTCCAGAGGAAGCCAGGGATACTTTGAAAGCTTTGGGTAAGGGGCCTGACCTCACCTATGCTGATATGAAGGAAGCCCTTCTCACTAGGTATGGTCTCACTCCTGAAAAGTACAGGGATCAGTTTAGGTCCTGGAAGAAGTCCGATGCCAACACATGGCTGGAATGTGTGGATGGGTTTTGTTGGTCGTTGGATGGCTGAGTGAAGGGCAGTAATGTGGCAGATTTTCAGGGGCTCTGCAGATCTGCACCTGCACCCAGTTGATAGTAAGCTAACTGACCCCCAGGAAGCTTGCTATGGAGGCGGACCGCTGGGTGAGTACCAGGGTCCACAAGAGAGCGTTTGGGGGAGACTCAGACAAAAATGGGCAGGGTCCCCAGCAGAAAAGTGGGGGGGACAAGGGTAAAACACAGGAGTTCTCTAAAGGGCCCCAAAATAACACCCAGGGTAAAGGCTCCCATCACCCTGGAGATAAGAAGCAAGGGGTCTCGACAGGCAAGCCTACTGAGACCGGCCCCTGCAAATGTTTTGCATGTGACCAGGTGGGGCACATGAAGGGGGACCCCATGTGCTCCGAGGGGGCACAGTCACCCACCGGTGGGCAGTCCAAGATGTTGGTTAGTGTAGCGCTTGGGGAGGAGGAGGAGTACCCACAGGAGTGTGGGGGCCCCGCAGAAATGACCCTTGCCTCACTAGAGGACAGTGAGATGGTCCCAGGGGCCCCGGTGCCCCCTAACACAAGGAAATACAGCACCTGGGTGACCATCAATGGGAAAAGGGAGAGGCTCTCAGGGATACTGGAACCAGTGTGACCTCCGTTTGGAGTCACCTGGTCTCTGAGAGGCAGGTAGTCCCTGGGGCATTCCACCAAGTAATTGCAGTCGACAATTGCGAGCGCCAGTGTCTGGTGGCGCAGGTTTCCTTCGAGTGAGGGGGGTCTCAGATCCTTTGAGGGTAGTTGTGAGCCCTTCCATGCCTGTCGATTGTCTGCTCGGTAACGTCTTAGAGCAGTCCTTGTGGAAGGATGTTGAGCTCAGGTCTCACTTGGAGATGCTTGGGTTGCCAGAGTGGGCACGCGTGTCCACCCGGTCCATGGAGGCCAGAGAGGGTGATCAGAGGGACCAGGAGCCTGAAACAGTGGCCCAGGTCCCTAACCAAGATAAAGGGCCGGTGGCATGGGAAACGGGCCCCGAAGTTACCACGGCCCGGGAGGAGGCGAACCTTGAGGGGGATGCCCCGGTGCCTACAGGAGAACAGGTAGCCAAACTGGGGACATCTCTGAGCTGACTCATTGGCAGCAAGAAGGGGGTTCCACCAGGGAGGAGTTCTGCCAGGAGCAGAAAGAGTGCCCTTCTCTAGAGGGTCTGCGGTGGCAGGCCGCAGCCCAGGCAACTGGTGATCAGTCCGGGTCACATTGGATCTACTGGGAGAATGATCTCCTGTACAGCGAGCCTAAGGTCGCGGAACGTGGGTCAGCCCGTGTGCTGGTGGTACTCCAGCACTTCCGGACCTTCCTACTGGGTCTGGCTCACGACATGCCTTTGGCAGGAAATTTGGGGCAGGACAAGACATTTGACAGACTTGTTACCCACTTCTTCTGGCCTCAAATGCGAAGGCAGTCGGATGTGCATTGTCTGTCTTGCCAAACTTGCCAGGCAAGTGGCAAGAGTGGGAGGAAGGTCAAAGCTCCTCTCCAACCATTCCCCGTTGTCGGGACACCCTTTGTAAGGGTAGAGATGGACATTGTCGGGCCACTGGATCCCAAGACAGCCATGGGCAAAAGGTACATCCTAGTCTTGGTGGACCATCCCACCCAGTACCCGGAGGCAATCCCTCTCAGGACAACGACGGCACAAGTGGTGGGCCGGGCATTAATGGGGATCTTTTCCCGCGTGGGGTTCCCCAGAGAGGTGGTTTCTGTCAGGGGAATTAATTTCATCTCAAAGTATATGACATCCCTGTGGAAGTAGTGTGGTGTTATTTACAAGTTCACCACCCCTTACCACCCCCAAGGTAACGGTCTGGTAGAAAGGTTCAACCAGACCTTCAAGGGCATGATCAAGGGTCTCACCGAACCCATGAGGCGTAAGTGGGGCATCCTCTTACTGTGCCTTCTCTTTGTGTACCGGGAGTTATCCCAGAAGTCTCTCGGGTTCAGTCCCTTTGAGCTTCTTTACAGTCACCCTGTGCGAGGACCTCTAAGCTTGGTGAAAGAAGGCTGGGAGTCCGCTCCCAGGAAAACCCCCCAGGATGTGTTTAGCTACATGCTGGCCTTCCGAAACCAAACTACCCACTTCAGGAAACTTGCTCAGGTGAACCTCGAGGCCAGCCAGGAAGAAATGAAGAAGTGGTATGACCAGAAAGTCACTCTGGTCAAGTTTCAACCTGGGCAAAAAGTGTGGGTTAAGGCCCCCGTGGAACCTTGTGCCTTGCAGGACAAGTGGACTGGGCCCTTTGAGGTGGTGGAGCGCAAAAGGGAAGTCACCTACCTGGTGGATTTATAGGTGCCCCAGAACCCCTTACGGGTCCCCCACGTGAACCGCCTCAAGCCCCACCTCGAGAGGTCAGAAGTGAGCATGCTCTTGGCGACGGACGACGGGGAGGAAGCAGAGAGTGAACCTGTCCCGGACCTCCTGTCTTCCCAAGAGGGGGATGGGTCAGTGGATGGTGTGATCCTCTCCCCGACCCTGACCGCTGAGCAACAGAGCGAGTGTCGCCAGTTGCTGGGGCAGTTTTCCCCGCTGTTCTCCTTGACCTCAGGCATTACTCACTGGTGTACCCACGATGTGGACACCGGTGACAGCCCCCCTGTGATTTAGAGGCTGGCTGACCGGGTCAAAGTCAGCATCAAAGAGGAGGTCTTGAAGATGTTGGTGTTAGGGGTGGCTGAGCCGTCCAGCAGTCCATGGGCCAGCCCCGTGGTGTTGGTCCCGAAGGCTACAGCACCCGGTGCCACACCAAAACTGCGGTTCTGTGTGGACTACCGGGGGCTCAATGCCGTCACTTGGACAGACGCACACCCCATCCCCCGAGCTGATGAGTTCATCGATCAGTTGTAAGCTGCCAAATTCCTTAGTACGTTTGATTTAAAGTCGGGGTACTGGCAGATAGCTCTAACTGAGGGGGCCAAGGAAAGATCCACATTCTTAACCCCGGGAGAACATTACCAGTTCCGTGTGATGCCCTCCAGGTTGATGAATGTCCCTGCCACCTTTCAGAGGTTGGTCAACCATGTGTTGGCCGGGCTGGAGGAATTCAGCGCCGCATACCTGGACGACTTTGCGGTGTTCAGTTTCAGTTGGGACGAAGACCTGCAACACCTCGGGGAAGTGTTGAAGGCGCTGCAAAAGGCAGGCCTCACGATTAAGGCCAGTAATTGCCAGATCGGGCAGGGTTCGGTGGTGTACTTGGGACACCAGGTAGGGAGCAGCCAGGTGGTGCCCCTGCAGCCCAAGATTGACACCATCCTGGCTTGGGAGCCCCCCAAGACCCAGACAGAGGTGAGGGTCTTCTTAGGTCTCACCGGGTACTACAGGAGGTTTGTTAAGGGATATGGGACCATTGCTGCCCCCTTAACTAAGCTGACTTCCAAGAAGCAGCTAAAAATGGTGATCTGGATGGAGTCCTGCCAGACGGCATTTGAAGCCCTAAAGGCCCCCATGTGCACGGCCCCCATGCTCAAGGCCCCCGATTTCTCCAAAGAATTTGTCGTGCAGACCAACGTGTCGGAGCATTGAGTGGGAGCGGGGCTCTCACAAATGAACGAAGAGGGCCTAGACCAGACGGTAGTCTTCCTTAGCAGGAGATTACTCCCCAGGGAGCAGAGGTGGAGTGCCATAGAAAGAGAGGCTTTCGCTGTGGTCTGGGCACTTAAGAAGCTGAGACCATACCTGTTTGGGGCTCACTTCCAAGTTCAGACAGACCACAGGCCCCTCAGATGGTTAATGCAGATGAGGGGGGAGAATGCAAAACTGCTGAGGTGGTCCATCTCCCTACAGGGAATGGACTTTACGGTGAAACACCGCCCTGGCACTGAGCACGCCAATGCAGATGGCCTGTCCAGGTTCTTCCGCCTTAGTGAAGAGAACTCCCAGGTGTGTGGGTGGTTCTCCCTACTTTCAGCTGGAGGGGACTTGTGTTAGACTTGGCATCTTTTGGTGTGTTTCCCCTGACTATTTTGCTTTCTGACCTCCCAGTTTTGACTCTGTTTTTGCTGGCGTAACGTTTCTGCGCACTTTTCGCACTGCTGATCAGTGGTAAAGTGCAGGTGCTCTGTGTAAATTGTGCTATGGGTTGGTGTTTCCATTATTGGATATTTGATTTATTTGTTAGTCCCTAGTAAAGTGCACTGTGTGTGCCAGGACCTGTGAATCAAATGCTACTTGTGGGACTGCAGCACTGATTATGCCACCCACGTGAGTAGCCCTGAAAAGGTACCTCAGACTTGCCACTGCAGAGTCTGCACGCAGTTTGTAACTGCCATGCCGACTTGGCCAGTGCACCCACTTGCCTGTCCCCAACCTTCCCTTTTCTTACATGTCAGGCACCCCTAAGGTAGGCCCAAGGTACCCCTGTGGGCAGGGTGCAGAGTAGGTGAAAGGTAGGACATGCCCTGGGGTGTGTGGCATGTCCTAATAGTGAATTACAGTCAATTTCGTTTTCCACTATTGCAAGGCTACCAGTTCCCCATAGGACAGAATAAGAGGTTTGTTTATAACATCAGCCCAAGGAATTTGGTATGAAAATAAAATTTAGTATGCCTGAACTCAGAATCTAAAGATGCATCTTTTAGTGAAGGTGATTTTTACATTCTGCGTTTGAAGATACCACTTGTAGAAAGTGGGTATTTTCTTTCTCAGTCATCCCATGTACCTCTGCTGGAATGTGGATTGCCTGTCTGGGTGTTGGATGACAGAAGGCGGGGGGCCGGAGGGGCTTCAGATAGTCTAGTTAGGTCCGGAAAGGTCTGAATAGACCTGGGCCATGATGGGGGAAGGGGGAGGAGATTTCCTTGCACCTCAAAGGGCCTGGTCTGCCTCTGACAAATGCCGTCTCTACCACCTGCCAGGAATTCACACCAGAGAAGGCCCAACTGGTTCTGGCTGGGCCCAGACACCCTCTGCCTGAAAGATCAAAGGATTTTTGGATATAAATACTGGGGCCCAGACCCCTGAACTTTAGAACTCATCTGGATCAAGACGACTGCCAAGAAGAAGAGCCGGAGAAGCTCCAAAAAGGTAGGACTGCTTTGCTGGGTGCTTTGCTGGGCTGACCTGCAGTGGCTGCTTCTGTCTTGGGCAGTGAAAGGCCTGGACTGGACTTTCTGCAACCTAATTTGTGAGTCTCTCCAAGGGCTTGAGGTTGAGCTTGCCCCCTGTTCACGAAGTCTCAGGAACAGCAAAGACTTCAAGTTCTTTGACCCGCAGCACTGGAGACTGTGTGTTTTGTGCTGCAACCTGAAGAACACCAACTCGACGACATCTACGACGCCACTGCCTACTCCGTGTCCTGAAGGCACCACAGAGGGCACCGCCGCAGCACCGCACCGCAACCCTGGTCTCACCGATACCGCCTGCTGATGCCGCCACTGAGCCACTGCTTGCACCGTGACCTCTGGGCACCGCACTCTGCACCGCCTCGCTTCACGCCAAAGCTTTAGCAGTGCAGTGGCCACCACCGCACCGTGACCCTGGTCTCACCGTTGACGCCTGTTGACGCCGCCACCGAGCTGCTGCTTGCACCGTGACCTGTGGGCACTGCCTGGCTTCACGAGGACGCCCTGGCCAGCCTGACGCCGCCTCTTCCCACCAAAATCGACACCGCTACTTGCACTGTGGTTCGAGGGCCCCGCCCTCATCCCGCACCGCAGCCTTGGCCTGCCACCGCCGGTGTCATCGACTCCAATTCATCAGCAGACGACAGAGCTCCAGCAACGACGATGCTGCTGCTTGCACCGTGACCTGCTAGCACCGTGACGAGCACCGCCTTCATCTTGCACCCCGACCCTGGTCTCACCGACATCATCTGACGACGCCCCCGAGCCGCTGCTCTCACTGCGACCTGGGGGCACCGCACGCCACACCGCTGCACCTCGCACCGCAGCACCTGACGCCTGCCGGCACAAGCGCTCCTGATTCCACCAAAGAGGAGCTCAACCCGCAATGCGAGTGACTTCAAGGGACTCGACACCCTGCATTTCCTAACAGGTACTGTTTTGCGGGTCTTCCCAACACCGTAGTTGGCCCACGCCCCCGCGACCAGACAGAACTGTTGGATTTTGTTGTTCACAACGCCGTGGTAGCACAGACGAAGCTATCCCCACAAAGAACCCTTTTTAATCAGCGTATTTTTGGAACTGTGAACTTTTAAGTATAGTAGTGTGGATTTTTATCGTTTTTGGTTTCTTATATAAAAATATTGGGTATTTTTCTAAACTGGTGTGGTGTCCTTTTGTAGTGTGTACACTGTATTACTGTTGGTTATGTGCAAATGCTTGACACGCTGCCTCTAAGATAAGCCTGGCTGCTCGTGCCAAGCTACCAATGGGGTGAGCAGGTGTTATTTTAGAAGTGCAACTCCCTTATCCTGACTAGAGTGGTGGTTATTGCCTGGCTTTGGCCCACGCCCTAGCGTACCAAAAATCCCATTTCTAACAAATGGAAACAAACTTTTTGTGTGTGCGACCGGCAAGGGATGGAAGAAGTACAGTTCTGGTTCCTTCGACAGCCAGGACAGGTACTGACACTCTGTAAGATGGCCCAAATTCTTTCTTGTCCACAATATTTCTCTGACCAGGTCCCGATTTTTCAGGGACCCTAGCAGTTCTTTTCGGTATGACCTTCACTTCTCCAGTGGCAGTGCATTTTATTTGGACATTGCTTTGTGCTCCCGGAGTTCATTGAGTTCCTGAAAAACAGCCAAATGGTCATTGATGTCAAATGGTGTTTCCGCCGCCACTGTACTGACATGATCGAGGTCTGGTACCCACATTCTCACACCAAACAGGAGTCTGTATGGAGTACGACCCCCTAGGGATTTTCTTGACATGTTATTGAGCACCCTCTGAACCCCATATAGATGATTGACCCAACTACCTCCCAAGCCAAATACTCTTGCTGTTAAGGACTGCCATAAGTCACAATTTTTCCTCTCAACTACCGAATGTCCCTCATGATGGTAGGGGGAGGAGTACCACAAGGCCACACCCAAACTTCCCATGGCTTCTATGTAAGCCCGGAGCTAAATGCCGACCCTGGTCAGAATGTAGTGTGCCAAATGCATATGTCCAGATGAAGACTCGCAAATCCTTTATAACAGTTTGAGCATCAGACAAGCACTGTGGCCAAACCCAATCGAATCTGGAGCATTAATTCACTGGCACCAATATGTACTTGTAAGCCCCATCTGAGTATAAGCGGCCGCAGTGATCCAATTAAACAATGGCTAGAGGCTTGTATGAAATCAATAGAGTTGTCTGTAGAGGACGTGCTATGGTGGAACCCCTCATTTACTGGTTGATGTCACATTTGAGGACAAAGTCCTTGGCCTGTTTTGTAAGACCAGGCTACCCATAGCGATGTTTCAGTAATGAAACTGTAGCAGTGACTCCTGTGTATGCTGACCCCAGACCCTCATGTGCAACTAATATTAAACCCAATCTGTGATCAGTGTTTGGTATTACTCTAGCCTCCACTCTTGGAATCTGAGCATACAGAATGTTTTGTGCATCTAATTGGAAGGAGTACTTGAGTGGAAAGCCCTTCAGCAGGTGGGTGTCATTGCGAGCAGCATTGACAGCCACCATGATGTCTCTGTCTATTCTTGTACTTGAACGAGTGATTGCAGCGATGGCAGCAGTACGGACTGTTGCCTTAGCTGCTTCATCAGCCATAGAATTCCCGTCAACATGAACTCAAAGCGTTGATGACTCGATGTGTGGATAACATGAGCCCATGGCAAGCATTCTTTCGGCTTTGCCACTTATTCCCAAAGCATCTTGCGCTTGATTGCGCAACCCTTGGAATCTCGAAATCCATTTTAGCCCTAATAGTGAACATATCAATTATAGGACTGGACACAGTAGTATGAATTACACACATAAGTATGGGGTACTTGTGATCAGTACTTTGTAGTGCCAGTATTAGGGTTTGAGTTCCGCCAGCTGCACAGTACAGTCCCCTAGGGAATAAGTGTGTGTTTTTTCAGGACAGAACTTTCCGTCATGCATGCACCCCTTTATGATTGCACATGCCGTGGAATGTTGGTGTTGTGTCCCTACGGCAGGTTGAGCAGATCCATCGGTATAAATTATATATTCATATCAATCTAGAGGTATTATTTAATTCTGCAGAGGATATTCTTGTTTGTACTGCAGGAATGTTTGTAGTGTAGAATCAAATCTGTAAACTACATTTGTTGCTGTGAGAGAGATAGCCCATTGAATCCATTGTGGATGTAATGCTTTGGCATTTAGAAAGCTTGCTTTTGTAACGGCATCCACGGTCAGTACAGGGGATCAACAATTATTTGCTCACCCTAAGCAAGTGCTCTCTCTCTCTCTCTCTCTCTCTCACAACAGCAGTTTGTACTGCTGTGAGAATTATCTCAGTGGGTGCACAATGCATTTCAGAGTTTGTGTACAAATGAGATTTGTATGCAATAAGTACTGAAAGTGATAAACCAGGTGGGTCCAGCAACTACACGGATCACCAGAATAGTTGTGTTTTTACGTGTGTGCAAATGTTTGGAAACTATCATATCAGCCTGTATGGAACGTAAAATGTTTGTATGTTCCTGTGTCCAATGGGTGATCAAAAAATCTGATCTGATTAAATTATAGAACGTTTTTATTCATTCTGCGTAATCCAAAATGGACGTTCTGCCAAAAATCCTAAAATGGATTTTGTCTTTTCTGAGTCGTTAGAGGTTGGAGCAGTGCACATTTTTCTAAAAAATGTGCTGCCAGGCTTTTGCCTTCACTTGACAACTCATGTCCTAGAAACACAACATTGAGGTGGGTAATTTTTGATTTTTTTAATTAAATTTGCAACCTAGATGGGCAAACCAAAGAATTATCTGTTTCAGTCTAGCCAAGTATTCCATTAACTCATTGTACATCAGATAAATATAATCTACATAGGACAATGCCCCCTCATTAAAATGTTTAAGTAATTCTGTTACCTCGGCTGAGAACAGCCCGGGGCTATACTTATACCCTTGAGGTAAATGACAATATTGATGCTGGGACACGAGCTCTGAAAACACTATCAAATATCTGCTTTCAGGTGCTATATTCTGGCAGAAGAATCCATTTGTGAAATCTAGTATTGTTTTGTATTTCTTCCGCACAATATTATTCATTAGTGGGGCACTATGTGCATTTTGTACTGAAAATGTGCATGTGGAAGTGTTCAAATGTCTGTAATCTAAAACTAGACTATATGAATTGTCAAGCTTCATTATGGGAAACAAGGGATTATTCATTGAGGAGGTGCAATTTTCTATTACACCCTGGTATTCAAGTTGTTCTAGGATTTTCCTAATTTGTTTTTAGCTTCACGTTTTATTGGGTACTGTCTCTTGGGTTGAGGAGTTGATTTTAATGGGTTCTCGTGATGAGGTGACTCATCATCCCACCCGTCAGTCACCGATTGACCGAGGCTAGCACACGTCTGTGGCTCCTCTCGCTTCCGTTTGATTGCTTCCTGGCCCCGGATTCATTCCAGACTCCCGCTCTTCAATTATCGGGCGGTGTCCTGCCCTCCTGAACCCCGGTAAAAGTTGTTTCTCCCTGCTACGACCCTGCATTCATTAACACATCGACTACCAAGGGGAATCCCTCCAACTACTGATCCCTCTCTGCTGCCTAAATCGCCCCCAGCAACACCCGGTTTTTCCCGCCAGCGCCCATTCTATACGCGCAAGAGCACTCGACAAATAGGCGACCCAGGTCCTGAAGATGATCCTAAATTGAGAGGATCGAAACGCCGTCGACCACTGTCCACCACCACAAACGCCTTAGGCGCATGCCCACCTGGTTCATTAAAATAATGAAAAATACCAATTATACGATTGAGTAAATTGTTGTATGAACCTTTTAACTTGTACATATTGCATATTCTTCTGCGCCGCTTGCTGTGGTTTGTTCTCACGTTGTCACTTGCGCCGTTACTTCACCAGCACGAGCACTTTGTACACATTCTACACTAGGGTCGCCTGGGTAATTATACCCTGTAGTGCTGTAACTACTATTGTATATATTCATTGATCTTCTAAATACATGACGCCTACGGGCGCTTGGAAAGAACAACTTTAAGCCTCCTCTCTTTTGTTTGCTGTTTGTAATGTCTTGTACATACCAGTTTAAATAATTTCAATATATCCTGCTGAGATATTGTTGCATTTACACCTCATCATCCCACCCAACATAATTGCGGTATAGTGCAGAGCAAGTGCCAACGCCCACTCCTGCGCATATGAATATTTAACTGATTCTGAAATGAGGTCAGAGAGAGCTGGTAAAATTACAGCTTCTCCCAGTGGGCATTCCATTATAAAATCAAAACGGCCAATCCTTTTCAGCCAAAAGAATATTGTAACCATATGTCAGATTCCCCCAAAAGAGAGCTTCCTTTTGGAGCGTTATTTAGTATAAACGATGTGGGACACTTACACTTGTATCAGGTGTTTCCACCTTGATATGCTCATTCAGCGCTACTACCACCAGGTAATCCATCAGGTTCCGGCGAGGTATTGTGACTTCTGCCGCACTGTACAGCATCGTCACTGCCCACTCTGTGGTACTCTGGCCATATCTTATTTTAATTCCAGCTACCTTCTTCTTTTTGAATTGAGGTTTTGGAGTCTTTTATTTGTTCTCTTGAAGGATTTAGTCGGAAGTGCGATGTGTTTCCCTTTTTGTCTTCACGTGCTCTTCTGATCTTCGCTCTGACCGTCAACCTCTCTCCGAACATGTGTCGGATGAATCCTGAAAGGAACATAATTCAGTATTTTGATACCTGTCATGCTTTCTAATATTATCACCGCTTCTCACATTAAATGTTTTGTCAGTGGTTTCCTGCTGAGGTGACCCACCCAGTGATTGTGTCTTATTTTGTTTCTTTTTTTGTTTATTGCCAAATTTCATTTTGGAGGAATTGGGTGCCTGCTTGGAGTTATCCTTTTTAGAATTACGCTTAACCTGTGGTTTCCCAGGTCTGGCTCCCAAATGATCTCTACCTAGTGTAGCATAAGTGTCTTTGATACATTTAGGCAAATCTGTTCCTGCTGTGCAGTAGTGAACTTCCTCAGGTGTTGCTGTATAGCCAATGCTGCTGCTGCTTCTCCTTTATGTTACTTAACATAATGGTTGATACCGCAGCAAAATTGCCCATCAGTTTCATTCCCAAGTCCTGGGCAGGTGCTGCCCCATACTCATTCTGTACTTGTTTCAGTACCTCAGGTAAAACTGCCATTGAAGGGATACCGTGAGTTCTGGTGTACACTGCAGCGAAGACTGTACCTCAAGTGGCACAATCTTCCACCAGGGGAGCCATCATCATTAGCAAGCAAATTGTTAATATTCTATGTTTGTCCTTTAGGCCTGTATGGGGAAAACCTTTTCAAGTTGGCATGTGTTCTGTGCTATCCTGAACGTAATTTGTTCCTGACCGGTGGGAACGTTTCCCATAACGACATTCAGTGTCAGAGGGCTGATACCAATAGCAGCCAGTTGCGGTTGTGCAACCCGAGCCATCCACGCAGGGTTAACTGTTAGTGTTTGCATAACATATTGGGTGAGGCAGGGTTAACTGTCAGTGTTTGCATAACATATTGGGTGATGTTTCTGTAAAGTTTTAGTAGATCCTTTTATTGTGTTTTAATTTCTGCTTTATCTAAATCACCAAGATTAAGATGTGGTGTATAAGCCACTAGGACCGGCCAAGTCGTTCCTTCTTTACTGAGCGGACTGAATCTCACATTTTCTAATGTATGGGGGAGGGCATCTTTAAATCAATTCATGTGTTCATGGTAAGTTAACAGAATTTCTATATCTACATATGGAAAGTATTCCTCTGGCGTTTCATCTGCGATGTAACTGTGAAACAATTTTGTGTGAGCATCCGCACTCGGGAATGTAACCCAAGAGTAGAATACCTCTATTCTGAATGCTTTGTGTGCCCCAATCATGAAGATAATGTTACCACCCATTGCTGGGAGGTTGTATTGTAGTAATTTCATAGTAACTGCATGTCTTCAATTTTCTGTAATATTTAAAGCAAGTGCTTGTTCTTCAATGTCTTCACCTTTTTCAGTCATAGTTAAGAGAGAAAAAGGAGTTAAGAAAATTCATTTATGGAGATAGAGTTTACAAAATTTGGGAACATTTTATCCTACAAGCTTGAATAACCTACAGCCAATACATCGGTTATAAATACTCAGCTGCTGCGGATTTTCCTTCCCACCATGGATGTCTCTGGTTCAGAGGTGAGTCGGAGTCTCTGAGAAAAGCACAACTGAACTACACAGATAGACTGTTAAATAGGAACCCAACCAACATTGGCGGCGCCATGTTGTTTAGTTCCCACTAATCCGTAAAACCTGCGCGTTTGTTGGACAAGATAAACATTGGGTGAGGTGTCTAGACTGAATCCGGGCACCCCCACAGGATATGTTGGCCTAGAGCCCAGCTAGCTCTCAGTGCCACCGTATGCCCCCTTAACCTTACCAGGAAGTGAATGGTTTCCGGCAAATACTGAACATGACAACCCTGACCCCCAGGGATTGTGGCAACACGCAGGCCTGGGCGTAGTTTGCAGAGTTTTGCTACGTGGAACTCTGTGAAGTTACAAAAAACTCTGCGGTGTTCTGCACGTGGCAGAGTGCAGTGCGAACGGCCATTCGTGCTGGTCTTCCTGTTGCTCCGGTAGAAATTCTACCCGAGTGGGAGCTCAGGCTAGCGAACTTAGCGTTCGCTAACGCAAGCTGGGAAAAAACTCTGTTGCACTACGCGAAGTGGAGTTTTCTGCACTCCGGGAGCTCCGTGGAGCGCGGAGTTCAGCGCCCAGGCCTAGGAAACAGATCAGAACCTTTCGCTCAGTCACTCGTGCTTAGTTGTGCTCAGAGAAAAATAGAGAATACACAAAGGGACATTTTCAATATATTTATTGAGCCAACGTTAGTCATGTACACAATACATGTGCTGCGATAATCAATTTACAGAAGCAAATGGAAGTGATTACAACAACAAAAGAGTAAATAGTAGATACAGTTCTACCATGGTGCTAAAACAATGTATAGATACGCAGGCATATAAACAAGGCAGTAATCTGGCATACTCCTACTATGAAAATCCTACTCTGAGTGTACCAAAAGTGTATGTGGGTGTGAAGCCAAGAATCCCCCCAAGGGACGATCCAACCCCATTACCTGGAAGGACAGAATATATGACCCTGTCTTGGTCATGAACTGGACACTCCTCACAAGATGTCAGACCACTGCGTGGTGAAGTCTCAGCATGCAGGGACCCTCGGTATCAGCTGAAGTGCCCCCTCTACTAATCTTTTGGGATGCTCTTTATTTATAATAGAAAGCAGCCTTGCGATGTGTGTATAGATTAGCGATGTTATGGGTCTGTAGATAGCCCTGTCGCCCCGTGGATGAAGATAGAGCGACATTCGTACATAATGTGTAGAAGGGACTTGTACATGATGCTCAAGGCATTGTGATAATGTTGTGAAAAGCTGGATGCATAAACAAAGTAGTTTCAGAGAAACTAATCCAACATTGTCGAAATGCAATTATGCGCAAAAGGTCACGGCGGAAATGTTATTGTGAAAAATAGGACAACGTAAGAAATGAGCAGCTTTGCAACATGGACCTAACCCGGGCACATAACAGGGAAAGGCTCATTTGTGAGCATTATTTCTGTTGTTGAGGCTGCTACATCAAAATCATTTCATTTTTTTTTCATATAAATATTATTCAAAATCCAGGATACTATGTTTAAAATGATAGTGTTCTCATCTTCAAATGAATCTATGAATAAGCAGAAACATTTTCTTTACTAATCTATATGTTTTGTTTGCTCTTTATGTTCAATTATGATTTATGTGTACCTTAAAAGTATTTGTTAGTGACATCATCCAAGGGCTCAAGTCCCTCTACAGCTCTTGCAGCATCATGTCCTGGAGGTGATATTAAAGGTGGATTTTCATTCAAAGAAATTTTATTGATTTTCTTTACAAACACAAAATACATAAAAGACAGGGCAAAGTATTGTAGGTACATCAAGTCAACCATGTTGCCATTACTAGAAGACAGCAAAAGGTGGATTAGACGGTACATTACAATCGGATCAATGCAAAGGGACACAGGTTAGTGAGTGTACAACCTTGTAATGCAGTAGGCCCTAATGACCAAGTCATCGAAGAGACAACATATACGCAAGTTGTCCTTGGTAGATCCATGTCAGGTCCATATGCTTGGGGTATGCCTTCCTCCGTAATGGCCCGTCAGGCACAAACTGATTGAAACCGGAAGTCATGAACAATATATTATCCTAGAAGTTGATGATAATCCTATTTCTAACATGGGACGAGTTATGAAAAGTGCAAAGCCCGCAGAAAAAGGTTAGAGACAAGGATAGGAAAGCAGAGAGTGAAAGAGGTACAGAAGGAGGAAGGGAAGGGTGAGAAGAGAGAAGCTAGAGCTCGGCGTCAAAGGGGAAACACTTGAAGTGGTATACACTAAATTCAAAAGGGGACCTTCATTTAATTTTTATCAAAAGGAGAGACAAAAGGGGAGGGCTTTTATCAAAGGTCCAGCATATGTGCCCAATGTAACAATTGCAAAAAATGGAGTATGCAGTTCCTAAAGAAACCAGAAGTGACTAGGGAGGATTGTGCAGGTGACTGTCTATCAGGAAGAAGGACGGGGAATTCCTCCTTTCGGATTTAGGGCCCTCACACACCTAGCCAGCTGGGTGTCATGCTTCATACTATAGGGCCCCTTACACGCACTCACCCTTACGGCAAAGATTAAAAGATCTGCGCCAAAGAGCCCCCACTGAGGGTGCCCCTCGGGTATTGCAGTGCCGACCCGACGAGGAGCATGCCCAATGATGAAGCATGACACCCAACTTGCTGGGTGTGTGAGGGCCCTAAATCCGAAAGGAGAAATTCCCAGTCCTTCTTTCTGATAGACAGACACCTGCACAATCCTCCCTAGTCACTTCTGGTTTCTTTAGGAACTGCATACTCTGTTTTTTTAAATTGGGACCTTCATTTAATCCCAGTGCGAGGCCTCCGTAAGCAGTGAGGGCCGTGAGGTGGTATGGTGCATGATCATCTGGGCCTAGTAACTCAGGGGGGTTTAAAAACCTTAGGACTAGCATCAAGCACATTCCATAGATTCCTGTGCCTGGGTTTCCAAGGGGAGGTGTTTAAGACAATATTTTCTGCTCCTCTTAGAAAAATTAACCATTCTTGCCATTTCTTGAATGGGATTTTCCCAAAGCTCTTCCAATTACACAGGACTATTTTACATGCCAGTGTTAAAATTAAGTCAAGCAGAAAGCGGTCATCCTCCCCCGTCAGGTCAGGGTCCAAAAAGCTTGCCAATATATAAGATAGTTCTTTAACTGGGGAGATGTTGAGTGTCTGTGAAATGTATTTGAAAATTTGATTACAAAAATTTTGTAGCATTGGGCATAGCAGCAGCATGTGAGACAAGCCACCTGTGTATTCGTTGCAATTCCAGCATTGTGGGCACTGGGTAAAATTTCATCTAAATAATCTTGCGGGGGTCCAATGTGCCCTGTTTATGATCATAAATTTTGTTTGTGAGAGAGTAGGGGAGATTTTGTGATTGAAAGGCATTGTATGTATTTGCTTCCAGTCCAGTGTAATTGTTTTGCTGTTTGGTTCTGCCTCCCATTTTGCCACATTACTCAAATGTTGTTTGCACGGTTCGAGGATCAGTAATTTGTAAATCCTTGAGACTGTGTGGCCAGTGCTCAATAATTGGGTGAGTCTTGAGGGGAGTGAGGGGCGGTTAAAAATAGAGCTAGGTTTTGAGATCTGGACTTTCACTTTCAGAAAATCATAGAAGTCTAACTCAGTTAAACCCTTATCTTTTTTAAGTGTGGAGAATGGAATAGGGGAAGTCTTATTATATAGGTCTTTGAGGAAGTTGATCCCTTTGTGAGACCAATGTTTCCAAAATATCGTTTCTTTATTTATTTTTATCGCAGGTTTGTTCCAGATCGCCTGTAAATTTGAGGCACCCATTTTTGTTGTAGAGAGTATCCAGTCGTTTTAAGTCTTTTTTTGTATTTATTATGATTTATTTAGAGTGTTCCAGTTTATTGGTCTGCATTGTCATAATTGCTTGGAGTGGAATTCCTTTAGTGAGGTGTAATTCCCCATCTACCCATTGTGGTTTGTAATTAGGGTTATCTATGAACCATGCAGCTCCCTGTTTGCAAAGGTATGCAATTTGATAATTTCTGAAATTAGGAAGGCCTACTCCTCCCATGTTTTTCCCGAGCCTCAATTTACTTGTGAAGATCCTCGCTTTTTTCCTTGCCCTAGGAAGTTACTAATAGCCTTATCTACCTTATTTATAAAGTTATCCGAGAGCATTATGGGCAACACACTAACGAGATAGTTTATGAGAGGTGCGATCATCATTTTAATCGTTTCAACTCTCCCCCACCACGATAAGAATTTGGGAGACCACCCTTCTAGAAGATCTGTGATTTTTTTAAAGGGATGGTTTCGTTCACCTCTAGAGTGGAGATGAGGCCGTTTGCGAATTCTAGGCCTAGATATTTTATTGCACCAGGTTGCCATGAAAGTCCAGACTCGCCTAAAATCTCCCTGGAGCCACATAAGATGAGTAGTTTTACTTCGGTCTTGTCCCTATTGAGTGTATAACCTGAAACTTCTGCATATGCTTGGATCGATTTCATGAGGGCCGGTATGGCTTTGGTTGCATCCTTGGACATGACTAGTATGTCGTCAGCGTATGCTGCCACCTTGAAAGTATTCTTCCAGAATTCTATGCCTCGGATGTCCTGGTTGGCCCGTAAATGTTGGAGGAGAGGTTCAATGGCCAGTAGGAATAGAGAGGGGGATAATGGGCACCCTTGCCTGGTGCCCTGTTTTAGCAGAAAAAATTCTGAAAGTGTTTCTCTGGCTCTCACCCTAGCCCTCGGTTCGTGGTATAGTGCCTTGATTATCTTGACCAAATTCTCTCCTAGATAATATTCCTTAAGTGACGCCACTAGGAATGACCAGTCGACTTTATCAAACGCTTTTTCTGCGTCAAGTGTTATTGCGACTGTCAGGGAGTTTTTCGTTTTGCTTTTTCTATTGCATGACAAAAGATTCTGGTATTATCACTGAACAGCCTGTTTTTTAGAAATCCTGTTTGAGATGAGTGGATGAGTTTCGCTATATATTTTTGTATTCTGGAAGATAAAATCATCGCATATAGTTTGCAGTCTAGGTTTATTAGTGAAATTGGTCTATAGTTTTTTGTCGACAAATCGTCCTTTCCCTCTTTTGGGATCACTGTGATTATGGCTTCCGGTGGTGTGCCAGTTATTTGTCCAGTGGTTGCGAACTGGTGAAATAGGAGTAGTAAAAAGGTGGATTTTCATTATCATCTTTAGCAGATGTCAGTCTTGCAGGTTCCATTGGAGTCTCTGACTGGTAAACTATGCTCCATTACACAGGTGGCTATCTTTTTACTCTAGAGCACCCCCAATGTTCAGACATCAGAATCTGCATTTGTGTAAGCCAAATATCAATTTACAATGTTTCATGTTTGCTTATGAGCAACATTGTACCTCCTTTATCTTGGTGTTCTGGGATTAAAGTATGAAATCATTACCCATTCGGCATAATGCATATGCACTGTCAAGTGAAATTTAATAAACGTGTTTTAAAAATAATAAAAGGCCCAAAATGTACCACAACAGTCATAGTAAAATAACTTTTACCTAACAACCATCCATATTCAAACTCTCCTCTGGCTAGTCTCCAATATGGCCCACAGTGTTTAAAGATGTAATAGTCATGAGTGTTTCCTGGGTATCAAGACACTAAGGGCCAGATGTAGGTGGCCAAATAGCGATCGGTAACGCTGAAATTAGCAGAATTTCAGCGTTAGCGATCGCTAAAAAAGCATGTGAAATGTAGGAGCAGAAACACCGAATCGCTAAATAAGGAATCGGTAAAAATAACGGAAATCAATTACCGATTCCTTATTTAGTGAATATGCCACACCGACTCACTATTTAGCTACTCGCAAAATAAGGAATCGGTAAAAGAATTCGCAAACCTATGTACATAAAATCGCAATTACTGAATCCTTAAGAAATCGCTAATTAAGAGTCGCGAGTTACCATGGACTCAAATGAGGTGGCAACCAGGTGCACAGCATATAAACAGCCCCAGAATGCATCATCATGAACACAATAGGGCCCTCTACGTCATTGCAAGGCGGTTAAGGATACGAGCTGCAGCACAAAGGATATGGAGGCGACAGGAACGCGTCTTCAGATTGCGCATCACCTTATTCCAACTCACAGAGGCTAAAGTCCATGAGAGGTACAGGCTACACCAAACACCATCCTGGACCTGATACGGAACCTGCACCCATTCCTAGAGCACCAAGGGCGCACGCAATACCTACTCATGTACAGGTACTCTGTTGCCTGCACTTCCTGGCATCTGGCAGTTACCAAGGGGTAATAGCTGCGGCAGGTGGAGTCTCACAGAGTCGCGTTTTCTCAATACATTCCTGGACGCCATGTTGCAAAGGATGCCACACTACATCCAGTTCCCCAGCACACAGGCAGAACTGCAGAAGACTAGGAAGGACTTTTACCAGAAGGCCCAGTTCCCACACGTCATAGGTTGCATTGATGGAACACATCTACCTATCTGCCCTCCTGCTGTGACAAAGTACATCTATCGCAATCGCAAATCCACACATTCTATAAATGTACAGGTGATATGTAATGCCTCTTCCGTCATCACCGACATAGTTGCAAAATTCCCAGGGAGCACGCATGATTCATACATATTCAGGAACAGAGGGATCTATACCCGTCTCATTGCGGGTGTATTTGGAGAAGGCTACCTGCTAGGTAAATACATGTGACACCCCCTGAAGTATATACCTGTTGATACGATTGTTGACTGTGAATAACTTACTTTCTTCTCACACTTAGGTGACAGCGCTTATGCCGTGCGATCTTTCATCCTGACCCCGTACCTGCACCCATCCACCCCAAGTGAAAGGCGATATAATGTTGCACATAGATCTACACGCATTGTGGTTGAGCGAACATTTGGACTCCTCAAAAGCAGATTCCGCGGCCTCCACAAAAGTGGAGGTGCACGGCAGTACCGGCCCCTGGTCTGCTGCAAAATCATAGCTGCATGTGCCATGCTGCATAACCTTGCCACTAAGAGGGGGAAACCCATGGAAATCAGTGAATCTGAGGAGGAGGATGAGGAGGAGGAAGGTACACAGTGACAGCACAGCGCTTCAGGTGGCGCAGCTGCAGCAGATGGGAGACAAAGACGGCCAGAGATCATACAAAATTATTTCTGAGTAAGCAATGAGACAAAGCCAGTTACTTCAATGGCGTCAGGGTGTTTAATTGTCCTTACATCAGGCAATTGTACAGCACACCATAACACCAATGATGGCCTCACAGTGCCTGATCAAGCACAAAATGGCATAGTCAATCCCCCATTCAAAATCACTAGTCCCATCATTGTGTCCAATGGGTTACGTCACCCACCACACAATGAAATGTGATGGCAGTGCTTATCTCCTGCGCCCACGCGCACCTCTGCTGCGTTCAGCAGGCACACTGTCCTCACCAGGGCTGTGTCCTGCGGCAGAACCATGTCTGACACTGCGCCTCCTGTTCTCTGGCAAGGGGGATGTTATGCTGCTGCGACTGGTTGCCTCCTCACTCTCAACCCCATCCCCTGTACCGGTGGCAGCAATTTGGTTTGTCTGAAGCACCTCTAAAGCACTGGTGACTGTTACCAGGCCCTGAGTGACTTCACGGCTGCACTTTGCCATTTCCAGTTGCATGGCCACTGAGCGACGACTGAGCACATGGGTTGCATTGCACAGCCTGTTGACAGACTTGGTGTACACTTCAAGTTTCTGCCTGTCTCTGCGCCTTGCAGCACGGTCACTATCAATTCTGCTACATAACAGCCTCACTGCATCTGACATCTCCTTCATGCCCTCTGCCACAGTATTGTTGAGGCAATATATGGCCTCCTTAATGTTGTCAATCTTCCTGTTGTTTGCCACCATCTGACGTTGAATGGCCCTCATTGTCTTTCCCTGCAGGCGCTGCACTTTGAGCATCTGCCCCTCCAGACCAGAGAAGACACTGGACTCATCAGCGTCAGGACTCTGTGCCCTTTGTCGCCGTCTACGGGCACCTGTGTTGTCATCCTCCATGGGGGACAGTGTCAAAGATGCCTGTGTGTCATCGTCCGGCATGGTCTATTGTGCTCCCTGGCTGGCATCCTCTGTGCCATCTATCTCCTGGAGGCTAGCCACTGTATACCTCCTTGATTGTGCTGGTGGTGGTGGTGATGGTGGTGGGGATGGTGGTGTGGTGTCAGCAGGTGATATGACTTCCTCCTCAACTGTGTTTTCCTCCCTGGAAGCCTCGCAAGTCTCCCCTTCTGCAGCCTGGGGCGATGTTCCGCCTGTGGATACAGAATGTACTATTACTCACTTGTCTGCCAGCATTTTTCTGCAAATAATTGTCATGACTGACAATCTAGCTGTCTGTCCTCCGCTAGCTCATCTATTGATGTGTGTGACATGCCTATGCTTTGTGGGGACTCACTGATTTGCTAATAGTTGATAGGGACTACATCTCCCATTATGCATTGCTGATTTTAGACAAAACATGTTCTGGAGTGGGATTCTTGCAGGGGGATTGGGGTTAGGGAGGGGAGACAGCACGCTGTGCATGCATCTTACCTTGTCTGTTGGATGCTGTTGCTGAGCTGTCCACGTCCCCGATGCCACTGACGCTCTCCGGCTGGAGGGTGGACTCAACCATTTGCTCTAGGGCAGTTGTAGCAGGTGCAGCTGAGGTTTCCCCGCCTGTCTTCCTGGCTTGTTTCAGCCGGTCAGCTACCCCCTGCTTTGCACGTTTCCTCAGATCATACCATTGCTTCTTTAGGTCATCTATTGAGCGATGTGTGACCCCAATCGCATTGATCTTCTGCTGGATCCCCAGCCAAATCCTCCTTTTTTGTGCCTCAGGGACGTGAAGAGATTTCTTGCCAAAGAGCTGGTCGTGATCTTTGACAACCTCCTCTATGAGGATCTCTAACTCCCTCTTACTAAACTTGTGCTTGCGCTTTCTTTCGCCAGCATCCTTCCCCTTTTCCTGTGAGGCCATGGTGCAGTTCCTCTGTGTTAGCTAGGTGGTAGCAGTGCAGCTCCTGTGCTCTTGCTCCTGCTCCCTGCCTCTCCAACAGCTTCAGGATCAGTGCAGCTGCATGGGTGTGGCCATTTCTTGGTTGTGATGTAATCAGGAGGCACAGGATTGGCTGAATCTGGATTTTGCGATTTTTCAAACTCCCAGATTCGCTAATTACCGAATTGGTATTACTGATTCGGTAATAACGGAACGGTAATGTGGATTCGGTATTTGTAATAGCGATTTTTACAGATTCTGTGATTTTTAACAATTTTTTTCCTACATCGGAAATAGCGAGTTCTTAATAGCGATTCGGTAAAAATCGCTATTAAGGACTCGGTATTTCGGTTTTACCTACATAGGGCCCTTAGTCTGTGATCAGGTATATGGAATTGCATACAACTTGGATATTTAATTAGTGGTGACTCTTTCTATTTTGATACCCATACTGTGTTTCAGAGGGTGAACATATTAGAACGTGTGTACTATTTATGCATCCCATCACTTGGGGAAACCAAACTACAGCATAGAATTGGATTAATATAGCTTTCAACTTGGATATGTAATATTGGAATTCATTCTTGTCAATATTGCATCAAGAAAATTCCTAAACACCATGCCTAATGCACTCTGGGATATCCCTCCTGCAACTCCAACTGTGCATCAGTAGCTTCCAGATGCTAAAATGTATAAGCTTCTCAAAACTTGAATGTGGGTAGGAATTGCTTTGTGTAGGCTTGCATAGTATAGGGTCAAATTCATCAATTAAAATAAGAGAACCTCTTTGCTAAACCTTTACGTTTTATAAACATCATCATCAATTTGCTAATTAGAGTAACCCTGTGTTTAAAAATCCTCTCTCTCTTCCTCCTTCTCCTCTGCTGGGCTCCAAGAATCCATATCCTCCTCCACTACAGTATAGAGTTCAGCCATTCTGAAAGATTACAATGCATTTTTGGACCTTATTAGGTCTCGCCTAGGCAGCGCATGCGCTGTCTCGTCGAGAGATGGTGTATACAGTATAGTGGGGGAAGCTCCGCCCACTTTCAGCCTATCTTTTTGATTGGCCGAATTCCTCAATGCTGCAATCTCAACTTAATCCCGACTCCTAACGGCCATATCGTCATTTTTCTCCTTCCATAGCCTTCGGCCCCTTTACTTTTAAAACTGTTTTGTTCCCCTGCCTCCCCCGTTCCCTCCCGCAGTCCGTCACTTTTCTGCCCACCACAACCCCCCCACCCACTCCCGTTCCTGCCTTCTTGGACGACCGCAGTTTTATTTACAATGCAATAGGGCTCCCGTAAATACGAGTCCTATTGCATTTGTAAATGCTTTTTCCCCCCCTCTGATTGGCTGGCTGCATTCGCACTCTATTTAGCCTGACCTAGACTCTCGCATGCGCGCGATGCTATACATCATACGCATGCGTGCCAAAAGTCTAACTCTGTCTGTTGTTATTCGTTTTCAACGCTCCGCGGTGAGCCTGTGCTCCGAGGGCGATTTCCCCAGGCATGTTGACTTACTTACTGAGGGGAGGCCAGTCTCCATGCTGTGAAGGTCTGAGAGTTTATCAGCCTTTGCTGAAATGTGTGTGAGGGTACTGCTAGTCAGCACATTGTGCGCGGGTAGGACCCGCGTGTTTGTTACTGCAGGCTGAGTGTGGGGAAAGTCACTTGTCTTAGACGGTAGTATGCGCCTTCTGGATGTGAGGGTCTGAGGGCGGTGCCGTGTCAACCTGCATGACACTGTGCAAGTTTTTGTGAGGGAAGCGCTGCAGAAGCAGTTTGCATGTCGCTTGGCCACAGTGGCGGCTTTACCCTGTGAGCTGGCTGCAATGCCAGGTTATATTTTATGTATGAGGGGCGGTGAGGGCGTTGTGAAGCTCCCAGCCCCTCTGCTTGCCGTGTCTCCTCTTGTATTGTTCTCGGCAGTGATGGGGAGGAGAGGAGTGTAGAGTGCCTGGGACACGGGAGGGGGAGGAGGAGTTCAGTCACAGCCTGAGCGCACACACAGCCAACATGGGCTTATACTGACTGAGGCTCAGAGCAGCTGGAGGAGCGCAGGAGCCAGGCACCGACAAGCGGATTCCAATCTGGCCAGGGGAGCACTGCCACAGGCAGCCTGATCACAGAGATGAGCACAGCACCGCTAGGAGCTGGCATCAGCGGTGCGGGAGCAGGACTCACTGCACTGGGAGCACCGCTTTCAGCGGCAGCGGCTCTGTGGGTGGAGCAGGGGGCTCAGGACGCCGCATCATCACCAGGCGGACTCTGCTGCTTACTGCAGCCGGATCATCGGGGGCTGGGAGGCCACCTCGGAGCGACGCATCATGTGCGGGGCAGCGCGGGGCTCCCTGCGGCGGAGGACACCGCTCATCACCCGGGCTCTGCGGCTCTTGGCGGCCACCCTCAATTTGCAGCAGGTGAGGCACTAGGGCCACAGTAGGGCGCCCCTCGAGTCGTCCCGCTAGGGGGGGCTGGGCGGGAGGCAGTGTGGTGTCTCCCCCCCTTCCCGGGCCGGCACGGAGTCCCTCGCATGGTGAGTATCATGGGCTTCAGGGAGGGGGGAGAGGGTGGTGGGGGCTTGGGGGAAGCGGTGTGTAGTTGGAAGGGTGGCAGGGTACATACCCTAGATCCAGTTACTAAAAGCTCAGAAATATGCAGAGCACCTTAGCACAAAGTTAAAAGTTCCATTAGAATAGGAACGACAATCTTGCGAAGTGCATTTATTTCTTTTAACGTTAGACCAGTGGGTTAAGCGCCTACTTGTTTGTTAAGCTTGCACCCGTCATAGGCTGGTAGCAAGTGCACTTTTTGGCGAAAATGTAAGTATGGCGGTATGGTGTAGGCGGGGCCTCCGGTGTCTTTGTGAGCGGCCAGTCCGATTTGCTCAGGCTCAATGGTATGCAGTGCAAACATAATACATTTAATTGGAGAGTACCGGCACTTCTCAGAAACAAGCAGGTACTCTGGTACAGAGTACCTGCACTTCGATTTTTCCAATGCAAGCACTGGTAATCTGTATTGGTTAAGTAATGTGGTGAGATTCAACTTGGCCCCTTTACTTCAGAGGGGTGCCTATTGCCCAAACTGTCATCCCGATTGTTCAACCGATGGTAGTACCCAAAGGCCAAAGGGAACTGCAACTGACAAGCAATAGACCCTTGATGGATATGCAAAACACTGATGCAGCCACTAATAAGAATGTTATGAACCTTCCACCATGTACCAGCCCTTATGTTGTGATACCAACTGGTATGCCATTACTGAGGCATAACCAGACGGAATCAGGGAACCCATATCTTAATAAAATTACCTATTGGTTATCTAGGAACAGAGGGTTCAGAATTACTTTAGCATTTTCTAGATTCCAGTCCATAGAAATTGTCTTCCATGAGCACCCGTAGACAATAATATTTTTTTCAAATCTTGTATTTTCAGTGATATGACCACCGAAGGGCCTGATTTTACATTAAAAACAGAACTTTGGACTATACCATTTTCCAATGAAAGGCAATATTTCTCTCCATGTGTTCCCATACCTGGTGTGTCACGCAGTTTGGTGCTTACTTTCGCTCCATGTTAAAGAACAGTAGATGTTTCAATACCCAGGCTAATGTGCTGCTTAGCTAAATACATATAAGGTCCCAAAGGCGAAACCGATTGCATTTCAAATGCTTGTTTTTATTTTGCACCTGGTTACCACCTGCTTCAAATAGATGGTAGTTTGCACATGCAAAATTTGTTTTTCTAAAACTCCTATTTGCGAGCACTTAGTGCATCAAAATAGAAATTTGCTATTTGATTATTGCAATTAGTCATTCTGTAGTTTCTTTCATGAAAATAAGAAATTTCTAATTCTTTGCTACAGTGTGCAATTTAAGGAAATACACCATTAGATAAACAATACCTGATTTAGATGTCACAAACCAGTTTGTCCACATTTGGCCACTGCCAAATGATGACTTATGTACAAACTTCTGGTACCATAGCCTTGCATGTTGGTTTTTGGGCAAGATATAAGAGAAACTTAGGGTGAAATCCACATTCAGCGTAGATTGGCAAAAAATGACATCAACACATCTTAATTTGATTAAATACGAATTTCGTCAGCAAGATTAAGTTGACTCAAGAGCCTATACTGTCTACTAAATATCTGCTCAGATAATGCTCTACGGTCTGGTTCACCTATTCTGGCTGTGTTACACTAGAGCTTGATAGCAGCTCTTGCTTCAAGTTATCCTAGTTCACAAGGATACACCCCTGCTGGCCCTCTCCTAAACCAGATAAACAAAAAGGGGGAAAATAAGTACGGTAACAAAACTAGCCTGAAGCAGAAATGAGAGGAAGGCACCAAGGACCAGATGTGCTAACACTGAATTTACTGATCCCCAAATTGTGAATTTTATTAAATCACAAATTGGGAATTAAGATTCCATATTTACAAACTCTGTACTACGCAATTTTGTAATTCCTTTAAAGTTTACCAATCCGGGGAGCGTGGCCTACTGCTTAGGGAAGTGGCCACACGGTACCGAAGCTCCGTTGTGCCACTCCCAAACTATACGTGAAGTCCAACATTGCCCCGAGCAAAACCTCCCACAACTCTCTCCGTTTGCCTCTCATGCAGTGGCGTACCACTCTTCCAACAGCGGTGCCAAACAGACAAATGCAGCCGGAGATCTGAAACCGGTCCTGGGACATGCTGGTTGGAACGTGAGGCAAGGCCCATAGGCCACGGACTGCCAGCATACGAAGCTTTGGAGGCTAGAGGCGCCGCCCCCGCCTGTTGTCTCCCGGCAGGGCCGTATTCCCAGATCCTTCAAACACAGCAGGTCTGACTGTGCAGCATGGACTGCGTCTCCTGTGTTGCAGTGGCCGGGCGGGAGGAGCGAGCCACGGCCCCCTTCACAGCCGGACCAACTACGGAAGCGGCATTGGGGCAATCAACACAGCGGGCGCCTCATAAGGCAACAAGTAAGAGGCCCCTAATACTCCAACTCCCACCATAGGGGCTCCGTCCTCGAGAACCTCTCTGATCATTACACACTACCTCAGCACGACCACCCAAAGACTGTCTAGCGTTGGTGGTGACACTGTATCAAATACATAGCGTGCGGAACACGTAGCGGCACTCTCAAGGCCGCATTTACGCCGAGTTCGTGGGACACTCACCAAAGCAGTACTACTACAGCCGCATCGCGTCCCCTTCACGGCCGGACCAACCTCGGAAGCGGCACTGGAGCCAGCAGCACAGCTGGTGCCTCCCGCCGCCACAAGTAAGAAACCCTCAATGCTCCGGCTCGAGGCGCTGCCCCCCCACAGCCGGACCAACTACGGAAGCGGCATTGGAGCAAGCAGCACAGCGGGCACCTATCGAGGCAGCAAGTAAGAAGCTTCCATTGTACCTGGCTTATTATTGCACGCGTCCTCAGCGCGACCACCCAGAGACTGCCTAGCGCTGAAGGTGACATTGTGACTAATATACAGCGTGCGGATCACGTACAGGCACTCTCAGGGCCGCGCCTGCACCAAGATCGAGTGACACTCACCGGGGCAGTACCATTACAGCTCCTTATTCCCCTTTGCACACCTACATATCGACAGGCGCGTAGCATGCAACTGCAGAGCGGCAGACACTGCAGCGCAGTGGGAACTCCTACAAGTTATAGCAACTGCCCACCAGAGACGTTAACCCGCAGTGGGAGGTGCACCATTGCGGCGGTTTGCCCCCGGGGCCCAGAGATCACCGTATGCTGTGGCCGCAGGTGTGATGGACAGTCAGTTACTACAGGGAGCAGCATCACACCAGCTGCACCCTGTTGACCCAAAGCCATCACCCACTTTAATTCCATGCACTATCTGAATTGATCGAGTGGGTGGACGGGTCATAGCTGGCCCCTCCCTTCGCTGGCTGGTCTGAGTGTGGCCTTGTTCACGCCGTTCTCGGCCCCTCCCAGCTGGTGAAACCCGACAGGTCGGACTGGGCATATTTCCATATGCAGGCGGCGGTGATTAACCAGCTGGAACCGCATTCTTTCTTGCTGTGCCCTACACACCGTTAACACCATGGCGAGTGGCCGTGGCGGCCTGCAAGCGCTCCAGATAAAACTGGAAAAATGTGCCTGGCAAAAGGGGCAGGATGAGATGTAGTCTACCCCAAACAGAAGGTTGACCCACCAGAACCCACGTTGCAAGACATACTGGCTGCCATTACAACAGTGTGCACTTCTCTGGAGGGCTGCATCGACACAGTCGCGTCGAAGGTCTCCCTGATCAGGGCAGACATGCGGAAAATTACTGAGCGCCTCACTGCGGTGGAATCCACAACCAAAAACCTAACGAGAGACTCCAATCTCCTCAAGCGCCAAGTCACTGATCTTCAAGGTAAACAGGACCTACTGGAGTACCAACTTGATGACTATGAGGGCCGTATGCGGCGCAACAACATCCATATAATGGGTGTACCCTAACAAGCGGAAGGGCAGGCAGCAGACTTATTCGTTGAAAAACTGGTGTTTCATCACCTCCAACCTAAGGACCTATCCAACTATTTCTCTATCAAGAGGGCCCACAGGGTGCCAGGTGGAAGACCAAAATCAGGTGCACCGCCCGAACCCTCCTGGCGCGGGTGTTCAACTATCGAGACCGTGATGTAATATTGCACGCAGTGAGAGTGGCCCCACCGGTTACTGTGGATAACAGCCAAGTCACCTTTTTCCCAGACTTCACGATATGGGTCCAGAGAAGGACCGTAGTTTCCTGGAGGTGAAACGTGCCCTTCATGACCAAGAAATCAAATACGCCATGCTCTTCCCTGCAAAACTGCGGGTTGTTTCTGAAGTGAAAACATGGTTCTTCTCAAGCCCTGAAGACGCATGGGACTGGCTTGAGGGATGGTGCACAGTCGGGAAGCGACACAACAAAGCTCGTCTTGGGACCGGGCCCCAAGATAGACCGGACCATCACCATGGATCCCCGAGGGGCGGTGGCACTGCAACGGCAGTCTTGCAAGAACAGCACCACTCGGACTCGGGGCATGAATACAAGACATGGGCCTACATGGGTGACTCTGTGGTGCCTTATTGCCTGAATCGAGCTATGTACCTCTGACCTGTTCTATGGTGATAACCTACGATCGCCTGTCGCTGACACCAGTGGACCCAGAGACGCAACTATATAACTACTGTTGGGTGTACTTTGTACAAGTGATAAAAGATACCTAAGCTTCCTCTCCGGATATTCATGATCGGGGATAATGTGAAACACGAATCATTGCCCAAGAGAGTGGCGTTGATCCATGTACCCAAACTCTTTTAGGGTGGGCGATAGGCACTCTGCAGGTTGGTGGTGGCGGGGGGTTTCTTGACAGTCATGCAGGGAGGCAGGAAGGGGGGAGGGTGGGACTATTATTGGGGAGGGGAGTGCATGATTGTTTTCTTTTTGGGGGAAGGGGGTCTCGTTGCTGGGAAATGTTCATAATATGCAGCAGTGTTTCTTTTTCACAACACTACAGATCACAGCCTACGCTCACGCTACACCGATGTGGGGGTCACAAGGGACACCTGTGTGTCTCCTCTCTGGGCTGCCCGCAAAAGAGGGAACCAAGCGGCCTCCCGCACAGACATACTGCACAGTCTTTTATTCGCATTATCACCAAGGTGCGACATTTGCTGTGTTCTCCCCACTCCGATGTCACATAAACCGACCGTCTGCACTCACATGGGACCACACATAGACCTTAAGTTCCTCACGTGGAATGTTAACAGCCTTGGGGACAAAATTAAATGAGGGATAGTCCTCCAATATCTGAAGAGACAGGCACTGGATATTGTCCTTCTCCAAGAAATGCATCTAATTGGCAACTCTTGCGGAGCCTTATATAGGTGGGGATATCGACTGGTCACACACGTAGGGTTTACATCGGGTTCATGGGGGACTGGGATACTTTTACGCAGGGGATGTCTGTATATGATACATAAGACCTGGACTGATGACCAAGGCAGATACATAGCACTAACTGGCACATGGGAGGGGAGGACACTGAACGTTATATTGACTTATGCTCCCCATGAACTGCAACGCCTCGTGTTGCAGGACCTAGGAACACTCCTCCTTGATTTCTGCTTGGTCTGTTGGTACTGGGGGGGACTTTAACCTTGCGAGAGATGGCGCCAAAGATCACCTCCTGCCACGCAGAGACCCCCCAGGGGGATCTCAACTTGCTGAGTTCCTGTGTGCCATGGGCCTTGTTGACATCTGGAGACAACTCACCCCACCACCGCACAATACACGTTCCACTCAGGGGCCCACAACAGCCAATCGCGGATCAACCACATGCTCACCCACGCACAAGACATCCACAAGTTCTCCGAGTCCCGTTGTCTGGCACGCGGCATCTCAGACCACTCACCGATCCTTACCAAGATAACTATAGGCTCTCCCCCACAACGCAAGACCCTCACCATAAACCCTTGGGCCCTCAAGATACCACACATCAAAACAACGCTAATCAAAGAAACCGAATTGTATTTCAAGGAAAACATAGGATCGGTCTCATCGGCTCAAATTCTATGGGGTGCATTCAGTGCAGTAATGAAGGGTAGAGCGCTAGCTTTGATGGTTGGCCATAAAAGGGAACTCACTAAGCGTATAGAGGATCTCGAGGAAAATATCCTACTATGGGGAAGGGCATTTGCACTCACCCCCGATGAGGAGGCTCAACATTCACTATCGGTGGTGCGTCTTGACTACCAGCAGCTTCTTGTAGACGCTGCCAAAGCAAAGTACAAATCAACCTGCCATAAGATATATGAACATGGAGAGAGAACTGGTAAGCTCCTTGCCAGGCTGGAAAAAAAGGGACAACTGTCGAGGTGGGTTCATCTACTACATGGGCCTAGCTTGGAGGCAATCACAGATCCCCGGCTGAAAGCGGACACATTCACCACCCACTTCGCGTCAGTATACACGTCCACGGGTTCAGAACTACTCTCGACCATAAATGTCACCAACTATCCCCAGAAAATAGAGACTCCCTGGATAGCAAAATTACTGACCTAGAAGTCCAAGTAGCTATACAGCATGTCCACTCGGGCAAAGCCATGGGGCCCAACGGACTACCGATCAAATTTTTTAAACCAATGGCATCCAAACTATCCCCCCACTTACTTCAAATGTATATCGAAAGCTCTAAAAAAAAGGGATGCTGCCTGCAGATATCCGGGTGGCCTCCATCGTGGTCATCCATAAGCAAGGCAAGCTGCCGGATAATTGCAGGTCTTATCGACCCATCTCACTCCTAACGTATGAGGCTAAAATACTGGCTAAATTGCTGACTAATAGACGTATCTCCCTCATTGCAGATTTGGTACATCTGGATCAATCAGGCTTCATGCCTGGGCGGAATGCAGCCCTGAACTTAAGAAGATTGCACAGGGGGCTTGGTAAACGCAATACGATCAGGGAGGACGCCACCTTGTTATCATTAGACGCCACAATGGCATTTGATACCATCGAATGGGACTTCCTCTTTGCGGTACTGGTGAGAATGGGATTCGGGCCCAACTTCATAAAATGGATCCAACTATTATATGCCTGCCACACTTCCAGGCCGTTTCAATTAGAAGGAGGAACCAGACAGGGATGTCCTCTTTCACCTTTGCTTTTTGCCTTAGTGCTGGAGCCACTCGCAGTCTGGATCACGGGAGACCCACTTATCTGCGGCCTGAAGTGGACAGAGAGCCACGAGCACCGCCTCTCCTTAAACGCGGATGATATCCTTTTATATATGGCCTCACCTTCACAATCACTCCAGAGGGTCCTACACATATTCCATATATTTGGCTCACATTCAGGATACACTATCAACTGGACCAAGTCCCAGCTCTATGTTCTGTGGGGGACACCGCCAAGCAACCCAAGAGGGTACAGTATCCCAGTGGCATTGAGACGCTTCCGATACCTAGGCATATACATCACAAATGATCCGGCCCTATTCTATGAGATAAATCTGCTCGAGCCCCTAGCACGTCTTTGAGCCAACGTTAAACATTGGTGCTCTCTCCCCCACACTCTCTTGGGACGTGCAACCCTCTTCAAGATGCTTGCCCTCCCTCGCTTGCTACATGTGCTGCAAAATACCCCAGACAAGATCTCTGACACCTATTTCACTTCCATCGAAAGCGCCGTGTATGCGTTACTATGGGATGGCCGAGCCCCACGATTAGCGACAATCTTTTTTACGTCGGGGTGGTACAACGGGGGCTTTGCCCTTCCCTGACATTAAACTTTACTATCAAGCATCTCAACTGGTCGCAGTTAACAAATGGGCCCATGGGGCTCACGCTGAGCCAAATTTCCACACTGATCGGTGGCTTATGGGACAGGGGGAATACCATTGGGCACTATATACGAATCCACGGAAACTACACCTCACAGGGCCCGATGCGCGTACATGGTTAGCAAACAAATGGGCTGGCACAACAAGCATACGCGAGCCACACCACTCTGGGAGCCAGACCGCTTGGGTCGCCTCAGCACCTGTCCAGGGTTCGACAAATGGGACCTTATCGGTATATGAACAGTGGGAGATATGCTGATCTCAGGGAGGTTGGCTACATTCGCAGAGCTCCAGCAAAAACACCAAACTCGCACAGTCCGAAACATTTTGATACCTACAAATAAGCCATGCCCTTAAGGCAATCCTTCCCAAGGATGACCCTTCGCCTGAGGCCTTGTCTTTAGAAGACAGATTAATACTTGACCCCATGAATAAAAAAGCCATATCGCTCACATACAAAAAACTGCTGAACAACCGCCCTGACCCCCTGATATGCCTTAAGGAAAAATGGAAGTCAAACCTAGGTGAACTTGACGAGGATGACTGGCGTGATGCTCTGGCCTCTCCTAAGGAGATGGCTATCCCTATGAGACTGCGCCTGGTTCAACTGAAAATTCTCCACCGAGTGTACCTGGATGCAGAAATCTTAGTCAAAATAAGTAGGAGAGACGACCCGCTGTGCCTTAGACACTGTCATCAAACGGGAACCTTTTTCCATATCATCTGGGACTGTCCTGCTGTGGGGAAATATGGGGATGAAGTCACAAAAGAAATGGGAAGGGTGGGAGGTAAGACACTGAAGGCCACCCCACAGCTCTGCTTATTGAATATCTGGGAAGCCACTGACCTCACACAAACTGAGAAAACGTGGGTCTCACTGGGATGGGCCATTGCTAAATGAAATATTTCACAGAATGGGGGGTGGGGTGATTCCTACCAGGCGTGATTGGGCAGCAGATATGGACAGACCAATGATAGCAGAAAAAGATGTCTTCAAAAATAGGGGATGCCCCAAAAAGTGGGATCGTAAATGGGGTGGGTGGAATAAATACAGAGGTGATATCTGCCTGTCTCCGACTCTCGAACTGCGGCGTGACTAGCTCCAAAGGGCAGACACATCTGACATCGAGAATGTGATTCTACATGGGGATGAGTAACGTAAATGTCTATCACTTGACTCTCGGACAAGATATGTATGTGTGCTATGACCTTAGAACAAGGCCGTACTCTGACTAATGATTGTGTCTGTTATCAAAAATGTGATCCTGTGTGGCGATCTGTAACGTGATTCCTTAATGCATCTTCTACTATGCAGTGACCTGGATATATAGCTGTAATACAGTATTATGTGCTATTTATTTTACCAATAAACAGTTTAAAAAAAAGTTTACCAATTCGCAAAATGCAATTTCTAGTCAATTGCTTTTTGTGAATCATGAATCACAAACTGTGAGTGTCACCTTGGAAGAAACAGATGACTTCACAAATTTAGGAGGAGGAAGCTGCTTCTATTTTACAATCCAGACCCATCATGGAAGTCCAAGACTAACAGAATGCTGATGGAGGCAGGGAAGGTACACAAATGTTTTCTAATGTAGAATTGTCAAAAGTAGAGTAGTTTCCGTTGCTGACATATTTAAGATCTGCCCATCTGTAAATCAGGTGGAAGTACCTTCAGTTTGCCGGAGAGGGTACTGCGTTGCAATGGAGTACCTTCTCTGCCAAACCCTAAATCCCTGCTAAGTGTTTGAATAGTTTATATGTGATAAGGTGATAATGATGCATTATATTTTGAGACAGGGAAATTGAATGTTACTTACACTAGCTGCAGAGCTTATGGGAATGACAGATCACAGCTGTGCTTTGTCCTTGATGCTACTAATGTCATTCCGCCATAGTACACTTCTTCATGCTACTGCTTAACTGCCCGTGTAACATCTCCACAACAACTCTTACTCACTTATTATCAACAGAATCGGAAGAAACAGGGACGGAAAAGTTGCATCACTTCAAAGAGCAGCTCAGATGTTGGTGGGTTTGCAATGAGTAATGAGTGTGGGCGCTGGACAGCAACACTGATTTTTGGAGTCTTACACATACTTTTTATGACAACACTTTGAGCGAGAGTGAGAAATACAGAAAAGCGAGAAAGAAGGACAATGAACTAAGTAACGAGAAAACTGTGACAAAGGTAGGAAATTAGTGAACGAGAAAATGCAGAAGAGAAAGCAAGTACAGGGTTGGTGAAGAAAAAAGCCCTGGGTGGAATCGAGACCGGGCAGTCTTTGCAATCAGAAACTCTGGCATTCAGCAGCTCCATCAGTGAGCACCTAAGAAAAAGTTTGCAACCTATGTATTTTATTTTTTTTTAACAAAATTAACCACTCACTAGGGTTCAGTCATCTCTTCACAGAGGCAGTGGTAGAATTGCAGGTGCAAAACAATAGTGCTACAGGGACCTTGCGGCAGGCAATTAGTCTGATGCCGTGTCCCAGCTAGAGGTGAGAGAACCAACATATCAAAAGGGAGAGCCAAGCGAAGGGTCTGCCAGCTATCCTAAGGGCCTCATTATGAGTTTGGCGGTCCGGTCGTTCCGCCATGGGACCGCTGCTGCCAGGTGGTCTTGCAGCATTCTGAGTCCCTAATATGCCGGTGGTCCTGCTGTGGCACCACCAAGCATATTAGGAGTTCCCTCACTGCCACAGTTTTCATAGCAGTGAGGAAATATTGCCTCTGCTCCAGGGGGGTGCATGGAGGGGGTCACATGGTGTGCCCCCCTTCTTGCATGCACCCCTAGTTCCTGCAGGGTATGAACTTGACAGTCCATGCCGTGCAGGAACTGCCTTTGACGCGCCCACTACAGTGCCTTTTTCATAGGAACCGCAGTGGGACCGCCAAAGAACCGCCCACAAGAGACAAAAAACAAGTCGTAATCTGGCAGGCGGTTCTTATGGCTTTGACGGTCTTGGAGCAGGTGGCGGCATGGCAGCCCCACTCCAAGACCTCCAAAGTCATAACAATCAATCAATCAATCAATCATAGTATTTATAAAGCGCACTACATACCTGTGAGGGTCTCAAGGCGCAGGAGGGGGGGGGGGATGCAGCTACTGTTCGAAGAGCCAGGTCATGAGAAGTCTCCTGAAGGTTAGGAGGTCTTCGGTCTGCCGCAGGCGGATGGGGAGGGTGTTCCATATCTTGGCGGCGAGGTGGGAGAATGATCTGCTGCCGGCGGTCACTCTTCGGATGTGGGGGACGGTGGCGAGGGCACGGTCTGCGGAGCGGAGCTGGTGGGTGGGGGTGTAGAGGCTGAGTCGGCTGTTGAGGTACGCTGGTCCGGTGTTGTGGAGTGCCTTGTGTGCGTGGCCCTAAGTCTCTGGATTGAAGTTGTTTGTGTTGCTTTCACGCTTGTTTCCATTTTCAAGTGCAGAAAGAGATGCATCTTCAATGGAAAACATGTGCTTTAGCACGAAAGCGTTACGCCTCACATGGTCAGAAGGTCCTTGTCGCATATGTGACATCATCAGCCCATATGTTAAACCGTCACAGTAACTTATCATGCGATCTTTTGCAATGAATTAGAAGAAACTGCACACGGCCCTCTCACCCGGTTCTATTAACGCACCCCTGCCCCCACGGGCGCACAGGCGTTATTAACGTGGGTGCATTATCTGTCTCCACGAGGCAGCTGAACATTGCAGGTCTGGTGACCCCGCGCATGCACGTGCTCTGCCTATCGCCTTCCAATTGTTTCATCCGTTGCGTGTCTGCCGCCTCACACCTGACGAGTGACACGTCTCAGGCGCCCGCTGACTAGATAATCAAAGTCTTGTCAGAGCTGTCAATACCCTGCGGATCGCACAGGACAAAGAGGAAAGGTTTCTGCGCGAGCAACCCCTGCCTCCGCCAAACTCCCCCGCCCCCTCTCACAGAAATCACCTGTTTGTTTCTGCACATTATTTATAACTGATGCCACCGGCTGCAAGGAACGAGTCTAGAAATTAAATAATGGGTAACCTGCTGATTTAATAACGGAGCCGCGCGCATATTTGGTTCGCTTAACGGCATTCGGCAATTGTTTTGAATAATGTTATTAATGTGGAAACAACAAGCCGTTCTGTCTGTTGTATAATGTCCAATATACATTTTACAGCGACCAGGTTTAACACAGGCGGTCTTTCAATGTATTTGAACACTTTTAGGAACCTAAGGTAAAATATCCCGAAGTTTTTTGCCTTTTTTGTTTTTTATTATTTTTATTTCTATGATTCGTACACGAAGCCTAGCAGGGGCCCCCAAGTCCATGCCCAGTTGTAGGCCAGTCTATTGGTCTGGCAAAATTTATATGGCTATACTAATTTAGATTTCTGGATTAATAATCCTAGAAAGGATATAAAATAATGTTTAATCAAACTTTATCTTTGCAGACTTGTCTTGCTATTTAGTTATTTCTATGTCCTTGTTTACGACAACATTTTAAGTTTTTCAGAAAGTTTGCTAGAGTCCTATGAATTAGGAATTATGTTACGCCATCGTGGCAAAACCATACATTTTCCTATAAATAATGAATAAGATTCAGAAATATTGTTATTGCAAATTTTCCACGCTTAGGTGTGGAGTTAGAAACAGCGTGTTTGCAGGTACTAATATAAAACGACTTTCCTGTGCTGTAACGTGCTATTGCCACATTATTAATTTGATATTGCCACATTTTTTGAAATAGTAAAAAATAGGCCAATGTGTGGTAAAATGTTTACCACACATTTAAAAGTACTTGTGCATAGGTCCAGCCTGCTCTAAATGATGTCTCTCCAAAGTATTTATTTCAAAACAAGTCCCTCATAATAATAGAAACATTGACGGAAGGGTCAATTTCCTCAATTTTGTGAAGGCAAGGTGTGTGTTTAGTTTGCAGCAACAATAGTAGTTTTGTTTACTCTGGCGTTCTGATCTTTGCAGAAAAGGAAAAACACAGGAGGGAGGAGAACTACTAAGAATGGATTTAAACAATAGATGAGTGCCCATGAGTCATAGTCTTAACACAGCAAGCCTCAGAAATGAACAGATAACATTGGATAGAAGCACCACAAAAGGCCACATATGTCGAAGAAATGTCATTCTTTATTCTTTTCTTCAACTTTAAAAGCATGGACTCAGACACAGCCAACGCATCTCACCCCGAGGCACTGGGATCTTCTTCATATATCTATAATATGGCCCTGAGAGTGAGCACTTCACTACTTGGAACTGTACGGAGTACGGTGACATTTACCACAACTGTTCCAATTCTATGTTGTTAGCATCTGCAGAAAAGGACACGTTGCTAAAAATTAAATTGGTGGCTTCTTATATAGATGTGAGAGATCACTTAAATATATTTATTTCAAATATAATATGTTTTGGCCTACACAGAAGTCGAAATGCCTACAATATAAAAAAACTTACTGTTTTGACGCAAGTAAAAGGACTTAAAAAAGGGAAATAAATTTAACTAACCAATCGTTAACTCCGTAGTGAGCATAATTCTATTGGTGCTGTCCTGCATCCTCTACTTAGAAATAATGGCTGTAGGTATTTGATTTGGGCCTCGGCAATTGAGGAGCAAACACACAGTACCTGCATTAAATCCTACTCCCAGCCCAGTTTACATAGGATGCAAGCCCTCGTCCTGCAGGATTTTATGGCAAGCAACGTAAATTCAATTTTAATATGTGATCCAGCAGTGCAAAAGTTCATCATACATTTCCTTACCTCTGAAAAATATGAATGGAAATTGTATTGTATTGAAATTGCATTTTGTTGGGACGAAAAAGGCCCTTGCATAGTGGCGGACATGCACCCCTGCACTGAGCGCCACAGCTGCAAAGATATCTGGATCTCTGGTGCTGATTTTCGATGTCATGAGCGAACACAGATCATGCATGTGTACCATGACATAGGCTTGTCTCACGAACTGCAGTCTTCTTGGACCAGGAGGGGCACTCAAAGCACTGCCATCATAGTGGTGAAAGGTTACTGCCTTTGTCAGGAGTTAAGTAGCACAAGCATGTTGGGGGCAGCAAAAGTGAAAAGGCCTTTTTACCTGTGTCACTAGACTAAGCCCTACAGGCTCACCTATGTAAAGTTATGCTGCTAAGTGCTTAACTCACTCTTCTCCTACATCAAGTTAGTATGTAGCTCTGTGCAGTATGCATGTTGTTGTATGCATGTGCTGGATGTATGTGTGCCTGTGAATGGTACAACACAAGGGTGACTCTGGGTTCCATTCTAGGAGGCCCAGGGTTGACTGGAGGAGCTTGAAAAGGTAGAGGAATTTCCCCAGACAGATTATTGGATACCTGAATTCCTGTCAGCTGGGTGGGACACACACACTGGAGGAGAAAGAGCTAGCTCTTCACTAGACTTCGAAGGGTGCTCTTTGATTTAGGGTGTGGTCTTTGGAAAAGGGCCTTGGCACATCTTAGGAAGGAATTGGGCTGATAAGAGAACCATAAAGAGTAGGGCTAGGGCCCCGAGGTAACCTTTTGATGCACATATCATTGTGGCTGACATTGAGGTGTGAACCTCTAGTCAATCCCATGACTTGTGTTGTGGGGCTATAAAATCTGGAGTTGCTCTGGCTGTGATGGACTGCTTTCTGGAGGAAGGCCGAGGCAGAGGAGGGGGCACTTCAAAAGGAAGCAGACAACAAATTGATACTTGATAGACTTAGATCCTTAATCACGTTTGGTGTCTAAAAAGGGACTATAAGAAGGAGAGCTCAAGGTCCTCAAATTGTCAACTGTCAAGCAGCAAGAAGAGCTGTGCAAGGAGGAGAAGCTATGCAAGAGTTCTGCCTGTGACGAGGGCTGGGGACTATGGCCTTATAGTCTCCCAGCTGAGTGAGGGCAACATCCCCCAGGAAAATCCAAGACCACTGGCCCCTGGACCCAGGAGCACCAGTACCGGCCTGGTTTCTAAGACCATTGTTCCCTGTAAGGGAAAGGAGATTGCTGGAGCGAGAAGGGTCCAGTAGGTGATCCTTGTGAGTAGATCCCTGTAGCGATGTGTGAGGAGACAGTGGCTGCACTGATCCGGTTATTGCGTGTGTGCAGGTTTGAGCCGGTGACCCTGTATGCCAGAGGGGCCCGCCATGCAATTGTTTGGGGAATGGGGGTGGATCTTTTGCTCTTCAACTCTGGAACGCAGGAACTTCTTGAGGTTGGGTTTATGGCTGCATTTGGATGCTTGAGGAATGTAAAAGAAAGACTGTGACATGTTTAATGTTCCTTTGAATAAAAATGCTTTATTTAAATGTTTATCAACAAACAATTGCAATGCTTGTTATTACTGATGCATATTTTTTTAATAAGGTTTTGAAATCTATTGGCTTTAAAGATGATAACCAACATGTCACATTTGTTTTATTAAGGTGGTTATCTTATGATAAAGCCATTAGACTTGCCTTTATTTATTGATGTCCTGGCTCCTTGTCAAAGCCACTATGCTTGCTTTTATTTATTGATGTTTTTATTGTCCCTTGACAAACCCAATATGCCTGTCTTGTATACTAATGTAGTTACCCTTTGATACATTTCTAGGGATTTTAAATGTGAAGTCATGTCAATATATAAAAAGCAGGCACATGCCTGCTTTTATATATTAACATGACTTCACATTAAAAATCCCTAGAAATTCACTGAAAAAACAAAGGTTAGTTTCACGCACCTTCCAAGAGGCCTTGCTTGGCTTCCAGTTTCTTCATCCTCTAGGTATCCTGTGATCCTGCTCCCTTGCAGATTCCTGCATATCACCAATTTACCTTAATCTGAGATCCAGTGCTGTCCTAGGTAAGTCTACAGTTTTCAGTTTGTCTTCTCTTCGCTCTCGATGGATCCAGTATTTCCTTGATGGCAAAAAACAAGAACAGAACATTAAACAATACAATACAGGTTGGTGCACTGTACCTTTGAGTTTTGTGGAACTTGGCACAAGAATACATTCTGAGATTTTCTGTGAATGTAATGTAACTGATTTCTGGAGAGCACACGTTCACTGGAAGATTTCTTGGTGCTAAGCGCATGTTGCTGAATGTTACTGTTGGGCAGGCTATTAGTCGTATGCCTGTCCAAATAGCCATGTTTTTTGCAGTTTCCTGAATATTGTGAAACATGGGGCTGTTCTAATGTCAAGGAATTCCAGAGGTCAGAAGCGAGGACTGAGAAATTGGAACCACCCATTCCCTTCTTTTTGAATTCGGGAACCATTAGGTAGTTCATTGACATGGACCACAGAGATCGCTGAGGGGTGTACGTCTGGATTCAGGAGGTAATGAATGCAGGGCAGGGAAGACAATTTCAAATTAGTACATTTTGAGTTGTTCTGAAAAAGATCATTTTTACAGAAAATACTTTGGGTTCCTTTGAGAAAGACTTCATGTGTGCACACAATTACTCAATACTAAAAGTGCTGCAAGTTATCAGTAAAGTAATTGAGTCAGTACTGCAAACCTTGGAACATTTATTATACTAAAGATAAAGTCACTGCAAAATATTTAGTGGGTTAGTGGACACAGGCTATAGGGGTTTGGGTGAGAGTTGTGCTAGGTGGCAAACCTGTTGTTGTTAGTAACTGGCTGTCTTCTGGGTCCATAATAGAAGAAGCGTAAGAAACACTCAAGTCTGAATCCAGGATCCTAAGAAGTCAGAAGGCTGAGAATCCAGTAACCCCAGATTTGGCCAAGACCTCTCTGTTTCCCCGTCCCTTCTTATCCCTTCTCGTCCTCACCCCCTTTGTCCCAGGAAAAAACTGCCGGCACCTGTCATCATTTGTGTGATGAGTGTTAGTTATGGAGGGCTTGTGTGGGTTCTCTTCGTTCCTGCAGACCCTTGTTGCTTCAGGTGAGTGGAGTCTTGTCAGTTAAATTGACGTTATAGTAAGGTGGAAAAAGTTGGTTAAAACATAACATTTTAAAAATATAAAACTCTGAAATTCACCAGTATTCGTTTATTAGGCTAACTTTAACTTACACGCATGCCATGCACACTAAATGATGCCACCTAGTACGTCACTGTAAATGTTCAATGACATCAGTGATGAAATCACAAATTAGATCATTCATGACAACACTGATGATATCACTAATGATATAATCCACCCTACTGAGGTTACATTTTTTCTACTAAATGGTACAGTATTTGAAACATGTAAATAAGCACTAAATGGCCCAGAATCATATAAAACAAAATTTACATCAACATATGTGTGTATATACTATTATTGTTGTAGCACTCTCACACTAGACACAGCCCCTTTAGGTGCAAAACCCAAACTCATCTTCTACCATGTGTACAACTTTTCACATACAGTCTACTACTTCCAGACACCAATGCCCCATTAGTTGACAAAATTCTTACTACACCCAGCCTTCCCCCTGTGCAAAACTCTTCATGAAAAGCCCACTAATTTAAGACACCCAAGCCCCGTTAGGTGAACAAACTTCTACTATGCACATCCATCAAACCTTTACAGATCTCTTCATGGAGAGCCTGCTCTGTCCATGCGCCCAATACCAATTTGGTGGGCATGCCCCTAACATACACAGCCTTTGTCCTGAGCACATCTCTTCAGAGAGAGCTTACACATCCTACCCCATTAGATGGGCAAGCCTCTACTACAAACAACTTCCACCACATGAGCACAAATTATGAAGCAGAGCCATCTACCTACATAATGTCAAACTCTATTAGATGGTGAATCTTCTATTTACACACAGCCTTTGTCCTGTGGATAAGTCTTTGTGGACAGCTCACACGTGCCACACATGCAAACCTCATTAGGAGGTCAACTACGTTTCACACACTTACATTGATTAGCAGTTCAGAAGCTATAGGTAATTTGCTTTTGATGCAGCTCAGTAAATAATTTTCAGTGAAGCGTAAAGCAGACTGTCACACTCAGGGGATGATGTCATCAGTAATTGGTGATGTCATCAATCATTCTGTTTAAGAGTCATCAGTGAAGTCATCTATGATGTAATCAATCATGTCGTGAGGGACATAATATGAGTGATGTAATATGAAAGAGTCTAAGCATTGCATGTAGATGGTATTGTACAGTGGGACAGAGAGGGATAACGTGTTGTGCAGTGAAGAAGAGTGGAGTGGAATCCAGTGCAGTGGAGTAGCATCCAATGGAGTAAACTGTTGTTGAGTACAGTGGTGTGCAATACAGTGAAGTGTATTGAAGTGTACAAAAGTGTCATAGAGTAGAGTAGTGAAATGCCATAGAGAAGATTACAGTATTGTACAGTGGAGTGGAGTGGAGTAGAGTGTGGTACAGTATAGTAGAGTGGAGTGGCATAGACTGCCTTAAAGTTGAGTGGCATTGAGTAGCGTACAGTGGAGTGGCTTTGAGTGCAGTAGTGAAATACAGTGGAGTAGAGTGGTGTAGTGTCTCATGTAGAAGAGTATAGTAAAGTGAGATGGAGTGGCATTGAGGGAAATGCGTAGAGTTTTGCAGAGTGGAGTATAAGTGTACTACGGAAGCACAGAGTAAAGTAAGAGTGATGTGGAGTCACATTGATAGGATTACATTGTTGTCCAGTAGAGTGCTATAGAGGTAGGTATAGTAGATGGGAGGGGCATGAACTGTCGTTGAATGGAGTACAGGCTGATTGAGCAGAGTACACTGGAGTGGCTCAGAGTGGAATAATGTAGAGTGGAGTGTCATAGAATGGAGTGCCATACAGTGGAATAGCATACTGTGGAGTGGAGTTACAAACAGTAGACGAGCGTAGAGTAGAGTGGTGTAAAGTGGTGAGGTGTTGACTGGAGTGGCATAGAGTGGAGTGGTGTAGAGTGGGACAGCATACAGTGGAGTGGTGTCGAGTGGAGTGTCATAGAGTGGAATGGGATAGAGTGAAGTAGCATACAGTGGAATAGCATACCATGAAGTAGTGTACAGGGGAATTGTATAGAGTGGAGTGGTGTAGAGTGAACTAGTGTAAGTAGAGTGGCGTACAGTGAAATAGCATAGAATGGAGTAGCGTCGAGTAGAGTGACGTACAGTGAAGTAGCATAGATTGGAGTGGCAAAGAGCGGAGTGGCATACAGTGTAATCGCATACAGTGGAGTTGCGTAAAATTAATTGGCATACAGTGGAGTGGTGTAAAGTGTAGTGAGGTACAGTGTAGTGCTGTACAGTGAAACAATGTAGAGTGTAATGGGGTAGAGTGGAATAGCATACAGGACGGTGGCCTAGAGTGGAGTGAGGTTCAGTGGAGTGGCGTACAATGGAATAGTGTACAGTGGAATGCTGTACAGTGGAGTGGCATAGGGTGGAATAGCATAGAGTAGAATAGCGTAGAGTGGAGTGGTGTAGAGTGGAGTTGCATACAGTGGAATAGCATAGAGTGTAGTGGCATAGAGTGTAGAAGCTTACAGTAGAGTGGAGCAGAATGGAGTGACGTAGAGTTGAGTGAAGTACAGTGGAGTGGTGTACAGTGAAATAGTGTACAGAGGAGTGGCGTACAGGAGAGTAGTACAGAGTGAAGTAGCATAGTGTGGAATAGCATAGAGTGGTGTAGAGTGGAGTTGCATACAGTGGAATAGCATAGAGTGGAGTTGTGAAGAGTGTAGTGGTGTACTGACATACAGTGAAGTGGCGTAAACTGGAGTGGCAAAGACTGGAGTGGTGTTGAATGGAATAGTGTGCGTGGAGTGTTGTAGAGTGGAGTAGGGTCAATTGGAGTAGGATAGAGTGCAGTGGCGAACAATGTTGCAGTGTACAGTGTAGTGGCATATTGTGGAGTGGTGTAGAGTAGAATAGCGTAGAGTAGAGTGACGTACAGTGGAATGAGGTAGAATGTATTGGTGTACAGTGGAATAGCATAGATTGGAGTTATATAGAGTGGAATAGCATATAGTGGAGTCTGGTCCAGGAGAGGGGTATACAGAGGAGTGGTGTAGAGTGGAATAGCATAGACTGAAGTGGCATTGAGTGGAGGTGCATACAGTGGAATAGCGTAGAGTGGAGTTGCATATACTGGAGTGATATACAGTGGCTTGGCGTATACTAGATTGGCATAGAGTGGAATGGCATATGCTGGAATAGCATAGAGTGAACTGCTGTAGAGTGAAGTGGGGTAGAGTGGAATAGCGTACAGTGGAGTGGCATAGAGTGGAATAGTGTAGGGTGGAGTGGCGTAGAATGGAGTTGTGTACAGTAGAATAGGCTGGAGTGGCATAGAGTGTTGTGGTGTAGAGTGGAATGGCATAGACATTGGTGGTGTATAGTGCAGTGACATAGAGTGCAGAGTAGTAGAGTGGAGTGCCATATAGTTGAGTTACATAGAGTAGAATAGCATACAGAGGAGTAGTGCAAAGTGGAGTTGCGTGTAGTGGAGTGTGGTAGAGTGGAGTGGCATATAGTAGAATGGGTAGAGCAGAATAGCATACAGTGGAGTGGCATAGAAAGGAATAGTATAGAGTGGAGTGGCGTATAATGGCATTGGGTACAGTGGAATAGAGTGGAGTGGCATAGAGTGTTGTGGAATGCAGTGGAATGGGGTAGACAGTAGTGGTGTATAGTGGAGTGGCATAGGGTGTAGAGTAGTAGAGTGAAGTGCCGTATAGTGGAGTTGCATTTAGTAGAGAAGTAATCAGGGGAGTAGTGTAGAGAGGAGTAGCATGACGTGGAGTGTGATAAAGTGGAATGGGTAGAGCTTAATAGCGTACAGTAGAGTAGCATAGAGTGGAGTGGAGTGGCATATATTGAGTGGCGTACAGTGAAGTGGCATACAGTGGAGTGGAAAAGAGTGGAATAGCATATAGTGGAGTGGCGTAGAATGGAGTTGTGCGCAGTTGAATAGCGTAGAGTGTGGTGCCCTACAGTGTAGTGGCTTAGACTAGAATGGGGTCCAGTGGAGTGGAATAGCATAGAGAGGAGAGGTGTAGAGTGGAGTGTGGTAGAGTGCAGTGGTGTAGAGAGGAGTGGCATACAGTGGATAGGCGTACAGTGGAATAGCGTTCTATGGAGTGGCGTAGATTACAGTGGCATAGATTGGAGTGGCATACAGTGGAATAACATAGACTGAATTGACGTACAGTGGAGTTGAACACACTGGAATAGCATAGAGTTGAGTGGTGCACAGTAGAGTGGCATACAGTGGATTGGCATAGACTGCAATGACTAGAATGATGTAGAGTGGAATAGCGTACAGTGGAGTGTTGAAGAGTGGAGTGGGGTAGATTGTAGGGCATTCAGTGTAATAGCATAGAGTGGATTGGCGTAGAGTGGAGTGGTGTATAATGGAGTGTTGTAGAGTGTAGTGGCATAGAGTATGGTGCCATAGAGTGGGGGTATACATTGAAGTTGTGTGGAGTGGAATGTTGTAGAATGGATAAGCCTTGAGTGTAGTGCATACATTTAAGTGAAGCAGAGTTGAGTGGCATATAGTAGAATAGCATAGAATGGAGTGATGTAGAGTGTGGTGACATACAGCGGTATAGCATAGAGTGTTTTATTGTAGAGTGGAGTAGCATAGATTGCAGTTGTGTAGACCAGACTGGTATAGGGTGGAGTGGTGTAGAATGTAATGGTGTTCAGTGGAGTGTCGTAGAGTGGAGTGGTATAGAATTGAGTGGCGCAGTGTGGAGTGGTGTAGAGTGGAGCAGTGTACAGTCTAATAGCTTACAGGGGAGTGGCATAGATTAGAGTGGCAAGGAGTGGACTAGCATACAGTGTAGTATTGACAAGTGGAGTGGAGTGGCAGAGAGTGTTGGGGCATACAGTGGAGTGAAGTAGACTGGAGTGTTGTAGAATGGAGTGGTGGAGAGTGTAATGGTAAACAGTAGTGTGGTGTAGAGTGGAGTGGCATAAAGTGGAGTGTGGTAGCATAGTGTGGTGTACACTACATTAACTTAGAATGGAGTGGCGTATAATAAAGTGGCATATAGTGGAGTGGTGTAGTGTGGAATAGCGTTAAGTGGAGTGGGTTAGAATGGTGTGGAGTAGAGTGGGGTGTGGTAGAGTGGGGTGGCATACAGTGGAATAGCGCACAGTGGATTGGGGTAGAACAGATTGGCATAGAGAGGAATGGCATAGAGTATAATGGCATACATTTGAGTGGCGTAGTACAGAGTTATGCACAGTGTAATAGCTTATAGTGGAGCAGCGTAGAGTGTAGTAGGATACAGTGTGGTTGCGTAGACTCGAATGGTGCAGAGTGGAGTAGCAGAGAGTGGAATAGCATAGAGGGGTGTAGAATGGAGTGTGGTAGAGGTGAGTGGCATACAGTTGAGTTGTGCAGATAGAAATAGTGTACAGTGTAGTGGAGTACAATGGAACAGGGTAGAGTGGAGTTGCATAGAGTGTAGGGGCATTCAGTGATGTGGCATACACTGGAGTGTCATAGAATGGATTGCATAAAGTGTAATAGTGTACAGTGGAGTGGTGTAAAATGCAGTAGGGTAGAGGGGAGTGGGGTAGACTGAAGTGTCATTGAATGGAGTTGCGTAGAATGTAATAGCTTACTGTGGAGATGTGGTGAGAATGGAGTGGCATATACTGAAGTGACAGAGTGGAGTGGCATAGAGTGGAACAGCGTACAGTGGAGTGGAATAGAGTGGGGTGGCATAGAGTGGAGTGACGTAGAATGGAGTTTGGAATTTAAACAGATGTAGCATGAAAGTGAATGAATGGATGTAGATGTAATGTGGCAGGAAGATAGATCACGGTATGTAAATGGTAATTATTGGAAGAAGGTGTAAATTGCTTAAGTAGTGTTAAAGTTATAAATGTCAAAATTCTTAGGGCCCGATTCCGATCTCACTAGGAAAGCCCCCCATACACCTCGGATCCGAAGGGCTTTCTGAGTGAAACGTGCTCTGGGAGTGCGGACGAGCAACTACGATGCTGCCGCAGACTTACAGACTCGGTTTGCTCGGTCTCCCATTGAACTCTATGAGAGCCCGTGTACAGATGCGTACACAGGCTCCCATAGTAGAAAAGGGGTGGGTGGGAAAAAGCATACACTCTGTGGCAGCCACCCCATGGTGCCTGCCACACTGTGCATGCCTGTATCGGGGGATCCATGGGCAAACCCCCGTGACAGATTCAGAGGGCTCCATGTGAAGGGGGGCCTGCTACGGCCCAGTGAAGTACACTTCCGACAGCTGTTTTGTCTCACTGAGACCGAGGTGAAGCAGCTGTCCGAATCGTGCATTGTACTGGCTCGGTCGGAAATCAGCTCCATTGCGCGGCACGATTCAGCTACGAGCGAGTTGTACGAAGCGGTTTCGGTCCGGAAATAATTCGGTTGGCGCTTTCGCGATCTTCACATCGTCCTTCGTCATTCGGACCTGTGTACGATTCAGTCTGGAATAAGGGCTACCAATCACTTACGGCTAAGTGAAATCCAACTCGAAGGCCTTCCGAACAACATCGAATTCGGGCCCTTAGTCATATAATGTGCCTCGGTACACCGCATTAACTTTGTGTTACACTGAGGTGCATGCCGATGACAAGGCAGTATATATTTGGCTAATGACAGTCTTTACAAAATGTAAAAGGCAGACAGGTAGTTTTCAGCACACTTTGGGTGTGTTCTCGGTTAATGCCTTAGATATAAGTATGCAGTAGGTTTTATAATGGTTCTCTACCCATTACCACTTTATTAAAGTGGTAATAGGTTGAGAAATGTATGTATATTGTTGTATATATGTTTAAAATAGTTTGCAGAGAACCGCACTAGTTCCTACAAAGTACAGCAGTAGTTACAGAAAAAATAAAAAATACATAGAGAAAATAAAAAAAACCTGTAGTACACTATGTTAGCGCAATACAGTTTAGTACAGTGTATTCGTAATTTTTAAACAAGTGTATTTTTTTTATTTTAGTAGCGTGATAATTTGTTGGTATTACTGCAGTATGCTGTAGCCTTTTTTTTAAAGAATGCAATTGTTAAAAAATTAAAATACACTGTAGTACACTATATTTGTGAAATGTCATGTAGTACAGTGTATTTTTAATTGTTTTACATATTTATTTTAAAAAAGTACCACAGTACTTCCTAGGTAGTATTTGTAGCACTCCCTAAATTGTTTTAAAAATATCTATAAAATTATGAATAGGTTTTCCTACCTATTACCACTTCAATAAAGTGCAAATAGGGTGGCATAAAAATAAAAGCTAATACTTACATATACCCAAGGATCTAACCCAGAACACAGTCATAGCGTACTTAAAACAACACAACTGGTTTTATCTTTTGCAAAAGCAACCATTAGCCAATCACATAATGCCTTGTCATCGGCATGTACTGCTGTACATTCATAAAAACATTTGAAAATCCTACAACAACAGATATCACTAAGTGAAAATGCCTTATAACTTTATAGATACTTACCCTACTTACCTGTTCTACCAGAAAGGATCATCTGCACACCGTAATCTATATTCCAGACAAATTTCATGTCAATTCAATTGATCATTTGCCTACTATGCATGAGTACAAAATCTATGAAAAATGCATTGGTGAAAAATGCATTTTGGTATGGCCTTTTTTCCTTTCCCCCCCCCCCCCGACGAATCTCTGAAAATCTTTGCATTGTCCTCCAATGTAGAAATAGCTATCAATCTGCACACCTTTGTGGAGATTCACAGAATGAGCACAAATGTATTAGTAAGCAAAAATCTGAGCCATTCCCTTCTCTGGGAATTCTAACTATAACTTCACAGTGGCTACCACGACTCTGTAATTTATATATCACCAAGATACAGATATATGGAGTTAGGTATAGAAAATGTATTTAAGCTTACCTTTTGATATTTGGTCCCTCAACACTCTGGTCGCAGCAATCTGTCCCTTCAATATTCTGTTTTCCATATTCCAGACCCACACCTGATAGAAGCTGTCCGAAGTCCTTGCTTACTGCCTCACTCCAAGCAACTGCCCCACGCACATTATTTTCAGTAATATCACCCCCAACATTCTATCATGACATCAGAGACTCTCTGCAGTTCTGTCCCTAGAATGTTCCCTGTGTGGAAGAACTCCTAGGACATAAACTGATAGACCATCATCAAAATTCACAAAGCGGCATAACACTTAACCTTCTGATTTCTAGCCGATGATCACCTGAGGGCCAAATACTTACTCAAACTCAACACCAAAAGGCCAAAATATTTCTACTCTCACCAAAACATAAAAATGCCTTGACACAGAATTTCTCAAGTAACTGAAAGCCTCTGATTTCTTGTCTTCTCTTTTACCCAAATTAACCATACATAGGGCCTAATTTAGAGTTTGAAGGATAGGTTGCTCCATCACAAATGTGATGGATATTTCAAGTCCATCATATCCAACGGCACATGTAATACAGCGGATGGAATATCGGTCACATTTGTGATGCAGTAACCCACGCACCAAACTCTAAATCAGGCCCTACGCATTGCACTGGACACCCCTCTCTCCAGAATTCCATGTAATCAGTAAAGTCCCTAAAGCGTCTAGTTTGTACATACTGGCTCTCAAAACGTTCAAACCATTCCCATCTTAAGTCTGCAATGCATGCACTGATATTGTCAATCCTGGACTTTGGAAATTCTGTACTAGCATGATTACCATACTGGCTCTTGATCATCTCAAAACCACTCTCCATTTGAAAACCAGACTTCAATCACCCTTTAGAAAAGCTTACCACACCACCTCTAATCCCATCAAGTAAGGCTGGCTTCCAGCTGAAGCTAGAATTATGTTTAAATTCAGCTAAATGGCCTTCAAAGTATTGCATAACAACACTCCCTCTTATTTTTACAGATTCCTCACTTTATCTGGTAGCAAAAAATTGATCAGAAACAAAAAAAACCTTCTACCGGAAAGCTTAAAATTCAATTTTGCTACGCATCTAGGGCCAGATGTACGATGTGCAAAATAGCGCCTCGCAAATTGCGACTCATTTGCGCCTTGCAATTTGCGAGGCGCTATTTGCCATGTACAACAGTGTGTTTAACACTGTTTACGATTCCCAATGGCGTTGCAAATTGCGAGGCGCATGGATATTAATGAACCTCTCGCAATTTGCGAACCCATTGGGAATGACAGATCCTCCCAGGGATGGTGGCCTGCTGGTCCCTGGGACCACTGCCTGCCCTTTGAAAATATCTTTAGAGACAGTGAGAAAGTGGAAGGGGTCCCCTGGGGACCCCTTCCAAATTGGGACGGCATTACCACCCTCTTGAAGAGGGTGGTAATTTGCGAGTGTTTTGCAACTGCAATTGCGGTAGAAAAACATTCATACATGGGGTTGCAGCCGCTTTTAGGAAGGGAACGCCCCTTCCTAATAGCGGCTCGCAATTCCTAAATAGCGAGTCGCAAATAAACTTCGACTCGCTATTTAGGAATTGTACATAGCCCTTTCACATTTTGCATCGGCAAACGGGTCGCGAACCCGTTTGCGCATGCAAAAAAGGGTCGTACATCTGACCCCTACTCTTTTCTGGAACATTTTATTAATGTAGCTAAAAACAAAGGACCTCATTTATGAGAGGGTTGCATCACCTTTGCACCATGTAACATGGTACATGTATGACACAAACCTCTAGGTCAGATTTTTAAGTCACTTTGCGTGGTTCTGAGTGGCCTCAAAAATCTGGAGAAATGGACTGCAGTGCAAATTGCTGTGTTGTGGTACTCTGCCCTGGGTATGCATTTCATGAGCGTTGCGTGGGTGTTCCAACACAACTCCCATGGTTTTTGACACATCCCCAAATTTATAAAAACCTGTAATCCTGGGGATGTGCCAAAAACGTACACCTTCCCAGGGGAAGTTTAACGAGGAGAATTATCTCTATTTCTCCTCTTTTCTTCCTCTTTCTATGTGTACTGCATTCTGCAGTACACATAGAAACAGGGAATATGCCTCCCAGGATTGGTTTTGTGCAGGAAGGTGCCCTTCTTGCAAAAAAAACTATCCTACATGCAACACAAGAACCCTTGCACCATGGTGCAATGGTGCCTGCTTTGGCGCTAGGCTGCCAAACAGATACCTGTGCAAGGGAAAAGACAGGAATGCGCAGTATTGCCTTTAATATGGCACATATCTGCCCTTTCCCTGTCACACAGCATCATTTCAGGTTATGTCTAACCTCCAATCACTAGTCCTCTCATTCGACATGTTTCTTTTTACACTGTAGCCATCAACCGTCTTGATTAACTCACTATCTCACTTCTCTGAGCTTGGTTTTGTTCTTTTCGCACTATAAATTTGTTTTTTTAAGACATCTCTAGTTGTCTGTGTTAGAAACAGGGTTATTGGTTGTCTGGAGTGTGAACTCTGGTCAAGCAGCAACCACAATTCTTATCAGGGTAAGGCACAATCAATTTCCAAATTAACCTGTTCTCAAACCTCTTGTAGCTTGGCACAGAGCAGTCAGGGTTAACTTAGAGGCAATTTGTAAAGTATTTGTGCAACAATTCAAACAGTAAAACAGCCCAACACCACACAAAAAGTTCCCATGACAGGTTAGACAAATAGAGCTTTCCGGAATGAATATAATAAGATTAAAATGACAAAAATCCAGTTAGTAGAACCGGAGATTTTGAATATTAATGTTCTAGTGAAATTACTACCAAAAAGCCCAAAGCGCCAATTTTGGATATCTGGTCATGCAGGACTGGGACAAAGTCACAAGTTCAGTCTAACTGTGATGGAGGCGGTCCAGATGCAGGGACCCAGTAAGGCCCACTGAACAGAGTAACTTAAATCCTGGTTGCGGAGCCTTGCATGGGTCTGCTTCGAAGATATGCCACACAGCCGGAATAATGCATAGGTTCCAAGATGGCTTTGGTTTGAGGTCCTGTTGTGTCGTCATTGAGGATACTGTCGATGGGGGCTTGCTAGGTGAACTCCGGTGTCGGGGATGGGGTGGGCAGCTGGCGATATGTTAATTCCGGGGATCTGCAAGACTACGATGCTGAGTCCATCAACGAGGCTGCCATTGATGAGAAATGTGAGGACCCAGGTTGTGGGTGTGCTGCATCATTGGGGCGATGCGTTTGTTACGAGTGCTGTGGGAGTTATGCAAGTCTTCGTGATGGGTCCACTCCGCGCAGTAGCAACTATGCGCTGGTTCTGTTTGGAGATGCGCCACTCAGCAGACAAGATGTGTCAGTTCCCCTGGCAAGCACCTTAGGCCCACTACCAAGGGTCCAGTACTGGGGTGGTACCACTTGGCAGGGTGGACTCACAGATAGCAGAGTGAAGGTGCAAAATTGTGAGAAGCCTGTTATGTCCACGAGACTTTAGATCAGGAGGCCATCCAACTAGCCCTTGGAGTCACTCTGGTTTCTGGGTTCAAAAGATGCAAATCTGGTCCTTCTTAAACCGGCAGGAGGGCAGCAGGAAGCAGCAGGTTAGCTCAGCAAAGCAGGAGTCCAACAAAGTGCAGTCCAGCAGAGTGGGAGTCCTTCAGCAGCACAGCTGTGCTTCTTCCTAGCAGATAATCCACAGGTCCAAAAGTGTGCAGAAGTGGTGGTATCTGAGGTCCTTCCTTTATACACAGTTATGCCTTTGAAGTAGGGAGAAGCTTCTAGGGGCATAGCTTTGAAGTGCACAGATGCCCAGCCTTCTATGCCTTGCCTCCAGACTAATTATGGGGGGTATTCAGCCTTTTGTGTGGAGACAGGACACATCCCATTCAGGTGCAAGTGAGGCTGGACCCAGCTCCTCCCTCCCATCCTGCCAATGATTTCCCACTTTGTCACACCTAAGCTCCCATTGTGTGTGGCTGTCTAGCAGAAAAACACAAAGCCCAACAGACAACTACATCCATTCAAGAGACAGGCTACAAGCACCAAATGACTAAGGCAAGAAAAAGCCAACTTTCTAAAAGTGGCTTTTTTGAGAATTGAAATTTAAAATTCTACTTCACCACAAATTAGGATTTTCAGTGAGGACTCCAGAGACCCCAAACTTGAATCACTCATATATTCCCATTCGGACATTACACTTATAAAATGTAAAAAGGTAATCCGAATGTTATCCTATAGGAGATATAAGCCTTGCAGTAGTTAAAAATGAATTTGAGAGTTTTTCATTACCCGGACATGTACGCTTTTTAACTATATATTGCACCCTTCCCTCTGTGCTGTCCAGGGCCTACATTAGGGGTCACTTATATGTATTAAACCACACACAGGCACAATGGCAGGCCTCAGACATGTTTAAAGGAATACTTAAGTGGGTGGCACAATCAGTGCTGTAGGCCCACTAGCAGTATTTAATTTTCAGGCCCTGGGCACATGTAGTGCCTCTTTACTAGGGGCTTATAAGTAACTCAGATATGACAATTGGGTATAAGCCAGTTCTACCATGTTTTAAGAAGAAAGCACAAGCACTTTAGCGCTGGTTAGCAGTTGTTAAGTACACATAGTCCTTATGCCAACAAAAATTAATTCAGCAAAAAGGAAAGGAGGAAGGCAAATTGTTTGGGGATGACCCGGCAGAAAGGGCCATTTCCAACAATCTGCATCTAGGAAGCGAGTAAGCCTCAGTGCACAATATTGACATGGTCGTACAGGTGAATATGGTAATCAGGCAGTGCCGGAAAGGCTGGTCTGTCTGATCAGTGTGTGGGCAGGTTTTGTTTGCACTGCGTGGTCCTGCTTAATGATCTGGTGGGCCTGATTTTATTGTTGATTTCCCTGTTATAACCCTGGGCGTAGTTCGCATAGTAGTGCTACGCGTAGCTACACGAAGTGCACTTCGCACTACGAGAGATACGCGTAGCACTACGTGAACTGCGTAGTGCGCTGTTCGCGATGATTGCACAGTGCCGGATGCTTGTCCGCACAGTGCAATCATTGAAAATGGCATCCTGCACAGTGCGAGCTGTCGTTTTCTGCTGCTCGAGTAGATTTTTTACTCGAGGGGCAGCTTTATCAACGCGGACTGGTAGTTTCTCATCGCGAGTGGTCGCGACATACACGACCGCTCGCAATGAGAAACCTGACCTCCCCGCATTGATAATCTCACCAGGAGGTTTATTTTCCACGCTCGTGATCGTCAACTTGATGTTGCTGATTGCGAACGAGGAAAAAGTCTCGCCGGGATGTCATTTTGCTCACTCGCGGTCACCAACTTGACGTTGAGGACCACGAGTGAGCAAAAAATGCCAACTACGCTACGCGATTTTGCACTGTGCTATGTGCAAATCGCGTAGCGTGGAGTAGCACAAACTACGCAAACTTTGCGAGAGTAGCGTAGTTGTCCCCCCAGGGTTAGTTATTATCACAAATACTGCCTGCAGCAAGGACAAATACATACAGTCTCCCATACCCGACACCTATACAGAGTGTCTTTAAGAGTTGAAAACTGGCTTGATTTACAAATGTGGGCCACTACTTCAACTATCTAATTAGCAAATAACCAGGGCCACTTTTGTTTTGGTGCCCAGGCTTATTTTTTGTCCCAGTCCGATCCTGACTGTTGAATAAAAAATGTTGCTTGTTCTCTAATTTATATGGTCAATGCCACTGTTTGCTATTGCTAAAATATGAAAAATCTCCCTCTCTGTTCCAGCCCAGGATGTATCCCATTACAAGATTAAATTGTGACCTCTGTATCTTCTAACCTAAAATGTATGCCTAACTGCTTAAGGTCACAATCCCTGTCAATTCCTTCAACATCTCATAGTTTTGATGCGCCTACATAACTTGTCAAGTGAATACACAATATATAAAACATGTAAACAAACAAATAAGTAAAACATACATGGAAGAAATAAATCCAAAACACTCTCTAACGTGTCTTAGAGTTACTTTTGCCAAATAACCTCCATACCCAGATGCCATAACTGTAACACCTTACAGGTTCTATACCAGGGTTCTCCAATATTTTCTGTAGTGAGAGCTACTTCTGATCAGTGAAAATCATTGTGCACTACTATAGGCCTAGCAACTCATGCATTTTTCCAAGAGACCCCGTACTCCGAGCTTCATTTACTATAAAACTAGTATACAGCATGGACCCATGGTTCGCTACCAGTGTCTTACATCCTGAGTGCCCAGGCATTGACACTGTCTGCTGGGCCAAAGATCCTGGCCCTTTACCAGTGGCAGACACTGCCTGCAGTCTGTGGTTGCTTACCTTTGCCTCACACTAGTTGCAGGACCCGCGACCTGATGCCTTTACTTGTGGTTCACAAGTTACAGGTCCTGGGCCTGTGGTTACAGTGGTTCAGACCCTGCAGTCCACATTCCTGTGGCTTCCTACCAGTGACTGACACTGTCTGCAAATTCCAAGGCTAGTGGCTCCTTAGTAGTAACTCACACCCTGCTGGGCCTGTGCTTGTGGTTCCTTACTTAATCAATCAGCATTTGTATAGTGCAGCACTGTCACCCTTAAGGGTATCTGGGCACTGTGGATGCAACATCCCCGTCGAAGAGCCAGGTCTAGGGTTTCTTCCTGAAGTCTGCCAGAGAAGGTGCTGGGGGAGGGCAGGGCACTGGGTGGCAGGAGGAGGGAAAACACATGAAGAGGGGGGAAATGGGCAGAAAAAGGCAATATAATGGTCAGAAACAAGCAGAAAGAGGCATAATAAAGGTTAGAATTGAGCAGAAAGAGGCGAAATAAAGATCAGGAACGAGCAGAAAGGGACAAGTTAAATGTCAGAAATGAGCGGGAAGAGGCAGAATAATGGCCAAAAACTAGCAGAAAGAGTCAAAATAAAGGTCTTAAAGTGGCAAAATAAAGGTCAAGAATGAGGCTGTGGTTCCTTACTAGAATCTCACACCCTGCTATGCCTGGACCTGTGGTTCCTTACTGGTGTTTGACACTGCCTGACTGGCTCAGGGCTACATGTCCCTTAAGGGTGCTGGTCACATGGCCAGTTACACCAGTGGACAACCTTCAGGGCTAACTGACTGCCAAGCCTCTGGGGTTGCCAGGCCCTGGGTTTTTATTTACAGGGCCGGTGCCCCTCTGTATCTCTCTTCTCGGCTCAGGAGCGGTCCTTCTTATCCACCCCCTCAGCCTCCCCAGCCCCTCAGGCCACAATTATCCCCTCAGCCACCTGCAGGAAGAGCGGGCCTCTGCTTCAAGTGCCATCACCTGCTCCTCAATCCCAGGAGGACACAGAAGGGCTTTGTGAGGTGCCAGTAGCAGCACTGGGGCATGGCCTCTCACTTCCGCTTGGCCTCTCTCACACAGAGTGGGAAAAGTGAGGACTTCTCCATGAGGAAAAAGTGCAGGTGGGAGGAGGGGAGAGGACTGGAGAGGGCCGAGTTGTCCCAAAAATAAGTGCAAGAAGGGAAAGAGAGGGACATGAGTGGAAGGTGGGGGTTGGAGGGAAATGCCGGGGAATGGCACTTCAGGAAAGGGCAATAGGGGTTGGTCCACAACAGGGACTAAGGAGGGAAGGAGTGGGTGGGTGAGAGCCATGAGGGGTGCCAGGAGCAGGGGGTGAAGGGGGCATGGGGTGCTGGGGAAATACAATAAATTTTAGATTGAAAGTCCGGAGTCTTCCCCTCACCCCGAATTGGAAGCATTCCATAGATGTAAAAAAAAAAAAAAAGCAGGACTCAGAGTTCCTTGTTGGCTGCAGATCCACTCAAAACACCGTTTGTAGCCCTGGTACTAGCTGCACGCAAGCGTGACAATAAATCGTATAAATAACTGCCTCCAATGCCTCTGATGCTCACAGCAGATAAATGAGCCCTTCTGTCACCCGCACTCTCTAAAAGCCCTCTACCCCTTGTAGTATTGTTGTGAGACTTACAGAACACATTCTGGTGAGCCTGACTGTCTCTTCCAGTCAGGTGTGGAGCTGATGAGGCCAGTGCAGGGTTCATTAAGCCTTGCCTGCTAACCAGTCAAATTAACTTGTGTCAGGTTGAAAAAGGCAGGTGACGCGGGTCCTGGTAGCAGTTCGATACTGCTTGTGCCACCTGCATGCCTTCCTGCACCAGCCGCTCTGCCCTGCCACACCTGCTGCTCCACACCGGCACTCATGGTACAAGATGGAACCTCGGTGCTAGGGCGTGAAAGGCAGGTGGCACAGAGACGGAGATGCGCAGGTTGGAACAGCACCATCCTCTTCGGCTCGCCCTGCTCCAGGTAAGCTCAGTTAAGCTAATCTGAGAAGCTGGTTTGGGTGAGGCCGAGCCTAAATATTCTAACTATGTTGATGGTGTACTAAATTGAGGCACTACCAGTGTGAGCTACTTATGAGGTCTCGGCGAACTACCAGTAGCTCGCGATCGACCGGTTGGAGACCTCTGTTCTACACATTGAAAATCTTTCTCAGTAACATTAGGGTTATTGAAATCAAGGGATGAAAGACCAGGACTTATATCTCCAGTGTGACATCAATGAAATTCACCTGCTATTTATTTACAGCAAAGTTTTCCCTGCCACTAGCTGCCAAAGGGGGGATGCGAAACCTACCAGCAGTAGCACAATTACTGATTACTTTTATTTATTTTAACAGGAATTCTCATAATATTTTGGAAATTGCTGCAGGTTATGACAATGACATTATTGATTTGTTTACTGGGATTTTTGTACTTTTCAGCACAAAAGATTGGAAAGGCCTTCGCTTTGCCTTACCAGTCCACCTATCTAGAGACCAACAGCCGTTCAATTATACTATCAAATAGATATAATCCATACTTTAGGATTGCACTTTATATTGCCATATAACTGTAATACACGGTTTTGTGTGATATTTGGGAAACACTCCTGTCTCATATTAAATTTGTTTTTGCTCACTGATGATCATAACTCACCTGAGAGGCTAATCAGAGACGTGAAGATGAGCGACTGGGCACATGTGCAGCGAACCACTGATAAGTGTTTCTTGCTAAATAGTTTCATTATAATCTTATTCTTACTGCAGATTAATGCAAATCCAAAACTTCCATTAAAACTGACCTCTATCAGTTTTATGTTGATCATTAACTTGGAAGATATCACACAAGAGACTTGTCATATTAAGGAGAAGTGAAATCACTTATATCAATTAAATGTATTATATCTACAGTAATATCTTTACAGATTACTGAAATTCATTTGCTATGCTAATGTGGAAATATAAATCAAAGATGAAAAAGTATTTTTAACAAATTTAATTACCACAATTTGACTTGCAGCATTTTTACTGAATTTGCACATCTCTGTTCATATTTTATTTTTTTAAATGATGAAGACTAAGATATTTTTAGACAAAAAGAAGTACAAATCATAGGTATTCCAATAGTTTCAGTAGCATAGACACCTATTAGGGCTAGGACTGAAGTACCTTAAATTTAACTACTTAACGCAATTAATCCGAATATTCATTCCCAGTCAATTTCTCTTTCATTAAAATAATGCAAAAAACACTATCTCATTAGCTGCTGAGCCTCTCCTGATGCAAACTAAGTGGACCGAATTCACAAAGTGAAAGGCACGTTCAGAAAAACAGGCACTCTTGAAAGAACGAATACAACCGTGTGTACCTTGCTGAACATATGCTATTTTTGCAAAAATCAGGCATAGATTTACATCAAAGTGAAGGTATTGCGACTATGAAAAAAATTAGCACTGTATGCATACTCCTGAAACTACGAATATAATGCCACTACATGAAACACTGTTTTGGCAGATTGTGGGTCCAACAACATATAAATTGTAAGGATAATACTACACGTTCATTGTTTAAATCTCAGAAGGAGGTATTAGGAAACCAGCCACATCTGACCATGTTCAAACACACGTGCATACCAGGAGCAGTAACAATATGAATTATCTTCCACCTTTCTTGGGTGATGAAATATGGTTGTTAACATGGGAGAGCTGAAGGATTTCCATTTAAGCTGGGAATGTCTCACATTCCTCAGAAACTTTAGAGCTGTGTATTTTGCGTCAGGTCGTAGAGAAAATGAAGTCAGTCATCCTAAAAAATCACCGGTGAACACTTTGACACCTTTTTCAGTATTGATTGTGTGTGCTGGAATAATGAGAATTTCATCAGTATAGCCTTAGCCTCCCTAATCCCTTAGCTAAATGGCTCAGACAGTCCCTGATTTGTTTTAGGATTTTTAGTGGCACTCCAAAGGACATGCAAGTAGGATGGGGTCTTTGCCAGCCTGTTTGTTTGGACTGCATTGTGACCAAAGATAGACACTGGCGTAGCAAGGAGTGATATAACTGAACTCACAGTCATGCATGGGCTACTGCCCCCCAAACAGCAGTACATTCTCTGTAATTAGTGCTGTATAACTCGAATGTCAGGGACAACACTGATTAGATTCAATGTTAGAGTTCATAATTCACATACTGAATAGACAGTGGAGAACTCCACCATGGACATCCTTCCAAAAAAGCACTCAACCAAACTCCCAGCCCCCAAGAGTCCCCAAACCTGTAGCACTGAGTATGTCACCATTCCATATGTGTGGAGAAGTGTGGCTCAATGGTTAGAGCGGCAGACCCTGATGCAGAGATCTGGCTCGGGACCAGGGTTCAATTCCTGCCTCAGCGGGTCTTGTGCTCAATTTCCTCTGACCTGATATTTCTCGCCTCGGTGCCTACTCTAATCATGGGTCCCACTCTGCAACTCTGGGCAATAGATTGCTTAATCTCCACAACGGCCCCAACAGTGCTGGGGATGCCTGGCTTCACCTTGGGGGTGCCCAGGAGTGGACATTTCACAGGGAAAGCCAGGAAGGGTTCCACAGCGGTATGAGTACAAGCGCCAGGACGCCCCACCGCTGGGGCAGCAGTGCGCTATACAAGTACAAAATTTCATTTCATATAACTGTGAATTTTAACAGCACCCACAAAATTGGTACAGTTGTGTGTGACAACCAGTGTAAAAGCAGAGAAGGGTACAACATATTGTGTTTATGGGTGTAGTGCCGTATATGTTGGAGATGTTCTGTAAACAACAGGGGATTGATTCTCTTAAGGGGAACAGAGGTTGGAATCAAAAATACTGCTAGCAAAACATAGTACCTCTGTCACCATAAATCAACTTTTTTACTTTTCAGAAGTAGATTTTTATTCTCTGCTACTTGTATTCACCGTACACGTATTACATTTCATATTTTTACATCAAGACCTGTTGATTCTGTGCAACTGTGACTACAAAATAACACAAATATTTCAGAAAACGTAAAAAATCAAATGACAGATAGACACAACGTCATATACTTGAACAATCTTCACATAAAAGACAACAACGTCATATACTTAAACAATCTTCACATAACAGACAACGTCAATTCTGTATACTAGACACAAAGAATCTCCTAATGCTATTTTAAACAACTGTGTGTAGAATGTTATACATATAGGAAAAGTCCTACATTGTTTATATAGAGTTCCAGGGACTCATGTTTTTCAAGTCCTCTCAGGATGATGATTTATTAAGGTGCCAAGTCGAGGTAGCCTAAAGAGTTTTTTTGGAAACCGAGTTTAAGATACTCTTTTGAATTAGTTTCGAATGTTATCGAGGACTTGACGTCTTTCTGTTTCCTTAATTCTTTAAGGCTTGCCTCATCAAAATGATTAAAGAATTGAGGAAACAGAAAGACGTCAAGTCCTCGATAACATTCGAAACAAATTCATAAGAGTGTCTTAAACTCGGTTTCCAAAAAAACTCTTTAGGCTACCTCGACTTGACACCTTAATAATTCATCATCCTGAGAGGACTTGAAAAACATGAGTCCCTGGAACTCTATATAAACAATGTAGGACTTTTCCTATATGTATAACATTCTAACACACAGTTGTTTAAAATAGCATGAGGAGATTCTTTGTGTCTAGTATACAGAATTGACGTTGTCTGTTATGTGAAGATTGTTTAAGTATATGACGTTGTTGTCTTTTATGTGAAGATTATTCAAGTATATGACGTTGTGTCTATCTGTCATTTGATTTTTTACGTTTTCTGAAATATTTGTGTTATTTTGTAGTCACAGTTGCACAGAATCAACAGGTCTTGATGTAAGAATATGAAATGTAATACGTGTACGGTGAATACATGTAGTAGAAAATAAAAATCTACTTCTGAAAAGTAAAAAAGTTGATTTATGGTGACAGAGGTACTATGTTTTGCTAGCAGTATATGTTGGAGATAGCAGGACCCCTCTGGTCCATGACAGACTCCGTAATTTAGTGACTTAAGTGATAGGATGTAGTTAAGAAAATCCATGATGTGGTAAGGCAATTAATGGGTAAACTCTGATGATTAAAGACTTGTAATACTGAGCTCTGTGCTTGGCATGATTATTTTGCATGCTCCCGGGCTGCGGAGGATGCGACAATGGCGATGAGATAGGGGATCACATAAACCCCCCAACCTGAAGAACCAAGAGTGTTCTCCCAGGGAGTTTCCTGTGGTTCAGAAAACTGATTTTGCATGCCAAGTGTGCCACAGTCAAAGTAAAAAAAAAGATGGTAAAAATCAACGGTTCCAGGATGTGCTGTCAAAGTGCAACTCCAGCCAGTGCCAGGCTTCCGAAGAAGGAGAAGGCCTTATAGAGAAACTCGTTCTTCGTCGGTCTGAAATCTGCTGACCAGGCTGAGGTACTGTGTCTCAACCTAACACAGACCCATCAGTCACACAATACGAGACTGCTAAAGGCGCCGACAACAAAGTACAGAAATTGCAACGAGTCGTAACAGCCAGGTGCAAGAGAACTCTGTAAGTAGAAGCAGATATATGAAGTGAAACGTGAGGGATGGCGATAACCAGAGACAGAGAATAGGATTATACTTACTAGAACTGGAGTGAAGAGAGCCATTCAAATTCAGCACCAGGCACTGCAACCGATAGCAGAAGCATAGGAGTTGTGCTTACGCGGCTGATGGATCCCATTGCACTGATTGAAAGGCCGGTTGGAATAGTGATATTTTTCTTTCCCAATGGCTGCTGTAAAGAGCAACAAATATGGCGCTGCCACCTTCTTGAAACTACCATCTCCTTTCTATACTATAAACAAAATTGTGTGACATATAGACTGCCTTGATCAAAACATTCGATTATTTCATTGATGTGCTGGAAGAAGCAAATCATAAAAAGATCATTCAATATTTAAAGATTTTGGCAGGTGAAGAAGTAAAAGAAGTGATAAAGAAAATACCACGTGGCAATGAAGTGACATACCATCAAATCCAAGAGCCGTTAAACACCAAGTTCAATCCAATGCAAATGTCGATTATGAAAGATACATTTTCAACCAAGAAAGGCAGAAAGCTGGTGAAACAATGGATGAGTTTGTAGAATGACTTGATTCGCTCATCAAGCATTGTAAGTTCAATGAGTTCAATTATGAAGAGGCCATGCGTCCCAGAGTAATAAATAGTTGTCTCTCCGATTCCTTTAGACGGCGAATGCTGAAAAAGACACTCAGCTTGGAGGAAGTACTCATGGATGCTAGAGCAGAAGAATGGGCTGACAGACAAGCCACTAATATGGAGGCCAGAAGTGCCCAAAACGAATAAACGGTGAGTGTGAAAAGTAAGCCGAAACCCAGGGTAGAAGGCCACAAAATAATGTCTCCAAAGAAAAAGAAATTGTGTTTTTGATGCAGATTTTCCTTTCCACATGAAGGCAAATGTCCCGCCATTGGACAGGTATGCAGAGGCTGCAGGAAAGAGAACAATTTTGTAATGACTGCAAAACAATGGAAAGATCAAGTGAGTCGAGAGGAGAAAACAAAGTAGATGCCACAAGGCTCCAGAGACGTTTCATCAACACCCACAAGGCCAAGCGGCAAAATCACTTGAGGCAAATAGAAACTGAAAACATTGATTGTCTTCAAATTCCTGGTCTAAATGTTTGTCATTGTCAAGCAACAGTGAGGAAAATGGGTGTGCAATATCAATGTCGGCCACTGGACAAAGTGCACACGTACAATTGGCTTTTTGCAAGGAAGAATGTCGTCTAAGTGAGATCGACAAGTGAAAGCATGAAATTTATTTGGACACTGTGGAGCATCGATAAACACCATGCCAGTGGAGAACTACAATGAACTGTCTCCAGTGCCCCATATAACCCTATCAAAAACCATAGTGTATAAGTGGGCTTCTTTGAACACCACTGCAAAGTCACAGTTCATTTGCAGCAACTGTGAAGCTTAAAAAGACGGACGTACAAGCACCAATGCATGTCCTGCAAGGCATTTCATTGAGTGTGTGTTTACTCAGTTTCAGTACTGCTGCGGACATGGGGCTGAATTCTGTAAACTACAACTTCAATGCCTAGCATGAGATAGTGAGTCAATTTCCATCCTTGTTTCATGGACTAGGTAAAATTAAGACCATGAAAGTGCGACTTCACATTAATGAGGACATCCGTCCTGTTGCTCACCTGCATCATCAAATAAGTTTGAGACACTATTAAAGCATGACAACATTGAGTGATCCACTGGCCCGACGCCATTGGTGTCACCCCTAGTAGTAGTGCCGAAAAAGGATAGTGGAAAAGCTGTGTGCATCTGCAATGATATGCACCAAGCTAACAAGGTGATTGAAAGAGAATGGCATCCAGGTCCGCACATTGCTGACATGATCACACAGTTGAATGGAGCGAAAGTCTTTTCCCGTCTCGATTTGAACAAAAGGTATCACCAACTCGAACTGGAAGGCAATTGCAGGTACATTACTACCTTTTCGACTTATGTTGGTCTATTTAGAGATAAAAGACTAAGTTTCAGAGTATCATCAGCTGCAGAAGTCTTTCAGGATGTCATTTGTCCTGGATTTGTCACATAATACAGCCAGTCACACATGCTTTCTATCACAGTGATGACATACTGGTTTTTAGAACCACCAAAAAGGAACATGATAAAGCTCTTACACAAGTGTGTCATATACTTGCTGATGCAGGTCTCACCCTAAATGCAGAAAAGTGTGAGTTTCATAAAACAAAACTCAGATTCCTCAGTCATATCTTTTCTGATGGGGAAATGACCGCAGATCCAAATAAAGTAGAAGTATTGCCATCCAATTCTCCCCCACAAGATGTAACTATGCTGCAATCCTTTCTTGGCCAGTTACTGTTCAATGTATATTTGTGGGCTTGTCACTGTAAGTGCCCCATAGAGAGACTTAACAAAACAAATTGTTCCATTTCAATGGTCACGAGAATGTGAACAAATCTTAAAGAAAATCAAACATGCGAATCACAATGCCACTGAAATGGCATTCTTTGATCTGAAATTACAAATGGAGATTGTTGTTGATGCCATCCCAGTCGGATAGGTGCCATACTCGCCAAGCACAATGGACATCCAAACGCACCAAGACACATTGTGGCTCATTCTAGCTGGAGTTGTTCGCTGACCGAACGTGCCTATTCACAGCCTGAAAAAGAAAGTCTCGCTGTTGTGTGGGCATGTGAGAATTTTCTTGTGTTCCTGTATGGCGAGCATTTCACCGTTGTCACTGACCATCAAGCATTACTCACCATTTTCCGCAATCCTAAAGCCAAGATGTCCACTCACCTTGAGATGTGAGGTTTGGGACTGCAGGAGTATGATTATACAATTGTGCATCGTCCAAGAAAAGACATAAACCCTGCTGATTACTTCTCCCATGTGCCAATACTGTGTCACGGTACTCCTTCCAAAGTGACTGATGCTTATGTTAGCTTCATTGAGAAGTCCAGTACCCTTGTTGCCATATCAGTGGAGCAAATCATTGCTACCATGAGCACCAAAAGAGATTTGCTAATACTGAAAAACATTATTACACATCAATCCTGGAGAAAATATATTCGACCTCTTCATGATGACATTGAATAGCAAAAATTCAAAAATGTGCGGGAACAGCTTTCAGTTACCCAAGAAGGCATTAAATTACAAAGTTTAAGAATTGTCATACCTGAGAGTGTGAGACAATAAGTAATGGAACTGGCACACGAGGGACATCGTGGAGTTTTTCATACTAAATGAGCTCTAAGGAACCGGGTGTGGTTTCCTTGTCTTGGTGAAAGAGTTCAAAAGGAATTAAGGGCATGTCATTTGTGCAACTGCTTGTCATCCAAAATAAACCATTGAGCACCTCTGATTTCCCAAAGCATGCTTGGGACAAGATTGCAATTGACTTCTTTAGACTCATTGACAATGGACATCATCTTCTAGTAGCTGTTGAGGTATACTCCTGTTTTCCACTTGTGGAAGATCTGTCGTCAACTACTCATGACAGATTAGACAATAGTTTTGCAACATGGGGTGTTCTTTTGGTTTTGAAAATGGCCTACCTTTTAATAGTCGAGAATTTAAAGATTTTCTCACTTATCTAAATTTCAAGCATCAGTAAAGCACACCTCTCTGGCCACAGGTGAATGGTGTCATCGAGCAATTTATGAGATCCTTCAAGAAGACTGTTCAGCATGCTACACTGGAGAGGCTTGAACTAAAATCACTTCTTCAGTCTACTCTTCGTGCCTACCCGTCAACACCCCATTCTTCCACTGGTGAGAGCCCTTCCACCTTAATGTTTGGGAGAGCCATGGGAACATAAATGCAGCAATGGACCACCAAAAGATCTATTGACATTGATAAACTTTGCAAAATCTCACTCATCTCATAGACGCAAAATAAAGACGTATGTGGATAGACACCACTGTGCTCAAAGCATTGTGTTCAAAAGCAGAGACAAAGTCATTGTCAGGCAGAAACGTAAACACTAGACTGATGCTCCTTTTGATGCTGAACCACTTAGGGTTGCAACTAGTAAAGGACACATGGTGATTGCTTTTCATCCTAGAAAGTCCATCACAAGAGACTTTTCTTATTTTAAACATCTACCTTGGGGTACATCAACACCAGGGGGCAGATTTACAAGCCCCTTGCGCCACTTCTGCGTCACTTTTAACATGGGAAAAGTGACGCAAAAGTGGCGCAAGGGGCTTGTAAATCTGTCCCTAGATGTTTAGCGTGAGATACTTCCATCTGGGAGTCAGGAGAGCGCCAAGATAGCACCTGTGTCTGTATCACCTATGCCTGCCATGGATGCCTTGACTTGAGCACCTCGACAGCTCATTGAGGAGTTATTACGTATATATGTAATCTTTCTATTTTTTATTTCACAAGGGGGCGATTTAGTAGTCTATGTGTTGGAGATAACAGGACCCCTCTGCTCCCTGAGAGACACCGTAGATTAGTGATGTGGCATGGTTAAGAGAATTCATGATGTACTATGGCATGCAGAGAGACGTGTAATACTGACCTCCATGTGTGGTCGGATTATTTCGCATGATCCAGGGCTGGGTAGAACGTGACAAAGGGGTTCCCTCTTTTCCAACACATCACAAACAGCCCCACCATGGCTTAATGTATGCTTAATGTATGTGTCAGTCAACATTTACCAGCTTTTTAGCTTTGTTCACAAGTCCAAACAATATAGGAGATAGATGGGAACACTGTCCCCTCAACTGTCAACAACGTTTATAGGGTACATCTCACAAAAGACTACTGTGGCATATCAGAGAGCCAAACTGCTGCTCTCCATTGACAAGCCACCTTCAGCCCGACCATGTGCATTGAACCATGGTATTGTTGTCAATTTTCAACACAGCACCCTTGTACATTTTCTGGCTCTTAGGCTCTCCCACTTTCCAGCCTGTCATCTCTCCAGACTCCCTTGGAGCTGATTCCAAGGCCCAGGGAAGGTTATGTGTGATCAGCTTCAGTCTACTCGCAGCAACAGACACATTCTCATTCTCTACTGTCCCATCAGATCCCAGTCACTCCCTGATGATGTGGCCAGACCCTACTTAAACACCACAGCCAGTCTGGTTGATTTGTCAATGTCAGTTCCAGTCTTATTTTCTTGTCTGACAGTAAGCTGCACAAAAGGCATCCGTACTTTATCTTCCAATGTCTGCTGTGTTTACCAGCCCCAACAGCAAGAAGACTGAAGTGAGTACCTGCAGGGCCACAGGTATCAGGGATGCTAGCTCTTTTGCCAGGCCCTTCTTCAGGTCCAGACCTCCACTTCACTCCACTGGCATGGTTCCTCCACTTCTGCCAGGGACCTGAACTACTAAGCAGTCATCATAACAGAACAGGCTTCCATTTTAAATGCTGCATAGCCTTTCCATATTAGGAGGATAACATAGTGTGCAAGATCTCCCTGCAGTCAATATCACCCCTCGGCTTTCCATGAGGCATCAACCCATCACTTCAGGGTTAAGAAAATTTCATTCAGGCACCTCAAACACCATATTAAGTAGTCATAGGCGCTTGGCAAGATAGATGAGCCTCAAATTAGGCAGCCACCATGATTGATCTCTAGGTAACATCCCTATCAGCCACTCTTCATATAGGATAATTGTGCCAGAAATGCATCTGTTCCCATGAAGGAGAGCCAGGCTCTGGATGATAATACACCAATCTCCCCTTTAGGACTTCCCATGAGGAGGAAAGATAACCTAATCTCCTGGATCAGTGTGGAAATAGGGAAAGAGGGACATAGGATTGAGGGCTGAGGGAAGACAAGAGAGAAGCACATCACACCAGTAAGAGGCCTGCCATGAGTTCCTCTGCTCTGCCAAGTCACAGCAAACACTTGATTTCCAGCAAGTGAGAGCAGAGAAATGCTCTCACTTACTGGAAGTGGAGCTTTCACCTGTTTTCCTGCCTGCTCTCAAGCGAGCAGCGAAACAGATGAAAGGATTGCTTTTATACACACTGGTCTGCATGTTTAGCAGCTCTCTGTGTATGAAAGCAATACTGGCTCCTGCAGGAGGTAGGGAGATAGCAGGGACTCTGGGGGCCTTGAGGCTTTCCCCTGTGGGCGCGTAGCACACTGGAAACCCTGGGGGCACCAAAGACAAATGGCCAGGCTCTGGGGGATGGGGTCCCCGGGGCCAAAATCAGCCCAGGGAGGGGTGCAGCGTGGCCCCCCTCCCCATTTGTTACTGGCCAGACAGGGATGGCATCCCTGGATCAGAAATTGGCCCGGGTGGGCCTCTAATAAAAATGAATAACATTAAAAAACAGGCCCTGGGTGATGGGGACCCCATAGTAAAAATCGACTCGGGGGCCGTGAGAACCCCCTCCTCCATTTGTTAATGGCAAGGCCCTGGGCCATGTGGCCCCCTCCCTCATTTACATTCATCAGGGCTCCGGGGATAGGGTCCAGCCACTCCCAGAACCATACAGTTCCCTTCCCCCATTTGGCCATATGCACACACTCACAGGCCCTCTCAGAGACTCATGCAACCCCTCTCAAAACCATTCAGACACTTATGCACCCACTCACAGACACACTCAGACACTCATGCAGCCACTCACAAACCTACACAGACACTCACGCACCCAGTCACAGACCCACTGAAACAGTGATGTACCCCCTCACAGACCCACTCAGATGGGCATGCTTCCAATCAGAGACATATTTGGACACTGACACACCCACTCACAAACCCACTAATACACTCACACACCCACTCACTGACCCACTTAGAGGGCCACACACCTACTCACAGACCCAGACATTAATGCATACACTCACACACCCAGTAAGACACTTATGCAGCCAAACCCAGACCCATATAAACACTCACACACCCACTCACGCACACTCTCACACACACACACACTCTCACACACACACACACTCTCACACACACACACACACTCTCACACACACACTCTCACACACACCCACACTCTCACACACACACACACACTCTCACACACACACACACACACCTGTTGAGACACTCACACACTTACTCACACACCCACCAAGACACTCATGCACTCAGTCACACACTCACTCTCAAAGGTTACAGGATACAGTTTAAGAAATAAAAATTAAAAACCTTGGAAATGTACTTAAAAAATGAAAGGTTACAGGGATGTTATAGTTAGGAAATAGAATTTTTTTAAAACCTTAAAAATTCACTGAAAAAACCATAGGTTCAGATATCCCTTGCACAAAAACAGAGAAATGTTGCAGTTATAGTTACCTGGGCTAACTATAACTTACACCCCTGCAATGCACTGCTTATGACCTCATATATTACATCACTCATGACATGGTCAGTGACATCACTCATGACATCTCAAGTGACAACCACTCACACACCCACTCACACTCCCATACAGGTAATCACAAGACCCACTCACTGATCCATAGAGCCACTCACAGAGCCACTCATATAGTCACACACACAACCACTAACTCACCCATATAGCACTCATGGATCCATTCACTCACCAATATAGCCACTGACACATCCAGTCATCTAGACATACAGATACTTACACACCCACTCACACACTCATACAACCACTCACACACTGATTCAGTCACTCATACAGCTACTCACACACCTACTCACTGATCTATACAGTCACTCACACAGCTACTCACCCTTACATTTACACACACAGCCACTCACATACTCCTATAGATGCTAACACATGTATTCATTCACCTATACAACCACTGACACAAGCACACACTCACCCATACAGGCACTCTCACATTCACTCATTACCCATACACTCAGACACACCCACTAACTAATTCATACAACAATTATATACCTAGTAACTCACCTATACAGCCACTCACACACCCAATCATTAACCTTTACATGCCTCTCACATATTCACTCACTCACCCATACACCACTGATGCACCCACATATTCCCCCATACAGCCACTCACACTTACACACTAACACACCCATACAGCCATTCACAGAACCACTCACTCACCCACCCATACAACCACTCACACTTCCACATACTCATGAATACAGCTGCACACACAGCTACTCACTCACCCATACAGCTAGTCACACAGCCACTCACTTACCCACACACCCACTCTCACTCACATATGGATACACACTTTCACACAGCCACTCATATACTATATATTAGAAATAGTATCCCTCATTACTAGCACACAAACTATAATCCTTTATGTAATGTAGTAGCTTACTATATATACTTAACCCTTATATAAACCATGTCATGAGTAATGTAATATGTGAGGTCATAAGCAGTGCATTGAGAGGGCTTAAGTTATAGTTAGCTTAGGTAACTATAACTGCTGAATTTCTCTGGTTTTGTATAAGTGAAATCTGATCCTAACTATAACGTATATACATATAAGGCACAGCCAGGGACATCTTAAGTATTTTGGGGGCCCTGGGCCAAAGGTATTTGGCGGCACCTGTTCAGAACATCATTGAATTTATTTGATCTCATTTCAGCTCTTTCATGCCCTAGTCGGCCAGGTCACTCAGTAAACAGGCACACTTATCCAGATTCTAAATGTGTTTATATCTGATGTTCAGGGATAGTGATGTGTTTTCGATATTTTGACATAGCAGCAGCTCACTAATATTACTGCACCCTGAAACACCCTCCCATTTCTCATGGTCTGGTTTTGATCTTAAAGACAAGTTTTTAGGTATATTGCATGGAACATAAACACACCAGTTCTCTGCAAAATGTCTGTAAAAAAACTCTCACACAACACCCACATTAAAAATAAATTTAAGTAAAACTGAATTTAAGACAATCTGTTTAAGAATTATTCAAGGTCATTAGGACAAGCCTCCCCTGCAGAACAGAGTTGGCTCTATCATGGGGCCCCCTGAAAGGCTGGGGCCCTAGGCCAGAGCCAACTTTGCCCATACCTTAAAACGTCTCTGGGCGCAGCCCGTACAGGAAAGATCAGTGCGGCGGTGGGTCGATGGGGCGGGCGGAAGTCGACAGACGATAGAATAGGGCAAATACATTTTAAAAATAAATAAAACCCCTTAGTCTGCACTAGCCGCATCGCTGAGTCGGCGATGCAGAGAGTGCAAGGTAAGTGGTTTTCTTTTAAATAAAAATGATTTTCCCTATTCCGTCATCTGTCAACTTCCCCTTACGCCCCACCGCTCTTACCTGCTCCGGTCGCAACTGATATATTTATAGAGGGAGAGCGAGATAGATAGTTATACATATATATATTTATAAGTGGAAATTTGTCAGACATCATCTTGCCAGTTTATGACACTTTTATAGTAACCAGGAGATGCTGTGCTCCCTGTACTGGCCCTGACTCGGAAATATCTGTTTTTAACACTCAGCAAGTGAGCCAGCCGCCAATGGCCAGTAGTTCACAGTTTGCAGTGCCTCCTGTTCTTTTATGTTCTTTTAACCCCAATCCAGACAGACTTGCACGTGTGTCTCTTTCCTAGATTGTTCCAAATTGAAATCTTAACAAATTGTAACAGTGTGTTTTTTACAAAAAAAACACTTTAAGTATTAGTTCCTATTTGTTTTCATTAAGCCTGGGCGAAATTTTAATTATGCTGGAGTAATCCGAGGAATTTCAGGAATTTGGTATTACTCTTTTGTTGCAAAATTACTGAAAATACACGATTATGCCTTTTTCCGTAAGTATGAGTAATTTGGCACAAATATCCAATAGCTGGAGCACAGGAACAACAAACTTAGGGCGCACAAGTGGCTGCTGCTGTTTGTCTTCTATTGCATATGTCACTATTCCTACTCAGCAGCTGAGATCCAATAACTGTCACCGGTTAGCTGTCCTGAAATATTGGAGCGCTCGGCCATGAGGGCAAGCTTCCTCAGTTTTAGCCAGTCACCATTAGAATCCACTCCCTCCCTAGCAAAGAGCTTCTGATCAGTTAATGACATTCAGGAAATACCTAAAGACTTTGCTCTTCACAAGATGGTGACCGCCTCTCCTCATTTGCTTCTCTGTGGTGTTCAGCTGTGCTTAGCACTAGGATAGACTTAAGGTATTTGCGTGCTCTATGAAATGTAGAATCAATCAACTGTTTACTCTTTTTTTTAATGTGTAACTTACCTCAATGATGTAATGACATACACGATTGTGGTTGATGATGAACTGGTAACGAATAAGGAAATATCCACAAGGTAAGCATTTGATGAAATGTTTGCATCAATGAAATGTTACGGGTCCCTAGATGATTATTCATCCTGCAAGTCCATGCCAGAATATTACAATCTGGTAGTACTGTCACATGACATGTTTTAGTTATGTCAGAGGCACAATGGCTTTATTAAAATTGGTATATATTAGTTAGCACTATATGGATGATATCACTTTAACAGCTCATTAAGGCTCCATCCCTCTGGCGCTGTCACCACCAGCATTGAAGGGAGTCAGTGGTGGACCCCACCCATCATCCAGAAGTTCAGCATGGTGAGGTATGAGATGAAATCCCACCCTGTGTACATCACAACCTCTGTGGTAAATTAGTAGCTTTTTCAAGTCTGTTAGTGCTGTTGCTCCCTCAATCTTAAACAGCTTTTAGAACCGAACATTCCTTTGTAGACACAATAATTATCAAATGCAATCATTCACAATAGTTGCCATGGAAGGTGCCATTTCCGTGCCTCCTAAAACATTACCCATAGAAGTCCCTCTATGATGGCCTGTTGAATTTACTATTCATTGGATGAGTGCCCAAAGGGAAAGTTCTTCTTTTGGCACGCTCCATCCGGGACTGGAGGAGCAAACTTTTTTCATTTGATTATTGGACTTTTGGGACTGTCATTAGGCTGTTTTGTCCTGAGGAAGACCCTACTTTGATGTATCTACACATACATTATTTCCAGAGTTGAAACGTCGACGTAAAACAGGCTCATGTCAAGGTTCACTATAACCATGAAATAAATAGACATTGCGCGTTATAGTGGAAGGCCAGAGAAGGACAGAGAATTTATATTATTGTCTTGTTGTGTTTGAATTTGAAATGTTCTTTGTTTCACCTATTGTCACATCAGTCACTCATTAAATTATTTTGTGATGTCATTGTTTGTTGTGTTATTTTGACAGATCAAAGGTACTTTTGTGAAGAACCTCATTTGATAAAAACTTCAATTAAATATTTACTCATTGTAATTTGTCGTGGGTGTGTTGCATATAGTTTTGTTAACTATTGTGAATGATTGTATTTGATAATTATTGTGTCTACAAAGGAATGTTTGGTTCTAAAACATAATTTTTTGCTCTGCCTGACGGAACCACTTGTAGCTCTTTAATAATAACACCCAGGTTCCGAGGGATACAGGATTACCCCATTGTTCCTAATGGTTGCTCCCTCAATCAACATAATGCTGCTATCATTCTCAAGCAAATACGTATTTTCTATTTAGCATACATACTGTAGCTGTTAGTGAACCATCTCCTGACAGTCTAACACATGCCCCCCCATCTGAAAGTGAGGAGAACCATCCTACCTCCTGGGAGTTTTTATCACTAATGCTGAAGAATCTGAACAGACTATCAGCACTGGCGTGGTCTAACCCAGGGCAGTGTTCCACTATCAAATTCATTCCCTGTAGGAAGATGGACCAGCCCAATAATATGGGATTCTCATTCCTCATCTGCATTAGCCATCTGAGGGGTTTGTGGTCTGTCTGAACCTGTTAGTGAGTCTTAAACAGAGATGGTCTCAGCTTCTGTAGCATACAGACTACAGAGGCAAAGGTTTCCCTCTCAATAATACCCCACCTCTGTTCCTAGGGAAGCAAACTCCTTCCGATGAAGGACACTGGTTGGTCTTGGCCCTCCTCATTTAACTGTGTTAGCACAACCCCTATACCATGATCTGAAGCGTCTGTCTGCATAATAAATTCAGGGACCTTGAGCACAGGTGCTGTGCACATGACCTCCTTAAGGGTGTGAATGGCTTTCATGTAGGCCTCCATCCAGGACACCTTCTTGGCCTGCTTTTTTGAAGTCATCCCAGTTATAGGGGCAACAATGCTGCCACTGCTCTTAACAGACGTCCTATAGGAACCGGGGGGACCAAGGAAAGCCCTCACCTCGGTCTGAATTTTCATGGATTCTCAAACCAGCATGGCCTCAATCATGGCACGCAGGGGATGCACCTTACCCCACCAAACAATTGTCCCAGATACACCACCAACCCATGCCTGATCTAGCACTTGCTGCCCTTGATCATCAGACCTGCCTGTTGCAGAGCCTGAAGCACCCCATTGATGTGGAACAGGTGTTCCTCCCAGCTAGAGCTATAGACAGCTTTGCCACCAAGGTAGATGATACTGAATGCCTCCATCTCTGCCACAATCATGTTAACCAATGCCTGAAAGGTGGCAGGGGCATTTTTCAATCCAAACGGCATCATCTAATATTGGAAGTGGCTCTCTGGAGTAGAAAATGCAGACCTCTTTTTGACCCCCTCAGGCAGAGCAATGTGCAGGTATCCCGACCTCAAGTCAAAGGTACACAGAAATTGGGCAGCTACCAGATTGTGGATGAGCTCATCGGTTCAGGGGATGGAGGGAGCATCAGTTTTGGTGACTGAATTGAGCCATCTGTAATCCCTGAAGAACCTGAGTTCTGGTGCATCGCCCGGGTAGGCAGCTTTTGGTACCAAAACCACAGGGCTGGACCAGGGACTACTGGAGTGCTCAATCACTCTCACTGCAAGCATTTTGGAGACTGACTCCTAAATGCTAGTCGTCATCCTTGTCTGACAACCTGTAATTTTGTTTTTCACTGGCATACTGTGTCCAGTAGTGATGTTATGGATACAAAGGTGTGTAAGCCTGGAGGTGAGGGAGACCAGGGAGGCAAACTGTCCCAGCAACTGCCGACAGTCCCTTAGCTGTCCTGGAGTAACAGTAGTGTAGAGGTTGACACCCTCTACTGAACCATATTGCTCCTCAGAGGATAGGATAATAGAGAGAGGTTCAATTCAATCTTCTTTCCTCCCCATCATCTGTCACCAGAAGCATAGTGTCCTCAGACCTCCCACAGTGTGGTTTCAGGCTGTTGATATTGATCACCTGTAAATAGTTGCTAGGTGTCTTCAGTTCCACCTGGTAAGTGACCTTCCCTGTTCACTCCTTCACCTCGTAGTGCCCAAACCAGCATTCTTGGAGGGCCCTGGGCTCCACATACTCCATAACCCACACTTTTTGGCCAGGTTGAAACTCAGCCAGTGTGGCCTTACGATCACACCAGAGTTTCTTAACCTCCTAGCTGGCCTCACGTTTCTCGTCAGCCTTCTTCCAGATTCGCTGCATCTGGTTTCTGAGAGCGAGCATATAGCTGATGACATCACATCTGGAGGGACTTCTTGGGAGCTTTCTCCCACCCCTCTTTACTCAGGCTGAGAGGTCCCCTAACAGGGTGGCCATAGATGAGCTCAAATGGGCTAAACCGATCTCCCTTCTATGGTACCCCCTGTAGGCTAAGAGCAGGCATGGTTAGAGGATGTCCCAATTCCACCTTATGGGCTCATGTAGGCCCATAATCATGTCCTTAAGGGTCTTGGTAAATCTTTCCACAAGCCCATTTGTATGCAGGTGATAGGGCATGAGTAATTTGTAGGTTACTCCACACTCATCCCACATGGACTTCATGTACGCTAACATGAAGTTGGTGCCCTTGTCAGACACAACTTCTTTGGGGAACACTACTCCATAAAACTCTCCATCAAGGCCCTAGCCACTGCAGGTGAAAATACAGAGGGATGGCCTCTGTGTGTCTAGTGGCATGGTCCACCAAAACCAGTATAAACATGTTGCCCAAGATGGGATTAGGGTCCAGTGGAACCACAATGTTGATGCCCACCCTTTCAAAGGGGTACCTATGACAGGAAAGGGAACCAAGGGATAATTTTTCCTGCTTTCCCATTCACAGGTGGGGCATTACCTGCAGAATATATCTGAGGCCGTCTTCACCCAGGCCAATAAACATGGGTGACAAGCCTTGCAAATGTCTTGTCCTGCCCCAGATGTCCTGCCAGGAGTATATCGTGAGCCAGTCCTCGTAGGAAGGCCCTGTAGCACTGGAGGACCATCAACACACAGGTTGCCATGGGTGCAGGAGCCTTAGGCTTGCTAATAATAGGTCATTCTCCCAATAGATGAGGTGATCTCCAGAAGTGACACCAGCTGCCTGGGCCTCAGCTTGCTGCCTCAAGCTTTCAAACATTCTAGAGTGGTACATTCATTCGGCACCACACAGAATTCCCCCTTTTGTGGCCCCATCCTCAACTTGTCATCAAGTAAGCTCAGGCATGTCTCCCAGAGAGGCTTCAGGGCAGCCTTCTCAGGCACCCATTTAACCCGGCTATTCTGGCTCCTGTGTTCCTAACAGCTTCCACCCTCTGCCCATTGATGGTGATCCCCTGCTGTACTTAAAATTATATGTCAGAATGTGGGTTTTAGGCACCATCTTCTTATCCCCCAGGGACACTGAGGTAACCTCTGTTCTCTCTCAAGTTCTAACTGGGACCACCTCCTCCCCAAGTGCAACACTGGCCAACTCCTGACTCTGCCCACCAGTGGGGGACTATGCCCTCTTGAGGCATTTTGTGTCGGCCCTGAGGGCCCATAACTGTATCACTCGGTACACTGGTGGACAAACTTCTCTGTCTGCTTGTGAAAGAGCTCCTTCTTCCTCCGATTAGGTCAGAACTGATTACTATTCTCTTAGGAACTATTCTATGGGCCTTTGGAGAACTCCTACTGGTGGAGGCCCTGTGCACCCTTTAGGTGATTGCCCCAGATACCTTCTCGTTGAGCCTGCTGCTGAGCCAGTGGTCTGATTCCTTAGCAAGCTCCCTGGGATCAGTGAGCTTACTATCCACTAGGTGTTGGCGCAGCTCTGGAAAACAACTGCTGAACATGTGCTCGCTCGTAAAGATATTGTACAGCCCCTTGTAAGCATTCACATCACTGCCCTTCACACAACCATCCAGTGCCCTGCAAAAGTAATCCACAAAATCCACTCATGACTGCAGGGGCAACCTTTTGCTGTCCCTAAACTTCTGCCTATACTTCGCTGAGGTAAGACCATATTTTATGCTACTGGTGTCCTTCATGAGATGTGTACCCCATTCTGTCCTCCTTTCCTCAAGTCAGAAGGGCATCCCTCCCTTCATTAGGTATGTGCCCCCAGAGACTGATCCCCCAATTCTTTTCAGGGCCCCTATGCATGTCCAGGGCAGCCTCATAGCCTTCACACCACTTATCTATGTCATGCCCCACAAGAAAGTTAAGACCCTGACGCTTGGGAATGTAGACCCTCTTGTCTTCAGTGGACATGGTAGGTATGCTATTGTTGCTGGACTCTGCGTGTGTGGCCTGATGCCCAGCTCTCTGAGTCTTAGCTCATGGGCCATTCTATTTCCAAAAGGTCCCTCTGGGCAGCAGCCTCACCTGCTGCCCTCTCATATTCCAGTACCAATTTCCTTTCTTCAGGGGCCATTCTGGCAGCAGTCTCCTCTTTGGATGCATCAAATTTTAACTTAGACAGCTGCATGTTGAACTCCCTCTCTGATTTCATGTTCACAAGCTCCTCTGGGAACAGGGTATGGGCTGACACACTGCTGCTGGCTCTTGATGTGGCAGGGGAACTCATTCCAGCAGATCCTCCTCTCTCTTCTGGAGTCATGATTAGTAGATTGCCTCCTTCCCCCTCCATCTTCTCTTCCTGCTCATCCTCAATGTCCACCTCCTCCTTTTCCTCAACATTCACCTCTTCCTCCGCCCCGGTAGCCTGTAACTGGATGGAATCCCCCTGGCCCTGAGGACCTTATATAGCTCATGCTTCTTGAAGCACTTAGTCATTGTAAGCCCCATGTCCTTGCAGAATCATTGGAGCTCAAGCACAGTGTAGTTCTTCAGCTATTGAGCTCCAACTCTATGCATGCAAGTATGGTCACGGGTGCACAAAGTCAGGCAGGCTGGAAGTGAATTTGAAAAATACAAAAGGAGTCAATCAAGGAGAATTTAAAAAGTGGTCAGACATGATGTCGATTTTTCTGTTACACAAATCACTGTATGGCACTGCACAAACACAAGTAGTGAATCCCACAGCTGCCACCAATGTGAGAAATTGGGTTGTTACTTGAGGGGGGTGAAACCTACTCAAGCAACAGCCACAATCCTTGTCGGGGTGAATCACAGAAGTCATCAAATTAACCTGTGCTTGAACTTCTGGTAGCTTAGCACAAAAGCAGTCAGGCTTAACTTAGAGGCAATGTGTAAAGTATTTATGCAACACCACAACAGTGATTATTTTAAAAACACAACTCAAACAAATCCCACACCAATTGAGAACAATAGTGTACAATTTAATAAATTATTTGACAATAAAATAACAAAAATCCAATCAGTAGAACCGGATATTTGTAATTTCAAAGAATGAAGGTAAGCATGTCTCCTAAAAACAAAATGCCACACTCGAAGTTATCTCGTTGTGCGAGACCGGGTGAAAGTCACAAGTTCAGGCCAACCACGATGGAGCATAGGTGGAATACAGGGACCAGGTTAGTCCTGCTGGACAAGTTACCTTCTAAAGTCTAGCCTGAAAAGTTCTGTTTGCTGCGAGAAGCAGGGGTCTGGCACGAATGGTCATCCTTACAGTGTGAAGAGCAGGCCAATTGCCTTGGATGGTTGTGACTGTAGAGCAAATATCCTGTTGGGTGTCGCAGATGGTCGGTGCTGGAGATTTGCATTGACTGATACTGCTGGTGACGCTGTTACATGAGTACGGGTCATTGCTGGCCATTGCTGGAGCATGGAGAGTCGGGTTGAACGGAGCTTCACATTGGTGTTTGGCGTAAGCGACAATATCTTGGTGTGAAGTGGTCTGTTCGCAGTCATGAAAGCCCAAAACATCAGGATCTTTCAGTTTTAAGTCAGAGCAGTGCACTATGATGCCACCCAAGTGTCCAGTGCCTGTGGAGGCACTTCATGGGGATCAGGGACTCACTTTTGCAGAGGACAGCAGTGCTCAGGCAGTTCCAGTTCAGGTTAAGACAGCAGGTCTAGGCAGCAGGTCAGCTGGGCAGAAGCCGGGAGTAAACTTGTTCTGTCCCTGTAGCTTAGAACAGGAGGTCAGTCAGCTGACACTTGGTGTCACACATTCGGGGATGATGGGATGAAGGAAGTGAGTCCAGTCTTCCTTCTCAGCATGTCGAGCAATCATCAAGCAGCATGGCAGCAGCGTGTTCTTCTTCTGCAGTGTCCACAGGTCCAAGAGCATACTGAAGAGTGGATTGGAGGGTCCCCTTTTCATACCTGGTGCTCACTTTGAAGTGGGAGAAACTTCTGGAGTTTCCACCTGCATAGTTGTCTGAGATTTCTTTCTGTTCTTCCTAGGTCTCAGTCTGTCTGGGAGCACAATAGGCTGGTGTGAAGTCCTTTGGGTGTGAGCTGGACCAGTGCCTTTGAAGTGTAAGTGTGATAGGTGACAGTTCCACCCCCATTAAGCCAGGATGGCCCATCCTGCCAGCACCTGGACTCTCTGTTGTAATGCTTTTTGGGAGGACTACACAATGGCCAAATGCAAACTTAGCCTAGTCATGTGACCCAGGAACAGGCTTCAGGCATCAAATGGGTAGATCAAGAAAATGCAAACTTTCTGAAAGTAGCATTTTCAGAATTGCTACTTAAAATCAGACTTTACAATTAAAGAGGGGTTTAAATTGCAATTACTCAGCCACCTAACATGACATTCCTACCTGCTTCCATACTAAAGTCACCACCTAATAAATATAATAAGGTAATCCAAAGTTAATTTAGGAGTTTTTTACTACCGGGACATGTAAAACTATAAAAGAAGTGTCCTACATACATTGCACCTTGACCTGCGGGCTGTCTAGAGCCTACCCTAGGGGTGACATACGTTTTATAAAGGAAGGTTTGAACCTTGTGTAGTGATCGAGTCCAAGCAGGTAGGTGTGGTTCAAGAAGATGTATTCAGGTTAGTTACAAGATCAGTAATACAGTCCCACCAGGAGCAGCCAGCAAGGTGCTCAGCCCTTCTCCAACTGTGGTTTTCATACACCAACATTCCATGTTACATCATCTCTACAGGGTTCCACTGGTAGAGCAGTGGATGACATGAACAGCACCATAGCTAAGATACAACATATCCTCCTTTCTTCCAGAAGGAAAACAGAAAAGAAAAATAAAGAATCAGATGTAAAAGCTAGAAGAACAAAATAGAGGGGAGAGTACCGGGGAGTAAAAGGGCAGAGGAAGAGAGAAAGATAACAACCAAGAAACTTAAAGAAACAGATAAACATAACCTGTTTCCCATCCTCCTTTCTATAAATGAGAAAAGATAATAATGAATAGAAAGAGAAACCATCAATGACTACCCTCTGCACACCCACTGGCCAGGTAAGTATGTGTGAGGGAAACCCACATCAGAAGGAAAAAAGATGACAGAGAATAAGAGAAATACCTTATATAACTCATACTTCTCCATAATATAATAAACATTTGAGTTAAAAAATAGAAATTTACTGGGCTACAGTGTTGAGAATGAAAAGGAAAACAGAGTTGAGAGAAAAACGCCCAGTCTAATGTGAACCTATGCACTATAGTTAATGGACAAGAACCAAAATATACACCCATGTGGTTAACAATATGAACGTGCAGAGGCAACCACAAGAGAGATCTATAAATTGCACTAAGTAGTTAAGGTGTAAGACCGTGAAATATACCTCAACTGGAGGTCTATTGATAAGCACAAGGAAAAGGGAAAAACCCCAAAACACACCTCGTGGAGAGGTCAAGAAATGTGCATGTATGTGCAGAACAACAGTCCGCGCAACACCTCGTGTGATTTAGAATGTGGAAGAGCAGCATCGCAACGTGTGAAACTTGAGGTAAAAGTGTGCACTGAAACAAAAGAGACATACCTCGTAGAGAGATCAATGTTGTGTTCAAGAGTAGCGGGAATACAACCCTCTTGAAACACCCCGTGAAGAGGTAAAAACAATGTGCACTGTAACAAAAGACACATACCTCGTGGAGAGGTCAATGTTGTGCACTAGAGTACCGGGAATATAACCCACGTGAAACACCCCGTGAAGAGGTAAAAACAATGTGCACAGTAACAAAAGACACATACCTCGTGGAGAGGTCAATGTTGTGCACTAGAGTAGCATGAATACAACCCTCGTGAAGAGGTAAAAACATTGTGCACTATAACAAATGGGCAAAGGACCCATAAACAAAACCTTAGACACCCTATGTAGAGTAAAATGTAAACGCAACCCAGGCCTGAAACTTAGACATTGTGCACTGTGTGAAGGTAAAATATATTGTGCACCGTACAACACTAAAATTATTGTGCACCATTAACTGAATAATTAGGGTAAAGACTCAGGTAGAGGCAAAAACGTTAAATACTCAGCCCTAGCATAAAGAAATCAGGTCAATAAAGATACAATTTGAGGATAACATCCACCATATGAGCATGCATAAATAACGTGCAGTACAGGTCCAAGTAAAATACTATTATTGCCCAGGCAGTAACATGTTGTGGAAAATTTGAAATGGGAAAAATTATCCCTCAAAATAAATCTGTGATCTCTGTGAAGGTTCCATTTCATGTGGCTTCATCCCGAAAACTGCTGACTTAAAAACAGTACCTGAGAATGTAAGTCATTCCTTACGAAGATGATCCCACGTAATAGAATCGGAAAAGGTTTTGATGAAAGAAACACAACGCTGCAACAAAGAGCATTCACTCAAAACAAGATGATTTGGCCACAGAAACGCGGCGTAGTAACTGGACTCCATCAGGATATTAATGCGTGGTTGGGGAAGTAGAACGTGAGAGAACGGCATTATCGGTAATTTTCAATATGAATAACTTTATTGGCAATCCGATGATTTACAGCCACTGCTCGGTGACGCTGGCGAAGCTTTGCAAGAAGTGAATGACTTTAAACGTAGGAGACACCGTGGTTGGCAAAGCGTGTCTACAGGAAGCTAGAAAGGGAGAGAAATGCCAAACCAAAGATGGCGGCACGTTTTGAGACGTACCCCAGGTGGCTCACGGCACGTCTGTGGATCCAGCCCATGAAGCGAGCAAAACACAAGGGCATGGAGAAGCGTCACAAAGATCCGTGGAAGCATAAGGTGCAGGTAAGGAAGCACGCGCCGTGTAGAGCTCGTGCCACAGCCTTTTGAAAGTCGGAGTGGCGGTTGAAAAAGCACTGAAGAGAAATTGGCTCAAAGTGGCACCAACAATGAAAGACGTGAAAAGCAACAACACATATGTACCACACTAGATAAATTCCACGACGTAGACAGGCAGAGTAGGCACAAAGAAACACTAGAGGCAGGTGATTCTCACTGTGCATAGCATCTACTCAAAACCATAAAGATACAGTGCAGGAAAGTCCTTTCCAAAACACAAATGTCCATGAAGTCGAAATGAAAAGGGTTGAATATAATGAATGGGCAGGCATTGTAGATTAGAGCCAGTAGCCTCACACGGTTTGCTGCAAGCAGAAACACCTCACTCCACGCAGGGAACACAAACTCAGGCAGTCACTAATTACCTTGCTTGTCGAGGTGCTGCATGCGTAGCAAGGACAGACCTTTTGATACGCTGTAGGAACAGCAGGCAGAGACTTGAGCTGCGTAGAGACTGGAACTGGCACTTTTGCATTAAGGGCGACCGATGAAGAGGTCACTGGTGGGGTTGATGTGTGCCAGTAGGTGAGTAACCGCAGATGTAGTTACAAGAGTTGCTTTAGCTTGAGAGTAGGTCACAGATACTCCAGACTTTAAATTGAAGGCCTCTGAGGTAGCAGACGCAGATTCTTTGGTTCAACTCTTCGCCATAAATTGTAGTAATACAGTCCACCCGGAGCAGCCAGCAAGGAGCTCAGCCCTTCTCCAACTGTGGTTTTCATACACCAACGTTCCATGTTACATCATCTCTACAGGGTTCCACTGGTGGAGCAGTGGATGACATGAACAGCACCATAGCTAAGATACAACACCTTGCAAAAAGGTTATTTTGTTAGCTCAAAGTGGCAGTTTAAAACTGCACACATAGGCTGCAATAGCAGGCCTGAGATGTTTTTAAAAGTCTACTTCAGTGGGTGGCACAATCAGTGCTGCATACCTACTAGTAGCATTTAATTGACAGGCCCTGGGTACTTGTTGTACCACTTTATTAGGGACTTATAAGCTAATTACAAATACCAATTGGGTGTAAGTCAATTACACCAAGTTTAAAGAAGAGAGTACTAACACTTTAGCACTGGTTAGCAGTGGTAAAGTGTGCAGAGTCCCAAGGCCAGCAAAAATGAATTCAGCAAAATCAGAGGAGTGAAGGCAAAAAGTTTGGAAGAAGACCACCCTAAAGCTGACAGGTCTAAAAGTGACCAAGAGCCAATGGAAAGCAATGGTAACTTCACTTATGTGTAGGATGATGTTTAGAGCATCCATCTTTTTCCCCACAATATCCAACCTAGTCATCTTCTTATGGTCATTTTACTCTGTACACAAAATAACACAAGGAAGTGCATTAAGGTGCATGGATGTGCATTGGTGAATGAAGAGATCAACTTCTACAGAATCTTCTCTGGCAGTAATATTAGCTCAACTTGGTGGTGAGCTGAGCTTCAACTTCCATCTAGTGTTTAATTGGCAAACACTGGGGGCCAGATTTATGATGGGCTTGCATTGCCCTTGCGTCGCACAAGGTGATGCAAGGCAACGCAAGCCATTAAATCAGATGTACTATGCCACGCAGAGCCACTTTCCATGGCTTTGCAGGACATTGTAAACCTCGAGTAACGCAAGGCAGCGCAAGTCACAGCATTGCAGTACTCTGCGATAGGAAGGCGTTCCATGGGTGGAGCATGGGTGTTCCCACCCATACACCCATGGTTTTGGCACATTCCCAGATTTACTTACACTAGTAAATCTGGGACTGCGTCAAAATGCTGCACCTTCCCAGTGTAACAGGGAGAAATCTTTTTTTCTCCTCGTTATTTCCTCTTTCTGGGTGTGCTGCATTCTGAGGCACACAAAGAAAGAGGAAAATGCCCCAGATGATTTTTTTCTGCAAGAATGTGCCCCTTCCTGAACAAAAACAACCCTCCCTGTAAAGCAGGCGCCCTTTCACCATGGCGCAAGGGTGCCGGCATTGGTGCTAGCCTGCACTCAGTGCACCAGCACAGAGGGAGAGCAGGAATCCGCCATATTTTAGCAGATATGATGGATTCCTGCCGTCTCCATTTGACACAGCACAGCAAGATGTCTTGCGTCAAATCTTTCAAAATCTTCCCCTGGATGTTATGCAAATTATAAATTATCCAAAGGGCAGAGTAGAGGCAAGAAATCCCTAGAGTACACCTCACTATAATTTGCATCATAATACAAAGTTCCCTAGCAAAAAGGAATCTAAAGTAAATTGGTTGTGACTACTAACATACTCTCTGTAGTTAAATTCAAGTGGTATTTCTAAAAAGGACAATGAGCCTTCACTCACCAATTTGTGGAATGCTTCACCATTTAGCCCCACCCTTTTTGTAGATTTATAAGCCTTCTAACATTTACCCTTAATAGAAGAGCTTTTATGTTGTGATGTTCTATGGTGAATATTGTTTAACCTTACTTATTGGTGACAACAAATAAACAATGCATTCAACTGAGTTGAATTTTTTTTCCCACTGTGCACTTGCACAGAATGAAAAAAGGTACAAAAGTCATTAAAAATGTACAAGTGGCTTACCAACACTGGAACATTCTTTCATATTATTGTAGGTTGCCAGCAATGCATTGGTCCTGTTGGGGGCTCAGAGTCTCAAAACAAGTTTGTAGAATTATCTATCTATCTTTCTATCTATCTATCTATCTATCTATCTATCTATCTATCTATCTATCTATCTATCTATCTATCTATCTATCTATCTATCTATCTGTCTGTCTGTCTGTCTGTCTGTCTGTCTGTCTGTCTGTCTGTCTGTCTGTCTGTCTGTCTGTCTGTCTGTCTGTCTGTCTGTCTGTCTGTCTGTCTGTCTGTCTGTCTATCTATCTATCTATCTATCTATCTATCTATCTATCTATCTATCTATCTATCTATCTATCTATCTATCTATCATTGGATCTTACTAACCAATCAATGTACACGTGGTGTGCCTTTTCCATTATCTTTCTGAATTATTCAATTTTTTGGGAGAATTCCAGTCACGGTAGGCATGATTCCTCGGGTGGGGGGTCGCACGAGGGGTCGCGCAGGGGGGAAGGTTAATAAAAAAAAATGATTCACTTATACAGTCGCGTGCCGTCTCAGCTCCTGGCTGGGTCCTGTGTTTTTCTGTTTTCCTGGAACAGGAAGCATGCAGAGCAGGCAGCCTCCCTCCCCTCCCAATCACAATGCTGCAATGGCAGCAATGGCAGCGTTGTGATTGGCTGGGACGCCGACCGCACAGGCGTCTATGAGGAGGCCGTTTTCTCCATGGAGGCTGCATGCAGCCTACATGGAGAAAAGGGAGAGTGTGCATGACTGGTTTGTCAGTGCCTTCAGAGTGGGCAAGCCACTCCTCCCCTGGACTCCAGCTGACCTGCCCACCTGCTCGTCCCCAACCAAACCCTTCTGCTTTCTTTTCTTTTGCCGTTCCCACATGGTGTTCTGAAAACGGTCACTGCAATGGGAACACAAAAGAAGTTCCAGAACGGCATGGACTGTGAAGTCCATGCCGTGCTGGAACTTGGGGTGCATGCAAAAAAGGGGGCACATGTTGTGCCCCCCTGAATGCATCCCTATTGCGGGGGGGGGGCATGGGGCCCTGTAGTGCCCCCTTTGTTTCCCCAGCACAAGCCTCCTATAGTTTTACCATTTTATGTTTCTGCTTCTCGCACTGCTAGAAAGCAGTGAGGCGACGCTCCTCCACCCTGATGGAGGAGCCGCCCCTAGGGTATTTGCACAGTAAACCTTGAAAGTGGAGCATCCACTTTTGAGGCACGACTTTCCTCAACCATCCAAATCTAAAATTGTAAGGCCTAAAATGCACTCCTCTCAAGAGCTGGACAAAACCCATATCAAGTGCGGGAACGAAAAAGGAAATGAGGTGCGGAGGAAGGGGCTTCTCTATGGAGGAAGATGTTTTATCCCATGGAAGATATAAAAAAATTAAACAGAGAAATTATGCATTAGCTACATGTTTATGCATATGTAAATCTATCTATCAGTCTTTTTCTTGCTCTGCAAATATACCTGGTGGAAGATTTACAAACATGTTGAGGAATGTGGTGCAGCAACCAAAGTTGCAACACAATGTTACAAGAGAGGGGGAGAGCAGAAAAGTGCCATAGTTACTAATATATGGCACACTCCTGCTCTCTTCCTAGCACTAATACACAATCCTTGCTTCAAATGCACACCTTTGCACCATCTGCATCGTGTGTAGAATAGGCTTTTGACATGAAGGGTACTCTTCCAATGTAAAGTACTATCCCTAGATAAACTTTAAAATTTCCCAATTTGCATGTATGCTGCACTGTACAGCACTCATCTAAAGTTGGATTAATTTAGAGGAATAAAAGCATTTCTCCTTTTAATGCCTGCCTTATGGAGACCGTATTTTTTGGTACAAAACTCTATCTACTATTGTTAGCAGATGAGGTTTAGCACCAATAACCACATGTGGTTGCAAGGGAACAACATGGAATGCCCCCTTGTTGCAAAGTAATGCAAAGCTGAACAAAGCGCTGCTTTGTGTTACTTTCAGTCAACTAAATAGCACTAAACATGTTCGGCGCTGGAAATGTAATTCAAAATATGTATATTGCACTGATTTGCGTCACTTTTGTGATGCAAACCCAGGGCAACGTGTTCATTAATCTGCCTCCTACTTCTGCATTTTACAAAAGCAGTTTCAGGATGGAAAACTGCATGCTAAATATTTGTCAATAGCCACAAACCTACTAATTTGTATTTTTATCTGCATTTTGTAGGGTCACTCCCTCCCACAAGGTCTGTTATTCTACCCCTAATACTAAATGTGCAATGGTGGAAATCCCGTCACATTGGTGGACTCTCCAGCATCGTATGTGCACTTAGCACTTCAATATTTTCACAGCTGCACTGATTCTGCAACCAAAATGCGGAATTTTGAAGCTTAAAAATATTTTTTGTACTCCTAAATTATACTTAGTTGTGCAAAAGCATGTCTGACTCCTACACATTGACCATAAAAATATGTACACTGTATTCAGTTAAATTTCTAGTAAACATATAAAATCATAAAAAGCCAGACACCTATGTACCTTTGCTGTGTCAAACTCAAGTACTATTTTTCCCCAAATTGAGATATGTTGTGAGACTGAGGAGTCTTTTTGCACATGTTTTAATTTTCACTTGCTCATTAGCTATCCTTAGCCAACATTTATCCAGAAGTTATAAAGGACATTAGGGCCCAGATTTACTAAGCACTTCCATTACCCTTGCATCACACACGTCGATGCAATACCCTTAATTGATATTTACAAACCATGTAAGAGATGATTTGCGCCACCTCGCTTTACTTTGAAATAAAACGTAATACAACGCATCACTTTGAACTGTGTTGCGTTACATTTCTTAGTGGTAGGTGATCCATACTAGAGAAGGGACATTCCTGTGCATCTACTCATGGAATTTGACACAATCCCAGATTTACTATAATCAGTAAACTGTCAATTGTGCCAGAATAGCGCGTCTCTGGAGGATGGCGTAACAAGAAGAAATATGTTTATTCTCAATGTCACTTCCTTTTTCTATGCATGATTCATTTCACATCACACAGAGAAAGAGAAAATTGCCTCTTAGGTTAATTTTTGTGCAGAAAAGTATATCTTCCTGCACAAAAACAGTCTTGTCTGTAACACAGGCACCCTTGCACCATGCAGTGGCGTAACGAAAGTTTAAGGGGCCCCCCTGCAATTTACAGGGAGGGGTACCCACTCCGGATTTTATCCGGAGCGCTCAGACCTGATTACTATGCTGAGGGGGGCCCTTGCAGCTGGAGGCCCCCCCCCCCGCACCGCGGGGGATGCGGGGGCCTGTGTTACGCTCCTGGCACCATGGCGTGAAGGTGCATACATTAGCGCTAAGCAGCACACAATCAACAAGTACAAGTAGGGAGAAGTGTGCCATATCTTAGTAGATAAGGTGCCATTCTGTTCTCTCAGTTTCATGAAATGTTTCACAAGTTCCCTAGCTGTATTGCTTGAAACCTTTGTAAATCTGGCCCTACATTTATAAAGCAGGCCATACTAATACAACAATATCCTGAAGAAAAAGGTTAGCAGGTTTATAGGACGACAAACTACTTAAAATCTTTTGAGAGATCATAGATAGAAGAGTTCCAATGAAACTCTCAATGAAAAACAGCCCACTGCCAATCCTGCCACAGCTTGACTTTTTCAGCTTTTTGAAAATTTATGGCCAGATAAAAAATTGGGGAATCAGGCAGAAAAATTCAGCAGTCATTTTAGCAGACATTTATTCACTGCTGGACCAGTGAGGAATATCCACGCATTTTAAAGCTCTCCCTTGGGACAGTAAAGGCTTCTCCACCAGAATGGTTGCAACCTCTGTCAGAAAAACTCATTGTCAGATAGAATTCTAGTACAAATTCCATGAATCGCCTATCCCCGCTGTAGCAATGACCAGTCCATAATTGAGGGCATTTTAATGTTACCCCGAAAATTGGTGTACATTGTCATAGCCTATCTAGTCTGTCCAATATCCTCAAAAAAGTTTTCCAGTGGGGAACAGCCTTTACTATGAAATTTGAATCCGCATGCCTTTAACACGCAGGCTTTACAACGCATGTGACACTACCACCCATGCCATTACCACGCATGCCATTACAACAAATTTCGTTGTAAAGGCATGAATGGTAAAGACATATGTGTGGTAAACGTTTTCAAAGTAAGTACAGGTAAGTACTAAGAGACGCGATTACGAGTCTGCCAGACTTGCGGTGACGGTCCTGCGGCCGTCCTGTTTGAGGCAGCCATTTGGACCACCACCGCTGCACCAGCTACGCCAGGGATCCAATGTTCCCTGGTGTTGGCACAGCAGACAGGGGTATCTAATATGCAAGGAGGGACTGCCGCGATCTGCCGAGCATATTTCCAGTTTACCCACTGTCAGCCTTTTCATGGCGGTGAGCGTGTCATGAAAAGGCTAGTGGTGGGGAAACAAAGGGGGCACTACAGGGCCCCCATGCCCCGCTGCCATGAGGATGCATTCAGGGGGGCACAATATGTACATATTAGGGAAAAGTGGTTTTTAGGGTGGGTAAGAATATATGGGTTTTTTGAGTGACAAGGGTATTTTAGGGTTTGGGGTGGGTATGGGTTTTGGGGTGGCCAGGGTAAGTTTATGTTTAAGAGTGGGTATGGGTTTTAGGGTGGCAAGGGTATTTTTAGGGTTAAGTGGCATGTATGGTAAAGGCATATATGTGGTCAAAATTTAACAGGTAAGTATAACCCCAATATACATGTATATATTGGGGTTATACTTACCTGTTAAATTTTGACCACGCATATGCCTTTACCGTACATGCCTTTACAAGGAAAATGTATTGTAAAAGGATATGCATGGTAAATACTTGCGTAGTAATGACATGCGTGGTAGTGTCTCTGTTGCTGTAATTACTGCATTGTAAAGGCATGAGTGGTAATGGCTTGCGTGGTTCCATCATAGAACCTTTTCCAGCATTATGCTCACACAGCAGTTCCGCTTCTGTTAGGCTGCCATCTTTTCATAAGGTGACTCAAACAGATCTGATGGTGGATAAGTAGCTGTAGATGGGACAGTTAATCATGCACCATTTCTATCAGTTACCTCAATACCTTAGGGGAGTCTAAGGAGTTTGGCTCCTGGAACCTCTGCCACTTGCAATGGTAAGTCACAAATGAGCTGTACAGCGTGTTAAAGGCAGATATCTCCTTTAAAATTCAGTTAAAGTTCAACTGCATTCAATTCCCTGCACTTGGCCTGAATTCACACCTGGTGAATACCGATACTGAGAGGTGCAATATTAACTGGTGTGGTGAATACCTCTTAGTCTTTTTTCTAGAAACTGAGAAATTACTTTGGGAATTGTGTATTTTCCAAGAAAAACACAGCATGTGTTGGAATATAATGCATGTTTTTACCTGGTCAATTTCAGTGGGCTTGACTGGGAAAAATGTGTTTAAGGCAAATGTTGGAATTACAATCCATGAGCGAGCAAACTTTGTGCAGGAATTGAAACTCAATAACGCTCTTTAAATCAGGGCCTAATGGTTAAGACGTTGTAGGGCCTGGTTTAGAGTTTGGCGGATGGTACTCTATCCGTCATGGTGATGGAGGACATTACATGCATCATCCTGATGGACTATCCTGTTCCAAATGTAAAAGCCCAGAAGTGATCTCTGTACCTTGACAGGAGCTGCCATCATGGAGGTTTTTGTAGAAGTACAAAGTTTTTGGTGCATGGCCACCTTCGGCTTTGATGGCCATCCACCAAACGCTTTATTGAAAGACAAAAAATAAATAACCTCCACATTTGAATATTCTACCCTGGGTGTGGGGCCATTATCTTCTTTTTTTAGTTCCTCATCGCCAGTATTTACCTGGCAATGACATACAGAAAAAATGACATCACACCATCCACCTAAATAGGGTGAAAGGTGTAATGCCCTTTCTCCGATAGCCCCTGCAGCATCGGGCAATAGAAGTAAGGGGCATATTTACAAAAAAGTGAGTGATGGAGCAGGGCATTAGTCTTCTTGGCTTAATGCTGTGCTCGTCCACTTCTGAAACGCAGGGCTGCACGCTATTTACAACAATATGGTGCAGACCTGCGTTTCCTCCTGCGCTGTCGCTAAATTTAGCTGCCTAGCGCCAACGCAGGCACCCTTTCACCGTAGTGCAAGAGAGCCTGCGTTGTGGAGAATTATTTTTTATGTGTAGGAAGGGACACCATCCTGCACTTAAACAATCTTAAATGGTGATTTGTATCTTCTGTGTGTGCTGCTTTGTGCAGCACACATAGAAGTTGCAACTAGTAATTTTTAAAATGATTGCTTATGTGCAGGAAGGGACACCTTCCTGCACATAAACAATCATGCATGGCGTTTTCGTGTTTTTATGTATACTGCACAATGCAGCACACATAAAAAACAGCTAAAACTAGGAGAAATAAAGCATTTCTCCTTGTTGTGCCCTGTTAAGACCAGGTTTTCCCTAGCTACCCAAAAACCCATACCCACCCTCAACCCTAAAATTAATTTTGACGCTGCCCCATATTTACGTCACTCTTGTAATTATGGGTAAGCATCAAAATCAATGATGTTGGGGCAGAACGCCCACTGCAACACCCATTGCCCGTATAGCATGGATGGGTGCCTTATTTACAAGGCAGCGCTAAGCCACGTTAAGTGGCTTAACACTGTCTTGTAAATAAGGCAAAGCCCGTATCGCCACCACAACATCAAAAAAGTGACATTCTGGTGGCGATAGGGGCTTGTAAATATGCCCCTAAGTGTTCTGTCGACAGAGCCAACGGCAGTTCCATCGACAGCAAGCTGGAGCTCCAACCGCCCCGAAATAGGGTGGGCGGGCCATTAGTTTGGCGAACAGACCTGGATTCTTGAAAATGGATGCAAAATAAGCCATAATGAGATACAAATGTAACACAAAGAAGAAACGCACTGATGTACCCACCTTGCAAACAACTGTGCAGTCATATTGAGGTGCTCCAAAGCAGTGTTAACAGCGTGTCTGTTTAAACAATAATGAGAGTCTAAAACAGGAACAGATGTTGCTTACAAACTGATGCCTCCACCCGTGTAAGTTTTGAACAATATTTCAAATTAGGTTTAACAATAATTCTGCGTTGTTTTTAATGCATTTGCAAGCTAATGGCCTCTTTTATCTCTCGGTCATAAATTTGCAATTTATATTGGAATGTGTGGCATTAAATCTTTAAGAAGCCCTGATACTATCGTGTAGTTCCAGGTTCATAATCTACTTACGTTTATAGTATGTTAATGCTCCTAACATGCATTAATTAATTTATAATTCTGCGACTCGGGCCACCTGCAGGATTTAGAGTTATGTGGCTGTTGCTTGAAGCCAGACGTGTTCTTTACGTGGTGATACAAAATTCGCTGCCAGGATCTTTAAATATCTGACACAGCTGGATGTGTGAATTATACTCCTTCACGTTGCATTGGGTCACACCACCTGAGGAGATGTTATTAATGGAACGTGATTTACAGTAAGCATTTGTATATCTTTTATTTTGCAGTGATCTGTAGCTAGAGAAAAACAACACATATATTTAGAATTACGGCGTTGGCTGCAGCTTTTAATAAATTAAACCATTAAATTCCCCACTCGATTTTGCTAGACTTGTATGTGTGTGAATTATGGATCCATAAGAAAGGGTGAATTGAAAATGGAAGAAACGAATCTATATTCTGTCAATGAATTTGTATGGGGTAGTACAATGTTTAATGCAAATATCCTGAAAACTCATTCGGTTTTAGGTGCCATGGTTATGGGCTATGTAAATCTTATAAGATTTACACAGTGGGCAATTGGCCTATGTGAGGCTACTATAAGGCTACTGTCATTGGTAGTGCTGGTCCAGTGGACACCGAAATGGGAAAACAATGAGACAAAAAGCTCATTTCATACAGGTACAGACAAGATAGTGGCAGCTGATGCTGGAGAAGTGTGGCTCACTGGTTAGAGGAGGCAGACCTGGAAGCAGAGGTCAGCCCGGGACCAGGGTTCAATTCCCGCCTCGGCTGGGTCTTGAGTCCATAAAATGTCCATGGACTCGATAATTCTCGCTCCAGTGCATACTCGATTCATGGGTTCACACTCTGCGACTCTGGGCAATAGCTTGCTTAATCTCCACAACGGCCCCTCGCGGCGGGATGCCTGGCTTTCACCTTGCGGATGCCCTGCCGGGTTATCTCACAGGGGAATACCAGGATGGGTTCCCTAAGCAAGCGCTTAGAGACCGCTTGGTGATTTGCGCTATATAAATTCCTGTACATTTACATTTACATTTACATTTGATGCCATTCATACCATTGGGCGAATTTGACCAAGACATCAATGTAAAGACCCTGAGTCACATTGTATATACATCCATACTTCAGAAAGGTAGTCTCCCCGTAATGGACTTCCTTTGATCTCTTGGAAACTGACGCCCAAGGTCCCAAAGGGATTTTACTGAGGACATATAATCTTTAAAAGGACACTGCACTCACTAAACAGCTGCAGCATGATCCTTGTGTGAAAGTGATTTGGAGTACAGTATGCAATGTCCAATGTTCACTAGTCTTCACAAATGTTAACTATTAACAATTTACATATGGCCAGGCCATGCTCCCAATATACCATGTGCAGTCAACCCCCACGTGAGGCCATTGGCCAAGTGCAGCTCTAGTGCACTGAATTCTTTTTTTGGTCCATTTCTAGATTCCCTAATCCAGTGCTGGACTCACAAATCCTGAGCACAAGATGGACTGTAGGACCCAGGCAAGATCCAGGATTCTCAAATCCAGCTCAGGAGTCACAAACCCCATGATTAATTCATATTTTAATATTTATTTTATTGCTGTTGGCCCCTTTGGGTCTGTGCCTGGGGATTAGGCCACCTTCACCCTGCCCCTCATGACCTTTTCATGTAGTTTTTTCCTCAAGAGGGTGCTCACTGTTGGGTAATGGCAGCCTAACAAAAATGTTTCTGTGATGGTCAGCCAATTAGAGGCAAATCTGCAGCCTGATTTGTGAATTCACAAAGCATGACGGGAGAAAAACTCTCTCATCCAATGGTCTGCAATTATCTTCTATGGATTCATAAATGTCTCGACTAGGACAATACACTTTTTAAATGCTAATCGCTCAAACACTACTGAAGAGATTTACAGTATACCAGGCAGAGGTAATTCCCTGAGGATAGTTCTGCTTACATGCCATGTGTGGTGTAATTCCGCTCAGCCATTTTTTCTGTATTGTGTAGAAAAGAATCCTGTGGGATTCAAAATGAGAAATGTCTCTTTTGGTAGCCTCTCCCCTTTTGATTGCCCCCGCTTGATGAATGTGCATGAAGTTTTCCATGAGCAACCCAAAGAGGAAGTACTTTTGTTTTTGCCGATTTGTCAAATGGCAGCAAAGTGATTAATTATATTTTTTATTTTCGTTAATAATATTTGTATGTAGTTTCCCAAATTATGAGTAGGTTAGGTAGTGCAAAAAATAAATATTTAATTAGTGCGTATGCGGGGAAGTATACTTATTGTGGTTTTGGGTTGCCTGAATGTATTCAATATAGTGTACCTGGTTTTTTATGTATTTTTTTATTCTTTTGGATGCGCCATGCTAGTTTGGGTTGATAATATCAATGAAATATGGTGCTATATTTTTCATCGGGACACCATTTTGAGCCAATCAGGGTGTCGTCATGGATTGTATATGGCCCTTTGCTTCCCGCTATGCTGTACTGTGTGCTGTGAAAGCTGTAGAAGTATTTTAGATTATTTTTGGAACATATTACCCTTGCTGTACTCTTTTATATTAGTGGAAGATTGAGTTGAGATGTTTGATTGTCATTAGTTCATTGCAGCATTGGAATTATATGAATATTTTTGTAACTCTAGGACTTTTAATTTAATTTCAGGGACTCATACATTTTTTAGGTCCTTTTCCAAATGGACTGATTACCAATGTTTCAGGAAATGTGGTAAGATTAGGTTGAAAGGAAGACGGGTACGCAATGTTGGGGAAGTGGTCACTTTTCTACACCAATAATTATTTTTGATGTTGAGGCAAAACCATTTGGTGTTCTGTTTTGTCCACAGAGAATCAATAATTGTGAGGTGCCATTTGATGTGCTTGAGGATAACAAAGATGGGATTTGAATTGTCTCATTTAGGTAAGACATATCATTCACATTTTTCAGTGACCTCCCCACTTGTATACTTGGTGATGCTTTAGACCCTATTCGTCAATGGAAAATTATTGACAGGAAAAATATATGATAAGTGTAGTAAGCGAGAACTGAATACCTTTCCATTGGAGAGATGTTGAATTGGTTTAGTTATGGGTTTTAGACATGTAAAAGTGCCTTCCAATGTATACAATGATAGAAAATGTGCACTAACGGAACATGGAAGTTTGAGACTGTGAATCAAGAAACAGGCCATCCTCTTTATACTGCTGATATTTGATGTAAGAGAATGATGTAGTTGTTTTTGGTTGTGAAGTAATGTGATGCATATATGAATTTGCACTAAGCAATAACAATAATTAGAACACTGGAATGTTGGGAGCTCCATTGAAAACAATGGAGCGCTCCGGGCTTATAATGGCTGGTATAAGCCCGGAGCTCCAACATTCCAATGTGTCTTTGTTCACAGCTCTGGCTGTGAACGAAGACTTCAGGGAGCCTAAGGGGAGTTCAATCCCCTCGCGCTCCCTGAAGGCTTTGTTTTGTTAGAACATTCTGCCCTCTAGTGGCAGAATGTTCTAATAGCCTTATAACTAGGGGTGGGCGGAATTTGCGGAATTAACCTTCGCAAATTATCGCGAGAATGTTTAAAATTATCGCAAACAAGCAGAAATATCGCGAAGATGCGGAAGTTTTTTTCCGGCATGTTCGCGAGATTTTCTGCATGGTTGCGGGTCGCCAACTTACCCATGTGGTTGCTTGCGGGCGCGGCCATCTTGTTTTGAGTTGTTCTCGCGGTGCATGATCGCGAGAAGAAAGACGGGATCGCGCGACGCATGACGTCACTGCGGGCGCGAACTGTCGCGAGACAGCGCAAATGGCTAAAAACAATACAACATCTCATGGAGAACGCGACCGGATCAAGAAAACTTGTCGGCGAACGCAGGGATTCAGGTAAGGCGATCGCGCGCGCGCGAGAATGTATCATTTTACAGCGCGAGCAAGAAACAAATTATCGCCAAGCTGCGGAAACCGGAATTTTTGACATTTTCGCGCTCTCCGCGGAACGCAAAAATGTCAAATTATCGCAATTTCCGCGAACGGAACGAAATTTTTGCCCAGGCCTACTTATAACCCTTCGTAGCAGGGCGCTACCGGCTTTTAAAGTCCCTCTGCTTTGTTAAAGTCCCTCGCCTTCGGCTCGGGCCTTTAACGCTGCAGCGGGCCTTTAACAGCCGGTATAGCCCGCTACGGCGGGCTATAAGGCTATATTATATCACGAATTTCACATGGTTCGTGTCATGCATTGTGGTATTCGACCTCAGTGGTGATATGCCTTTAAGGAATCTTTTTAGTTGTGTCTTGTGGCATTTTCAATGATTCAAAAATAACTTTAAACTGATCTTCTGAATATGTTTTCTTTATTATTGTGTCATGACAGCCCTGAATTGTTGATTGGGACGGAACATGTTAGCTGTATCTTTTATCCTGCTACAAATATGAAATAAAGGAGATTTTTAGAAATATTTTGAGTGTTCTGGACTCGTGACACCCTGGAATAATGTTGCCGAATTTTATAATTGTATCTTACTAACCTGTTGAGGTACATGGGGTGTGGTGTGTCCTTTCCATTATCTTTCTGACTACATTTGAGGCCATATCCAGTAAATAAATGAGTGTTCAAAATCAATCAATCATTAAATCAGGGAATTGAAAGTGCGCTCCTCACCCGTGAGGGTCTCAAGGTGCTGGGGGGCGGGGGGTGGGGGGGAGGGTTCTGCAGTTCCATTCAGTCGAAGAGTCAGATCTTGAGAATGTGGTTAATACCTATAAACGCATACTCTGTATGTGTTCACTTACTTTCCATGGCACCTCCTCCTCCTATAATCACTACCACCCACCTTTGGAGAAAAATTAGATCCCACAGAAAGAACACCAGTTTGACATAATGTTAAAAAGGACTAAATCAACTAAAGACTGCAAATACACATATAATTGACATTTAAAATTTGAATTTGCACTTCAAGATATTGTCATTTGTGCACATCCTGTGAATTTTGGTGTTGCAAACAGCTTTGCAAAGTTGACCTCTACTGTTTTTCTAGTCTCAGTTTCGTGGTCAAGCTGCTCACTATGCATTGAAATCAGTCTTTCATTCAGCATATAGCTCTCTTAGATGTTCACATGAAATACAGTCATGTAATGTATTAAGACTGCTAACATGTCAAAGGGACCAGCTAAAGGGCCCCATTACGTGTTGCTCATCATCTTCGATGGGTCTGTTACCAGCAGTTAGTGAACTCATCGGGATAACGCAGAACACAGCAAATGCCAGGGGCCAGACAATTCCACACGAGGACTCGGGTTGCTCAAAGCAGCCTACATCTCTGAGCTAAAGAGTAACACAAAATGAGAAATAATTGGGAGAAGCATATCTAGTAGATCAGTATAGCAGATTTCCCCAGTTATTCCCCATTTATTTGTGGGTGTGACCCAGCTTGTTTTTTGACCCCTGGAATTTTACTATCCTGACCAAATTACCAGTCCCATTCATGGGCCACTTGTAATAAGGGCCAACGTGTACTTCAGAGTGCCAATGATCATCAAATGTGGTAATATTAACTACGCTAATTGGAGACCTGACTGGAGTGGGTACAATTTGTTACATTTGTTTACAGGTGCTTGTGAATGTGCCAAAAATGTGTATCATCAATATCAGTTCTTTAGTTGTTCTTTAATTGCATGATCCATGTTTGTCCCATTTTGGGTTTTTCAAGATAACAAGATCTTGTGAAGACAATTCATCATCAGAAAACCTTTCAGAGATTAATCAATTTGTTTCTAGTATACAGCAGGTGTGAAATAGTTTTCATGTATTCAGTTTTAGTAAGTACACATTGAATACATTATTATAATAGTAAAACATTAAATGAAAACATGTAATACACAACATTGCCCCTTAGGTGCTGAGGATTCTTTCCCTCCTCCAGTTTTCATGAACAAGCATAATTGTAAGAAAAATCAACTTTTTACCAGAGTTTTTGCATTTTTCTTTCTGGTAGCCAATTATCCCAATGTTAATTGGATGCTACCTACTTGCAGTTTGTGGTAGTAAAACCCATGGATGAAACCATAAAGCCATACTAAAACTCAGTTTACCTTTAGAGTAATACATCTCAGTCCCTTTGTGGTCTCAGAGCCTCTATTTTTAATATATTGAGTAGTACATAGAGAGATATTATCAGACCCCACAATAATCTTAGCCAATCCATTTCCAAAGTGAAGGACTGTTAGGGCTTTAGAGATGGTAGTTCGCTGTAATGTGGCAGAGACAAGCTCCTTACTCTGTAATCCCTATCAATTTCATTGGAAGGGTCTTCACAAGGCGTCCTGCAGGAATCAGGATCCATGGTCCCGTATGGCAGGGAGCGGTGGCTGCTGGTCATGCGACGGTGTTTGTGAGCCGTCGCACGAGCAGCAAACACTGCTCTCTGCCATATGGCCGCTGCTGTACATCAAAGACTTTTTGCGCTTTGTTCATATACTGGGCCTCGGGCCAGATTACTTGGTTCTGGATAATTGTGCATGCACACTACGGATTACTGCAGTAGTAGAGTTTTGGGATTGCCCTGGTTTGCCTGGCTTGACAAACAGGACAGTTGTCTCTATCATTCCCCCTGACCTGATGAAGACCCGCACGCGGAGGTTCATAATTTCCCTCATCGCTTAAGCTGGGTCGAATCGCCCACGCCTTTCTATTCCATGGTCTGAATTACATAATACTGATCATCCCGAGATGGGATGATGCATTGAAAAATAGCAGCATCACCCTGCTAAGCGGAATTTGAATAATACAATATAATTGCTTTGTAGTTAGGCCTTAGAACACTGGGTTACCCTTCTCCCAATCATGTTAACCAGTATTTTTTGTGTAAAGTTATGATACTATGGTTTACAATTCTTTTCTGTCTGATTTTCCCTTCTTTTACTCACCTCACACATGAGCACTTTTCTTTGCACTTCTCATTTGAGCAACCCTCTATGGATACCATTCCATGTGTCCTATTTAATATGTTATTCTCATGAGTAAAAGAATATTAAAAGGAATTCGTTTCCACACAATTTCAGCTGGTATGTCTCTTTTTCTGGTGTACTATTGAAGAGTATTTACTCTCGTGTTTGAATGGATATTCGCAAATTTCTAAATGACTTAGTGAATTAACTTCATAAGTAATTTCCCTCTTTGGTCCGTCCATAGAGGTACGTCAGGACCAATTGTTGTTTCTACCTTATTTAAAAAGCAGTCACAGAAATGGTGGCCTGCTGAACCTAGCAGGGCATCATCGCTGGGAGTGCTAGCCATTCCTAATGGGGTCGCAAATTGAATCTGCCTTATGAATATTAATTAGGTAGGCAATTTGCGACCCCATTAGGAATCACAAACAGTGTCTGGGACACAGTTGTACATTCCTATTTGCGAGTCGCAAATTGGTAGGGTCATACATCTGGCCCTTGGTCTTTAGGAGACCTGTGAGGTATTTTTCACCATTCAGAACCTCAATCTCATGGCATACTGTGAGTTGTTGAACTTGGGACAGGTGTTCACATGGAACTAATTTTTCTAAACACAATGTGATCACACAGGATTTTCTGTGCAGATTTAATTTTATATAGACATTTACATTTTTATTTGGACATAAAAAATGTTGTCTAGATGTAATCTATGTAGACATTCAACTCAAAGAAACAGCCAGTATCTTGTAATTAATAACTTTATTCGGCAATATGCCATCAAAGTACAAACAGTTAAAATCACAGTACACTAGATTAATACAAATTGCATAAATACATGTATAATGAAAACCATAAAAAAGTTATATAAAACACTGGAGGTAATCATACACCAATTAGTTCCACTGGTCTAATTATTTACACCATAAGTGGTACTGATCAATGGGGTTCTGTTTTATGTTAAAAGGCCTAATCCTCCACACGGCCAACAAATACCATGAAACTGCAAATTCTACACATTGGCTAGTGTCACCTTTCAGAATTCTAAGCGCCACACTGCACATCCTGAGCCCTAGGTTACGGCACAATGGGCAGGTGTCCAAATTCCTATGCTGGTCAAAAGAATAAAACATGCTCAAGTGATTCACTCGCAGAGGGGCATGAAGCACATTACTGGAGAGAGGGCCTCACTTTACCACTCCCTATCTAGCTGTAAAGGAATGTGGAGGAAGAGACCTGTATCTAAATTGCATATAGAGTTTCCTTGCAGTTGCCGGCCCAATATCATCCAAAAAGTTCTCCAAATCATAGTTGATTTTATATAGGTGAAAAACCGTAGTCAAGGTTCCTTGTGCCTGGGCATGCAGCAAATTTAGCTTGTATTGCCAATAAGCAATCTTTATTTGGGCCTTTGATGATGTTACACTGCACTCATAAGGGGCGTCCCAAATGTGATTAAGGCCAGTGATTCAAAGGGTTGCCCTAATATACCACAGGATATCAATTGCTCCTGCACTGATGAGTACCGCCTGCATCTCTGCCCGATAAGGAGCCAGCTCCAGGATAGACCCAAATCTCTTTCAATAAAGTATAGGACTTAAGCCAATGACATATTTTACTTTTTTTGACCCATATCTAACCTTAAAGAAAGCAACAGTGTACTTATTGGGAGACCAATCAACTCTTGCAGGAAACGATTTTCAGCAAGTTTAAGGGTGGACACATCCCTGTGTCCCCAGAGCTCTGCTCCATAGAGAGCTGAACCAAGTGCTTGGCTGTTGAAGATTTGCAGTGCTTGGGAAATAGGGTGGAAAGGAGAGCCCTTTTGTAGTTTTATAATACCCCCCAAAGTCTGCTCTAGCCTTAGTCTGCTCATAACTATATGTGGTCACCAATTAAAATGCTCAGTGAGTGTTGCTCCCAAGTACTCGAACGTGCACACACGTTTCAAGTGGGACCCTCTTAGGACAGCATTGGGGTATGTGGTGCTGCAGGGGTTAAGTACCATAAACTTTATTTTGGTGATATTTATGTCAGAGCCTCTAAGAACACAAAAGGAATTAAATCTATCCAGAATCTTTTGAAAACTAATGGGGTATTTTTAAATAAGCAGTGTGTCGTCCACCAACAACAGAGGAGGTATCCTGGTGTTTGCGAGGGATGGATCATCAGAACCACCACAGTCCACAAAAGCTGGTAGGTCATTAATAAAAAACAAGGAGAGGGTTGGGTCAAGGACATACCCCTGTCTCACCCACTTTGGACAAGAAAAGGCTTAGTCAGTTCACCCATCTGACTGCATCTTAATTGAGCAAAATATTGTTTTGTAAACGCATGATCAAATTCAAAAAGTAATGCAGTCCCCCCAGATCAGAATCACCTGCCATAACTTGGGGTGGGATACCAGATCGAAGTCTAATCTAAGAATAACAAATATTACATAGAGCTATCTCCGCCCCAATAAGACATACATCCAATACAGGAGCTGAAACTGGAGGACCTAATCTAATGTGCTCAACCTGTTCTCTGAACCCGGCATGCAGGGACAATAGTATCCAGGTTGCAGTCATTCATTCTAGAAGCCTATTCAGAACAACCCTTGCAAAGAGTTTTTGAGTACAAATAAGGCTGAAAGGCCTATAATTGGCCGGGGTGTCCAAGTTTCCTTTTTGTAGATTGGGATAATTTTGGACTGACCCAGGTTGGGGGAACAGGAGCACCCCTCATTATAGCACTAAAAACAGAGGAAACATAGGGCCCCCACACTTCAGGCCTACCTAGAGAAACATCTCTGGATACCTTTTCCAGTCCTGGGGCCTTTTGGGGGATAATTTTGTTAATTGCCGCAATGACTTCTTTATCTGTAATATCTAGGCAGTCAGGAGGGTCATCTATAGAAACACGTGGGGCCGATTCAGTACTATTCTCTATAATACCACTGCTGCAGAGAGTGAATAGTTGATCACTAGAAGCTAAGCTAGAGTCTTGGACTGAATATAAGTTAGAAAAGTGCTCAACCCAAGCTGTCATTAGAATATGGTTTTCAGTCAGAGGACTATCTGCCATAGTGCTAGAAGCAATTACATGCCAAAAGGAGTGAGAGTCCCTTCTTTTTACTGCAGCCAGCAGGTGTTTCCACTCTTTTGTTTCCCATTCTCTCTTTGCCTCCCGGATGGTACAAATATAAATCATTCTAACCTCCTGTATTTTGAAACGATCTTGTTACTTAATGGCAGATGACAGCCCCACTCTTGCTGTTTTACACTGCTGATTCTTCCAGGGGGGAGCATTATGCCTCTTGCTCAGGCAACGTCATTCTACATAGAAGAAATCGCGTAACTTGCAAAACAGTTGCAGATAAATGTCTACAGGGTCTTCCCTGTTACCCATCTCTAGCTGGGGCTTCTCTATTAGTGACAAAAGATCATCAATTCCTCCAGCAACACACCTAAATATATTGCCAATGACCTCTTCTGGTGTTTGGACAGCACTCCATTTCACCCTTCATCTATTTGCTAGAGTTGATTCAACCGAAACAAGGGGGGTTTGGGGAAGCCGAGCATAGCGAGGTCTGCCCCCCAGGCAGATTGGGAGGGGGAGGGGATGGCCGGCAAGCGGCCATTTTGAGAATGTTGTGCTACATTGGGACTAGCCCAATTGTAGCCCAAATTTGACAGTTGTTAGCCCAAAGGTATTTAGGGCTTTTTCGCGCTTTCCCAGCCACCATTTTAGGTTTGGTGACCTGGTGGCTGGGAGCGCTGTGTAGAGCAGGTTTTTGTCAGGCCTAGTTGGTAGTTAGTGTTTTAGAGGCATTTGTAATCTTTGGTGGTTACGATAAGTGTAGGATGGCCGCAGAGGACTAGCGCGTGCTGGAAGCTGCTCATTGAGGCGGGACGGATGGATCTTTGATCCTAGCAGCTTCGGCAGCCCCGCTCCCGGTGAGGCATGCGTCGGCCGGGGGAGGCTCTGTGGGAGCGGCGCTGAGCGGCCGTGTGGCTCGGCAGGGGAGCGCGTCTCCCCGCCGGGATTGATTGCAGTCGGGGTCCGCTCAGATGCAGGAGGAGCGACCCCGTGTGCAAGGCAGGTTGGGAGGCAGCGGGGCAGCGTGGCAGCGTGGCGATGGAGCGCGCTGCCCTGGGGCATGTTGAAATGCAGCGGAAGAAGGGAAAGGCCCCATCTGCAGGGGCGGTTTCGAGCATAAAAGCGTGGCGGTGGAGCGCGGAGCGCGGCTCCCCACGAAGGTCTCAGGCTGATAGGGGCTGCTCCTATGTGAGGAGAGCGGCCCAGAGGGTGGCAGCAGTTGAAGGTTTGCATGCAGGGGCAGCGGGGGGCTGTGACGCATGTTGTGGAGGGGGTCCAGCTAGAGTTGTATGTTGGGGGCCGTCAGGCCTCTATGTCTTCTGGGAGAGGGGGTTGGGGGTCTGGGCTGGGGGCGCAGGGCCAACACGTGGGAGGGGGGGGTCAGTGGTGCATAGGTGGGGGCCTGGGGGGCCCTGGTTTGGCAGGGCAAGGGGATGGAGGGGCAGAAAGGGGGGTTTTCCCTTTGTTGATCGATTCTGAGGGGAGCAAGCACGACTGGGATGGACTGGATATTTTCTCATCGTGGGCGGAAGGGGTTTCAGGGGCAAGGGGGATGTTGGGCCGGATGGGTGCAGCCTGGGGGTGGGGCCTGAGGTTTTTAGGGGGGTTGAGGATTTTTCAGTGCAAGTTGCTAGTGGGGGGGGTGCGGAGGGGGTCGGGACAGAATCAGGGGGTTGAGGAGGCTGGGCCAAGTGGTTTGGGTGGGCAGGTGGCAGGGGGTTTGGAGTGGAGTGATGGAGAGGGGGATGGGGAGGTTGAGGAGGTGGTGGATCTGAGTGCTGTTGGGCAGGCATGGGTAGCTAGCACTTTAGGGGCCGCAAGTAAGAGGGGTTGGGATGGGAGAGAGAAGAGAGGTAGGCCCAGCACACCAGACCATACTTTTTTGTTTCAGGCGGTGGAGCAACGCGCAGAGCATCGCGTGGTGCCAGACTTGGTAGGACTGGGAGCATCCCATTGGCACCAAGGAGAAGGGAGGGTGGAGCCTTGGGCGGTGTACCCAGTACCGACGGGGCATCCCGTCGCAGCTGGCATAAGTAGGCCCAGGATGGGCTTGCCGGCCCCAACACCCACGGGGCCTCAACGGGGCCTCAACGGTCCGGGGGACAATGCCGAAGACAGAGCGCCGAGGATGAAGAGTTGTGTGTTTCTAGAAGGGTGCATTCTACACCCCCGGTGGGGATCACTGGTGGTGCTAGGCAGGAGAAGTTGGATTACGAGGAGGATAGTAAGGAGGAGGGAGAAGTGCGAGATGTTGAAGATGGGGGTGAGGGGGGTCCGAGTAATGATGTGCATATTATTTTTTTTTAATTGAAATAAACCCAAAAATTGTGTGACCACAGCTGTTTGCCCACAACCCGGAGGCTAGCAGCATGCAGTACGTAAAGAACCTGTCAACAGGACACAGCTTTTATGCCAACAACCCCACGGGCCGGCAGCGATTGTAAGTATTGTAAGGGCATCGTCCTCCTGTTCCATTGGCCGCACTATTACAGCTTATGTCGTACATATACGCTGATTAATCATAACAAATAACAACCTTTCCCTCCTCCCCCTACCCCACCTGCCTTGCCCAAGTTTTGATGGTGCCACCCTATGCAGTGTGTGATTCATGTAACTGCCATGTCCCAGCTGGCCCTCTCCTCCTCTCCACGACCCTTGTCTCCAATTACTCTGTTCTCTACGACCCCACACTCGAGATTCAGGCCCTAGTGCGTCCATGCCAACTCCAAGTACACGTCACGACTTGCAGCTCTTCCCTGCTTAGTTCCTTAAAAGGTCTGACCCCCCTGCACCCAGCCATGCCTCGAATGGTTTCCAAATGTCTACAGGCCTGGATCTACTTGGCATTAGCTCCCAGTAGTTGGTAAGTTGGTCTTTACAGTATATTACCGTGCTAACCCATGCAGCAATAGTAGGAGGCTGCTGCTTCTTCCAGTGAATTGCCACCTGCCTCTTTGCCAGCAGCAGCAGCATGGCCGCAAGCCTCCGAGAGCCTCTCAGAACCTCAGATACAAAGCCCAGAAGTGCTGTCAGTGGGGTGGCCCGGATCTGGTTATTGATAATGTGTCTGATATGCTCTATAACATCCTCCCAGAAGCCCATTATCAGACCGCACTCCCACGCCAAGTGTGAGAACGTAGCATCTGGGGCCACACATCTCCAGTATCGCGCATCTGGGTGAATACCCATGCGATGAAGTTGAGGGGGCGTATGATACAGCCTGTGTAGGAAATTAAAGTGGATTAACCTCAGTCGGTAATTGGGGGATAGCTCCTCCAACTGTGAGCAGCAGTACTGTCATTGCTTATCTGTGATACCTTGGTTTAGGTCATTCTCCCACTCTGCCCTGGACGTACACTCGAGAACAGGCGATTCTTTTTGCATTATAGTATAAATGCGCATGATCAGTTTACGAGGAGATGGAGTTACCAAGACATTTTCGAGCGCGGGTAATGCAGGAGGTGCCTGCGGGAAAGACTCGTATCTAGCACGGCAAGCCGCTCTAAGTTGGTAGCACAGAAGCGTGTCCGACGCTGTGGGTGTGCGTGAGCCACACATCTGTTGTATGGTTAAAAACGAGTCACTCGGAAACAGATCACCCCCTTTTTCCAATGCAAGCGCCTTGGCGCGTGCTGCAATAGTTTTGTCCGTTAATGGAGTGAATAATGGGATACCACCCAGTGGCATGGATGGAGCATAAAGTTCCCCGAGATGTGCCCTTTTTGCAATCCCTCTCCAAGCCCACCTCATAGTTTCCACCGTGTTTATTTCCATGTGGGGTCTCTTGTAGGGCTGATAGATTGCCGCGTTCAGCGGGATGGGAGCCACTCTATCAATTTCGACTGCCACATGAGGTTGAAAGGGTGTTGGGTGTTGCCAGAAATGTAAGTATTGCGCCTGAGCGCTATAGGCATACAGCTCAAAGTCTGGAGCCCCCAATCCTCCCTGAGTGAATGGTAATGTCAGCTGCTTCCAAGAAGCTCTGGGCTGACTACCCGCCCACACCAAATCTAGGATGTGGGATCTAAGTTTCCTGAAGAAATGTGTATTTAGCGGCATTGATATGTTTACAAATAGGTATAGAAGCTTCGGCAGAATCACCATTTTAACAATGGCAATCCGACCCATCAATGACAACGGTAATTGTCTCCATTTCTTTATTTTGCATTCTATCCAGTCCATTACTGTGCGGTAGTTGGACAGCCAGATTTCATGCAGCGATCTGCTCACCTGTATCCCCAGATATTTGACTTCTCCAACTGCCCACTGTATAGGGAATTCCGTGTCAACCTGAATGGTTTCATCAGTTAGTGGAAATATCCCGGATTTAGACCAGTTTACCTGAATGCCCGTAAGCCCACCATACGAACTATCTCTCGCATCACCGCTGCGAAGTTATCTTTAGGGTTTGTTAAGTATATTATCATATCATCCGCATACATTGAGATTAACAGCCCTCTAGTGGAAAACCCTATGCTCCTATGAGTATGGTGTTGGCGGAGACGGGCCGCCAGTGGCTCCGTTGCGATGGCGAACAGCAGCTGCGACAGCGGACAACCCTGTCTTGTTCCTCTCGTAATGGCAAAAGATTCCGACACATGCCCATTTATCCTAACCTGTGCCACTGGCCCCGAGTAAAGCAACTGGATCTGTTTTAGAAATAATGGGCTAAACCCCATACGGGACAGCAGAACAAATAGGAACCTCCACTCCAAAGAATCAAACGCCTTCGTGGCATCCAGCAGCGCCGCAATCGCCTGCACGTGGGGGGCCAAATAGTGCAAAACACCGAACAGCGTTCTCAGGTTATGGGCAGTCGAGCGACCAGGTATAAAACCAGACTATCTGCGGCAGCATGGGTTGCAGTCTGTTAGCAATTAATTTTTCATATATCTTAGTATCTAGATTTATTAAAGAAAGTGGACGGTACGAATCAGGCGCCACAGGGTCCTTATTGGGTTTCAACAGAACCACTATAGTGGCCTCTCGTAATGTGGGAGGAAAGATACCTGTCTCCATTGCCTCCAGGTATACCTGCAGCAGTCTCGGGGCCAGCAATTCAGAGTATTCCTTGTAAAAGGCCGCAGTAAATCCATCCGCCCCCGTAGCCTTCCCCGCCGGCATACTGCTTATTACCTGTCTAATGTCTTCCACCGTAATGGGCAGCTCCATATATTGTCGAGCTCTGTCATTAAACCATGCCAGCGCCATAGTGTCCAAATAGTCCACTATGTCGGACTGCGAGGGATTGGTTGTGGAAGTATAAAGTGTTTCATAAAATCGGGACATTGTGTTCAAGATTTCTGGCGGTGATCTAACCAACTCTCCATTCCTCTGTGCGCACTTCAGTTATATAGTCCGCCCCCCTAGGTGACCTGAGCAGTCTCGCTAGCGTACGCCCGGCCCTGTCCCCCTCTCTGTATCGCCGTGCCCAAGCATGCTTGTGTAAGTAAACCGTCTCCCACTCCGCTTCTGCTTGAAATTCGGACAGTTTAGATCTGATCTGTGCCCCAATGGCAGGGGATGGGGAATGCGCCCATGCTCGTTCCAGCGCTCCAATCTCACGTTATAGCCTCTGTAACGTAGTACGTATATCTCGGAGGACTCCTGCTTTTAGGGCTATACATTCACCTTGAATCACCGCTTTAAAGGCTTCCCATAACACACCTGGGGACTCCACCGATCCTTCATTAAGTGTAAAATAACTTTCTATTTTCCCCCGCAATTCTTCCCTAAAGACTTGATCCAACAGTGCCCCTGAGGGGAACCTCCAGCTGAATGGAGTTATATACGGACCTGGGACTTGAAGTGTCAGTTGTGCAGGTGCATGATCCAACAGTGTACGTGGCAGGTGATCGGTCGCGATGACCCAAGTGTGTATGTCTTTAGATGTTAACCAAAAGTCTAGACGCGACCAGGCGTTGCAGTGGTGTGTCACACAGGTGCCCTCTCTAAGTGTAGGGTGAAACGCTCTCCATGAATCCACTAAGTGCAGGTCTGACACAGTATCCTGCAACACTGTGGCCGCCCCGGGGTGATGCTCCCAGGATGCCCCCTGCCTACCCGCTACGTCTGAAAGGACGACATTGAAATCCCCACCCCAGATGACCGCGACACTGCCCCAGGACTGGATCATTTGTCGAATATGCTGAAAAAAGTCAGGTGCATCCGAGTTTGGGCCATATATATTGATTAACACCACGGGCGTATTGTACAGTGTACCATGCAATAGGATATACCGTCTCTCTCTGTCTATCAATTTGTGATGTGTGCGCCATTGCAGCCCTTTGTGAATTAGGATTGCCACTCCACGAGAGTAATTAGAGTATCTCCCTTCTACCACCTCTCCCCATCTATGATTCCGAAGCATGCCGGACGTGCCTCCCGTTAAGTGTGTTTCTTGCAATAAACAGATATCCACTCCATGTCTAGAGAGGTATGAGTGGACCAGTCTCGACTTACGGCGTTCATTTAGGCCTCTAACATTCCATGTAAGACATTTTAGTTGCGACATAGTAGGAATAAAAACTCAGTGCATTTGTACTCTATAGATAATGCGGGACCCCCTAAACCCACAGTGAACAGTTTCCTAGGCCATGGGCTGGTCACAGCAGCAGCGTCTCCGTCATCTGCTGCGGGCATTGACACACACTTCAACCTCAATCTACCATTATGCATGCATCCAAAAGTCAGCAGGTATCTAAAAATACAACTACCCCCCCAGACCCTCCCACACCAACCCCCCAAACAGGTTGTGATGGCCACCCTCCACACCCCCCACAACAATAAACAATAGCTCCACATTGAGAGGCCTAAGGGAATCATCTCGTGGGGAACATGGGTCCGCCGTCATAACACCCCTGCACTCATGGCAGGGTGACCGAGCTTATCACTTACTGCCCTAGCACTAGAGTCAATACGGACCGTCCTCAATGTTTATTGGTGCACCGTGGAGGACTCATGAATATACAAAAATGTGAACGTATCGATCCCACATGATAATGTGATCGCGGCCACTACAGGGAGCAACAACCCGGCCTCTAAATAACTCTAAAATATGGACTTATCTGCACAGCTCGCCTGATTTGTCGAATCTGTCAGTCATTGTCACTCAGAGTGTTTGCAGCCTGGGATTCAGCCGATGGCGTTATCTGTCTTTACTCTTTGGCCATCTGTTTCGCATACGCCAAGGCAGCCTTCGCGTCCGTGAAGAATGCAGGTTTTCCAGGACCCTGGATCCGCAGTTTGGCAGGATAGATCAACGAGTACTTGGTGCCAATCTGTTGAAATATCTTTCCTGGCTGGCAAAAACTCCCTGCGGGCCGCCTGGACCTGTAGCGTGAAGTCTGGATACATAGCGATGTCATTACCATTGTATTGTATGGCCCCTTTCTCGCGTGCAATTCGCAGGATCACATTCCGATCCCTATAGTTGAGGACTCTCACCAGTATGGGTCGTGGCGGCGCCCCCGGCCGTGGCCGAGGACCCAGTGTTCTATGGGCACGTTCTATGAGAAACATGGCGGATAAGGCAGAGCCAAATAAGTCTTGCATCATGGTTTCTATGTACTTCTCCATGTTTTGTATGTCTGTCATTTCCGAAATCCCTCTAATTCGTACGTTATTCCTCCTCGAAGTGGCTTCCAAATCCTCGTTCTTTAACTTGATGACATGCAGCACCCCATCCCTGTCCCACAATTTCTTATCCATTTCAGTATGTCCCTCCTCCACCTCTGCAACTCTGGTTTCCAATATGCTCATTCAGCGTTGTTTTTCCATCCTGTGCGTAATCCTGTCCATTCTTTCTGCCAGGGAATCCATCTTGGAGTCGAGGCCCTGGAGACTGGACTTCAGATCCCTGAACATGGAGCGGATGTCTTCCTCTGGCGGCACCACCGAGGCCCCGACCTCCACCTGACTCTGCTGGCTGGATTCACCTTCCGTTGCTTTATTGGATTTTTTATCAAAAGTGATCCTGGGTTGCCTCGTGTCAGGTTTACCCATTGTGGCTGTCTTCTGGGCCCTCGAGGCAACTCTAGCCGCAGGCAGGCTCACTGCCCACAGACCACTCCGCCCCGAGGCACGAGTCACCAGCCTATCGTTGTCCCACTCCTTCACAGGGGGAGAGCCACCAGCCTCCCCGTAGAGTGGCACGGCAGGCGCGGTTCCGACCACACTTGTTCTCAGCAACTCTGAACGCACTCCCCCGTAGCCTCTTCTCCAGGATCCGACACAGCCGGACCCTGCACCGCTGTATCAGCTTGGGGACGTCGTCAACCTCCACGTATGGCCATTTTGCGAGCGCTCTTGCTGCCTACGCACCAGACAGTGTCAGCGTGCAATCGTCCCCGTACCCTCCTACGTCTGTGCACTCCAGCAGCGCTCAGCAGCAGAATCCAACTTCTTCAACCCCCAGCAGCGACAACAGCCTGCAGCCCAGCACGGCGTCAGACACCGGGCCAAGCCTTGCCCTCACTCTGTCTCGAAGCAGCCACGACCACCACCACAGGAGCTCCTCTTCCGGCTATCCCAATGGGGCTGGTAGGCTGTCGTCCTCATTCAAAAGTCCCGCGGGCACAGATCTGAACAGCACTTAGTCTCCACACCCCCACACTGTGCCACAGTCACATGTGCAGCTACCGCCAAGGGTCACTCGCTAGAGCATAGGTCGGATGGCATGGTATTGCCCAGCTGGGGGGGACAGCGCTGCCACCACGCACGTAGCTGAGATGTGGGTACCCAGGCAGAAGTGTCTATTGCAATGGCCTCAGTGCTCACTGCCTTTGATGTTACTGGATTGCAGCCACCAGGGCCAGCCCTCCTCCAAAATCTGCGCCAGGGACGTCCCGGGTCTAAGCCCCCCCGAGCGGACTCACCGCTACCATGGCTGCCAGGAGCGCCGATGATGTCCCCCAGTCTTGATGTCCAGGGTGCCCGTTGGCGCCACACACCTCCCCCGCCGCCTCCGGGGATCGCAGCAAGCCGCGGGAGACAGCGCGCAGCGCCGACTTCAATCTTCTGCCTGGAGCTCTCCTCCACTGACCTCTCACCGACGTCCGAGCACAGAGAGCGTCCAACAGGTTATGCTCCGGTTCTCCAGGAGCAGTCCGTCGCCGATCTCGGGCGCTCGTCCGCCTCCTCACAGCTCCGGCTCCATCCGCCATTCGTCACCTCCTGGGGCAGCACTCATGCAACGTCCCGGCTCCACAGGCACCAGCAGGCCCCGCCGGCGTCCTCGCCACTTTCTGCTCGACTCTAGCAGATGGCCGCTCCCCAGCGATGCCACATCGCCCGCAGGTCAATTCTACGATAAAAGGCTCCCCACCAGGGCAGTATGTACGGAGTCAGCACGGATTAATTGAGCTCGGCCAGCGGAGCTGCTCTAATGCGCGGCCATTACGCTGCTCAGCGAAGCCACGCCCCCCGTGCATAGTATTTTACAGGTGTCACGACGCCTGGTGCAGCCCAAGGGTCGAGCATGGGAGGAGAGGTCAGCCCCTTTGCCAGGACGCACGGTGGAGCGGCGGGCAGAGTCCTTGGCGCCAGGTAAATGATCAGCACGCTTGCGTCCTGTGATGGTGTCGGTGGGTGTGGGTGCACATGACAGGGAGGAGGGGCGGGGGTAGGTTGAGCAAGGGTACTTATGTGGTGGATGTTGGGGTAGGAACGGAGGACCTGAGGTAAGGGGTCAGTGGAGGGCGCAGGTAAGGCATCCATAGGCATGGGAGACGGCGTGACAGACAAGACGGTGACGGTAGAGATTCAGACAGGGAGGTGGAGACTAAATTGGACAGCAAGGAGGTGAAAATTAAACGGTTGCCATACATGGGTGTCACAAAGCCCTTGGGCGCTCATTCAATGTTGTCTACCAAGGAACGTATATGGAAAGGGGAATATGTTGAAATGCTTAAACTCCTCCACAGAGAAGTGGGGGCAAAGGAGGGGTCTAAGGAGGAAGAATTTGAGTTGGCAGAACAGGCGAAGGTGCCTTTGACGATTGACAATTGGATGGCAGCGTTTCTTATTTACGCCAGTGTGTATTGCGATAAATACCCTGACAGGTCTGTGGCCATGTTCAAATACATGGATGTGATTAGGAAGGCTCAGATTACTGGAGGCGGGTATGCCTGGGCGCAATACGATGAGGAGTTCCGGGCACGCATGGCGTGGGACCCGGAGGCTAAATGGGGGGAGCTGGATACGGATTTGTGGCGACACACTATTGGTTTAGCTGGGTCTGGGAAAACCATTTTTACGGCCAGTGGGATCCCGCTCGTCTATCGTCCCTTTCGGGGAGGCCCCACCGAGAGGGGGTGGGGGGAGCAGGTAGAGGACAGCCAGGGGCGAAGGGTGCTTGTTGGGACTACAACAAGGGTTTGTGCACCCGGGAGTACTGCCGTTTCCGGCATGATTGCTCAGGGTGCGGAGGACGGCATGCATTGGTCAATTGCTGGGGGGCAGCCAGGGTCAGCATCAGGGGTCACAGCAGTGGAAGGCAGGAGGGTTTAAGTCGGCGGGTCAGCAGCAGCAGCAGCTCGGGGGGGCAAGGAGCTAAGGGGCCTGGGCCAAAGGGCTCGTATTCTGGTTACAGTGGGCAATTTGATTGCAACCTTACAGGGGTATCCTGATGTGGAGGCTGCTGAATGTTTGAGGTTGAGGTTTTTGGAGGGTTTCAGACTGGGGTACGATGGACCGAGGACGAGATGGTGTGCGGACAATTTGAAATTGGCAAAAAAGCAATATCAGGTAGTGCAGGAAAAGCTGAATAAGGAAGTGCGTCAGGGCTGCATGGCGGGTCCCTTTGAGGATTGGCCTCTACAAAATTTGATTGTGTCACCCATTGGAGTGGTGCCTAAAAAGGAGCAGGGACAGTTTTGTCAAATTCAGCATTTGTTGTGGCCTGAAGGAGGTTCTGTGAACGATTTCATCGACGAGCGGGAGGCCACTGTGTCCTATTCATCTCTTGACATAGCCATGTCACTAGTAGTGACCCCGGGTGCAATGGCGATGATGGCAAAGTGCGACATAAAGTCGGCTTTCTGGCTGCTTCCAGTCCACCCAGATGACTGGGTTTTTTTGGGTAACCAGTTTAGCGGTCACTGGTACGTGGACAAAGCATTGCCAATGGGCTGTTTTATGTCATGCGCACTTTTTGAGTGTTTCAGCACGTTCCTACAATGGTTGTTTAGGGAACGGACGGGTCACCAAGGAATTACGCACTTCCTGGATGACTTCTTCTTTGTTGGCACCTCAGGCTCCGCGGACTGTCAGAAGGCTCTGGACACTTTCAATAGCCCCATAGGATTCTGGAGGATGTAGTGACAGCGGCGGGTACACCTATGCCACGAGTATATAGTTAAAATGCCATCCCTTGACACGTGTTTCGAGGTAATTGCCTCTCGTCAGCAGGGAGCAGGTAAGTATGCGGGGTGCCAAGTAGACTGCCAAAAAATTATCAGGTATAGTACCTCTCACGGCGCGCGGGTGCGGGATCCGGGCTCGTCAACCCATGGCTCACGGAGCTTTAAATCCAAAATGCGAGGTGGGTCGCACACCGCTCGTCATACTAGCAAATAGCCCCATAGGATTCTGGAGGATGTAGTGACAGCGGCGGGTACACCTATGCCACGAGTATATAGTTAAAATGCCATCCCTGGACACGTGTTTCGAGGTAATTGCCTCTCGTCAGCAGGGAGTAGGTAAGTATGCGGGGTGCCAAGTAGACTGCCAAAAAATTATCAGGTATAGTACCTCTCACGGCGCGCGGGTGCGGGATCCGGGCTCGATAAACCCATGGCTCATGGAGCTTTAAATACAAAATGCGAGGTGGGTCGCACACCGCTCGTCATACTAGCAAATAGCCCCAGAGGATTCTGGAGGATGTAGTGACAGCGGCGGGTACACCTATGCCACGAGTATATAGTTAAAATGCCAACCCTGGACACGTGTTTCGAGGTAATTGCCTCTCGTCAGCAGGGAGCAGGTAAGTATGCGGGGTGCCAAGTAGACTGCCAAAAAATTATCAGGTATAGTACCTCTCACGGCGCGCGGGTGCGGGATCCGGGCTCGTCAACCCATGGCTCAGGGAGCTTTAAATACAAAATGCGAGGTGGGTCGCACACCGCTCGTCATACTAGCAAATAGCCCCATAGGATTCTGGAGGATGTAGTGACAGCGGCGGGTACACCTATGCCACGAGTATATAGTTAAAATGCCATCCCTGGACACGTGTTTCGAGGTAATTGCCTCTCGTCAGCAGGGAGCAGGTAAGTATGCGGGGTGCCAAGTAGACTGCCAAAAAATTATCAGGTATAGTACCTCTCACGGCGCGCGGGTGCGGGATCCGGGCTCGTCAACCCATGGCTCAGGGAGCTTTAAATACAAAATGCGAGGTGGGTCGCACACCGCTCGTCATACTGGCAAATAGCCCCATAGGATTCTGGAGGATGTAGTGACAGCGGCGGGTACACCTATGCCACGAGTATATAGTTAAAATGCCATCCCTGGACACGTGTTTCGAGGTAATTGCCTCTCGTCAGCAGGGAGCAGGTAAGTATGCGGGGTGCCAAGTAGACTGCCAAAAAATTATCAGGTATAGTACCTCCCACGGCGCGCGGGTGCGGGATCCGGGCTCGTCAACCCATGGCTCAGGGAGCTTTAAATACAAAATGCGAGGTGGGTCGCACACCGCTCGTCATACTAGCAAATAGCCCCATAGGATTCTGGAGGATGTAGTGACAGCGGCGGGTACACCTATGCCACGAGTATATAGTTAAAATGCCATCCCTGGACACGTGTTTCGAGGTAATTGCCTCTCGTCAGCAGGGAGCAGGTAAGTATGCGGGGTGCCAAGTAGACTGCCAAAAAGTTATCAGGTATAGTACCTCTCACGGCGCGCGGGTGCGGGATCCGGGCTCGTCAACCCATGGCTCAGGGAGCTTTAAATACAAAATGCGAGGTGGGTCGCACACCGCTCGTCATACTAGCAAATAGCCCCATAGGATTCTGGAGGATGTAGTGACAGCGGCGGGTACACCTATGCCACGAGTATATAGTTAAAATGCCATCCCTGGACACGTGTTTCGAGGTAATTGCCTCTCGTCAGCAGGGAGCAGGTAAGTATGCGGGGTGCCAAGTAGACTGCCAAAAAATTATCAGGTATAGTACCTCTCACGGCGCGCGGGTGCGGTATCCGGGCTCGTCAACCCATGGCTCAGGGAGCTTTAAATACAAAATGCGAGGTGGGTCGCACACCGCTCGTCATACTAGCAAATAGCCCCATAGGATTCTGGAGGATGCAGTGACAGCGGCGGGTACACCTATGCCACGAGTATATAGTTAAAATGCCATCCCTGGACATGTGTTTCGAGGTAATTGCCTCTCGTCAGCAGGGAGCAGGTAAGTATGCGGGGTGCCAAGTAGACTGCCAAAAAATTATCAGGTATAGTACCTCTCACGGCGCGCGGGATCCGGGCTCGTCAACCCATGGCTCAGGGAGCTTTAAATACAAAATGCGAGGTGGGTCGCACACCGCTCGTCATACTAGCAAATAGCCCCATAGGATTCTGGAGGATGTAGTGACAGCGGCGGGTACACCTATGCCACGAGTATATAGTTAAAATGCCATCCCTGGACACGTGTTTCGAGGTAATTGCCTCTCGTCAGCAGGGAGCAGGTAAGTATGCGGGGTGCCAAGTAGACTGCCAAAAAATTATCAGGTATAGTACCTCTCACGGCGCGCGGGTGCGGGATCCGGGCTCGTCAACCCATGGCTCAGGGAGCTTTAAATACAAAATGCGAGGTGGGTCGCACACCGCTCGTCATACTAGCAAATAGCCCCATAGGATTCTGGAGGATGTAGTGACAGCGGCGGGTACACCTATGCCACGAGTATATAGTTAAAATGCCATCCCTGGACACGTGTTTCGAGGTAATTGCCTCTCGTCAGCAGGGAGCAGGTAAGTATGCGGGGTGCCAAGTAGACTGCCAAAAAATTATCAGGTATAGTACCTCTCACGGCGCGCGGGTGCAGGATCCGGGCTCGTCAACCCATGGCTCAGGGAGCTTTAAATACAAAATGCGAGGTGGGTCGCACACCGCTTGTCATACTAGCAAATAGCCCCATAGGATTCTGGAGGATGTAGTGACAGCGGCGGGTACACCTATGCCACGAGTATATAGTTAAAATGCCATCCCTGGACACGTGTTTCGAGGTAATTGCCTCTCGTCAGCAGGGAGCAGGTAAGTATGCGGGGTGCCAAGTAGACTGCCAAAAAATTATCAGGTATAGTACCTCTCACGGCGCGCGGGTGCGGGATCCGGGCTCGTCAACCCATGGCTCAGGGAGCTTTAAATACAAAATGCGAGGTGGGTCGCACACCGCTCGTCATACTAGCAAATAGCCCCATAGGATTCTGGAGGATGTAGTGACAGCGGCGGGTACACCTATGCCACGAGTATATAGTTAAAATGCCATCCCTGGACATGTGTTTTGAGGTAATTGCCTCTCGTCAGCAGGGAGCAGGTAAATATGCGGGGTGCCAAGTAGACTGCCAAAAAATTATCAGGTATAGTACCTCTCACGGTGCGCGTGTGCGGGATCCGGGCTCGTCAACCCATGGCTCAGGGAGCTTTAAATACAAAATGCGAGGTGGGTCGCACACCGCTCGTCATACTAGCAAATAGCCCCATAGGATTCTGGAGGATGTAGTGACAGCGGCGGGTACACCTATGCCACGAGTATATAGTTAAAATGCCATCCCTGGACACGTGTTTCGAGGTAATTGCCTCTCGTCAGCAGGGAGTAGATAAGTATGCGGGGTGCCAAGTAGACTGCCAAAAAATTATCAGGTATAGTACCTCTCACGGCGCGCGGGTGCGGGATCCGGGCTCGATAAACCCATGGCTCATGGAGCTTTAAATACAAAATGCGAGGTGGGTCGCACACCGCTCGTCATACTAGCAAATAGACCCAGAGGATTCTGGAGGATGTAGTGACAGCGGCGGGTACACCTATGCCACGAGTATATAGTTAAAATGCCATCCCTGGACACGTGTTTCGAGGTAATTGCCTCTCATCAGCAGGGAGCAGGTAAGTATGCGGGGTGCCAAGTAGACTGCCCAAAAATTATCAGGTATAGTACCTCTCACGGCGCGCGGGTGCGGGATCCGGGCTCGTCAACCCATGGCTCAGGGAGCTTTAAATACAAAATGCGAGGTGGGTCGCACACCGCTCGTCATACTAGCAAATAGCCCCATAGGATTCTGGAGGATGTAGTGACAGCGGCGGGTACACCTATGCCACGAGTATATAGTTAAAATGCCATCCCTGGACACGTGTTTCGAGGTAATTGCCTCTCGTCAGCAGGGAGCAGGTAAGTATGCGGGGTGCCAAGTAGACTGCCAAAAAATTATCAGGTATAGTACCTCCCACGGCGCGCGGGTGCGGGATCCGGGCTCGTCAACCCATGGCTCAGGGAGCTTTAAATACAAAATGCGAGGTGGGTCGCACACCGCTCGTCATACTAGCAAATAGCCCCATAGGATTCTGGAGGATGTAGTGACAGCGGCGTGTACACCTATGCCACGAGTATATAGTTAAAATGCCATCCCTGGACACGTGTTTCGAGGTAATTGCCTCTCGTCAGCAGGGAGCAGGTAAGTATGCGGGGTGCCAAGTAGACTGCCAAAAAGTTATCAGGTATAGTACCTCTCACGGCGCGCGGGTGCGGGATCCGGGCTCGTCAACCCATGGCTCACGGAGCTTTAAATCCAAAATGCGAGGTGGGTCGCACACCGCTCGTCATACTAGCAAATAGCCCCATAGGATTCTGGAGGATGTAGTGACAGCGGCGGGTACACCTATGCCACGAGTATATAGTTAAAATGCCATCCCTGGACACGTGTTTCGAGGTAATTGCCTCTCGTCAGCAGGGAGTAGGTAAGTATGCGGGGTGCCAAGTAGACTGCCAAAAAATTATCAGGTATAGTACCTCTCACGGCGCGCGGGTGCGGGATCCGGGCTCGATAAACCCATGGCTCATGGAGCTTTAAATACAAAATGCGAGGTGGGTCGCACACCGCTCGTCATACTAGCAAATAGCCCCAGAGGATTCTGGAGGATGTAGTGACAGCGGCGGGTACACCTATGCCACGAGTATATAGTTAAAATGCCATCCCTGGACACGTGTTTCGAGGTAATTGCCTCTCGTCAGCAGGGAGCAGGTAAGTATGCGGGGTGCCAAGTAGACTGCCAAAAAATTATCAGGTATAGTACCTCTCACGGCGCGCGGGTGCGGGATCCGGGCTCGTCAACCCATGGCTCAGGGAGCTTTAAATACAAAATGCGAGGTGGGTCGCACACCGCTCGTCATACTAGCAAATAGCCCCATAGGATTCTGGAGGATGTAGTGACAGCGGCGGGTACACCTATGCCACGAGTATATAGTTAAAATGCCATCCCTGGACACGTGTTTCGAGGTAATTGCCTCTCGTCAGCAGGGAGCAGGTAAGTATGCGGGGTGCCAAGTAGACTGCCAAAAAATTATCAGGTATAGTACCTCTCACGGCGCGCGGGTGCGGGATCCGGGCTCGTCAACCCATGGCTCAGGGAGCTTTAAATACAAAATGCGAGGTGGGTCGCACACCGCTCGTCATACTGGCAAATAGCCCCATAGGATTCTGGAGGATGTAGTGACAGCGGCGGGTACACCTATGCCACGAGTATATAGTTAAAATGCCATCCCTGGACACGTGTTTCGAGGTAATTGCCTCTCGTCAGCAGGGAGCAGGTAAGTATGCGGGGTGCCAAGTAGACTGCCAAAAAATTATCAGGTATAGTACCTCCCACGGCGCGCGGGTGCGGGATCCGGGCTCGTCAACCCATGGCTCAGGGAGCTTTAAATACAAAATGCGAGGTGGGTCGCACACCGCTCGTCATACTAGCAAATAGCCCCATAGGATTCTGGAGGATGTAGTGACAGCGGCGGGTACACCTATGCCACGAGTATATAGTTAAAATGCCATCCCTGGACACGTGTTTCGAGGTAATTGCCTCTCGTCAGCAGGGAGCAGGTAAGTATGCGGGGTGCCAAGTAGACTGCCAAAAAGTTATCAGGTATAGTACCTCTCACGGCGCGCGGGTGCGGGATCCGGGCTCGTCAACCCATGGCTCAGGGAGCTTTAAATACAAAATGCGAGGTGGGTCGCACACCGCTCGTCATACTAGCAAATAGCCCCATAGGATTCTGGAGGATGTAGTGACAGCGGCGGGTACACCTATGCCACGAGTATATAGTTAAAATGCCATCCCTGGACACGTGTTTCGAGGTAATTGCCTCTCGTCAGCAGGGAGCAGGTAAGTATGCGGGGTGCCAAGTAGACTGCCAAAAAATTATCAGGTATAGTACCTCTCACGGCGCGCGGGTGCGGTATCCGGGCTCGTCAACCCATGGCTCAGGGAGCTTTAAATACAAAATGCGAGGTGGGTCGCACACCGCTCGTCATACTAGCAAATAGCCCCATAGGATTCTGGAGGATGCAGTGACAGCGGCGGGTACACCTATGCCACGAGTATATAGTTAAAATGCCATCCCTGGACATGTGTTTCGAGGTAATTGCCTCTCGTCAGCAGGGAGCAGGTAAGTATGCGGGGTGCCAAGTAGACTGCCAAAAAATTATCAGGTATAGTACCTCTCACGGCGCGCGGGATCCGGGCTCGTCAACCCATGGCTCAGGGAGCTTTAAATACAAAATGCGAGGTGGGTCGCACACCGCTCGTCATACTAGCAAATAGCCCCATAGGATTCTGGAGGATGTAGTGACAGCGGCGGGTACACCTATGCCACGAGTATATAGTTAAAATGCCATCCCTGGACACGTGTTTCGAGGTAATTGCCTCTCGTCAGCAGGGAGCAGGTAAGTATGCGGGGTGCCAAGTAGACTGCCAAAAAATTATCAGGTATAGTACCTCTCACGGCGCGCGGGTGCGGGATCCGGGCTCGTCAACCCATGGCTCAGGGAGCTTTAAATACAAAATGCGAGGTGGGTCACACACCGCTCGTCATACTAGCAAATAGCCCCATAGGATTCTGGAGGATGTAGTGACAGCGGCGGGTACACCTATGCCACGAGTATATAGTTAAAATGCCATCCCTGGACACGTGTTTCGAGGTAATTGCCTCTCGTCAGCAGGGAGCAGGTAAGTATGCGGGGTGCCAAGTAGACTGCCAAAAAATTATCAGGTATAGTACCTCTCACGGCGCGCGGGTGCAGGATCCGGGCTCGTCAACCCATGGCTCAGGGAGCTTTAAATACAAAATGCGAGGTGGGTCGCACACCGCTTGTCATACTAGCAAATAGCCCCATAGGATTCTGGAGGATGTAGTGACAGCGGCGGGTACACCTATGCCACGAGTATATAGTTAAAATGCCATCCCTGGACACGTGTTTCGAGGTAATTGCCTCTCGTCAGCAGGGAGCAGGTAAGTATGCGGGGTGCCAAGTAGACTGCCAAAAAATTATCAGGTATAGTACCTCTCACGGCGCGCGGGTGCGGGATCCGGGCTCGTCAACCCATGGCTCAGGGAGCTTTAAATACAAAATGCGAGGTGGGTCGCACACCGCTCGTCATACTAGCAAATAGCCCCATAGGATTCTGGAGGATGTAGTGACAGCGGCGGGTACACCTATGCCACGAGTATATAGTTAAAATGCCATCCCTGGACATGTGTTTTGAGGTAATTGCCTCTCGTCAGCAGGGAGCAGGTAAATATGCGGGGTGCCAAGTAGACTGCCAAAAAATTATCAGGTATAGTACCTCTCACGGTGCGCGGGTGCGGGATCCGGGCTCGTCAACCCATGGCTCAGGGAGCTTTAAATACAAAATGCGAGGTGGGTCGCACACCGCTCGTCATACTAGCAAATAGCCCCATAGGATTCTGGAGGATGTAGTGACAGCGGCGGGTACACCTATGCCACGAGTATATAGTTAAAATGCCATCCCTGGACACGTGTTTCGAGGTAATTGCCTCTCGTCAGCAGGGAGTAGGTAAGTATGCGGGGTGCCAAGTAGACTGCCAAAAAATTATCAGGTATAGTACCTCTCACGGCGCGCGGGTGCGGGATCCGGGCTCGATAAACCCATGGCTCATGGAGCTTTAAATACAAAATGCGAGGTGGGTCGCACACCGCTCGTCATACTAGCAAATAGATCCAGAGGATTCTGGAGGATGTAGTGACAGCGGCGGGTACACCTATGCCACGAGTATATAGTTAAAATGCCATCCCTGGACACGTGTTTCGAGGTAATTGCCTCTCATCAGCAGGGAGCAGGTAAGTATGCGGGGTGCCAAGTAGACTGCCCAAAAATTATCAGGTATAGTACCTCTCACGGCGCGCGGGTGCGGGATCCGGGCTCGTCAACCCATGGCTCAGGGAGCTTTAAATACAAAATGCGAGGTGGGTCGCACACCGCTCGTCATACTAGCAAATAGCCCCATAGGATTCTGGAGGATGTAGTGACAGCGGCGGGTACACCTATGCCACGAGTATATAGTTAAAATGCCATCCCTGGACACGTGTTTCGAGGTAATTGCCTCTCGTCAGCAGGGAGCAGGTAAGTATGCGGGGTGCCAAGTAGACTGCCAAAAAATTATCAGGTATAGTACCTCTCACGGCGCGCGGGTGCGGTATCCGGGCTCGTCAACCCATGGCTCAGGGAGCTTTAAATACAAAATGCGAGGTGGGTCGCACACCGCTCGTCATACTAGCAAATAGCCCCATAGGATTCTGGAGGATGCAGTGACAGCGGCGGGTACACCTATGCCACGAGTATATAGTTAAAATGCCATCCCTGGACATGTGTTTCGAGGTAATTGCCTCTCGTCAGCAGGGAGCAGGTAAGTATGCGGGGTGCCAAGTAGACTGCCAAAAAATTATCAGGTATAGTACCTCTCACGGCGCGCGGGATCCGGGCTCGTCAACCCATGGCTCAGGGAGCTTTAAATACAAAATGCGAGGTGGGTCGCACACCGCTCGTCATACTAGCAAATAGCCCCATAGGATTCTGGAGGATGTAGTGACAGCGGCGGGTACACCTATGCCACGAGTATATAGTTAAAATGCCATCCCTGGACACGTGTTTCGAGGTAATTGCCTCTCGTCAGCAGGGAGCAGGTAAGTATGCGGGGTGCCAAGTAGACTGCCAAAAAATTATCAGGTATAGTACCTCTCACGGCGCGCGGGTGCAGGATCCGGGCTCGTCAACCCATGGCTCAGGGAGCTTTAAATACAAAATGCGAGGTGGGTCGCACACCGCTTGTCATACTAGCAAATAGCCCCATAGGATTCTGGAGGATGTAGTGACAGCGGCGGGTACACCTATGCCACGAGTATATAGTTAAAATGCCATCCCTGGACACGTGTTTCGAGGTAATTGCCTCTCGTCAGCAGGGAGCAGGTAAGTATGCGGGGTGCCAAGTAGACTGCCAAAAAATTATCAGGTATAGTACCTCTCACGGCGCGCGGGTGCGGGATCCGGGCTCGTCAACCCATGGCTCAGGGAGCTTTAAATACAAAATGCGAGGTGGGTCGCACACCGCTCGTCATACTAGCAAATAGCCCCATAGGATTCTGGAGGATGTAGTGACAGCGGCGGGTACACCTATGCCACGAGTATATAGTTAAAATGCCATCCCTGGACATGTGTTTTGAGGTAATTGCCTCTCGTCAGCAGGGAGCAGGTAAATATGCGGGGTGCCAAGTAGACTGCCAAAAAATTATCAGGTATAGTACCTCTCACGGTGCGCGGGTGCGGGATCCGGGCTCGTCAACCCATGGCTCAGGGAGCTTTAAATACAAAATGCGAGGTGTGTCGCACACCGCTCGTCATACTAGCAAATAGCCCCATAGGATTCTGGAGGATGTAGTGACAGCGGCGGGTACACCTATGCCACGAGTATATAGTTAAAATGCCATCCCTGGACACGTGTTTCGAGGTAATTGCCTCTCGTCAGCAGGGAGCAGGTAAGTATGCGGGGTGCCAAGTAGACTGCCAAAAAATTATCAGGTATAGTACCTCTCACGGCACGCGGGTGCGGGATCCGGGCTCGTCAACCCATGGCTCAGGGAGCTTTAAATACAAAATGCGAGGTGGGTCGCACACCGCTCGTCATACTAGCAAATAGCCCCATAGGATTCTGGAGGATGTAGTGACAGCGGCGGGTACACCTATGCCACGAGTATATAGTTAAAATGCCATCCCTGGACATGTGTTTCGAGGTAATTGCCTCTAGTCAGCAGGGAGCAGGTAAGTATGCGGGGTGCCAAGTAGACTGACAAAAAATTATCAGGTATAGTACCTCTCACGGCGCGTGGGTGCGGTATCCGGGCTCGTCAACCCATGGCTCAGGGAACTTTAAATACAAAATGCGAGGTGGGTCGCACACCGCTCGTCATACTAGCAAATAGCCCCATAGGATTCTGGAGGATGTAGTGACAGCGGCGGGTACACCTATGCCACGAGTATATAGTTAAAATGCCATCCCTGGACACGTGTTTCGAGGTAATTGCCTCTCGTCAGCAGGGAGCAGGTAAGTATGCGGGGTGCCAAGTAGACTGCCCAAAAATTATCAGGTATAGTACCTCTCACGGCGCGCGGGTGCGGGATCCGGGCTCGTCAACACATGGCTCAGGGAGCTTTAAATACAAAATGCGAGGTGGGTCGCACACCGCTCGTCATACTAGCAAATAGCGCCATAGGATTCTGGAGGATGTAGTGACAGCGGCGGGTACACCTATGCCACGAGTATATAGTTAAAATGCCATCCCTGGACACGTGTTTCGAGGTAATTGCCTCTCGTCAGCAGGGAGCAGGTAAGTATGCGGGGTGCCAAGTAGACTGCCAAAAAATTATCAGGTATAGTACCTCTCACGGCGCGCGGGTGCGGGATCCGGGCTCGTCAACCCATGGCTCAGGGAGCTTTAAATACAAAATGCGAGGTGGGTCGCACACCGCTCGTCATACTAGCAAATAGCCCCATAGGATTCTGGAGGATGTAGTGACAGCGGCGGGTACACCTATGCCACGAGTATATAGTTAAAATGCCATCCCTGGACACGTGTTTCGAGGTAATTGCCTCTCGTCAGCAGGGAGCAGGTAAGTATGCGGGGTGCCAAGTAGACTGCCAAAAAATTATCAGGTATAGTACCTCTCACGGCACGCGGGTGCGGGATCCGGGCTCGTCAACCCATGGCTCAGGGAGCTTTAAATACAAAATGCGATGTGGGTCGCACACCGCTCGTCATACTAGCAAATAGCCCCATAGGATTCTGGAGGATGTAGTGACAGCGGCGGGTACACCTATGCCACGAGTATATAGTTAAAATGCCATCCCTGGACATGTGTTTCGAGGTAATTGCCTCTAGTCAGCAGGGAGCAGGTAAGTATGCGGGGTGCCAAGTAGACTGACAAAAAATTATCAGGTATAGTACCTCTCACGGCGCGTGGGTGCGGTATCCGGGCTCGTCAACCCATGGCTCAGGGAACTTTAAATACAAAATGCGAGGTGGGTCGCACACCGCTCGTCATACTAGCAAATAGCCCCATAGGATTCTGGAGGATGTAGTGACAGCGGCGGGTACACCTATGCCACGAGTATATAGTTAAAATGCCATCCCTGGACACGTGTTTCGAGGTAATTGCCTCTCGTCAGCAGGGAGCAGGTAAGTATGCGGGGTGCCAAGTAGACTGCCCAAAAATTATCAGGTATAGTACCTCTCACGGCGTGCGGGTGCGGGATCCGGGCTCGTCAACACATGGCTCAGGGAGCTTTAAATACAAAATGCGAGGTGGGTCGCACACCGCTCGTCATACTAGCAAATAGCGCCATAGGATTCTGGAGGATGTAGTGACAGCGGCGGGTACACCTATGCCACGAGTATATAGTTAAAATGCCATCCCTGGACACGTGTTTCGAGGTAATTGCCTCTCGTCAGCAGGGAGCAGGTAAGTATGCGGGGTGCCAAGTAGACTGCCAAAAAATTATCAGGTATAGTACCTCTCACGGCGCGCGGGTGCGGGATCCGGGCTCGTCAACCCATGGCTCAGGGAGCTTTAAATACAAAATGCGAGGTGGGTCGCACACCGCTCGTCATACTAGCAAATAGCCCCATAGGATTCTGGAGGATGTAGTGACAGCGGCGGGTACACCTATGCCACGAGTATATAGTTAAAATGCCATCCCTGGACACGTGTTTCGAGGTAATTGCCTCTCGTCAGCAGGGAGCAGGTAAGTATGCGGGGTGCCAAGTAGACTGCCCAAAAATTATCAGGTATAGTACCTCTCACGGCGCGCGGGTGCGGGATCCGGGCTCGTCAACACATGGCTCAGGGAGCTTTAAATACAAAATGCGAGGTGGGTCGCACACCGCTCGTCATACTAGCAAATAGCGCCATAGGATTCTGGAGGATGTAGTGACAGCGGCGGGTACACCTATGCCACGAGTATATAGTTAAAATGCCATCCCTGGACACGTGTTTCGAGGTAATTGCCTCTCGTCAGCAGGGAGCAGGTAAGTATGCGGGGTGCCAAGTAGACTGCCAAAAAATTATCAGGTATAGTACCTCTCACGGCGCGCGGGTGCGGGATCCGGGCTCGTCAACCCATGGCTCAGGGAGCTTTAAATACAAAATGCGAGGTGGGTCGCACACCGCTCGTCATACTAGCAAATAGCCCCATAGGATTCTGGAGGATGTAGTGACAGCGGCGGGTACACCTATGCCACGAGTATATAGTTAAAATGCCATCCCTGGACACGTGTTTCGAGGTAATTGCCTCTCGTCAGCAGGGAGCAGGTAAGTATGCGGGGTGCCAAGTAGACTGCCAAAAAATTATCAGGTATAGTACCTCTCACGGCGCGCGGGTGCAGGATCCGGGCTCGTCAACCCATGGCTCAGGGAGCTTTAAATACAAAATGCGAGGTGGGTCGCACACCACTTGTCATAGTAGCAAATAGCCCCATAGAATTCTGGAGGATGTAGTGACAGCGGCGGGTACACCTATGCCATGAGTATATAGTTAAAATGCCATCCCTGGACACGTGTTTCGAGGTAATTGCCTCTCGTCAGCAGGGAGCAGGTAAGTATGCGGGGTGCCAAGTAGACTGCCAAAAAATTATCAGGTATAGTACCTCTCACGGCGCGCGGGTGCGGGATCCGGGCTCGTCAACCCATGGCTCAGGGAGCTTTAAATACAAAATGCGAGGTGGGTCGCACACCGCTCGTCATACTAGCAAATAGCCCCATAGGATTCTGGAGGATGTAGTGACAGCGGCGGGTACACCTATGCCACGAGTATATAGTTAAAATGCCATCCCTGGACACGTGTTTCGAGGTAATTGCCTCTCGTCAGCAGGGAGCAGGTAAGTATGCGGGGTGCCAAGTAGACTGCCCAAAAATTATCAGGTATAGTACCTCTCACGGCGCGTGGGTGCGGGATCCGGGCTCGTCAACCCATGGCTCAGGGAGCTTTAAATACAAAATGCGAGGTGGGTCCCACACCGCTCGTCATACTAGCAAATAGCCCCATAGGATTCTGGAGGATGTAGTGACAGCGGCGGGTACACCTATGCCACAAGTATATAGTTAAAATGCCATCCCTGGACACGTGTTTCGAGGTAATTGCCTCTCGTCAGCAGGGAACAGGTAAGTATGCGGGGTGCCAAGTAGACTGCCAAAAAATTATCAGGTATAGTACCTCTCACGGCGCGCGGGTGCGGGATCCGGGCTCGTCAACCCATGGTTAAGGGAGCTTTAAATACAAAATGCGAGGTGGGTCGCACACCGCTCGTCATACTAGCAAATAGCCCCATAGGATTCTGGAGGATGTAGTGACAGCGGCGGGTACACCTATGCCATGAGTATATAGTTAAAATGCCATCCCTGGACACGTGTTTCGAGGTAATTGCCTCTCGTCAGCAGGGAGCAGGTAAGTATGCGGGGTGCCAAGTAGACTGCCAAAAAATTATCAGGTATAGTACCTCTCACGGCGCGCGGGTGCGGGATCCGGGCTCGTCAACCCATGGCTCAGGGAGCTTTAAATACAAAATGCGAGGTGGGTCGCACAGCGCTCGTCATACTAGCAAATAGCCCCATAGGACTCTGGAGGATGTAGTGACAGCGGCGGGTACACCTATGCCACGAGTATATAGTTAAAATGCCATCCCTGGACACGTGTTTCGAGGTAATTGCCTCTAGTCAGCAGGGAGCAGGTAAGTATGCGGGGTGCCAAGTAGACTGCCAAAAAATTATCAGGTATAGTACCTCTCACGGCGCGCGGGTGCGGGATCCGGGCTCGTCAACCCATGGCTCAGGGAGCTTTAAATACAAAATGCGAGGTGGGTCGCACACCGCTCGTCATACTAGCAAATAGCCCCATAGGATTCTGGAGGATGTAGTGACAGCGGCGGGTACACCTATGCCACGAGTATATAGTTAAAATGCCATCCCTGGACACGTGTTTCGAGGTAATTGCCTCTCGTCAGCAGGGAGCAGGTAAGTATGCGGGGTGCCAAGTAGACTGCCAAAAAATTATCAGGTATAGTACCTCTCACGGCGCGCGGGTGCGGGATCCGGGCTCGTCAACCCATGGCTCAGGGAGCTTTAAATACAAAATGCGAGGTGGGTCGCACACCGCTCGTCATACTAGCAAATAGCCCCATAGGATTCTGGAGGATGTAGTGACAGCGGCGGGTACACCTATGCCACGAGTATATAGTTAAAATGCCATCCCTGGACACGTGTTTCGAGGTAATTGCCTCTTGTCAGCAGGGAGCATGTAAGTATGCGGGGTGCCAAGTAGACTGCCAAAAAATTATCAGGTATAGTACCTCTCACGGCGCGCGGGTACGGGATCCGGGCTCGTCAACCCATGGCTCAGGGAGCTTTAAATACAAAATGCGAGGTGGGTCGCACACCGCTCGTCATACTAGCAAATAGCCCCATAGGATTCTGGAGGATGTAGTGACAGCGGCGGGTACACCTATGCCACGAGTATATAGTTAAAATACCATCCCTGGACACGTGTTTCGAGGTAATTGCCTCTCGTCAGCAGGGAGCAGGTAAGTATGCGGGGTGCCAAGTAGACTGCCAAAAAATGATCAGGTATAGTACCTCTCACGGCACGCGGGTGCGGGATCCGGGCTCGTCAACCCATGGCTCAGGGAGCTTTAAATACAAAATGCGAGGTGGGTCGCACACCGCTCGTCATACTAGCAAATAGCCCCATAGGATTCTGGAGGATGTAGTGACAGCGGCGGGTACACATATGCCAAGAGTATATAGTTAAAATGCCATCCCTGGACACGTGTTTCGAGGTAATTGCCTCTCGTCATCAGGGAGCAGGTAAGTATGCGGGGTGCCAAGTAGACTGCCAAAAAATTATCAGGTATAGTACCTCTCACGGCGCGCGGGTGCGGGATCCGGGCTCGTCAACCCATGGCTCAGGGAGCTTTAAATACAAAATGCGAGGTGGGTCGCACACTGCTCGTCATACTAGCAAATAGCCCCATAGGATTCTGGAGGATGTAGTGACAGCGGCGGATACACCTATGCCACGAGTATATAGTTAAAATGCCATCCCTGGACACGTGTTTCGAGGTAATTGCCTCTCGTCAGCAGGGAGCAGGTAAGTATGCGGGGTGCCAAGTAGACTGCCAAAAAATTATCAGGTATAGTACCTCTCACGGCACGCGGGTGCGGGATCCGGGCTCGTCAACCCATGGCTCAGGGAGCTTTAAATACAAAATGCGAGGTGGGTCGCACACCGCTCGTCATACTAGCAAATAGCCCCATAGGATTCTGGAGGATGTAGTGACAGCGGCGGGTACACCTATGCCACGAGTATATAGTTAAAATGCCATCCCTGGACACGTGTTTCGAGGTAATTGCCTCTCGTCAGCAGGGAGCAGGTAAGTATGCGGGGTGCCAAGTAGACTGCCAAAAAATTATCAGGTATAGTACCTCTCATGGCGCGCGGGTGCGGGATCCGGGCTCGTCAACCCATGGCTCAGGGAGCTTTAAATACAAAATGCGAGGTGGGTCGCACACCGTTCGTCATACTAGCAAATAGCCCCATAGGATTCTGGAGGATGTAGTGACAGCGGCGGGTACACCTATGCCACGAGTATATAGTTAAAATGCCATCCCTGGACACGTGTTTTGAGGTAATTGCCACTCATCAGCAGGGAGCAGGTAAGTATGCGGGGTGCCAAGTAGACTGCCAAAAAATTATCAGGTATAGTACCTCTCATGGCGCGCGGGTGCGGGATCCGGGCTCGTCAACCCATGGCTCAGGGAGCTTTAAATACAAAATGCGAGGTGGGTCGCACACCGCTCGTCATACTAGCAAATAGCCCCATAGGATTCTGGAGGATGTAGTGACAGCGGCGGGTACACCTATGCCACGAGTATATAGTTAAAATGCCATCCCTGGACACGTGTTTCGAGGTAATTGCCTCTCGTCAGCAGGGAGCAGGTAAGTATGCGGGGTGCCAAGTAGACTGCCAAAAAATTATCAGGTATAGTACCTCTCACGGCGCGCGGGTGCGGGATCCGGGCTCGTCAACCCATGGCTCAGGGAGCTTTAAATACAAAATGCGAGGTGGGTCGCACACCGCTCGTCATACTAGCAAATAGCCCCATAGGATTCTGGAGGATGTAGTGACAGCGGCGGGTACACCTATGCCACGAGAATATAGTTAAAATGCCATCCCTGGACACGTGTTTCGAGGTAATTGCCTCTCGTCAGCAGGGAGCAGGTAAGTATGCGGGGTGCCAAGTAGACTGCCAAAAAATTATCAGGTATAGTACCTCTCACGGCGCGCGGGTGCGGGATCCGGGCTCGTCAACCCATGGCTCAGGGAGCTTTAAATACAAAATGCGAGGTGGGTCGCACACCGCTCGTCATACTAGCAAATAGCCCCATAGGATTCTGGAGGATGTAGTGACAGCGGCGGATACACCTATGCCACGAGTATATAGTTAAAATGCCATCCCTGGACACGTGTTTCGAGGTAATTGCCTCTCGTCAGCAGGGAGCAGGTAAGTATGCGGGGTGCCAAGTAGACTGCCAAAAAATTATCAGGTATAGTACCTCTCACGGCGCGCGGGTGCGGGATCCGGGCTCGTCAACCCATGGCTCAGGGAGCTTTAAATACAAAATGCGAGGTGGGTCGCACACCGCTCGTCATACTAGCAAATAGCCCCATAGGATTCTGGAGGATGTAGTGACAGCGGCGGATACACCTATGCCACGAGTATATAGTTAAAATGCCATCCCTGGACACGTGTTTCGAGGTAATTGCCTCTCGTCAGCAGGGAGCAGGTAAGTATGCGGGGTGCCAAGTAGACTGCCAAAAAATTATCAGGTATAGTACCTCTCACGGCACGCGGGTGCGGGATCCGGGCTCGTCAACCCATGGCTCAGGGAGCTTTAAATACAAAATGCGAGGTGGGTCGCACACCGCTCGTCATACTAGCAAGGAGCACTAGCGGGGCAGCGGCCTCCGCATCATCATGTCTGTCTGTCAGCGGGGGTGCGGGAGGACTTGAGGATGTGGCAGTTTTTCTTGCAACACTTTAATGGCATACCCTTGATGAGGGAGGCAGACATGTTTTGGGATGTCCAAATATTTTCAGATGCGGCGGGGAGCACAGGTTTTGGTTTGTACTGGCAAGGGAGGTGGTGTGCGGAGCAATGGCCCCTGGAGTGGTTGGATGGGGGCAGGAGCATACCCTTTTTGGAGTTCTTCCCTCTGGTGGTGGCAATCACCTTATGGGGTGACCAGCTGGCACACAAGAAAATAACTTTCAGAATTGACAACATGACGGTAGTGCACATTGTGAACCGTTCACAGTGGGGGAGATTCCGTGGGCTCGCCAAGGACGCGGACGGGTCTCCGACCAGAATGCCACAGCATTTGTGGTACGTAGGCAACACAGGATGTTGCAACTGGTTTTAGGTTCCCTGGCCTGATCCACGAAAGCAGCGTACCGGACAGTATGGGAGGAATTGTTGCGCTCCAGCGCTAGGTGTGGGGACTCCCCTATGTCTAGACAGGAAGATGTGATTCAGTTTATTTTGGATTTGATTGAGAGGGGTCTGACTAGGGTCACGATAGCGGGCAAGCTGGCAGGGATTGCCTTCGTCGGGAAATTGTTGTGGGGCTATGCACCCTCCGTGGGGGAACTGGGGATGCGCATGTTAGAAGGTTGGGCCCGGGAATGCGGCCACGCAACCCGGGTCCGGAATCCTCTGTTGTGGGAACTTTTAGAGAGGGTGCTTGGGGTTTTGCCTGGGACTTGTTCTGACGAGGTAGAAGTTGGCCTTTTTTCCACACTGATGTCCTGGATGTTTTTCGGGGACTTTTGGGTGTCTGAACTGTTGGGAACCAAAGCTGAACAGGGGCTGTCATGGAGTGAGGTGTCTTTCTGTAGGGACAAGGTCAGCATCTGGCTGAGAAAATCGAAGACGGATCAGATGGGAGGGGGCCAATGGGATTCGTTGCACATGGGAGATTCTCTGCAGGCTTGCCCTAACCCGTGGGGTTTGAGGTGGAGGTCCCTTTCGGGGGATTTGGTGGGTTTAGTTTTCAGGCATGGGGACGGACAAGGTGTGAAAGCCTTGTAGCTTTTAGCTGTGCTGCGGAAGGCGCTGGGCAGGCTGGGGATTGAAGAGAAAGATTTTGGGACGCATTCATTTCAGATTGGGGCAGCATCTGAAGCAAACAATAGAGGCTGGGGGCAAGGGGACATTATGAGGTTGGGTAGGTGGTCCTCTGACTGCTACCAGCGTTATGTGCGCAGCATACCTGGGGGGTTATAGCGCGGTTGTTCCTGTTTTCCTTTTGTTCATTCATGTTTTTCGTTTCAGGTTGATGAGCGGTGATGGGTCCACGCGCCAGGGAGATGTCTATTTGGATTGTCAGCCATTCCTTTGTGAAGCGGGCGCAACTCCAGGCCCGCTCCAGCTTTTTTGGGGAAAGTCTGGGGTTTAATAAAGAAATGTTTACTGTGTGTTGGAAGGGCAGGGGTGGTATGCGATGGAAGGAGTTGCTGCAAGTTCTCAACGGGATTTTGGTGGCTGGTAGGTGCCCCGATGTCTTGGTACTTCATTTAGGGGAGAATGATATGGTGAGGGAAACTGGCCTGGTGCTCATGAGAGGTATGAAGCGGGACATGGCTTTGATTAAGGGTCAGTGGTCCGGTTGTGCCATTGTCTGGACAGAATTTGTTCCTTGTAGGGTTTGGAGAGGGGCGGTTAACCCAGGAGCAGTGGACAAGGCTAGGCGTAAGCTGAATACGGAAATGGTGAGATTTTGTCGTCAGTTGGGGATTTTCAGGATTTCGCACAAGGATATTAGGTATGACACCAGAGGTGACGGGGTCGGGGTCCATCTATCCAGACTGGGTATGGACTTGTATTTATTGGAACTGAGGGAAGTGTTGGCCAGACTGTTGGGCGTTCATAGACGTTGAAAGGGGGGGTTGTTGGGGGGCAGAAAAAGGGGGAGGCAGCGTCTTCGCCTACCCTCCCGCCTTTTCCTGGGTGGCGGGGTTGTTGACAGTTGGCCAGGATTGGCTGTAGTTTTTTTTTACATGTTGGTAGTTTGTGAGCAGGAGCAGGGAAAGGGTAACCAGGTAGGATAAGTTTAGATTAGAGGTTGGTTAGTTACAGTTGCACAAAGGCAGGTAGGGATTTGGGTCAGGGGAGGTTAGGATTTGTAAATGCCAGATTGTGTAGAATTGTATAATATTATTGTTATGGAATGTTATGTTGTATTTTGTGGGGTAGGGGATCTGATGTGGGGATCTTAGGGGGGGAACAAAGTGTCAGGAAATTCATGTATAGTGAGGTTTTAGTTTCGAAGGCAGTTGCCAAGGTTATAAAATTGTGATGTGCACCTGTTTCAATAAAGCGGCTTTTTACACACACAGAAAACTGGTCTCACTCTCGTGCTGGCTTGCCCCCCTCCCTCCCAAATTTATTTTATAAGTAAGGCAGTGAAAAATCTTTCCATTTGCAGATGTGTGAGTGATAAAGAATTTTTGAAAATAGGAGAAAAACTCTAAATGAGAGAAACTAAATCCCCAAAAAAACACGGTGACCAATTGTGTGAGCACAAACGGTATACTGGTTATCCTGTTAGAAAGGCAGACAGTTATATTTCATACAATGACAAATACTGAGGAAATTCTCAGTGTGTCATTTACAAATGGGTCGGGTCTGTTTTTTTGTTTGTCAATGGCATTTCAACCCTTTTCCAAGATTCTAGGGTCTCATCAGGACTGAAAAACCTGGGAAACATGAATGGCTGGTAGTAACGAAAGAATTGACATGGGTACATACTGGCTGAGTAATAGAGGTGGTCTCATCTATTAATGAGGGCCACTGGGATATGCTACAACCAGGGGTCTTGGCAGGGCCAAGGAAACATGATGACTTAACCCAGATCTCTTGACTGGGGGTGAATGTTTTGATTTGTTCTGCATTCCGTCCTTCAACTGTGTGTCTTTTGCATTCTCGCTCTAAGTGCGCTGGGTATGCCCAGATGTGGGTTCCGGGCTCACTGTGCCACTGGATTCAAGCTATCCTGGCTCATGAGGGGTAAAACCCCGAAACCGGTCCTAGGATGCTTGTTTCTGGTCCAGGGAGGACCAGGCTTGGCAGTTTGGGCTGGACTGTTCCCATGAGGCACAGGTTCAAGATTTGCATATGGCCCGATCTGAACTGGGGTGGCATGGTTAGCAAAAGAATGATGGATTTAACCTAGATCTCTTGGCTGGGGTGAATGTTTTGATTTGTTCTGCACTCCGTCCATCAACTGTTTGTCTTTTGCTATTATCAGTCTCGACAGACTGCCCTAGGGAGGGAGCTAAATCTCTCCCAGACTTCTTACATGCGGATGATGCAATCCTTATGGGCCACACCGCTTGGGGTTGGACTTACGTTTGGCCAGGTTTGTCTCATTTATGAGGAATCTAGATTTGTTGGTCAATCTTTCTAAGTCCTATGTGATGGTAGTGGGCCAAAAATCTACAAGTAGCAAGCCCTTTAAGGTGGGCAATTTTAGTTTTGGTAAAGTCACAGCGTTCCCTTACCTGGGTATTTTATTTTATGCCAAGAATTGCTGGAAGCCACTAATCAAGGTTAAAAGATCCAAGTTTATTAAAACCATGGATGAGATTTCCAGCTTTGCATGTAGGCTTGGATCGTGGGTCCCAAGGAATAGTTTAAAAATGTATCAGGCTAAAAAGTATTTCCCAACTGTGGTATGGTAGTGAGGTTTGTGGATATGTAAAACTGGAGAAAGTCCAAACTGCAGAAAATGCATTTCTATGTCAAATGGTACAGGCTCCACATTATACTCCTGCATTCTCGGTGCAGGTGGAGCTAGGTCTTGGATAAGTGACGGACTTGGGGCCATATTATCAAGAACGGCGATAACATTATCGCTGCTTTAGCGGCAGGAATCTGCCGCTAAAGCGGTGATAAGGGGCTTGATAATATGCCCTAGAGAATTCCAATAGAAGCCCAGGTTTGTGGTCCTTCACACCAGAAAGTGGGCTTCTATTGGAATTTTCTACTGCATATTATCAAGCCCCTTATCGCCACTTTAGCGTCAGTTTGCTGCCGCTAAAGCCGCCATTCTTGATAATATGGCCCCAGGTGCCTTTAAGCCCTTTATTGTGCTGGATCAAGATATGACGCAGCACAGATCTAAAACTAAATAGGTTAATCCTTGCAGACTGCCTGGCCCTTGATCGGGCACATAAAATACTGTGGATAGCTTATGTGAAGGCAGCTTTTGCCTTCTTAGTTAGGACTGACATTTGTGAGGATCCTAGTTATCTTTCTATGCGTGAGCTGATGTGTGTTAATAGGCTGTTCTTGGATCGAACCCCATGAAGATAGAGCAGCATGAACTGCAGAAACCATCAGTGCGGGCCACATGCTGTTGAAAACTATGCAGAGGATGGAGCTGCTTTTAGTATTGATCTGCTTGCAGCTGATAGGTTTTTATTGGCCAGGTTCAGGGTCAACCAACTTCATCATCTCTTGGTATCGCCATGTGGCTGGGTGAAGCCTGAGGTAAGATTGCCCTGTGGCTGCAATGACAAGTCTCCACAGGACACTCTTCATTTTGTAATGTTTTGTTCCTATTTTAGCTGGCACAGGAAGTGGTTTCTAATTCCTTTGATGGAGTCTTTAAATGTTAACCAAGTAAGACCAGTCATGCTTTACCTTCAAATGCTTCCTAATGAATGTGTTACTTTTACTGTTCTGCCATTCTTGCGAGTTTCTTTGGTGTGCAGGTGATCGAGGCTTTACTGATGTATTGCCTCAGATGGTCGAGTTATTCACGTTTTATTGATTACCATAATATGTCAAAGATTTTGTGATGATTTTTATTTTTATAACAAGGATGGTGTTTGTATGCATTTATGGTTGTTTTACAGATGTTATGATGAGGGTCATCGTGTATTTTTTTGGCTTTGGTTTCTCTCACTTGGGGTTCTTCTCCTTTTTTAAAAAAAATTCTTTATCACTCATGCACCTGCAAATGTTAAGATTTTTCATTGCCTTGCTTAGGAAATACATTTTGATTCACTGAATCAAATCTAACTATAAGATACTGGCTGTTTCTTTCAGTTCAGTGTCTACATAGATTAAATCTAGACAGAATCCTCTGTACTCAAAAATACAAATTTAAATCTCTATATGGATTAAATTTACGCAGAAAATTCTATGCTATCACATTGACACTTAATACCCATGTTCACGTGGACATTTGGGTCGCTCTTGTTTTTGTTAAACTATACTGTGAGTTGTGTCACATGGGCAGACACTCAGCAACAGGTGTTTCTTGGTCCACATCCTTCCCCTCATGGCACCTCTAGGATCTTCTTTATCACCCAGCACCCCCACACTGGAAAGCAGTTGCTTGGGAGCCACAGACGTGGTCACCTTAGTTCCTTTCTAACACTTCTATATCACATAATTAATTTTATAGCAGAATACACCCAGCTTCACAGCGAATCATCATACTTAATAGCAGTGTGCAACGATGAAAGGGAGGTATTGTACAAAAGGGAAAAAACAAACTGAAGGTCTTCCAGTGAATTGGAAGAGTGGGATAGTCATACTAAATATAACTGTGTGGGTGTGCACTTATACGTCTTAGTTGTAAGAGAGATACAAAATAGCACAAATGTAGCAAACTTCGGTTTTTATTGTTTACTACTAAAAAAAATCTTTCCCTATTTTTCGCATTTATTTTTTGTTTAACCCGACTTTTAAAAGCCCTAGCCATAAGTGAAACCTTTGGAATGGAATGTTTGGCCTTTTCTATTGTTTACAGGAATGATAACTTCAATTAAGTTCATTGATTTTTGTCTTTGAGTGGTTTTTTAGGGTGCCTTTAAAAAGTGTGAAATATTTTCACACCAAAGTTTTTGATTCATGTGATAGTAATATTTGTTATATCAGAACTGAACACTGGGAGAGGCAAGGTCTTCTTAGAGGCACGAGGCTACGACTTATTTTCATAGTACACAACATTAGACAGAAGTATGTATGATGTTTACCATTAGTCTCTTAGTCTCTTGAAGGTGAGGGTTTACCTTCACTTGGTTTAGGCGGCTCTTTAATATGTATATTGAGAGCTAGATTAGTCCTCACATCTTAGGATTTATAGTGCAGCACAGTCATCAAAGCCATCTATGTAATGTAATGTAATGTAATGTAATGTAATGTAAAAATGTACTTCTATAGCGCTACTACCACTCCAGGGAGTATCTTGGCGCTCACCCCACCAGATAGAACAGTTGGAGGAAGAGGACACATTTCACGCTAAACACTAAATATCTACACCATTGCTGAGCAAGCTACATCGGTAAGGGAAAATACCCATGTTTTTAAAGCCTTCCTAAACTGAGTTTCATGGGACAAGGATCATATGGAGAGAGGGAGCTTGTTCCAGGCCTTGGCACCCAACACAAAAAGGGATTTGCCACCTTTAGTTGCTAACTTGAATCTGGGAATTATAAGCAGATTCTGACCCGCAGATCTTAGACAACGTGCCGGGTGGTATCGTCTGAAGCCATTGCACAGATATTTAGGTCCTTGATGTTGAAAAGCCCTAAAGGTGATTAAAAGGATCTTAAAAAGAATCCTTTTACTAATTGGAAGCCAATGAAGCGCGTTCAGTGCTGCTGAAGCTGATGACTTACGGGGCCAACGTAGTACTAGACGGGCCGCTGCATGTTGGACCATTTGTAATCTGTGAAGTACCGATTTGTTGGCTCCAGCATATAGACTATTACAATAGTCCAACCTGGAGGCGATTAGAGCCACTGCGACCGTTTTCCTGGCTGGCAGCGGAAGAAGATCAAAAAACTTCCTTAAAGCTTTTATTATGTGGAAGCATGAGCCAGCTATGGCAAGCGCTTGTTGTTTAAAGGACAATTGGCTGTCAAACTTGATGCCCAAATTTCGGGCAGATGTAATGGTATTAGGGGGGGCTTCTGCATCATCAGGCCAACAGATTGTCGGGGAAAACAAATTTTGCTTTCCGAATGGGAGGATTTCAGTTTTGCCAGCATTACATTTAAGGTGATTATCAGTCATCCAGTTAAATGTTGCTGCTAGGCACTCTTTAAGATTTTCCTCAGTGCACGACCGCTCACTATCCAGTACTAGGATAAGCTGAGTATCGTCAGCATACGAAATTGTACTGATCTGAAAAGATGAGATCAGTTTTACCAAGGGAACCATATACAGATTAAAAAGTATAGGGCTTAGACTCGATCCCTGGGGAACTCCAGAGCTGAGGGCCTTAGCCTCAGATTGGAAATGACCTAGCACTGTGATTTGGCGTCTGTCTCTAAGGAAATTCCTAAGCCAAGCCAAAACCATCCCACCTACTCCTGCGGCAGCCAAACGGTTCACTAAGATGTTATGTGAAACCGTATCGAAGGCTGCCGACAGGTCGAGTAGGATTAAGACAGCCTTCTTTCCCTAGTCCATGGCCATACGAATGGTCTCTGCTGTAAACAGCAGGGCAGACTCGGTAGAGTGATTTGCCGGAACCCTGACTGATTTGGATGCAAGATATTGTTTTCTTCCAGGAAGCTCGTAAGTTGGTTATTCACGAACTTCTCTGTCATTTTGGATATTGCCGGGAGCAGGGAAATCGGGCGTAAGTTGGAAAGGGTGGTAGGATCGGCTAGTGCCTTTTTCTGAAGAGGCTTGACAGCAGCAAGTTTCCAGTCGTTAGGAACATCTGCCATGGCTAAAGATGAATTGATGATACCATTAATGATGGGATTAATTGCTACTACTAAGGTCTGTAAGACCAAAGGAGGGCATGGATCAAAGGGGGATCCAGATTTACTGGCAAGGATAGCTTTAAAGGAATCTTCCAGGGAAACGGGGGAGAATGTTTCCAAGCAGGTTAAACACTTCTCCCTTTCTGTTCTTTCAACAGCTCCTGGAATAGGGGACGTTGGAGGGAAGGTCTTCACGATATCAAGGATTTTGTTCTCAAAATAATCTGATATCTCATTGCAGAGATTTTGAGATGGCGGGATTTCCTGCAAGAGAACTGATGGATTCATGAAATCCTTGACTATCTTAAAGATTTCTTTTTTCCCTTGAGCTGCCATAGAAATGGCCTGTAAATAATGGGCTTTCTTAGCTGACTTTATACCTGCATGGTATTTTCTTCTCGCCCGTTTGTAAGTATCGCGGGCAGTGACTTCATATTGCCTACGCCACCTCCGTTCCAGTGCTCTTAACTCTGCCAATTCTGATCTCACGACAAGTGAGAACCAGGGGGCCTTCCTTTTAGTTTTAATAGAACTAGGATTCTGAAATCTGATAGGGTCTAATCGGTGACCTGCCGTAATTACCCAGTCACAGAAGTTTTGATTATCTGCAGAGGTATTGCCTGTTGGCACCGGTACACTAGTTATAAGAGATTCGATCACATCAGGTCTGCTAGATAATTTCTTCCAATTAGGTTTACGAGTTAAATTAGGAATAATGGTATTATTTGTAATAGGTATCATAGTTCTATGATTTAATGAAATGTGAAAAGGAATAAAAAAATTATCAGACCAGATCTGAGGGCAAGGTGGTTTAACTGCAAGCCTAATAGAGTTAGAGCAAATGCAATCCAAAAGGTGACCTCCTGAGTGTGTATGTTCATGGGTCAGAAGAGTGAGTTCAAGTACATTAATGATCTCCATAAAGCAGTCGACTCCTGGGGTTTTAGGAGAATCAAGGTGCAGATTTAGATCGCCCAATATAGTAAGATTGGAAAATCTAAGCACTAGGTCACTTAGCACATCTCCCACAGTTTCCAGAAACTCCTTCGGGGAGCCCGGAGGGCGATAAATAAGTACACCCGAAAAAGTGAATGAATCATGAATGCCCAAGGAAAAAGCTAACGCTTCTGTTCCTTTAATGTCAGCCAGTTCATAAGAAGAACATTTTAAGGAGTTATGATAAATGATAGCAAGGCCCCCTCCCCGTTGTTTGATTCTGTCTAAGCGCTGGTTAGAAAAGTCCTGCGGGAGGGCTATAGCTAAGTCAGGGTTACACCACGGCTTAAGCCAGGTTTCTGTAATCAGAAGCCAATCGAGCATATTATCAGTAATAAGATCATATATGTTCTGGGCATTTTTGCAGAGCGAACGGGCATTAATAAGGCCACCTCGTAATACTGTAGGATTAGAAACTGTCTCGATGATCGGATCAGGGGTGACAACAACATTGTAATGCTCACGGCAAACGAGATCAGGCGAGTTGTCAGAGGCTAAGCCCTTATGGCAATATAGGAACGGTACAGAGCATGTCGGCGCAGCTGTAGTCAACATACCTAAAATGGTAAGATATTGAAATAAGCTCACACAGGGACTCCTGCCTCCGCGCCTCCTTAGCGCTGACGAGTCAGGCACCAGTCAGGCACTACCGCTGCGTGTCACCGCTGCGCGACCAAATGGGAGGGTTAAATAGTGTCTCCCCTCACCTCCGCCTGAGCACTAGTGCGCTCAGCGCAATGGCGCCACGAGACTTTCCAAGTACCCCCAAAATGGCGTCAAAAACGAGCAAATCCACAAATTCAGCCCGCTAATGCAGCGGTGAGGGCACAATTTATGATGCAAGAGTGTGGGCAGTAAGTGCGGCTAAAAACAGGGGAAAATACAAAATAACTAACTCAGATACCAAAATTGGGTGCAAGTTTAAAAACGCTAGTAAATTCCTAAGCAGAGCTCGCGTAAGCGCTGGCAAATATAAAGCGCCGCGATAATGAGTCCAGCTATCCTTTATGCAGCTGATAAAGGTCATCCAACAGGTACATGGATGAGGAGTGACCACATAGCAGTTTATGTTGGCATCATACTTGTCTGAAAGAGCCTGGACTCTAGTAAAGTGCATGATGCAGCATTATGTCATCATACAAGAGAGTGAGAAGTGGCTGTTAGGCAATAAGCAATTCATAGCGTGACACTGAATGTTAAAGTAACTGTTAACTTTTATTTATTAAGCGCACAATCACCAACTACTTCTTGGCATTGTGGGGAAAATTGTTGACAATTCGGAAGAAAGAATTAACAACTGGAATAGGTTTGTTTGAAAATGCACATTTGCAGTTATTTAAAAAAAAAAAAGTAGGGCCATATTTATTAAAGGGTAGTGTTGTTTTTGTACCACACAACAGGGTGCATGACCGATGCAACCCTTAAGTGCAAATTATCAAGGCATGCAAGGCCACCTCGAGTGACCCTGAGAGGCTTGATAAATCCTGAGTAACGTAACGAAGGGCAAATCGCTGATTTGCGTTACTCGGCCCCAGGGAGGCGTTTTGATGTTTTCCCACATTTACCATAAGTAGTTGACCTGGAAATGCGCCAAAAGTGCTACACCTCCCCAAGTGAGGTGTAACAAGTAGAAATATGTTTATTTATCGTCATTTTTTTTCTCTTGCTATGTGTTCTCCATTCTGAAGCACACATAAAAAGAGCAAAATGCCTCAGAGGATTGCTTACAACGCAGGCATCCTTGCATCATGGTGCAAGAGTGCCTGTATTGGTGCTATGCAGCACAGTGTGTGCTGGCACTGGTAAAAGGCAGGAGTGTGCTGTTTTATGTTTAATACAGTGCATTCCTGCCCTTTTCCTGTCACATAGCACAGCGCAGCAAGGTGACTTGCTGTGCTGTGCTGAGGACATTTGAATGATTTGCCCCATAATTCACATGTGACCGTAGAGAGAAAGGGAGAGAATTTTAGAAAGATGGGGCCATAATGGAAAAACTGCTACCGCCCATACCCACTTTTTTCAGTCTAGGGCCAGCCAGCAGAGATGCAGAAGAAGAGCAAAGCTCCTGCACCAGACAGCATTTCCTTAAACTTTTCCTTATAAATTGAGGACCCTCATCTACTAATTCTTTGAAAGTAAGACAGCAGTTTGTGAATGCGATCCTATATTCCAAAGACAACAAATGAAGTTTTATAAGCATGGGATAGGTATGTGAATACCTCGGTGCCTTATAGATCAATATAACTGCTTGATTCTGAATCATTTGTAGCCTAAAAATCAACTTTTTGGGGAGGCCTGTGTATAGGTAATTTGCAAATCTAGTTTAGATATTACTAGAGCAAAAATAAAAACTGTAATGCTTTACTTGAGAGAAACAGCAATGTTGTAATCTTTCTCCAAGTTAGAATGCAGGAAGAGACTACTGCACCAATTTGTGTTTTAGGGTTAGATCGCCATCAATGATTACTCTAAGGCTTTTTGCAAGGTGCTTGGGAATGGGAGCCTGACCCAATTCAGAAGGCCAGTATTGTTGGCTCCATGAGCTGTCCCTACTGTGTAAAATTACTATTTCGGGCTTATCAGTGTTAACTTTCAGTTGGTTATTGGCCATCTCCTCCCAAATGTACCCCTGGTGATTTCAAAGTTTTCCTGGGAGGCAGTAGAACCTCCAGCTGCAAAAGGATCTGGGATCATCCATGTTGTTATATAAATTGCAATTTCTATTCCAAGTTCTTTGATGAGAAGCCTCACATAATGGTTAAAACTGGTGGAGGGCTAAATAGGTTACTTGAGGCACCCCACATTTGACCTGAACTGCCTTTTCATTAAACATGCCAAGATGAGAATTTTGAGTGTAGTTGTCAAGAAAAGATCTAATACATTCTAGAGTAGCACCTTTTATACCAATGGCTTCCACAAGATTGACAAAAGTTTTATGATCAATTGTGTCAAAAGCCTCAGAAAGGTCCAGCAGAACCAAGGTTACGGATCCAGCAGATTTGATCCTGCGTTTCTGACCCAACTGGTACTGAAGGTTTACCTCCATTACTGGATCATTTACTACCACTTTCTTGCTAACTTGGTCCTCTGATAATCCTTTCTTGTTGCACTGAGGGTAAAGAGAGTTAGCACATCTTTTCCGATCAATATCAATTAACAGTGCAACTAATTTTGATACAAAAGGAGAACCAGGAATCGGCGGCCAAGTTCACGGGTTATTATTACAAATTAGTGATCACATTCAAGTAAATCACTCTTAAGACCTAACTATGGAAGCACGCCGAGCCTCTTGAAGATATTCAGGTGGACAAGAATCAAACATACAAGAAGTTCTCTGACTGCAATACAAAACAACAACATAAGTTCCTGATGCTCTAAATACAATCTAAATTGGTCCTTTCTAGGCATTAGTAATCAAAATCCCTCAGGCACAGATTAAGGCACATAAGTGCTCGGAGTTCAGAAATCAGATAAATCTGTAGAAAATAATAGGTGTAAGACAAAAGAGTATATTAGCAATAGCATTGCGGAAGCTCAGTCAAGAGTCTTCAATAGGTCGGAAATAAGTGCCAGTCTAAACCACACTTAGGGAAAAGAACAGGACATGGGAATAGCCTTTAAAAGTCCATTCAAAGGGCAATTGGATTTGGGAAATGGTACAGATTGGAGCCCAAGGAAGGTTCGGAATAGAATCTGCAGAAGGGGGTTCAGCATTGAAGTTAAGCATGGGGTCTGCAAGAAAGTCCGAAGTCATCTGCGCTCTGGGCAATGATAAGTTATTATCGATAGAGTCCGTCGGCAACTGGCCTTTAGTTGCATCATCAATAGAAGTTCATTGCATTTGTTTCAATGTCTGTATGGATTCACGTGGTCCACACTGCAACAGTAGAGAAAAATCCCAAACTCCATGTGAGAACACCATTTTGGTCATACTCTCAGACTTGATAAGGATCATTTAAAGATAAGAATGACATTTCTAGCAGTTACACAGACAATATTGTACACAATTATGATTCAGCTGTAAAGCTTCAGCAGTGATGGAAACAGGATGGTTCAAAGTATGCTAAACATTGCAAATGTTTTCATCTTTCAATAGAGGAAGCATTATTACTATAAATTATTATAGTTGCCTTGAAAGATAGTACATTTTATTATTATATGTCAGTCACTTTATTAATTCACATCAGATAACGGTTTTCTAAATCATTTCACTAGGAGCATCTCTTATTTGGTGTAAAAAGGTAATAAGTTAAACATGAAAAAAAATTCTTTCAACATTAGTTAAACATTCTATGTGAGAACTGTAAATTCTATAGCAAAGACTTTCTGCAACAGCAGTGTCAGTTTCAAGATATGCAAGAATTATTACAACATGTAAGGTTCAGGTGCAAAGTGCACATTCATTTTGTGTGTCAGGTAACAGTCATATTTAGGTTTTTGACATGTAAAGGGTGGGCAACTTTGCATGCACCAATCCCACCTCTGTTGGTGAATCAAGTCATCACATCAATCTCTTGTTGTTCAGATTACAGCTTTGTTGTCTTCATCATTTTCCTTCTGGAAACCTCCAGAAATGTCATGTCATCATAAAGTTTACTTTATCTCTTCTAGTTCTACATCCGCTCTCTTCCTCTCCACTCACTTTTTCACTTGTGCACGTCTGTACGCTTTCAGTATCACAAACAAAAGTAACCCACAAATAGCGATTATCACTAAGAGCCTCAGGATACTTCCAACAAGTCCACTCCCTAAGTTACCAAACCAGAACAAGATTGGCCGCCTGCATTGATAATAGATTGCCCCAGGGGAGAAAGTGTAATTTTTCCTGTATTTTCTAACCACGTTCCCTTTCACCTTAAACATACATATGTACAGAAGTGGGCAGTAGCCCAAGCCCCTGCAATGTAAAAAAATCACGCAGGGTGGGATGAGAATTCAACCTACCACGTGATCCCATTAAAAGTTTCACCTAATGCTCAAAGGCAATATCCACTAAAGCAAGAAGCTAAAAAACTGGTCAGGGAGATCTTAGATCAACTTGAATACCTGGGGGTCATTGAAAAATGTACCTCTCCAATGTACAATCCTTTGTTTCCTGTCGCTAAACTTGACAATACATATCGTCTAGTTTTAGATTACAGACATTTAAACTCATGCACAAAGACATTTGCTGTCCAAAATGCACATAGTGCCGCATTAATGAATAACATTGTGCGCAGTAAATACAAAACCACACTTGATATCTTAAATTGACTTTTCTGTCAAAATATAGAGCCTGAAAGCAGGTATCTGACGTCATTCAGTGTGTTAGGGTCACAACAACAATTTTGTCAACTCGCCCAAGGGTACAAAAATAGCCCTGGGGTATTTTCAGTAAGAGTAACAGAGTTAATTCAAAGATTTGGTGAAGAAGCGTTGTCCTATGTGGATGATATTTATCTGACAGACAACGACTTAGAGAGACACTTGACCAGGATAAGCAGCATAATTGTGGGATTTGCCAGAGAGGGCTACAAATTTAACTTTAAAAAAATCAAAAATAGCCCACCTCAATGTCCTATTTATGGGATATGAGCTGTCAAGTGAAGGCAAAAGGCTGGCAGCTAACTTTTTAGAGACGTGTACGCTGCTCCAGCCTCCAAAATCATTAAAAAATTTACAATCAATAGTAGGATTTCAAAATTTCGGCAGGACATACATTTTAGATCAGTGGTTCCCAAACTTTTGACTCCTGAGGACCCCCATTGAGTCACCACTGGAAGCCAGGGACCCCCAAGCAATTTGTAGGATTTAAATTTCAAACATTAAAACAGAAATTCGAAAAAGATAAACACGCATGTGCACACAAAACAAATATTCAAATTACTAAGGATTTTAGGTGCATATTTACAAGCCCCTATCACCATATTTACAAGGCAGCGTTAAGCCACGTGGCTTTACGCTGCCTTATAAATAAAGCCCCCTTTCACACAATGCTTAGCGCGAAAGTGGTGGGCAGTGGGTATTGCGGTGGGCTTTTCACCGCAACACCCATTGATTTTGACAACGCCCCTATTTACAAGGGCAGCGTAAATAGAAGGCAGCACCAAAATTAAGACCAGCGAAAACCTGGTCTTAACTTGGCAAAACGAGGAGAAATGGTTTCCCTCTCCTCGTTTTTGCTTTTTCCATGTGTGCTGCCTTGTCAAGCCCACATGGAAAAAGCAAAACACCTTGGATTATTTATTTGCAGGAAGGTGACCCTTCCTGCCTATAAACAATCTTTTAAAAAAATGACATTTTGTAATTTCCGTGTGTGCTGCATTAAGAAGCACACATAGAAGTGACCAAAGTGACTATCAAGATTTCAAGGGGGAAATTCCTGTATATAAACAATCTTCCCTTGCATGCAGACGCCCTTGCGCTATGGTGCAAGGGTGCCTGCGTTGGCGCTACACTGCAAAGTGTAGTGCCAGCGCAGTGGGAAACGCAGGGCTGCACCATATTCTTGTAAATATGGTGCAGCCCTGCGTTTCTGAAGTTGCGGAGAGTGTCGTTAAGCCAAGGAGGCCAACAACACGCTCCGCCACATCTGTTGTAAGTATCCCCCTTATTATTTTATATTGAAAGAATTTGCAAAAAACTAAAAGTTTTAATGGGAAGGTGGGTGCTCCATCTTCGTGACTAACTTTTAAATGGTTAGTTTTATTTCGCTCTACGAGGCTCCTGGTCCTGCCTAGGCCAGACTGGAAACCCAAAGCAGCCCTGGCAAATATTTTCAGACCAGTTCCCATACGGTGCACACCAAGTGCGGTGAGGGAGCCTGACCACTACAAAGGGGACTTTGGGAAGCTCTCCCCCCAAAAAAACAATGGTGCAGTCTGCAACCCATTTATCATTATATATTGAATTGTATTAGCTTTGAAAGAATATTAAATGAACACCTTAGCATACACCAGGATACGACAATCTTTATTGGGGTTTTTCAATGATTCCCTTATCACCCTCCAACAGTGCCTCATCTCTCCTTAGCCCCTCTGTCACATGCATTTCATTTGTTTTATAGCATCTCTCATAGCATTGTAGGATTTCTGAATACTTAACAGCACACACATATAGAGACAATAAATCATACGTGCAAATCAGTGTATAGAAAATGTTACACCCAGAGACGTATCATTAGGACCCTGATACACACGGTCTGGCATTGCTCCTCCTTGGCGCAGTTCTGGCGAGGGGTGATGTCCTGCCTCTCAGAAGTGTTGGGCTGGGACTTGCCTCGGTCACCGAAATTAGTATTACTACACATCCTAGAAGGGATTGGGGGCAACATTTATAAGCGCCACTTTATGATGTTGGGTTTTACATTAGCAAAGAGGGATATTGCCAGGGCTTGGAAGGCGCCGGCGCCACCTTTGGTGTCGGTATGGAAGAGGGGCCTGGACTTTTGCATGGGATTGAAACTCCTTATTTTTACAGCCAGAGGTTGCCTGCAGAAACATTATAAAATCTGGAAGCGGTGGGCAGATTATCTTGGACTGATAGTTTGATGCTACCCCATGTGTACACAGGGCATCTGCTTGTATGTGTGTGCGGATTGGTGTGGCGGGTATGGTGCGTGGCCTGGTTTAGATTGTGCTTCAGAGGTTGTATGTGCGACTTGGGGGGGGGGGTTGTTGGGGAAGGGGGGTGGTTCTGTTTTAAAAATAAAAGGAGGGGGGGTATTTTTCATCTGTATTGCACTTCTCCATCCTTGCTACATTTCTTCCCTTTGGTTAAAAAGGAAGTCAAAGTCATGATGTTTATGGATTGTGCATAGGACTCTGGGGTACAGAGCCCTGCGATATGTGTCATTTGATGAATAAAATTTGTTTAAAAAATAAAATAAAAAAGTTATACATAAGGCAAAGGGGACTAGAAGGTGTAGGATTCACATGTCATTCATACTGGTAGGCATTTTTAAAGAGTGCTTGGTCTGGAAAAGAACAAACTCAGGATTCATAAAAGAACACCGTGGTTAGCATTGACTTTAACAATAAAAATGTACTTCCACCCAAATAAACCTTTTTAGCAGCATCAGGATAATGGAAGACTGGAAAAAAACATACATTACTAACTTGTACCATTTAGTCTTCAAGCAGCCCTTTGATGCCAATTTATAGGTCACTGTGCTAGATTGCGATTATCACTTAGGAGCTGCACAGTAACAAAAGAATCTCTGTGACAAAAGCAGTGACCCACTGACATATGCACATCAAATACTGGTTAGGTCTTGCGAGCCAAAGGCTCGAAGAGACATTTTATATGTGGGATTTTCAAAGTGCTACCCACAGTTTTGGCTGGCCTAAACCTTGAGTGCACGATCACATGCACGTGCACAGCTGCTCCTCTGCTCATTGCATTCCCCCCTCCCTTCTCACCCAGACCTTTGATGCTCTGCTTGCATCTCCCCAACGCAATCACTTTCACTTTCGGCCGCTTTGATGTTTGATCGCAATCGCGATCACTTTCGTCCTTAGAAGTACAAATTTGGCCTTCTTGTTGGGCTTTCCTTCGTCTCATGTGGCTGCATAGCTTGCCACTACCCCTTGTTTATCTAGCTCGCGCCTTTGTTTATTTGACCAACACACGCTTTTCGTTAGGCTTCCCTGCCAAATTAATGTTTTTTCTTAAGCGCCTCAATGTTGTGCTTTAGTATTAAATATAATTCTTTTTTTCAATACTCCACACAGCGCTGCCTAAATCAACTTAAAACGCCGTATTTTTCTCAAGGGGACAAATGCCGCGCTTTAACTTTAGCAAGGGCACCCCTTGCGCCTCTTGTGAGCAGTTCTGCATGTTATAATTAGATTGCAACGCACAAACTCGGTTAGTGACTAACTGTAATAGAAGTAAAAAACAAATCAGCTTTCTCCACGTCAGCCCAGAGAACAGAAAAAAAAATGATGCCACCTTTGAAGATTTGTCGTGAAAAAAGAAACATTGAAACTCAGATCAAAAGCAACATGTCAGGAGTGTTCATTCCCAATGCACTGCTTGCAAACAAAATGCCCAGTGTTCCTGTCTCTCCGGGCCCAGTTGAGGTCAATGGCCCCTTCGTTACCGTGCCTCGAGAGGGTTAGTCTTTAAAGCTCTTAGCATCACTTTAGCACCGCCGGAAACCAGAAGTGGACAAACATTCGAAAGGAAGATGAAAGTGGAGGTGTGTTCGTCTGTTGTTGGACCTTTGAAGGGACATTCATAATCTCTTCTGTGTATGATAGCTGTGTGTTCACAGTGTAGATCCGGGAAAAACATTTCCTGGAAATAAAAACTGCCAATGTGAGAGATAATGTAATTTTGTGCTACACGACTGAAAAGAACTGCAACACATTATTATACTGTTCGAAAGTGCTAATTAACATTGAATTTAAAACCTGAGTAATGCACTACATGGTACAAAATAACAGACTGTGTAAACTAGACTTTACAAAGAAACCTGAGAAGTATCTTTGTTTTGGCATGCTATGCCAGTCCTTCATGCAACCCAAATGCCGCTTCGAAGCACAGGGCTAAACACCTGTCATTGCTTACGCAGGCTACCTCTACACTTTTTAGCATACGCACTAACTCAGGCATTTTTCGCTTTAAGGCAATTGCACTGATGGCGCAATAAAGAAACGCACACACCTCTTCTGCACTGGCATAGCACTGAAAATGGGATAATGACTCGAGTAAAGCACATTTGCATAATCCGTCTATGATTGAACAAAGCCTTGAATGCGATCGCATCTATGCACATAACAAGAAGTGTGTTGGCATCACTATCACGGCTATCTGGAATGACACAGATTAAAGGTAATACTACTACATTTCCAGGTTCTTGAAAAGAAAACTCGTAAGAAGAATCCACTCTGCACATTTGGCCATGAAAAGGGCACAGGCAATAGTGTAGCAGCTCCCAGCAGTAGAATTTTGGCTTTGCCCGTAGTGTCAGCTAACATAGTTTCTTAGATTCCGGTAGATTCCAGAAGGCAAGACCTTTTCTTTTCCAGTGCTATTCTCTTCTGTTAGGACATTATCGGTATGTCATCAGCATATAGTTGACAGTCGAGTCCAAATTATGTTATGTTATTAATTTGTTCTGTTCTGTGCTGCTGTCTATAAATAAGGAAATACCCTAGTTATCAGCCCCAGTACAACATTACAAGGTTTGTGAAAACGCCAAAGGCCTGCCGTGTTTCCCTATGAGATTCTAGCAGCTAAACACAACCGAAATCTTCAGGCAAAATTGTAGGGGTAGAGGTAAAGAAGTAATTACTGCTAAAATGTCTTGTTTGCGTCATAATTTTCCTCTACGAAGGTCCTGGCATGCAATCATATCGTCAAAACTTACCCCACACTGAGTCTCTGCCTGCTCATCTTATGCACCTCTAGTAAACCCAATGCAGCCAGAGGTTTCATTACTTCTCTGCAAAGCCGAACTTCCCTATAGTGCATTCAGGCAATACCCAATGTGCTGGTCTGACAGATCAATGTGTGGGCCAACACATCTATCCCCTGCTCTTCCACAAACCCGTCATCTCTTCCCACACACCACTGCCCCTCTCACCTCTCCCTCACACTCCCACTACCCCTCTCATCTCGCTGTCCTACTGCCCACTCTCATCCCTCCCTCACAATCCCTGTCTCCTCTCTATACTGCCTGCTCACAAATGCTACCTTGCTGTACCTTCTCACTCTGTGCACTGCTCCTCCCACTGCCCCTCTGTCCTTCTGTCTCGTACTCTCATCTCCCTCGCGCTGTCTGACACACTATTTCTGCCTCTCTCATATAATTTACTTAATGTCTTCAAGTATATTTTCTTTCCTATGCATTTTCAAGGTTTGTGTCCCTCAAACCCATGCTATCCTCTTCTTAGGGTGTCTTCTGTGTACATAGGTGCTCCCACTATATGCATCTGTACCCTGCTTTCCAATTCTTTCTCTTTCTCATGCACTTTCTGCTCCTCTGTCTCGAGTTCATGCACCACTTTCTAATCAAACTACCTATCCCTCTCTAGCTTACTTTCAAACTAATCTGTGCGGGTGTCACCTCTATCTATTCACCATACCACATAATTCCATTACACAAATACACTACCCACCATACAATTTCACCCCACACAATTCACCAATGAACAATTCCAATGCAATACACAAAATTCCACACCACATACATCCACTACACTCCAAACCAAAACGCATACGTAAAAAGCATTGTCATTTACAATGCCAATTGGTTCTAACTCTCACAAATGCGAGACCTAATGCATTGCAAATGCTTGTTTTTAGATTGCATGGTACACGTTCTTTGGAGTAGGCATATTAACCTGCTGTGCTACATTAGATAAGTCAAAACTGCCACTAGACAAAACTCTCATCTCTCTCCAGCAGGTACATTAATCACTGGTGTTATCTTGACACCTTTATTGTTGCTCAAAAGCTGCTAATTATACAAGGAACTTTGAAGTGCTTTTTAAACTGCTGCCTGCGGACCCCCAGGGAATGTCTCACGGACCCCTGGGGGGCCGCGGACCACAGTTTGGGAAACACTGCTCTAGGGGGTCTAACTCCATATGAGGTCCTCTTTGGGACGCGAATGTGGGTACCTGATCTTGATTGTGAAGGCACAGTGGTGGATGAAAAACCATTTGATATCCATGATCGTTTGACTAAACGAATCCAGGACAAAACAAAGCAATGTCCATCTAAAGCAGACCACCACTGAGGAAGTCAAGGTAGTCACGGCAAGACCTGTCTGGATCCCAGAAGTCGTGGATCTGGTCAGAGAGAAAATTTTGGGCAAAAAGGAATTTGGACCCTCTTACAGAAAACCTGTACCAATCCTTGTGTTACACAGAACAAGAACTGTGCTGCTACTGCCTCTTGCCGCAAAAAAGGAGAAAAGATTTTTCTCAATCTACTTAATCAGACCACACTATGTGGCAGATACTAAACAGTAGGCCTAGTGGACTCCACGTTAGCAGACGCCCTCCGCTAGCTACGATCCAAGAAGTTCAAACAGAAAGACTCATCACATTTGAAGATCGAACTGCAAGGAATGAAGTACCAAGCAACAATGCTATGGAACTTGTTCCACTTGAACCAGACATTCAAATTCTAAATGAAAATCATAATAATTCACAAGTTGCAATTAGACCTAATATAGACGTCTACATCAACATGCCTCGTCAAGAGGAAAATAGCATTTCAACTAATCCCGATGCAATTCAAACGATTGATCGAACTGCTTCTGGCTATTTCATTAACTTTGATACATTTTCTTTGGATCCAAGTGAGCCAGAAACAACGCCAGCCAAAACACCGTTCAAGCAAGAATTAAAGAAATTTCTTCTCTTTCTTCAAAAGTCATACCTGGTATCACCTTGGATTGAACTCTGGGTAATTTCTGGGATATTGTTTTTACTCTCCCGGTTAGACTTAGTATTGACTTTTAGCATGCTTACAATGGACACTATCTTCAACAAGGTTCCACCGCCCAAAAGGTCAACATCCTACTGAAGCCACATCCATCATCATATTGTGAACAAAGAGACTTGTCATCAGTGAACATTACAGCAGTTCCTATACCCGATGGTATAGTATGGGACAAGATTGATCATTTTCGGCCCGACCCATCTTTTAAAAATTAATCTTGTATTCAAAATCTCATTAAGTGATATCATTACCTCCAGTACATTTACTGATGATTGGGACACTGAAACAGTAAATAACATGTTGTCTGATTTAGAGAAAACTGCTGCATTTTCTAATAATGAAATGTTATAGGGTTCTTCAGACTATGACAAATTGTACTGTTATCAACATTATGGTCATCATTTCCTGCACAAATCCATTTCACCTAGAAATGTATTTGAGTACCATCAGTGGGAACATTGCCCAAAACCACCAAAAACTAGTTCACAAGTGTTTGCACAAAAATTTGCATACTTTTCAGGATTTAACACAACAGATCCAGCCTCATTTTATTATAAGGTTGTACCAACATCAGCACTGAAAATTATGTTGACAAACACCAAACAGATTTATTCTGCTTCCTTTTTGCCCCAATTGTCTGAACAGAGTTTCCACCTACGGGAAGACGAAATTGACTTACAATCAATTTGGGGTTAAAGGAACTGGCGAGTCCAGGGTACAGAGGCACTATTTAGAGCATGCCTCATTCCACAGCAGAAGATCTTTTTAAATGATACTGTGCATCAGACATCCTGTCTTAGAATAGCCAAGATAAAGGACCTGAACACTCCAAGGTTACCTACACCAACACAGGGGTGGAAAAATTCTTCTATAAAGGAAGGGGCAACAGTTGATGACGTACTAAAGTACAATAGATCAGACCCAAATTGGAAGGAGTGGGTGGTTTGGTCCTTAGATATAAACACATGTCATAAAAGGTTACTGAACATCACCAAGGCACTCAGTGTGCATAGGCACGACCCACGATATGTACAGAGAGCACATCCAGGGGTAGTGACATCCTATAGTGTTGGGAAGTTGTGCCTAGATTGGCTAGGAACCTCAACACTTGCAGAAGTGAAACAACACTCATCTTTACTCTCGCAAGACATGGATCTTAGGGACTATTTACTAGGACCTAGGAAACAACGTCAAAAACGTTTCATATATGCAAGCATTTATTCTGCCTATAATGAAATCTGGAAGATTTCCCAACAAGGAGCCGCAGAGAGAATACGGGAAATAGACCGTATAAACTTAGAAAAAGCTTTTTCAGTGGTAGATAATGGGTTAACAACTTAGACCTCATGAGTATATTCATTGGGCAACATTGTATCTTCTGCTATTGACATACTGAAACATGATTTAGCCATATTACAACACGGCCAATCACAGTTACGTTCTATTATGTTATTAAGCTGGACGCTGCAATCTTTGCATGCAGGAATGTTGCCTTGGCGTTTTATAAACAGTACATCTCTGTTTTCAGAATACAATCTAACTGATACACAGATAGAAATGGCACAAAGAGGAGCTAAATATACAATGCTGCAAATTGAAAAACTGGAACGGTTACCATTCACAGTAGCTGAATTACCATCAACAGATTGGCTACTTCATGGCCAAATCACTCTCTCGGTCACGACCTTTCAGTTTCACTATTGCCTTGAGCAAAGGCAGATAGGCAGATATGAAAAATTGGGTAAAGAATACATTAAGAAATCCTGGGATTTACCATATAGATTTCGATGCCGGAGTGGGGATCGAGAGGTGTTTCTTAGTGGCACAAACTGCAAGAACGCTTTAAGCGGTTCTCTCATATGCCAAGATATTATTTTGCACGGAGCTTGTAATGGTTCAATTTCGAATCTATCTTGCCACATGAAAGGAACTTCACTTGCCGTGATCATGCCAGAATTTGAATGGGAGTTACTTAATGCTGAGCGATCAAGGTTGCTGTAGGATGCTCCTGGGCATCGCATATCTGGTCACCGTGAACACCAGGGTTACTTGCTGTATGCAAGTATTGTTTCCTCTGACAAGTACATTTAGGGAGGTGCCGATATGGCTTTCAGTGAATGTTTCCATTATTCAGTTTGATGCTTTGCGCAGAATGAAAGCCATGCTTTTACAGCAAACTGTGCCATTGACCTCCACTCAAGAAACCTTCGAACTCCAAGTCGCAAGGACCTCGACAGAGATACAGGCACTAATCCGTACCAACTGCCCCCTACATTTTGTAGAAATGGTGGGATGTATCTTTAATATGTGAGATACGAGCGGCATTGTACACCTATTTAAGACCATAGGGTCAGGATTCCTTAGCACCTTCCAGACAATCCTCTGAGTTATTCCTAACTTTATACACTCCGTATTTGGAAGCATTTTTGGGGGTCTACCTCTGATCCTGCTCGCTGTAGCTGGAATCCTGATTATCGTCTACCTGCTGCGCAATGGACGGACCATCCGCCAGCGAGATTGCAAATGCTCTCCTGGAGAGATATTACCGTGAGCGCATGGTACAGCATCTGGATGCACCTCGCCTACGAGAACTGAGTGCTTCTTGGTTCTTATCCTTCAGACCAGTCTTTGATGACTACATCTTACCTGTCTTCCGACGCCTGTTCTGCGGAGGAGAATGTGAGTTAGACATCTGTCTGACACCAGACACGGAGACACCAGCGGACTTAGACTCCAGGCTGGAACCCTTGCGGTCCCATGCACGACTCTGTCCCCAGCGTATTCCCATCTTGACGCATGCCTTCTTTGAGGAACCGCAGGTGCCTTTCATGACTGAATTGAATTGCAGCTCCAGCATTGGCACTGAGGTAGCGAATTCAGCACCGGTTACCTCCACAACAGCTGTTGGCATTGAGGAGTTTCATCTGTGCACACTTGACGTGCTATGCAAGGTATTGCAGTGTTTGTCCCCTGCTGTAGCAGGCAGCGATAATGTTATGTCTCCCAGCCAGGACTTCTAATCTAAATCTGGCACACCGTGTGCTGGGAACGAATTCAGAAATTTGCTTTCCCCTTTTCAAAATAACCTTTTTCAAATTGACACTTTCAATAAGCATGGCCTTCTAAGTATGTTTACAGTAGTTCAACATGTGTGATCGAACTCATTTAGAACTGTGACTTACGGAATTTTACAACAAAATGTCAAACTAGTCCTGAAAAAACATTTATTGCCTCATTTTTTAAATGTTTTAAATGATTTTTAATGTTTTTAGAAACATTTTAAATGACTTTTGATAATATTATGCACTGACACCGTTATGAATGTGTATCTCGAAATGTGTATTATTATTGTTAAGTATAAGGAGGAGAGGATGTTATATTTCATATTGGTACCCTAATATACGTTTAGAGAACATCGTACACTTTCCCTACATCAACTCCCCTTCATTTCATATGAACGAGCCTTATAAGGACATAACTCCAAATAAGGACAGAATGTCTTATATGGACTGAACGCCTTACAAGGACTGACGCCTTTTAAGGACTAAACATTTCACCAAGTTCTATGACGAGGGTGGGTTCTGCCCTATCCATATTGCTAAGACATCATCCTTAGCACATATGAATAATTTATACATATACTCTCCACCTCTCCTAACTACGCACAAAAGTTTAATCCCCAATGTCATCCTCATACTGAACAGTGGGTAACATACGCACATAGACTGTATAAATACAGCACATGTTGCTATCAGTAGGCAGGAGGGAACCAAGACTTCAAGGCCGACACACTGACCAGAGACGCAGCGGCTCCAGCATGCCATCGCTCCAGCTGACAGTGGTCTAACTATCCCTCACGGGTGTCCTACTCAAGTCCAGTACGAAGTCCCACACTCTCAAAATTCAGGTATGGAGGTTCGACTAAATCCTAGCGGGATTCTTGGCTCTTAGATTCTAGATTCTAGGCTCTTAGGCATAGTAGGTCTTTCGTACCTACTTACATGCTAGGTACACTCAGGTACATCTAGAAAGGCATCTTAGAAGTACGCACTTTATTTTATAAATGCATTTTATATTCATGTATGTGTTCATAACTATTGCAAAATGGTAGAACAATACTATTCCTTTTTATTCACTGTACTGCTGGTTCTATATCTCTGCTACTGTGTTACAGTTGTAGCAGCACATTTGTTTTACACGAGAAGAACAATGGTACAAAAAATTCTTATTGTAAACACTCCCGACTTTTCCTTCTGTGTATCTCTCTGAGAGCAAAACAAGCAAGCACGAGTGACTGGGTGAAAAGTAGTATATTGTTTCCATGAGTCTGAGGTTATTGTGTTCTGAGGTTGCAAAAACTAATCTCTCTGATAACAGGAGATTCTAGTTGCACTATGAGCTAGCTAATGCGAAAACAGGCTAACATATTCGGCGGGGGTGTACAGAGTCAGTCTACCACCAGATCCACAGTTTATGTTATCCGCAAAGGCGTCTGTCCTGCATGAAGGGTACTATTGGAACTACACTACAGGGTATTCTACACACATAAGGATCATTTAAAGCTAAGAATGACGTTTCTAATAGTCACACCAACTATATTGCACACAATTATGAATCAAGTGTAAAGCTTCTGCACTGATGGAAAGAGGATGGTTTAATGTGAACTACACATTGCAAATGTTTCAATACACCAAGAATTATCACTATAAATAATTTTAGTTGCAATCAAACATATCACATGGCATTATTGTAAGTCAGTTACTTTAAGAATCCACATCAGACAATTGTTTTCCAAATCATTTCACTAACAGCATCTCTTATTTAGTGGAAACAGGTTCAAAGTTAAACATCAAATATATTTATTTTGACATTAGTAAAACATTCTATGTGATAACTGTAAATTCTATAGCAAAGACTCTGCAACACCAGTGTCAGGTGCAATGTGCGCAAGAATCATTATGACACATAAGAATCTGGTGCAATGTGCACGTTCATTATGCATGTCCAAGGATCAGTCGTATACGACCGATTGTCCGTTGTCACCTGCTCTACATATATCATCAAGAATGGAGAGCATAACAGACTCTGTATTATGGGCTAGCCAAAAGCTTGCCTGGAGGGGGTGAGAAAATGTATTTTCTGTAAGTGGTAGGATAGTTTGCGTGCCACATGCGCTTCCATATTTGTGGAAGGAAATGGTAAAAGAGATGGGGCAGTAATTTTTGGGGGATAGGGGATTTACTCCTTTTTTAAAGAACTGGGTACTGTCCCTTGAGGAAGAGAATCAATCAAAAAAAGAATAGTAACGGGCCAGCAATTTCCAGTTGGAAGAGTTTTAGAAGAAGGGGAGGACAAGGATCCAAAAGGGAACCAGATTTCACCTTAGACATCAGAAATTCTAAACAATCTTTGTGAATAGAAGAGAACTTGTGCATGGTAGTGGGTTTCCTGTCCGGGATGGGCAATGACTTCACTGACTCTGTAGGAATGTTGGGATTACTATCCCTAAATCAAGAACAATTTAAGTGTTTTGCACTGGTATCAGAACAAGCAATGGGAGAGAGTGAATCTAAAGGTTAATTAACCATCCCACCGCAATAGGGTATCACTTGCTGCTGGAAGGGGCAATTTGTCCTCCCCTAAATGGTAACGTCGTAGGTGACTGCCTATTTTTAATTTGTATTGTAATGCCACTGACTCAATGAAGTGTAGTGCAATCCCCAGAACAGTCTGTAGCAGAAATAACAGCAGAAGTTGCAGTTGCATTTACATCTATCGTTAACTTTTTATCACAATTGTATTAGACATTTTCAATTTTCCATTTCACCTTGTAAAAAGTGATTGGATACGTTATTTATGTAAACAAGATGAAACTAATGTGAATTAGAGGTCTAATCAAAATAATCTGAAAATCTATAATGCTAAATTTACTTCCATAGTTATGCCCTGGTTATGAGTAGGTCATTTTTTTTCAAACCCTTGTGTAAACCCCATGTCTGCACAGGGGTCGGAATTATGAATTGGACATTATTTACCACATCTGGCAATTACTTAGCTGCATTAAATATCTCACCCTTCCTTACATTTTGGAAGATAATCCTGCCATAATGAACTGGGAAAAAGTGTACTTATTTTAATTTACCTTGTGGATTTTTGTGCAGTAATCACCAAAATCTGCATGTTATTCCCCAGAAACTCATAATAGGTGCTATTTTACGCATTTGGTATACAGCGTACCCCAGGGCATCATTATATATCTGGTGCAATAAAAAGCACTTGGATTCTGACAAACTCAGAATCAGGGCATTGGTCTCAAATGGTATTCAATTAGTTTATCTTGATTAAATGTATGAACATTAGAGAATTAGTATATATCGAAAGAAGACAGAAAATAATGACCATTAAAAATACTTAATTTCACTGTTGCATGATGGTGACACTGTCTTCTATGACCAACTTAATCCCATGTTAACAAGGGAAGGTTATAAATTAATTGGTAGGAACAGAAAACGATTAGCCTACTCTGAGGTTGCTACATGTCTGCTCTTGATCAAAGGCACATTGAATGGCCAAGAAACCTCATACAATACTGATAAATAAATCTTCTTTTAATCCACCAAAATGGCCTTATTAAATATGCAAGACTTAGAATTCATCAGTGAAAATGTTGCACAGTTTGCATAGCAAGAATGAGCTGGTGCTGGGTCAGGAAGGTGGTTTTCTGAGAGGAATGGACCACATAAACCTGACAGCCCTTGAACTTTATTCAGCTTCCTCATGGGAGGGTCACTGTCATTTTTAAGAAAAGTTTCTCAAACATCTCTTTGAGAAGTGTCAAGTTGGTTTAAGTGTGCAAGGGAGAGCTCCCATCAGCCCTGCCCCATAAACTGTAACTCAGTGTCCTTGACAAGGCTCTTGTATGGAGAGGGGCTTTGCAAATACCCAATAATAGTGCACAGCCGGTGAAATGATTATTAGGACTCTTTATACGCTGAGTGACTTCTGTTCCTCTTCGAAGAAAATCCTCAGCTGTGACCATTATGGAGACCAGCTTCTTTGTGAGACATCCTTAGGCTGCTGGTCTCCCAGCTGTGCACTCTGTTTGGAGAATGTTTTGTCAGCTGTTGATCTACCATCACTGGCCAGAATATTAATATGAATGAGTCTCACTGTGACAATCTTATCAGTAAGCCAACTATGTGGTTCAGGATCCTCTGGTTGCCCAAGGTCCAGAAGGCCTGCAGCTTGACGGAGCAAGATTATTGGGAGCTCACTGATTGAACTCTGTACACTTTATTATCTTGGATACTGCTTTATGCATGGATCCAAGGGTCCCATGTAGTCAGTGTTTGTAGTCAAAGAGAGGTAACAACATAGATTTGAGCATTTACAACAGTTTTAAACCTATCCCTTTTATGTGCCATATTACCAAACCTGTTCATTCTGAGACTTTGCAAAGCAAACCTTCACTCACCCTTTTTCAGCGAGGCACAAATAAGCTCCAGAGTGCTGTGCTTCCAAAGATACTCTAACTGATTGTGCCAAACTTATTGTTTTCCACTTGGGGACTGTACTCCCTTCTATTTTCATTCCAAGACCTTGATTTCTTTGTAAACCACCATCACGTGTGCTATCTGAACAAGGACCATAAGACAGTGGCATATGGAGTGTGCAATCATCTGCATTCAAACATAGAGGGATTAAACCACCAGTTGTATGTTTATCTCATTCTTTTTACCAGATTGTGATAAAGGCTGCTATTTCCATACCATTTGGTTTTGTACTGCTTTTTCTGCTGTATTACAACTCATTAGTGAGATTGATTTGTAATCATTTATTGTAGCAAGCTCTTGAAATCTCCTTCTTAGACAGTGGGTTGCATATCTCTTGCATCTAAAATTTGTCATGCAGAATTACTGATAAACATAAAGCCTGATAGTCTAACAGTGTGCATGCCAAGCCATATGCCATTCTTCCACATATTTAGAGTAGAAATGAAATTGCTTTGGAATTTAATCATATAAGGTCAAATTACAACAGGAATAGTAGATCATTCATAAGTATAGGTTTCAACTCTATCATCAATTATCTCTCGTCTCATTTGTTGTTGGAAATAATTAATTTTTTTCCGTATTGTGCAAGATCACAACGGCTAAATTGTCTCTCCTTTAAAAGAACAGACAAAAACCAAACATTTTTTTACAAATGCGGAGAATGTCTACAATGATGAAGGTGTAAGGATACTTGAACATAAATCATTATTACAGAGTATTCATCTTCCACCATGGTATTTAGCTGAAAATGCCAACATTTCTTATTTTAATCACATGATGATTTACTAGACACAATCAAAAGAACCACTGTGAGAATAACAGCAGCAGTTCAATTGATATACATCAACCCTTCTTAGGACTGCTCAACTAATAGTGTAGAGTCAATGTCTCGGAGTGGCTGACAAATCCTCCAGCTGGGAAACAATAATCTTGAAATGTTGATATCAACCAATACTAAGCTACTGATAAGTAAACTCTGGAATGTTTGCATTCATTCTGTCATACTAACTCACCTAAGCACCACTAAGAATCCTATTTTCTTCATTCCAAGTTAGAGTGTTGTAAAGCTGGGCATTAGGAGGACAGATAAATGGATACATCTGCCATTTGAATAAGATTAAATGCGTTGTTGATCAGAAGGGAGTCAATGATGCCAGTCCATGGTCCAGAGGTAACTTCCAGAGTCCAGGCATTCAAGTCCATAGTTCAGATGTCAATTCCATAGGCCAGGTGTTCAAGCACCTAGATAACCTCTTGGGTGGTTAGTGTGCTATACAAATCAATATAACATATGACAGAGGCATTAGGGATCATACACCGAGAAGTCCCTAGTATTGAATGAAATGGTGCAGTTGTAGATTGGATGGAGACACCTTTAGTTTTGAGTCTAGAAGTTACTAAGTGGTATTAGGCATCAGATCAGTTTACAGCGGGATATAATGGTGAAAAGAACATAATAAATGAGCCCTACAATCTCATTAAGCATCTAGGGTAATCCCCATCTGAGCAGAAACTGGAGTTTCTCTACAAATTGAGATTAAAAGAGTTTTTCTAAAGCATCCCTATTTATTTTCCTCATGTGGTTTTCAGTAGAAACAGCTGGTGAAATGTGCAAGGGCAAAAGCTGTGAAATGACGGAAATACAGGCAGATATTGGTGTGCAAACAACGATTCCTGTTCCCATAGTCTCCCCGCACCAGGTGGAAGGAGGGCCTATTTGTCTAATTTAAACGTTAGTTATGTAAAATGGTGAGTGGATTTCAAGGAGTATTGTAGTACAAAATTATGAATTAAAAAGGGAAATATTTGCGTGGACAACTCTTAGTTTATGCATAAAATGTAAACGATTAGATTTTGTCCTGCACATCATAGTGTACAAAATTAATCTTGTTATTTTGATTAAGAATATCACCTATTCCTACTTCAATCTTTGGCATGTATTCACACGAGGTGAGACGCGCTCTCACTTAGAAGCGAGCACTGCATTTTAGCCCTGTATTTTTAAACAGCCTTTGGTCTTTTATCTCCCACCGTGATTGCGCTTTTAAAGATCCCAAATTTCTATTTTATTTTAAACTTAGACAGCAGCTTTGCACAGTAGCGTTTCATTACCTGCATTTCTTTTTGCAAATCCTGTTGTTTCCACTTCCCCGGTCCAACGCGGCACTAGCCGATTGATCGGAGGGAAGTGGACATGCCCCCCTGCCTCGCCTACCTCACTTCTGATCGAGAACTCCGACCACAGCCTTTCCCGTGCCTGGCCAGCTATTTAATTATATGCTTGGCCAGACGCACGCAGCGGACGCACTGCCGGCGCGCCAAAGGCACGCTAAAGGCAAGCCCATCTGCACCCGTCCGCGCCAGGACCGTGACAAGGGCAGGAATTTCTGCCCAAATTGGTCCTGAACTGGTATACTCATCTACAGCACTGAAAACTGATAGCACCGGAGAAGTTAAAGGGGGATTGTTCATGTCACCACTGCAAATTAGAAATTCCTATTGCAACTGACAACCACAAATTAGTCGCACCCATTAACACTGCCCAAATAAAAGGGGGACTGATCAATGCCCATTCTATGTGCAAACACAGCCAAGATATCAGAGACTTAATAATGGAACAACAACTAGACTTCCTATTTATTACAGAAACCTGGCTGAAAGATTGGTGCAACCCGGACATCGCGATAACCTTACCAACACTGTACACGATCTGTAGAAATGACAGAGAAGACACCAGAGGAGGGGGTCTGGCCATTATCCTCAGAGACACACTTCACTGTACTAACTTTAAAATAGACACACTGAAGGGAGCAGAAAGTCTTGGATTCTGCATCTCATTAAATGCCTCGGTGTCCTTCTCAGTAGACCTGATCTATCTGCCACCGGGTCATAGCACCACATTCACTGACTCGCTAGGGGACACCCTAAGTCACCGCCTACTTAGATATGCAAACTTCACATTATTAGGTGACTTTAACCTACACCTGGAAGACAAAAAAGAGCCAGGCGTAGAAAAGTTCCTCCAAATAACAGAAATGTTAGGGCTAATCCAGATGGTAGACACTTCTACACATCAAGCTGGCCACACACTGGATGGGGTCTGCTCTAACTTCACCCTCCTCTCTACCGACCCACCCATCCCTCAAATATGGTCAGACCACAATTTTGTACCCTTCACGTTGGAGATCCCTTTGACAAATCATCGGGACAAACAACCAACTAGCCTGCAGCCCAGGCGTAATTGGACACAACTAGCCCACAATCCCAAGCTGGCTACTACTGCACAGGTTCTAGTGCCTACCCTGATAGGGAACACTGCAGCAGACTCACGTCTCTTCCATAATTGGATGACTACTGTCAGTGATAAACTTATCACACAAGCTAAAATCAGAAAAAAAAGGATAAAAAGAAGACAACTCAGCAAACCCCCTGGTTTACACCTACTCTCAAACAAGCACACCTCCAATGCAAACAACAAGAGAGTAAATGGAGAAGATGTTATAACGCAGCAGAAAACCAAGCGTATAAAGTAAGCAGAAAACTTTACCATATTCAGATCAAACTAGCCAAAAAAGAATACTTTTCAAACAGAATACTAGAAGCTAATCTAGACCAATCTTTTTTTTCGGTCGTACAGTCCTGTACCAATCCTAAAGCGCTTCAAAAAGAAATACCCTCATACCAGAGGTTATGCGATCAAATATCAGTCTATTTTGAAGAAAAGATTATGAATATTAAAAAGGACTTCACTACGGACCCAGTCCCGGCCAAATAAGCCGTCCCTGAGCATGAACCGGAAGCCACTAAATACTCCATGTGTTCATTTAAACCAGTGTCACTGGATCAAACTCGAGAAGCAATCCTAGCATGCAAATCAGGCACTCTCCTGGATGCCTGTCTCCCCATAGTCCTCCACCGAATCGTAGGCACAATGAACCCAGTCATAAACCAGATTGTTAACTCATCCGTAAGCGCAGGGACCGTGCCTGATGACTGGAAACTAGCGATAGTGAAACCCCTAAAAAAGAAGCCAAATATTGATTCAGCAGCACTCTCTAACCTTCGCCCCATATCACTGCTTCCCGTTTTAGAAAATCACAGAAAGATTTGTTCATAAAGAATTATCCAACTTTATAGAGACGGCCAACATTCTCCACCTCCAGTAATCCGGTTTCTGTCCCAAACACTCCACTGAGTCTGCACTTTTGGAAATAACCGACATTTTAAAAATGATAGCAGACAGAGGTAGGAAGGCTGTGTTGATCCTACTCGACCTATCGGCCACGTTTGATACCATATCACACAGCATCCTCCTATCAAGACTCAAATCTAGCGGTATCTCGAATACCTAAGCGCAGACAAGTTGTGTGTCTGGGAACTTTCTTATCTGTCGAACGGACCACCACAACTGGGGTGCCTCAGTGGTCCACACTGAGCCCATTGTTGTTTAACGTTTATATGACTCCACTTATCTCACTGATCACATCATGTGGGATCGAAATTACCTCCTACGCAGACGATACCCAAATGATACTATCTCTGGATCAGAACTCCAAGCACGCAGAACTCAACTTTAAAAGATGTTTGACCTAGGTCCTTCAGTGGATGAAGGACAACCACCTTAGGTGCAACACCAACAAGACTGAGATCCTACCTATAGGGAAAGAAGTCTCATTTCTACCAAGTGATTGGTGGCCAGAGGGTACTTCTGAGACTGTAAAAGTAGCAAGTAGCAAGAAATCTGGGAGTGCAATATGACTCCGCCCTCACCTTCCAACCACTCGCAGTGAAGGTAGCAGGGACCTGCTTCAGCATTATAAGATCCTTGAGAAAAATGTTTGACTTACTCCCTCTCGCAGCAAGGAACTCAGTAGCAGTCACCTTAATTCTTTCACGACTTGACTTCTGCAACAGCCTCCTGCAGGAGCCAGCAAAAAAACAGTAAAAAGACTCCAAGTGGTCCAACACGCAGCAGCACGGCTTGTTCTAAGACTTCCTCGAAGGGCTTTCGCATCTGCAGCCCTCAAAACCCTTCATTGGCTCCCATTACATAAGAGAATCCTGTTCAAAATACTTCTGATCACCTTCAGAGCGTCACTTAAGATAGGACTAAAATACCTCTCATCTAGATTCACCCCCTATATTACAAACAGAACTCTCAGGTCCTCATCAGCTAACCTGCTCAAACCTCCCAATTTTAGATGCAAAACTAAAGGAGGTAAAACAATAGCAGTTTTAGGTTCCAGAGCTTGCCTTTGCAACTGAGAATGCTAAAAACCGAAACACAATACAGAAAGGCTCTGAAAACCTGGATCTTCGGAGCAACAGACGAACTTTGCCTCTCTCTCATCTGAGATCCTTAGAGCTTCATCTCACCTCAGTATCAGCGCCAGGATGCTCCCTTCGGAGTGGCAGTTAACACTTTACAAATACCGCATTTCATTTAATTTCATTTCATTTCGGAGAACTGCACCAAACCCTTGTAATATATTGTAGGGCCAGACCCCATTCTCAATCATCTTTCATTATACTATGAGACCAGAATACACCTCTAATCAACTTAAAATACATTTCTTCTGTGATAGCCCTGCATGCTGTATCACCTTTCCAGAGGACCTCAGACAGAAGACCTCTACCTCATCTTCCGCTCATCCATGAAATGTAGCCTCTTTAAATGCTATGTTTGTTATGTTTAGGGATTTGTAGCGAGCACGGCTACTCAATAGAGTGTCCTGGCGCAAGCCCAATCGTCTAAGGGAACCAAAGCTGAGTAAACTAGAAACATGCTAATTGAACAAAAAAGTTTTGAGCTTTTTTCTAAACTGAGAAGGATTCTTAAGGTTACGTAGATCCAGAGGGAGGGAATTCCAGTAAGTTGCTGCAAGGTAGGACAGAGAGCTGCCACCCTTACGTTTCAAACAAAACCTGGGAACAGATGCTAGAAGCATATTCGAGGAATGAAGACACCTGCCGGGGGGAATAGAACTGAAAACATTTCCTGAGATAGGCAGGGCCATACTCGTAAAGTGCAGCATGAGCAATGGTCACAGCCTTGAACATTATCCTAGCTTTAACTGGCAGCCAGTGTAAGTTACGCAAATGATGCCTGACACTGGAGCGCTTAGGAAGATCCAGTAGAAGGCGAGCGGCAGCATTCTGAACAACTTGTAATTTGTCCCAAAGGTAACAAGGCAGACCAAAGTGCATTCGCATAATCTATGTGAGAGGTAACCAGAGCACAGATAACCATTTCTTTTGCAGAGAGAGGCAATAATGGCAAAAATCTGCGGAGAATTTTTAAAATACCAAAGCAAGTGCCACTGAGTTTGCCAATCTGGTTACCAAAACTGAGTTTCTCATCAAACCAGATGCCAAGATTTTTCACAGGATGGCCAGAAGGAGAAGGACAGGGGGAATCAGTCAGCCAGAAATGATGCCAGAACAGAGGGGGAAACTCCCCAAAGAAGAGACTCTAGTTTTGTCTGCGTTACATTTTAACTGAGCCGACACAAGCCAGCTAACTACCGCAGACAGGTAGGCCTTGACATGAGATGTATCGGCCTCGTGTTTCTTCTTGGTGCTAAGGTTAATGGACAGTTGAATCTTCTCTCAACTCCTAGGCAATAAGACGACACCATGCCAAAAGACCCAAGAGTCATTTACACTATATAGACATATTTTATCCAACCCAGTTAGGTTACAGTAAACTATGTGCTCAGAATGTGGCTTTGTTTATGCTAAAACCTGCTTCAAGTCTATTGCTATTGATTATTTCTTCCGTAAAGTTGCCAGGAGGTGTGGCAGTGATGTCTCCATTTCTTATCTACTCTTTTCTTGCTCTTCAGAAATGATGCTTATATCAGAGGTTTGTGGAGAGACATTCTACTATGCAGTTAATTCCAGGCATCATAAAATTATTTGATATACTATTATCACTCACATTAAAGACAGATTCCAGTTAGGCTTCAACTCAGCATACTTAGAATTCAGCATTAACTTGATTTAAGGGTCCATAGTATGAACTGACAAACTCTTCTCTGGTGCAACACATATGTATATATGTATATACCTATGGTATATTTATATTGAAAGAGCATAGCTTAAAGGCCATGGAGCACTGTGCAAGGCTGAAGGCAAAGACACAGTCACAATGGGAAACTAGAGGCAGTCGATTTGTGGACTGTATCATTATGTAGTGCTTTTAAAGAGGTGAGTCTTAATTTCTCCTAAACTGAAGAAGGGTTGGAGCAGTCCTGATGGATACGGGGATATCATTCCCGATCGTAGGTGCATAGGTTTGAGAAGGCATATTACGTTGATTTTTGTTTTTTTCACTTCATGTCTCCAGTCTGATTATGTCCTGTCCCAGGCCTATTGGAAATAGAAAGCTTGTCAGGCAGGTGGGCAGGACTTTCGGTCATGATGGCATCCATTCTATGTCAGGACCATAGGCGAGGATTATGCTTCACTCTCTACGCTCTCTACGCTTAATTAAACAGCAGCTTATTTTAAAACAACACCTCTTCAAGCTTCTACATGAAGCGAAGACAAACTAACAGTCCCAGAAGTCTCTGGGAATTACATCATAGCAAAATCGATGAGAGTTCAACAGTATTTCTTTTCATGGCCAATCAGGGTCCACATGAAGATGTAACAGTCCTCCCTTTGCTCTGATCCCCCTCTTTCTTCGCTGCCCTAGTTAAGTGCTTTTTCTATTTACTGTCCTTATGGGGCATTCTTTATGTGCAGCTTGCTATTTCTTATTGATTTGTGTACAGCTATTTGATCTGTATGCTCAGTTGATTGCAGGAGCTCCTTTCGCAATTGTTTTTTCTTGGTGCTGGGCTGCAGTGCTGACCTCTGCCCACTAGAGGGCCCACCATCCCCAGACTCCTGCAGTTTCTCAGTGCCTCTGATGTGCGATTCCTGTCAGTTTCAACTGACAGGTCCGAGCACACATAGAGAGCCGAAACCACAGCGAGCCTGTGCCTGGGAGACTGACGCCCTTTCAATGGGGTCTGTATATTTAAAATTGAATGCCCTAAAATCAGGTCAGTACTTTATTTCTTTTGCCCGACGGGGCCTATTTTGGCATAATATATCAGTGACCGTGAGGGTCAATAAGGGAACACAGGTCCCCAAGCTTGGCTTTTCCCCAGTTTCAAAATAGCACCAGGGGAGCAGTGTTCCTGGGGTAATACCCCGATTGTGCTGCTCAGCCCACCTGAAATATGTAACTGGAACTCAGTTGTACAATATCAGCCTGTGGCTGTGTCAAAACATTTCCCTTGTGTGAGACAGAGTTATATTAGAGGCATTGACAAGGTGATAATACTTACCTGCTCACCTTCCCTGCGATAAGCAGCAAATAAATATGGAAGTGGGGTGCGGTAGATGCCTCCATTTACCACGCAGTAGATGAAGCCATAGCCTGCATGGAAAAGCCTCTGGTCCAGTTAATCACCCGTGAGTACGCAAAAAGATGCCAGCCAACTCCTAGCGCAAATAACCTGACACCTGCCCCACCAGAACCAGCTGCCACTGACACTACACCAGCAAAATGCCCTGGAGGGGAAGGAGTGGACGTGGAGGCTTTTGAGTGCCTAAGGCAAGCCTTTATGGCAAAGACCCTGCCTACTGTACCGCCCGCAGAGCCGGAAGCCCAGACAATGGACCCCCCCACCATCCCCAGACTTCCAGGACAATGGCCCCTAGGATGAGGAGGCAGGCTCATCCAGACCTTGGTGACCATCCCCCACACATAATGAGGACCAGTTGAGGCCACTCAATCAGATATGCTGGATCCTGACCAGATTTTACACCCCGATCAGCAGAGTGGGTTCCATGTGACAAGGTGGCACAATATGTGGCCAACCGACTGCATGAGCCACTTGAGAAAGAAGCACGCTGCTGTCTCAAGGCAGAATGCCCCAGACCTTCATTGGAGGGAAAAGTGGCACTGACGCCCAATATCGATCCAAAGATGGCCACTTTTCTGGAATAGTTCATCAAGGATCTGAAAAAAGGAATTGATCGGTCCTGGCGGCTAACCAGAATAAGCTTCTGGATACTGTGGGGCCCCTGACAAAAATTCTCGACATGGCAGAGGATGCCATGTCATCGGGTGCCTTGATTTCCCCGGAAGCTCTCTCGGGGTGGGCTCAGAGGGCAATTATCTTTTTAGTTAATGCTAACTGCGCACTGTCCACAGAACGCAGATGGTCGCTGCTTATCAAGGTGGACCCAAAGCTTGGGGACCTGGCCGCCCCGGAGGCAGGGGCAGTGGCCCAGGGAGGACTGTTTGGGAAAACTTTTATCAAGGAGATTGGCAAAGTCATCAATACTTTTACCTCCCTTGATAAGGCCCAGACCTCTATAAAAAAGGTTTTCTCCCCTCAGCTTTTCCAAGGGGCCGGGCGTGAGATCCTACCTATAGGGAAAGAAGTCTCATTTCTACCAAGTGATTGATGGCCAGAGGGTACTTCTGAGACTGTAAAAGTAGCAAGTAGCAAGAAATCTGGGAGTGCAATATGAATCCACCCTCACCTTCCAACCACACGCAGTGAAGGTAGCAGGGACCTGCTTCAGCATTATAAGATCCTTGACAAAAATGTTTGACTTACTCCCTCTCACAGCAAGGAACTTAGTAGCAGGCACCTTAAATCTTTCAAGACTTGACTTCTGCAACAGCCTCCTGCAGGAGCCAGCAAAAAAACAGTAAAAAGACTCCAAGTGGTCCAACACGCAGCAGCACGGCTTGTTTTAAGACTTCCTCGAAGGTCTTCTGCATCTGCAGCCCTCAAAACCCTTCATTGGCTCCCATTACATAAGAGAATCCTGTTCAAAATCCTTCTAATCACCTTCAGAGCGTCACTCAAGATCGGACTAAAATACCTCTCATCTAGATTCACCCCCTATATTACAAACAGAACTCTCAGGTCCTCATCAGCTAACCTGCTCAAACCTCCCAATTTTAGATGCAAAACTAAAGGAGGTAAAACAATAGCAGTTTTAGGTTCCAGAGCTTGCCTTTGCAACTGAGAATGCTAAAAACCGAAACACAATACAGAAAGGCTCTAAAAACCTGGATCTTCGGAGCAACAGACAAACTTTTCCTCTCTCTCATCTGAGATCCTTAGCGCTTCATCTCACCTCATTATCAGCGCCAGGATGCTCCCTTCGGAGTGGCAGTTAACACTTTACAAATACCGCATTTCATTTAATTTCATTTCAGAGAACTCCACCAAACCCTTGTAATATATTGTAGGGCCAGACCCCATTCACAATCATCTTTCATTATACTATGAGACCAGAATACACCTCTAATCAACTTAAAATACATTTCTTCTGTGATAGCCCTGCATGCTGTATCACCTTTCCAGAGGACCTCAGACAGAAGACCTCTACCTCATCTTCCACTCATCCATGAAATGTAGCCTCTTTAAATGCTATGTTTGTTATGTTTAGGGATTTGTAGCGAGCACAGCTACTCAATAGAGTGTCCTGGCGCAAGCCCAATCGTCTGAGGGAACCAAAGCTGAGTAAACTAGAAACATGCTAATTGAACAAAAAGTTTTGAGCTTTTTCTAAACTGAGAAGGATTCTTAAGGTTACGTAGATCCAGAGGGAGGGAATTCCAGTAAGTTGCTGCAAGGTAGGACAGAGAGCTGCCACCCTTACGTTTCAAACAAAACCTGGGAACAGATGCTAGAAGCATATTCGAGGAATGAAGACACCTGCCGGGGGGAATAGAACTGAAAACATTTCCTGAGATAGGCAGGACCATACTCGTAAAGTGCAGCATGAGCAATGGTCACAGCCTTGAACATTATCCTAGCTTTAACTGGCAGCCAGTGTAAGTTACGCAAATGATGCCTGACACTGGAGCGCTTAGGAAGATCCAGTAGAAGGCGAGCGGCAGCATTCTGAACAACCTGTAATTTGTCCCAAAGGTAACAAGGCAGACCAAAGTGCATTCGCATAATCTATGCGAGAGGTAACCAGAGCACAGATAACCATTTCTTTTGCAGAGAGAGGCAATAATGGCAAAAATCTGCGAGAAGTTTTAAAATACCAAAGCAAGTGCCACTGAGTTTGCCAATCTGGTTACCAAAACTGAGTTTCTCATCAAACCAGATGCCAAGATTTTTCACAGGATGGCCAGAAGGAGAAGGACAGGGGGAATCAGTCAGACAGAAATGATGCCAGAACAGAGGGGGAAACTCCCCAAAGAAGAGACTCTAGTTTTGTCTGCGTTACATTTTAACTGAGCCGACACAAGTCAGCTAAATACCGCAGACAGGCAGGCCTTGACATGAGATGTATCGGCCTCGTGTTTCTTCTTGGTGCTAAGGTTAATGGACAGTTGAATCTTCTCTCAACTGCTAGGCAATAAGACGACACCATGCCAAAAGACCCAAGAGTCATTTACACTATATAGACATATTTTATCCATCCCAGTTAGGTTACGGTAAACTATGTGCTCAGAATTTGGCTTTGTTTACGCTAAAACCTGCTTCAAGTCTATTGCTATTCATTATTTCTTCCGTAAAGTTGCCAGGAGGTGTGGCAGTGATGTCTCCATTTCTTATCTGCTCTTTTCTTGCTCTTCAGAAATGATGCTTATATCAGAGGTTTGTGGAGAGACATTCTACTATGCAGTTAATTCCAGGCATCATAACATTATTTGATATACTATTATCACTCACATTAAAGACAGATTCCAGTTAGGCTTCAACTCAGCATACATAGAATTCAGCATTAACTTGATTTAAGGGTCCATAGTATGAACTGACAAACTCTTCTCTGGTGCAACACGTATGTATATATGTATATACCTATGGTATATTTATATTGAAAGAGCATAGCTTAAAGGCCATGGAGCACTGTGCAAGGCTGAAGGCAAAGACACAGTCACAATGGGAAACTAGAGGCAGTCGATTTGTGGACTGTATCATTATGTAGTGCTTTTAAAGAGGTGAGTCTTAATTTCTCCTAAACTGAAGAAGGGTTGGAGCAGTCCTGATGGATACGGGGATATCATTCCAGATCGTAGGTGCATAGGTTTGAGAAGGCATATTACGTTGATTTTTGTTTTTTTCACTTTATGTCTCCAGTCTGATTATGTCCTGTCCCAGGCCTATTGGAAATAGAAAGCTTGTCAGGCAGGTGGGCAGGACTTTCGGTCATGATGGCATCCATTCTATGTCAGGACCATAGGCGAGGATTATGCTTCACTCTCTACGCTCTCTACGCTTAATTAAACAGCAGCTTATTTTAAAACAACACCTCTTCAAGCTTCTACATGAAGCGAAGACAAACTAACAGTCCCAGAAGTCTCTGGGAATTACATTATAGCAAAATCGATGAGAGTTCAACAGTATTTCTTTTCATGGCCAATCAGGGTCCACATGAAGGTGTAACAGTCCTCCCTTTGCTCTGATCCCCCTCTTTCTTTGCTGCTCGCTGCCCTAGTTAAGTGCTTTTACGATTTACTGTCCTTATGGGGCATTCTTTATGTGCAGCTTGCTATTTCTTATTGATTTGTGTACAGCTATTTGATCTGTACGCTCAGTTGATTGCAGGAGCTCCTTTCGCAATTGTTTTTTCTTGGTGCTGCGCTGCAGTGCTGACCTCCGCCCGCTAGAGGGCCCACCATCCCCAGACTCCTGCAGTTTCTCAGTGTCTCTGATGTGCGATTCCTGTCAGTTTCAACTGACAGGTCCGAGCGCACATAGAGAGCCGAAACCACAGCGAGCCTGTGCCTGGGAGACTGACGCCCTTTCAATGGGGTCTGTATATTTAAAATTGAATGCCCTGAAATCAGGTCAGTACTTTATTTCTTTTGCCCGACGGGGCCTATTTTGGCATAATTTATCAGTGACCGTGAGGGTCAATAAGGGAACACAGGTCCCCAAGCTTGGCTTTTCCCCAGTTTCAAAATAGCACCAGGGGAGCAGTGTTCCTGGGGTAATACCCCGATTGTGCTGCTCAGCCCACCTGAAATATGTAACTGGAACTCAGTTGTACAATATCAGCCTGTGGCTGTGTCAAAACATTTCCCTTGTGTGAGACAGAGTTATATTAGAGGCATTGACAAGGTGATAATACTTACCTGCTCACCTTCCCTGCGATAAGCAGCAAATAAATATGGAAGTGGGGTGCTGTAGATGCCTCCATTTACCACGCAGTAGATGAAGCCATAGCCTGCATGGAAAAGCCTCTGGTCCAGTTAATCACCCGTGAGTACGCAAAAAGATGCCAGCCAACTCCTAGCGCAAATAACCTGACACCTGCCCCACCAGAACCAGCTGCCACTGACACTACACCAGCAAAATGCCCTGGAGGGGAAGGAGTGGACGTGGAGGCTTTTGAGTGCCTAAGGCAAGCCTTTATGGCAAAGACCCTGCCTACTGTACCGCCCGCAGAGCCGGAAGCCCAGACAATGGACCCCCCCACCATCCCCAGACTTCCAGGACAATGGCCCCTAGGATGAGGAGGCAGGCTCATCCAGACCTTGGTGACCATCCCCCACACATAATGAGGACCAGTTGAGGCCACTCAATCAGATATGCTGGATCCTGACCAGATTTTACACCCCGATCAGCAGAGTGGGTTCCATGTGACAAGGTGGCACAATATGTGGCCAACCGACTGCATGAGCCACTTGAGAAAGAAGCACGCTGCTGTCTCAAGGCAGAATGCCCCAGACCTTCATTGGAGGGAAAAGTGGCACTGACGCCCAATATCGATCCAAAGATGGCCACTTTTCTGGAATAGTTCATCAAGGATCTGAAAAAAGGAATTGATCGGTCCTGGCGGCTAACCAGAATAAGCTTCTGGATACTGTGGGGCCCCTGACAAAAATTCTCGACATGGCAGAGGATGCCATGTCATCGGGTGCCTTGATTTCCCCGGAAGCTCTCTCGGGGTGGGCTCAGAGGGCAATTATCTTTTTAGTTAATGCTAACTGCGCACTGTCCACAGAACGCAGATGGTCGCTGCTTATCAAGGTGGACCCAAAGCTTGGGGACCTGGCCGCCCCGGAGGCAGGGGCAGTGGCCCAGGGAGGACTGTTTGGGAAAACTTTTATCAAGGAGATTGGCAAAGTCATCAATACTTTTACCTCCCTTGATAAGGCCCAGACCTCTATAAAAAAGGTTTTCTCCCCTCAGCTTTTCCAAGGGGCCGGGCGTGAGATCCTACCTATAGGGAAAGAAGTCTCATTTCTACCAAGTGATTGATGGCCAGAGGGTACTTCTGAGACTGTAAAAGTAGCAAGTAGCAAGAAATCTGGGAGTGCAATATGAATCCACCCTCACCTTCCAACCACACGCAGTGAAGGTAGCAGGGACCTGCTTCAGCATTATAAGATCCTTGACAAAAATGTTTGACTTACTCCCTCTCACAGCAAGGAACTTAGTAGCAGGCACCTTAAATCTTTCAAGACTTGACTTCTGCAACAGCCTCCTGCAGGAGCCAGCAAAAAAACAGTAAAAAGACTCCAAGTGGTCCAACACGCAGCAGCACGGCTTGTTTTAAGACTTCCTCGAAGGTCTTCCGCATCTGCAGCCCTCAAAACCCTTCATTGGCTCCCATTACATAAGAGAATCCTGTTCAAAATCCTTCTAATCACCTTCAGAGCGTCACTCAAGATCGGACTAAAATACCTCTCATCTAGATTCACCCCCTATATTACAAACAGAACTCTCAGGTCCTCATCAGCTAACCTGCTCAAACCTCCCAATTTTAGATGCAAAACTAAAGGAGGTAAAACAATAGCAGTTTTAGGTTCCAGAGCTTGCCTTTGCAACTGAGAATGCTAAAAACCGAAACACAATACAGAAAGGCTCTAAAAACCTGGATCTTCGGAGCAACAGACAAACTTTTCCTCTCTCTCATCTGAGATCCTTAGCGCTTCATCTCACCTCATTATCAGCGCCAGGATGCTCCCTTCGGAGTGGCAGTTAACACTTTACAAATACCGCATTTCATTTAATTTCATTTCAGAGAACTCCACCAAACCCTTGTAATATATTGTAGGGCCAGACCCCATTCACAATCATCTTTCATTATACTATGAGACCAGAATACACCTCTAATCAACTTAAAATACATTTCTTCTGTGATAGCCCTGCATGCTGTATCACCTTTCCAGAGGACCTCAGACAGAAGACCTCTACCTCATCTTCCACTCATCCATGAAATGTAGCCTCTTTAAATGCTATGTTTGTTATGTTTAGGGATTTGTAGCGAGCACAGCTACTCAATAGAGTGTCCTGGCGCAAGCCCAATCGTCTGAGGGAACCAAAGCTGAGTAAACTAGAAACATGCTAATTGAACAAAAAGTTTTGAGCTTTTTCTAAACTGAGAAGGATTCTTAAGGTTACGTAGATCCAGAGGGAGGGAATTCCAGTAAGTTGCTGCAAGGTAGGACAGAGAGCTGCCACCCTTACGTTTCAAACAAAACCTGGGAACAGATGCTAGAAGCATATTCGAGGAATGAAGACACCTGCCGGGGGGAATAGAACTGAAAACATTTCCTGAGATAGGCAGGACCATACTCGTAAAGTGCAGCATGAGCAATGGTCACAGCCTTGAACATTATCCTAGCTTTAACTGGCAGCCAGTGTAAGTTACGCAAATGATGCCTGACACTGGAGCGCTTAGGAAGATCCAGTAGAAGGCGAGCGGCAGCATTCTGAACAACCTGTAATTTGTCCCAAAGGTAACAAGGCAGACCAAAGTGCATTCGCATAATCTATGCGAGAGGTAACCAGAGCACAGATAACCATTTCTTTTGCAGAGAGAGGCAATAATGGCAAAAATCTGCGGAGAAGTTTTAAAATACCAAAGCAAGTGCCACTGAGTTTGCCAATCTGGTTACCAAAACTGAGTTTCTCATCAAACCAGATGCCAAGATTTTTCACAGGATGGCCAGAAGGAGAAGGACAGGGGGAATCAGTCAGACAGAAATGATGCCAGAACAGAGGGGGAAACTCCCCAAAGAAGAGACTCTAGTTTTGTCTGCGTTACATTTTAACTGAGCCGACACAAGTCAGCTAAATACCGCAGACAGGCAGGCCTTGACATGAGATGTATCGGCCTCGTGTTTCTTCTTGGTGCTAAGGTTAATGGACAGTTGAATCTTCTCTCAACTGCTAGGCAATAAGACGACACCATGCCAAAAGACCCAAGAGTCATTTACACTATATAGACATATTTTATCCATCCCAGTTAGGTTACGGTAAACTATGTGCTCAGAATTTGGCTTTGTTTACGCTAAAACCTGCTTCAAGTCTATTGCTATTCATTATTTCTTCCGTAAAGTTGCCAGGAGGTGTGGCAGTGATGTCTCCATTTCTTATCTACTCTTTTCTTGCTCTTCAGAAATGATGCTTATATCAGAGGTTTGTGGAGAGACATTCTACTATGCAGTTAATTCCAGGCATCATAACATTATTTGATATACTATTATCACTCACATTAAAGACAGATTCCAGTTAGGCTTCAACTCAGCATACATAGAATTCAGCATTAACTTGATTTAAGGGTCCATAGTATGAACTGACAAACTCTTCTCTGGTGCAACACGTATGTATATATGTATATACCTATGGTATATTTATATTGAAAGAGCATAGCTTAAAGGCCATGGAGCACTGTGCAAGGCTGAAGGCAAAGACACAGTCACAATGGGAAACTAGAGGCAGTCGATTTGTGGACTGTATCATTATGTAGTGCTTTTAAAGAGGTGAGTCTTAATTTCTCCTAAACTGAAGAAGGGTTGGAGCAGTCCTGATGGATACGGGGATATCATTCCAGATCGTAGGTGCATAGGTTTGAGAAGGCATATTACGTTGATTTTTGTTTTTTTCACTTTATGTCTCCAGTCTGATTATGTCCTGTCCCAGGCCTATTGGAAATAGAAAGCTTGTCAGGCAGGTGGGCAGGACTTTCGGTCATGATGGCATCCATTCTATGTCAGGACCATAGGAGAGGATTATGCTTCACTCTCTACGCTCTCTACGCTTAATTAAACAGCAGCTTATTTTAAAACAACACCTCTTCAAGCTTCTACATGAAGCGAAGACAAACTAACAGTCCCAGAAGTCTCTGGGAATTACATTATAGCAAAATCGATGAGAGTTCAACAGTATTTCTTTTCATGGCCAATCAGGGTCCACATGAAGGTGTAACAGTCCTCCCTTTGCTCTGATCCCCCTCTTTCTTTGCTGCTCACTGCCCTAGTTAAGTGCTTTTACGATTTACTGTCCTTATGGGGCATTCTTTATGTGCAGCTTGCTATTTCTTATTGATTTGTGTACAGCTATTTGATCTGTACGCTCAGTTGATTGCAGGAGCTCCTTTCGCAATTGTTTTTTCTTGGTGCTGCGCTGCAGTGCTGACCTCCGCCCGCTAGAGGGCCCACCATCCCCAGACTCCTGCAGTTTCTCAGTGCCTCTGATGTGCGATTCCTGTCAGTTTCAACTGACAGGTCCGAGCACACATAGAGAGCCGAAACCACAGCGAGCCTGTGCCTGGGAGACTGACGCCCTTTCAATGGGGTCTGTATATTTAAAATTGAATGCCCTGAAATCAGGTCAGTACTTTATTTCTTTTGCCCGACGGGGCCTATTTTGGCATAATTTATCAGTGACCGTGAGGGTCAATAAGGGAACACAGGTCCCCAAGCTTGGCTTTTCCCCAGTTTCAAAATAGCACCAGGGGAGCAGTGTTCCTGGGGTAATACCCCGATTGTGCTGCTCAGCCCACCTGAAATATGTAACTGGAACTCAGTTGTACAATATCAGCCTGTGGCTGTGTCAAAACATTTCCCTTGTGTGAGACAGAGTTATATTAGAGGCATTGACAAGGTGATAATACTTACCTGCTCACCTTCCCTGCGATAAACAGCAAATAAATATGGAAGTGGATGACGACTTCTACGGTGCGGTAGATGCCTCCATTTACCACGCAGTATATGAAGCCATAGCCTGCATGGAAAAGCCTCTGGTCCAGTTAATCACCCGTGAGTACGCAAAAAGATGCCAGCCATCTCCTAGCGCAAATAACCTGACACCTGCCCCACCAGAACCAGTTGCCACTGACACTACACCAGCAAAATGCCCTGGAGGGGAAAGAGTGGACGTGGAGGCTTTTGAGTGCCTATGGCAAGCCTTTATGGCAAAGACCCTGCCTACTGTACCGCCCGCAGAGCCGGAAGCCCAGACAATGGACCCCCCCACCATCCCCAGACTTCCAGGACAATGGTCCCTAGGATGAGGAGGCAGTCTCATCCAGACCTCGGTGACCATCCCCCACCCATAATGAGGACCAGTTGAGGCCACTCAATCAGATATGCTGGATCCTGACCAGATTTTACACCCCGATCGGCAGAGTGGGTTCCATGTGACAAGGTGGCACAATATGTGGCCAACCGACTGCATGAGCCACTTGAGAAAGAAGCACGCTGCTGTCTCAAGGCAGAATGCCCCAGACCTTCATTGGAGGGAAAAGTGGCACTGACGCGCGATATCGATCCAAAGATGGCCACTTTTCTGGAAAAGTTCATCAAGGATCTGAAAAAAGGAATTGATCGGTCCTGGCGGCTAACCAGAATAAGCTTCTGGATACTGTGGGGCCCCTGACAAAAATCCTCGACATGGCAGAGGATGCCATGTCATCGGGTGCCTTGATTTCCCCGGAAGCTCTCTCGGGGTGAGCGCAGAGGGCAATTATCTTTTTAGTTAATGCTAACTGCGCACTGTCCACAGAACGCAGATGGTCGCTGCTTATCAAGGTGGACCTAAAGCTTGGGGACCTGGCCGCCCCGGAGGCAGGGGCAGTGGCCCAGGGAGGACTGTTTGGGAAACCTTTTATCAAGGAGCTTGGCAAATTCGTCAATACTTTTACCTCCCTTGATAAGGCCCAGACCTCTATCAAAAAGGTTTTCTCCCCTCAGCTTTTCCGAGGGGCCGGGCGTGGCAGGGTTTGCTCTGTCAGCCAGGGAACCCCCCCAACCGTACTCCAGAGGTCAAGGCTCCAGGCGCAGTAACGGCTACCAAAACCAAATGCGCTTTGCGAATTTCTATCCTACCAGAGGACAGCGCTTCCGAGGAAGAGGCCAGAAGGGGCAATCCGCCAACAATAATGCTGGTGAGTGTACAACCTTCTTCCAGGGTTCAAGAGGGTGGACGGCTAGCTGGCTTCGCCAGAGAATGGCGTAAATTAACCTCAGAAGCCTGGGTGTTGCAGACCACGCAATGATTCCAGATAGAATTTTATGGAACTCCACACCAGCGAGGCAGGCCATGATCAATCCAATTTTCGGCAGAGGATACTAGTCTGATAGATGTGGAAAAACAGGACTTACTATACAAATGCGGAATTCAGCGCACCACCATTCATCCCTGGGGGTTTGTTAGCAATATCTTCCTAGAGGACAAAGCCGACAGAGATCAATGTCCGGTGATAAATCCAAAGGAATTCAACAAAATGCTGGTATAGCGCCATTTAAAATGGAGGGAGCTCACCTCCTTCGAGACATCTTACGCCCCTCCGATTTTATGGCCCGTCTCGATCTCAAAGACGCATATCTAATGATACCGATTTTATTGCCACATCGGAGTTTCCTGCAGTTCCTTTGGCGCCAACAGGCATTCACATTTTTGAGTCTTCCCTTCGGATTATCCTCAGCTCCCTGGTGCTTCCCCAAGGTTCTCAAACCCGCAGTGGAGCACCTTTGAGCACGAGGCATCCGCCTTATCGTTTATCTGGATAATTTGCTTATCATGGCTCAGTCCCCCACTTGACTATTGTGCCACCTGCGGACCGCGGTGGGCCTCTTAGAGAGCTTGGGTTTTGTAATAATTGAAAGGAAATCCCTTCTGGTTTGGTCCCAATCAGCAACCTTCTTGGGGTTCACGCTCAACTCCATACCTTCCACCCTGAGTCTACCGTCAAGGCGACCCATCTTCCCAGATGGTAGATGGTAGAGCTCACGGACGAGGTGAGGGACGAGATTTCATGGTGGCTCTTCCACAAGAAAGCGTGAATGGAAGAGCAATATTCAGTTCCACCTTGGATCTTGTCATAGAATCGGACACCAGCAGGTCCGGTTGGGGCGCTCGATGCAGCGATTTTTCCACAGAAGGATCGCTGTCTCCTCAGGAACAATTGGTACACATCAACTGTTTGGAACTCATAGCGGGCTCTTCTGCGGTTCGATGTTGAACAAGAGACAGTGCAGTCTTGTCTGTTGCTCAAGATGGACAATGTATCGGCCGTCAGATACATCAATCACCTCGCAGGTACTTGCTCCAAAGTCCTCTTAGACCTCGTGACCGGTTTTTGGCAATACTGCCTAGAGCATCGGATTTCTGTGACAGCGGAATACCTTCCGGGCCAGGAAAACCAGTTGGCGGACTCGCACTCCCACAACCTGAGAGACTCCAGCTTGTGGAAACTGGACACGGTTGTGTTTGCGAGAATACAGACGAAATGGGGTCTGTTTTCGGTGGATCTCTTTGCATCCCGCCTGGACCATCAGCTGCCCTGGTTCTTCAGTTGGAGACCGGATCCCCTGGCGGCCACAACCATGCCTTTTTGCAGGATTAGGCTCAGGAACAGGGAACCGCCCTCCCTCCATTCACCATTATTACCAGGACGACGGCTCAAATCAGGCGCCAGCAGGCGGAGGTGGTTTTGATCACCCCGATTTGGAGATCTCAAGTGTGGTTTCCAGTTCTACTGGAACTTTCCTGGGATTCTCCAATCCAACTCCCCCAGTTTCCTCATCTCCTTCTCAATCAGGACAGGATTCCCCACAAGTTAGTCCTCAACTGCACCCTTGCGCTGATGGTGTGGCGGATAACAGGGGATGATGGTCAGTCCCAGGACTTTCGAGCTTGGCTCAGAACCTCCTTGACAAGGCCTGGGCAGGTACCACGGTCAAGTGGCACAGGTAAGCGTGGACACAATGGACACGCTGGTGTCTGTGACGGAGTTTTGATCCCTTGAGCATCGAGGTAGACCAGATAGCCAACTTTTTAGTGGAGCTAGCAATGGAAAGACTGGCCTATCGATCCAATAATACCTTCTGCTCAGCAATATCTACTGGACATAATCCGGTTGATGGAGTTTCGGTGGGGGGAACATGTTCTTGTGTGTTCGAGGAATCAGACTCTCACTGCCGCCAAGTTATTCGGCGCTGTGGGATGTGAATAGAGAATCTAAACCTATTCCTTTCTTGGCAACCAAATAGATTCTTATCTCGAAAAGAGTTGTCTGCCAAATTGGCAATGTTGCTATGCTTAGTCTTCTGCAGGAGAGTCTCTGACATGCGTGCCTTGGATATAACAGGCAGAATTTTTTCACCCTCTGAGGTATCTTTCACAGTAGCTAGAAGGACCAAAACTAATACGAGGGTTACTGAATACACTGACCTCCCTGATTCCCCAAAACTCTGTGTAGTCCAGTGCCTCAAGGAATATGAACTGATGTCTGAAGAATACCGCCCCCCGGGGGAGAGACAACTTCTAATTGCACTGAAGAAACCGCACTTGGTGATCTCCTCACCCACAATTGCAAGATGTGTTAGATAGGTCATTCAAGAGGCAGGCATCGACTTGACCATGTTTGGATCCCATTCTACCAAGGAAGCGATGGCTTCTAAAGCCTTCTCCTTGGTGGCAAGATTAGAAGACATTATGAATGATGCGGATTGGTCGTCAGTCTCGACTTTTAAGAGGTTCTACGTTAAGCCGGTGCTGGATATGGCTCATCGGTGGTGAGCAAGATTTGAACCAGCATAATACTCGCCTCCGGTCCTGACATAGAATGAAAATTGTTCCTAACTGTTGTGTACGAAAGTTTCAATTCTATTAAGGACGCGGAGGCAAGGATTATTCCACCCGGCGAGAAGTCATTCTTCACCAATGAAGCCCGCCTTAAGAAGTAAGTAAGGCGTTTTAGAAATAATTTGATGGGCCTAAAGTGGACAAATGTAAGTGATGATATTCTGTACCTTGTTGTTTGAGACATGTTTCCATTCTCAGAATAGCCCTGATCCGTCTCTTGTATTCTCAGGTTCTGATGCATCCAAATTGGACCAGTAAAAACATCACTGTGGCATGACTTGTGCAAAGAAAGAGGGAGATCAGAGCAAAGAGAGGACTGTTGCACATTCCTGGGGACCCTGATTGGCCATGAAAGGAACTACTGTTGAACTCTCATTGTTTGTGCCATGATGTCATTGCCAGAGAATTCTGGGACTGTTAGTTTTTCTTCACGTTACATGGAAGCTTGAAGAAGTGTTGTTTTACAATAAGCTGCTGTTTAATAAAGCGAAGTGAGTGAAGCATAATCCTCGCCTCCGCGTCATTAATAGAATTATGATTTTCTAAATGAGCATTTGTCATGCTTATAATTGACTAGCTATTTCAGATATTTAACCAAGTGTAATTATTTGTGTTTCCTTGGACTTTTTCCTTTAATGTAATGGTGATATGTAATCACTACAATACTGCTAATAAGCAACAGGCTTTTCACTTCAGTGATTAGCGTGTGCTGGAAAATTGTTACAAGCGGTACAACTGTAGAACAGTCCGCACTTTGCTAATTTGTGTAAGTTTAGAGAGGTTACCTCTTTTCACAGATACTAATAAGATTCAAACTGTATGTGACTCTTAACTCATGTTATGTAAAAATGCTATATGTATTTGTAGAGCGCTCTATCACCTGGTGGGGTGTGGGGGGGTCCTGTCACTTAAGCAGGAGCAGCATAGTCAGGCCTGGGGCTAAGTTGGTGGAGATATTTTGAAGAGACACTTTTTCACCTTCTTCAGCTTCTTGAAGAAGCGACTGTGATGTGCAGCGACTGGTCATTCCAGGATTTAGGAGCGATGTAGGGGAAAGCACAGCCGCCGATTCCGGTTCTACATATGTGTAGGTTGTGTGCAAGCAGGAGGCCAGACTGGGAACCCAAAGAAGCCTGGGGAATTTTCTCGGATCAACCTTTGGGGAAGAACTGCCTGGACCCGGGGGGCTGGATATGCTTGCTTGCTGCTTTTGATACTGGTGGCCGATATTGCAGCACTGCTGCAAAACCAGTGCCCAGTGAAAAAACCGTCCCCCACCGCTGCAAAACTGTCCCCACCCTTCCTGGGGAAACGCCCGATGCCCAGTATGGTCAGTCCTGCTCTGCAAGAGTGCTATTAGGTGACCTTTCAAAAGAACCAAATAAATGGATAAATAAAAAAATAAACTATTTACATCAATTAAGGGCAGTGGTTCACATTTATATGGAAAGAAAAACATCTCATAAAATTCAGTACTTTTTGTGCGAAGAACGTTTTAGGAATCTAATGCTTATTCTAAATCACTTAGAACTTTATTTTGGTTAATATTGTATAATGCGCCCATCCATGAAGAGACTAGGGGATTTCGACATGGGATGAGGTTGGTAGCCATAAATCTATTTCCTGCCACACACGATTAGGCAGCCGACTAATCAAAATGGAGCCTGGTAGAGAATTTCACATCTGGTCTGATCCACATTCTCAGAGTGGGATGATTGCCAGGCACAGTAGAGATTGCTGAGATATGTAGAATTCAGCCTTTTCTTCAAACAAAAGTAAGGCAGGTTTTAAATACTAAACTGTGATGGAAAAAGTTCTTTACGTTCCCCTTTGTCCTTGCAACAGCAACGCTTCTTGCTCTTGCAGAAATCAGTGGTCCATCGCCTCTCCTTTCTACAAAGCCTCCGAATGGAAACACAGTCATTGCATTATCTGAGCAATGGCATTCACGAGTTTTAGTGATTGGGAATTAGCTGTTACGTTTATTATTATTTTCAAGAGTGATTTGCTTTCACAGCTGACTAGGGACAAGTAAACTGAATTGCGTTTTCGGAAAAAAACAAGAAAGTGCTCCTTTAAGAGATAGTTTTATTTGAAAGGATAAATTCAGTTAATTAGATGCACTGAATTAAGCTTTCATATTCAGAGAAGAATAAAAGCATTTAGGGACTTATTGAATTTCCCAGGGTGTTATAAAAATATATTTTTAGGGCTTGCATGGAACCAAAGAGTCACAATTCATCTCTCTGCCTCCTGGGAATGTGAATGCAGAGCAAACAGAGTCACCTCACTCACTATGGAGAAGCAACAGAGAAAAATGGAATTGTTAGAAAGTGAGGGAGAGCGGATGGCTCCAGTGGTTTTCCTTCTCTTCACACAGGCTCTGATATCAGGGAGATGAGAGAAGTGTGGCATAGCAAAGGTCGGGAAGGGAGAGTAGCAGTTGAGAGACAAATTGTGGTAGGCCTCAGTGGCATAACGCCAAATGCTGAAGGCCTGCTGCACAATGTGGTGGGGGAGCCTGGGACCGGTGGCGTTTCCTCCGCTAAGGTGGAGGAGCTTCACCCCACTGCTCAAAAGGAAAAATAAAATGACAATAATGTATTGTTATCATCATATTATTTTTCCTATTGCAGTCTGTTTCATGCAAGGCGGGGCCAGAGCAGGGGAGGAGTGGTTTGCACTCCCTAAGTGCGCATGACTGCTTGTCCGGCCCTCTTGGGGCGGCCTAACAGTCATGCGTACTTTGCATGTTCCCCTGTAGGCTGTAATGCACAGCTTGGTGGGGAACATGCACAGGCTCCCTGTCCATGTCTGAGTGCCGAACCACAGCACTCAGACCAATCACAACACTGTACTGTAGCATTGTGATTGGCTTAGGGGAGCCTGGGAGCCCGTGTGCTTCCTGCTGCTTCCTGCTGCCGGAACTGGAGACAGGAAGAAGGAAAAGGACAGGGAGAGGTGACAGCCGGCCATTCCTAGGTAAGTCCTTTTTAAAAATGTAATCCCGCCCACCACCCCCATCCAGTAGCAGTCGCTACCACTGGCGACTCTTATATCTAAAGATATTCTTAGGTTTGGGATGAATGGGGGGCTTCCTGAATGGTTGACCCCCCCTCATGCCATAGGAGCAGCATAGGCCTACATTTTGCCCCTTGTAGGTCTCTGCTCCAGGCAATCATGCCATCTTTTGAAATTATCTTACTTGGAGCTAGTGGACAGTTGAAGACCATCAGTCAGGAGCACACCTAATATTAGATTAGCAGATTTAGAGGCTTTGGGTGCCCAGAGGGTGAAGGGCAGCAGGGTCGCTTATAATGTATATCTGCCACCCCCTCTGTCTGAACAGCTAGTAGGGGTGAGGGGAGGCGGGTCTTTCCTTTTTTGCATTAGGGCCCATAGAACCACTGCTATTCCACTGAGTGTCCTTGTGTGAGTTTCAGCTCCCCATGAGTTATTGCTAGCCTATTATCCTTGGTCAACCATTCACCTTGATACTGTTGGAGGCAATTCTACTGCATATACTTTTTCAAACTTGTGGTGTTGCCATAGATGACTCTGCAATTGGAAAATCCATTGGTGACACTTTGTCATTATTTTCTGTTTTGCTTAAACACTTATACAAGTGCACAATATATATGTACATCTAAAGTGTGGTTTGTATATTAAATTGGACCACAGGTGGTGATACTCGTGTTATAATCAACCATAGTTAAAGCATAGTCACGTTAAGTTAGGCATAATTAATGTAGGCCTCAACTAAATAATTCATGTTAAGATTGAAATTGTGCTTTTGGCTGTTGGGTTTTGTCACATTCTTTCTCTGTCATTCCAGGACCTGAGTCTGCAGGAGGTCAACCAAATTAAGTGTAGCAATCATGTTAGTTTCAATGTAAATTGTTTATACTTGCAAGTTTTACTGAAAGTAAAACAATGAGCCTTTTGCACCTGTGCTTGGGGCACACTGAGCACGATGTAGCATCCTGTGAGAGATATCTCCAAAGGTCGGACAGCTGTAAGGGTCTTTTGTGTGGTTGCTGAGAACCTGAGTGAAGTAACTTTATCGAGGAACATTTGATCGTGAATGATCCCCACTTCCTGGGAAATGTGAGGAGTGTTGCCATCTGCTACATTGTATGATTTAATTGTGCATTGTTGTGTTAGTCAGATTTAGATTGCTCCTGTCCGCTGCTGAATTCAGATGCTCCTATTTACTCTTACGAGAGCAGATTACCTTTCCCTCTCTTTGGACCCAATACTCAATCATGCTCATGGAGATAAAGTTTCAAGCAATTCTGTTTCCTTTTGCCTGAAAGACCATTCTTGATCAGAGGCCAGATTGCGATCAGCTGAACCCAGTGCCCGAGAGGGCATGTATGGGCACACTAGATTGGACAGGATGCGAAGCCCCTGGGAAAAAAATATCTGATGGGTGGTGAACAAGGTTTTAAAATGCGCAAGCTTCTCAACAGGGAGCCAATGTAATGTGTGAATAAGACCAGTGACAGGACAACACTTTGGAAGCGAGAACAGTATCCTGGCCGTGGTATTTTGAGCCAGAAGGAGTCTGTGAATCACAGCCTTGTTGGTTCCCAGGTAGAGGATGGTGCAGTAGTGTAGCTGGGAAAGGATAGCTGCCAGAATAATTACTTTTCTGATTCGCTCTCGATTATACCAAGTCATACTTTTATAGGGTGAATATTGATATATGATTAATTTGATTGATTTGACTGATTTTATTTGATTGATTTGACTTTGTATCTATAATAATACTCTCTGCAGCCCTTGTGGGGCCTTGGACATGAGTTATTATTAGCCTAAAATCCTTTGTGAAATATACAGCAGGGCACTGTCTGGAAGCATTCAACCGGCCCTACTTTTTCCACCTTGTTGTCTTCACAATGGCCAAAAGAGGATATGACCAGGGCACATCATAGAATAAAAAGGGTACCTGGAAATATGATACATACTATTGGAGCATTGTCAAAGTTTAAATGAAGTTTTCTACCAGACAAAAAAACATAACTGACCGATATTGGAAAAGGGCTCTTTAATATGAAAAAAAGAAGTTGTAAAGAAAATAAGAAACCCAGGATTAACAGAGGAACAACTAGAAAACACAAGGACTTTTTCCAGAGAACAGTACGTATGAAACTGGCTACTCCAAAATCCACACCCAAGCCATAATCACTAGGGGTGGAGCAAAATAAAGGTTCAAATTGCCCACCCAGTAATTCAAAATATTCACTCCGGGAGTCTATGTGTCCTGAGGGCTGTTCCAAAGAAAACAACACTAAACTGAATGTAAGAAAGCATTGATTGAAAAATAGTAATACTTCAGGTGTCCTGTAAACGGGTCTTAAGATGTACTAGGCTGTCTGTTGATCAGCACACCTTCTCCCGCATGAGAAATGAGCAAATTAGTAGCAGGGATCAAGTGCACACATGCCTCTGGATATGTAGATCATGTAAATTGTCAGAAGAACACCTATATGTGCCCGTTTTCAGGTTTAGTCACCAGTAGACTATGAGCATCATTTTAAGCTTGGTAAGTGGGCCACCACATGGAAAGGATGGCTGAGGCAGTACCTCTGTGACTCCATCCATGACCATGCCAGAAATGTTAAAATTGTCCTTCCTTTTTGAAGTAAACAGTGAGGTAATCTGGCATGCCATGGTGGTATGGTGGGCCAGCTATCATTTATGTCATTTCTGAAGACTGACCCTAAAAGTGGGGGAAAGGGGGGGCATTTGTGGCCCATTTCTGGCCTTGAGAGTCATGATTGTCAATATGGACCAGGACAAAACGGGCGGTGACTCGAATAAAATGAGGCGTTCTGTAAGATGGCATTCTTAACAGCATTGAGTCAGCGCAGCAGATTTTTGGATGGCAGAGTCAGCTTTGGCTCTTTCATTGTTAAATCCATGTCCCCATAACATTGGGGAACCAAGAAGATGGCAGACAGGACATCCACCAATTTCGAGTGAAAGTGTGATTACCACGGCCCATAAGATATTAGAGTATTTCTATAGCACCAATGGCCTCCTGGCCAAAACACATACTGGTTTAATGTGGATAAAAATAGTTTGGAACAAAGCTTACTAAGAACTAAGCAAGCAGTGAATGGTGTAACATTGATCAGTAAGTAAAGAAAAAACATTTCTAGTAAATAAGTGTGTTCATCTATTCAACTCTTGATGCAATAATCATCTTTAAGCATGCTTGTAGAAGGTAATATATAAGTGTCCAAAGTGACCAAACAGTAAAGTATTTTTTTCCCATACTGGAAAGCACCATTGCCATTTTTCGCAAAGAGCCTTGTGAATATTTAGACCGAGTGATTCAGGTAATCATGAAAAAGAGATGATAAAACACTTGCAACAAAATAAAAATATAACTTGCATAAAAGGGAATCCAAAATACCACTCACAGACACACACAAACACACACACACACACACACACACACACACACACACACACACACACACACACACACACACACACTCACATACACATGTGCATACATTGTGACCAGAAAAAGACTGACAAAGCACTTTACTTTTTAAATCATTTTGAATTTGAATAAAGGCAATTTCCACACTGCCCATGAGTATGCTTGTAAACATATGTAACTTTTTCAAGTGTATAAATAAGCAATGCAAAATGTTGTAAACTACAACAAAAGATGAGAGTATCTATAAAATGCTTTGGCAATCAGAAGCCTCTTAATCTAGAGTGCATAGAGAGTACTATGAAAGGGTTTCTTGCAACCAGAATATTAATGTTATTTGTATTTATAGAGCACTAAACCCAATTGGGTTCTATAAGAGCGCTTTAGTGGAATTCCATTCAAAGGAATTATTTTACTATGTTTTAAAAATAAGGCTATTTCCTTAGCATATTAGAAGACAAGGTTATAATAAATGGAAACAGACGCTAAAGACCCTTGAAGATAGACTGATAGTCAAATACCATTAAATTCTGAAACTTTTCAACAGTGTTCACCAAAAAATAGACTAATATTTCAACTTACAGTGCCGTCTACTAGTAGCATAGATTTGTGTTTTGGGAGACCTGTGATGCATTTTATTAAACAATTGCAGTGTTCATTAATAGTTTAACTCAGTTAAAAGTTTAAAATGATTCCCCTTCAATTCAGATTCTTGTGAACAGCACTTTCAAAACCTCACATTGTGAAAGAAATAGTGGTGCAATAACTGACAACTCAAATTTAATAAATAGCATGTTCTCTAGCTTAATCAACAACGCTGTTAGGACCTGCCTATTTATACTAGGTCTAAGCCTGCATATAAATCAAAGTTTATATCACAACATAAGCTTCATTGGCTGGAGCACGGTACTCGAGAAGAATTCATGAATATTCAATACAAAGGTTCTGTAAGAACTCCAATCCACACAGTAGAAGAGTTTCCAAAACAGGCTCTTTATTAAGAGCACCCCATCCATGTTCATCCAACACTGGATCAAGAGGCAACTGAAATAGACTTTCCATTAGACAGCAGTCTTAGAATCAAGACATACAATGGGCTCTCTCTTTCATAAGTAAACACACACACTCCAAGTATTAGCATGAACAAACTTTGGAAAAGATAACATAAAGTACACTTTATATACCACACACCTTTCCCCCTTTACAAACATACTAATGAAAATGAAAACAGTCCCTGAATAGAAACAGGAGGAACCTAAACATTTTCTTCACTATTGAACCTCACTGCTCTGTTTAGATTCCAGCCCCTAACCATCTTCCACTTTGTCTGTATTGCGCAAATGTTTGATGACTCTCAATGGACCCATAAACTTGGAACCACCCTTTGACAACATTGGTTTCCATATAAGCACCTTCTCACCCGTCAATTGTTCAACTTACCTTAACACATTTATGAACATCATAGCACACTTTGCGCTTTTCGGTACTGTCTCTTTTTCTCGCTTCCACGTCCCATCAATGTCCATGACACACATGCATCCTTACCCCACCTCAACCATTCCGGTGACCGAAGAGTGTTAGCTTTTCTTCCACTAAACACCTCAAAAGAAACTTCTCCTGTGGTGGTGTGTGGAGAAAATCTATAAGCTTGTAGAAAACTCCTGAGCCCGTCCTTCCAATTCCTTCCAGAGCTCATCTCCAGCTAAATGCATTCCTTGATACTTCTGTTACATTTATCCACTGTACCATTACCCTCTGTGTGGTACAGCAAGCACTTCTTGTGCTTGATCCCTCTCTCACATAGAATTTCCTTTATCTCAGCAGACACAAACTGTGACCCATTGTCTGTCAAGACACAATTGGCAAAGCCTTCTTTGCTGAAATTTTCACTCATGAACTGAACCACCTTCCCTGTTTGAATGCAGCTAACTATCCCTATCTCAGCCCACCTAGAGAATTGATCAATCAACACCAATAAGTAGTTAGCTCCTCCTACCACAACGTCTATTGCTGACACATCCCAAGGTTTAGACGAACAGTCTCTGTAGCACATGTTAGGATTCCTAACTTTGTAGACCGTATCACTGTTGCGACAGCCTGGACACTCCCTGAACATTCTCTCAACCATAAGATCCATTCCTGGCCACCAACATTTAAGACGAATCCTTGCCTTAGGTTTGATCATGCCTTGATGCCCATCATGTCCCAAGTTTACAATTCTCACACTTAAGATCATGGAACCAACCAGCTTTAAACCTCTCAAAGTTACACCATCATCACTCGACAACTCACCTCTTATAATACAGAAACCACCTAGTTCAGAATCTCTCTTCATCTCATTACTCCAAGTCTTACACAGAGCCGCCTTGACACGCTGAAGAATAGTTTCACTAGTAACAGCTTCAATCCACTCCTCCTGAGACACACACACCCTCCTGCAAAACTACACACCTTTTCCTTATCCTCATCTTCCTGATAACCTTGCTCTACCACTGTGTTGAGTCTTGACTGACAATCAGCAGCCGTGTTCTGTGGCCCTGGGACATAATGTACCCTATAATGATACCCTTGAAGACCTACGACCCACTTGCAAATAATGGAAATCATTTCCAGACCTTTCTTGGTAAAAACCTTTACCAACAGTTAGTGATCAGTGTAGACAGCAAACTCTTTTCCCCAAACAAAAAGTGTGAATTTTGACTGACCAAAAGACACTTTACCCTTCTCTCTCAATAGTTGAATACTTTTCTTCTGCACCACGCAAAGATCTGGTAATATAGGCAATCGGTCTAAGTTCATATTCCTTATCACTCCTTTGCATCAGCACAGCACATAACCCTATCATGCTGTCGTCGATCACGAAGAAAGCAAAACCAAAGGAAATGATGGACGGAGTGTTGAACATTGCAAGCACTCACCCCCAGTCAACTGATCTGGGTTTAATCCATCACCGTTCTTTAGCCCACTCTGCCACCCCAGTTCAGACATGGCCATATGCAAATCAGTCTGACCCTGTGCCTCATGGGAACAGTCCAGCCCAAACTGCCAAGCCATGTCTTCCCTGGACCGGAAACAAGCTTCCTAGGACTGGTTTCTGGCATTTCAGCCGTCTTCAGCCAGGCTTGCTTGAATCCAGTGGCAAAGTGAGCAAGGGACTCACGTCTGAGCATACCCTGCCAACTTATGGCGAACAAAGCAAAACCAAAGGAAATGATGGACGGAGTGTTGAACATTGCAAGCACTCACCCCCAGTCAACTGATCTGGGTTTAATTCATCACCGTTCTTTAGCCCACTCTGCCACCCCAGTTCAGACATGGCCATATGCAAATCAGTCTGACCCTGTGCCTCATGGGAACAGTCCAGCCCGAACTGCCAAGCCATGTCTTCCCTGGACCAGAAACAAGCTTCCTAGGACCGGTTTCTGGCATTTCAGCCATCTTCAGCCAGGCTTGCTTGAATCCAGTGGCAAAGTGAGCAAGGGACTCACGTCTGAACATACCCTGCCAACTTATGGCGAACAAAGCAAAACCAAAGGAAATGATGGACGGAGTGTTGATCGATCACGAAGACACAGGTCTGAGAAGGGTTGAAACTCTTAAGGCCATTAGAATTGGCTAACTCCTCCTTGATGGTTGGTAATTCCTTCTGACACTCCACATCCCTCTCAAACTCAACACCTCTCTGAGTAGTCTCCTCATATTGAGAGTCTTGGAAACTAGATTTGGAAGAAATATGGCATGGGATTCTACCATGCCTAAGAATGTAGGAAGATCCTCTTTATTCTCTGGATTGTGTAACTTAATTATATTTTCTACCAGTTCTTTCTTCGTGAAAAGTCCTTCTGCATTAACTTTGTTTCCAAGATACTCAATCTCTCCTTTCTTAAAAGCACATTTTGAGAGTTTAAGTGTGAGACCATTTGCTCTCAAAACCTCCAGCACATCCCTGGCCCTTCTATCATGCACCTCCTCTGTCTTTCCATTAATGAGCATGTCATCCTGAAAACACTTGACTCCTACCATTCTTTCAAAAAGCCTATATATAATTCATTGGAATACTGTCGCAGCAGACACCAATGCAAATGGCATACGCACAAAGCAATAGGTGCCAAAAGGCGTTATTAAGGTGGTATAATATTTCGCGTCCAGATGAAGTCTGATTTGATGGTATGCCGCAGTCAAGACTAAGATGGTAAAGAACTTAGCCCCCTGCAACAAGGACACAATTTCAGTTATGTTGGCAAGGGAAAAATGATCGGTTACAACACACCTGCTAAGAGCCATCAAGGCCACACACAAGCAGATCTCTCCAGAATGTTTGTGTGTGACTACAATCAGACGGACCCACTCGGAGCTCTCAATAGACTCAATCATTCCCCCTTCACTCAACCTTTTAAACTCATACTCCACAGACTCCCTCGTAGCAATGGCAATGGGACGCACTTTAGCAACCACCAGTTTGGCACTCTGCTTCTATCACTGAACACTTCAGGGAAAGCTTCACAAAAACACAGAGAATCCTCACTTTCTCAGACCACCAATTCTTGCACACCGGCCAAGTGTAAACCCTTGATGCACTCCTCCATAAGCATCACAGGTGTGGGGGAGTGAGGATCAAGAATAATCTCTAGCTCTTTTTGAAGAGGCCAGCTTAAAACACTCCCTCCTTTAACCGGAACATACATTTTCTGCTAAGGTCTATGGTTTAACCTCCATAAGCTCCTGGTACAACATCCAGATCCTTTAGAACAATTCTACTAGCCAACTCATTGTCAAATACATCATTTGAGATTAATGTGAACTAAACTTCTGAGTCAACCAATGTCTCAACATTCACATTCTCAATCTCCAACCAGTCCTTGGGATGTTTGTTAGAAACACCATCAGTAAAGACAGATAGTATGCAGTCTACCACATGCTTCACAGATTCATGAGGGGGAGCCTTGGTAGAGTTACAAAACTTGGCAAAAGATCCCTTTTTGTTTCAGTTTTTGCATATCACATTTATTGCAGGACATTTCCTGAAGGAAGCAAAATGTCCAGCAATCCCACATCTGCAACACACCACTGATTTAAATCTAGATTGCTGCACAGGGACTAATTGCTTTTGCTTTCATCCTTAATCTTGGCTTCTTCATCCTTCACTTCTATCTTACTAATACTAGGTTTCTTCCCCTTCTCAAGCTCATCAACACAGGCTAACGTGTGCGCAACATGCTTAGCTATAGACACAGCCTCATGGTGGGGCTCAGGCTCAATTTCCTCGGACCTGTCTATTCTCGCCTTGGTGCCTATTCTAATCATGGGTCCCACGCTGCAACTCTGGGCAATAGCTTGCTTAGCCTCCACACCGGCCCCAACAGCGCTAAGGATGCCTGGCTTCACCCTGGGGGTGCCCAGGAGTGGACACTTCACAGGGAAAGCCAGGAGGGGTTCCACAGCGGTATGAGTATCAGCGCCAGGAAACCGCAAAGGCGACACCGCAAGGTGGCCGTCTGGTGACAGTGCGCTCTATAAGTACCTTGACATTTACATTTACATATGGAGAGGGGTATCATCCTTAATCCACAGTTCGTGCCTGACCTTGTCACCACTGCACCTCAGCATGAACCTGACCCTAATTTTTTCCTCTAAGGTGGAACCAAAATTACAGGTGGAGGCCAACTTCCTGAGGCTAGTGACATACTCCTTCACACTCTCACTCGACTTCTGTTCCCTCACACCAAAATGATAGTGATGGAGCAAGGACTCGTAGAAAAGAGACTTGCTCGGAAGAAATCCACTCCTTTAACTCACTAACAAGTTACTAAAAGTGTATTAAGTAAAACTAATAAGCAACACATGAACACGTGGGTTAGCAAAGCTTGCTTATGTGCTTAATAACGTGGATAACATGAACGAAGGACTAAAACCGCTTTAAACGGGAATCTTTACTGCGCATGCGTCAACTACATCTAGGTAGTATGACGAGCTGTCGCTTGGAGGGAAATTCTTGCGCATCAGCAGAAGGCACTAAAATGAAGTCTTAAAGACTTGCGTACTTTGCATCTGCTTTGCTGAAAAGAAAACAAGCTATTCTACTAACCCTAATGCGGGAAAAGTATTAATAAGTGAAGGGGAATAGAGTAGAGGTGGATGGTATCCAGTGCGACCACTTTATTTGTGAAATTAATATTTGTCTATCTGACTTTATCACTAGTGCACATTTGGGCCTCTCATGTATAACTGAAGTAGGCTGAGTATGAGAAAGACTGCTCATCTGTTGAATGAAGCCATGAAGGTCAATGACAGAACACTTGAAAGGAAGCCAATTTGAGTGCCATACCCTGGGAACGGATGGTGAAAAGTTCAACGATGTGGACTCACATTCAGATTGTTTTAATAATGTTGCAAATAAAATGTGAATATGTGTGTGAACTGAAAACTATGAATAAAAATTAAGGGGATGGTTTTGTGAACAATGGTTAAATAGAATTTAATGTCATGTAAGCATGGTGTGATGGAGCTTCCCCCCTTGCCTGACCAATCATAGTTCGTATTTTTACGAAATTGAAACTTTAGTGGGTGGAACATGCAGAACGAAAGGTATAATTAAGATAGCTTTAGTTAGTTAGTCAGATGAAGATTTGCTGAATGCTGCAGAGCTCCGGATGCTGTCGGTGAAGCGGGAGATGCTGATGCCGGGAGAGATGCTGTGAGATGTTGATGAAGAATCGAATGCAGAGCCTAAAGCAGAACTTTCTATCCGAAGTTAATTGGGTTAGATCAGAAGATCGCGGAAGAATCTCGAGGAGGAAGAGAGTGTCCTTAAGTCTTTGTCGCCTGACCTATCTTGGGGAACCCTTACTAGCTCCGTGGGCAGGGGGTTGGTCTTTCACACCATTTTTGGTAATTATAATTTCAGGTTACTTGCAGATGTTCTTTTCTCTCTGTCCTATCCTTTTTCTGAGCATTGATCATTGTATGTGTCCGAAGTATATGTTTGGTGTCTAATTGGTTGAGTTTTCTCTCCTAACGAATTATGGTGATAGTACTGTATTTTTAAAAGTGGTTCACTTGCAAATAATTTAGATAAAAATTTTAAACTTTCCCAAGTCTGTGGTTATTTACTTCAAGGTATAGAAAAGTTAGAACAATGTTCATTATCACCATCAGTTAGTTCAACTAATGGTCCTTCGACCAGAGGAAATAACTTTTTGATCTGTGAATGGTTAGTTAATGGTGAATAAAGGTATTTAGACTAAATCTAAACATTGTGAAGAAACTTATAAAAACCAGTCCAACGGTTTACTTAAACTGTGTGTTTATGGGCCCAGGTGAGTATATGGTAGTAGAGTATCTGTTGTCGGTACGCCGCTGGATCAGTTTTCTGGTGGCAGAGTTATGGTTATTGTTAACTAGTTTGGTGATAAATATTGATTATTGATTAATGATTTATGTTTAACAAAAGAGTTAACATCTTGTTTTATGTTGTCCAGAATCCCGGGGAATGAATAGCGGGTGGTGACAGAAGCCACACTGCAGTGAGGTTACTCGTCTGTTGGAATAGCACTGAGAAGCTACACAGGTCTGGCAGTGTTAAATTAGGGACTATTTCTGTATAAAAGTTGAGTGTGAGTGATAGCAGAGAGTTCGCTGGAGAAACTTTGGTCTTATTTCCCAGTAGGGGTAACACTGAAGCAGTAACAGGTTCTTCCGAGCTTGAGTGAAGGGCTAGTATTGGTATTTAGACTAATCCTAAACCTTGTAAAGAAACGTATAAAAACCAGTCCAGCGGTTTACTTAAACTGTATGTGTTTATGGGCCCAGGTGAGTATATGGTAGTAGAGTATCTGTTGTTGGTACGCTGCTGGATCAGTAGCATTCAAGTATGGTACTAACTTTTGGAAGGTAATGATCCAGTTTTTTAAACACATTACAAATTCATTAAGTTCTGAATCAAATCCAATTAATCCTCGAATACTTACTGTCCCTCACTGCCTAAACATTGGAACAAAATTGAGGTTTTCCTTTCACTGGATAATGTCGTACCACATACCCTGGAACAATGAAAAAAAATGTTTCCTCCATTTTGACCTAATAATGAAAGGTTCTCCTGTAATAAGAAGAAAAAAAGGGGGAGGTATAATATGATCCATGGTGAAATAGTACTAGAAACAACAATAGAGTGTGAGGATACACAACCTTAAAAAGAAATGCACAGCTACGGTTGTTAAAGAACTGTGGATGAGACACTTACCAGGAATAAACTGCACCCAAAAAGTACCCCCTTTTTTTTCCTTTTTTTTTTAACGAGAAAATGGTGTTACCATTGATGCAATACAAGACGGACTGCCGCGGTTACATTCAAAGAACAAGAAACGGTCAGTTGGATATGGTTTCTTTTGAAACCCCCCATATAATTTAATTGCTGTACCCTGTTTGACAGTGGGACAGGATAAAGTGACATATGAAGTTGGTTTCTCTACTGAATTCTGACAACTAGGAATGCTATACCACAATATCAATGGTATAACAAGGAGGTGTGATTATACCGAAGGATTATAAGCTCAGCTTTGCCAACAAGACATTGGGCACAGAGACTGAGAAGTTAATTGGACTCTTTACATATCTCTCAGATAACCCTGGTCCACTACCTGAGACTCTACATTGCAAACAGTCTGGTCCTGATGAAGGTGGTTGCAAAGTCCCCCCTCCGAAACGTGCGTTGACCATATCTGTCCTCAAGGATAATCTGCCTTAAAACAACACATGAGTAAAACAAATGTAGACCTGTTTAATTAAAAATCAGGCAAATAGTGTATGTCTACATCAACAGTTGGATTTCCTAGTGCAATGGTATTGTTCTGTTTATGTGTGTTAGGGTATGAGAGAGTGTTTGCCTGATGAGAGTGACTGTGTGAGGATGTGGCATGGGCTTATCTCTGATTTTTAGTATATTGAATCATTGGTTGGGTATGATAAATCTGTTTTGTAATGTATGTTATTTATGAAATGATATTCTTTGTCTTTGTATTTATGTCCTGTAAAGGTAAACTAGTTCATCATATATGAATTGTACTACATCTGTTATAAATTGACATAAATGAACTGATGTAAATTCAGATTATAGAATATTATTACAACATTTTAAAAAAAGTTTAAAAAAGAGAAAAAATATTTTATATGTACTAAAAATTATAAATAAATTGTTTATACTTTTTAAATAATGAGTCATGTTTGATATATGCATTGGACCCTAGTCTAGTATTTGAGCCCACTGGAGGCCACACAGAAAGTAATATATAGGTCAGACAAGTGTATCTGTTTATAGTCATAAACAAAGTTATGGCAGAACCGAATAAGGCTGTTTCCCAGGTTGAATATATTTGAACACTCAGTAGCACACACTGTAGAAATAAAGTACTTCAGCAGACAGGTGTGCCTATTGCCGTTGTAAATAGCCACAAAAATAGATGACAGGCAAAGGCCTGCCTATCATTGTATACTTGTAGGCTGTAATGCAGCCAACAATGCAGAACAGTGTGGTATTGACAGGCAGAGGCGTGTCTGTCGCCGTCAAGGTACACACTTGAACAGCCAATGCAGGAAGCTGTGTTAGAGACAGATAGTGGCATGCCTGTCGCTGTGAAGAATCACTAAATTAACAGCACTCGTGGGCAGAGCCGTGCCTGTCGACTAAATGATCCTTAGCAGTTGCCATCAGCTTGAAAATAATGACCGACATGGCCATGGTAGACCATTTACTTCTAAAGGAGATAGAGCTTGCAATAGGAACAAGCACAGTGACGTCGAGACAACGTGAAACCTTCGCACTGAAACTTGCTGAAAATGTGCTGCTTGGAATGCAGCAAGTTGTTAGGAGATCATCAACAATTGCACAGAGACATACAGCCCCTCCACAGGCAAATACGCTGCAGGCACTAGAAGAAACTTGAAAGATGCACCAGGAACAGGTACTGGTGTTTACACTTGAAAATAACATGCATAGCTTAATTCACAGGATCAACAAGGGTTGATCCTGAACATGGCAGTATGCAAGTAAATAGTCTCAACACTGTTGCAGGATCATGCAATTCTCCAAGTAATATGGGGGGAAAGCAGGCAGAGCAGTAGACCAACTGTAAAACAGTGGATCAAATCATGCAATTAGTCTCCTAACCCAAAGAGAAAAGCTGCACTCTCTTGTAGTAGACATAAAAACGCAGTGCTGTCCTGAACAACAATATACTGGGCTGGCGAATGTCCAAATTCCAAATTCCAATAATTTGTCCATGAACTTTCCTCCTTAAAGATGGATGAAGAATAGGACGTAGAAATCAATCCATAAGAGCAAGCCAAAAATATAGAGGTGTTGTGGTGCTCTACTTCCGCTTGTCGCCAGTGTATTAATGCCAAATCCATGCAGTAGAAGATTTTTCAAAAGAGGTTCTTTCTTAAGAGCATCCCATCCATGTACATCCAACACAGGATCAAGTGGAAACTGACATAGATGTTCCATTAGACAGCAGCCTTAGAATCATGGCATACAATAGGTTATCTCTTTCATAAGTAAACACACACACACAGTAATAGCATAAGCTAGCTTTGATAAATATAACAAATTACACTTGACATACTGCACAGGTCCACAAGCTCTCTTAATGCTGGACTGGACTAGATCTACGGAGTAGTGACCAAACCTAAACTAGAAAGCAAAAGTCTAAAGCTATGTCCTTCATGGTCTGTGGTTTAACGTATCCTGGCCGTAGGGATAAAGTAAAGATAGCGCTATGGATTAAGAGGCATATCTACTAAACGTTCGGCCAAATCAAGGCACCATGTAAATTTGCTGCGATGTGTTGCATGAACAGGAAGAAGCTGAACAGCATGATATCTAGAAACAAAAGATGCTCTTATTTAGCTCACTATCTGTGCTGGTACACTTGAGGCTACTTAACGCAAATGCAGGCACCATTGCCTCATCAGGCAAGGATGCCTGTTATGGAGAGGATTGTTTTTGTGCAAGGAGGGATACTTTCCTGCACAAAAACAAACCTAAAAGGCAATTTCCTCTTGCAATGTGTGTTGTAGAATGCATCATGGATAAAAAAGAGGAAGATAGGAGGAGAAATATATGTGTTTCTCCCCGTCACACCATACTTGGGGTGATGTACCATTTTGGGGCAAACCCAGGTTTCACTGTTTAAGTAAATCTAGGATTGCATCAGATTTCTTGGGTGGATACACAGAAATGCCCATGCTCCACCCAAGAAACGTCTACCACAATGAAGTGTAATGCATTGCAGTCAACAAAAACGAATTTCAGCAAAACGTGTCGGTTAAAGTCAAACGGTTTGGGGAAAGACCACCCTAAGGCTGACAGGTCTAACAGGTCTTAGAAGTAGGAAATTTATCGACTTTGAAGTACTTACAGTTACAAAGTCTTAACCTAACAACAGTCTTTTCTGGAAAAAGACCTAGATCTGAGGACTCTACCAGTTCATCGCAAGGAAAAAATCATGTTTTTGCTACACTTAAACTAAAATGATATTCTATTACTAAAATATTCGGCTCCATTTCCCATTCCATTACCCCTATATGCCTTCAATAGATATGTCTTTAATGCTAGTTAATGTGTCTGGTGTTCTAGTGTAAAGCACCCTAACAATCTATGACTGCAGGAGTGCAACATAAAGTGTCTATAAAACAAAATACATCAAAACATTTTTTTCTTTAAATGATAAGATCTCTTTGACTAGCCCATGGTCATGGCTTGATGTATTCTCTAGTAATTTAAGTTTTCCTCCGCGTGTTGTGAAGCATCACTTTCTTTCCTGCTTGGTATATGGGATCACAAGCTGCTTTTTCAACAACCATGTTGTCAACACCAGCATCAGAGATTAGTGGAGCTGCCTTGTTTGGTGCTGATGGCCAGTCATTAAAAGCAGCAGCTTTTGCTCAATGTGTAACTCATATTACATGAGACAAATGTGTAACATCTTTTCTTGGCCCTTGGGCTTACAAATATTTCTAGACGTGCCTACTTTATGATTGTGAACAGATTTGAATGCAAACACATGAAGACGTTCACATGCCCAAACAACAGCTATACTTCCTTTTTCATGCTAGGAGTCAGCCTGCTTGATGTATGTGAAACTCTTAAAGATATAAGAAATTATGTTACATAGTGATTCTCCACCCATTTTCCGTTGTGTGAAAATGTACACCCAAATATACTAAGCATGCATCAACTGTCAGTTCTGAACCGTGGTTGCAGTCAGAATTATTCATCCAGCCTGTTTTAGCCTTACAAATGAATGTCTCCAATCCCCTGATTAATCTATGTTCTTGCATTGTTGAGTTATTTCTCTCAAAAGGATGCTGATAGTATAGATGTTTGGTATGTACCAAGAGCAGTAGCTGGTCCCTTCGAAGAACAATCTTAGGAATATGCGCGTCTTGTGGGATTTTTGTAATTTCTTCCATTTAAAGAATGGCAATTTGGGGTGTTTTCATGAAAGGTCAGTTCATCAATGTAGACACATGCTCAACAGGAGATAGCCACCAGGTCTCATCCACATGTTGCAGGGTTTTGGGTGGCATGGGTGCAGCTCTTCATTCACTAGCCTGCTTCATACTGGTGAATGAAATGACATATGCAAAACAAACACCACTCTAGTTTAGCAGCCATGGCTGTTCCTATGTCATGATGGAACCCACTCTCATACACTCCATTGCTCCTGAGGTCCAATGGGGTGTTTGTGTTACACTGTGTGTCACCCTGTCCATTCTCAAAGCCTGCAACAGCCCTTTTCCTTGCTCTGGCAGCTGAACATCTGGCAGTAGATCACTTTCTGTGGAATGCAACCTAACACCCGAGAACTGTGAGAAGAGGTAAGTGTGGCTTCATCTCACCATGAGACCTCTTACCTGATTGGCCATACACAAGAAAAATTAGAAACTCAGTAAAACATCAACTTTCCCTTTATTCTAATTTGCCCTCTCTACTTACAAACTAGCCATCGTGTAGGCTGAGTGTGTGTCTGACCATGTTGAACTTCTCCAAAGCAAAGCAGGAAATGAACTGGCCACCATGACGCTCCTCCATTTTGTTCTCTATGGGAGGTCGTCGTGGTGTACCTGAAAGTGAGGGAAATAGGGTATGAACGACTAGAGGTAGAATAGTGATGTGTCCCTAACGAAGCAGAACATGACAGACTGCAGTATTTCAGTTTTTTATCAGTATAGTTTGCATCATACCAACAGTTTTTGTTGGACGTTTTAATTGCTCAGCAGTAAATGCCGTTGTTGGTATTCAACTTTCTTGTACAAAATGCCACATAATGGAGTACCACTACCAACAAAGAAAAATGCACTGTGTGGAGCAATATTGTGCCACTATGAAGACGTGTACCAATTATGGATAGTAGAAATACTTTCACTAAGCAGCTGTGTAGGTGATTGGACCCCATATCACATACTGCATCAGAGCAGCCCTTCATCTTGAAAGAATAACGCACATCACTCCGAGTAACTTTTTTAATTCAACTGTTAAAATGGCCCGGAAAACATACTATTACCCCGCTGCGTTGGGTCTTTGTTGCATCTGATTCCGAGTTTTTTTCACACCCAAGTACAATATTGGCCTTTGTTACTTTGTTACTGTCTGTTTTTGCCTTTCAATTTACTTCAGGTATTTTTTGAAGTTATTTGTGCGGGTAAAAGTCTGAGAACAGACACAATTTGCACAAAATCTATGATCTGAAATCAGACAAAAGTATCATTTGGGCCTGAATTCAAAGTTCCTGTGGCAGTCACAATTAGCCTGTAAGACCCCCATTACGAAGGAGAGGAGTGGATTGACCGTAGGCTGATTTCAAACGTGTTGGTTTTCTCACCCGTTTTTCGTGGTGGTGGAGAACAAGATTGGATTTTCCTGTGCCGTGATTCAGCACTTTAAAGTCACACGAGGCTTTGACTGCTGCAGCAGGCAAGTCCCCCCTCCCTGTTTTTATTTTTTTATTTTTTAAGGCGTGGAGCATACACTACTTCCACCCCCACAAAACCTGTTCCCCTTTCCTCCCCTACTACCCTCAGCCCCTCCTTCATCCTCCAGCCCACCGACAGGCCCCTACATACATTGCCCACCTGCTCAGAGCAGGTGGTAAATGTATGTGTTAAACCCCACGGGGCTGGAAATTCCATGTGGTTTAACGAATCTCACTGCATGTGGTTTTACCGTGGCCCGTGCAATTCAGAAAGAAGGCCTAAGTGTAAATGCATTTCAAAAGCTCTGATTTTTTCACTTATTTTAAAAATGTATGAAGGGCAAATAACGAACATGAAAACGGGCAGCACTAAATATCTTAAATGTTTTATTTCCACACCCAGTAAAAATAATTTTTAGACACAGTAAAATGTGCATTGTTTCTATATGCTTGTTTAAACTCCTTTTTTATAGCACTCATTCACCATAAGTCTCAAAGCGCTTTATTATTGCACATTTCCATGGTACACAAGGTATCTATCACAGAAGGTTGAGTGGCTGGTCTCTCCGTTGTAGGATTTATAATAGCAAATATGAGACCATGCAAGAATTTAGCATTCTGAGCAATCCATGAAACTGATGAGATGTAACTTCCTTCATCTTATATTTCCTGTATTTTTAAAGTAACTTAGTTAAAGTATCCAAGCTACTGTTTTAGTACAAGGTCCAGGAAACACAGCTTTATTTCTTTTTTTCTGATACCTTTTTTTTATTTTTCTTCTGCCTTTTGTCATGAGCACAATGTTAAAAATCAAATCTATACAAATTAATTTAAAAACAATCCCATTAAATCGCCAGGCTGTTATTTCTGCTGAAATCTCTGATGTTCAGATTCTAGAATATGTATAGGTTTTCTCTACATCAGGTGTTTTGTGTACTTCAGGTGTATTGTGCTTGCTTTCTTGCTAAAAGTATAAGTGAATATGGAACAATTAAGCAGAGCAGACCAGAGTAGGCAACGAAGAAAGGCAGAAATAGGAATGGATGGACGTAGGCATGTTAAGGAGCGAGGACTCAGGGGGCAGAGAAAATAGAATGTGGATTGTGTTTAATTGAAATACTGATTGGTCAATAATATTGATGGTATTGACCAATAGTACTATTGTTCAAAGTGTGCAACATCATGTGATTTCATTGAACCAATTAGCCAACCAGCTATCTAATTGGTGCTACGTTTTAAAGGCCTCATTAATCATGGACAGCAGAGTCATTCACAACAGAAACTGCGTATGTTCACAGCTAGTGGTTCAGACAACAAAACCGACTTATTAAAGGAACATAGCCCCTTTATTTCTGAAGTAATATGTTTGTTTAATATTCAAAAAATGTTTTAATTGATGTTGTCCGAAATAAAGAAAGATCACAGTCAGCATAATGTAGCAAGGGCATCATCAAAAGCCAGCCAAAGAGGCCCACCCAAGACAAGATCTGAGAGGCCATTACAGGAGTCAGAGCAATGCCTGATGAAGGACCTTTTAATGCAGTGGCCCTCAGAGCACAAATTCATTGGTGTGCACAAATATGCACACAGACATTTATGAGTCCGCCAAGCAGTACATCAGGAATCTTACTTCATGCAAACATAAATGCCTTTGTGAATTGTCCCAAAAAGTCCAATTGCCTCTTAGTAGCAACGCAGTACTTTCTGTTTGTACTAATGGTACACAAATATTCACCGGATAGCCCCATTTTAGTTGTTTTAGGGCCAATTTACAAAGACATTTAAGAGTATGTGTAATACTAAGTGAAGTAGTAGTCCTGGAGTACTACTTCACAAACTCATAAACGGCATTGCAACATGTAGTATGACAACGTTAGCAATTAGAACTAAGGAAATGAGAGTAGGAGGCAGAAATGAAGTTGTCATGTGACATCAGATAATTAACATATGGCAGCCTAATATTATATCATAATCTGCTCTTGGTTGCAGTGTGTGATACAGGGGGGACCTAACAGAGATCTAAATGTACCTAATTCTATGCCTGAGTAGCTCATTCAGTCCATTCTTTTCCACTTCATTATGGGATTTGAAATCCTGTTGATCGTATTAAGACACCAAGACTGTGAGTTCAAAAGTGAAATGAAAAACATGGACAGCATGAGCAACTCACTAATTGAACTGGAAAAGCTGAGAGCTCTGGGTTAGAATCCAGCTAGCAGTCAAGAAGGAGCAAATTTAGGCCATTTGTTTTCATGGGCTTTTGACATTTATTAATAAACATCTAGTTCCCCCATATCGAAAACATTACTTACCTGTGGTATCAATCTTTCTAATGGACAGTACTCTACCTAACTGCAAAACCCTTACCTGTCTAATATCCCCAGGCACTGGACTAGATCTAGAAACTTTTAATAGCAGGCCTGCACCTGGACGGGGCCTGACTCCATTTTAGTGCTGGAAGCAATGCAGGAGTGATGTTACCTGAGCCATACAGTGCCCACCTGGGTACACAGATTTCAGTCCCCCGTCTGTGATCTGAGAGGCAGAGGCGAGGAAGTGGCAGATCAATTATGTGGCAGTGCAGAGCTACAACTACATTGGAACCCTTTCAGTTTTAGTGGCCAAATACTATGCTTCTGAATGGGGAGATGGGCGGGATTAGAGAGGAATCATTAGGCAAATGCAGCATCCACCAGAAAGATCATTACTGAAGGTAAGTAACTTCCTCTTTTGACAGATACAGCTGCCTGTCGATTCCTCACTTGTTTAATAGATTCCCAAGCAGTATCTCCTCTCAGATAGCAAGGACCCACTGAAGGAGTGGTCAGACGAGGAAATCCTTGAGCACTGAAGATGGACAATTGCCATCCCTTCTAACCCCTGAATCAGTCCAAGCAATAATGCTCAGCAAAGGTGTGAAGTGAAGCCGATGTTACCACATAACACACCAGGAACACCTGTGGCAAGTGAAGAATAGAAGACTTTGTTCTAGAGGAGTGAGTGCAGATCCCTCGGGTTGGATTGACGTATCACATTTTTATACACAATAGGATCCAGCAATATATCTTCTTCTGGATTGCCTTGCACTTTTTACTGCCTACATAGCCACAAACAGCTGGCCGTCAAACATGATCGTCTTAATGCAATCAATATAATAACTGACCACTCTACGGGTGTTCGGCCGGTGTAATAGCCCCTCCTACTTGGTGGGGTGAGGTGGACGGTAAAAGGTAGGAAGGTTAATGGATTGCCCCAAGTGAAAAGGGGTCACCACCTTTCAGAGGAAGCCTGCTTTAGCCATAAGGACCAGCATGTTCTGGTAGAAGCATGTAAACAGCAATTCACTGATACGCCTTGCCAACGTAATGGCCACAAAACAGGCATTTTGAAACTCAGCAACTCTAACAAGCAACTATGAAGGTACTCAAAGTGGGCACCATATAAAAAAGTCAAAACAAGATTCAAAATTCATTCGGGGATTACAAAGGGTGTCTGTGAAAATGTATGTCATTATCATTAAGAACCTGATCGTGATTGGGGGATTTGAAAAGACATGGCTGATGTGGAAGGCAGAGAAATGCTGATAGGGCAACAGTGTATGTTTTGATAGGGCCCACTGCACAACCCAGCAGGGCTAGTGACAGAGCAAAACAAATGATTCCTGAATGGTATGCCTTCAAAGGCCCTCCACACACCAAACGACAAATCTACTCCATCTTCAAGAGTAGGAACATTTGTGGAGGGAAAAGAACTGATAATATAACGTTAAACACCGCCGGTGGCAGTTGGAAGAGGCTCAAGTGTCAATGCTCAATCTCTCGGTATGAAAATGGAGGCTCTGGGGGTTAAGGGGCAGCACCAGCCCCTTCAAGTTGAAGTGGAGGTTCACCTTGAGAGGGAGCAGGAGACACAGATTAAGTTTCAGGAGGTCTGCGTACTACATGCTTATGGGGCAGTTAGGGATGATAAGAATGGCTTAACCTTTTCCTGATAAATCTTCCTCAACACTTGAGGAATCAAAGACATGTGAGGAAACACCTAATGAAATGGAAATCTTCACTTCAACTGAAATGTATCTCCCAGGACTCCTTGCAAAAGGTACTTGAGGATATAGAACTTTGGACGATGAGATTGTTGTGAGTGGCCATGAGGTCCACCTAATGGATGCCCCAAAGGGCAAAGATGCTAACTGACAATGTCAACCTTGATGCTTACTGAGTCGGTCAGATGGTTACTGACTAGCTGTACCCTATACAGGTCCACCTGGTGCTTAAACATGAAATACCATGAAAAAAACAAGAGACAAGAGGCTTTTGGCAAAACAGAAACAGTTGATTTACATAAACAGTGCGGCCAGGAGAACAGTCGCAGGCATAGGGTGTGAGGACTGTCTCAACTCACAATCAAACTGAAATGGGTTTTTGTACAATTCATCAGATGTCATAAACAGTTCAGTAGATCCTTTTTTGGTAAGGAATGTGATCCGTTGTCTGTGGAGTCATAAATTAAGGTATCTGGTACAAAATTCAAGTGGTTCTTGACTTTGCATGGACACAATGTGGCCAGTGGGTAACGAGTCCAGATATCTGGCATGGGGAGCATGTGATCACTGTGTGTGCTGTGGCCGGATTGGCTAAACGTTCCTAACTTTGTGTGGCATCTGATTTTATGGTGCTTTGGGAACATGCCTACCCTCCGGCCATGTGTGCTTTATTGGGGCAATCTCCTTGGACCATTGTGGTGTCGCTGCAGTTATCTGTGGGATTTATCTGGGATTTTCTGTTCGTGCGTTTGTCTACCTGCTACGTACCACCCCACCTGTGACCTGTCAATCAGTGACCTCAGGCCTGGGTCTCAGAGCTTGTCTAACTATGTATTTCTGAATCAGGGTTGAGCTGGAGTTCAGAATGGGTGAATTAGTTACTAAAGATACAATTTAGTTTTTATATATGAATATATCATTATTTATATTGAAATCAACTGTTTCCATATTAGCAGTCCCCTCTCTAGTTGAATTTTCAACTACACTATCTAACCCATATTTCATGACAGTTACTTTATTGGCGGCCTGTTGTTCTTTAAGTTAGTTTTTTACAAATATGATTTTCCTAGTTACTTGCATTCTACACAATTTGAAGACTGCGTTTTGACAGCAGGAAATCACCAACTACGTAGTCCCACACAAAACAACACAATGAAACCCAGCAACAATGATGTGCACAGTCCGGAGGTCCACCTGGGAGCCAGGAGAGCCAATTAGAGAATCACTCCTGCTCAGAGCCACCTCCCTCTTCATGCATGTCTCTTGGTAAATGAAGCATTGCTTGGATGTCAAGAGTCAATGTGCCATTATCCATGTAGTTCCCTGGGATAAACAAGCAGCAGAATGCACTGATTTTGGCACACAACCCTCCCTCCATCGCAGTCATTAAGTCCAACACATACTGATGTAGCATCACCATGAGGTGGACTGCTTGCAGTTCTTCCTTGATTAAATTAAAGCGGAGCACAGTGCTGTTGATCATGTTAAGCATTTGCCTCTGGGTTATTTGGAGCCAGCGGGTATCAGCTTTTGTATGCAAGGTGAGAAAGGGTATGGAGCCTCCCACTGATACTAGTGTGTCCGTGAACAGTCTGAATTCTTCTGGAATGTCCTTGCACTGAACCCAGCCAAAATAATCTGCAGTTCTTTTTTCACAGTCGGATGCACAAGGTTGTCTCCTTCCTTAGCTGGTGCTGGTACAAGTCTGACAGTTTTTCTCCGGGAATGACCAGGATAGGAGTGTGTATGGTGACCAGGGAACAGAGTCTGCACCGTCTGGGGATGAGCTGAATGTAGCAAACTCCCTACACTGCCAGTAGATGTCCATCAGCGTGGAGGTGCCCCATTGCATAGCCGTAATGTGCACAATTGTGCAGAGTTCTTATTCGTGCCAAGTGAAAGCATTCCTTTACCTCAAAACACAAGATTTACAGTGTAAGTTTCCATGAAATTAGGGGTTACCAGTTATCTTCTACCTAAGGGCATCCACACACCTCAGCATCCCAGATTTCCTGACATGGGGTGGTCATGTTTTTGTTCAACCCTCCACTGTCTGATTCATTTCCATTTGTATCATCAAACTGGTTGGTCCTACACAGGAACTCCATGTCGGGAGTCCACTTGTTGTTAAAGAATACTGCCCAGATACACTAAGGGCCACCCTTGGACCACAAAGGTAGGCAGGATTTGATGTGTTTGTGCATTGAGTTGGGGGTTTCGGTACCTCCAAGAGTCTCTTCTCTGGGAAGTCTCGGGGCCAAACAGTATCCTGTCATATTGTGCCCTTTCTGCGCATCCCTTATAGCTCAGTTTGGATATCACTAGACTTGGTGAAAAGGTATAGAGCCATTGCTGTTGTTGTTGTAGTTACTTTATTCGATATATTAAAAAATATCATAAAAGTTTGGTACAATAAGTATAGAAACAGTTTAAAACCCACTACAACTATATACTTCGAACCTTATACAATTAAAAGCATTAAAAATGGCAATAAATATGTATGTACAGTGTAAACAAAGACCCCCATTTGTCAGTACCTTTGGCAATGATATTCTTTGTGGGCAGCAGGGATAAGTTTATATCTTAAAATTGTTGCACCTTAAGGAGCTTGCGTCTAATCCTCCAGGCCCAACCCAAGTATTTAGCAGTTCCACAGATGACGCTAGGGACTGATGTATCATAGATCAAGATGCGCAATGCCACCCTGGCAGACCTGGTCCCCATATTTTTACAAACCGGTATCAGCCATCTCGCTCTTGGTTGCCGGTATGCTTTACATGCAAACAGAAAGTGACTGATAGACTCCAAGGGCGAGGCACAACCGGGGCAGCCTTTCGGACTTGCGGGTGCCGTGCTCCATCTAGATTGAAACTCGAAGAGTGGGAGAGTACCATATCCCATTTTGAGATAAAGGGACCTATCTTCAGGAGATTCAATAATGTCGAGAAAGAGTTCCATGCTAGGTGCAGGTTTCACATCCAGGAAATTCAAAGTTAGCTCACCTCCCTGATTTCTTATGGTATTAGTCATAACCCATTCCCAGTAAGCCTTTTTTATCATAGATTTGGGTGGGGGGAGCTGGGTTTCCCAGGCCTCTTCCAGACCTATCTTCTGGAGCTCCCTTTTCAAATTTGATACCCAGGGAATCTTGCGCTCAGCTCCAAGTTTTATTAGCTCGTCGTGGGCAGATGCATAGTGGTGGAGTTCAGGGGTTCTCCGGAGCCTTGCCCAGTATAGTAAGGGGCGCAGCCTGGCTACATTGCTAATGTTTTGTCTGCCAAGATCATAACGGAGAGGAACTAGTGGGGTAGACAGAGGGAGCGACAGTAAGTCTCTGAAGAACTTATTCTCAGATCTAAGCAGCTCTGTTAGGTTTTCGAACCCCCACAGTTCCGCCCCGTATAGGGCCGCTGGCATTGCCTTCCCCTCATAGACCTTGACTGCCGCAGCAATGGGCCTGCTGTAAGAGAGTCTCTGGTGTTTCGCTATTGCCCCTGAGGCTCTCTTATGGGCAAGAAGCATTTTCGATAGATGGGGAGCCCATTTTAGCTTATTGTTTACTGTGACTCCAAGATAATCAAAAGCCTCAACTAGCTCAAGAATAGTGTCGTTGAGCTTAATATTATTCCTAAAATTTCTAGAGGGTGATAGTGCCATTAGCTTGGTTTTAGAAGTGTTTATTTTCAAGCCCCTGATGTCACAAAAATGGGAGAAACGGGAGAGCAATCTTTGTAGGCCCATAGGGCTTTTAGATATCAACAGAGTGTCGTCAGCAAAGAGCAGGGTAGGTGTTTTTTCCCCGCACAGGGTTGGTGCATCGGCCGTGTCCTCTCTCAAGTGGTCTGCCACCCCATTTATAAAGAGAGAGAACAGGGTCGGAGCTAAAACACAGCCCTGGCGTACTCCTTTCTCGACGGTAATCCTCTCTGTGAGCTGTCCCTGGTGCCCCCATCGGACTTTGGCAAAATTCCCTTCGTGAAGGCGTTTGAGGAGGTCCAAGATTAGGGGGGGGATGCCCAAGTCATACAGGACCTGCCACAGCTGTAATCGTGGGACCAGGTCAAAGGCCGTTTTTAAATCAATAAAAGCCAAATACAGGCTGCCTTTTTCAATAACTACAGATTTCCAATGTATGGTACAGAATCTGAAAACCTGGTCAATGGTGCCAACCCCCTCCCTGAAACCGGCTTGGAAATGGCTCAGGATACCCTCCTCATCTATCCAGGCCTTGATTCTAGTAAGGAGGACTCTGCCGACCACTTTTTGTAGGACATCGATTAAACTAATCGGTCTGTAGTTGGCAGGGTCCCCCCTATCCTCTTTCTTATAAATGGCCACCACCTCCGCCCCCTTCCAAGAATCCGGGACCGGGCATCCCAAAGCTAAATTATTTAAAATGCGGAGAATAAATTCTGCCCATAGGTCTTTGTCGTGTAGCAAGAGATCGCCAGGGAGGCCATCAGGTCCTGCTGCTTTTCCTGGGGCAATCATATTAATTGCAGAGAGGACCTCTGATAGTCCAAACGCGGCCTCAATCTCCAGGGGTACCAAGTTCTCAATTACCGGGGTCAGATTCTCTGGAGCCATTTTTTCCCCAAATGAATAAAGATCAGAGAAGTGCTGGTGCCATTGACTCCCCGTTATATGATTGGGGATTGGGTCAGCTCCTCCCTTGGACCAGACATTAATGAGACTCCAGAAGGGAGTTGAATCTTTTTGTAAAGCTGCGGCCTTTAAGTCCTGCCAATGGCTTTCCTCCCACAGTCTCTTCGCCTTCCTGATAGTTTCGTAATAAGTTTTTCGGGCTTTAACAATGGCTGGTTGAACCTTATGTTTAATGGCTTCAGATAGAATCTGTCTTTTTTCCCTGCAGTCCTGTGAGAACCAAAGGTTTTCTGATTTGGGGGGAGGTACACTTATGGTCCCCCTTTTCCTGCATCACAAAAAAAAGTTCCCCACCCTAGTCACTGTTTGATGATAAACCTCTAAAAAGTGTTGGGGAGAAGGGGCCTGGGAGAGACAGCCCCTGGGCATATCCAGGGCTATAGAACCTTCTTCCACTATCCTTTTAATTTTTTCCAGGTCCAATTCGCGTTTTACCACCCTTGGCCACTTAAGACGCCTATTACAATTGGTCGGGACAACCTCTCTTGCCCCAGGCCTCTGTTTGTTGGAGTGCTCGATGGAGGTAGTAACCAACTCACGCTTAAGCTTCATGGACAGGGGGCTGTGATCGCTCTCACACCTGTTGATTACTTCCATGTCGATAAGATCTGGCCAAAGCTCGATGCCCAACAGAATGTAATCAATGCGCGAGGGAGCTCTAGTCCTCGTGAAAGTAGGGGCTCCCTGACCATCTGAGCAGGTTCGTCCATTTGTGGCCCTCAAATTGAACTCCAGTGTTAGCGCATTAAGTTGCAGAGCTCTCTTAGACCATTTCTTTATTGGCGGGAGAGTAAGTTGGGGTATGCCCTGCTTAGAGTCGGCATCTCCAATGCCCAGGATGTCGTCGCTGCTCAGGGGCTCAAAAGTACAATTAAAGTCCCCGGCAACGACGACATCCACCTTGAAAGTGAATGCTGTTAATTCGGACTCAAGAGCCGAAACAGCAGGGCTTTCCCGTGCTCCAGGGGTCCCCCTAGCATAGATGTTAAATATTTCAAGCGGGGGTTGGTCGTCGACCCCGTTGATGGATAAATGGAGGAGGTCGTGAGATGTAATTACGTGCCTCTTGATTGCCCAGTTCAAGTTGATGTTAATCCAAATTAGGAGACCCCCCGATGGCCGTCCTCTTATGGATCTGATTGCGAGGACAAAATGAGTGATGAACCCTGATCTATGCAGGGGGACCAAACTCCAGGTTTCCAGAAAGAGGATAACATCAAACTTGTCGATGAAATCGCTCCAAACAGGATCTGCGAGATTCTTCCCGAGCCCCGCAATGTTCCATGATAAAAAATTGATAACACTCGAGGGAGCAGGAGTTAGGGGGGTCCTCAAGTCCACCACCTGACTATCTTGGTATCCCTCATTGATTACCAAAGTATCAACTGTTACACCCAAATCATTTGAGGACAGGTTGGGAATGGGAATAGTATTCGAATCCAGCCCCCCAATGGAGTGAGATGTGAAAATATGTGCAGGGGAAGTCATGTAGAAATTGGTTAGTCAATCCACCTGTCCTAAGCCCGAGTCCTGTACCCCCCTCTGTTCAGACCATGCAGGGAACCTACGAACCTGGATTGAAGAGAGAGCGGGAGGAGATGACCTAAACTCCAGGAGTAATACATTTTCTGCTAAGACAGGGTCCCCAAACACAATCTCGACACAATCTGTAGAAGCATCCGCCCGTGATAGCCTTTTTGTCCTTATGATGTCCTCTCTAATGATTGATCTACACCCTCTGACATGTCTCAGCCAGTGTATAACTTTGTTATGAAGAGATACACTGTTTTCAAAGGTAGACCTTGGTGACAATTTTGGAACATGGGTCATAAAGACAGAGGAATTGGCGTGCACAGGTTGGAGATTTGCCGAATTAGCTGGGGAGTGGAATGGTTGGTTGTTAATGCCCTGTCTATGAGATGGAAAGGAACGAGGAGAGCGTCTATTAAAGGCCTTAACATTCGGTGTGTTTGCTGGGTCAGGGCATCTTGTCATGTCCGCATATGAGTTAATCTGGCCGTTTATTCTAGATGTAATATCCGCATTATGAGCCCCCTCCTGTACATGACCAACATTAGTTTTGGCAAGGATTGGCTTTGAGGGAGCAGGCTTCGTCCTGCAGGGAACTGACCCGGAAGATGGTAGTGGAAGAGGAGAAATCGGAGAGGGTGCTTGACCTAAACTAAGACTCTCGACCCTCTTGGTAAGGGCCCCCACTAACTCCTCTAATTTCTTGATTCTCTCAAAAAGAGTCGCTAAGGTGTCAGCATCAGATGTAACTGGGGCCTCGGAATCGTCAGCAAGTTTTGCGACAGAGCTAGTTGCTTGAAATAAATCAGGATCAAGGGGGGCAAACCTGTTAGAACATAAGATGGATTGGGGGGCACAATGAGGAGTGGCTAAATCTCCTTCTATACCATTCATAGTGCCCACGGTCTGTTTAGATGATATTTGAGGGTCAGAAGTGATTATATCGGGGGGTGAAATAATACTTTGCTGTTTAGTCGAACACTGAGTATGGAACATAGATGGAATCGTGCGAGTAGGGTTTGAAGGCGTTTTAGTTAACTGATCCTCCGCCTGCCCACCAACTAGCGAATCCTCACAGTCATTAACAATCCCCTCGATTCTTGTCAGGACGCAATTCATGGCAGTATGAATACTTTTCTTCGGTTTTTTACCCTTTTTACTACTGGCCATGGATCCTCCTTCTACAGCTTTCCTTTTACCCATAGTACAAGATCAATCAACAAGAGGAATTACCACGAACACAGAGGCAACACACACTAGTTTATGGAAGTCTTGATAGTAATGGAACGTGAATGTCACGTGAATGTCACAAGCCTCCTCAAAAACTGTAAAAAGCCTTTTAACGGGGCACAGTACCTTAGATCTCAGTCAATACGATGACATCAATGCACTCGAATTGGGGGGGTGGCCCGACCCGACCTCCTACGTCCTCGGACGGCCTCAGACGGCCCGCCCTTTGCCCGGGCTTAGCCCGGCGCACGCCCGCGCGCGTCCCGCGATGCGGGAGGCGCGAGTTGTTTTAAATCAATGCCCGGTCACAGGGGGCGGTGACGCTGCTGCTGGGCCGGTCGCTCCGACTTCTGGGGCTGGTAGTGTGCTCCGGTCGGCTCCTCAGCTTCCCCCGTATCCGTGCTGCGTCTCCCGCGAAGCGGGAGGCGCGAGTTGTTTTAAATCAATGCCCGGTCACAGGGGGCGGTGACGCTGCTGCTGGGCCGGTCGCTCCGACTTCTGGGGCTGGTAGTGTGCTCCGGTCGGCTCCTCAGCTTCCCCCGTATCCGTGCTGCGTCTCCCGCGAAGCGGGAGGCGCGAGTTGTTTTAAATCAATGCCCGGTCACAGGGGGCGGTGACGCTGCTGCTGGGCCGGTCGCTCCGACTTCTGGGGCTGGTAGTGTGCTCCGGTCGGCTCCTCAGCTTCCCCCGTATCGGCGCTGCGTCTCCCGCCATTGGGTTGGTCTCATATCCAGTCATTTTCGCTACTACTCTGTGGGGTTCTACCTTATTGGGCTTGATTTTGGCCCTGATTCTGCAAAGGTATAAGTGAAGATGGCATTTTACCTTTTCAGTGGCTACATCTTGGGACAAGTAAAGTCGGTCTGCGCCCACCTCATGCGGTATCAGCGAACAGACGTAGATTGACCTGGCTGATTTCTGAGTGCCCACAGTGGTCATGTGCTGATACCACATGTTGTGTAAGAGAGCAATATATGGTGCAAGTGGGATGCTAGTGTTGGGGTTGGTGGAATTGTAAGTGACATGGGAGGGATCCCTAAGCAAGTGCTGTGACAGTTTTTGATCAGACTCCATTTGACCAGACGGTTATTTAGCAGTGAACAAGTGTGGCAGCACCCAACATAGACAGAGGGCATATAGAAGTGCAATAATACATAATTTGTTATTGAACATTCCAGGTCTTGGTATGGAACCAGGTGAGGTGTCTGTAGTTGGCCTGGGCGGAGATAGTGATCAAAAACCTGCCTGCACTATGCAGAGTTACGCAAGCGGTGGAGTGCGTTAGGTCATGCAGTTCACATAGATTTTTATCACTGGGAGTTTGTCCCGTGCTGGAAAATCAGTGCGAACGGCATCATGCGCAGCGCAAGAGGGCGCTGCTTCTTTCTGTCACTCGAGAAGATTTTCTACTCAAGCAGCAGCTTCCTGAACATGAACGAATGGTTTCTCAATGCGAGCAGTTGTGACCATCCGCGACCGACTGCATTGAGAAATATCACTCGGAGGCGATCTTGTACTGGATTTTCCTCACTTTTACTCACCAACTTATTGTTAGTAAGTGCGAGCAAGGAAAAAACTCAGCTCCTTTTCGGAACTCTGTGTGCTCCACAGAATGTGGAATACTTCTCAAACTCCATGAACGGAGTGGAGTTCACCGCCCAGATCTAGTCCGTGGTCTTCTGGTGATTGGGGTTTCTTGGTTAGCAGTGCAGTTTGTAATCTTGATTCGCAAACTTTAGTACTGTGTTGGGGCGTTGATGTGGCAGCTGAAAGGTGGTGCACTCGGATGTTCAGACCTATTGGATAAGAACTTGGTTCATTTTGTTAATTTAAGAAAAACATTGCAGCTGCACAGTTGTTAATGATCTATTCTTTGGGGTTCCTGTATTTCATTTAGGTGTGTGTTCCCCACACATAATTTATGCAATTTTTAGTGAGGCACTGGATGGTGGCCCCGATCGTGGTATCTTTTTGATAGTTAAAAACTTAAAGGAGGCTTATTGGCAGTCAGACAAATTATTCTCTTTTATGAGTCATTGAGTACCGCCTTTTTCTTCATAATTACCTGGGTGCTTGGTTTAGTGTGAAAAATGTTTAAGAAGTGGTCTGGTTATCATAGTGATGAATCGCATCAGTTTTTATCTAGGGTTTTATGGGTGCTGTCATTTTTTTCAAAGAACATGTCTCTTCTGGTATATGCATAGGGGTGCCATTGGTCTGTGCTGCGTCTTCCAACCTACACATCCGTGGGACTGTGTGAGGAGGGGATGTGTCACTATTAAGTATTGTTGGTGAACCAAAGGCAAGCCCGTCTGCACCCGACCACACCTGGACTGTGCCCAACGCCAGGCCTCCTGTCCTCCCGCCTCCCACCGGATACACTGACAAGAAACTCTTAGACTAGTGCCCTGGATACCAAAACATCAGCTGCTTCTCTGCTGTACCTCATTCAACCGTAGGACCTTTCATCTGCCAATATTGCTGTTTCTACTGAACCACAACCGACACAAAGGATCCTCCGCCACTGCCACCAAGAAGACTGCAAATTACTCCGAACCGCTCCAATGTATCTGTCGGGGTTTGTCAGTAGCACAAGAAAGAAGATTAAGCCACTAACCTTAGTCACAGCCAGCGGGGACGATAGCACGCAGAAAAGCCTCCCTATTCTCCGGGGCACAACCCCCCACAGTGTAGGGGACACATCTATGGGAAAGAGCACTCCTGGGAACAGGGAAGGGAAGGTAAAGGAGGCTGTGCAGGGGGTCTTGCTGGGGTTGCGGCAGGTCTAGGCACCGTCTATCGACGCACTGTAGAACGACATAAGACAGAAGGATATTGAGCTCTCTGGGAAGAGTCTAGTTAACGTTACCAACACACCCTTGTGATAGAACCCTTCGTTACTCACAGAGTTCTGGAGGAACAAACGTCTCTGTCCGTGTTCTGTCACCTACTTCTCCAGCGTTAACTCCTTAAAACCATACACATAACGGAGAAATGGAAATCAGGCCGCCGGGCTGTTATCTTCACAGCGTGCGGTAAACCAACATGTCCCTTTAGAAAACGTTTCATAAGCGTTATGGACTATTCACAGCGTGTACAAGTGTTCCCTCTAGAAAAGGAATCCTTTTACCTTAATGAAAGAGCCCTCGCGTCTCCCCGCGTATTGCCCTTGCAGTCAAGGCAACCAGGGAAAGGCCGAGGTAGGAGAGGGGGTGAAAGTAAGCGTTACCTCTAACAGGCGGAGATTCTCTCTTCGGCTCTGAGGCGGGTAGGAAAGCGTCCGCCCTCAGAGCACCCAAACTCACTCCGAGGCGGGAAGGAAAGCGTCCGCCCTCGGAGCTCCGATGCCGATGACTCGTTCCCTCAGAGTCAGGAATGGCGCACGGGGGAAAGTTACGGGAACCAGATATCCACGCAGGAAGGCAAGCGTCCGCAAGCCTTACTTGACAGGAAACAGCATACAGGTAAAGCAATGCGAGGAGGACGAGAAGCGTCCTCTCGCCGTAGCTACGATGATCGATTGTCAAGCACCCTCCCATTGTGGAGGCGGTGCTTATGTAGGGAAGGCCGCCCACGGGAGCCGTGTTGTTGCCCGGCTGGCCCCATTGCCTCCTGGGAATTGTAGTCCCGTCTACGCCCTGACTGCCTCCGCCATCGCCCACAGCTGCAGGTGGACTTGCGGGGGTGCGAGAGGCCCTGACCATACTGGACACATCCTAATACCGTCACAGAGCTCCCTCTCAAGGACCGCCGTCTCGGCGGGCGGCCTGGCTTCCCTGGATTGTCTCTATGAAAGCGTTCTAACAATTCCGGGCAGTGGAGATTCTGCAACGGTTCCCAGGTTCTATCTTCCACCCCATATCCTTTCCATTCAACGAGATACTGCACCCTTCCCCGTACTAGTCTGGAGTCTAACAGTTTCTGGACCTCATATTCCTCCTGACCGTCTACGTCTATGGGAGGGGGTCTGTCGGGTAATCTCATGTGTGCAGGATAGGGTTGAAGCAGGGAGACGTGGAATACAGGGTGTATGTGCCATGCCGGGGGTAAGGTCAATTTCATGGTGACGGGGTTGATGATCTTCTCAATGCCATAGGGACCAATGTATTTGGGTTTCAACTTGCCCACCCCTTTTAGGTGTAAATGTTTTGTGGCTAGCCAGACCTTGTCCCCCACCTGATATTCGGGTTCTTTGGTTCGTTTTTTGTCAGCAAAGTGTTTTTGTGCTGCCTGGGCTGTGATCAGGTGTTGTTTTGCATCCAATAGGACTGCCTTAAGGTGCGCATGATGCTCTTGTATGCTGGGGAGGTTAGTCACTACTGGCCATTCAAAGGGGAGCATGTTCGGATGGTGTCCATATAGACAGAAGAAGGGAGAACACCCCAATGTTGCATGGTCTGCGTTGTTGTATACAAATTCTGCCATCCATAATAAGGTGACCCAATTCGTGGTGTTTTGGAGAGCAAAACACCGGAGGTATTGCTCCAAAGTCTGGTTAAGCCTTTCTGTTTTTCCATCCGTTTGGGGGTAAGAACTGGATGAAAGGCGAGCGTCTATCCCCATTGTTTTGCACAAGGCCTTCCAGAAACGGGAGGTGAATTGTGTTCCTTGGTCTGTAATGAAAACACTGGGTATTCCGTGGGCTCTCACTACATGTTGTAGGACGAGAAGGGCTAGTTCTGAGGAAGAGGGAAGCCCCCTTACTGGGATAAAGTGTCCCATTTTTGTTAAGTGATCCACTATCACTAGGATCGTAGTGAAGTCCTGGTAGGGGGGCATCTCTACGATAAAGTCCATGGACACCGTATGCCAGGGCTTCGGAGGGATTGGTATCTGTTGCAGTAGTCCTGTTGGTTTGGAGTGTTTAGCTTTCCCTTGTGCACACACACTACAACTCTGAACGTAGTTCCGGATGTCATCCTTCACAGACGGCCACCAGAATGAGCGCTCTACACAGGCTATCGTTTTGTGGATTCCCAAGTGCCCTCCTAATAAAGAATCGTGTGCCCACCGAAGGACTTGTACTTGCAGGTCAGGGAGTGGCACGTATAAGGCTTGGTAACGGTAGAGCAACCCGTTCTCAATTGTTCTATGGTCGGGGTCCTCGTCTATCCAGGTCTGCACATCCATGCCGGTCGTAACTGCCTTGACTTCTGCCACAAAATCGTGAGGGATTAGGAGCGTGATGGATTGGTCTTGGAATACCTTTTTCTGAAGTATGAACGGAGTATCTGACGGTGATTCTTCTTCTGTGGTCATACTGCGAGAGAGGGCATCCGCCTTCCCATTCTGGGGTCCCGGGCGGTACTTTATCACGAAGTCGTATTCTGAGAAGAAAAGAGTCCAGCGTAATTGGCGAGGTGTAAGCGCCTTAGCAGTTTTTAAAAACAAGAGATTGCGATGGTCCGTGTAAATCTCAATGGTATGCTGGGCTCCCAAAAGATAGTGTCTCCATTCTTCGCAAGCCCTTTTTATGGCCAGCAATTCCTTGTCGGTTATAGAGTAATTCACTTCACTGGGGTTAAGTTTCTTCGAGAAATATGCCACGGGGTGTATCTGTCCTGTTTTTGGATGTCTTTGCGACAGTACTCCTCCTAAGGCATATTGTGAGGCATCCGTCTCTACTATAAAAGGGAGGTGTGTGTCCGGATGTCTAAGGATGGGAGCTTGAGTGAATAAGGACTTTAACAAATGGAAGGAACGTTCGGCTTCATCTCCCCATACAAATGGTGTGCCTTTTCGTAATAAACAAGAAATGGGGTGTATTATCTTGGAGAAGTCCTTGATAAATCTCCTATAATAGTTAGCAAACCCCAAAAAGCTCTGGATGGATTTCACATGTGTAGGGGTTTTCCAATGGATGATGGCCTCGATTTTTCCCGGTTCCATTTGAAAGCCCTGGGCGTTGATCACGTATCCTAAAAAGGCTACCTCCTGGACGTTGAAGAGGCATTTCTCCAGTTTCGCATATAGCTCATGTTGACGGAGTCTACTGAGGACCTCTTTGACGTGCTTCACATGTTCTCGGGGACAGGATGAATAGATGAGGATGTCATCTATGTACACTATGCAAGTAGTGTCAAGCAATCCTCTCAGTACTTCATCCATGAAGTATTGAAACGCCGCCGGGGCGTTACAGAGCCCAAAAGGCATGACCCTGTATTCTAAGAGACTGAACTTAGTCCGGAAGGCGGTCTTCCATTCATCCCCGCTTTTGACCCTGACCAGGTGATATGCTCCTCTGAGGTCCAACTTCGTGAAATAACGGGCTCCTTTAAGTTGGTCCAGAAGGACTGGAATCAAGGGTAGGGGGTACCGGTTCTTCACCGTGATGCTGTTTATGGCTCTATAGTCTATACAGGGTCTGAGCTCGGCACAATCTTTCTTCGGTATGAAGAAAAGAGGGGACGAAGCGGGGGACGAGGAAGGTGTGATGAATCCGGAAGCCAGGTTCTCCTCAAGATAGTTCTTTAAGTACAGGGTCTCAGGTTCGGTTAAAGCGTAAACCCTACTGCAGGGGATGTCTGCTCCCGGCGTTAGTTCAATACGACAATCGTACGCTCGGTGCGGAGGAAGCCGCGTAGCTTTGTTTTTATCAAAGAGAGGCCTGTACTCTTCATACTCCTCGGGTAAGGTGGTGGTACTGTTGCAGGGTTCTTGTGCACATGCCGTGGCCAGTAGACCAGCCTGTGTGTCCATGGTCAGCACCGATGGGGCCATCTGTTGGTTGCACGTCTGTCGACAGTAGGCGGAGTTCAGGGTTACGGTGCAAGCAGCCCAACTAACAACAGGATCGTGTAGAGTGAGCCATGGCATACCGAGGATGAGCCGGAATTGTGGTGCATCAATAAGATCGAATTGTATATATTCATAGTGTTCTGTGTTGACTCGCATCAATAAGGGAAGCGTATGCGAGGTGACCGGTCCCGAGGTTAAAGCTGATCCATCCACAGCTTTTACGTACTCTGGTTTTTCCTTTAATTCCCACGGAACACTGATGGTTAACGCATACCCTTGGTCCATATAGTTTCCGGTAGCACCTGAATCCAAAAGCGCCGCTACTTCTATGGGGTTGTCCTTGGTCACCCACAACGATACACTTATGCATAAATGAGCCACAGCCGGTTGTAGCGTATTGGCTAGTGTCGTAGAGACCTTTGAATGTTGTCCGCCCGACCCAGTGATCTCCTTCTGGTTCGGGCTGCTCAGTTTTCCGCCACCTCTTGGGTCCCCAAGATGGCTTGTTTACGTGGCGGGACCCCACGTTCCGGGAGTGGGGTTCTGGCTCTACATTCTCTAATGAAATGCCCTCCTTTTCCGCAATAGAGGCATAGTTTCATTTTACGTCGTTTTTCCCTTTCTTCTGTGGTAAGGGGACCTCAGATGCCCCCGATTTGCATGGGCTCTGTTCCATCCACTGTCTTGGACTGGTCTTCAAAGCTTTGTTTTGGTTTGGGGTACCAACCCCGGGGTTCTCCTTTACCCTTATCTCCCTTTCTTTCCAACAAGCGATGTTCTAATTGCACTGTGAGATCAATCATCTCTTCACAGGTTTGTGGCAATTGAACCACTTGCGAGAGGACGTCCTTCAGCTCCCCTCGCAATCCTTGGTAAAATAGCGTTGTTCGTTTCTCTTGGGGCCAGTCTGTTTCTACCACTAACCGGTTAAAGGAGGTGATATACGTCAGCAAATCTTGGGACCCTTGACGGAGGGTCAGTAGTTCTCGGTCCAAGGTTAACATGTGCGACTTCCTATCAAATAATCTCCTCATGGCTGTACAAAAGTCAGGGAAGGAATGCAGCATGGGGCCATTTCTTTCCATCAGGGGTATGGTCCAACTGGCCGCGTTTCCCCCCATGTACGACATCATAAAAGCGGTTTTCGCAGTCTCTGTCTGAAAGACTACAGGCTTACACAAGAAGTGGAGTCTACATTGATTGAGAAATGTCTCAAATTTCTTTGGGTCTCCATAAAAACGCTCGGGTGGTGCCAGAGGGATCCCCGTATTCTGGATTACGTGAACAGTGGGGGCATGATCAGGGGCCGTGGAAGGCACAGGAGGGACGGTAAAGAACCCACCCACGTGTGTGGTAGCTGTAGCAAGGGGAGGTGCAGTATGTCCTGGCGGAGGTAAAGTAGCTTCTCTAATATATGAACTTGCACCGGGGCCCTTTCGAGATAGTCCCGCCACCTCTCTGCGCAAGGTACTCAACTCCCTTTTGAGGTCCTGGTTTTCTAAGCGAGAGGTCTGCACTTCCTGCTGGATTGCTGTAAGGCTATCCAACAGTGAAGATAAGACCGCATTGGTGTCCATCGTCCAGGCCGGACGTCTAACTTGGGCTTGACAATCTGTCGGGGTTTGTCAGTAGCACAAGAAAGAAGATTAAGCCACTAACCTTAGTCACAGCCAGCGGGGATGATAGCACGCAGAAAAGCCTCCCTATTCTCCGGGGCACAACCCCCCACAGTGTAGGGGACACATCTATGGGAAAGAGCACTCCGGGGAACAGGGAAGGGAAGGTAATGGAGGCTGTGCAGAGGGTCTTGCTGGGGTTGCGGCAGGTCTAGGCACCGTCTATCGACGCACTGTAGAACGACATAAGACAGAAGGATATTGAGCTCTCTGGGAAGAGTCTAGTTAACGTTACCAACACACCCTTGTGATAGAACCCTTCGTTACTCACAGAGTTCTGGAGGAACAAGCGTCTCTGTCCGTGTTCTGTCACCTACTTCTCCAGCGTTAACTCCTTAAAACCATACACCGGGCTGTTATCTTCACAGCGTGCGGTAAACCAACATGTCCCTTTAGAAAACGTTTCATAAGCGTTAGGGACTATTCACAGCGTGTACAAGTGTTCCCTCTAGAAAAGGAATCCTTTTACCTTAATGAAAGAGCCCTCGCGTCTCCCCGCGTATTGCCCTTGCAGTCAAGGCAACCAGGGAAAGGCCGAGGTAGGAGAGGGGGTGAAAGTAAGCGTTACCTCTACCAGGCGGAGATTCTCTCTTCGGCTCTGAGGCGGGTAGGAAAGCGTCCGCCCTCAGAGCACCCAAACTCACTCCGAGGCGGGAAGGAAAGCGTCCGCCCTCGGAGCTCCGATGCCGATGACTCGTTCCCTCAGAGTCAGGAATGGCGCACGGGGGAAAGTAACGGGAACCAGATATCCACGCGGGAAGGCAAGCGTCCGCAAGCCTTACTTGACAGGAAACAGCATACAGGTAAAGCAATGCGAGGAGGACGAGACGCGTCCTCTCGCCGTAGCTACGATGATCGATTGTCAAGCACCCTCCCATTGTGGAGGCGGTGCTTATGTAGGGAAGGCCGCCCACGGGAGCCGTGTTGTTGCCCGGCTGGCCCCATTGCCTCCTGGGAGTTGTAGTCCCGTCTACGCCCTGACTGCCTCCGCCATCGCCCACAGCTGCAGGTGGACTTGCGGGGGTGCGAGAGGCCCTGACCATACTGGACACATCCTAATACCGTCACAGTATCCCGCTCAAATATCCGCTCCCTTTGCAAACACACCACGGAAATCTGGGACACCATCACCACCCTCTCCATGGACATCACTTTCATCACAAACTCATGGTTCAACCCCTCTTCAAAACCCAACATCACCACTGCCACTCTTGTCGGCTACAAAATAAAACACTGAGACTGCACCAAAAAACAAGGCAGTGGCATTGTCATCATCTTCAAGGAAACCATCAGCTGCAACATCACCACTGATGACCTTACGCCTCTTGTGGAACACCTCAACTTCCAACTACATACAGACACAAAGACCATGATAAGGGGCACCCTTGTCTACAGACTCCGGAACCCCGACCAACGTTCTGCAAACGCACCCACCATCTCCAACCTCATCACGCTTTAGCCATTTACTCCCACCACTACGTCCTTCTCGGTGATCTCATGTTCCACATCGACGACGCCAACCCATGCACAAGGCTGGACACACACTCAATCCCATTTTCAACTCCAACAACAGGATTAAATTCAGTCACATTATAGAACTCACCTGGAGGGATCACACCATCATACACTTCACCATCTCTGATGCACAGCACACCATTACAAAGCGCCACACCTCCTCCCACCACCGCTGGAGCAAGATCACCAGATCTCAGTGGAGCCAGGCCCTCACCATCACCTATCCCGAAGCCTCAACAGACTTCGACCAGGCCGTCAATAATTTCTCCACCTAGATAACCAACTGCCGACAGTGTTGCCCCTTTGAAACCTACCAAAGATGACAAAACCACAACACAAGCCAGCTGGTACATTCCAGAGCTCAGGTCCACCAAGAGCAACTGCTACCAACTGGAGAAGAGTTAGCACATCACCAAGAACCATGCCGACAGAGCAGCCCACAAGACAGCCCTTGGCAATTATCACTGGCACATCAAGTTAGCCAAGAAAGCTGCCATCACCACCCACACTAACACCCTGGCAACCACACTAAGAAACTCTTCAAAATAATCAAAGAATTCTCCCACCCAACTGCCACAGAGAACACCATCCACTCCTCCCAAGAGCTCTGTGACACACTCTCAACTACTTCCACAACAAGATTTCCACCATCTACAGCAACTTTGACCCCCAACCCACTACCTTTGACTAAGGGAGGGAAAAGAATTCTGCTCCGCCAGCTTAGTTCTCAGAGTTTTGTCCACTTCATGCACTGGGCGGAGTTCCAAAACAATCCGCGAAGTGACGGAGATTGGAGTTTTTTCTCTTGAGCAGCTCACCATCGGTAAGATGGCGAGTGCTCGCAAGAAAAAATCACATGCTAGACCTCCTCCTGGCAAGATTTCTTATTGCGGGCAGTTGTGGCCGTTGCGACCGGTCGCATTGAGAAATATGCCATTCGGGTTGAAAAAGATGGCACTCATGTAGAATGTCTACTCGAGTATCAGAAAGCAGCAGCGTCCTCAGGCGTGACTTGTGGTGCTGTTCGTGCTGATTTTAAAGTGTGAGTCAAACTCCCGGTGCTAAAAATCAGTGTGAGCAGCACAACTTAATAGACTCCGCCGCTGGCAGAACTCTGCGGATCGCGGTGGAGTTTTTCTGGCACTCTGTCAACTTCACCCAGGGTTACCCTCGACCTCAACAACCTCAACCAATCAGCGAACGTCAGCCAAACAATTAACACTTGGTCCCCACTCCCCACCATGACCACCACAGCCATCATGTCTTCCATCCACTCGGGGGTGCCATCTGACTGTTGCTCCTACCGCCTCTTCAACCTCTGCACTAACCCGATAAGCATTGAACTCACCAGCATCTTCAACACCTCCATCTCCAAAGCATCCTTCCCGTACAGATAGAAACATGCGAAGGTCAGACCCCTCCTAAAGAAACCCACCGTCGGCGTCCACCGAACTCAAAAAATATTGACTGATCTCTCTGCTTTCCTACCCAGTCAAAGTACTTGGGAAAGCCACTAACCAACAGCTAACCGAATTCCTGGAACAATACCACCTACTGGATGCCTCACAATCAGGATTCTGGGGTAACCTAGCACTGAGACCACCACAGATGGAATCAGAACTTTCCTTGACTGCAAAAAAACTGTGGCTCTGATCCTCCTCATCCCCTCTGCAGCTTTCAACACCATCTCCCACAGTACCCTCATCAACAGACTCCACAACATCCGCATACAGCAAGACACCCTCAAGTGGATCGCCTTCTTCCTTACAGGATGCACACAGAGCATCCGGCTGCCTCACTTCACCTCAACACCCAAGAGCATCATATGCAATGTACCACAAGGATCTTCTCTCAGTCCCAACCTGTTCAACACCTACATGATCCCCCTTGCAGATGTTGTCAGATACCATGGCCTCAGCATAATCTTCGCGGACGGCACTCAACTTATCCTCTCGCTCACCGAGGACCCCTCAAATGCCAGAACCGGTTTCTCCAATGCCATGACCAATATAGCCAACTGGATGAGAGACCACTGCATCAGACTCAACTCCAACAAGACAGATGTACTGATCTTCATAAACTCCACCTCCATCTGGGACCACAGTTGGTGGCCAGCCGAACTTGGTCCTACTCCCACACCAAAAGACCATGCGCGCAACCTAGGGATCATCTTGACAGCCAACTTTCCATGAAATGACAAGTCAATGATATTGCCTCCTCCTGCTTCCATACACTTCGCATGCTCCACAGCTGGATTCCTGTTAATACCCGAAAGACCGGCACTCAGGCCTTTGTCACCAGTCGCCTCGACTATGTCAAAGCTCTCTACACAAGCATCTCCTCCCAGCTCTTCAAAAGACTCCAGACCATACAGAACACTGCAGCCAGACTCATCCTGGAACTCCCCATACGGTGCCACATCACTCCCACCTCAGAAACCTCTACTGGCTCCCAATCCAGAAGAGATGCCAGCTCAAGATCCTCATGAACTCCTGCAAAGCCCTCCATGACCAAGGATCGTCCTACATCAAACATCGACTGAGCCTCCATTAGCCTTCTAGACATCTTTGTTTGTCATTTTTATTGCTCGCACACTTTCTCCACATCCAGTGCATCTGCAGCGCTGGCCGTTCCTTCTCTTACAACGCTGCCAAGATCTGGAACGACCTGCCCCTCTATCTCCGTCCTGCCTGTTGGACTTCAGAAAGAGACCTAAGACCTGGCTTTCGACCGAGACATGGCTTCCTCAGCACCCAGATACCCCTAGGGCTGACAGTGCAGTGCAGTACAAATGCCATCTGATTGACTGGTGATTACAATGTGCCCCACAATCACGTGTGTGTATCTTTCACTTCCAGGCGTACGATGTGCAACGTGACCCTCCCTTGTGGCACCAGGTATCTCGACTCTGCCCTTTCTCTAGCGACTTCTTTTGGGCTAACTTTGGGTTTCTTTGGTTGGGTTTTTGAGTGTTTTTTCTAGGCCTCGCACAATCTGCTGCCTTATTTATCCTGAGGCAGAGGGGGTCAGAAAGATGTTCTGTGCCATCCATGAACCCCTGTTTATGTAGTCTTGTGGTGTCCAAGGTTGGGGCCTACTGCTTTTCTGGAAGGTGTATGCGAGGCTTGGTGTGTGGGTTAGCTGCTAGGCCTGATATAGGGATGAGCAAATTCAGCGTTCTACTCTCACCTGGAGCTGAAAAGGACACTGGGGATTTCCCTCTCAAACACCCCCTCTACCTCATACTACGTCCTGCTTGCTTTCAGCACATTTGGACCTGCTGTTACTGCTTGTGGGTAGGGACTTCTAACAAGCGGGCATGCTTCAGTCGCTATTTTGGAGGGGTATGGTACAGTGGCTAGACTATGAAGATTTGGAAGACTTAAGAGGGGAAAAAAAGCCAGGATCATGAGCACGTGGAGAGTCCAGGCTAAGGCCACAAACTCTTGCCACATCTGCCTAGTGATGATCAACCAGGACTACCCCGACAGCTCTGGGATGCCTGGCTACTGTGATGAACCTCCCCCACCTAAGGGCTTGGATTTGACATGTGGATGCCTCGCTGCTTATTGATTCTTGTGTGTGTGCTGTGGAGGTTTTGAGACCATCACTATGCGAGGCCTGCAGGAATCCTGGCTCCTGCCACTGGAGGACAGCTTTGTTTTGGAATTAAAAAAGGGCCTCGTAGGAGTGGACACCTCTGGTTTTGGAGGTGCTGTTCGTGCAATCATGCCATGAAGGAAACATGTGTCCTGGGCCAGATGCCCGAGAATGGGGACGTTTTGACTTGGTAATTGAAACCTGTCCCATTGATTTTGGACACCGAGACCTGGGTGCCTGGGTTGTAAGTACTATCTGGGAGCCTACCCCCCCCATCAGACTGCCCTCCCCCCTTGGTGTGCTGTCAGTCAACTATGCCCTGAGGGATCAGCAGCCAAGTGAGGCCTTGGCTCCTGCATGCTCCCTTGAAGGCGAACTTTAGTGAGGATACGCGGTCAACAGATGACATCCAGCAGCCCTGAACCGGTAAACGCAAGTAAAGGTTTGTATTCCCAATGTTGTCTCATTGGTCATTCTTTTGGATCTGTACAAACATTTTTAGGGGATGTGGGTGAATAGGTAAGGTTTATCTTACTGCAAATTTGGACTCTGTCTGTTTGTGAAAGAATTACCTCCCAAGAGAGTCACCCACCCCTGCCGAAGCTATGGCCCTGGTCCCTGTTGGGCTGAGTGCCCTGTCTGTGGTTGCTGATGCCACATGGTTGTTCAATCACCTGCCCCTGCCGTGGGGGTGTACTGGCTGACTGGCCTCCCTGTGGCTGAATATAAGCCGCATTTGGGTTTCCATGCGCTTGGCTTTGTGGATGAGTGTTCATGGGGTATTTTGGTGGTAGGCGCCTGGCCCATCAATTGCTGTTAATGGTATTCATTTTAAACAGCATCTGTCCACCAGGTAGCCCATCCTGTGGCAATAGTAACATTCCCTAGGGTCTGGTTTCTGCCAACCTCCATGGCCTCTGCTGCCATAACTAGATTGAAGCCCTCTGGGGTTTTGCAGAGGAGCTCCCTTTAAAAATGGTGCCATTTGCATGCTCGCAACCAGCGGGCCCCCTTGAGGGTGGTCTTTTTCAATTTGTGTTGGACCTATTTAGCAGTGTCTCTCTGGGCTTGCTTCTTTTTGTGGTACTGTTCAGTCCAGTCAGCTCTGTACCTTGGGGAGAAAGGTCCATATTGACTATATTGTAAAAGAATACAACTTGTGGGCCTCCATCAATCCACGGCTCTCCTGTTTCCTGTCCACTCTGTTCCTTCATTCAAATCAGATATACTCTCCGCTGGGTTCATGGTCTCCGCCATTAACCCTCCTATATCTGGGCGGTCAGGGAACATTTTCCTCAGGGCTGTCCAGATGTATGAGTTAAATGCGGCCCATCATGCTCGGTGTCTGTCTGCGTACTTGCTGGGATGCCTGCTTGGGCGAACATCACGTTAGTGTGCTCTCTGATAAGACTACTTAGCGGACTTTTGATATCGCCTATAGCTAGGTTTATTCCTAGAGTGTTCTTCACAAAGCATGCAATCCATTTCCCTACTCCATCCTGCAATGGTGGTATCTTTGTCCTTAACCCTTTATCCATCTGAGCCCATGGCACATAGATGACCCCGACGTGCCCTTCTGAAGTAATGGGTACATTCTTACTTTGGTTCGGCCTACTAATTTCTCCCTAACATGGCGTTCCCATCTTTTTTAGGCATTCCTGTATGTAGGAAAGTACCACTTAGGATCCCTTTCCTCGTGTCAAATGCAATCTTTTGCTATAACCATATCCTCCAGTTTGAATGATCCCTTCCCCAGCTTAGGTCTATCATACTAGTCTTTTCCCTCAGTCCAGTGGACTAGCAGGTGGCAGAATGACCACGCAAAGATCTCGCCTTCCTCATGGGCCACTATCTCTCTTCAAGTTAGTCTATCCTTCCTGTGCGTTCTTGTGGAGCAGCATATATCCTTGTCTCTGCTCCCCTCGTGCGGCTGCAAAGGTGCCATCTTGTTTCTCCCGTTTTTTGTTTGGTTCAGCACCAGGCTACCTTGGTCTCATATTTCCTGGTCAGCCCCTTTCCTAGGTTGAAGACTTGCTGAGGCTTGGATCCCTGCCAGAAGCCTCTCATCTAATTCTACCTCTGATTCTTCCCCGATTGGTGCCCTGTACCTGCGCCTGCTTTCCTTATGTGCGGGACACTCTGCACTGTTTCCTTGCTGGGTTTCTTGGTTGAGAGCTCTTTCTCTCTCTCTCCTTAGCTTACACTTTTCTTCCTAATCTCATCCAGGTTTTCTCCTTCACTCTCAGCTATGCACTATTCTTCTTGGATGGCCCTCGAATTCGTTCTCTGTGGTTTCCTCGGCTACCTGAGCATATCCTGTAGCATTACCCTCGTCGTCGGTCCTCGGGTGACTAGGGCTCCTGTCTTCGCCCCCACTAGCTGTGTCACTATCTAGGACCACCACAAATCTCCTTGACACTCGTTCATGTTCGCCTCTATCATTGGGAGTGCCTGTTCTCGATGCTGCTGTGGTTCCATGTATCGAATGTGATGGGAAGGGGGTCGAACTTCTGGGAAGCATTCCACCAGATTTGGGTGGCGCTGGAATTGTCTGGGCATGCTGGCCTGTTGGTTTTTTATGTTAGGGCCTAACCAATCTTCGTTCCGTGGGGGACCCACCAACTTTTGCTATTGGCAGATTGGAACATTCTAATGTGGGGAGAACTGGTGCAAGAGCTTACATACCTGCATATGGTAGGGAGGTGCTGACGTTTTGCTTGCTAACTGATGTAAGATTATCGATCTGGGCCTTCTTGAAGATGGCCAATAGTTCTAATAATTTCTCTCTCCTGTCTTTCTTTTGACCTGTGTATGTGGTCTATATGTGGTTCTTATATGTTCTACTGCGTTAGTGTCAGAAGATCCTTCTTTTGTCCAGGGAAATGTGTGTGCCTTCGTGTGCGTGCCATTCTCGGCAAAATGTATTACATTTTATAGCTTGTGTGGGGAACCTAGTTTGCACCTGCTTTAATGTAACTCCATGGTGAGTTGTGTAGTTTTAGTGGACAATGTACATCTTAGCGTATTTATGGGGAGTCTTGAGTTTTCATCAAATTGCAGGGAAAATGTATGTGATGTACTTCTTGTAATTACGTTCCATCAGCTCAGCGCTATCTACAGATGCATCAAAAATTCAATATGAACATTTCATCAACAAAAATAACAATACATGTGAAGGGTTGCAGCATAGGTAAAAAGTGTAACTGTAAATAAAAACTACATCTGAACAATGTTGACTTTTGGCGTCAAATACAGTTTGTGAGAAATAGCAGCACCCTCATATGAAACAGTGAGCCATTGGCAAAAACACAATACTGAGGACAAAATACAGTTTGCAATAATTAACAGCACCATAACATCATATATACATTACATCAATTTCAACAAAACTGGCAGAGAAAAAAAATGATGACTTTGTCAAAAAATTTCTTAAGCCGGTCCTAGCGCATGCTATCCTGTGGACAGGGGAAGCTCTGTGCGGTACACAGAACTAAGTGAGCCTGATAGTCTGCAATATCGACTCTAGGACAAAGGTAATAATAATAGTTCACGGAAAAGGGGAATAACTCAAGAACCACAGGCCTCTCTTGGCCATACACAAGTTACACACAGTTTCCCAGGTCCAAATCTTTTCCCCTAAATGTCTTAATTGCACCCTGTATCACACCCAGGGGCCAAGCGTACCTTCTGTGTCATGCCCAGTGGTCCAAGAGACAATACCTCTCACTCCTTTCAGATACCAACAGTGTCAAGAAACCAATGGCACAGAGAAAACTCTTTTAGACTGAAAAATAAGATTGAAGTGCCAACTCCGCCCAATCAGGATGTCACACAAATGAGATCATGGGAGCCCCAAAGGGCTATACAATAAATATTCACCTTTCCTAGCATGCTGACTATCGGAAAGAGTGAATTCCATGGGATTGCGTCCGAGGCCGCCTTACGACTACTCAGTTAATATATATATCAAATTGGTAATATGCCAAATTTCTGTCAGTGGCAGGGTGCACATGTTGTGTTTTTACGCTTCTCCCTAGTTCGCCATACGTCAATTGTTATACTACGATTCTGATGTAGTCTCTTACCCTCTGTGACGGCTGCTTCAGGACAGACCTCCACCCCACGGACTACGCAGAACTTCCAATCTATTGCGATGTCTGCTCACCTTTCTTGATATGCAAATGTGAATCCATCCGTGCGTGGTCTCCTTCCATTGGCTGCAGTGAGGTTCGAGGTACCATTCAGCTTCTGGCTAGCTCGCCAAAATGTTTAACATGAAATACCTTGAAAACAACAAGAGACAGTGCGGCCAGGAGAACAGTCACAGGCATAGGGTCTCAGGACTGTCTTAACTTACAATCGATCTGATATGGATTTTCATACAATTTATTGAATGGAATGAGCATCATTTTTTGGTAAAGAATGTGAACCAAATTAATGTATCTGACAGGAAATCTAGTTGGGTCTCGACCTTAGGTGGACACAATGTGGCCAGTTGGTAATGTGTCCATATGTCCGGCATGGGGAGCGGGTGATTACTCTGTGTAGTGTGTGTGTTGTTTCCTGATTGGCTAAATGTTCCTAACTTTGTGTGGCATCTAACTTTATGGTATTTTGGGAGCGTGCGTATTGGGGCCGATCTGCCTGGACCATTGTGGTGTCCCTGCGCCTATCCGTGGGATTGATCTGAGATTTCCTGTTTGTTAATTTGTCTTCTGGCTATGGGCCACACCACTTGTGACCTGTCAATCAGTGACCTCAGGCCTGGGTCTTACAGCCTGCCTAACTACGTATTTCTGAGTCAGGATTGGCATGGAGTTCAGAATGGGTGAATTTGTTAATAAAGATGCAAGTTTGTTTTTATACATGAACGCATCATTATTCATAATGATATCAGCTTTATCCATATTAACACACCCAAGCCCACAGCCTCATTGCTTTCCGACAGAAAAGATGAGACCTCCTCCTCCGTCTTTGTTGACAAACAACATTGTATTTGTATAGTCTGTCAAGATCTGAACAGATTTCCTGCAACAGGATGTGAGAAACACTTTGACAGCCAGCCAAATTATCTGCAATTTGAGCAGTCTTATGTGAAACATCAGCTCTTCTGAAGACAATGAGGATGTCATGTGCAGAACAGCAGGGATGCTATTGCCTGCAGGTGGTCTAACACCTCCTGGAGCGACCTGAGCTTGAGCAGCCAGTCATCTATGTATGGGTACATGGAGTACACCGACTTTCTCAGATGAGATGCAATCACTATCATCACCTTAGTAAAGACTCATGGAGCAGATATTAGCCCAAATAGGAGGATTGGGAACTGATTGTCAGTGGATCCTAATGAGAAATGCAAGTCTTGTGTGACCACAGGATTGGTATGTGGAAATACACACCCTGAACGTCTGGCTATACCATCAAGTCTTTTGATTCCAGTGCCAGAAGAACCTGAGCCAGTGAAAGCATCTTGAACCTGTCCTGACAAGTAAAGGATCCTGACATATGCATTGAACAAAGACAATTTTCCTTCCTGGTAGCCAGAAAGTACTGAGAGAAGCATCCCTGTCCAATATCCTGCTCTAGGATCAACTAGTTTCTTCAGCAAGGATACTACTTCCTGCTGAAAGATCCACAGGTGAACCTCTGATAGGAAGGACTTAAGGGGAGGGATCTAGAGATTATTCTATTTGAAGGGTAGGACATACCCCCCACTCTACAATTTGCAAGACCCATTAGTCCAATTGTATGGCCTTCCCGGATTGTAGAAAGAAGGAAACATGTCGTCAAATCGGCCAAACCCGCTCCTTCAATGGAAACTAAAGCAGTTTTCTGGGTGGTGCAGGGGAGGACAAGGTGGAGGAGGAGGAGGATTGCTTAGCTTGACTCTTGCCTCTGTACTGGTGAAGCGCTGTTTAAATGTTAACAATGGTTCTGAAGTAGGTGCAGCAGGCTGCTGAACTACTGTAATATTATTAGTGCCTGTTAAACATTGGTTTTCTGCTTGGCAGAGGTATGCACTCTGTCCAAGCAGTAATCACAATCCTAGTCAGGGTAAGTCAGATGCACACCCCGAATTAACTTGTGTTTACCCTCTGGTAGCTTGGCACAAAACAGGCAGGCTTAACTTATGAGGCAATGTATTTGTGCAACACTTAATACAGCAAAACAGTGAAAGCACAACATAAACATATACTACACCTGGTTGGAGAACTAGAGCTTAATTCAATAAACAAAACAAAACCAAAATGATAAAAATCCAATAAGTAAAACCCTAGTTATGAATGTTTAAAGAATATCTTAAAATACAGTACTTAAAAGGCTAAAGTGCCAACCGGGGCTATCTGGTCGCGCTTGACAGGGTCACATCTGAAAGACCAGGCTTCAGCTGCCAGAAATTCCAAACAGACCAGCATCATAGCTAGTGTTGAGTGTGCTAGAGAGGCATTTTGCCTGGAATAGACCTTGTGATTGGAGCAAGAAAAGTTGGTACTTCTGGAGGTGTTTCCTTCACTGGAATGATCTCCACAAGCTCCGTCAGCAAGATTTACTCCACTGAGGGTGGAAGGCACTGAGTTGAACCACTTATGGACCCCTAGGTTTTGCCACCAGGGGTCCTCCTCTCATTCCTCTTTTTCTTCCTAAAGGACTTAGAGGGCAGAGAGAAATTTAACTTTGAGGCCAGCTTCGACCATAACCAGTGTTAAGCCAAACATGTGTTGTGCCAAGGGCCATAATGAGGTTAACCTCATGATCTTTGATGTCCTTAGAGTACATGAGGCCACACTTGTCCAACAACCTGGACTCAGACTTCAGCCCCAGACACCAAAGACACACCTAATGTGGGTTGGGAATGGACATCAGTCCATTGCAAGACTGACAGTATTTAAATCCTAAGCCATTTGGAAAAGACATCACTTCACACTGCACAAGAATATAAATAGAACTCTTGAAAATGTGAAAGCATGAAGATCAGCTCCAAATCCATGTAGAAGGGCATGTAAAATGAGAACTGAATTCAATGCACTGAGGTGGGAGCTATATGGCTCCAGTGACGTTACTCCAGCATCACTTCCAGTGTCGAGATGGACACGGTACCCCCTACTGGTGTAGAAGAGCTATTAAATGTCTGCATACAGTTAGGACCTCAGGATATCCAACAGGTGTGGAATATGCAGGTAGAAGTAACAATAAGAAAAATCTATTCCAGTCAACGTTTTCTACCACCTCAAATGCAGCACTATTTGCTATTCTAGGGAAGCAGACCCCTGCTCACCATGTCTGATTAGACAGCTTTTCTGTCCTTTACAAGTTTCACAGGGCTGCTTCTAGACCAACAGTCAGAAACAGATCCAGAAAGAGGGTGGCTTGACTTTGCATTGCATTTTAGCCATGTTTTCTCAACCAAGGGAGACCGATGAAAAGCCCAAGTTTACAACTTCCTAATGACACAGAAGCTCTCTTTCGAGACATCTGACACAAGCCTGTTTACATTTTCTACAGTGAAAAATGAGGTGTAGCAAGTTACCTGCACTAGTCTGGAAGCATCAACTACCTCTAGACACAATCAGAGCATTCTTACTGAGGTCCATGTACATCATGTATTGTTGTTCCCTGTCTTTAGTTGTTTTTCCATTTATTGATTCCCTCAGTTTCCCTCCTGTCTGCTCGCTGTATTGACCCTTGTTTTGCCTTGGATAGCCCTTAGTATTTGACTTTGCTGTAGTTTTCCACTGACTAATGGCTTTCCCAGAGATTTGGCATTGTCAACTGAGAATCTGGTTTGTACCTTGCTATCGAATTTACTTTTTTGGTCAGGCAACTGTGATTCTACTTTCTGTATAGGAGTGCATCTCATCTTCGGTTCCCGGTCAAGTTTCCTGGTTTGCCCGGGGCCTAGTTACAGCACTGGATAAGCCGCATCACACTTTTAACAATATATTTTTATTGAGTGTTTGTATAGCGTATGGCTACCCAGCAGTGTTTCCCAGCGCTTATGGGTAGGCCAGTCTGAGGGCTAAAAGAGCAGGGTCTTTAATGCTTTGCCAAAGTTGGAAAGGGAGGTGCAGCATCTCACGGATTCAGGAAGGGAGTTCCATAGTTTAAGGCCAAGGAAGGAGAAGGATCGTCCTTCATTTGGGTTGTTCCACTCTTGGAACTACAAATAGAGATTGGTTGCTAGAACATGAAGGACGAGCAGGATGATATGGAAACGCCAGGTTTTGCAAGTTTTGCGGTCCTGAACAGGCACGTATTTTGTATATATAACAGAGAACTTTGAAGTTTATTTGCCTGTCCACTGGAAGCCAGTGTAGTTGGCGGAGGAGCTCAGATGCTGAGGAATGTTTAGGGAAGCGAAACAGGAGCCTTGCAGCAGAAGTCTGGACCACCTGTAGGCGTATTAGCATTGCCTTATCAGCTCCTAGGTATAACATGAATCCATAGTCAAGTTCTGGATAATACTATGGCCTGGATGACTGTTCTCTGGGCAGAAAAGTGGAGTATCCACAAAATATTCTTAAGCCATTTCAGAATGAGAAAGGCTACCCTGGCCATTTGTGGCTTCATAGTCAGAGTGGAGTCGAGCCAGAAGCCAAGGTTTTTAACTTTATCGGTGGGGATAGGTGGCGTACCCTGCATGGCAGGCTAATGCTGAGGGCCCAATAGCTGAGGGTTCCTTCCTAATACTATCACCTCAGTCTTGTCACCATTAAATTTCAGGGAGTTGGTGTTCATCCAAGTGGAGACAAGGCTGAGGCAGGAGTTGAGGTCCTCTGAGTTAAGTACTTGCCCAGCAAGAAAATGATCTGGGTGTATTCTGCGTATGAGTACATAGTTAACCCACAGTCTTCCAACAGATTTGCCAAAGGGCAGACATAGATGTTGAAAAGCATGGGGCTGAGGGCGGAGCCCTGCGGAACTCATGAAGTAAGTGTGAGAGATTCAGACACCGCGTTTGACGAGAAGACCTGAAATGTATGTTCCTTAAGGACAGGAGAGCCAAGCCAGTGCTATGCCTTGAAGGCCCAGTTGAGTCAATCTGTTGGCAAGAATTTTGTGTGACACAGTGTCGAAAGCAGCACTGAGATCCAATAGGAATGGTGCGGCAATACTGCCCATGTCTAGGAGTCACCTTAAGTGCTCAATGACTCCTAGCAGGGCAGTTTGTGTGCTGTTCCCAGCTCTGAAGCCCGACTGAGAGGAGTGCAGGTCACCTTATGATTCCACCAATGAGGTCAGTTGGGTATTCCCGTGTTTTTCCAATATCTCGGAAAACATAGCAGGAAAATAAATAGGTCTAACATTGGACCAATTATTTTGGTCCAGGTGGGGGTTTTTTAATAGGGGAGGACCATTGCATGTTTCCATATTTAGGAGCATGCCCCTCTTGTAGGGAGGAGCTCGAAAGATTGAGCACTTGCCTATTATAGAATTCCTACTCCGTTACCTAATAACTGCTGCTTTCAGTTTTCCCTAATGACAGTAAGTCATAGTGTGGTCCTACAATGCTCTGACATCCTGTACTTCAGAGAGTTGAGTCCAGGTCTTCTAACAACCAGCCTCCCTCTCTTACCATAATCCCTCACTCCCTTTTCAAAACAGGAGATCACTACTCTTTTGGAGACTAATACAGGGAGTAGGGGCAACTCCAAGATGAAGATGACGAGATTAACCTTGCTACCCTTTGAGACACTTTACAAGCGCCGTGAAAATTGTTTACACTACAACGTATGACACATCCTCATTCGCAGAATTACCGGCAGTGTTAATGCGAACACAGAATGAGCATGGAGCCGAACTGGCTGATGATTTAGGGTTGAAATTGTATGGCAGCTTTTGGAGTCATTTTTTAGTCGTTCTTAGTAACGTTCGGCAAAATCATTTATACATAGGAACAGTGTATAGGAGGTGTGGCTAGTCACCCACAGTAGTCTGACATTCTGGCTTGAATCCATGCAGCCCTATGAACATTTATGAATGAGATCCCTCAATGAAGGCTGTTTTCATTGCTAAAAATGCTGACTTCCACACATTCTTCCATTGGGACTCTTAATGACTAGGGTTATGTATAGTATTCCCTCTCATTAACTCAAACATTTCTTATTCGCCATAGAAACCCTGATGTAGCTAAGACTACTCTGAAGTTCAGGCATCTGGAAAATCCTACATTGTTTAGACCATGCCTACCTTGGAACTCTGCATTGTCTAGACCATGCCAAGCTCGTAAGTAAACTTGTGAACAGGGCATTCTACTATTGACATCATTTGCAAGTTATTTGCTCTTGTACTCCACATTGCATTTCATATATTCATTTATTTGAGTGCACATCTTTCATTTATCAATGCAAGCATCCAGTATGGTTGTACCATGAATACAGAATATGGCAGAGCCGCTTTTGCAGCTGACATGCCCATTCACTACCACGACAAACTGTAGCGCAAGTGCTTAAACATTGTGTACAAATCTAGCGCACAAATGGCATGTACCACCTTCTAGTATGGAAGAGCACAACTGCGTTCCCCACTCTTCAGGCTACTTGCACGCAGAGCTGTTGGAGAATGTTTTAATGAATAAGGGCCTCCATTTTACACAGACTACACAAGCTAGGAGGTATTGCAGTTTAATTTACTGTTTAAAGTCTCAGGCCTTCAGTGCAAGTGCACACATGTGGGGCTAAAGTCCGATCCCTTGTGTACATTTTTGTTTTTGCGCAGGTGTTGGAATTACGAGTTGTGAGATAATTATCACACCCTCACAGTTTTCCCATGATAGATTCCAGCAGTTCAAAGCTACAGAAATTTATCAGGGGAAGGAGTGTAAAAATGGAAGAAAAGATGAAGAATTTGGTACAAGAATTAGTGATTCTGCAGGTTCTGCCTCATTTACAAGCTGGGAACTTGAAGTAGGAGGAATTTACCACAAAAGGTAAGTATCTCATCTGATAGCATCATTATCGTTTTATTTCACAATCAGCCTGGAAGTACTCAAGAAAAAGAGGTTCTTTCCAGCCCTTCAAAGCACCATAAAGGCAAAAAAAAAAATTCTAATGTATGGATAAAAAAGAGGGGGATGTGAACTGCTAGCCATGACTAGTAAGTCTTACATTCTTATGAACAAAGGGGCAGGTTTACTAAGATATGACGCAATAGTGTAGCACCAAAGTTGCTGAGTTGTGTTGCGTCAAAGAGAAAAACAGGGCCATATCAACTAAGATATGGGCTGTTTCCCTCTCCCCCTGTGCAGGTGTACTTTCGGCTTCTTTGTGCCACACACACACCCTTGCATCATAGTGCAAGAGTATGTGCATGAAGCCTAGCTTAGGTTTTGTATTGAAAAAGTGCTGTTCCAGTACAAAATACTATGCTTAGACATAGCTTAATGCTTTTCTAAGCTGGTAGTGTGCTGTACAGTACAGCACTCATGAAAAGTTGGAAAAGTTTGGAGAAAATAAAACTCTCCTTCAAAGTTACACCTGCCTGGAGGAGGGACAATGTGTTTATGCAAATCGCTGTCTACAAATATTAGTAAGTAGGGGTTTGTGAAAAGGCCCATGTATGGTTGCATGGGAACGCTCATGTGCCCCCAGTGGAATGCTCCCTGGCCCAAAAGTAGTGCAATGTACTACTTTGCATTACTTTGGGCTACCTACCAGTGCAAAGTAGATGCCAGTTTAAGCCTTCGCACCAGTTTATGTAACTTTGGTGACAGTTCAATGGTGCGAAGGCTTGATAAATCTAAATGAAAATCTGAGACTTGAGCATTTCAGGCTAACGGCAGAACGACTTTCTGTGATTTCTGCTCAGCGCACAAAAAGTATCTCCTCAAAGATACATAAGAAGTATTTCCGATTTACATAAATGCTTCGCCTCTATACGTTGAATTAATTGAGCAGCTCAAGTGGTGTTCTGATTCCTATCATGGGTGTGTTTTAATGGAATTTTACTTTGCGTCAATGCAGGTTCCAGACAAAGGATGTTTGCTGCAAAGTCACCCTGTGCCCTGGGCACCCCATTTTCTGCTGACTGGTACTGGTGGTACCTAGCTCTAACTGTTCCACAGTTCTGCCTAACCAGGCCCAGGGCCAGTGCTATGGTGAAAATACACACAAACATTAGGGTACACTATGTGTTAGGGTACCCCTATGATTGGCATGACCATCCCTATAAGCCCATAGTACATAATAGGGCAGGGGAATTAAAACTATTTTAAGTCCCTAGTATATAATATGGCATGGTGGTTTAGAGTCCAGCAGACCTTTCTGCACTTACATGAATGCACTGCTGGGAGTCTGAGGTCAGTTTGAAAGCAACCATGTATTGCAGTACAGCTTTTAAATGTTCATTGTGCCCAAACCTGGCTTTGGTGATAGGGGCACTTAAAAATTGATAAACTACAATATTTTGGCATATTAGGCACCCGAGGGTCTTCCCTAGGTCTTCCAGGGGTGGGGGGACCAGGTGCTTATACGAATGGTCCTTATAAAATATGTTTTATATGCCCTGGGGAAAGAGAAATTGCACATTTCACTTCCCTCATTGTAGTAAAGTGCTTGCCAAAATCGACTATTGTGCTAGGACCACTGTGGAGTGAGGATCATATTATTTTTGCACATTCAGGAACCCTAAAATCTCCCCTGGGTGTCCCAGGGGTGAAGAGGTTATGTATCTATAAGCAGGGTCCTTATAAGAGATGTTTTATAGGCTCTGGTGTTGGCAAAATTGCTTATTTAATTTTCCCCATTGTAGATCCCCGGCCACATAGGTTAACATTGAAATAGTTAAGGAACTCATAACTATTGCTAGGAATTCATAAAAATATCATTCAATGACTTAGGAGAGTGATATTGATACAACAATACAATATGCTATTATTGAATTTATCCTGTAATATACAGAAAAGAAGTTATAAAACTTTACTTGTCTGTAAGCCAAAATCCACCCTTCCTGTGGTCTCCCCTGATTGGTCAGAGTTAAGAGGATTAGCCAATCTGTTTTGATGAAGTGATACGTGGCACCAGGGGAGAGAGGCTATCTGGTAGGAGAAGGCTCTGCTACACAGGAATGCCAGAGCAGGGGGGAGGGATCATAAAGCATGAGCTTCAAAGGAAGAATTGTATCACGCATAGAAAGCCAGGTCCATCTATCCTCTTACCCACTGAACCCAGCCAGATGGCAGGTTTAAGGAAGGAATTTGCAGCCGTCTGGGGGGGGGGGGAAGCTATGGAAATGACCCATACTTTAGGTTGGTTTAACTAGTTCTTACTCCACTGTTGAGACTTCAGCCATATTGCATTTTGGAGGAATATTGTTTTCTGGGAGACTATTATGCCATGCTTTGGAGGAAGTGATCATGCTCTTGGTGTTGCCCTGCACCTTATTTAACAGGAGTGCACTCCAGCTTGACCCCAGAGAACACTGAATGAGTATCTGAGAGGGCCACAGCCTCTCAGATCTGCTGCTTGAAACTAAGAGAAAAAGAAGGGTCCATGCTGGAAGCTTGATTTGCACCAACCAGGCTCTGCACTCTGACTGACTGCACATGCTGCACAATCTGGAACTACAGCCCTGTGGACCTCACTTGCTTCAAGAGGAATAAAGAGTGGTCTCCCTGCAAGCTGCAGGTTAACAGAGCTCAACTGGCCCATCACCACCAAGAACCCCAGCTTGAAGTGTGTCTCGTGGATTTATAAGGGTTTCGTCCAATTAGATTATGGTAACTGAAGTCCCAAACATTCAAGGACCATCTTAGAGATTCCAGACCCTCGGATTGTGTTATGGACACCTTGGGACCACCAGGGGAACTTCGGGAAACATTTCCAGAAGTTTGGAGAGCTGTGGAAAAAACTCCAGAGAGGGACTGAATCACAAGAGCCAAGCTGGCGATTTTCAACCGCAAGCTGGCCTGCCCTGCTGGTTCATCCCACTGAAAAGCAATGGAAGTCCGAATTCCAAAGTTTGATTGGGAGCTCCCTGGAAAGCAAGCTGGCAAACCCTCACAGACTGAACCTGGACTAGTGAAGAGCATCAAAGGACCCCAGCAGAAAAAGCTCCAGAAAGGTTTTTAAGTACGAAGGTAAAACTTTGACTGAGGCCCACCACGAGGGGTAGCAATGCAGGTCTCCACCGTGGTCAACCTGAAACTTTGACTTTGTCCAGGTCTAGCGGTACCAGATGTCCCAATAGGCGCTATAGGTTTCTATGTGCAATACAGTGCTAAATCTTTAAAAGTTCACATCTCCGGTTCCCTACATTGGATTTTTTTTTGTTTTGGTGTCATTTTAAAGATACAAATATTCCCTATTTTTATAAATGTTTGTGGGGTTTTTATTGTGTGTTGTGTCTTCATTATTTACTGAATTTATGTTTTTAAATGCTTTACATACCTGTCTCTTAAGTTAATTCTGCTTGCTCGCAGCCAACCTACCAAGGGTAGAACATGGGAATAATTTATTGAGAGCTAATCTGAGCTCTAGACTGTGTTTGTGGCCATATTACCAGTGGTCAATACACATTTACCACTACTAATAACCCACTCTTCAACAATGTTATACATCTGCAGTAACAAATGCATCATGTAGGCAGCCATCTCAAACACTAAAGTATGCATTTTACCAATGCTTTGGATAGTGGACCTCCCAATTTCCAATCATGTCGAAAGGAGGTTAGAAGCACTAGAATCCCAATCAGGCTTTAAGAGGGGCAGATTCAACCCTAAGGCGTTAATACCCCGAAGGATTGGACTGGGACAGAAAATAGGCTTGGACACCGTAAAAAAAAGGGCCCCTGTTATTGAACCAAATAGCTAAAAAAGAGGCCAACATTTGCAAACCCAGCCGATTTTGAATGTGTAAGGACACACTGCATGAGTATTTTGCAAGGTATGGGAGACTGCATGCATGTGGCTTTGCTGCAGGTAATGTTTGTTTTAATATCAGAGAACTCAACAGTATAAACCAGACCACCTGGCTATAAGACAGGCCCACGAAATGCTAAACACTGGTCTACACTCTGTTCTGTGTTACCATCCCATGTGCATTTCCTGATTGCCCTACAGGCCAGTCCGACACTGATACCCTGTTACACTTACTGAGATTAGTGTCTAAATGGACTCTACAGTTGCACACACCTGATTCAGGAATGCCTTCCACATGTTAGTAGCATGTCAACACTTCCAGACCATGTTTTCTTTACTGACACTTAACATGTAGTTATGATATGAGCTGTTGCAGGGTTCATCTTCAAGCAATTCTGGCTCATCCTGCAAGCAGGGATATTTTTATTTGCATGGTGGTTAGTGCCAGATTGGAAATCAAACTCAGCTCTGACAAAAATATTCATGCCACCCCCACCCAGAAGGATGTGAATGAAATCTGGCCACGAGCACATCCTTGAGTAATAGCAGCCCATCCTGCTCTCAAGTTAACTCATCAGAGCAATGCCAAAGTGGCACAGAATAGGGGGTAGATGAGGCCCAATGTCTTGAGCAGCCATAGTTCGAATAGGGATCGGGTGAGAGCCCCAGCTTTGGCTCAACATTCTGTGATTCTGGGCCAAATCACTGGGGGCCTTTTTTTATCACTGTATTGTGTTACCCTCGAGTCATGCATGGTGTGGCAAGGGCATCTCAATTCTTAAGTCAGATTTACCAGGCAACGGTCACCCCACAAAACATAAAGTGCTTCCTTCGTAGGACAGAACATTAGCAGAATGACAAGTTAAACAAGATTGTGCACTGACTATGACACGCAAAGGACCATGGTTCCAATTTGACTGAGAATTAAGATTATAAAGAATTTTTTGCAGATCTAGCAAAAATAAGACAATGATTCTTCATTTGCCATGTTGGTGGTCCCTGTGGTATGATGCAGCCGCTAATGAGATGGTCACAAGTAACCTCAATGGGAGTGTCCACCATGGAATTGGGACAAATTTGGAAACAGGCCCAACAGCTGGAAGTCGTCTGCCCGTGCGACATGCAGCAACCAAGAAAAGTCCTGATTGACCAGGAAGAGAGCTGATCACATTCAGTTTTCGGGACAAAGATGGCTGCCAAAGTTGAGCCATTTCTAACAGCAGGATAAAGAAATCACATTGCCAGAAAATTATATGCAAGCATTCAATCAAAAAATAATGCATTTTAAATTCCTCAAACAATCTACATTACATTTGTAACCCAGAGGGCTTTCATAGGATTTTTTTCACTTTCTTGTCTGATGAATAAGGGCCCATATTTACAAACTATTTGGTCACACGCTTGTCTAATGCAACGTAAAAGACAGTGGGTTATATTAACTAGAAACTGGCAGATTGTTGTGTTTTTCCAAAATTGGTAACGCCGTACTCCAACAATTCCAAAAAACAGGGATGTGTTGTATTTACAAGAATGCGGTGCACCCCTGCCTTAGCCCTAAAGCTGGTGCTAACAAAGCTGCCTAGCACCAGCGCAGGCACCCTTGCACCATGTTGCAAGGGTGCCGGGTGCTGCAGGGGGATTTGCTGTTTCTATAGGTGCTGCATAATGCAGCTCACATGGAAAAAGCAAAATACCAAGAGAAATTAAGCATTTCTACTCGTATCGCCTGCTTAAGACAAGGTATTCCCTGGCGATATTTTTGGTGCTGCCCCATACCTTGTAAATATAGGGCAGTGTCAAAAAGCAATGGGTGTAGCGGCGGAACGCCCACTGCAACACCCATTGCACGCCCCTTTCACATTAAGTGCTGCGTGAATAGGGGCATTATTTACAAGGCAGCGTTAATCCACGTTAAGTGGCTTAACACTGCCTTGTAAATAAGGTGAAGGACTTAACGCCATCGCAACGTTGGGAAAAGTGATGTTGTGGTGGTGTTAACTCCTTGTAAATACGTCCCAGAGTCTCTATTTACCATTGTAAAGGCCTGCCTGCACAGCAATTAATGACATTGCGACACATGCAATGGTGTCACTGGTGATACTGAACAGCCACATAATCATGAAGTTGCTAATGATTCTGCAAGCAATTCAGTGCTCTGGTTTGTCAGCTCCAGATGTTTCTGACAAACAGCATGGCAGAAGGGGTGGGGTGAGCAACCTAATCACAGCTATGGTCACTCACCTCCACCAGTTTCCAAAAAATTATATACTTTTAACACCTTACCAGGCACAACTGGATAAATACAAAACTAAGGGTGCTGTGTGGACGCAATTTTTTTTTTTTTTGCAGAGTTTTATATAGCGCGAACTTGACACGAATCCAACCAGGTATCAGAGCGCTTTACATAGCACTAGTTACGTTACAAAATCGTTTAAAAAATCGCACAAATTTTGCGATTTCTTAAAATTCCTTAATTGCGATTAGCAAATTGTGAAATCGCAATTAAGGAATACCTTCCCATTCATTCCTATGGGCCAGGAGGCCCATAGCAATGAATTTGAAGTCCTTCTCAATTTGCGAATCGCAATTTGCTAAACGCAAATTGAGAATATTTTCAAAGGTGCAAGGGTGTCATGATGACACCCTGATGCACCCATGAAATCAGCATGTGTGCACATATGGCGCACATACATGCCCTAAGGGCATGTATGTCCACCACATGGCACTTTGAAATATGCAAAAAAGTGCATATTTCAAAGAAATCGCAACTTACCACCAACTTGAAGTTGGTGGTAATTTGCGATTTCTTAAGGAGAAATCGCACAACTTGGGTGCGTGTTACATTGCATTTAAGAAATTGCAATTTGCGATTTCTTAAATGCTTACGCAAACTTAAGAAATCGCAAATTTAGCGATTGCTTAAGATTGCGAGGCTGAAATGCCTCATACATCTCCTTTTGCGATTTTGTATTCGCAAACGCTGTTTTTTTGCGATTCACAGCGTTTGCGAATACAAAATCCTTTGATACATATGCCCCTAAGTGATTTGCCCAGAATCACAGGATGTTCAGCGTCATTACCGAGACTCGAACCCAGTTCCGAGGTCGAGCGCCCTAGCCGTTAGGCCAACTCATCTCCCCAAAATATAAAATAATACCTTTTGAAATATATATATTAATAAAGGCTTATTTTTGTATCTAAAATAGGGTAGAGGAAATACAATCAAAAAAAGACTTTCTCCCCAAAATTAATAAATACATCTATATATTTTAGCATGCTCTTGATCACAAACGCAATAGATCCCTTCAGCGGGCTCATTTCAGTTAGCAGATTGATTGTAGCCTTTTGCCAGTGGCTTTGAAACATGTTAGTGTTCCAGTTAAATCATATTTCTTTCTATCAGACTTTATGGAGTTGAAAGGAATCTTTAGAGATTAATCACGGCGCACTGTAGCGCTGGACAGACTGCTACCAATCTGCATTTGATCTGAAATATTAAATATGAAGTAATGCATTATCTGAAGTTGGGCTTCACGTTTAAAAGCAGATGCCCAACATGATTTGAATTTAATGCCTTTAAGTTTTAAGACCAGCTTGTAAACTCGGTCCCTGGTGTCTTCTATTGATCTTTTTTGCTATTTTAATGCATTTTTACTGACCGACATGTCCTGTGGTAAAGAATATTGCCTAAATTAGTTATCTGATTGCTTGAGTTGATTAATGACAGGACTTTGCTTCATTACACATGACAACATCATCAGAATAATCGCTACCGCCACAGAAGCTCGGCCTGGACGTTTTATTCCATCGTTTTTTAAGTTCATTTATAAAATTATTTAATACGCACACCCCGAGTGGTAATTTATTTACCTGACACTTTTTTCGATGTGAACTCTTGTAGTGTGTCACAAATGGCGCAGGAAACAAGGTAAACTAGATGTACAGATCAATGTCTCCTGACTCGAGGGGGGAGAGAGCCGTAATCAAGATTCAGGAGCCGACCTTGTCCACAGTCCGCCTTGTCACACGACGTGCGGCCGAGTGCCCAGCAAATCGTTAGCAAGCGTGGAGGACGTCCAGCTAGACACCTTTGATATCATTACTTCCCTGTTAGGTTGGTGTTTTTTTTTATTGTTTTTACATTTCTGGTGCTGATTGACTAGTGAGGGTGATGTTGGGAGCTGAACTCTACGTGCTCCCTTCGTAGGACAGAACATTAGCGGATGGACAAGTTAATCACGGTTGTGGTCCGACTATGACACTAAACGGGCCATCGTTCCCTTTTGACTGAGAATTAAAAGTACAAAGTACTGGTTTTTGTACATTTAGGAAGACAAGACAGTTATCCTTCGTTTGCCGTGTTGGTTGTCCCTGAGGTGTGTGCGGCCACTGATCTCATGGACACAAGTGACCTCAGTGGTGTGGTGTTGGGCCTCAGGCCCACATTACAGAAATGACGGACACAGACACCAGGTAACGTAGTGCAGTAACTGGCCACGAGCACGTGCACCCGGGCCCTTTTATTGACGGGGCCATGTCACTCGTGGCACCCGTGATGAATGGGTGTGGGGATGCAGTGTGTCCAGCCCTCGAGGGAGTGTCTGGGATGACAGTTTCCTGCGGGACACTAGAACGTGTCTCGCAGGACACTACATTCCCCTCTAACTTTATTGAGGAACAAAGTGTTAGTCCAACCTGTGGGGATAAAACAAACGGTTAACTAAATACCACAGGGTCCATCAGTCTCTCGAGTCAGGTGGCAGGACGGAATCAGACATGGGGTGGTGAATTTGCTTGCAGCAGAACCTTCTTGGCGGGCACCCGTAGTTTAACCTGAGGGATTCAGGACACGACCGCTGGCTCGGAGACGTCCACTGTATACCGTCAGTTCGCTGACGATGACATGTCTTGCTGTCTTGCATGACTTCCACTTTTGCTGACGTTGGTGATGGTCTGTGGTGAGTTCTAAACAGTTCCTTTTAGTGGGCTGCGTCGTGAACATGGATGGAGTCCCAAGGGAGAATTCACAGAGGGGTTGCTGGACCGACTGTCCCTGTTGAACTGCTTGGCTGTGACTGGTAACCTGTCGGTGGGGCAATGTCTCTTCTCGCTCTCCCGCCTGGGGAGGCTCGTCGTCAGGGTTGCCGTGGGGCTGTAGGAAGGCTGTGCTGGGGGGCTGCTTGTATGCCGTCTGGGGGCAGCTGCAGGACCGCCGAGGAGCCGTTACTTGGTCGCACGCACAACCCTCACGGGTGGATGAGTCTTGGTCAAAACTTGCACTCACTGCCGCGGTCCCGGTGTAGGCCAGGTTCACAGGTGGCTTCTGATTTCTTTTAGTCGGCTGGTGTGACAACGGTGTCAGACTCCAGTCCATTGGTACTCGGGGAGTAGTGTTTGACGCATGTGCTGATGGCTGGCGTGATGGCGGTTGCCAGCCATGTGGTGAGTCGGAATGGCAGGTGGTGGTGACTTGCTGGGAGAGGTTGGATGTCAGGAGGGACCGCTTTGTTCGCCATAAGTTGGCAGGGTATGCTCAGACGTGAGTCCCTTGCTCACTTTGCCACTGGATTCAAGCAAGCCTGGCTGAAGACGGCTGAAATGCCAGAAACCGGTCCTAGGAAGCTTGTTTCCGGTCCAGGGAAGGCATGGCTTGGCAGTTCGGGCTGGACTGTTCCCATGAGGCACAGGGTCAGACTGATTTGCATATGGCCATGTCTGAACCGGGGTGGCAGAGTGGGCTAAAGAATGGTGATGGATTAAACCCAGATCTGTTGACTGGGTGTGAGTGTTTGATTGGCTCTGATGCTCCGTCCATCACCACCCCCTTTTGTACCGCTTTGTGTGCCATAAGTTGGCAGGGTATGCTCAGACGTGAGTCCCTTGCTCACTTTGCCACTGGATTCAAGCAAGCCGGGCTGAAGACGGCTGAAATGCCAGAAACCGGTCCTAGGAAGCTTGTTTCCGGTCCAGGGAAGGCATGGCTTGGCAGTTCGGGCTGGACTGTTCCCATGAGGCACAGGGTCAGACTGATTTGCATATGGCCATGTCTGAACTGGGATGGCAGAGTGGGCTAAAGAATGGTGATGGATCAAACCCAGATCTGTTGACTGGGTGTGAGTGTTTGATTGGCTCTGATGCTCCGTCCATCACCACCCCCTTTTGTACCGCTTTGTTCACCATAAGTTGGCAGGGTATGCTCAGACGTGAGTCCCTTGCTCACTTTGCCACTGGATTTAAGCAAGCCTGGCTGAAGACGGCTGAAATGCCAGAAACCGGTCCTAGGAAGCTTGTTTCCGGTCCAGGGAAGGCATGGCTTGGCAGTTCGGGCTGGACTGTTCCCATGAGGCACAGGGTCAGACTGATTTGCATATGGCCATGTCTGAACTGGGGTGGCAGAGTGGGCTAAAGAATGGTGATGGATCAAACCCAGATCTGTTGACTGGGTGTGAGTGTTTGATTGGCTCTGATGCTCCGTCCATCACCACCCCCTTTTGTACAGGAGGGACTTAGCAGCCAGGTGTCTGCGCCTTGTTGAGGTTAATCTCCGGTGGCGGCTTGACATGTAGAGTGTACGGATCCTCTCTTGCCTGTTTTGGGGCCACTGCTGACTCCATCTTGAGGTGGTGTGAGGGCAGGCACTCAGTGCTGATCTTCACCCAGGGCATCTGCGGATAGGAGCAGGGATGCAGATTCACTTAGACTGCCGACGCTCGGGGATGGGCGGTCGCCTGGGGAAGCGTTGGGATGAGACGCGATCTGCGCTTGCTGCGGCTTATGTTCGGTTCATCCGTGAGGCTGTATCCTGGGACGTCGGTCCACCTTGGTGGCTGTCTGGTATATTAGGGTGTGCTCTTGGCTTGCTGTGAGTCCTCGGTCTTCTCCCTTTGCTGGCCTGTTCAGCCCACCTGTGTTTATCCGGTTTACGGGGTGACAGGGCTGTCACTCTCTTCTTTCTTCGAGGGCATTGCGCTTGGACCTCGAGGCGGCGCTGTCATGGCGCCGGCTTCTGCCTTCGCTCCGGCGCATTCCTTGCTTGCTGGGCACCGTGATGCCCAGTCGCTTGTCGCCAGTTGTTGGAGCGCATGTAGCTGTGGCGGCTTGCCATGTGGGGTGTGTGACTCCTCTCTTGCCTGTCGTGGGTCGCGGCTGACTCTGTCTTGAGGTAGTGTGAGGGAGGACACTGTGTGTGGTCTTCGGACCACAGCGGGGCTTCGCTGGGGCGGTGGAGACGTGGGTGCTCTCCTACTTGCATTCAGCAGTGCTTCTTTGTGGAGATGTCTATTTCCTGGGCATCCGCCAGTGCTGTCAGGTGTTCACTGATGATGCCCCTTGCGTGCCTCTGACTTAGTGCGGTCCGTCTCCTTTTTGGGCGCTTTCATCTGGCACCTGGCGTGCCCGTTCTTCCTCCTTGCGGTGGTGGTCGTTCACCGCCAAGGGCGTGTGGCGCTCTCTTCTGGCACAGGGTGTGCCTTAGCTGTAGCTTGCGATTCTGTTTGCTCACCAGCAGGGAGCAAGAGATGCGATCTCCCCTCTGGCGGTGGTGTTGGGCAGCCACTGGCGGTGCGCGCTTTGCACCAGTCTTTCTTGTGCTGTCGTTAGCCTCCAACAGACTCTTGGCAACATCCGTAGTTGTATAAGTTTGGACTTCTCTAGCTCTTTGCTATGTGGGTGTTCAGAGTTTCTCCCTTTTAACAATTTGGCAGTGCCTTGGGCTCCTCTCTACCGTGGTGTTGGGGTCCCGTGCTCTGTCTTTTAGTTTGGCGTGACTGCAGGCACTTGCTGTGAATATGCTTTCACTTCCTGTGACTCCTGTGAGCTGATGAGGGTGGTTGTGGCATGCAGCAAATTCTTTCTGGCTGTGGCTTGTAGCTTGACTGGTTGTGGGTCTACTACTTAGGCTGGACTTCTAGGGGCTAGGCAGCCTTGGACCCTCTCTGTGGGGCCATCGGTCTCTTTCCTTTGTCGTACAGTAGGGCTGTTCCAACAGGGACATTGCAGCCTGTGATTTCCTTTGCTTTGCCCAGTGCAGCTGAGGCTTTCATGTCCTGTGAGCTTTTCTTCAGGGCTGACCTCTGAACTGTAGATTCTTTTACCCCTTTGTTGTGCTTGCCTTGCTTGTCAAGCTGAATGTTGCTAGTAGTAGTGAAGTGTCTCTGTAGTCACCGTGCTACCCTTGTCAGGACAGGTCTCCTAATGCTGTTGGTATTTCCCATTGGAAAGTGTTCCCTTTCTCCCAGGCACAATAGCTAGAGATGGCCACTAGGTGGCACTGCAGTGCAATTGTGTTTTCCAATCGTGTCAGCCATCTTGACCGAAGCTGAAAATTGTTCTGTAGTGGAGATGAAGGTGCGGGGCGCCCGCAGGGCTAGGGCGACTCCCATGGGCACCCAGATGCTCCACATGCTCAGGGCTGCCTCATAGTGCTGGCCGTTTCTCTGTCCCTACCGGCCATGATTACCTCAATAGCGGGCAGATGAGGGTTGCTCCTGCGTGGTCCTCCCACTTATGGTTTTGAACGCTGATGAGAGTTAGAGAGGTGCTGTGCTTTCTTCGCTGCCGTTCCTGGCACCATTCCACTGGGACAGCTGGCGGTGTGGGGAGCAGCTTTCCGGCTACAGGAATAGGGGCATTCACCTGCTCTCAGCGTTGCTGTCGCTTTGCCGTTGCTGTGCCCTCAGGGGCTCGTGGGGCAGGGGCTTTGTGAAGTTCATCGGGCTGCCCCGGGCTTCGGGACAGCCAGGCTGTGTCAGGAGAAGAGTGTTTTCTCCTTTGTCTGAGGTGGCAGTCTCTCAGCGGGACTCGTGGTGCGGTGCTGCGTTCAACCACTAGATGCCGCGGCCGGTGCTCGTACACGCTACTGCACATCAGCTGCTGGAGCTTGGGGCTGTTCGGTTGTGGCACCGACGCTGGGCTGAGACGCTTGCTGGCAGCCAGAACCTACGGCCGCGTGCCTACCTGCAGACCGTGTGGATCGTTCAAGGAAGGTAGGGGGCACAGTAGGGGCAGTGCACATGCACTGGGCGGCTTACTGGCAGTGACAGAGGGGACTTGGGCACGGGCTGAGCAGCATGTATTTCTCGTCCCGGCTCACTCAGGTGCGGGCTTCACACCTGGCGACCACTGCCTTAGTTTCTTCCCTCCTTGGCTAAGTGTGTGTCAGGCTGGCATGTGACGGCCTCCTTGCCCCCCCGGCACACTATATGTACTATGCGCTGCTTTGTGCCGGTGAGGTCGGGCAGCTTTTGGGCGGTCACTGGAGCCGCGCGTACGGAGGAGGCACGGGCACAATTGCCACCTTCCTGTCGGTGCTGCGCTGGTTCTGGTAGTCACGCTGCTTGTCGCGATGAGTGGGAGCACTCTTCCTTTGCAGCAGCAACCGTCTCAACGAGGGGATGGCGATGCCGGCAGCATGGCAAGATGCGCAGGGAGTTCTCCAGGGCCGCAGTTGCGCCTCACCTCACAGTGATGTGTGCAGTCCTCGTCCTGTGACGCTGCGGCTGCTTCCGAGGCAACAGCTTCCCTCCGTTCTCAGAGGCTGTGCTGCTGTGTGCTCTAGGGTGATTGCAGGCTGTGCACGTTATATCCGCAGGCAGGGGCTTCAGCATGCTCTCTGCCAGTTAAATCGCGCTGGCTTGGGGTTAACACAGCAGCGTGGTAACACAGCAGCGTGGTAACACTGCGCCCTTTGCCTTCTCCCAGGCCACCTTGTATCGACCGGCAGCTGTAGGGTCACGCTTTGCAGGGAGACAGGTGCCGGTGCTTCATGTTGCATCACTCTTCCACGGCGCGGCAGATGCAGCTGTCGTGCATGGGGATTGGTACCCCCTCGTCGCCAATGTGGTGTTGGGCCTCAGGCCCACATTACAGAAATGACGGACACAGACACCAGGTAGCGTAGTGCAGTAACTGGCCACGAGCACGTGCACCCGGGCCCTTTTATTGACGGGGCCACGTCACTCGTGGCACCCGTGATGGATGGGTGTGGGGGTGCAGTGTGTCCAGCCCTCGAGGGAGTGGCTGGGATGACAGCTTCCTGCGGGACACTAGAACGTGTCTCGCAGGACACTACAAGTGGGAGCGTGCACCGTGGCACTGGGACAAACTTGGAAACAGGACTCTCTCCACAGTTGAACGCCCTCTGCCCTTGTGGTGCATGGAACCAAGGAGCTTATTTACAAGCGCCTTGCGCCAATTTTGCATCATTTTTCACATGGGAAAAGTGAGGTACGGGTGACGCAAGGGGCTTGTAAATAACCCCCCACCACCACACCTAGAATGTCCTAACTGGCTAGGAAGCGAGCTGATCACATTTACTTTTCAGGACAAAGATGGCCGCCAACATTGAGCGGGAAATATGAGTAGCATGCAGGAGTTGGCTAATAGGGTCAGCAGAACATTTCTTTATCTCCATTTAGATCCTTCATTGCTTGTTAGCTTGTCATTTTTAGATTGATCCTTTCCAAAGGTATAAATAATTGCAGGCCACCTTGTGTTACGGTGATGAATTATTTTAAATCTGAAAGGAGGATTTGACATTTAATGTGTACGAAAATTTCAAAGATGTCACACGCAGACATAAAACGACAGTTTTAAATTTATTCCTTCAAATGCCGTTGCCAGCTTGTTTACGTGATGCTGACGGATAGATATCTTTGCAGTGACAGGATTATGTACAGCCACTGGCTGGTCGCCAAATGTAAAGTCTTTTGTGCAGAATGTGCAAAAGAATGACATTTTTTGACAAAATGTGACCCAAGTTCTGCATTAGACAATTTAATGGACATACATCTGGCAACCTTCAGCTGATTATGCCATTTGAAACCGAAAACGATCAGAACCACGGGAGTCTAGTCAAAGTCAATATTTAAACATGGTTTTGCATTAAAACAATTGGACAAGAGCTTAAAATGGTTTTAGGCTGGAAAGAGTCATAATGCATACTGTATACTTTATGAGTGAGTAACAAAATGTAAATGATTTGTAATGTGTATGATAAATTGTATACAATAAGGGCACAATTCACATAGGTAAACCTAGACGAAAGTCTAACTTTATGACTTTTGATATTCACAAAGTAAATGCCCTTTGTGAATACCAAAAGTTGTTACTACTCATAAATGCCATTTGGGGATACCAAAAGTTGAACTTTATGACTTTCGGTATTCGCAAAGTGCATTTGCAAGTAGTAAATGCCCTTTATGAATACCAAAAGCAGTGCTTAATTTGAGCTGGTGCTTTCCAGTGCTGAGCACCGGCACTTAAATGGTTTCCGCTGCTCGGCACCAGCACTTAATTGTCAACATGATATTTAGAACAGTCTACCACAAGGTGGCGCTGCTCATCTAATTTAGAGATGAGCAGAACAACGGTTGTTTAGGAATACAATATACATTTAAAATTGCTCGTACCTACCTCCCCAGCCATTCCTTTAGCTTTGGGGACCTGGAACAATCTGAGCTGTCGCATTTACATGCGAGAGTGATGGTTAGTAGTTGTTTTAGCTGCGATGATGGGGCAATGGGTGGTGCAAGTTGCAGTGGCCTCCTGGTCAGAGCCCTGGCACTTAATATTTTACAAATTAAGCACTGACAGAAAGTCACCAAAAGTCGTAAAGTTAGAGTTTCGTCTCATTTTACCTTTGTGAATCGGGCCCTAAATATTTGCTTCTTGGTTTCCGGATAACTCTTCTGTCCCTCGATCCCTATTGGCAAAGGAGTATTGTTATTTTTGTTGAGGAGATTCCAGCTCACTTAGAGCCTATGGGTTTATCAAACCCTGCCTCAATGGCTGGGATCTCTAAGAGAAATGTGTGCCGTTCTATGAGGTGGGTGCTCTTTTTTTCCGACTTGAAAGCTGAGCGGTATGCCATGTTTTTTCGGCCCCCTTGACATTTTCTTTTGGTTTTCAGCACTAAACTTCTAAAGCAGGGTCTTGATGATGAAAAGCAAAAGGCAAGTGTCTCTGACGTGAACGTCATGCATCCTGAATCTCTTCAGGCTTGTATAGATAATAAACTGAGGCAGCAGCACAAGGCGAAGAGCACAAGGAAATTCATGAAGAAAGACTCAGAAGGTGGTCGCATAACAGGAAGTGAAGCCTTCAAAAATACAGGTAAGTCATTCTTTAAACCTTTTGTGTATTAATTATAGGCAACAAGGGATTCTCGGGTGCAGCTTTTGTACTGCCACACCCGAGAATTCTATGTCAGGAAACGGAGGCTTCGGATTATGCTTCACTTTCTTTACTAGGCATAAAACAGCAGCCAATGAAACTTTAAACGACAAATCCCATCAGCTTTTGCGGCCCTTCTCTCTACCAATCACATGTTATCAGTCCCATAGTTTAAAAGTTCCACAAACTGTAGTCGTTCCCCTTAATTTGCTACTGTAGCAGCTCAGTTAAGTGATTTTTTTCTCTCCTCCAGATTCTATGTTTTATTGCTATATGTATGTTTGCGTTGGAGCCCTATCAGCTAGGCGCCTAAACGGTTTGGTGTGTGGAACTCAGCGCAGGGCGACACACATACACACATATTTTAAGTCCCTTTGTGGAGCGGGACAGACATACTTGGTGCACACAGGGCAGTCCTCTATTTATTTTCAGGCTTGCGCATGCGCGAGCAGCCATGCAGGAATAATTAATCTCCGTTCGGCTGCTTGAGCTCTGTCAGTTTCACAAGCTGGTCATTCCCTAGTCCCTGGAACGCCCGACGGGGCGCACAAACGTTACAGGCTTGGCCTAGGAGAGTTGGGGTGGCTCCCTCCACGTTTTATTAACTTCACTATCCTTTCAGTGACTGTGCTGAGTAAGATTGCTGACTGGAGGGTCCTAGCCTAAAACAGTCAGCTCAGTATTTTCACTATTTTCTCCTCTGGGCATACTCTTCCCCAGAATTTCTTCCGCTCCTCCATTAACACGATGGCGTACTATGTTGAGGAGGGTGATATATATGATGATTACACAGAATATGAGGAGGTGCCTTATGAGCATCATATGGAAAAGCAACTTATTGAGGCCCTTGATTTTCACATGCAGGAATCAGTGAATCGGGCATTGATCAAGGCTTCACAGCCCTTTACTCAACCTTTGAAAAGTTACGGGAAACTGATTTTGGCAGGATCCTTAGGGGATTTATTGATCAGAGAGTTACAGTCTGGCGAGCCGGGCATTGCCCGGGAGGTGACCTTCAAGAACTCCCCATCTGCGCAGGTGCTATCACAGTTAGTGTCAGTGGTCCTTCAGGAATATGGTTTGGCAGTGCCTTTGGGCAGGATTCTTTGGGGACTCCCACCATTTCTACTCCGGTGACAGCAGATGTAACACCCCCCTCACCCTGTACCTCATCATCTGAGGTGGAACAGGAGATGCTTCACCCTGCCAAGCGTAAATGCAACACCCACCATGTGGTGTCTGAAGCCCCAGTGAATAAGAACCTTTGCTTTGACCCAAAGAAAATCGTCCATCCCAGGTCTACTGAGTGGGTCCCCTGCGCAGAGGTGGCACATTACCTGCAGGACAATATGAGAAAGGGCATTGAGTGTGAAGTGCCCAGTACTTTGAGATCGGAATGTCCTCGCCCCTCACTTCTCAGTAAAGTGACCGAGACCCCTAAGATAGACAACAATCTGGCCAATTTCATGAAAACATTAGCTAAAGGCCCAAAGAAGGGGTTGGATCAGGCATGGAAGGGGTGCCTAGACAAGGTACTGGATGTATCAGGACCCCTCACCAAGATTCTAGATTTGTCAGTCAGGGCAAAGGATTCAAATTCTCTCCTGGAACCAATGGAAATTGTGGAATGGGGGCAAAGACCCTTATGTTTTTTTGGCAATGCCAATTGCACTCTATCTACGGAGCGGCACAAGTCATTCTTGATGAGAAAAGATCCTCAGCTGGCAGATTTATCCTCCTACGTGGCAGGGGCCTTGGCCAACGGCCTCTTATTTGGGGATAAATTTGTCAAAGACCTGGCAAATAAGTATCCACATTCACAGCCCTTGATAAGGCCCAAACCACCCCGAACAAGGTTTTTCACTCTGACCTGTTTTCCAGGGCCAGAAGCTATTGGGGCTGAGTGCCTGGCCGAGGATATCGCCAGGCCTCAAGAGGATATGTGCCAAGAGGACGTGGCACGGTCCCTCATTCCAATTTCTACCCCACCCGCAACAATTGTGGCAGAGGTCGAGTGCAATATGGAGGATACAGAGGAGGAGACAATTCTGGTGACGTTTCTTATGCACGTAAGGATTTTTCCTTCTTCAGAAATTTTGGTAGGAGGACGTATACAGTTATTTCAACACAATTGGGAAATGATTACCCACAACACCTGTGTCCTACAGACGGTTCAGGATTTTCATCTAGAGTTCTATTCCTCCCTGTATCAGAATCAAAGACCTTGCCCTCTCCATTTTTCCCTAACAGAGAGCAACTTCATAGACGAAGACGTTGCGTCACTGTTGGATAAAGGGGCAATAGTAAAGGCGCACCCGAATCCGCATCCGCACAGCTTTACCAGCACCATCTTTTTAGTTCCAAAGAAGGATCAAGGGTTTTGTTTGGTTTTAAATCTGAAATAATTCAATTCTTGGATAGTGCATTGCCACTTCAAGATGGAGGGTATACACTTGTTGAGGGATCTGTTAATGGAGGGAGAATGAAAAGTGCATGTCGACCTCAAGGACGCATATGTGGCAGTTCTGTTCTTTCCTCCCCATCGGAGATTTCTCCAATTTCAGTGGCGTCTCCAGTGGTTTAAATTTCTTGCCATACCACTCGACCTCTCCTCTGCTCCTTGGTGCTTCACCAAGTTACTCAGACTGGTGGTTCAGTGTCTCTGAGAAATGAAGGTGCGTCTAATTATTTACTTAGACGACATCCTACTCATGGCACAGAGAAAATAATTGGTTCTACTACATCTATCTTGGACGACTCAAATCTTGCAGGATCTGGGGTTCATCATTAACACGGACAAGTCGATCATAGTACCATCTCAGACTATGGAATTTCTGGGTTTCCAGGTGGATTCACTGTTGAAGCAACTGTTGCTTCCCTTGAGGTAACACATTCTGATCAAGAAGGAGGTGAGGAGAGCTCTTGCCTCTCCGACTATATCCTTGAGGATTCTAGGTCACCTGGTGGGCCTCTTGGCCTCCTCTATTCAAGCAATTTTTCTGAGCCCACTCCATTATCAGGCCCTGCAGTGCTTGAAGAGATTACATCTTCACAGGGGTCTCACATATTCGGAACAGACTGTGCTCTCCAGGGAGGCGATGACATAAATATCCTGGTGACTGGATCACATAGATGCATGGAATGGCAAGTCTATTTTTGCATTGGTCCCAGAAGTAGTGATTGAGTCCAATGCCACCTGATGGGGCTGGGGGGCTCGTGTGGCTCAGTGGAGACGGGGGGTGGATGGTCCCCGGAGCAACTCCAATTACGCATCAATTGTCTGGAGCTGTTAGAAGGCTCCTTTGCAATTCAGACATTGTCACCGCAGAAGGCTACTATCAGAAGGAGTACAATCATCATATAACATCAATCACCTTGTAGTTCTGCAAGATATTTCCCTGTTACTTGTCTCTCTTCCGGTATGCTGAGGTACAATCGCACACAGGTTAACTGTCCATTGTCTAGGGTAAAACTGAACCTCCACTTCTTTGTTCTCAATTTACAGCATTATGCAGAACAAACACATAACACAAAACTCCCTGTGCCGTATAAAGGGTTAAAAGTCACTCTGCTCCAGTACAAGGCAGCTAGTAAGCACAGATAGTCCTGGGAGACAGTGAGTGTCAATGCACAGAGCGCATGTAAGTAAGGTTCGATAATGAGGGCTGCAATGTGCGTGCATGTGTGTGTCCAAAAGCAAGATCACACTGGCTCAAAGCACACGGAATGTGTAACATAGGACTCAGCTCAAGCCTCAGTCATGACTGACCCAATCATCCTTCTGCAAGCTGAGTCTGCCTCTTCCCAGCAGTGGTGAAGTCCTCGGTGAAAGGTGTAGGTCCGCCATAGCGGTTCTGACGTGTGCTGGAAAGACTGGAGACAAGAAATCCAAGCGGTCGTTGGGCGGGGAGTTGCTTTTTATACCAGTCGATCCAGCCTGGCTAACTCCTCAGCATGTCACCTGTGCTGAGCATGAGTGGCTGCACCTGCTGACAAACTGTCATAGCAGCATGGGCGTGATCTGTAAATAAATCCCAGTGTCAAAATAAACAAAGCTCAACATCTGGAAACAACGGGAATGCACTGGGTCCTAATCCAAAATGAACAATGCCATGTCAGGTAGCAGTAATACATGTACATAACACAAGTATGGTTTAGGATGACAGTTATGTGCATATTAGAAACATAGTTAACATGTGCATGATTCAACATTGCCTAGAAAATAACTTTAACAGGGTCGGGGGACACAACAGCTATGCGTTTCATCAGCGACCCTTGTGGGTGCAAGGCGCAGTGAAATGAGTCCTGACAGTCCTTCCTCTAAAGGTCCCCTTAATGAACGAGGTTTGGGTGGGTGTTGTAAATGGAACCTATGTACAAGGCGGGGAGTGTGAACGGCTGTGGCTGGTTTCAACGAGTTGTTGTCTGGGCCGTAACTCTTTCAAGGAAGTAGCGTAAGACCCAGCGAATGCACTTAGGCTCCAAGATTTTTGTGAACACAAACTCCCATTGTCCATTGGTTGTAACCAGTGGGGTGGTGGTGGCGAGGCTCGAGTATGTGGGGAAGTGGGTCGCAACACGGGGACACATGGAATACATGGTGGACTTGGGTTTATTATCTTAGTGACTGACGACGGCCAGATAGATCAGAAATTTAGTTTTCTGGAACCAGCCATATGTAAATTCTTGGATGATGGCCAAACCTGATTGTCTATTTTGTATTGTAGGGCAAGTCCTCTATATTTATCGGCTTGGGTCTTAGTCTGTTTCTGATATGTCACAATGTGCTGTTGGACCTTTTGTTGAATGGCATGCCGTTTTTGTTGATGGGACCTTTGCTGGAACATTGTATAGACAATGGGGAGCATTCTAGGGTGGTGACCAAAAAACAGTAGAAGGGAGAAGCTCCTGTGGCCATGTGAATGTTGTAGTTATAAGCGAATTCCGTAAGGGGTAGGGCTTAATCCCACTCCATGGACCTAGAGGACACAAAACATCGTAAAATCTGTTCTATAGTCTGGTTTACACGTTCTGTTTGCCCATCCGTTTGGGGGTGATATGCGGAGGAAAAATGTACATCAATTCCTAAAGAGGAATAGAAACTATGCCAAAACCGTGACACGAATTGTGGACGGCAGTTGGAAATAAGTGTAGTGGGAAAGCCTCGTATACTCCTATATGTTGTAAAAATAGGTCAGCAAGGTCTGGTGCCATGGGCCTTAGAGGAACAAAATGGGCCACTTTAGTCAGGTATTTGACCACCACCGAAATGATGGAGTGGCCATCCGAAGTTGGAAGATCTGTGACGAAATCCATGCTTAATGTGTGCCATGGAGATGGTGGTATGCACAGAGAACACAACTAGTCCTGAGTGTGGAACATGTGGAGTTTATATCACACGTAAATTGAACAGGTTTGGTCATAGTTTCTGATGTTCTGTGCTAATGTGGGCCACCAGAACCATCGCTGACACAGTTCCACACTTTTCCTTTCTCCTGGATGCCTTACCAATACAGTGGCATGACCCCAATGCATCAGTAGCTTGTTATTCTTGGGTAACGACGAACAGTTGCTGCTCTTTTTCTATGGCCTCAGTGGGCAGCAATGCGTCATGTTTTACTGCTCACTGTTTGTCAAGAAATTCAGATGAGGAACAGAGAGCAATGATTTTTTTCCTGAGGGTATGATGTTTCTTGTCTTCTTGACAGTAGCTGAAAAACCTAACCGTGACTGTGTCATCTTTCAATTGTGCAGAGCCAGGACAATAGGTAATAACAAAATCAAATTTGTCAAAGAAAAAAGCCAATATAGCTGGAATGGGGCCAAGGTCTTGGTTGCCTGGAAGAATTGTAAATTACGGTGAACAGTGTATATCGTAACTGTGTGCCTAGCCCCTAGTAGATGATGTTACCATTCTTGGAGGGCTAACATGATGGCTAAGAGTTTCCTTTCTGCCACGGTGTAATTCTGCTACGCCAGTAGCAGTTTCTTTGAGAAATAGGCCATCGGATGGAGGCAACCAGACTCAGGATCCCTCTGAGATAATACACCCCGTATGGCTACCTGGGATGCATCAACTTCCTCAAAAAATGGCTAGGAAGGATCACGGTATTGTAAAATGGGTGCTTCTGTGAAAGTCTGTTTCAGGCACTGGACAGCGGCTTCCAATTTATCACTTTATCACTTTAGCATCAATTGTGTGGAGCTCCTAGCAGGTTCCTTTGCTATTCGGTCATTGTCACCGCAGAAGGGTACTATCAGAAGGAGTACAATCATCTTATAACATCAATCACCTTGTAGCTCTGCAAGAGGTTTCCCTGTTACTTGTCTCTCTTCCAGTAAGCTGTGGTACAATTGCACACAGGTTAACTGTCATTGCCTAGGGTAAAACCTAGCCAATGTTCCATAGGCCTTAGGAACTTGACATCCACTTCTGTGTTCATAATTCATAGTATTGTGCAGAACAAGCACACGACACAAAATAATAATAAAATGTACAAAGAAACAATAACTGCAGTCTATTACCCTATGCCGTATAACGGGCTAAAAGTCACTGCGCTCCAGTAAAATGCAGTTAGTAAGCACACATAATCCTGGTAGACACTGATTGTCAATGCACACAGCACACATTACTAAAGTTTGATAATGAGGACTGCAATGTGCATGTGTGTGTCCAGAAGCAAGAGCACTTGAGGTAAAAGCACACAGAATGTATAACACGGGACTTAGCTCAAGTCTCAGCGATGACTGCCTCGACCGTCCTTCTACAAGCTGAGTCATCCTCTTCTCGGCTGCGGTGAAGTCCATGGTGAAAGGCGTGGGCCCGTCATTGAAGTTCTGACGTGAGTTGGAAAGACGCAGTTTGTGCCGGAAACAAGAAAGCCATGTGATTCATCAGTGACCCTTGTGGGTGCTGGCAGATGACACAGGGCGCAGTGCGATGGATCCTGACACCTGGCAGTTTAGAAAAACAAATTTAAGAAGTTTTCACTACCAGGATATGTAAAACTTAAAAGTACATATCCAACATTTTAAATACACTGCACTCTGCCCTCTGGACTGTGCAGGGCTTACCCTAGGGGGGACTTAGATGTATTAAAAAGGTTTATTTTACCAGGTTGAAATGGAAGTTTAAAACTGCACACACAGGCCTGAGACATGTTCCAAGGGCAACTTAAGTGGATAGCACAATTAATCAGCAGGCCCACTAGTAGCATTTAATTTACAGGCCTTGGGTACTTGGGGTACCACTTTACTAGGGACTTACAAGTAAATTAAATGTGCCAATTGGGTATAAGCAAACTATATCATGTTTATGGAAGAGATCACAAGCACGTTAGCACTGGTTAGTAGTGGTAAAATGCACTGAGTCCTAAGGCCAACAAAAATGGGATCTGCAAAAAGAGGAGGGGTGAAGGCAAAATGTTTGGGGGAAGACCACCCTGAAGCTGCCAGGTCTGACACGTGGTCACCATATCTGAAAGTGTGGGGGCTACATATCCTCCTGGGAGTTCTCATCACTAAGGCAGAAAAACCTAGAGCGACCATCAGCTATGGAGTGATCTGATCCAGAATGGTGTTCAACCACAAAGGCCATTCCCTGTAGGGAGATAGACCACCTCAACCTCATCATCCATCTGAGGGGTCTGTGGTCTGTCTGGATCTAGAAGTGAGTTTCTTCAGCACCCAGACCACAGCAAAGGCTTTTCTCTCAATAGCCTTCCTCCTGTCTTCCAGTGGAAGTAACCTCCTACTAATAAAGGTGACAAGTGGGTCTAGGTCCCCCTCATTTAACTATGACAACACTGCACGTATACAATGCTCTGAGGAATCTGTTTGCACAATGAACTCCTGGGAAAAGTTGGGGGCCTTGAGTACAGGGGCTGTACACAGGGCCGGTTTGTGAGAGTCAAAGACTTGCCGACAGGCCTCGTCCAGATTGCCTTCTTCGGCTGCTTCTTTTAAGTCAGCTTAGTCAAGTGGGCAACAATGGTACCATACCCCTTGACAAACCACTGACCCCTACTCTATCTGGAATGTACTTGTCTTGATAGTCAGGCCTGTCTTCTGTAGGATCTGAAGCACCTCCTGGAGATGAAACAGACAGTCCTTCCAGCTGCTACTGGATACAGCTATGTTATCCATGTAAGCAGCACTGAAGGCTCCCATCTCAATCAGGACCTGATTTAAGAACCTTCTGGAAGGTGACAAGAGCATCCTAAAGTCCAAAGGACATCACTTTAAACTGGAAGAAGCCCACTGGAGTAGAAAAAGCAGACTTCTTGTTTGATCCCTCAGTTAGGTCGATCTGCCTGTACTCAGTTAGGTCAAACATGCTTAGGAACTTGGCAGCCCCCACCCAGTCAATTATCTCATCAGCTCCGGAGATGGGGTGTGCATCAGTCTTTGTGACTGAGTTGAGTCCCCTGTAGTCCACACAGAACCGGAATTATTGGATAGCACCCGGTGGAGCTGCCTTAGGAACCAGCACTACTGGGCTGGACCAGGGACTGCTGGAGTGCTCGATTACTCCCAACTCCAGCATGTTCGAGACCTCATCCTTGCACTGGCACTCATCTTGTGTGACTGTTTGTACATTTTGTAATTGTCAGCATGACTGTAATAACAAGTGACAGTGTTGTGGTTTCACAAGTGTGTAAGCCCAGGGGCTAGAGAGAACAGAGAAGCAAGCTGCCCAAATAGCTGGTGGCAGCCACTTTGCTGCTCTGGTGTCAGGGAAGGGGAGGGGTTGACACCTTCCACTGACCCAGCTTTGTCCACGAATGATAAGAGATTAGAGAGAGGTTCACTCTCCTCCTCTACTCCATCATCCGTCACCAATAGAATGGTGACCTCAGACTTCTCATAGTGGGACTTGAGGCACTTGATGAGGAGGACCCTTAAGGGTTTTCTGGGAGCCTTGAAGTCCACCAGGTAGGTGACCACCCCCTTCCTCTCACTTACCTCATAGAGCCCTGTCCAATGATCTTGGGGTCACTGGACTCAACTGACTCCATCACCCACACCTTCTGGCAAGGCTAAAACCCGACCAGAGTGACTTTATGCTCAAGCCACTGTTTCATGACTCTTGGCTAGCTTCTAAGTTCCTGGAAGCCATCTTCCAGACGTTATGCATTTTCTGTGAGGGCTAGCATGTAGCTAACCACACCCTAAGGGGGATTCCTGGTAGCTTGCTCCCACCTCTCCTTCACCAAACTGAGAGGGCCTCTCACAGGGTGACCGTAGAGGCATTCACAAAGGCTAAACCCTATTCCCTGCTGTGGTACTTCCTGGTATGCAAAGAGCAGGCACGGCAAGAGGACGTCCCACTTCTGTCTCATGGGCTCATTGAGACCCATAATCATGCCCTTCAGGGTCTTGTTGAACCGCTCAACCAGCCTATTAGTCTGGGGATGGTAGGGTGTGGAGAACTTGTAGGTTACCCCACACTAATCCCACATGGACTTCAGATATGCAGACACTAAGTTGGTGCCCCTGTCTGGCGCCACTTCGTTCTAAGAAACCCACCCGGGTAAAAATATCCATCAAGGTCCTCACCACTCCAGGTGCAGACATGGTCCTCGGAGGGATGGCCTCTGGGTATGTCATTGTATGGTCCACCAAAACCATGATAAACCTGTTATCCAGGGCAGTTTTGAGGTCTAGGAGCCCAACAATGTTGATGCCCACTTTATCAAAGGGGGCACTAGGAACAGGCATGGTATTCAGGGGAGACTTACACTTCTTCCTTGTCTTCCCACTGGTCTGGCAGGTGAGGCAGGTCCTACAGGAAGCTTCTGAGGCTGTCTTCATCCGGGGCCAATAAAAGTGGGTGACAAGCCTGGCAAAGGTCTTGCCTGACCCCAGATAACCTGCCAGTGATATCTAATGAGCCAGACCCAGGAAGAAGACCGTGTAGCATTGGGGGACCACCAGCACATGTGCTGCCCCATGCTCAGGCACCTTAGGCTCACTGTACAGGAGGTTGTTCTCCCAGTAAATAAAGTGATCTCCAGAAGTGCCACCAGTTACCTGGGCTTCAGCCTCCTCCCTTAGCCCACCTAGAGTCGGGCACTCACTCTACACCTTGCAGAACTTCTCCCTGGAGGGCCTAGCCTCAACTTGCCATCCAGCAAGCTCAGGCAGATACCCTAGGAAAGCAATGTCTTCCGTGGTTGGCTGCAGGGCAGCCTCCTCTGATGCCCCATTCTCCGGTACTGTGGGAGCTTCAGGGACTGGTTTGCCATGCACCATGACATTTCCCTTCTTCGCAGCTGTCCAAGCCATTCTTTCAGGCTACAGGTTCTCTTGACTCCCTGCCTGGGCAGCCATAGACTGAGTAGTCATGGAGACTTACTCAGGCAACCCCAAATTTACCATGGTAGCCGCTTCAAAAATCTCACATGCTTGGTGGCAGGGTCTATTGATGTATGCCTTTGCTCATTTCGTCAGCGTCTACCAAAGGAGAAGGACGTCATGGAGAATCAGACCCGATCCATGACGTCCTTCTCCTTCAGTAGACGCTGAAGAAATGAGCAAAGGGATACATCAATAGACCCTGCCACCGAGGATGTCAGATTTTTGAAGTGTCAAACATGAAAGTATGAAGATGCACTCCTTCCCTTGACATATTCATAGTTAGTCCAATTTTTCATTGTAATGTGCGCGAACAGTATATGTGCACCATCCCAAAGCACATCTCATATTAAATACATCTAAGGGTGCGTCGTCATGCACCCAACTGTTGCACTGCAAAATGGGGAATAATCCCTCAAAACCTTGCTCAGTTAACCATTTTCTCACAGTATTCAGATTTTTGAAGTGGCAACCTAGGGATTTGCTATAAAAAGGAATCTTGACACAACTCAGAATTTGAAAGACTTGATACTAAATTCACGTTCAGTCTGCTGTTTTCGAATCATCAGATTAGATTTGTGAAAACAAACTAGGGTCTTCCGTTCACAAATGAAATTTTGTCCTGAAGATGATCTAAAAGATGAAAACAAATAGACAAAAACGTCGACAAGTTCACCTTATTCCATATATGAATAAATTGTGTAATAACACAAATGGCACTTCAAACAACGTTATACATACTATCTAAGATTTGGAATAGGTGTTGACAAAGGTGTTAATGAGAGATTGATTAGTATAGAAAGGAAATTGTTCTCATTTCTCTTTTGTATATCTGTTATTTATACTTCATGTACTCTCAATGAATTTTTCTATATAAATGTATATTTTTCTGTAAAAAAGTATGCACCTGTCTTGTTTTTTGTTTTTTGCTTTTGAAATTTATTCAAGTTAGTAAAATAAGTTTCATTCAAGAATTGTTTATTGGAAGTGACTGTTTAGGACTTCCCAAATATATGAGAACAACATCAAAAACTAGAGATAAAAAAATTCCCTTGTTGGCACAGCTGCTTCTCCTTTCCCTGATACACTGCCCACAGGGCATTTGCAAGCTTGCGTCTGCCAAGAAGGGCATTGCATTATCTGTAGTAGGACATACAGTCCCTGCTTGCGCCTGGTGCACTCTGTTACAGTTAGCAGTGGTGCAAACAGGGCCAGTGCACCCTATGTATAATACCACCACTGCTATTTAATATTCAAACTGCTGATTTAGACTAAGTCATGTTTGAGATACAATACTCTTCCTCTAAGCTGGAGACATGTCTGATAAGCATTCTTGACTACAGTATTACTATTAAATGTTTAAACCACACAGACGTAGGGCTTAGTGATGGTTAGATGGTTCAAGTACCTAACATGGAACAATAAACTAATAGTCAGCAGGAGGAAAGCCAAAGTTATGGTCTTTGGTCACCAGTGGACATTCCACAGCAATAACTGTTTAGTACTTAAAGGGCCCTAAAATAAAAGAAGAGCCGTTTTACTATTATCTGGAGGCATGGACACATTTTGACCTTGGTACTTACTGATTGACCAAGACTTTTTGTTCTTGCTAAGCTTGTGATTCACAAAATCACAGGTGTTGCGACTGCAAAAAGGCAAGTTGTAATGTACCGAAGGTGCATTACAACTAAGTCTGCTTTACCAGTCGCAATTTACACCTTGTGACCCAGAACGAATTGCAAAAAGGGGGATGTGTAAGGTGCTTTGCCCCAATTTCGTGATTCCCTATAAAAGTATCAATTTCTCAATGCTTTGCAAACTGCACTAGCAGGTTGCCCACCTATCAAAGAAGGCGTTACTGATTCAGACAGTGAAAGCTGCCCATGGTGGCTAGTTTCCAATCTGTGACTTATAGCTGTGTATTTATGAAGCGACCAGTGATCTGGGCAACTATTTCCCTTGCTCCCATGCCATTCACAGCATGTCTATTTTATTTTTGGATTCCAGACACTCTCCAGTTAAGTTAAAAGGCTGGACAGTAAGAAAAAAAGTAGGCATTCTGTGAATGCATGGGATGGTGGTGTGCTGTGCCATGGAAGCCTCCATTGCAACATTTGCAACAGATCGCAATGAGTCGCAAACGTACTCCCGCACCATAAACATTATTGATGCGAAATGTGTATATGTGTACAGTTGCGGGGCAATAGCCTACATATTGTGCACTTATGACTTTTTCTGTGAATCTGATCCATCAGGAGTAAGCTATGTCTGTTACTTTCAGCAAGGACCAAGAAGAAGCCGGGCCTGGAGTCAGACTAGAGAAAGGCAGTAAGATGAGTTGGTTACATAAAACATATAGTTCATGCAATTAATATGAATAATATGAGCATCATTCCACTATATTATATATACTGGGAATAATAAATCAGAGGGCTGTTACTGCTGCATGTTTAATATGCAGAAGGTGCAACAAGAATACAAAGTTCTCCATATTTTCAATATTGTGCCTGAGAATCCTTTCGACAAGTGTTCCCATGGAACTCATTCTCTAAAGATCAATGTGGTAATGCAGGAAATCTTGGAAAGGCTTAATCTCACAAAAACATTAGTGTATTTAAAGTAAAGAATTTCTGTTCTGATTCAATCTTAAAACTGTATACCCATGTTCACATGGTCATTTGGGTCGTGCTCTTGTGATTGAAAAGTTGAGAGTCCTTCTGATAGTCTTTTTGTTCTAGGCTACCATATGCCCTCCTGTTTACTGGAAACGTAGTTGGACCAATGTCTGGAATTATGCTTTATGATGAATACTGATGCTCAAAAACATATACACTGAAGTCATAAATGCATTAGCTGACACTGTGATGTGGAGGGAGAGGATATAGAAAACCTTGGTAGTAGGACATGCGCTATAAAATTGTGTTCCCCCCAAAGCGTACATTCATATACCACCTACATCTATTTATTTATTGTATAGTTCCCAGCGTAAGCCTTAATAATGCATCAATTGAAAATTGAAAACATCAACAGCTCATAACAGTACTTTCTATACATTATCCAGTGCATTCATTCAATTCCTAGTCATTCATTGGCATCATTTAAAATAGGCAAAGTTCCTCAGTACAAAAACAGTATAATGGACAATATACAATACTATTGCACAACCTCTAGATAAATACTAGACGATTCACTGTATAACTGATATGTGTGCAATATTGAAATGATAAACCTGTTGATCTATTTCTTTAGTAAAATGTCTAGTATGAAAGCAATTGTGGGGTAAAGAGCAATCAGACAACTTAAGCGTTGGTAAGAAACGATCAGTGTTCCTTACCAACTCTCACCACCTTTATCATAGATTCCAAGCACAGCATAGTTTTCGATTAGATATCTACTAGTAATTTTCGGTTAAATACCTCACCTTGCTAGTAATACTCATGAATATGTTTTAAATGCCTCTCTTTTTTTGGGTTCTGCATCAGGCTTGTGTGAGAAAATTGAGGGAGAGATCACGCCTCAATTCCCAAATAAAATATATCCCTGTTACATGGTTTGCATTTTTCACTTCCCCCATTATTCCTTAGTCTTGATTATTGTTCACACACGCATTATAAAAAAGGCACATATTATATCATATGCATACAATCGGGTTGGCTAAAAAGCAAGGTTGAGTACAATGAAGTTTTTTTTCTGCTTCTTTCTAATTCATTCCATTTTTATGCTTTTTCATGCATGTGCTGGGAGGACATATGACGGCCCTTGGCATATATGATGGTAATCGCTTATGCAGGACCGAGGAAGCCCCTAGTGATGGACTGGTATAGACAGCTAAAGCACAGGAGGCATACAATGTCTAGGAGGCACAATCCAGCCTGTCATTGCAAAATAGAATCTTATGAGTAGAATAGCATAACAGGTAGAAGGAAGGGTTACAATTTTGGGTAAAGAACGTTCCAGATATGAAGGACGTTCTTTGAGAAAAAGTGAAGTACACTTTCTGCTTTATCCAATGGTGTGGAATGACTAGCTTTCAGGGTGCAGGGGCTGATGGAGATTTAAAATTTGTGAGTGAGGAGTCCACTCATTTTCTAAATCTGATTGCTTTTTGAAATTACAAAGAAAAATAATCACCCACAAAAGTGGTTTGGCGTGGCAAATAGTCTGAATGTATGAAAAATACACTTAGTTCAATATCTGTGTAAAGTTGCAAAGGCTTTTTTCCACAAACGTTGCTGAAAGTTGTCAAGTTTTATTTGTAGAATAAACATTTCTCAAAACAAATTTTACCAGGAAATTAATTCAACTAACATCCACTTTTAAAAGAAAAATTATCTGGAAAATAAAATTTGGTGGGGAAATTCTTTCCCAAAACATTTTAATTTTGATTTTTTTTACTGCATGTGGAATTTTGTGAAGCTGACCGACTATGCACTCTTCTCTTTATGCAAAGTTTTTCAGCTTTGCAAATCATAGTGGGCAAAATGTATATTTTTGCATGGGCATATGACTGAGCCAGAAAAATGTTAACCACGGCAAATTGACGCATGTAATTCTTTGTCTTGGTCATGGTATGGAAAGATAAATGATATTTCGGCGACCTGCATGAGAAACATAACCCACAAAGGGCTACCAGGATAGTGTTATAAACACATGTGCACCTGGAAAGTTATGTACTGCGACAGCTCTGAAAAAAAATGCTCGCGCTCACCGCTTGGAGTGACAAGGGCAAAACAAGTGAAGCCATTTTCAAACACTGCGGCTAAGCTAGACTTTTCAACACAGGAACTGATTGGAAGGAGAAAAGGGTAGCACAACACAGCAAAATGGATGAGGTGTGTCAAAGAAAAGCTGTGAGGACAGATTGGCAATGGCTGAACTAAACATGTGAAGCCTGGGGCTAGAGGCACTAATAGGGGGAATGATAGTCTGCAGTAGACCCAAGGGGGCGAACAGGACTGTTAGACATCACAACGTCATCAGTCCTAGTCAGGCCCATTACCACGCGAAGGGCGCTCTGTATCCGGCTCTGATGAATTCAGAGGGACCAGGAAATGTTTCCGGGGACATTTAGGATACACTTAGTTAACAAAAAAACACGCTTCCCTCAAATAGCCTGCACGACGGAGACGTAAAAGGAAACACGATGTATGGCTGGAAACCATGGCTTGATAGCTTTTATGCGCCACATTATACACAGCCCGTGGCCACAATCCCTGCACTGAGAAATGGCACTCTTGAAATAACATGCTACCCTTGTTCTTTAGCAAGTTGTTCCCAACAGCGCGCGCCACTGCTGTTGGCTTTGTCATTCCGCACTGCAATGAAAACAATGACTGCAGTCAATACACGTCAGCAAGAACCGGAACTACGTTTCTCTAAATGTAGGCACGCGCCAAAAAGGTCCCACCACAAATCAGTACCTGTTGTATCACAAATGCACAATTATTTTAGTTTTGGGCGACAATTATTTACTTCCTGTCAAAAGAAAGTTATGCCCCATTCGTACGTGGCGGAGCTAGTAGATGTGAAAATAACCAGGTACCATTGTGGTTCAGCTAATGGTAATGTATGCACATCTTAATTATAAATGATTACGGTTAAGCTTTATGGAATAGTTTTCAGTGGGGAAATATGGAATTCCATTTGTCCTTTAGTCCATAAGAAGCTATTATGGTGATTTCGTCAGGATATGTCATGAAATAAAGAGTGGCTGTGCTAAAACAGCATTGGAGAAAAATAGGAGATTCCTAAAATGCGTTTATTTATTAGTGAGCTCTTTGCTCATAAAAGTAGCGCTCAGCAGTGTGGATATTTTGAATATGACTCGTTACTACCCTAGTCATTACATCGCGTGCCTTATGTTAGCGCACCATCTACTGCAAGTCTATGTAATGACGTGCGTAGTAATGGCATTGCGTGGTAACAACGCGGTCGTTGTAATGGCATCGCGGTCTAATGACCACGATGAAAAGGTTGTCTCCCGGATATTTTACATGATAAACACGCAGTTGGGAAACATATGGGGGCTTATTTACAAGCCACTTGCCCCACTTTTGCGTCACTTTTAACATGGGAAAAGTGACGCAAAAGTGGCGCAAAGGGCTTGTAAATCTGCCCCATGGGCCCTTATTCATGAGGCCTTTCGTCACTTTTACGCTGCCGGTGTGTCACTTTTTGTGACGCACCTGCGGTGTAAAAAAAACGCCATGTTGAGTCATATTTACAAAGTGACGCATCTAGGTAGATGCTTCACTTTGTAAACCCCTGCGCTACACTATACATGCGCCAGGCATAATGTATGCAGAGGGGGCGGTCCGACGCAAGAAAAGGTCGTAGAAGTGACGCAGTGAAATCTATGAGATTTCACTGCGCCACATCTAGGACGCAAATGCGTCAATATCTTACGCCTGCCTCAAGGCAGGCTTAAGACTGAGGCAGGTACATTTAACATGGGACTTGCTCATGTGTAAATGACCCATTGCTGCAGTTGAGTTACTTTTGTGACACACTCCAGCAATGCGTCATTTTTGCGTCTACAGATACGTCAGAAATACTGACGTATCTGTAACTCCTTGCGACATGATGCGTCATACTGTTAATATGACGCATCACTGGTGTCACAAGGAGGGCGCAATGAAAAGTGACGCATCGCCTTTTTCTCGCAGCGATGCGTCACTTTCCATAAATGAGGCCCCATGGTGTAAATGTTCAGCAATTTTTAGTCTAAAGTCAGAGACTAAGGGGCATATTATCAAGAAACAGCATTAAAATTGAAATAATAATTACAGGACATACACAATACATCATTAGGTACACCATAACAGACAGCTGTGCAGAACAGTCCACCATATATGAAGAATGTGTCCATTTCAAGATCTTTAATGTTCCGGGAACAGGCTTGCTCGCTCTTCTGGGTTGGTCAGCCCTGGTAGGTTAGTTCACCATCACAATCTACCACTGCTATTGGCAAGTTTAAACTACTGCACTGTAGTCAGTCTTTTAAACTATAGTTTAAAGCTCAGGAGGTAGCAGCCATGAGCTTTAGGTCAAAACAGTTATATTGAATTGCACTGACATTTGTTTAGCCAGTGACACCTTAAGGATTTTTGGGGGCCCAAGTAACACATATTTTGGCGTCCCCTGTTCCAAACAACTTTGAATTTATCAACCATTTCCATTGGAAGTCCTCTTAATGCTTAAAATACAGGTGCATGCAAAAGCAGTCAAAGCTGAAGCCGTCTGTTGTCTGCCACCTAAATAGCACCAAAATAAGTTTTCAACAAGCATTGAGAAGGCCATTTTTTTTCACTTGACTCTAGATATTTTTTTAACTTGGAACAACCGAAAAAAGAACTTTGTATCTGTCACCCTTGCTGCGTGAAAGGTAGAGGGAAGGAATACGCATTATTTAACATTATACGGTGCATTCCTGCCCTCTGCCTTAGCTGACGCACAAACTGCTGCCGAGAGCCAATGCAGGCACCCTTGCATCATGATGAAAAGGTGCCTGCATTGTAGGCAGGATTGTTTTTGTGCAGGAGCGGACACCTTCCTGCGCAAAAATACTCCTCAGAGGCATTTTTCTCTTTCTAAGTGTGCTGATGACTGCAACACACTTAGAAAGAGGAAACAATGAGGAGAAATAACGATATTTCTCCTCGTTGCACCTCTGGTGGGCAGGCGTACAAAGATGATGCATTTCCAGGTCTGCCAGTGTTGGTAAATCTGGGAATGCATCAGAATGCATGGGTGGATGCGTGGGAACACCAACATTACACCCACGGCATACCTGCCAGCCGAAGACTGACATAAAGCAGCAATTTGTGCTGCCTTGCGTTACTCTATATTTATCAAGCCACGCAGAATGCAAGGTGGCCTTGTGTGGCTTAATAAATCTCATTTAGGTTTTATGTCAACCTTGTCGCAAGAATGGTGCAAAACCTTGATAAATATAGCCATAAATCTCTGAGAAGGGTGGTCAGTTTTAACATTAAAAAAGAGTCTGATCTTCATGTGGGAATGTGGTTTTCATGTGGGACCTCTGAATATACAAATAACTTTACCAATGAGCCCCTTGGACTTTGGAGGCCCCGGGCAATTGCCCAGTTTGCCGATGCCGTAAACATCTTTGAATAGCATATATTGGAAGACCCAATGGACTTTGTTCATAGATATGCAAGTAACTAATCTGCTACTTATGCATAGTTGAAAGGGTACTTGCTGTAGTTTTGCTCTCTGAAAATATGCCTTGATGTGATGAATGAGGACTTTGGTGTACTCCAGCCATGTTGTAGCTGCCATGTCTCTATGGAGAGTCATGCGAGGAATGCAGTGAGAGTGTGGGAAAGAGAATCACATCTTGCCTGTATAGAGCCAGGTCAATGATTAGTAGATCTTTTGGTTTCTCTCCAGCTGACATTATGTTTCAGGAAAGAGCCAGGTCTTCATAGCCCTTCTAATTTCCAGGTGATCGCTGATTATCCTTCTCTTCTTTGGAAGTTTGTTCCCAAGATTGCATGCCTTTACAGAACGTGGAAGAGATCAGCAGTACATCTACTGTGGATCTGAGATTTCTTCCTTGATAGCACAGACCTTGTTATTGTGGAATGGCCCTGTTATGCCTTGTCATTGATGCAGAGAGCTTTGAATGAAGTTTGTCTACCAATGGAGAGCCAATACGAGGCTTTGTGGGCATGTGTAATGGGGCTGTGCCTGATCAAGGTTACCACTTGCTTGCTGTTGTAACCTGAACTCATTGTAATTAGCTGATTAGGTGCTTCAGGGGCCACATATAACATTCATTGCCACAGTTGAGGCATGACAATAATAGAGATCAATAACCATAGACCATAACCCTAGGGGAAAGTTCCTGGGGGGGGGATCCTGTTTTGTATTCCCAGGGTGAAAATTGCATTTTAGGTCACTTTTGTTAACGTTAGGCTGGAGATAGAAGTTGGCATCTGTGATCACACGTAGGGTCAAACTTTTGTAGCAGTGCTTGTGGAGGTGCCAATTTCCTTAGGTCAGAGAGGGTTGGGGTGAAATGTTTGCTGTGATCTTCAAGTGAGGACCTTTGGCCTGGAGGAGCTACACTTCAGGCAATTTATTAGTATCTAAATATCTACTGCTTGAAAGCATTGTTTAAGTACTGATCTGCCCCAAGCCTTTTTGGTGAAGCATGGCATCTTGTGTAGAACTTGAGGTTCTCTGCTAGCTAATAAAGCATTAGTAACACTGGTGTGATGGGGTTAAATAACTTATTTTCAGAGACAAAACATGCAACAGCATGAACCACAGCCTTCCCGAAGGCAAGATGTACTTTCAGAAGTCAAGTTAAAGGAAAGTTGCCATCATCAATGCTGGACAGCATTAGGACTTTATCAAAAGTGTAAAGTCATGTTCTGGGACAACATTTCTAATTCTCCAAAGAAAAAACAATTGAAAACACACAGTCCTAGTAATAGTGTTAATTGGTGTTTGTAGGTTGAGGCTGTTATCAAAAAGGACACCCTGAGATTTAACCAACAATAGCCATCTTATCTAGAGTTTATCCAATCCTGGAATTACTGATCTTTTTCCCAGCTCTGCCACAATTGCCTGTTGAATGAACAACAATTTTGGCCACAAAAACTAAACTGTATGCTGGGTGTTGCCTTGAACTGTTTAGCACCTATTGTTGTATTTAACTACCATCCACTTCCGAATGAAGTAACTGTTGTTGACACGTTGTTTGAACTGTTGTATTTGCTACTTGTATTTTCTATTGGCATTTAGTCTCAATTACAACATACATTATCATACCACAAAGTACATTACAGTATCCTGATGTGTGACTGTTACAATTCAATCCAAGAGAGCTGCACATAAGCTTGTGAGGGTACCCCCGCACTTCACATAAACAAAGGAAAAACAGCTCAAAAGAGTGTGGTGTGTTCCAATTTTAGTGCCAATACTTTGTAAAACTATAATCAACTTAAACAAACCCCCCCTTCCCTAATCCCGTCCCGTCCTTGGAGCAACATGATATATACAGTCATGATTACCCTCGATGCAGTGTGCATCATCTACTGGGGTATCGACATCTCCCGGTCTGAGTTAGTCACAGTCGCATCGCTCTGTGCAGTACCCCCCCCCCCCGCCCGGCCCGCTGGGAGGTCTGATCTTGGTCTCCTTGGAGATCTATTATCATGGAATTCCACGCCATCCTATCATCTTCTGCTTTGTCGTCTTTTATCACAAATGTCATCTTAATTAACTCGGCCAGTGCCCACTCCTTCATATCCTGTAGCCAATCTGTATATATCGGGCGTTGGGGTGGCATCCATTTAATGACTACTCGATGTTTAGCCAACACCAATCTCAAATTCACAAATTTCCTAGACAGTGCCTTATATTTAGGTAGTAGGCCCAAGAGCACCTGTCTGATCTCCCATGATATTATCCACTCCACCGTCTCCCCTAGTCGTGTCAGAACACCATCCCAGTAAGGCCGGAGTCTGGGGCACTGCCAGATCATGTGTATAAACTCCGCTCCCCCAGTAGCGCATCTTGGGCAGGTGTCAGTGCAGTGTGGGTATATCATGTGGAGTGTGCGCAGGGTCAAGTACACCTGGTGAATTACATTGTAATGAAGAAGTTTAAATCTTGCGTTAGCATTAATCTTATGGACCCCTTCATGTACCTTTCTCCATTCCGCCTCTGTCAGAGGCGCGGGTAGTATCCAGTCCCATTTACGGTGTAGTCCTAACGGCTCCTGTGAGATGTCCTCTCGCAACGCACGATAAAGGTGAGAGTCGAGGCGCCGTCCCTGCGCCATATAAAGCATTGTCACTAGTATAAACACAGGTGCACCACACAATAACAAATAAATCAATAGGAACGATTATAAAGTCCAAATTCAGTAGACAACAAGGGAAAGGTTCCTCAATTTAATCTCTTTATTCCATTTTCTTGTTACGTAGAAAAAAACACACAGTACAGCCGACAACTTTTGTCCTAGTCCAGGACTGCTTCAGGGCACTGGATGAAAGAGTCAAATTGCCTCCATAGGTAGAGGAGGGTATAGGAAAAATACTGGTCACAGGGATGTGTACCTGTCCGGCGAAATAAATAAGTAAGGATTTCGAGGTCGTCCAGGTACAGGCCACGGTTAATCAAAATAATATGACACTCGACCCACAAATATGGAGTCCAGAACCGTCACCGTCTAATTGCTGATGATATTTAGATTCTAATCTTCAAAGTATCATATAAAGGTCTGGGCCTTGAAGGAGTCGCCAATTTAATTGGACGAAAGTGTATTTAATAGAAGGTACTGATGGACCTATAGTCTATCCAGATGATGGGACATCCCATCAAAAGGCCAAATAAGGCATGAGAACCAGGGTCGCAATACGATAGTCGCGGTCGGCGAAAGAAGCGTCAGAAAATGGAATGAAGAGATTAAATTGAGGAACCTTTCCCTCCTTGTCTACTGAATTTGGACTTTATAATCGTTCCTATTGATTTATTTGTTATTGTGTGGTGCACCTGTGTTTTTGGTTTAAATTGTTGAGTTCCTGAGGGAACAAGCACTGTGACGGTGGGTGCTGTTCGGTGTGCACACGGACAATTGCAAGTACAAAAGGGGTAATACTTTTGGAGTAATAGCAGGTTAGGTGCTGGCAGTGAGAAGGTTCCACTGTTAGTTCAAGATTATTTTGCATTGTCACTTGTATGTGAGTTTTAGGCAGCTCGGAGGGACAATTCTGCCATAACTCCCGAGCTACAGATGGGAATTTTGCGTATTGGAGGAATTGCCCAGTCCCCAGGTCAAACTCAGTTCATGCGGTTTCTTGCGTTATGAATTGTCCTGCCCAATAAAGGTCTCCCAGAAGTAGACAACCCCCCTCTTCCCACCGTCGGATCGACATTGAGTCGGCAATCGCAGCAAAGGGTCGGATCTCCCACAGCAGTATATCTGGCGCATATGGAGCATGTCGGACCACCCTCTCCCACAGTGCAGCAACATGACGGATTACATATGGATACGTTTTGGGGACCGCCCCCCCCATCATCAAGAGCCCCGTAAGTGTATGCTGTCGGTATGTCCCAGCCAAAAGGGCCTTTTCCCAGGTATCTTCATCGCCGAGCCAGTGAGTCGCAAACTGTAGTTGTGAGGCCATATAGTAGAGTTCCAACCGTGGAACCTCAAGACCCTCCCACCCCCCACGTTCTCTGCAGTGTCTGCAAAGTCACGCATCTGCGTTTCCTGCCCCACAATAAGTCCCCAAGCAAAACTTCCAACTCAGTGAAGTAGGATCACGGAATCAGGTAGAAAGAGTGCTGCAGTCTATAGAGGCAGCGTGGCATGATAATCAGTTTAGTGATCGCTATGCACCCCATTAGAGAAAGCGGCAAATCCGCCAAAAAATGAACGAAGCCCCTCAAACTCTCCACCACCCGGTTAATATTTAATCTATGGAAGGCTTCGGCAGAACTTGCCAGATAAATCCCCAGCTATCTCGTCCCTTCACCAGCCCATGGAATATCCAGGGATGGTCTCGATTCCGTGGTAGCCGCCGCCAGTCTGCCCAGTGGTATCAATTTAGATTTTGAGGGGTTGACACATAATCTCGAGATATTGCCAAATGTGCACATTTCAGCTACAAGCAGTGGGACCGAGAATACCGGTTGTCTCAAATAAACCAGTGTATCGTCCCCATATAGCGAAACCACATGGTTGGTAGTCCCCAACCATATACCCCAGGGACCCATGATCGCCCTCAGTCGCATAGCCATGGGTTCCATAGAAATAGCAAATAATAGCGGTGAAAGAGGGCAACCCTGACGGGTGCCCCGCCGTAGTTCTATAGATATGGACACTGTTTTGCCTACCCGTACTCTGGCCGTAGGGTCCCCATAGAGCAGATAACTCCATCTCAGGTATTGCCCCCGAACTTCCATTTCACTCAGGGCATGCCACATATACGGCCATTCCAACGAGTCAAAGGCCTGGGCAATATCTAATGATAAGATCGCAGTGTCCGCCTCCAAGAGGGCAGGTGCATGCCACACATGCGCTAGCCGACGTAAATTATAGGTCGTGTTCCTCCCTGGTATAAATCCTGATTGATCGGGGTGTACCAATCGTTTCATCAACAGGAGAAGGCGCTCAGGCAGGACACCACTCAAAAGCTTGACGTCGATGTTCAACAGTGTTATCGGTCTGTAGGAACTGGGCAGGTCCGCGTCTTTATCCTTCTTAAGGATCATGATGACTAGTGCCTCACGCATGGAAGGTGGGAGTTCATTCCTGCCCAGTGCCTCATTGTAGATCTCCAGTAGTCTACCAAGAGCGGCCCAAAGCACCTATAAAACTCAGCAGGGAGGCCATCGGAGCACGGGCTTTCGGCTGCCTTGAGGCAGCCTATAGCACCTCGTAGTTCTTCTTTAGTAATCGGGGTATCCAAAACCTCCCGCTCCACGCTAGTAAGCCGGGGGAGTCCCAGCGCTTCAAAGTAGCTGTCCATTGTCCTCGGGTCATGGCGGATAGTGTATACTGGCTCCAGGTGGGTCGCCAGTGCCTCCATGACAGCCTGTTGGGTGTACACCAAGGCCCCCGTTGTATCTCTCATCTGTAGTATCTGGGTAGTAGGTGTTTCCTGTCAGACTAACCACGCTAAGAGTGTCCCAGTTCTATCCCCTTCCCTATAAATCTGTTGCCTGTACGTTGCATGATTATACTTTTCTAGTCTGCGGAAATCCGTCATAAGCGCTTCCTTGGCCTCAGTCCACACTGACAATTTTTCTTTTGCCGCAGCAAGTTCAGTCTCCAACCTCCCCAAATTAACCTTGTGTCGGGCGACATCCCTCTCCAGCTGTGTCCGGATACCGAACGGGGTCTTTATACATATACCCCGGATCACCACATTCATCGGCTCCCATTCCACAGCTCGAGGACGAACCCCAATTTTCCTAGAAATAATTACGTAGTTGTGTGGTGATTGTGTCTACAAAGGATGGGTCCGTAAGTGCATCAGTGTTTAGTCTCCAGAGAGAAATGTCGGGTCTCACTTTCCTAGTTCCTAGTTCTAATAGGACCGGAGCATGATCAGAGAGGTATCATGTCTGGTATGCTATTCCTCCCACACCCCAGCGCACATCTGAGGACAGGAACCAATGATCCAGCCTACTGGATGTTCCCATGGCAGGTGTGTGTCATGAATAGTGCCGCGCATTGGGGTGGCACTCCCTCCAGACATCCCGCAGCCCTTGCCCCTGTATCATCCCTTAGAGTGTTGTGGTCATTTTAGGTTTGGTATGTAACCTCGGAGGGTCCCTATCTAGATTACCATCCAATACACAATTCATGTCACCGGCCATCAATATTGGAGCTCCCAAATAAGGAGAGGCCAGCGCAAGGAGATCCCCAAAAAAGGAGGCATTATCATCGTTCAGGGCATACACATTAATTATACAGATTTCCGCCCCATCCAACCGCCCATGTAAAATTACAAACCTCCCATCGGGATCCGTGACATGATGTAGATGTTGAAACGGAACCCCGGTGCTATCCATATAAGGTCCCCGTGCAAACCCTGAGTAGGAAGTGGCATAGACTTGTCCCCTCCATCGTTTTCTCAGACATTTTATAGAATCTCCCCAGACATGTGTCTTCTGGAGACATGCCACCGCCACCTTATATCTTTTCAAATAGGCAAATATTCGTCTTCGTTTCTCAAATGTGGCAATTCCACGCACATTCCATGTGATTAACTTATTCATGGTGGTCATCCCAACACTTGGCGTTCGACACTCCATCTCATAAATTTTAAGCCATTACATAGAAGGTTGATCATTAGCAAGAGCACAAACAGTACAATATTACCAATCAGCTGAACTCTACAAAGGACGGTTTGGTGATAGGCAAACAAAAATACCCCAACTCCCCCCCACCCCCTGGGCAAAGTCACGTTCCGCACCCTGGCTATACAGAACACGGTGTAGGTAGATAGGTGTCACCCTATTCCCAACTATAACTCCCCGATTTAGAACCCTAACGGGGTACAAAACAATGAGAAGTCAGTATCCTCCCCTCCCCACCCTTCCCCAGTGAGTAAGTGGATGGTTGGCTGTCAAGGTGTGAGGACAAACCTCCAACTCCAGCGACAGGCACCAGCCTCTAGTGGGGGGTTCGAGCTCCCGCCATCAATAGTAAATTCGTGATAAACTCCACAATATGTGAACAGTTCCCCCTTTGACCCTAATAGTACAGTCTTACAGAGCACGCTGCACATACATGCGGCAGAAGATTGAACAGTTCATGAACCCCTGTGCAGTCCCGATTCAGGCATCTGTATCTTCGCTGACGTTAGTGCTTGACGGGTGTCCCGGGGAGGATGTACGTGAGTCTGGCACAATATCTGACGCCTGCAGTGTGCCATCCGAACAGACCCGGATACGAGTGGGGCTGCGGGTCGTGGTGGACGTCCAGCAACTTTGCTCATCAGCGACTACCTCTGGACTGACTACGAGATCCAGGCTTTTTGGGCGTCATCATCGAGGGGAACAAGCAGGACCCCGGGGAACTTCTTGCATCTAGCCAGTCCATCGCCTCTCTCGCTGAAAAAAAGAAGAACGTCTTGCCATCATGTTCCACCCGGAGCTTTGCTGGATTAAATAAGCTGTAGCGGAGGTTCAAGTCTCTCATGCGTAATTTCACAGTTAAAAAGGATCGCCTGTGTTCCTGCACCCGCTGTGTATAATCCGGGTAGATTGAGATTTCTTGTCCTTTATAGTACAGTTGGCCTTTGTTGCGGGATAATTGTAGCAGTAGGTCCCGATCTCAATTATAAAGAAAGCGGGCAATTATAGCTCTAGGAGGCGCCCCCGGATTTAGAGGGGGTACCAGTGCACAGTGTGCTCTTTCCACTGGAAAGAAGCGCATAGGTTTTGTCGGAGCTAACACACCGATCAGCCACTTCTCCAGAAATAACTCCGCCGATGGCCCCTACACCTTCTCAGGGAATCCGATAAAGCAGAGCTTCTTGCGCCGCTCCTCAGCGTCCTCTGCCTGCACATCTAGTCGCACCAGTTTTTGTTGCATGCTGATCACTGTGTCTTTAAGTTCATGCATCTCTGTTTGTACTGTACCCACGCTCTGCTCAGTGGTCATCACGCAGTCTGCAACCTTCTGTAGATCGCAAAGGAGCAGGTTCAAATGTATGGCTAGGGAGTCAATTTTGGTGCTCAATTCATCCTGAGATGCATGAATAGTTGTTAGCACCTCCGCTATGTATGGAGGTTGGTCATCATTCTGTGCCGTCCGTTCCGGATTTGTGGGTAATACTGGCAGCGGGGCCCCGTGGTTCGATGGCAGTGGCTGGGCATAATTAGAGATCTTGTTGGTCTGGGCCATTTTGTTCCCTATATCCTTGACCATAAGGATGCGTGGTTAAGCAGTACCAGCAGGGAGGGTTCCGGTTGCCACGTAGTAGTGATCAGCAACAGTTGGAAACTAGGGACCTGGCGTTTAAGTGTAGGCTGATAAGTCGCCGCTGCGTAGAGCAGGGTGGTAATAGTAAACTGCGTGGAAACTACCGCCACCGATCACCTCTGGCAAGAAGAGGGCGTCACAGGCTCATGCACCATGCACTCAAAGGGCTCCAGTAAATAATCTAGGGCGTGGAGGGTCAGTCCCAGTTCTCCCTTGTACCACTGCAAGGCCTCCAGGATCGTCAGAGGCTCCAGAGGCCCAGAGAAGTGTCAGTGTGTAACAGAAGCCAGCCCCACCCTCTCAGCTGGGTCACTGCGTGGAAAGGAGCAGTCGGACATTTCTCGCCGGCTGGGGCGCCGCCATCAAGTAAAATCACCCAACGACTCACCTGGTGACTCGCAGGCCACACAGGCCGTGGATTATGGCAGCAGGCCTCGGGCGCTGTGCCCCAGCACGGACTGCCCTCCGCGCCTCATCCGAACGGGCCGGGTCACAGCATCCTGGCTTTCCCCTGAACACGGTCGGGCCGCAGGGAGACGCCACCCAGCAGATGTGATGCCACGGGTGAGCTCTTTTGCTCGATTGGTCAGCCACAGCACTCCTCAGTCTGCCGCACAGCGGCCAGGGGAGGATCGTTCCCCGAGTCCCACACCAGCCGCGGCAGCCCAGGAGCACACAGCGCACCTATGGGGCCACCCGCCATCAGCAGCCACCAGCAGGGGTCCCGCGAAGGCACACGGCAGCCCGCCTCCAGTTGTGCAGTAATGGCCAAGGGCCCGGGTACAGCAGGTCCCAGGCCGGCTCAGCTCCCAAGTCACCGGAGCCTGCAAGATGTCCTCGCGGCCGCCGCAGCTGGGGATCCTCCGCAACTCTCCACACCCCAGGATAGTGTTTCGGGCACACACCGTCGGGTCAAGAAGGGGGTGAGTAGAAAATTACGGGCAAATTCAGGTCTGATATCACGTTCAGGATGCTTTCAGGATGGGTAGATAGCGGGAGCTCACGGACAGTGCGACTACTCCGCCATCTTGCTCGCCCATGCCCCTGTTGTATTTGCTACTTATGAAAACCAAAACTCAGTAAACAGATTCAAACTAAAAGAGGTTATTTAATCCTGAAACGCTTGCAATTTTTGGTTAAGAAGTAGAACATCCTGAGTAGCAGAGATCCCGAGACAGATCTGTCTATCATGAGCCTATTGATGATAGTGGACCCTTGAGTTCTTAAGGAGGAAGGCATTGTTTGTGGCATTCAATATTGTGGAGTCACTAAGTACATGGCAATATTGAAAGATCAATATATTTTTTATAAAATGCTGTACAAAGTTGATGATAGTCTGACGAGGAGAAGGTCTGTCTTGCTGCTAGAGTCTACTGTCTTCTTGAGGTCTTTCCAGATTAGAGTTACCACCTAGCTGGGGTCTCTTCCAGGGCAGATATCTGTTTGTCCGAGATGAGGCTGCTTTGCTGTAGAAAATCTGATTTTGTTCATGAAAGCTGGTTTTTCAGTGAGCTTCCCTATTGTGCATTTGCAACTGCCCTGTAGTTTATTGAATCTGACTCATCAAGTCCTTGCTTCTTAAGTATTGGCTTAACATAGGATGTTCTGAATTCATAGGGCACCTTTCCACATGAGATATTGATAGTTCTTTCAAGAATTATAGAAATAAATGGTTCGGGGAGTGTTTAAAATACTTTGAAGGGCATGGGTGAATTGGTTCACCAGTGATAGAGATAAGCATGAGCATACATATAGTAGTTTATGCAAAAAAAGCTTGAAGCATTGTGTGTTGTCTGTGTTCTAGGCTGTAGCAAAGCAGTGCCTGAGAAAGTTAATTGATTGTTCCTAGTACCACTGAAGACAATAAAGGTTTGGGTGTAGAATGATTAGCATTATAGATTTGGCTTCCTTGATATACGTTTTTTCTTTTGATTAAGATGTGGTGCAGTGAATTTGCTTCAGTGTGGATGAGATACCCGTCACATTTGTGATGGACTACCTACTGGGCAAACTCAAAATGAAAGCCTATGTCAGTTCTCATTCTTCCCTCTTTAACACCACAGCCTACAACCCTCAGGCTCTCACTCAATGCTTTTCTTCTGTATGTTTCTTCTGGTTCACAGATACTTTATCTCCCCTCCTCTATCCACATGCCCATCCACCTTCCAGAGGACTAGTTCTTAATTAACCTCCCAATATCCCTTAAAATCATACTCTTTCCCTAACAATTTCACAATTTGTTGTTGATCAGTTCACACACTGGTTCTGCACTGATTGGGTAGTTATATGACTTGCAGCCCCAAGCAAGCATCATTACTGTACTACTTATATTTGCAGTAAGTCAGCAGTAAGGAGGGATATCTATAGTCTGACCACCACAAACTGACATTACCCAGACCAGAGGTATCTATGGGCCAGATGCATAAAAGAAAAAGTTTTGCCATTTCCTAATTACAAATCTTTGTGATTCGCAATTAGGGAATCACAAAATGGCATGCATGAAAGCAATAGCGGCCCCTGGAGGGTGTTTCTTGGGGCGGTGAGGCGGGGCATGGCTGGGGAGGGGCAGGGTGGGGGGTAGTAAACTGCGGCTTACGGCCGACCGTAGTGATGTAAAGAAATAAATAAATAAAACTAATTTCATTGCGCGCTGAAACCCCAAATGCATTTCATTGCGCGCAATGACATTTGTTTTATTTATTTACATCACTCCTGTTGGCCGTGAGCCGGTGTTTACTACACCCCACCCTGCCCCTCTCCTGCCCCACCACTCCGCAGAACTCCCTCCACGGGCCGCTACTGTATGAAAGTGTGCAGTACACTTTCTGCGATTCCTAAGGGGTCGCATATTACCTACTTCATGAATATTAATGAGGTAGGTTGCAATTTGCTATCCCCTAGGAATCGCAAAAATGACAGGGATGGTGGCCTGCTGAGTTCAGCAGACCACGATGTCTGTGATTGATTATAAATAAAGCAATCTTTTTTTTTGTAAAGCAGCCCTTTTTCCCTAAAAGAAAATGAGATGCTTTTCAAAAAGAAAAATGAAAAGTTTTCTTTTCATTTTTTAAGAGCAGGCAGTGGTCCGTGAGACCACTGCTTTCTCTTAAAAATGCTTTCAGAAACATTCACAAAGGGGAAGGGGTCCCTTGGGGACCCCTTCCCATTTGCGAATGTCTTACCACCTACTGGAAGTAGGTGGTAATATGCAAATGTTTTGTGACCGCATTCACGGTCACAAAACATTCATGCATACTGTTAGGATTTGCTATTTGGCAGGGATGCCCTTAACACGCCCCTTCCAAATAGCGGATCGCAATCCCATTTTTCGATTCGGTAACAGGTTAACGATTCGCAAAATTGAGTTTGATGCATCAGCAAACGGGCCGATTCTGCGAATCGGCCCGTTTGCGACGAGAAAAATGCTTGATGCATCTGGCCCTAAAAGTTTTCAACTTTAGATGTGACCTGGTGGGCATCTAGTGAGTGAAATCGAGGTACAGTTTCGCCTCTTATGGATAAGAGAGATTTGTTACAAAAAGACCCTTCAAACAATTGTTGCATAAAATTGAAATAGACTGAATTTTGCCTCTTCCTCATTCTGACAAAAATTCCATGTCATTACTGTGTAAGAACATCCAAGATATCGCACAATACAATGTAAGAAGAAGAGAGAGATTCGAAGGTGCAAATCACAAAATCTGAATACAACATATAACAAACATTTCAAATGTTATTCCAACATGCAGTAGACACAGCATCATATGTATGAAATGATGACACTAAGGAAAAATCAATACTCAATTGAAAGTAATCCATAGTCAAATTTACTCACATATTTAGTAACCATATCACCAAGAAATTAAGAAGTCGAACACATCTCTGAAGACTGCCATCCAAAGAGGAGAAAAGACATGATTGGATATTGCACAACAACTTTCCTCTGATATATATTCAGAGATGGAAAGAGAAACAATCAATAGGTCTGACTCTAACTGCAAAAACACAATACTATTGAAATGCACCTACTGTGCCAGGCAATCCACTTATTAAAGACTACTTCACAACTATTAGTAGAGAATCCAGCAATGTGCCTAATCTCTCTGATTGCACATTAGGTAGCTGGCATAATACCATCCACTATTAAAACCCCTTTCTTCTCTCTGTACATTTGCAGAGAGTCAAGCAACATAGAATTGTATTTATTTTTTCTGTTGTATGTAGCCAAACTAGACCTAAAAATGTGACAAAGTGCTTCACATAGGTTCAAGTCGCAGTGTATACACATTTAGAATCAGTACATATTTGACGTGGGATACAACAAAAGTAGCCTTAAAGTGGGAAAAGAAACACAAAGGAGGCCAATTATATGCAGATAGCAAAAATATATGCAGTGAAGGGACAGCCTTTTGGTAAAAATTGAGATGTCTTGTAAAAGCAGGGTTTGAATAATAAAAGAGTCAGCTCTTTCTTTTTCAGGTGAATATCATCTCCATTGTCTCTGACCCCTTTCACAAAAGGCATTTAGTAGTTGTTCAGTTAGGATTCCTAACTTTACTACTCTTAAACTGAGAAAAATCCTAACTTTACAAATTTCGGTATTCACAAAAGGCATTTAGGAGTAGTAAAGTTCGTAATCCTAACTTTACTACTCCTAAATGCCTTTTGTGAATACCAAAGGTCATAAAGTTAGGATTTTGTCTCAGATTACTTTTGTGATTAGGACCCTATATTTTTCCTTGAAAGGTTTGTATGATGATTATATCTGATATCTGGTGGGATGGACTCTGATGCACTTCATTAGGAAGATTGTTTCATTATTTTTCTTGAAATTTGTTGTTTCAAGGAGGAGGGTTCCTGTACACTATAGAGAGCATTTCCTGGTGAGATTTTCAATTAGCATGTGAGATAAATTGGAGTTCCAGTGCAGAGTCTCTCATATGTCATGCAGGGTAGAGTGTAGAGTTTCTATACTTCAATTAGGAGCTATTAAAGTGTGATCAAAAGAGGTGTAATATGAATATAGTTTCTCACGCTTGTGATCATTCCAGCTGATGCATGCAGAGCTTCCTTGAGAAGTGTTTGGTCAATCTTGTGAATTCCCATAAGTAGGGAGTTGCCATAGTCCAGTCTTGAATGCATTAAGGAATGGGTCACTTGTTTGAGGCTATCCTCTGAAATTAAGGGTTATATATCCCTGAGAAGCCTCAGCTTACAAATAACCTGTTACACCTGTCCTTTTTGGAGGTTTATCCCCAAACTCTTTGCCTTTTGCTTCCTATTTTTCTGACAATATTTTTGTTGGTGCTAGGACTCTGGGCACTTTACCACAGCTGATCAGTGCTAAAGTGCATATGCTCTCTGTGTAAATTGTGATTATGATTGGTTAGCCCTGATTGGCATAATTGATTTACTGATAAGTCCCTAGTAAAGTGCACTGAGTGTGCCAGGGCCTGTACATCAACTGCTACTGGTGGACTTGCAGCACTGATTGTGTCACTCACACGAGAAGCCCTGTAAATGTGTCTCAGACCTGCCGCTACAGTGTCTGCACCCACAGTTTTTAACTGCCATGTGGACCTGGCAAGTTCCCCACTTGGCAGGCCCTAACCTTCCCTTTTCTTACATGTAAGGCACTCATCGGTAGGCCCAAGGTAGCGCCATGGGCAGGGTGTACTGTATGTGAAAGGTAGGACATGTGCTGGTGTGTTTACTACGCATTTCATTTTTCACTGTTAAAAGGCTCTCTGTTTCATAGGTTAACATCAGAGCTGCCTTGTAACATCACGCTAGTGTAACTTTACATTGGGGCAAGGTAGAGAAATGGACTTCAGGCACTCTGAACTCAGAATCTAATAACACACCTTTTAGTGTAGGTGGTTTTTAAATTGTATGTTAGAAAATGCCAATTTTAGAAAGTGGACATTTTGTTGCTTTACCATTTTGTGTGCCTCTGCCTGTTTGTGTATTCACTGCCTGGTTTCGGAGAGACAGGAGCTGGGGATGTGAATTCACTCTGGACAGTCACAAGGGGGGTTAAGGTGTGTCCTGCCATTCCTGTGTGACTCATAGCCAGGCTGAATAGACCATTCTGCATTTAGAGTGGTGGGAGGAGTTTTCACTAGCACCTGAATAGGCTGTGTCAGCTCCGCCCCATGCTGCCCCAACTCCTGTAGTGAAGCTGGACCAGGGAGGACAGTGCTGGTTTTTACTGAGTTCAGAGATTCTTGCAACAAAGACTACAAAGACAAAATGGGGTATTAAAATTAGACCTAAAACCCTAGAACATTAGATCACTTCTGAAATCAAGATGAACCTCTGTCAAGGAGAAGAGCTGAAGAGCTGTAAGGAGGAGTGCTGCCCCTTTGCTGTGTGTCTCTTTGCTGGGTTGGACTGCAGTTGCTGAGACTGGAACTTTGCTTTGAACATGCTTGTGAAGATTCTCCAAGGGCTTGAATTTGCTTGCTTCCTGTTCTGAAGTCTCAGGGAAACAATGGCCTCCTTGAACTGCACTGCTGGGTGTTCTGACCTGCCAAGAGATGCCTATTCCAGTTCTGGGCTACTGAAGGTGGTTCCTGGAGCTGAACAAACGTGAAGAAACCAAGAAAATCGACATATTGTCCTTCCAGTGTTTGTTTTTCCGATGCAGCACCGCAGAAGGGGGAAATGTCCATTCTTCACCTCCGTGCAGCCGAATAATTGATGCGCCGCGAGCCAGCGGCTGAAAAATCCACCACTCACCATGGCCAGTGCACCGACCTCTAAAGTCTGAGATCGCCACACCAACTCCGACGCAAGCCCTGCTGTGCGGCTGGAAAAATCGACGCGTCGCCGGACGGTGGTTGAAGAAATCGATGTACTGCCTGTTTGCCGCTGGTGCATCCACCTCCAGCGCACCCCAGATTTCCACGCATCGCCCTTGTTCGGCAGTGGCAAGTTTTCTGGCGCATCACCTGCAGACCAGAAATGTCTTGGAATCGACGTATCACTTTCCCCTACAGTCCAGATTCGATGCGTGCAGCAGAACTGGTGCATCGCCTCCCCAAGGACTCAGGAACTGATGCAACGTTGTGTTTTTCGACGCTTCCCTTATCTGCAGCTTTTTAGCCTTGTGGATTTTGATGTATTTGAGGTACTTTGCGTAAAAGCCCCACATCAATAGTTTTCTTCGACGAGAATTGCTTGAAATCTTTTAAAAGTCATATTTTGAATTGTGTATGTTGGATTTTTGTCATTGTTGTCTTGTTTGGTTTAGAGAAATAGATTTTTCCAAACTGGTGTGGTGTCCATTTGTAGTGTTTTCACTGTGCTACTGTGTGTCTGGGTGCAAATACTTTACACATTGGCTCTGGGGTAAGCCTGTCTGCTTGTGCCAAGCTACCAAGGGTTTGAGCAGAGCATTATCTAAAGTGTGTAACTCACTTATTCTGACTAGAAGCAAGGGTCCCTACTTGGACAAGGTGCCTACCTCTGCCAACTAGGGACCCCCATTATGAACAGTACTCTTTCAGCTGGAGGACTTATGAAGTTTGAAACTTAAGGGCAGGATTTAGACTTTGGCAAGCGGGTTCCCCTGTCACAAATGTAACAATATCCCATTGACGGGTCTGGTGGCTAGGTAGACTAATGTGTCCACTATGGGGGCTTGTGTTCTACCTCATGGTCACAGGTTCAAATCCCAGCAGGTCCACTCACTCTTTCATCCTTCCGAGATAGATAAATAAGTACCATTGAGCTGGGTAACAATCAACATCTATTATTCAGCTTAAAGATACCCTTGGGTGAACGGGCACTTTACAAATACACATGTTATGTCCACCTGTTAACAAGTGCATTATATCCTAATGCACTGGTAATTAGGCAGACAGGACATGCCACACATTTGTGACTTAGTAACCCATCATCAAAACTCAAAATCAGACCCCAAGGATTTTGTCTAGGATAAAACGTAGTAATTTTGTACATTCTATATTCACTAGTTATTTTCTTGCACTTTTAGAGTGTTGAGCAACATTGGGATAATAATACAGCTGTTAGGGCAAGAAATCATCATCAACCAACTTTATTCACATTTACAAAATGCATAAAAGTAAACAGAAAAATATTGCAGGGCAAAACAATCAATACATGTTTTTACCCACAAGTTGATTTCTAATTAAAATACCGATGTACTAAAATCTATCTATAGGTTAAATGCCAAAAGAAAGCATTAAATGAAGTGCTAACAACAATTCATTAACAATAGTTCAAATGATATAAACAAATTATTAAGTCAGGCAAAGTAGGACAGCGCCCCTTGCAGACAAACTCTTCCTTGTCCCATCAGGTACATGAGGTGAAGTGTTAAAGTAATTACAACGATTCATCATCAATAGTTAAAATGATATAAACGGATTATTAAAACATGCCTAATAAAACAGCACATCTCGCTGACGAGTTCTTCCTAGTCCATAAAATTAAGGATAAGAATTTGCAATCATAAAACAAGCAAAGGGGGTTTCCAGCGTGTTAATTACTGCAAGGGCTGAGGAATATGAGGATAGGCTTAATTTTCTTAACCATGGAATTATAAATTTGTTCCTCTCCACTTTGTAAAGTAAGCAGAAGAATAAAATATGCGGCATAGTTTGTGGGGATCGATCATCATAGGGACAACTGATTTATTGAGTGTACTTGAGCTGGATATCCTACTATTAGAGGAAATAAATTCAGTCTCATCCTAGTCAATAAATAGCGGTGCATATTATTGGAGAAAAAGGAAAGATAGGAATCATGCCCCGTCACTACTCTAGGAAGGGTCTGGTAGGATAAAACCGTAATTTTACATTGGTTACGTTGTCATCTTTCAAATTAGCACTTAGTGAAGAAAGCTTCTCTTAGCTTAGATTTAGAGAAAGACAAGCAGTTGGAGGGTGATTCGTACAAAGATGCTAGGCCCAGATCTAAAAAGTACTGCTTAACATATGCTAGCCATGGGATACTGTTAGCTCGGTCAAGATTAATTATGTCTTTTAACACTGCTTGATTTATTGTGACCGAATTCCTTTTCCAGATTCTTAACCATAAAAGGAAAGGAGCCAGTTTAATAGTGTCAGTTATGAAGGGGAGACCGAGTTCTTTATGGGCAATCAAATTCGAACAAGATGGTGGGGCCAACAACAATTTTTTGACAAATTTATCCTCCACGGTCTGCAAGGAACCCACTTGAGCTGTGCTCCATATTGCGGCGCCATAAGTGGCTAGGGATACCGATTTTGCCAGGTAGATTTCTATCATTGCCCTACTTGGCTTTTTACCTAAATTGGAAGCAAATTTACACAGAGCTGCTAGGCTACTTTCCATCATGTTTGTTCTGTTTTCTACCATGGCAGCCCAATTAAGTTTGGAGTCGAAAAAAAATCCCAGGTACATAAAGCTCTCTATATATTCTAGGGAGCCCCCATCTAGCTGAAGGGATATTGGCTTTTTTTTCCTTGTACCAGCTACCAGACCAAAAGTTTTTGATTTGTTACCAAACAGTACCAATTCTGCCAAGTAATTCGAATATATACCAATAAAACGCTGTAAGGTCAATGCTGTTCGGGTCATTAGGACCGCATCAACTGCGTAGAGCAGAGCAGGCAGGCATAGACCACCTGCAGATAGAACATCCCTACATTGTGCAGTCAAAACTTTATTCAGGTTATTGGTATAAAATGAAAAAAGAAAGGGGGCAGGAACGCACCCCTGTCTGACCCCCTATTTAATTCTGAATGATTTAGTACATTCCCTCTCTTTTCCAAACCTAATTACAGCCCCTGCATCTCAATACAGCTCTCTGACTGAAAGGATTATGAAGTTGTCCACGCCCATTGACTCCATGAGAGCCCACATTTTGGTGTAGCTCATGCAGTCGAAGACCACGGACAAGTCCCTAAAGGCCATATAGAATGGACCCTTTTTCGCATACACATATGTAGCTGCAATCAAGGCTAAGTTTAAGCCTTGGTCAACCGTGCACCTCCCCTTTCTAAAACTGTGTTGAAGCTCAGCGAAAACATTATTTTCTTGTGCCCAGTCCGCTAATCTATTTAAAGCAATCTCCCCCTTAACTTGGCAGTACTATCCAATAGCGAGATTGGACAGTAATTTGCTGGGTTTGATGGGTCTCTCTTCTTGTAAATAGGGATAATCAATTATTGTTTCCAGGATGCCGGGATACCCACTTTAGCAACAGTATTAAAAACTTGGGTGAGAAGAGGGGCCCACAAAGTTTTATGTACAAGAAAAATATCGAGTGGGGCCCATCCAGACACGCTGCCTTTAAAGAAGACGATTGGGAGAGTGCAAGGTAAATTTCCTCTAAGGAGAATTCCATCCCCAGTTGGACCAGTGGCGAATCATCAGAGTTTTTTGTATTTCTGTCTCTCTGTACATGGAAAATGTTCTGGAAGTGGGCCAACCAAGTGAGTTCATCTATATGGAGATCGAGAAAAGATCCTCCCTGCTCCTGCAAAAATAGGGCATTCGCCACCTTCCAAAAGGCCTTGCTATCCTTGCTCCTAGAGGCCTCACACAAATGTTCCCATGCTTCCTTTCTCAGCTGTTTCTTTCTCTCCTCCCTTTCCGACTTATAGTCTGCTCTTAGCTTTCTAATCAGGTCTTTATTTCTAGGATGCTTTTTAAGAGCAATTGGGAGTTGTTTAGAAGCCTTCGAGCAGTTTTCCTCAAACCATCTAGTCGGTCGTGGAGTGTTGTATGTTACTGGGAATGCGAGATTAGATTTAATGGACATTAGAATTTTACTAAATGCTGTTACAAGTGGGAAACTGTTAGTTTAGAGGTCTAAGCAGAATTGAATCTCAGGAATTACTTCCTTTACAAACTTTGAGAGGAAGGAAATAGGATCAATTTTCTACCACTTTAATGCAAAACCATTTTTTCTAGTAAGGATAGGTTTTGGAGCGAAAAGAAGAGTTGATTTAACAGAAAGAAGCCAGACGAAGGAAAAGAGAAGAAAAGCTTGATCACTAAATGCTGTCATCTGGGCCAAAGGGCACTTAATACATCTCTTAAAATTTGCATGGATGATAATAAAATCAATTGTCGAGATAGCCCCGGTACGTTGGAAAGTTGGGAGAGGTTGACCTGTGAAAGATTGACACAGATTTATTATAACTAGGTCCCAGGTTAATAAAAAACTGTTTTATATATTTCCATAATTGTGATGGTTAAAATGTACTAGCAACAAGACGTTAGAGTCAGTTATCCCACAGATACGTTGGTCTGATTTGGTACAACCATGCACATTAAAATCACAAGCCCAGATAATAAAAATTGGTTGTGGGTGGTGAGGCAATAGGGCTTCCAGTATTTCTCCCAACTCGTCTGTCACTTGTGTGGGTTTTCGAAAGTTGTTATTATACAAGTTAATCAATAATAAATCAGTTTTTCCAAGCCCTTCGGCTAGGATAATAGGGAAGTATGGCGACTTATTTAAAGTGGTCACCTTACCTAAAACGATCGTGTTTGCTATAGGGGTGAATAAACCACCTTTAGCTCTGCCTGAGGCTGAAGGGAGTGCTGGCGTATCAAAAGATCAGTAGCCATTTACATGGATAGACTGCCCTGCCCATGTGTCCTGAAAACAGATAATATCTGAGATCAGAAACTCATTAAACCTGTATTGGTTATCTTTTTTATTTTTATATTTCGCTATGTTCCATGAAAGAAACATTATATCCCTCAAAGGCTTCAGTGAGGGAGCCATCGTCGACTTAGGTAAAGAAGATATGGTTGGAGTTAGTAGAGGTATGTCGGTGCCTTGTGAGTGTAGAACAGGGATCTGTCCCCTCTCTAAAGGCACCAAGGGAGGGTCAATTTGAATTTCATGAACCAAATCAATCCAAAAGGGTGAATAATTTGGGAGGTTAGTTAGTCAATCGCAAGCCTCCATATCTTCCAACTGTGAATGCTTATTTGAGAGTGGAAGAGTGTTAGTGACCAACTGAGCTGGCTTATGATCATATTTCATTAAAGGATGGCCCTGGTCATATGTGATGGAAATACATGCTGCAGGAGGCCTATAGAAAAAGCTCAGAGGGACAGTATAAATCTGGGTTTGGGATAAAGGGGCAACCGGTATGCGCCCCAATAGGTCTCTTACTAGCCGCTGGTTATCAATGCTAAGGACGACACAGTCATTTTTCATTGTTTATGGATCTGACCCAATCCAAGGAGTTCTTCTGGCCATTATCAAGTGATTTTGAATAAGATGGCCACTATTAGAGTTTTGCGACACCCAGTGCCGAGCCTTGGCCAAGAGCTGGGGTGTAGACTCACTTTGGTTTGGTCATAGTGAGGTATGCTGTTGGGGGAAGATTCATAAACTGTTTATTTGATCGGGTAGGAAAGAGGGAAGTTGGAAGGTGTGGGTTGGGCTCTACCCTAGAAGAATATGAAATTTGCCCCTTACCCGTATTGTCTTGGGTAGTCACCTGTAACGAACAACCGCTGGGGTCCATATTGGTAGAAACTAAGCTGGGGGCCGTCTGGTTAACAATACGAGGGAAACCAGCAGTTATAGGAGCCGGTTGATCTGGCACAAAACCGGAGAGCTTGTTTTTACAATTAAAACACAAGATATGAAAATCAAAATTACAGGTTTTGCAATCAGCAGGGGGATTGACCATAGTTTGAGGTAGAGGGATAGAACTAACAGGGATACATTTAGAGTCCGCCGCAGGGTGTTGAGCTAGTTTGTTCAATAACAACCCCTCTAGTGTACGGTCTATGGTTTCTAAACATGTGTAAATCAGCTGCAACAGCTGATTAAAGGTATTTAAAAAAATCGATCCAATTTGAAGATGATGTGGTCACAGGATGTTGCAGGCCAATGCTACAGGGGGATGCTGTCGGCAGAGCAGCCTTTCTGGTTTTCTTAGCGGGATAATTAGATGGAGGTTTCATATGGCTTCTTTTCCTTTTACCATTCCTGGTGGATAAACCTATTAAAAGCGGTGTCCCATTAGTTGTAGAAGCAGCCTTTGAGGGTAAGGGAAGCTTCAACGCAACCACAGAATGTTCAGGTAGTTCATCCCCATTTCGCACCTTTGCCCCCCCTTGAATTGGTGAATTGTGAATAATAGGTCCCTGTCCCAAACCCGCCCCCAACGAGAGTCTCTTTTAAGTGAGGGCGATCTCCTTCTCTAGGGCCGTTGTTGCCTTAGCCAGAAAGGTATCTAACAATGTCACGTTTACCTACTCGGTAGAAAGCCTCTTTTTCTTGCTCATATTTAATCCAGGAAATTAGGGTGACAATGTTAGATGGGGGGCCCAACCCAGCCTCCTCCGGACTCCGACGGGTGTGGATGGGCCTGCCCTTGGCTTGGGCTTTGCCCGGGCGTATCCCGGACTGGAGAATGTAGCGCTGTTTAAATGCACCTCCAGGCACGCAGGTAGCCTGATGGGAGACAGGGGAGTCTGGGAAACTGAGTTCTTCCCCTGGCCCAGTGTCCGCTGCACTGGAAACAAAGTCATCATTTCTACCCCCTGCCGCGGGACTGTGGTGCTGTTTAAATGCACCTACGGGCATGCAGGTAGCCTGATAGGAGACCGGGGAGTCTAGGAAACTGAGTTCTTCCCCGGGCCGGGTCTCCGCTGCACTGGAAACAAAGTAGGCGAAATCAATTTTGATCGAATTTAGTTTACTGCCGAGGTGAGTCATCCAGGATTGAATGTCTCTGAGAGTCTGCAAATTGAAAGAGAGAAATTCATGTAAAGTGGAGTATTGTTGATGTACAAGTGGAATAAGATTTTTGAGCCTTCAACTATTGAAGTGATAGGTTTCATGGATAAGTTGAAAAGAGAATGGTACCTTTGGGACTTCCTTCTGAAGTAAGGAGTTGCTTGAGAGAAAGACTGACATTTTTATGCATTGAAGTCTATGTTCTATGTTTGTAAGTAAAACAGTTAAAGACAGCCCCCTCTACGCCAATTCTTTCTTTATGAATAATCAGGAAGGTCGGGCGATTTACTGTGCAAAACACCACTGACAGGTCCAAGAGGATTAGAAGACAAGGCATGACTGACACCAGTTTATAAAAATACATACGCAATTATCCACAAAGTGGCTGACTGTTCTGTACTGTCACACAACCTTCTGAGACTTTCTGTAGAAATGGTAAATTTAACACTGAGCTAATGAGACATTCATCCAGAGAATATCCAGTAAGATATCCAAAATATCCTGATGTCATATAGAATAGGATGTTAATGGGTTCTGATAAATGAGACTAGGGTCTTATTTTGGTAGTGGTGTTCAGGATTTCATTATGGGTGACTTCGTGAATGGTTGATTAACTCATGTTGGCTTTCTGTACTTGCTTATATTAGTTTGCTCTTGAGGATGATTATGAATAGAGAACTTTGTATTCAAAGAATTTAGCAAGTTGCTTTCACACCGACATATTTACTTTTTCTTCTTATCTTTTAGATTTGTATGTTTCCTGGTGAGGGTTTGTGCCAGTAAGCAAGCTCTATGGCTTCCAATTCTTACGTCCATATTTACTTATTTTGAGAACCATTTGACTCATCTTTTAGTTTTCCATCTTTTGTGTAGTTGTGTATTTTGTGTATTTGTGGGTTTAGGCTATCCGAGACGTCAGACATGGTTTTGAATACGGGAATGTGAAATCTTTGACTTCTTGATCGGGTAAATATCCTGCACGAAAGACGAGATTCTGTACTCCAAGTTGTGGAGAATTAAGGTCACTGTCTCAGTGTGTAGGTCCTCTATGGTGAGCTTTGGTATTGCTTTTGGTAGAAGTAAAGTAGTTAAGGGAACAGCGGTCCCTAAGCAGTTAAACGTGAAAACAATACTTTGAAGTAAAAATAATTCCCAGAAATAGACATAGAAAAACACATACAGGCAAAGAGCAGAGTGTGACCCACAACCATATGCAACATTAGGGTCACTAATTACAAGAACAAAGCACTTCTGCTCCTAAAAAGAAGTTTATACAAGGTCCAGCAGGTCAGAGTGTGGGTCGACGACGTTTTGATCCCTTCGCAATGTGGGATCATCATCAGGACAACTTAGAATTTGCCTGGAACCATGAATCAATAGTACAGTGATAATTATTAACACCTGTAAAGGCAAGGAATGGGGAGGAAGTTATTTGAGGGAAGATTTAAGGTCTAAAAATATTATTTGTAGATCATAACAATAACAATAATCGGAGCATGCAGCATCCTATAGCTCATGTGCAACTTATAACTGTAGCGTCTAAGTACCATTGAGTAAACCGAAGGTGCCAATTCGATATCAGATGAATCGTGTTTGTACACAATTAAATTGCACGTGAACAGGACACATGCATATTCACACTATGTCAAATTTCTTTGCTAACCTGTGGCTAGATAGAAGAAGGGGGTTGATGGTTAACAATGATGTCGAAGCAAGTGGATGTCCAGGAGTATCTGTGGAAGGAAGGACTATCATGGATAAGTAACCATTGGGTTGTGGTATGAAGAAGAAGGACTGGAAGTGATAAAGCACTGCTGGAATATCTGCTTCGGTAAGTCAGAGGGCGGAAGCCATAGTGGGGCCCATGTTCATATCAAAGACCTAAAAGGCAATAAAAAGGAATTATGTTGAATCTGCCAATTTGGAATAAGTCCAGTAGGGAAAATTAAGAATAAAACAAATACCTAGCCCAAATGTAATTAGCACTCCGAAACATCCAGTAAGGCTTCATTCATATTCCAAAGTGAAGTCGCCCAGTATAAAAGATATATGCAGGCTGCGTTAAGACATACTAGTCTTGATTAATCACAATAGTCGAGTTTACATTACAATCACAATGTTTTCAGGAATTAAATTGACTCAAGTTGAGTGTAGCTGCAGCATAAACCCCTGCCCGCAAGGATTTCTGTGAAACAGCGGACAGGGTGCTAATAACTAAGTGTGAACACTGTCCCTCCAGGATTGACACTGGTTGAGGGGGAAATTGCTTGTATACTTAACGAACAATCAACGTTAAGCGTAAGTGCTCACCCTCATGCCAATTTCAGTCATTATGAATGGCAGTGGTCACATATATGGCAATTACAGCCGTGCTACATTATGGAGAAATCCACGGTGTAATGTTGCTAAGAGGTGTGTCAACGCTTACCGTATGTAACCAAGAATACTCTTAGATATATGTGTTTTTCTTTTTTTAAAGTGAGTTAATTGATGGGTTTATATGCATGTGCTTCACAAGAGGGATTCACTATTGTTAATAAGTATCTAAACCCTGTCCCTTTTGTTAGAAGGGTTTCTCTCGTATATGTGTGAGTCTGTCTTAATCATCCCATCAGGTGTAATATTGATATTGGGGATGAAACTATTCAAACATGTGGGTGCAGCACAAAGTTAGATGAGGTCATTGTTGCTTTGGAATACAGAGAATTAGGGACATACCAGTTTTTCCTCCTCCCCAGTTTAATCTAAAGTCAGCCAGGAAAGAATTATTATCTGAGGAGAATATTCTTTACATGAAAACATCAGTGATTTGTTACAATGGTTAGTGGGTCTTGTAAATTCATTGCTATGACCCTATATACCCAAAGCAGGGCCTAGCACAGATGGCATACAGTGTTTTGTGACAGAGTGGAATAGCCCCCACTGTCCAACCTCTGAATTCTTTTCATATGGGAGAATTTCTATCCAGCTGTTGAACCAAAGTTTATAGCCATAGTGTGGGACATTGCAAATCTCTTTTTATGCCACTGAGGAAGTAGTTTCTCCTCATTCCATTATTTGATACTCCAGCTGCAAGGACCTGATTCCTAATATTTTGTACATATCTTTATCTCTTCACCTGTCCATTCATTCCTTCATGGATGTGAACATTTTCTCTCTAGTCAAGCATTAATGTCCTCACATGGAATGCGTCAAGGGTAATTTCTTCTCCACAATCAACCGAGCAATAGGAATGTATGTGACAAGCGGAGGAGGAACAGTGCAGTGGAGTCTACAGGAAGAGCTTTCCGAGCTGCTGTACCAGACAAGATGGCAGCTCAGACAGCTATTCTGAGTAAGCTATTAGGAGGCATGGTGGTGGCAGTCAAAGTGATGGTGTCAGTAGGGTAGTGTTGCCAGACATGGCATTAGCACCAGGTGAGGCAGCAGCACAATCAGGGCCGGACTGGCCATAGCGGGCATCAGGCATTTCCCCGGGAGGCTGGAAGGGTGGGGCCAGTTCTGCAGCTGTGGGGTCGGTTTTGTTACTTGGGGCTGGTTTTGCAGCAGTGCTGCAATATCGGTCTCCAGTAACAGAAGCAGCAAGCAAGTGTTTCCAGCCTCCCTCCCGGGGCCAGACAGTGCTTCACTAGGGTCTGGTCCGAGAAAATTGGCAGGTCTGCTTTGGGTTCCCAGTCCGTCCCTGAGCCCAATCGAGTCTGTACAGAAAGATGTGTGCCGCAGCAGCGATGACAGTCAGGCAGTGGACACAAAGCAGAGCTGACATGAGATGCGGCAGCATCTGACTTGGGTTTCAGTCCCTGTGATGCCGGCATCTACTCGGCCACCTCCTAACTGGATGAGAGCGTAAGCTTCACCGATTTGTCAAATTTTTACAGAGCTTTTCCTCTGTATGTCTCTTCTTTAATTCAATCGAAACATGCAGTTATCAACATTCTATTTGTTTTCCATCTAAAATGGGTTGGGGTCTCAGTCCCATTGTCAAAGGACCAAGTCATCTAAACCTCACCTCCATAACTACCCTAATTGGTACCCTTGATCACAGCCTCAGCCGAGAGGACCTCACAGTTTCCCGGAGACTGACCATTATCCTTTGCCTCACAATGGGTTCTGCGATTATCGAAGGACAATCGTTTGAGGGGCACATCACTCAGTCAGTCAGTCAGTCAGTCCAATTCACACCAGCTCATAGCCAGCATTTTCATTTACAGTGTTCTAGGCAGAAAAGCCACTCATCCGTTGACGTTTCAGAATCACTTTCTTGGCTCCCATGATGCCACTGTTTTGACAAATGCTCCATCACTGACACGAAAAGCTGCCATGACAAGAGAGCTGATTAGTTTATTAATGTTTTTCATTTCTAATTGAACGCTGCTACAACATTGTCTTCCATGCTTTGCATAGGGCGGGGTGTGAAGACGCGTACCAGAGCCCGAGAATTGCTCGGGAATGACTGCACATTTCTGATGTCTTATTTAGAAGCAGCGTTATGCTCCAACGGATTGTCTCGTCCAATGTGATAGACTTGTTATAAGTTATTACATCCATTCTTTTTAAATTGCACTTTTTATCATTTATATACAGATTTATTTCTGCACCATCATAAGCTTTCGACGAAATGTGTTTTTATCTTGAAGCATAGCATTCGCAACCTCAATTTGTGGTAGGTGGTGTTTTTTGTGAGCCACAATCAATGCTGCTTTGGCCACAATTTGGGTTCGAAATCATCACTAGCAAACAGAAAAAACAATTAAGAGATCAGATAATTATTGCCAAAATATGCAGGAACTACAATACAATTAGCGACTTTCAGAGTCAAAATGAAAAAAGAATTGTTAAACACTGAACACTATGGGGCATATTATCAAGGACGGCGTTAAAATTATCGCAGCTTTAGCTGCAGTTTAAGCAGCCGCGGCCCGTGGAGGGGGTTCCGTGGGGTGGTAAGGCGGGGCGGGGGAGGGGCAGGGTGGGGGGTTCTAAAAACCGGAATATGGATAATTACAGGTAAGTAAACAATTAAATAAATAAAACGAATTTCGTAGCGCGCACTGCATCGCATTTTTTTCCGATGCAGCGCGCGCTACGAAATTTGTTTTATTTATTTAATTGTTTACTTACCTGTAATTATCCATATTCCGGTTTTTAGAACCCCCCACCCTGCCCCTCTCCCGCCCCGCCTTACCGCCCCACGGAACTCCCTCCACGGGCCGCGGCTGAGTTTAAGCGGCGATAATGGGCTTGATAATATGCCGCAGAGAATTCCAATAGAAGCCCATGTTCTGGTGTGGACATGAGCTTCTATTGGAATTCTCTGCGGCATATTATCAAGCCCATTATTGCCGCTTTAGCTGCAGTTTCCTGCCGCTAAAGCAGCGATAATTTTAACGCAGTCCTTGATAATATGCCCCTATGTTCTGTTCTTGTGCTGGAAAACCAATAAAATTGTTTATAAAAAAAAAATCACTGAAAACAGCCCTACTTTGGAATATGTCCCTTATATCTGTAAGGATAAATGCGCCACACATTTTGCATGAACTAATATATATATATTATGTTATATGTTATGTTATATTATTTTAAGCTATGCTATGTTATGTTATTGAATGTTATGTTTTGTTATGGGATGCTATGCTATGTTGTTATGTCATGACAGGTATCAGTGTGGCAAGGATGTTCAAAGCTCCACTGTCTGGACTCAGACCAAACTCTGATAATGTGAGGAGCCCTCTGGAGATATTCCAAGATATAGAGCAACTCACAGCTGTGAAAATAATTATCCAGTTTGTCAGTCATGATACAGGCTCCTGCGGTCTTACGAAATACGTGGGCAATGCAACAATGTGGAATCAACACCGTTGCCATATCAGCCCGGAAATGGATATCTGTGCTCTTTGGACACCAAATTTTTTTTTCTCAATGAAGCCCTGGCTAATTCATTTTCTGTAGTCCTGTCTTGAGGACATAAATGCAGGGACCATCATTAGCCTGTAGTGGAACAATAAAATAAAATAACATATAGATCACCTTTGAAGAAATACAAATCAGAATTTCAACAATGGTGCACTATAAGGGAACGCATGGAATAAAAGATGACACCTGGAGCTTGACTAGATCCACCAGAGGAAGAATAGGCGGTGATCTTGCCAGCCCAAAGGACATTTGGCTTTTGTTCTGGCCAGGACTGGGGAACCAAAAGCACCCCTGATAAAAATATTCAAACCAGCCCAGCTCCATTCTTCCTGACTCTCTCGTCGCTCTCTTCTCTCTCTCTCTCTCTCCTGAAGGCCCCATGCTGGGCCTGCTGAAATTACCTAGGAAAGTTGGAGAAAGAGAAAGAGGAGTCCACCGTGGCACCTAACCTAACAAACATTGGCAAATCCAAATAAGTTTCACCTATGCAAGATCTAAGGGCTTTTCTTTTTTTTTTGAGACGTTGCACATTAGCGTGAGCTGCTGCCCAATATGGCTTAAAGTCAAGAAACAACAAGCATTGGCATAGCCAATAGGTCTCGCCTTTGGGACCTTATAAGTGTTTAGCCATGCAACAGTTGCATAACTAAACACTTATAAGGTCCCAAAAGCGAGACCTATTGGCTATGCCAATGCTTGTTTTAACTGCTGCAATCTATTGAAGCCTCACGGAGAACATCAAACCAGCCGTGCGGCCCCGAAAGTGATCGCGATCAAACATCAACGCGGCCGCGCGGCCGCGAAAGTGAAAGTAATCATCGTAAAGCGCGACGCGCGCGCCCGCGCACATGCACTGTAGCTCTAGGCTGGCCTGGTAGCACTTTTTGAAGCCCTCACAAAATGTCTCGCCAGACAAGCGCATGCCCTGGGTCAGGCGAGACCTAAAAAGCTTAATGACATGGCCAGCTCTTACTGCTCCATAGCACGTTATTTTTCTTTCCTTTAAACTGTGTTGCCCAGCAGCGCGGGCTGTTGTGCAACACGGCTTAAAGTAAAGAAATAAATGCACGATGACACAGCCAGCATTGACCCCATCATGGCACTTTTTTTTCTCAAAACAAGTATGAAGGAGGGAAAGCCACAAGAGGGATGTGGAGGGTGGGTAGGATGGGAACAGCAACGAAGAGGAAAGCTCACTTTATCTCCCCATCCCTAAAAAATTAACATGTCCATGTGTAGTGTAACAGGCGTTCATGTCAATTTCTCCAATACCTTCAGGTCGAGTTTACACTATATAAAACTGAAAAAAAGCAAACAATACCAATGCAAAGCAGCATGAGCGAAGCACAGGGGAGGAGTGTGGGAGCAGCAACATTTGACAGTGGGAGGTGTGATGCAAAATGAGGGAGGTGTTGGGAGGTGGGAGGGAGCACCAGCACAAGGGACAGCAGAAGGAGGGCATGGGGACAAGCAACACGAGGTAGAGGCGGGAAGCAAACTACAGACATGCAGTCTTCGAGAGTGCATGTCCAAAAGTTAAACAAGCATGTGCAATGCAACTGGTCTTGCCTTTGGGAACTTATATGTATTTAGCTATGCAGCACATTAGCCTGGGTGCTGAAACATCTACTGTTCTGTAACATGGAGGGAAAGTAAGCACCAAACTGCGTGCCATGCCAGGTATGGGAACACATGGAGAGAAATATTGCCTTTCAGCTGGAAGTGGTATAGTCCAAAGCTCTGCTTTTAAAATAAAATCAGGGTCTTCTGTGGTTAAATCACTGAAAATACAAGAATTGTCTATGGGTGCTTGTGGAAGACAATTTCTATGGACTGGAATCTAGAGATGCTAAAGTGATTCTGATATGTTATTGACCTCTGCTGGTCGTTTTCTATCTTTTTTGTAATGTAAAAAAAAAAATCTATTGTCAACAAATGGGGCACAAACAAACAGTATATTACAAAGACACAATGAAAAAGCAATAGCAAAACAGAATTAAGCAGTTTGGGACAAGCAAAACAAATCACCATTTCAAAAGAATCATCAGAGCATAGCACTTATCAATACATCATTATACTATATAATAAAAAGCCAGCAAATATTCCTAAAATAAGAGCCCCCATACTTCGTCTAACTTCTGTAGAGAACGAGTGCCCCTTGCCTTAGCTAGGGCTTTTTCCATCTCATACGTTTCCTTAACCAGTAACCACCACTGATTTATAGAAGGCGGTTTTGGAGCGATCCATATCCGAGCAATTGCCAATCTAGCAGCAACCAACAATACTGAAACAAGACAAGCAAGTCGGTAATCAGTTATCCTATGACCCATCATCATTTCTATAGTCGTCCATGGTGTCTCTATCCCCAATCTCTGAGAAAGCACCTGGCCAATCTGCTGCCAGTATATGTCCAATTCTGGACAGGTTAAAAACATATGCATTATATTAGCCGCATATAGGTCACATCTAGGGCACTTTGTCTGATCCCCATCCCGGGCAGACCTAGACCATTTAGAAATGTTGTAAGGTGTATAGTAAAGCAAACAGATAGCACGAAGTTGCTGCAATCGTAAATTAACAGAATGTACTGACTCATTTATAGTACTTATTGCCTGCTCAATAGCACAAGATGTCCCCAGGATCTCACTCCAGCGTGCCGCCAGTCTTGCCAAATCATTTTGCTTAGGATTTTGAATACATTTATACATATGACTTATCATAGATTTTGTCTTCTCGCTATAGAGACAACCCCAGATTTTAGAACTAGATGGTGTTACCAACTTCAAATGCCTCACCAGATAGTCCCTAATCTGTAAGTATTTTAAAAACATGCTGTCGGGCAATTTATACTGCCTCCATAGATTCTTAAAGGAGGCAAAGCAATTATAATTAAATAAAAGTCACCTAAGCAGGTGATCCCAAACCCAGACCACTGTTTGCTGGCAGCATCCTGAAACATATCTGGGAATATCGGATTACCCCATAAAGGTAATTTATCATCATAAAATGACAGTTTACATCTAGTAGATATAACGCGCCATATAAATGTGATATCCCTCATAGTCTTGACTTTAACTCTTTTAAAATAGTTCGGGTCATTGGTCTTATATAAGTACATATTACTATCCTCTCCCAACATAAAATGACGGAAGAAAATGTTATATTCAGGATTTAAGAGGCTACGAAAACGCTCAGTAAAAGCAGCCCAGAAATATTTTTTTAAATCAGGAAAGTCAAGTCCTCCCTGATTATATGGCAGCTTTAACAAATCAATAGCTCTCCGGGCACTCCAGTAGCACCAAACAAAACTACTTAAAACAACCTTATAGTTTTTGAAAAAATATATTTGGAACCTGTAAAGGAATAGATCTAAATAAATAGAGACATTTTGGCAAAATTGTCATCTTTATGATATTAGAGCGCCCAATAATAGCTATAGGTAGTTTATGCCATTGCTTAAGCAATTTCACTGTGTCTTTCAATAAAGATTCATAATTTAAAGAAAATATCCTGTCTATCTGCGCAGATAATCTAACCCCCAAATAGGTAGCCTCCAAACAAACAGCATAAAAAGGTTCTCTGGGTTTAAAATTAAGTAATATTTGTGTCTTCTTAGCGTTCAGTTTATAAGCCGAAATAGAGCCAAACTTGGTTGCTTCATCCTCAATGATCTTAATAGCTTTAGCAGGTTCAGTTGTGAAAACCGTGATATCATCTGCGTAAGCAATAACCTTAAGTGAAATATCATTCAAAAGTAATGGGGTAATTTAAAGATCAGAGTGTAAAGCATAAATAAATGGTTCAATTTATAAAGCAAATAATAAAGGGGAAAGGGGAAACCCCTGCCTAGTACTGCATAGAATCGGGAAAATTGTTGACTGTACGGCAGAATGTGATAATTTAGCTTCAGGCTTATTATACAAGGCTTGTATCCAGCGCCTAAATTGACCTTTACCTCCATACATATATAATACAGCCCATAAAAAATCCCATCGCACTCTATCGCACTCTATCGAAAGCCTTCTCGGCGTCTAGAATTATCATACCTAAAGTAGCTGCCATCCTGCCAGCCATATCGAAAGCCCCCACTGCCATATTCACATGGGCTGTTGTGTCCCTACCTTGAATAAAACCCTGTTGATGAGGGGATACCAGCCCAGGCATGACTGGTGATAGACGATTTGCTAAAATCTTTTCAAAAATGTTAGCATCCACATTAATAAGCGAGATTGGCCTCACTCATCAGAAGGTTTACCTTTTTTTTAAAAAAAAAAAGACAATCTGTGTCATATTCTGAGATTAAGGTATCTTTCAAGTAGTACCTATACTTTGCATAACTAATCTAAATAACGGAATCAAAATATCCTTGAAAAGTTTATAAAATTCAATAGGTATAGAATCTTCCCCAGCTGCCTTTCCAGATGGTAAAGAAGATATTGCCAGATCTATTTCTTCCCTTGTGATATCTTACCCTAACAGAGCAGCTATGTCTTCACTCATTATCGCAAAAGTTCTACTCTGAAGATACCGTTGAATATCCTCCTCTTCAGGATTTATAGTTGGAGTATATAGCGCCTTATAAAACATGGACAATTATTCCAGAATTCCCTGTGAATGCGAATACGTCCTTCCATTTGCTCCCTTTATGTTTCTTATTTGAGTTTTAGCTCTATCCTCTGCCACTTTACAAGCCAAAACCGTGCCAATTTGTTCTCCATATTCGTATTGAATGGAGCGATATTTAAGGCATCTAGTCGCAATTCTTTCCCTAAATGTCTTCCTAATGCTAATCTAGCATCCATTACAGAAAGAAGCAGCTGTTCTTGATCACCAATACTAGTAAGAATCGCCTCCACTGCCATATTCACATGGGCTGTTGTGTCCCTACCTTGAATAAAACCATGTTGATGAGGGGATACCAGCCCAGGCATGACTGGTGATAGACGATTTGCTAAAATCTTTTCAAAAATTTTAGCATCCACATTAATAAGCGAGATTGGCCTCACTCATCAGAAGGTTTACCTTTTTTTTAAAAAAAAAAAGACAATCTGTGTCATATTCTGAGATTAAGGTATCTTTCAAGTAGTACCTATACTTTGCATAACTAATCTAAATAACGGAATCAAAATATCCTTGAAAAGTTTATAAAATTCAATAGGTATAGAATCTTCCCCAGCTGCCTTTCCAGATGGTAAAGAAGATATTGCCAGATCTATTTCTTCCCTTGTGATATCTTACCCTAACAGAGCAGCTATGTCTTCACTCATTATCGCAAAAGTTCTACTCTGAAGATACCGTTGAATATCCTCCTCTTCAGGATTTATAGTTGGAGTATATAGCGCCTTATAAAACATGGACAATTATTCCAGAATTCCCTGTGAATGCGAATACGTCCTTCCATTTGCTCCCTTTATGTTTCTTATTTGAGTTTTAGCTCTATCCTCTGCCACTTTACAAGCCAAAACCGTGCCAATTTGTTCTCCATATTCGTATTGAATGGAGCGATATTTAAGGCATCTAGTCGCAATTCTTTCCCTAAATGTCTTCCTAATGCTAATCTAGCATCCATTACAGAAAGAAGCAGCTGTTCTTGATCACCAATACTAGTAAGAATCGCCTCTGAGTGCAGCTCTTCAGCTTTACGTACTGTTTGAATAGCATCCTTCCTTAATTTATCACTGTTTTTATTATGTTGCCAAACAAATTACTGAGTGATACCTCTAACAACTGCCTTCATAGTATCCCACACTGTGATTAACAAAGCTGTATAAATATTCTCTTTGCAAAATGGCTCCAGCTGTTTCCTAATATTGTCCAAATAGCCACTATCAGCAAGCAGATATCTAGGGAAAGAAAAAGATCTGAATATCTTGCTTTCAAATTCTAAGCTAAACGACAATAATATAGGATTATGATTCGAAGCAACTCATGGGCACACTTCTATATCTGATGAGGTCATAATATGGTCCAACACCCATGTCATATCTATTCTAGAATACAACCTGTGTGGAGCTGAATAAAACATGTATCCTGGGGCGATTGGTTTTAAATATCTCCATACGTCTCTAATTAATTGAAGCAGTCCCATTTCTACAATCGATGCACGAACCTTCCGCATTCTATAAGTAATACCTTGTCTAGTAGTATCTACATTATAAACTATAACACAATTAAAATCCCCCATTACTATCTTCTCCCCCTCCCAATTTAGCATTTCCATATTCAGAACATCAATAGCGGTAGGATGATCAATGTTAGGCCCATACAATGAACAGAAGACATATTTCTTACCCCTAACTCCAATCTGTGCAATTGCCCACCTGCCCCTCTGATCAGCAAATGTTTTATGTATCGTACAGAAAAAACGTTTATGCTTTAATTTAGCTGTTCCCCTCGTTGATGTCCCTTGTGTTGTACAAATTATAATTTCATAACCCAACTGTTTAAGAAGATTGCGATCTTTATATGAAAGATGCGTCTCTGTAAGCGAAAATAATTGCTGATTGTACATTTTCAGCTCTTCATAAACAAGTTGACGCTTGATTCAACTATTAGGACCAGCAACATTTCAAGCAAGACACATAATACGAATTATGATATAAAGATTTCTCCTCTATTTTAATACGGCCCACCGTTAAACAACCCTCTATTCTTTGGCATATTTCTTTTTGGAAATTTGTTTCTGAGTTTCCTACCTACCACATTGTTGACTTTTTTCTGCCCCTGTTGCCCCTCTAAGCCCCCCCCCCCCTTTCGCCCTTGGCGACCCCACCACTCTCCCTGCGTCTATCAAGAAAGTTAAGTATAGGCAGTTGCCAGAAAAATAAACAAGCATTGGCATAGCCAATAGGTCACACTTTTTGGACCTTATGTGCTTATTAATACATTTTGGCTATGTTGTAGAGTATTGTGGCTGATTGTATAAGTAAAGCACAATGAAACCTGGCGGATTGGTGTTGCCAATGTTTGTTTTAACAATAGGCTCTAGAATGACAGAGCGAACACTGTTTTGACCAGACCTTAAAAAGCTGAGTATAGCAATGGAGGTCCCCAGGAGGGCAGTGCAACAAATATTCAAGAGGACTTAAGTATTGCACCAATTTCTACCTCCCTTCAAATTCTTCTCTTTGTCTTGAACCGTTCGAAAGTATATAATAAGTATATAATAAGTATATACTAAAGTATATACACAAGGTCTCGAATGCTCGACCTAAAAAAGGAGTAACACCAGTGGAAGGACACTGGCAGAAGACAGGAAGCTGCAGTAGGTCTTTGCTCTGCAACACAGACTGACATTGGAAGCACCTGGAGGAAGCAGGAAGGAGCAGGAGGCACTCACCAATCAGAAGCAAGGAAATGAGAGTGACGGAAAGTGAAGCAATGGTAAGTAATGGTTAGTAATGGATAGGCTCTAGGCCCATTTATAAGCTTTTTTTGTTAACAATAGATTTTGCTATCAGAGCAGTGTGCTGTCTCAGACAAAACCTAGAAAACGGCCTCCAAAGGCTTCAGTGCAATGGGGAAATGTCTGGTTGAAAAACCGGGCAGTCTGGGCCTGTTTTTGTCATGTGCCAAGTAAATAAACTCAATCTACACTTGATGTTCTCAAAGCCAAAGGAAAGTCTGTTTTTATGTTGGCATATATATAAAATTGGAACCTGAGGCTTGGCTTACAAATATACCTAAAATAAATCAAAACTGGTGCAGCCATTGGAAAATTGCACAGTCAATTTTAAATTTATTAAAACAATTTCAGCTTATGACTTTTGCAGCAAATTTCAGTTTCCATATCATAGAGTGTAATACTAACAAGAAAACCATTTGAAAACCATTACAAAGCTGTTGAAAAGAGGGCATCTTTGTCAGTGTCTTGGCCAATAATTGAATGACGTCAAATGGGGGAAACTTGGATTTGGCTTTAGTGCCTCAGAAAGGTGACAATCCAGTCTTAAGCCTTGTCCATGTTATCAAGCATCTGCAAATGGCACAGTTTTGTCAGTGGCCACTGAGGATCCTAACACGGCTAAGACCAAAATACTGCCAATATTAGAATCTTCGCACAAGCCATCAAACACAAAGATTAGAAATGATTTTCCTCCACTACCAGATCTGCGCCCCACCTTGAAGGTGGCAGGATTTGTGGCAGAAATTGATACTGCAAAAATAGTCGACTTTTTGAACTCACAAAATAATACATAGTTCATTGGTGTAAAACCTCCTTAACTAGCAAGTACCCATGCATAATATGAATTTACAATAGTGACAAGAACCTTATAAAAATAGGACTGCTAAGAGTGATATTATGTTTGGGTAAACGCTGTGAATAGACACCTAGATCTGTGGTGAAAGAAACACTGCCTCCGATTTCCTGATTTTTATGGAAAGAAATAGGTGGAGAAGATCACATAAAAAAATAGAGATTGTTGTATAAGTGATTTCAAAGCTGCGGAGAACTGAAGACTTGCAGGACTTGAAGTATACATAATGAAACTAAAATGCTTGCAGTATAATGACCATTGTGTTAGGGTGCATATACCATTTTAGTATAATTTTAGGCTATTTATGGAAAATGTCCTTATTTCATTAAGGATCTAATGAGTATTCAAGGAAATCTACAACAATCATAAACGTCCTTGAATGCATAAATGCATGGAAGTTGTGCATGTGGTATTAAAACCAGAAGTAAGATTATAAAGACTAAAACTGAAGACAAATAGGTCTTTGCAATATACATGTTAGCTCAGTAGCGGCTTCTCTTCATTACAATTGGTGAGGCAGGGGGTAGGGATATGGAGGTGGTGTGGGGGTAAATAACACACACAAAAGAAAGTAAAAAAGCACTTACCTGCTGTTGTCAGCCGCCACCTTGGGGTTCTTCTGCTCTGGCCCGACTCCAACTCCCCATGGGCTGGTGCAAACTGTGGAGGCTCCTAGATGCCAATCAAGAAGCTGCTCTCATACTGGTTATACAGCATGAGAGCAGCGCCATGATTGGCCTGAGCAAGCTGATTTTATCCTCACTCAGGTCCTAGGAGCCTTTGTCTCTTCTCCAACTGACTGTGCAGTACAGCTCGGGTGGAGAGAGATCTATGTGCGCATGATGATTTGGCTGGCCTTAGACAGCCGGCCAAACCATCATGCGCACTTACAGTGTTCACTACTACTCACCTATCATCATGGATCTGCCCTGCCCAGACTTGGTTGGCTCTAGAGAGCAAGGGATGAAAATTAAATTGTTTTACTATCATTTTATTTTTCCTGTTTCCCTCAGCTGGCTCTCAGCAGAAGGGAGACACTCCTCCGCCAAGAGCAGAGTGGCCGCCGCTGTGTTAGTTCCTACAGGAGATCAATATTTGTCACTATGCAGGAACCTTTTCCCCTACATAATCTTAATGTATGTGGTACTCCTGCATCATTCCTATGCCAAAAACACATATATGAATGACCCTATGAGGAGTCTTTTATCAGGGTTGGAGACACCCACACACTTGCAAGTTTGTGGATGTTCATTCCATTTTGCAGGATTGTGCCTGTTGAGTAATCATATTCCTGCCACAAACCATAAAGTTGTAAATTCAGTATTGTACCACAGTGGAATAAATGCTGCTTTCCTAAGTTCCATTTATGGATGAAAAATTGCATCATTCCTGGTTATGTGAATTCATAATTTATTAATGAAATATTCTGTAAATAAATGTCAGTTTTTGCACACCTACATTGATCGTGGTGGACAAAAATTGTGAACCATGTAAATTAAGCTTCTTGGTATTCAGGGGCATGTTTACCAGAATAGTGGTGCAGGGCAACTCAGCAACTTACCTTGCTGCGGTGCCCTGCATCACAAGGAAAGTGCAGGAATGCACTGTATTTATCCAATGCGGTGCATTCTTGTCCTTTCCCCCTGTGCTGGCGCTGTTTCAGCAGCCTAGTGCCAAGGGGGGCACTCTTGCATTATGGTGTAAGGGTACCTGTGATACAGGCCGGATTGTTTTTGTGCAGGAAGGGACAACTTCCTGCACAAAAACACTCCGAAGAGTAAAAAAAGAGGATAAATAAGCTTATTTATCCTTGTTATGCCTCAATTGGGGAGGTGTAAGATTTTGACGGGTTCCCAGCTTTACAAGTCATTGTAAATCTTGGAATGCATCACAAATCTGGGAGTTACATATGAACACCCACCACAATGCCCATGGAATCCCTCCCTTGCGCAGAGTAAGGCAACGCTGCCTTTGGTGCTGTGTTGCATTACTCCATATTTGTGAGGCTATTCAAAGCCATGGAAAGTGGGTTGGTGTGGCTTCAAAAATGTGATGTTTGTGTCGTGCATGTACCACGTTGCGCAGTGCAAGGATGATGCAAAGCCCTCATAAATATGCCCGTCAGTGTAAGTGTGGATGTGTCTTCTTAGCTCTAGCACATGGTTCTGTGGCAACCAGAATCGGTGCAGCAATGTTAAATATCTGGTAAACTTCGTAATGCTGTTGGCACATTGTTTCTCGATTGTTTGTCCATGTGCAGTTACACTACATAGGTTACCAAATGCTCTGATGCTGCAGGTTACAATTTCCACAAAAGTGATAGCTTTTCAACTGGCCACAATAAGTGCATCTTATAGCCAGCATAGGAAATGCTGCCACTGCCTGCCCCTTTAGCCCCCCCACAATAATGGCAGTCATCAGCTATACGATGGCTGTCGTTTCCAGATGTTTTTATAGGACCAATTGAGGGATACCCACTTCCTATAGCTGGTTGACCAATGTGTCATCAGAGAGCCCAGACCATAACTGAAATGGCCTAGGGCCACTTGTTTAGCAAACACAAGTGAAGGATGTGCTGGTAACTATGTAAGAGTTTCAGCAAAAGAGATCACCCTGAGAGTAGGCTGTCTATATATCATAAGGGGCAATCTCTTAGTTAAATCTCCTCCACTCAGCCCACACATAGGTAGATCAATGCAGCATAAATCTAGGGCGCTCATATTGATACTAAGGTGGGTTCTACATTGTCTGGGGTGTGGTGTGCGTGACATGCACTGTTAAAGATTGCAGGAATCGCTGTTAACATGAGCTGAAAGCCATTTTGTTCTTGGCAGCCATTTTAGTTTGCCATGTGCTCGCCATGTGCTTTCTCCCTCGTCCAGAGCCTTGCACATGCTCAGAAAGGCCTAGCTGGTAGAATGCACCTGCTCCTAGTATGTAACTGTCGGGCTATTCTTACTGATGTAAGGAGAAATGTCTCCCCTCCCACTTTGTTGAGCAAGCAAATTTCGTATACCCATATTAGCCAATAAGCATGCTTGTATGTGCCAGGACCTCCCCTTGGTTTTATGCTGACTATGTAACCTATGCATATATAAGGCCCCTGTTCACTGTACTCCTTAGAATGCCTCCTACAGTGGCCTGAGGGTACTGTGTGACGCAATCTCCCTCATGTGAGGTTAATAAATTTGTTTTCTTGATATTACAGCTTCCATGCCAATCTCTTCTTTGTTGGTTTTAAGGACCAAGTGTATCAGTGAACCCCTTAGAAGGTTTTTATTTCTTCAGCACCAGTCCCCTGTCCATTGCGAGATCAGCGCACTCCCACTCCTGAGGAAACATTAATGACACTTGCGGTGCAAATTGGCAGCTTCACCCTGTCACTACCTTCCTGATCACATCATGCTAAAAACCCACTAACTTTCCAATTAGAAATATTCACTTTCATGATAATGAACACCAATTCCCAGGTGAGATCCATTTTTACTATCTCATTGTTGCAGGTAATGTTCGTGATACCATAGGACAGCAAAGATTAAGAAATCAAAGGAAATTACTGAAAACATGCAGCTTAAATAGTAAAGTTTTGTTTTATACATTTATATGGCAAAATCAATCCTAATGAAAATGCTAAATTCCAGGGTATGTGAATGCAAGGCTCGGTACATTTTTCATGTTTAACAGTGAACGAGCGCTATGGTGGGCCATGTTAGCATTGTTTACATGTTTTTTAAGTGATGCATTACTGCTTATTGGAAAGCATACAAAATACTTTGCTGTCTCATTAAATAACAGCATTATAGCGAATGAAAGCAAACACATATATTCACATCCTGTCGCTTCCCAAACTGGAAGTGATGGGGAAAAAAGCCAGAATCCTCCACCGCTCCCCCTCATTGACTGGAGCGAGCATAAACATTAGAAAACAAATCCCCTTTTAAGCAAAATGAAGCAAACTCTCCACACGGCCAGGAGGAAATGCTAATTGAAAATACCTTGCTAATGCCGGGCAGTCACAGGAAGGAAACATTAAGTTATTATTTTTCATAATGTTTACAAGTATATCCAGCCATTTCCAGGCGGTGAAAAATGCTCCTCTTGGTGGGATGTGTCAGTGCTACTTTTCACTGGGGCGACTGCTCGTCTTCCCTCTGAGAGCCATCATTAGTTTGATTTTTTTTTAACCAAGTCTTCAAATGAAGACGGATGAGCTGAGGCATTTGAAATGTAAGCTGCTTATGTCCTGAAAAATGGCTGCTCCATCACAGATCGAGGGCCTGATCTAAGTCCGGTTACTGCTTACAAATAATAATAATAAAAAGTAATAAGCAAAAATATAAAAATAAAAAAAAACTCACACAGCAAATGAAAGGCAACGCGGGGCTCGTAAACACACTGAGCCAAATAAGACATATGCATAATACCAGAATTAAGTGAGTCACTGTCTAATTGCTGCAGTCTCTTCTAGATACAATTATTGTTAATTGCGCTTGATAATTTCAGCATTACTTTTAAACATTTATTTCTCATTAACAATCCGCTTAATGTTAGAGATCAAAATGCCTATTAGGCGTCACATCTCTGGCAACATTGTGCGGCAGCTTTAAAAATATTTTCCCCATGCTTTGAATGCAGTGTGAGCTGTATTTCTAGTCAAATGTCAATTAGCATGATTTAATTGTAAGTACTTCCAACATCTCTTCCTGATTTTTTTCTCGTATTTTGCAACTTTACTTTGTCAGTATTAGATGAAGGAGGCCTTTGCCTCCCTGGAGCTATGCAAATGCTCTCAGATCCTCTCATTTTGGAGCTAATTGTTGGTAATTAGTTGAAAATGGAAAACCGCAAGGTATATTATAAATCTATACAGGAAAAAGAGTTAAAAAGGGATAGTTGCTAATGGTCTTAGGACACAGAATATCTGCGCAATGCGTACAGACCTTACTTTTTCTACTTGTATATTTAAGGAAGTCAAATTACATTTTCACCTTCAGTAAAGAACCTTTAAAGGTAGATGCTGCTTCTCAAGTGACACCTACCTTTTCTTTAAGGAACAGTACTGTATTTCTGATGTCCAAGAAAAATTAGCACATCACCCCAATCATGATGGAACTTCATTGGCTCTTCAAAACCAGCAGCATCATTTGCAAAGCCATCACCACCAGGCCACCCTCTTTTGTTACTGACAAGCTCACTGGTGAGTCTCAGTACACCATCAGTCAAAACACCATCATACCGGAGACTGTGGAGACATATTTGCCGATGTTTCATGGAACGCAGCGCAGCACGCAAAGTTGCTGCACTGCGTTGCGTGAAACGGAGAGAGTAGAAATGCTCCATATCCAATAAGATATGGTGCATTTCTGCCTCCCCCTAGTGCTAGTGCACTGTGTGCTTCCTATCACCAGTGCAGGCACCTCTGCTCCATGCTGCAAGGGTGCCTGCTTATAGGCAGGATTGTTTTGTTTTGTTGGGGAAGGGATACCTTCCTGCACAGAAACAATCAAAAGAGGCATTTTTTTCTTTCTATTTGTGATGCACAATGCATTACACATAGAAAGAGGAAATAATGGGGAGAATAAAAGGTTTTTCTTCTTGTTACGCAGTCCTCTGGCAGGCGTGTCGATTTGACACAATCTCAAGTTTACACACTTTGTAAATATGAAATTGCGCAAGTCCATGTGTGGATGCATGGGAATCCCCATGGTCCACCCATGGAACGTCTACCAGCTCGAAATGTAATGTAATGCTGCACAAGTCGCGCAGTGTGTTACATTTCTTTACAAAGAAACGCACAGCGGCACAAATCGATCCTTGCATGGCTTTGTAAATCTTATTGAAGCATTTCCATTGCCCTTGCATCTCCTTACGCAATGCAAGGACAACGCAAATATTTAATAAATCTGGACATAAGAAGTGTAAAAACATTAAAATAAGGCAGCAGGACTTTTCCATCTATGCCTTCATTATCTGGAACAACATCCCTGTGTGCATCAGGACAGTCCCAACGGTACCCCAATTTAGGAAAGAGTGGAAGGTGTATCACTTTAAAGACCACGACATCACAACGCATTAACCATCCACAAACCTCTCCTGTAACACTCTCCTTGTCTTTTACCCTTTACAGCACTTCACTGCATTTTGACTAGGCTTCCTCCTTAGAAATACCATGTACACACATACATATAGATCCACTGTATGGCTTTGATTTACTAACCTGCACGCACAAGAGAGATGAATGATAAATTGCAGTGCTGGGTTGTGCAAAGGATAGAAAATTCACAGTTCTTGATTTACAGTGATTTACCATCAGATGATGTAATTGGTGATGCTGGCACTATAAAATGCTGCTTTGTGCCTCTAGAGACTTGTGCCACAGAACAAAGATGACCAAGTGGTGGCTGGCGTAGGATACATACTTGAGGCACACACCCTAGTACAAATTCTCACACGAAAACATCAACAGAAATGTAAGCAGTGTAAATATGTGCTTAAGCATAAAGTATGCGTCACACATACATACTGTAGAAGGCTGGATTTCTGTTGCAGTAACCCCTCCCACTTTTTGCCAGACTACAGGTGCACTTTGACTTGATGTGCCCTGGGTCCCTGCCAATCAGGTTCCCAGGGCCTGCAATCTTTCACAAAAACTGTGCCTTGTACCCCCAAATGGCACCTCTCTGGCCACACATCAGTCCCTTGAAAAAGGTACCATGGGTACCAAGGGCACTGTGGCCAGGGCAGGCCTCTAAGGGCTGCAACACTTGTTGTGCCACCCCTTAGAGGCCCTGTACCTTTTACACACACACACTACCATTGCAGCTCATGTTTTGGTGCAGAACAAAGTGAAAAGTCGACATGGCACACATCCCTTTGTGCCATGCCTACAACCCACTGTCCTGGCATAGGTCAGCCACCCCTCTAGCTGGGAGCACTATACCAGTGGTGGGGGTACAAACACATGAGCCCTGTACCCCTACAGTGTCTGGACCAATTCTTAGACATTATAAGTGCAGTAATGCCATTTAGAGTATATGGTGCTGGGACTTTGACATTACAAACTCCACAGCACCCTAATTGTTTTTTACTGAAAACTGGGAAGTTTGGTGCCAAACCTCTCAGCACATTAAACCCACACTGATGCCAGTGAGGGATTTAATGAAAAATGCACTCAGAGGGCATCTTAGAGATACCCCCTGAAAAACCACCAGCTTCTGGTGGGTTCCCTGACTGGTACACACCAGCCTGCCACCACAAGACATGTTTCTGGACCCCTGGGGTGGGAGCCTTTGCTCCCTGAGCCCAGAAACAAAGCCTTTCCTTGGTGGAGGTGTTCACACCTCCCCCAGGCCAGGAAGAGCCATCTGTGGCAGAAGAGCTTCAAAGGCCTTGCTGCCTTTGTAATGTGACCCCCAGTCTCTCCTGCCATCAGGAGTAGGCCCCCTTCCTGTCTCCCCTCCTTTTCAGCGGGAAGACAGGCGGGAAAAATTAGCCAGCCCAGGAGGTGTGCCCACCTCTGCCAACCCCAACCCTCAGGTGGGGAAGGTGAGGTGAAGCCCACTCTTCAGTGCCCGCCATCTTGCAGATGGCAGGCACTCTCCAATCAGGATTAAGGATTGTACCCACTCCCGCACGTGGAGTGAGCACACAAAGGGGGTAGTCACCCTAAGGTCGGGAGCCCATTGGCTACTGGCCTCGAGACACCTAAAACACCCTATAAATACAGTATTTAGGGGGCAGCCCTGAACAAAGAAGGCAGATTCCCGCAACCTAAGAAGAAGGATGAAAGAAGACGCCCAGGAGAGGAGACTGCAGAGAACAACTAACTTGGCCCCAGCCCTACCGGCCCGTCTGCACTTTCCAGAGATCCTGACCAAAAGTCCTCTTGTCCTGCAGCCAGCGACCTCCAGAACCCCTGGGAGGACTGACTGCTTTCAACAAAGAACGGATCTCCTGTGAACATCAACTCTGTTAAAAAAAAACAGCCAAGAAATACTCAGAGCCTGCTGAGGACAAAGAAACCTGATGCCTGAAACCACCAGTGCACCCGTCACCTATGGCCCAAGTTCGAGGGGCCTACTGGTCCCAGCTAGGTCCCCCAGTGCTCCAGAGTCCAAGTCCACCATGGGTTGACCCTTCCAGGACTCTCAACGTCGCCTGCAACCTCTGCAAGGAGACCCCCCAACCGTGAGTGGCCCGGTAAGGTGAAATCTGACCTAAAAAGACACCACTGCATTCTGCCGCCCTGTGCCTTGGAGAAGAGAATCCAAGGTGCACCTACATCCCGAGCCCTCCAACTTACCTGCCCAGCTGTTGGTTTCTCCCGGAAGTCTTCCTAGTCCGAGCCTGCACCTATAAACCAAAACTGGAAACCCCCATTGAAAACAACAGGGCACCTGATGACAAAACAGCACCCTGCACCCAGCAGCCCCTGCGCTGCTGCGGGTGCACATTGGGGCATATTCTCAAGGAGCTATCGCCGAGTTATCGGCATCGTATTGCACCCAAAGTCGCGATAAAATTACCGCCCCAGTCACAAGCCGGTGCAAACAGCCCATACCACCAGATTTCCTGCGATAGCACCCTCATAAAACATTGCCACGGATGACCACGGCAACTATCGCTAAGGAGATGCAGAGTAGGCGATCCCGAGCAAAAAGCCACGACAACACCACTCCACAACATTCTCAACGACCAGCCGCAACGGTGAAAAGATCCCAAAAGAGGCGATAAGGCGCTTTAGCAGCAGGAAATGAACACCTGCTGCAACCTGGTGCAAAGTCGGACGACAACCGGCAACAGAAAGGGAACCAAGCCCAGAGCCACATCTGAAGATCCACAGATGCCATGGAGCTACTCATCATGCAGCTCAGGGCCCCAACAGGGCCACAACACTCACCGTCACCACCCCCAGATTCGCCACCCCCACCCAGACCACCACTGCCCCCCCCTCGTACCACCACAGAGGCAGCGCAGACAAAGACAGTGGACCTTCAGGAAACGCACCAGCCTCACAGACGTAACACCAGAGCATGTCATTGCCCACTGCAGGCTCAAAAGGACAACCATCCTCCGCATCCTGAACATCATTGACCACAGGCTGACTGTACCAACACAGCAGAGAACCAACATCCCTCCGCAAACAAAGCTGCTGGCTGTGCTGCACCTGTTGGCCTCTGGGACATTCCAACCTACAACCGCCATAGTCGGAGGTGTCTCACAGCCAGCCCTATCCAAGTTCCTCAAACCTGTCCTGGATGCCATCATCAGCTTGGTACCCCAGTATCTATACTTCCCCCACACTGCACAGGAACAGCTGGAGACCAAGCAAGGATTCTACACCATAGCTGGATTCCCGCACGTCTTGGGGGCAATCGATTGAACACATGTCCTACTTGTGCCCCCTGCCGACACTGCACACAATTACCGCAACAGAAAGCACACGCATTTAATCAATGTGCAGGCAATAGTGGACCACCGGGGACTCTTCACCAATGTCGTCGCCAACTACCCAGGCATTGTGCATGACTCATACATCTTTCGACAGTCCATCATCAACCGGCGTTTCCAGGATGGCACCTACGGAAATGCAGTGCTCGTTGGTAAGTACCAACTGGACACACCACACACCTCAACTCCACAATCATGCAACCCACAACTCTGGCAATACACACGTCACAAACAAACAACATGCCAAGCAACATGCCCACCCACCAGACCGACAGCACAACTTACTGTGGCAACCTGGGCTAGCCATGTACATGACCCACCAATGGCATGGCACATCAGCCACACACCAGCGGAATATGGAGGTAGGTGGCAACCAGGCATGTGCGAAGGAGGCTAGTGACCCATGAATGAGAATGCACACATTGCCAATTGTGGCGTGGATGTGCTGGACAGACTGCAGTATGCAGACCGCAGACATATCCATGCCAATAAATACTGCTGGTGGTGGTAGTGTTGTGGACAGTGGACGCAACCATGTGATCCCAGCCAGTGGGAAAGATCTCGGAAATGTAGCTTGTTATGTCCCCCGTAAGCGTGTGTGGAGTGGGCTTGCCCGGCGTACGCCAGGCTTGCGCAGGGATGTGAATAAAAAGCGCATAGCCCTGGGTGTGGTTCTCTTCTGGAATGCCCAATGTCTCTGAGAGGGCGGCGCCTTCCACCCCGCCATGAGGCCGACACCGTGTGCGGCGATACCTGCCGTGTGCAGTGATGCCTGCGATCATGTGTGCCTGCCGCAGCCCGGGCCGCAGCTCCCCGAACAAGTCTCGTCCGCCCCTGCGCATCCTGGCCACACTGCACACCTGCCGACACTGGCGTGTCTCCAAGAGTGCCCACCACTTGCCTGTGCCAGCTCCACGCCTGAGGCCAGCGACCATGGCAGACTCCTCAGACCATCACTGCCTCCGCGAGCAAGGCACGCAGTACTCCTTCCCATTGCGCACTCCACCGGCATACACAGCGGACAAGTAGGTTGCACATTTGGAACTAAGTCTTGATTACGCAATGGCAGAGTACATATTTAAGGCAGAGCTCAAATCCCAATACTCCCTTCGATTTGGTGCCACCAACTCCTTGCATAGCAGTCCAACCACACATGTCTGTGGGCCCTTGCGGACTTCTGCCTTAGGCCTACACACCGGTCCAGCAGGCCTCAGACAAATCCTTTCCAGTCCGTCGCAGCCAGGACACGGCATCGTTGCTATGTGCACACCCACCCTGCTCTGGTGCCTCTACCTCCGTCACCCAGGAAACCTTTCCAAATGCCATTCCAATGCTGTTTGTTAGTGATCCAGGAGGAGCTGGCTGCACAGCAGCAGCCCCACGATGACCCCTGCCTCCGGCACACACTGCGGTTGAGTCAGACACTCATTTGGAACAGACTCTTGATGTAACAATTGCAGAGCTGATAGCAGTGTACTGGCCTCATCGCAGACTGCATCTCCTTCTAGCTCTGGTGCCACTGACTCTGTGCCACGGGAGTCATGGGCACCCTCCCGTTGGACTAATTTGGCATCTGAGTCCATGGCCTGGGGGTTGTCTTCCTCGTGTAGCTGATACTGACATGGTGGAAGACAGGAGACTGTAGCATTCATCTTCTATATTATGCCTGTTTCGGCTTGCTCCTGCCCTCTGCATCATTCCCTGGATGGACACCTTCCACTGTCCCCCGTAACACTCCGCGACATTCTCCTGGGACATCAACAAGTACCCGCTCAGCTCTTGTGGCCCTATCTCAGTGCACCACAAGTCACCGTTCCTTGCGGGTGTGCCTGTGCCTGCCGCAGTGCATCCTGTGCCACTAACTCTGTGCAGCTCAAGTCATGGACCCTTGCTGTTTGTACTTTGTACTTCTGATTGTCAGATCACTGTTGTGGTTGTTGGCAGCACCAGCCAACCCCTGAGGGCTCGCTTACACTACCCTACACCCATCCAGCACAGGAATCACTGGACGTGTGACCCTGGCAATAAAGGTGCCGGGCGCACGTGCCCGTACCACAAAATATCTCATTGTGTCCGTGTAATCATTATGTATTCATGTGGGCCTCAGGCCATACCACATCACATCGTGCTGTGTACAGCGTGCGCAACCTTGTCATCTCAGGCAGTGGTGTAAACCTTTGACATGTGGCTGTGTTGGACCCCCCTGTGAGCGTAAGTGAGTTGACCGGCATACGGCAGTATGGCGTGGGGTGTGGTCTTTCGACACATGGCTCTGAGCGTGGTTGAGATTAGGCCTTTGGAAAGAGGCAACTGATGCGTGTGTGTCTAGGGTGGTGCCGGCGCCACCCATCACGCAATGTGCGAAGTTGCTTCATGGCATGCGGCCTCGTCAGCGGGGTGCATGAGTGTGGGCAAGTCCACACGAGGTCCGGGAACATACTTGCAAACTGTTGTGTGTGTCGCTATTTCGGCAGCATGGGCCAGAGGTCTACACTCTCGCGCTAGACGAGTTCGGCCAGGCATGTACCCTACATCTGTGTCCGCCCTGTCCTTACCATAGGCTTACACGCACATGGCCGCACACCTTCAGCATACTACATCACAGTGTCGTTGTAAGGCTTGTGGACATGCGCAGACGGGCATGGCAATGGTGTGCCATGGGGGGCAGGTGATGCAACCGCGCTGCGCACGCTGGTGAATAGGCTCGGGGGGAGGGTGGAGCAGCAGTGAGGCTACGTACTACACATTGATGCCGCTCTTGTGCAACAGGCAGTACATGTCATACAGGAATCACATAGTCACACATCTGTACCGGCATGTCACTCAGTCAGGTGTGAGTGCCACATGTATTGATGGCGAGTTTGTGATATGTTCATGGAGGGTGGGTGTGTCACCTCTGTGGAGTGGTGCTGTTTGGGGTGTCACGTATTCGACCTGCCAGTCCTGTGTGTCACAGTTGGTAGGGAATACCACTATTCGACATTTCACATGTGTCCAGGGTCAATCCATTTTGGCTGCCATTTCTGGCCTACAGGTGACATCAGGGCTCATTGTGGAATCGGTTATGTCCCACCTTGATGCAAGGTTGCCCCTGTGACTCAGATCCAGCAACATGTGCAAAATGTACATAAGCGGGAGTCACTGCCCCTACATTAGTTCATGCTGGCATGATTGATTGCTCATGGTTATAACACGTCTGTGTGCAGGAGGGGTTGCTTGTCCCTCTGCAATGCCGTAGGAAAATGCGGTGTCACTGCGTGTTCCAAGCATGTGTCTGCATTGGTGCAGTTTACATGCAGGCTGCGTGTCATTGTACATTGTGACTGTTTGGAGATGCCTATGTGATGCGAGACGATGGTCATTTGTTCTACGTCACGGATGTGGGAGTGTGCTCGTACATTGTCATCTCGCCGTTTTTGGGCTCTGCTTTTATGCTGCATTTTCCCGCATGAGGCGTGGGAATTGCAGGCCTGTTGCTGGTTATCGCTAATTTTTGTATCGCGGTTGGCCTCATCGCTACTTTTTTGGCGTTGGTGATTCGCATTTTTGCAGCGTGGCTTTGTGTTTAACGCAGTCATTTGACGCGTTATCGTGTGACTATCACATGGTGCCGCCGGATTGTGAATACCACGTTGACATGGTGTTGTTTTCCCGCGATGGACTGCGATATGCAAAGTTGCACGAAGCTAAATTTGCGATGGTTATCACTTGTTCTTGAGAATATACCCCTTTGTGTGCTAAACCGAATCCCCCTTTGCCCTGAGCCTAACAAAAGGATCTTTGTTCCTACAACCTTGTGGCCTGCTCGTGAGCAGCCACCAACCAGAGGCCCCCTATCCCCCATTGGATAACATTGAGCCTCAGCACTCTGTACCCGGCCGCCCTAGTGCCGCTGAGGGTGTTTTGAGAGTGCAACCTTGACCCTTGGGGAACCCTTGTTCTAACCCCAGAAACTTAACCCCAAAGACCGAGTACTTACCTGTTAACCAATAACTTAATTTCTCTCCATAGGAATACTTTGACTGTTTTTCCCTGAAAAATATTCTGTGTGGAGTTGATTTGTATGAAAACCTGAAAAACTACAACTGTTCAAAACTGATTTTACTTACCTTTTCTCTAGGAAATGTCCCAGTGTGATATCTAGGCATATCACACTGAGTAGAAAAAGTAACTTAAAAAGTAATCTAATAAGTAACTGAAAAGTAATCTGTACAGTAATTCCGAATCCTTGACTTACCTGTATTTCAAACAACTGCATTTGAACTTGCATTCAATTGTAAACACTGCCTAATATTTTGCAAATCATTTATTTCACTTATCTGTGCCAGGCTTGGCTTGGTTCTAGAAATAAAATAACTTAATATTTTTATACAAAACAAAATGTTCAGAGTTCAGTCTTTGAGTGTGTGCAATCATTTGCTGATTGAGTGTGTACAACAAATGCTGAACACTACCCTCTGATAAAGCCTTACTGCTTGCCCACACTGCCACAAATAGAGAGTAAGGTGTTATCTACTTTTACTTCTACCTACCTTTGGGGTTCCACTGGCCTCTGTGCACACTATACCTCAGTTTGGTATAGTATATACAGAGCCAGCTTCCTACACATACAATGTAGGTTTCTTATTTGAAATACAGCTTAAAACCTAGCTTGTACCTTATTTCACTTGATGGTAAGTTACGACGCAAAGATAGGTTAGCCCTTACCAGGTGATCAGCTATGTATTAAAACCTAGAGGTGCTTACCTGTGTCTTCTTCAGATATGCCCCCTTTGTCTCCATTTAGAGGGAATCAGTCCTTCATTTAGCAAAGCAATCTTGGCAGGGAGCAAGCGTTAAAGGTTTGTTTTGTAATTTGAACAGAGTGTGGATCTACTCAGTGCTGCTTTAACCAATGTTTAATTTGAGGCAATGTTTGCTTGTGCTCTGCACCAGCACTTAATTATCAACAGCGGCACTTATAACAGTCAACCACATGGTGGCACTGTTTGTCTGTTCCTGAGGAGAGCCTATGAACAGAGCATTTAATAATTTAATATAAAGTCTTAATAAATGATATCAGCCTGCATGGCCATTCTTGTAACTTAGGGGTGGCCTAGAATAGTCTGATTTGGCACACTTGTCTGGGTGTGATTGTTAGTAGTTGTGATGGTACTTGTATTGGCTGAGCTGCCTGGCAGGGGAAATGAGTGGTGCAAGCTGCAGTGGCTCCTGAAAATGGCCCTGGCACCTTTTACAAGTTGATCTCAGTTTCTTCTAAAGGTAAACACATGCGTTGATATCCCTCCGTTTAAGGGTGGTCCAGAAAATAAGACAATCATGAAGACAATAAAGCCACAGGAACATTGATTAAAAGCATTTCATTCCACATCAGGAGATTTCTGAACCACATACATCCAACAGCAGTGATCTCTTGAAGGCCTCATGGTCTGAGTAGAGTGTGAAAACTTTGCTGCTACTAACTGTTAGCACTGTGAAAATCTTTAAGTCATCCCTTTAAATAACTGCGTTTTTGTCTTAAATTCAAAAGCAGTATATCACATATCTAGGAGATAAATACCTGAACATGAATGAAAGTGGTTAAATGTCGGCATGGCTATAGCAGTTCACTAATGGGGACATTGATCACAATTTCAAAATATCATCTACTCTTCCCTGGCACCTTATGAGGTCAATACAGCACATAGGACCTATGCTTAGTAAGAACGTTTAGAACATAAACTTTCATATCTACTTTAATCACATAACATAATCACAGTTTATTGAGACTATAAAATTATTAGTGACAGAATATAGAGGGGGGGGGAGTTGTGTGAGCTATACGAATCACTACTCCAATTCACCAGAGTTACACATATATTGCAACAGAAAATAATCTTAATTTAATGCATTAACACACATTTCTTTAGGTAAATTGTTATGATATTGACAGCATATGCTCATCTAACAACTTCCCCAGTGCCAGCCATGAAAATGAATGTTTCAATGTAGTAAGGACTGTAAAATTGACTCTTCTGTGTGGTAGGTTCCATCTAAACAATGCAGAACGGATATGGATGTTTGCAGGGCTATGATATGTATTCCGACTTATGACTGTAAGCCCTCCCCCAGGTTCTCCACTGGACAACAATCCACAGCTGGCAGAGATATTGACAACCCACCAAAGACAACTCTGTCAGACTGTCCCGCTACCACTTAACTCATCATTGAAGATGACAGCACACCTCAGCCCTGACAAGTCTTCTCTTCCAACCGGAAGGAGGGTAGGCACTGAGGAAGAAGTGAGATCCTGCTGGGCTGCACCTGGCAGAGGATGTTTCTCGGAGATCTCTCTCAGCAGGAGGGCGTGGACTGATGTGCTGTCATGCGGCAAACCGGGAAGATTGTGGCTGCTGTAACAGTAAGTCTACAGTGATAAACACATGTGTAACAGTCTGAAACTAGAGTTTTGCTAAGAGTTAATGTGCATGTTTCAGAAAGACACCTCCCCAAGGGAGATCTGGCACATCTTACAAGCACCTTTGCACTTTCTCCATGAAGGCACAAAGTCCAATGGTTCTTCCGGTGTAATTGTGATCAGATCAATCACACAGTTCATTTTCGTCATTGAGCCGTGGGTGCATGTGTCTGTGTGTGTGCCTGCATGTGTATGTGTTTAAACGTTTGTAAGAGTGTGTAGGGGTTTTTGTAAGCCCCTGTGTGTGTCAACATGCGAGTCTGCATGCATTTATTAGGGTTGCAGGGAAGTTAGTTCTCGTAAATAACTTGATTTACAATTAAATTTCTTGGCGTTTAATTCCAAAGGACTGTTTGGATCACGTGTTGATTCTCCCAAATCCTATTCCAAGGTTTAGTTCTTTTTAGGCAATTTATTGTGGTAGTGACACATTTTGTCATTCATTTCGACCTCCATCTTGTCAACTGACCTAAAAATCCTGATATAAAAAAATAATAATAATTCCAGATTTGGAAAGCGCGATTTATCACCCCTAAGGGTATCCAGGCGCTGGGGGCCGTCGGGGAGATTAAGTGAGCTATTGCCCAGAGTCACATGATGCTGAGCTGAGCTGCCACCAGCGATCGAACCGTGCGCCCCGCGCTCCTGAGTCAGCCGCTCTGGCTGCTGCGCCACACCTCTCACTTATGCAAAAATGCTTAGATTTAGTATATCGTACAAAATGATCCAGACCCATCTTCACAGTTCCCTCATTTCCTCTTACAAATGGCACAAAAGATCAACCAAAATGGCATCTGCTTTCATACCAATAATAGTAAACTCATTACTATCCAACTCATGGTTTTCTGTTACTCTAAAGTAGTGCGTTTTCCAGTGTATGCAAACCTAGAATGAATCACATTTGACATGATCACCTCAAAATCCCTTTAAAACGCCCTCTCTAAACTCAACTCCGCTATGCTGTTTCCAGGGATTATATCTTGACTTGGTTAATGCTAATCAGAAAATGGATATTAATCTTTCCTGGAACGTAGCTGCATGTTTTGTGTATGGGCTGCACAGCTAGGCCTGGCCATTGGCTACTTGGGAGGTTTTCTCAATGTTTTGAACTGAACACTCGACCCATAAGGAAGTGAATTTTTGGTTCACCAAATCTAACAACAATGGAAATGATCATATTATGTGAGCGGGGAAATATGCTCCTTGCAAAAATATTTCTCCTCTTTAGTAGTGTGAGGAAGCCTACAGGAATTGCGTTCAGCAGGGTGGAGGAACGATATGAATACTACTCCAGGTTAAAAGAAAAAGACGGGGTGGCCAGGCACATACATACAATAAAGTCAGTTGGGGAAAGCAAGCAGAAATCCGGTTGTCAAGTAATACAGAATGTTCTTCATTTGTAACATCTAGCTCAAATTAGACCAAGAAATAATGCACAGTAATCTACAAGAGGAAATCAAGCAAAATTGAATTTGCCATTTTTCGAGAGGGGCATATTTCACTGAGCTGGTCTCGTGGTACCGAGACTACAGTGAACAGGACAGGTAGGGCTGATTTCTACCCATATAAATAACCAGTGACTAATAGCTTTCTGCAGTTCACTGCAGTCATTGATTTGCTGGAAGGATTTGCAAGGAGTTCTTCGTTTTCAGTCAGACTTTTGTTTAACCTGAAATTACTTGGGCCCCGATTTACTAACATTTGGTGCAACGCAGCAAGACAGCTTGCTGCGCTGCCCTACACTGCGTCAAATTGAAAGAGCAGGAATGCGCCATATTTACTAAGACATGGTGCATTCCCGCTCTCTCTCTCTCTCTCTCAGCTGGTGCACTGAGTGCTGCCTTAAGCCAACGCTAGCACCCTTGCCTCATAGTGCAAGGGTGCCTATGTTACATGCAGGATTGTTTTTGTGCAGGAAGGGACACCTTCCTACACAAAACAATCCTCTGAGCCATTTTCCTATTTATATGTGGGCTGCAGAATGCAGCAAACTTAGAAAGAGGATATAACGAGGGAAATAAACATACTTCTCCTCGTAATGCCTCTGTTGGGATAGCATATCTTTTTGACACATTCCCAGGTTTACTATTCTTGGTAAATCTAGCAATGCGCTAACATCCATGGGTGGATGCCTGGGAACGCCCACACTCCACCTTTGGTACGCCTTCCCAACGCAGAGTAATGCAAGGCAGCGATGTGTGCTGCCTTGTGTTATGCTGGATTTACTAAGCCTTGAAGAGCCATGCAAGGTGGCTTTGCGTGGCTTAGTAAATCTGACTTAAGGGCTTGCATTCCCTTGCGTCGTCTTGCATGATGCAAGGGCAAAATAAGCGCATCGTAAATCTGGGCCCAAGTGTCTGGGTTAAAGCTTATTGGATTATCCGCCAGGTTATATTGCAGAATGTGCATGATGAGGCGAGTTGGGTCATGTGAAAAAAGGTGCTGTAAATTAAGCAGTGTCCTAAATTTGAATGTTTCTTCCCAGCATTCTCAGATGGGATAATAAATGACCAGCCACTTAAGTACAGCCAGCACCAAGTTTAATCAATGCGAATGTCACATGATGGAAGTCTACATCACAAATGGAGAGTATAGGCTTTTATGGGAGAAAATATGGCGCTGCCAGATCCAGGAATCACAACATAATTTTGCAACAGAGGCCAACTGACCCATCACAATGTCTCTGCTTGATCAGCAGGATCATTGTGACTGGTCTGCTGTGCCTCCCACCCTACACCCACTGACCGATAGTGGGAGCAGTAACAAACACCCAAACCTGTTGCTGACTGTAAGAATTTCTGAGTTTCAGAGTGACATAGTGAGTGGATGAGTGACAGTTCAGAGGATGTAGGATTTCGGTAAAAGATGGCGACCGTGAAACTGAGGAACTAGGTTCGACTCACAGCGTCAGCTCAACATCATGTGATTCTGGCCAAATCGGGCAATCTTCCAGTGCCTAAAAAAATGAATGTTTCAAGAGGCAGCCGGTATCACAGCAGGGTGGCGGGGCAGGGTGGGGGACAATAAAAAAAATACACTTACCTGCCTCTCTCCCCATCACAGACTCACTGCTCCTCTGCTGCTGCACTGCACAGGCTCCCCTGTGGCCAATCCTGATGCTACTCTCATGTTTGAAAGCAGCACCAGGATTGGCCTGAGAGCTGTGAATTTGCACTTCCAGGGAGACTTTGAGCCTGTGCTTAGCTATCTCCAACCCGGCAATTCAGCTCGGGTTGGAGACAGCTCAGTGGCATGTGTGTTTGACCAGCCGGAGATGGCTGGCCAAACCCACATGCGCACTAATAGCAGTGCTGAGCACCACTTCCCCTCCAGACTCACCCCTGAGACTCGTTAGTGCTGAAAATGAAAACAATAACAAACCTGTGTTATTATTGTTTTATTTTTTGAGTTTTGTGGCTTCTGGCGGGGGGACGAAGATGCTACTCCGCCATAGCAGAGGAGCCGCCACTGGAATGTGGCCTTGTGTAAGGTAACTGGTGCACATGTAAAGCACTCCAGTACCGTCTGGTCGAGTTTGTGCTACATAAAACTGCAAAAAATAAATAAACAAATAAATATATCTGGAGTTAAACATAGCAAACATATACATACCTTACCTTGCTGATATTTTGGTAGTTGATATTTTTGCGACAATATTTTTGCAGCACTTCATTTGTTTCACAATGTCCTAGTACTATATTCACATGCCTGTGCACATGTTGGTATCGACTGACATGTGAGACAACCTTTAAGACTGGGTGGCATTGACTGATAATTGTTTCATATCTGGGCACATAAAAACATTGACTAGCGAATACTTCTAAAGAGGTTTTTGGAGTGATTAGCTATGTGTCTAGCGCTACTTGCTCCGGCCAAACTGTCATGCATTCACAGAAATTGTTTGATGTACTGTTGAGGAAAAATCCTTATGATCTGTAAGAATCTGGTAGTACCACCTAACAGCTCTGGTCGTACTTTCATAGCAACAGACGCTGATGTAGTGCTCAGTGCGTATTTAGACACCGAGATGCCTACGCTCTTTAAATTTTATCGACTGACTTCTGAATAGTTTCTGGACCTACCTAACTCTATCACATTCGGTTCTACTTTAGATCCCACTCCTCTCAGCAGTCTACACAACAGCATTGCCTTGCAATGCTACACCCCTTTTGGACATATGTATTGATTCTGTCACTCTAGCACCAGTGCAGGATGAGAGGAGAAAAGCCTTGTTTCTTCCTGTGCTGAAAAAGATCAATACACACCCGGCCATTTTGAGAAATGTTCACCTGATATCTTTTCTGCCATTTCCAGTAAATACCTTGGAGAAATGTGTCAATATGCAGTTGTCTAAGTTTGTAGAGCAGGATAATATATCATATCTGGCACAATCAGGTTTCTGACCATTTCATGGGACAGACACCGCTTTGGTCTCCATCTTGGACGACCTATGATTGTCAGCAGATGAAGGTAATCCATCAGTATTGGTGCTGTTAGATCTCCTGGCTGCTTTTCATATGATGCCCCATGATAAGTTGCTCTTCTGACTTGCAGAGGTGGGTATTTGTGATTCAGCCCTTTAGTGAATTAGATCCTAATTGGAAAATAGATTGCAGGCAGTGCACTTGCCTTCATGCCGTTCAGGATTTAAGTTTTCACAGTTGTCAATTTGCCTGCACAAACTCTTGATCACTGTGTTTTTCTCTCTACCAAAAAAACATTTTTTATTACCTCTTTTGAAAATTTCATTATCCCACAAGTACGACCAGCCATGTTACACCTGATGATGTTGAGGGATATTCACACTTGTGTGTGTTGCTAATTTTTTAAGTTGTGTGACCGAGTTTTGGGAGGCTTGGGTTTAATAGGGTAGACCTGCCCTTTTGGTGGAATCACAGTTGCATTTTCTCTTGACATCTGGCTAGTAATAATGACCATTAACTTGAGACATTTGGGACTTGTACAATTGTCATGTGATCATCAAAATTTCTTTGGTTTATGGCCTTGATACACTCATTTTTGTCATATACAATTGATCAGATGAGCAGTTATGATTATTGGAAATGTTATTGTATGCATGGACTCCTTCCTTGTCCTGGACCCCGGACACTGAAGCAACAGCTGCATCTCCTCCTCTCCTCCTCCCCATGATACACCAAAGGAACCTTCAACTGCCAACACTGCTGCTTCTCCTGCGACACAACCTGCGAAAGATCCTGACCAACTCCTGCCCACAAGGCCAAGAACACCCCGTAACCACTCCTTTGTGTCCTGTTCAACATCCGCTCACTCTGAAAACATGAAATGGAAATCTGGAACACCATCACCGCACTCTCCACGGACGTTGCCTTCATCACAGAAAAATGTCTCAACCCCTCCTCAAACCCCGACATCACCACCACCACTCCTGAAGGCTACAAGATGATACACTGAGACCACGCCAACAAACAAGGCGGAGGCATCGCCATCTTCTTCAAGAAAACCATCAGATGCACCATCACCAGCGGCGACCCCACGCCTCTCATGAAACACCTCAACTTCCTACTACAAACTGAAGCGAAGACCACAATCAGAGGCACCCTTGCCTACAGACTCCTGGGACCCTGAGCAACATTCTGCGATGCCATCCCCAACCTCATTGCTCCCCTAGCAATCGAATCTCACCACTACGTCATACTCGGTGACCTCAACTTCCACTTCAACGAACCCCAATGACACCAACTCCATTGCCCTCCTGCAGAACCTAGACATCGGCTTCACCCAACTGGTCACTGACCCAACGCACAGAGCAGGTCACACACTCAACCCCATTTTCACCTCCAGTAACAGAATCAAATTTAGCCTCACTACAGAACTCACCTGGACTGACCACACAATCATACACTTCATCATCACCGACACCCATCTCCTTCCACCGCAGCTGGAGCAGGTTCAGCGAAACTCAGTGGTCACAGGACCTCACCACCTCCCAATCTAAGGCCTCAACAGACTTCGACCAGGCCATCCAGAACTTCGCTGCCTGGATCACAAGCAGTGCTGACACAGTTGCCCCACTGAAACCTACAAAATCCAACAAGACCTCCAAACATGCCAGCGGGTACACCCAAGAAATCAGGCCCACCAAGTGCAATACCAGCGACCTGAGCCAACCAGTGAACATCAGCTAAATCATTAATACCTGGTCTCCGCTCACCTCCCTGACCACTTCAGCCATCATGTATTCCATCCACTCATGGGCACCTACCGACCCCTGCCCCCACCACCTCTACAGCTGTGCAATGAACTAAATCAGCATGCAACTCGCCTGCATCCTCAAAGCCTCCATGGATGAAAACACGCAGACCCCTCCTAAAGAAAGCCTCTGCTGACCCCAGCGATCACAAAAATTGTCAGCCGATCTCCCTGCTCCCCTACCCAGCAAAGTACTTGAGAAAGCCATCAACCAGCTGCTCACTGAATTCCTGGAACAAAACCACCTACTGAATGCCTCGCATTCAGGATTCCATGCCAACCACAGCACTGAGACTGCGCTGATCTCCGCCACAGATGACACTAGAACACTCCTCGAACATGGAGAAACTGTGGCCCTGATCCTCCTCGACTGCTCTGTGGCATTCAACACCATCTCCCACAACACCCTCAATCAGCAGACTATATAACATAGGCATATAGCAAGATGCCCTCAAGTGAATCGCCTCCTTTCTTACAGTATGCACACAGAGCATTCGACTGCCTCCCTTCACCTCAGCACCCACAGACAGCATATGCGGCGTACCACAAGGATCATCCCTCCACCCCACCCTGTTCAGCATCTACATGACCCCCCCACAGAGATATCGTCAGATCCCGCGGACTCAACATAATCTTCTACGCAGATGACACTCAACTGATCCTCTCGCTCACCGAGGACCCTTCCACTGCCCAAAGCAACTTTTGTTACACCATGACCAACTGGGTGAGAGACAACTACCTCTAACTCAATTCCAATGAAGAACACCTCCACATGGGACCATAGCTTGTGTCCTGCAGAGCTCAGACCTACACGAACATCGACCGACCATGCATGCAACCGCAGGATCATCCTCAACAGCCAAATGACCATGAAATGACAAGTCAATTCAGTCACCTCCGCCTGCTTCCACACACTGCGTATGCTTTTCAGAATCTTCAGATGGATCCCAATCAACAAAAGAAAGTCCATCTCTCAGGTCCTTGTCACCAGCCCCCTCAACTATGGCAACACCCTCTACGCCGACATCTCCACCCAGCTCCCAGAAGACTCCAGACCATACAGAATGCTGCAGCCAGCCTCATCCTGGACCTCCCCAAACATACCCTTGTCCCCCCTCCACCTGAGAGACCTCCACTGGCTTCCCATCCAGAAGAGATGCCAGTTCAAGATCCTCATGCCTACAAAGCCCTCCATGACTGACCTAGGACCTGCCTACATCAACCATCAACTGAATTTCCACCAACCCTCCAGACACCTGAGCTCCTCGTCACTCTCCCTCGCACATACACCCCATATCCTTCACAGCTGCAGCAGTAGCCACTCCTTCTCCTACATCAATACCCAGACCTAGAACGACCTTCCCCTCTAGCTCTGTCCAGCCCTCTTGCTGATAGACTTCAGAAAGAGACTCAAAACCTTGCCCTTCGATGGAGAAACACCACCCAGATACCCCTAAGAGTGACAGTGGTGTGCTTTAAAAATGCTGTTAGATTGATTGTTTGATGATTTTGTCATATACAATGATTCAGATGGGTACTTAGGATTATTGGATGTTTTGTTGTATGTCTTATCTGCTATTTTATTGTAAACATGATTTTATGAAACGTTTTTAATGTTTTAAGGATTCTTTGTATGGGTATATTTTAACTGAATAAAGATCTAGACTACCAAGTTTCATGGTAGGACATTCCACATGCCTACTCTCTTCAATCTATGTAGAAGCCCTTGGCTGAGTTGATATGGTCTCATGGATTAAATTTCATGAACTTTAGGGACGATACCCAGCTGTTGATCTCGATTGACAGGACCGTGCCTAATCCCTATGCAGGCATCCAAGACTATTTGCTAGCTGTTGCTTCTTGGCCAACACTCAGTTCTTTGAAATGTAATGACGACAAGAAAGAGTACTTGTTTTATTACAGCAGCTCCCCCGCTACAATCACCCCTAAGTACCTCGGCAAGCATCTCTTGGCTCTCTACCCTCTCCAGCCAATACAGCAAATAGTTTGGGTATCTATTTTGACAAGCTGGAGCCCTATTAAAGATAGGGAGCACTTCTCCTGTTTGTGCCATGGGGCACCTTTAAATTGATGAGCTGGGCACAAACAGAGAAAGTGTGCCCTATTATGAAGAATGCACTGCCCTCAGGGCAGCCACTTACTCGTGCTGCCCTTGGGGCAATGCATTTAAGTGAAATACTCAGTGGCTGCTTCAAAGTCGCTCCATGTTTCACTGTGCAGGTGGCAACTCGCCTGCACTTTAAAGAGGGATTAGAGATCCCTTTGCAGGCGGGTGCAGTGAGTGACTGTACCCACCTGCCTTGGGATGTTTGGGGGATACGTTGGATCTTGCCCCCCTCCAGAGGGTTGCCATCAGGGGGCACACTGAAAGTACACCACATTTTTATGGCCGACTTTCAGTGGGCCTCCTGACAACTTTGCCTTTGAGCCCGTGTCCATAATACAGTGCGGGCACAAATGCAAAGAGTTTCACTCATTTGCATGAGGCCACACCCCAATGCAAATGATGGACCATACTCTTGAGATAGTGCTTGCACTACATGTGCACCAGATCTATCGGTATAACAGAAGGGGCCACACAAGTGTCTGTGGGCCCTTTTGTATTACCAAAGAGCTCTGGCGGTGCACAAATTGCACACACATGCCATTTCTGCCCCCCACACTTTCGATCCCAGTTCTCCTTGACCAATCAGGTAAAACATTTTTCAGATATCTGTTTTTTTGTCAATACCTGGAAGCACAACACTGACTGGTATATGATGGGGCATTCCTTCTTGGAAATGGCTGATGTAAGGGGATACCACATCACATAATGCCTTTGAATGCCTTATGATGTAGTGATACCCAGTGCATAATTTGAGCCAGGGCTTTCAGATGCTAAGCACCGGCACTTAATTGGTTTCCGGGTGCTCGGCACCAGCACCTAATTGTCAACACTATACATACTGCACACGCCTGGAACTCCCTCCCACTCTCACTACGCTCTGAACCAAACCTGCTCAGGTTCAGGAAACATTTGAAAACTTATCTATTTCCAGAATAATTCTAAATCTGTTCTGCTTCACACAGGCAGCTTGCTCTGATTCTCTATAAGCGCTGGGATGCCTCTGGGTAACCGTGCGCGGTACAAAATTCGTTAATAATAATAATAATAATAATAGAACAGTCTACCACATGGTGACACTGCTCATCTAATTTAGAGATGAGCAGAACAACAGTGGTTTAGGGATACAATATACATTAAATTTGCAAATACCTGTCTCCCCAGCCATTCCTTTAGCTTTGGGGACCTGGAATAATCTGAACTGTTGCATTTACATGCGAGAAAGATGATTAGTAGTTGTTTTGGCAGCGATGACAAGGGTGATGGGTGGTGCAAGCTGTAGTGGCCTCCTGGTCAGAGCCCTGGCACCTAATATTTTACAAATTAAGCACTGGTGATACCTTGACCGATTGCTTTCACTCGTTTATACTGGGCAATACCTCGTCACCTATGACATTCCCTGGCATGTATTCATTCACTAAATATGGGATATTTATATTTGTGGACAAAAGGAATGTTGTTTCATGAAATGATTAACACACATTTATGGTAAAAATTAGTCATTCGCTTAAAATGTAAATCTAGCACGAGAACATTTTCAGGAAATGGAAATCTTTTGTTAGGACTTGTTGGGACTTCTGATAAAATTAGTTTATCATTTTGGGGGGACATAATCACTTGTGCTATGTGAACCGTTAAACATTTATGGCATGAATAGTCCTCCCCACTTGTACAGAGTAAGTAAATGAGGTAATGGGCTCATTTCACTAACAAATAGCTTGGTGCAGTTTTACAGCACAATGTTCACAAGCAACTGGTGAAAAATGATGATTTTATGTGCACTTGAAGGTCTGCAGAGTGAGTAAGGTCTTTCCCGATAGTGTTTGGAGATGTTCATGCCTCAAGAGAATTCTGAGAAACAAATCTAACCGGAGGGTACATTGTAAAGCACAGTTTTCCCTATAACCGGAAAAGTCGATCATATTTCACTCCTTAGGCTGAAGAGCTTTCCCTCGGGTTAGAGGAGTTTTCAAGGCTCAGCAGGGCAAGGGTGACCTCTCATGAATGCTCATTCAAAATCTGGAAAGAAAAGCTATAATTGTCGATCATGAAATGCCTCCAAAACACAAGAAAATCCACTATGAAAGTATACCTCAGTACATCAGCATTAATTGTTTGTTAAATACCAGCTAGTAATGCTTTAAAAGAAGATTAATGATATCATTTAACCTATGACCTTCATCGCACCACATCAGCAAGCCATTCTGTATGTACCATCATGGCATCTCTGCACTTTCAGTTAACCCTGCATCAGTGTTTAGATCTGTTTGCAGTGTTGCTCTTGCTGTCCATCGTTACTGATTCTTGCAATGGTCACAGGTAAAGCTGTTTGGGCCTTACCTTTCTTACCTTACGTACTTTTGAGACAGTTCTAGCCGTGGAAATGTATGTGAGCGTGCTGATTCTATAGACATTTAGCAAGTTGCTTGCTGAAACATGGGTACTTTGTTTTTGATAATCAAAATATTTCGTTTTAGGTTGCTTGGGTCCAGAGATGTTTTTAGGCATGGGCAAAGTGGACAATTGCACGGGACCCCCACCTTTCAGGAGGCCCCCAGGAGAAGGTGGACTTTCTCTCTATCTCACTTCTGTGTATTTTTCTATCTTAATCTTTAAAGTATAAATCAATATTGTTAGGCAAGATAGGGTTTCAATTAGCAAAAATGGGTAACAGCAACGACCAGTCCTTTAGGGCAGAGGGGCCACCCCCCACCTTTTTCCTGACATAAAGAGGGTCTGTCAGGCTGAGGAAACTTCAGCCCGACAGACACTCTTTGGGGCAGATTTACAAGCCCCTTGCGTCATTTTTGCGCCGCAGTTGCGTCACTTTTTGTGATGCAGCAGCAGCGTCAAAATGCGGCCCATTTACAACGTGATGCATCTAGGGAGATGCGTCACGTTGTAAAGCCCTGCGTCACATTATACCTGCGTCAGGTATAATGTATGCAGGGTGGGCGTTCCAACGCAGAAAAGCCTCGTAGAAGTGACGCAGGGAAATCTACAAGATTTCAGTGCGCCACTTCTAGGACGCCACTGCGTCAAATTCTTACGCCTGCTTGAAGCAGGCGTAAGGATTGACGCAGCACAATGAGGATAGGCATCCCCCTGCGTTGCTGAAGTTGCGTCGTGCTTGCGACACGACTCCAGCAATGCGTGACTTTTGCATCAACAGATGCGTCAGAATTTCTGACGCATCTGTAAATCCTTGCGCCATGGTGCGTCGTATTGTAAATACGGCGCATCCATAGTGGCGCAAGTGTTTCTCAAAGTGGCGCAGGGAAAGTGACGGATCTTCACAGATGCGTCACTTTTTTGTAAATGTGCCCCTTTATGTTCAGGTCAGGTGCTATACATGCTCTAAATGTGCAGGCGCTTGGCTGTCTGAACTGAACTTTGCCGGGCTGAAATTGTCACAGCTCCTGTGGGCGAGACCTCTTCAGCCTGGCAGAGCACCTCAAGGCCCTCCCTTCGTGATGGCGGGGAGCGCCATTGATAGCCTCAGACCCGGGCACTTCAGATTTAAGCCCTGAACGGCCCAGGATCTATCACTGACACCTAGTCACAGTGGGGTGTGATCAGCAGCTCTCACTGACCCCATTCCACTCTGTGACAAAGTAGAAGCTGTTGCTTCCTCTCATAGGCTGTCCTAAGGCCCATGCGAAAAGGTGGCAGTCCCAACCCTCCTGGAACTTCCAAGGCTTTCTTCCAGAGACACTTCAGAAGATGTTATGTTTCTTTTTAATGTTTGGTTCGTTCGTGTATATGTGAATGGATGTGTATATGTGAGTGTGTGATGTGAATTGATGTGTGTTCATTTTTGCTTGTGAATGCATGTGAGTGAGTGAGTGTGCACGTGTGCTTGTGTGGCCAACCACCCCCCCCCCTCCCCAATGATCTAATTACCGGCCGACACTAATGGGTAATACAATTGAAAGTTGTTCCAAAATGTTTCTTGCTCGGGGCCCTCGAAATCCTTATGATGACTGCTTGGGTTGGCATTTTTACCTGGACATTTAGACTGATACCCCGGTAGACTGCACTATTTCATCTCGTGAACGCTAGAGGGCACCACTTAAGTCGGCTGCTGGTATGGTGTCCCAACGTGTTTAGACTCTTAGTGGCCATCTACAATAGATCTCGAATGTGAGTACTGGCAGGACAGGCTTAGCCGTCCATTCTCCAAAGAACGGTAAAATAAAACTACCTTTAAACAGTGTTAATTGATAACAGCTTTTATTTGTAGCACTTGTAATGGTCTGAAGGACTTTAAACATTAGTTATTATTATGACTTACTGTTACTGAGAACCCCACCGGAATGTTGACCTCACACAACAGAGAAGGGATGCCATTTCCGACTTCCTCAGTAAGGTGATTTCAGCATAGATTACACGAATATCCCTCTGTAGCCTTTCCTCTGGATTCAGATTCAAAATTGAGTCTCTCGGCACATTTTTCCACAGTAGGCAAAATCAGAGAGACACAATTAAATTCATAAATTAAGCACCAACTCTTGTGCCCTGGGAGATGCTGCTAAAGCGAGGGGGTTTAGGCTCTATTTAAGAACATGAAAGCCGTAGGTAACAAATGGCCTTCACTAACAATTGATGTTTATGTTTTTCTAAGCTTCCTGTTCTACCTGTATTAATACACCCTGACACAGTTGTGTCATCCATGGCTGGTTAGATTAATGCATGGTACATATATGCCAATACCGCAGCCCGCAAATTTATCTCAGGCGATTGGTCCTGGCTAAAGGCAGGCGTATCAGGTATGGAATACCTCAAACGCTTATCGGGCAGACTCAAAAAGGTCGCTTCTGGCCTGCTCGACGTTTATGCGGCCCACTCCATAGGGCCTTTGACCTTTGAAAGATCTTAATTTCGGCCGCCTCCCTACAAATATTGGAGCCACGTTGAACATTCATTCCTCTTAATATTTTGTAAAACAAATGATGCCATCAGCACGCTGCCGCACTAATGAGACACAGCATATTCCGGAAGGACGCATGATGTATGGCGGGAAGTGGTGGCGCACTTCACTATTGAGCTTCAGTAAGCAGTAAGGGATGAAGCTGCACGTGCGCCCCCATTCCATATCCGCTTCCGAAATACTTGCTGTACATTTGTTTGTCTAGTAGTACATTTGTTATGCTTTCTGTCTGACGCCGATTACGAATAGGGGTGCGCGCCATGTATTTATATAAAAATCTGAGCATGTATATACAGGGTGTCATTTAATGGCCGCGTATTCAGTATTGAAATAAAATGCGAGGCATGTGACACCGGGACGAGTGACAGGATTATATGACACGATTATAATGAGGCGCACTTCAAAGGGACGGGACTGCCTGCACTTGCCTCCCAATATGTCGGTGAGTGGTGTGGCCAATTTGAGATATTCAAAAACGCGTGCGCCATTGTGGCACGTTTCCTGTTGCATTCTGGGTTACACGCAGGACTTCACATTTCTGCAAAGCCTTTCCTAGCAATACAACAATAGATCATCACCAATTCTAACATAAATGGGAGCTTATTTCAGTGATAGTTCTCCGAGTAGAGTAAATCACGCACAAGACATTCAAAGTATGAGCATGCCATAAACATAAGGTGAGGAAAAGCCTTATGCTTTGTTGCAGCGTGAAGCAGTGCGTAAAATGTAATTATTGTACGCTCAGTGGCATAGCTAGCCCTCTGGCAGCCTGTGGCGGGGCCTGCATTTGCCACGCCGCAGCGGCCGTGGTGAAGATCGAAGGAGGAGGTTGGGGGGTGTTGCCGAGTTTTCTCCGTTTGCTCCGCATTGCATATTGCCACCCCGAGACAGCAGGTAAGGGGGGGGTGCCACCACCAAAACTGATGCCATCCGGGGCGGACCGCCCCTCTTAGCTATGCCACTGTGTAGACTTACTCTCCTTATTTCACTAACTGCACTGGGCCCTTTACGGTTAGACAGTCCAAAGCGCTTCTATTTACTACGGATTCAAGATAGCCTGGCTGATGAGGGTTATGAACCCGAAACCGGTCCCAGGATGCTTGTTTCCGGTCCAGGGAAGACATGGCTTGGCAATTCGGGCTGGACTGTTCCCATGAGGCACAGGGTCAGACTGATTTGCATATGGCCATGTCTGAACTGGGGTGGTGGAGTGAGCTAAAGAATGATGATGGATTAAACGCAGATCAGTTGACTGGGGGTGAGTGTTTGATTTGCTCAAGCGCTCCGTCCATCATCCCCTTTGGTATCGCTTTGTTCGCCCTAAGTTGGCAGGGTATGCCCAGACGTGGGTCCCTTGCTCACTTTGCCACTGAATTCAAGATAGCCTGGCTGATGAGGATTATGAACCCGAAACCGGTCCCAGGATGCTTGTTTCCGGTCCAGGGAAGACATGGCTTGGCAGTTCGGGCTGGACTGTTCCCATGAGGCACAGGGTCAGACTGATTTGCATATGGCCATGTCTGAACTGGGGTGGTGGAGTGAGCTAAAGAATGATGATGGATTAAACGCAGATCAGTTGACTGGGGGTGAGTGTTTGATTTGCTCAAGCGCTCCGTCCATCATCCCCTTTGGTATCGCTTTGTTCGCCCTAAGTTGGCAGGGTATGCCCAGACGTGGGTCCCTTGCTCACTTTGCCACTGAATTCAAGATAGCCTGGCTGATGAGGCTTATGAACCCGAAACCGGTCCCAGGATGCTTGATTCTGGTCCAGGGAAGACATGGCTTGGCAGTTCAGGCTGGACTGTTCCCATGAGGCACGGGATCAGACTGATTTGTGTATGGCCATGTCTGAACTGGGGTGGTGGAGTGAGCTAAAGAATGATGATGGATTAAACCCAGATCAGTTGACTGGGGGTGAGTGTTTGATTTGCTCAAGCGCTCCGTCCATCATCCCCTTTGGTATCGCCTTTTTCCATTTACCACAGAGGCAATGATCCTCTAATGACTCTTTCTCTGCTGGTAGGAAGGGGTGGAAATTAGGGTGACCATCTCCACATCACTTGTCCAATGAGGACCATTAATTGACAGCCAACTTACAGGTTTGAAATCAGATTTAGATACCCCACTCTCAAGACCATGCTGTAAAATAAAGAATAGCTAATGGAAAACCCAACTTCCTAAAGAAGTTGAGTGAGAATTATTCAAACTGGTTTGAATTTCTAACATCGCAGACCCTATGGGACAAAGGGAAAAGTTCAGATTCAAAATCCATTAAGGGCGAGTCCATGAACACAAAGTTTAAAGGTAAAATAGGAATCTGAAAAAAGCTGGAAGCTCTCAGTCCATCAGCTAACGATCGACAAGTAGTCCAAAAATAATGAACGATCAGCATAGCTTACAGACCCCAAGTAGAAAAAATCAGAATGGCGGTCGTTGCCCCTCCTTTGGGGTTTCTTCTTTTATAGAACTTTAGCAAAGTCCAGTGGCGTAGCATCACACCACCATCGAAAGATTATCATATGTCCCAGTTCACATCATGTCACCTAATATGACTGAAACATCAAGCTGGTTTCCCATGCTAGTCATGAGAAACGAAAGTTTGTGAGTCCTCAAAGGCCTAACATTGGTAGGGAAGAAATACAAAGTTGCGGCTTATAACCATAACTGAAATTTTATTCCCACAGGAATATTTCACTGTGAACATTTTAAAAGCATCAAAGAATGTCAGGGTGTAGAACTGTATAGGACAAAATATGTAACATTTTACTTGCAAAGAATGATCTAATATATTGAATCAGGGGAAAGGTCAACATTAGAAAAACATTTGGTGAAGGCCTTTAAGTTAGCATTACACATTTAAATGAAATGAACACTGACTTTACTTCAAACATAATGAAATTAAATCAATGCAAATGAATAATGTATAAATTTCACACAATATTATTACATATAAATAACTAACGTAAGAAATACCCTACTACCACAACATTTTATGATGTTCATATAAATGCACGTTAAATTTTTTTTATTCTACTGAAGTAATTTTTCATTTTTCATAAACTACTTAGGACCACATGTATGACCATTTTAAGTGCTCAAAAATGGAGAATCGGGCTGTTTGCCACCACTAAAGCAGTTTCTAGCATGCACCAACCTTATTTTGAGAGGCGGTAACCTATTACCGACTCTCAAAAGAGGTTTTGAAAGTCACTTTTAGGAAGGGGCGTGCCAAGGACATCCCTTCCTAATAGCGAGTCGCAGGGGCATGTATGAATGTTTTGCGACTGGAATGCGGTCACAAAACATTCATATTCTACCAACTACGTGAAGGAGGTTATAACCCATTTGCAAACCAGAAGGTGTCCCCTAGGGACCCCTTCCCATTTCTGAGTGTGGGTGCCAGCCTTTTTTAAGAGCATGCAGTGGTCCCACGGACAACTGCCTACTCTTAAAAAATTACAAGGAAGGTTTTCATAATTATTTTTGAAATGCATCCTATTTTCCTTATAGGAAAATGATTTGCATTTCAATAAAAACAATTGCTTTATTGAAAAGAAATCACAGATATGGTAGTTTGCTGACCCCAGCAGGCCACCATCCCTCTGATTGCAGGCCATTTTGAATGGGTTGCACATTGCGACCTACCTAAGGAATATTGATGAGGTAGGTCATTTGTGACCCCATTGGGAATTGCTAAATGTGTCGGAGACACATTAGTACATCGGATTTTGTGAGTCCCTAATTGCGAGTCGCAAAAAATCCAATTAGAGACTCACAAAATGAAATTGTCATACATCTGCCCCTAGTCTCTAGTATCAATTTGCAAAATCTCAATCCTATAGTTCATTGCTACACATTTTTGCATCGACTTTTCTATCTTGTGTATTCTCAAAAAAGCATAAAAATCACTAGGCCTCTTCACAGAGCATCACATTTCCCATCAATATATGTCTATAAGCAACATATGCATTAGTATTTATCTCAGCTCATTTAAGTGTATTAATGTTATCTTCTGAATGTATTTTCTTCATCTCATGTTTTAAAGCACGCTTTTACAGTGCCCGTTTAACATGCTTGTCTCTGTCTCATGTGCACTATGTCTATTGTGTGCAATGTGTACTTTCAGCCTTCCATGTCTAATCTGTATAAATGTGTAATGTATTATGATTTTTGAAAATCCTGCTGGATCAGCATCTTGAGATGTAAAATATGTAGGTGATGCTCAAATTAAAAGGTGCAGAAACCAAAAACTGTTTTTCCTCAATCATAATGGTAAAGGAGGTGTCGCTCTTTCCCTCTGCTGAGGATATTGAGGTCGCCGTCGCTACATTGAATTTCAAGCAGTTGGTTTGAGTCCACTAGTCCTTTTCTTCTGTTTTCTGGCCCACCATGTCTTGGCTGCCATTGCAACATGTGGCCCCTGCACAGGCAGGGGAAGTCTGCAGGGTCCTTGGTGTTAAGATCAACAATATCAATGAGGTTAGTGAGGAGAAAGGAGAGCCTGGAGCCCACGAGTCTGATTGAAAGAGGAACTAGGTTAAGATTAAGGCTCCCTATTTTCCGTTTTTACGGATTTTTACAGATAAATACAGACAGAAAGCAATGTGTTTTCTGTCTGCATTTATTTTTTAAAGTGGATAAATACAGAAAATTGTGCTTCTTTTAAGTGATTCTGCGTGCAGTCTTTCATGAATTATAGGCCAACAGCTGAGCAGCTGGACAGCAAGGGAAATTAAAAAACAGGATGACATTTCTTTAAATAACAGCATATGTCAACATACATTTATGGTATAATGCTAGTATATACCACTGGATGTACTTTTATGTAATATTTGGCAGCTTAAATAGCTAAAACCTGACAGACATCATAGTATGAGTGCGTGTCTATCAGTTAAATAGATATGGAAATGTACAGTTTTACAACTTCATTTATACGTAAAGTACAAAATAAATATGGATAAATACAGATAAAATGGCCAAAAAATATATATGGATAAATACAGACGGAAATGTCAAAAAATAAATACCATTAAACCGGGAGCCTTAGTTAAGATGCAGCCCAGGCAGAGCAAAAGCAGGACCTAGAAGAAGTCTGTCAATAGCAGGCCCCAGTGGGTTTCCCTTACTTCCCAGGGAGCAGTGGAAGCACCACTCCCCTAGGGCAGGGTGATGCAAAGGGAATGAACTCATGAGGCGAGAATGGATAGCAGAAAGAAGAAAAAGGTCCACTGGAAAGTGTGAAGGCAAGGCCCAGTTGAGGATTGGGTCCTTACAGAGCACACCGCATAGGCAATATAGGCCAGAAGAGAGGAAAAAGAGAGAGGCAGCCTGGAACAGTGAAGGAAGGTAGCAAATGAGTGGGTAGAAAGGGACAGGGAAGGCGATCCCAGAACCGGGAGAGGTAGAAGATCCAGAGAGTGACTATGATGACGAATGTTGGGAAGGTGAATAGCTAGCAGAGGCAGTGAAAAGTCTCAAAGTGAGAGACGGATGCAAGGGGCGGTCGGTGGCAGGGAGTGGCTGGGCTTTTAGAGAGTGCTCTTTGAGTCAGGGGAAAAGTATATTAAGGGCAAGGAATATTCTGATGATGGTGGAGCAAACAGGATTGGGAGAAAGAACTGGACATAGGCTGTGAAAAAGCCAGGGAGAGATGGCCAAGTTACAGGACTCGATAAGGGAGAATCACAGACTCCCAGCGGACCTGCAGGCCAGATAGGGGGTGACAAGGATAACAGGGGGAAGGGGAAAGAAAGCTCCGATATATGGTGCTGCACGACACATTGGATTGCCATTCGCTGGTATGGACAAAGGAGAAAATGGGCAGGTGAGTATTTTGAGATATTCAAACTCCAGCCCTGAGAAACAAGGTGCACAGAAGGGCCTAAGTCAGAATAGAGGAAATTGGCAGAACTACTGTGAGTGCCCACCAATATCGACACTTGAACAGTGGCACTTACCATTTATATGGGTTCAAGATACAAAAAAAAGAGAAGAAGGTCCAGGGTTGTGGAAATATTTGGATGTGATTTGGTTGGCCAGCATTAGCTTTGGCGACCTGGTTTGGTTAAGATATGGTGAAGAGTTTCAATCTAGAAAAGGTTTGAAGCTGAAGAAAGCTTGGAGTAATTTGCTGTTTGTGGAAAAGAAAGGCAGCAGGTCAGCATCATATTTACAACCATTTGGCATTACTGTTGTCATCCCCTGAGCTGATGCATGTTAGGCTACCTTTCATCATGCCCACACCCTTGCACAATAAAATGTTTCTGCCTCAAAGAAGTGAACATTTATGGCCCAAATACTTGTCTAAGTCATTTTGTAGTAGACAGGGCTTAGTGTTGAAGTCAAAGGGTGGTAGCATGGGAACACCCATTTATCACCCATGGCCCTTGACCCAAAAAAGTGCAAAGTAGCATATATAATTTACTTTGCATTACTTTAGGGCTTCTTTCCAACAGAAATCAAGATTTTTACTGAAAAGTAAATGTCAATTCGTGAGTTTATGCCGGTCTGCTTCGCTTTTGTGACACAGCACCAGTGCAAAGCCTTTGATAAATCTGGCCCAGAGTGTGTGTAAGAGCAGTATGAACTATGAGTGGGGCAGGAATCAGAGTGCATGGATCCTGGGTTAATAAGGAACACTATAGTTGAACTATATTGAACATTCAGATGCTTAAGACTAGTTATTGTCCTCTGGGCCCCACTCAAGATTTTTACACCAATGCTACAACTGCAAGTCTACATCTGTGTAAAGTGAGTCATGTGGCACACGAACAACCCTGCCAATATGGATATACAGTTTCACATTATTGACTTTTATGACTGTCTTGAGCAACTTTGTTCTTGACACATATAAGTGTTTTGCTTGTGTCCTTTATTCCCATGGGTCTGAAGTGGTACTTGTGCAGTATACAGACCTTCACAAAAACCTAAAAATATATGAAATACTTGTTTATATAATTTTAGATTGGTAATTGTGAGTGAATTTAAATAGACTAGACTGACATTTGAGTTGTGCATGATATCATTCAGAAAATGAACGTGAAAAAAATCAGTGTAATTCACATTTCCTCTGTATCCATTTACAATTTTATGTTATGTATAATCCCCTGAGATACTTCCCCCTGCTCAGGTCAGCAATGTATGGGTAGAAGAACCATGGGGGAACCATATGTAGTTTGAACTCATCTACCTATAGTTCCCCACAATGCGTGGACTGTACCTAAAAACAAATTCACACATATTTCCTGCTTACCCCCTCCACTATTTGACCAACTTTTCCTGCTCCCAACAAATAAAAAAAAAGAGATGTAAAATCCTGGCACCTTCCCAAGCCACCCTCAACATGTTTCCATTTCCTTCCCAAATATTCAAACATATAATACCTGGTAACCTACCACCACTCTCATCACCCTCTTCATTAAACCTCCACATCTAAAGAAAGTACCTGGTGTCCTGCTGTTCCCTACCTCACTACACTCTCTTCATTACCTAACCCTTCCACCCAAGTATATAATAGTACAATCTGGTGTCCTGCCAAACTACCTGACCACTCTGCCAAGACCACACTGAGAGCAGAGCTCTCAAACTCCTGGCAACACAGACCAGCATCTACTTGGGAAGGTGCAGCTAGGAGCGACAGAGTGCCATACAACTTTCTTCACCTTCTTCGAGTTTGCATGGGTCCGAGTGAGGCAGGAGAAAAAGGGTGACTGAAGGCAATATCCCACCATTCCATCTCTTTGTTTGGGTCTCTGGAGACATAGAAAAAGTGGAGCAACACTAGGGATGCAGCTTCTTTCTTGGTGATGTAACAAGAGTGGAAAACACTCTAAGTTTTTCAATTCATCCTCAGTAAATAGCTAGACTGAGAATCCAAAATTAACATTGTTTCAAAACCATAGAGAAACTAATATATTAAAGAAGGGCCCTGATTACGACTGAAGTAAAAATTCTCTTTTGGACGCAAACTTCTATTGCACCCAGAACAGGGTTACAAGTCTGATGCGAATCGCACCCAATTAGGACATATGCCACCTGTGATTTTCAGCAGATATTACATCCTGAAAATCATGCAACTAGCACAAAAAGGAAGATTGTGCACCGCAGATAGGCTCAATTAATGCATTGCTTTCAATTCCCCATTCAGAGGTGTCAGGCTCAGATTTGCGTCACAATATGCCCCCACTAAGGGCCATATTTATGAAAGGGGTTGCGTCACTTTTGCACCACGAAACGTGATGTATGCACAACACGATCCCCAAATGCAATTTATCAAGCCCACAAGGATACTTTGCGTGATAAATCAGGAGTAACACGATGCAGTGCATGTTTTACCGTTGCGTTATTCTGCTCTGGGAAGGGGTTCCATGGGTGAAGCCTGGGTGTTCCCATGATACTCCCATGGATTTCGACGTATTACCCTATTTACCATTGCTGGTAGACCTGTGAATGCGTCAAAATGCTACACCTTCCCAGGTGCGGTGCAATGAGGAGAAATATCTTCATTTCTTCTGGTTACTTCCTCTTTGTATGTGTGCTGCATCCTGCAGCACGCACAGGGGAATATGCCTCAGGAGATTGGTTTTGTGTAAGAAGATGCCCCTTCCTGCACAAAAACAAGATGCCCCTTCCTGCACAAAAACAATCCTGCATGCAATGCAGGCACCTTTGCACCAAGGTGCAAGGGTGCCAGGGTTGGCACTAGGCAACACATCGTGCACCAGCCCCTGCGTTTCCGTGTAACGCAGCACAGCAAGGTGACATGCTGCGCTGCATTGTGTTACTTTCTCATAAAGATGGCCCTACTTACGTCACATCCTGCAAATGGTAGTTGCACCCTTGCTTGCAGCCCCATCTTAATCCGGACCTTAGATTGCAGTAAACGTCCACCTGTGACAAGGCCCACAGTCTTCCCACAATCCGAAAACTGCGATATAGCACATTTTGCCAAACACATTGCATCTAGATGATGTCAGGTGGGGGGGAAACAGGAATAAAAAAGCTGATTTATATATGTATCACCCAGGAAAGGAACCGTGCCAGCAATCAGACAGCTGTAAAAAAAAAAGAATTAGCTCTGCGCTGCTGCTGTTTTAATTGCTACTGCATTTTTCATGCTCTTTTCGTTTTCTAAGCAGAGTAGTTTCTTCTGCTGCAGCCCCCCCCCCCCCCTGAACTTTTCCCCCCTCCTGGGCTCCTGTTTTATATTGACATTCCAGCCCTTGAAGCGAGGCCTTCCCTCATCGCAAAGATGGTGTTTTTGGGAAGCGCGAGCACCTGTCCGCTGATCGCCTGCCAGTCTGCATCTGTGCCCGGCTGACAGCCCTGTCTTCTTTGAGTAATGACGTGATTGATGGGCAAAATAAGGGAGAACACACAAAAAAACATTTCTGTCTGGTCTGGTGTGTCAGCAAGCCTTCATCAAGTGGATGCTGAAGGTATATTTTGCTGCATGCCTCATTACCCAGTAATGGCGTTACCAGGCAAAGCTGATTCTGTGCATGACACAAGACAGCAGCCGCTTTATGGACTCTGCGCCCGCCGAGCCTGCAGGAGAGAAGCGCTCTTAGAGTGGTCATTTCCAAAAGTGCCTCAAGTTGCCTTTTTTTTTTGTCGTGAATTTAATATGAATCAAAGCGCGGCGCGAGCCGAGCATGAGAAATTTCAGTGACTAGTCATTTTTTTTTTTAAGACTGCTGTCTAAACAGCCATCTAGAAAACAACTAGGCCCCTTTCAGACCTGTTGCAAGAATAAGTCATCTGTCATTTTTATTACATTATGGGGAGCGTACAGAGGCATATAGCCTAAACAAATGTCTGATTCATTCCTAAACATCTGTAATGTGCCACATATTTGAAGCCGAAAGTAAATTCCGGCAAATTACCAGAGTCTAAAGCACAGGGCTCATGCCTTGTTTGCAATATGAAGTGTTTGCTCCACTGCAGAGCCGGTACAGCATTTGTCAAGGCTGGGACAGATATTTTTGGTTTATGATTCGACAAAGGCTTCCAAGCCCCCAGTGTTCATGGATGGGTTTGCTGCACTAAGGGACATTTTTTTCCATACATCTTACGAATTTGCGATTGCTTGCGCCTAGCTCCAGGAAGAGAGTAGCTCTCTGCAGGAAACTTTTTTTTTTATTGTAACAGGAGTGCCAATGACTTGTGGTGTGTGGGGTTTTGTATATTTAAATTTCCAGCCACCAAGATGTCACGAGGAGGTAGATGGAGGACACGTTTTTCGTACGAATCTACAGGGCAAACTGTATACGTTTTTCCTTCACATTACATAAGGAATTTAGTGGTTGCCATAGAATCACAAGATATTTTGGTTGGTTGTGAAAGCTGAGATTCAAACTCAGGTCCTTCAGTCTAAAGGTAATTTATCTTTTCCACAAGACCACATCCCCCCCAGGGGCTGAACAATATTAACGTAGTCACTTTGGCACAAATCAGTGTATTGGGCTAAATTCTAATCTCCCCTGTTTGAGCAGTGGTGGCCAATAGGCAACAGTGGTGGCGGTGGGGGGGGGGGGAGGGCAGGGGATATGGGCAGAAAATTAAAAAAAATACATTAAAAAAAGAAAACATACCTCCTCCTCGCGTCGCCAGCCGCTGCCTCTCCACCACCTCTCCTACGTTGCAGCAGGAAGCACCCGGGCTCCCCGCCAATCACAATGCTGCAATGCAGCATTGTGATTGGTTCCCCGTAGCCAATCACAATGCTGAAATGCAGCGTTGTGATTGGTCTGAGCGCTGACGGGGACAGGGAGCGTGGACATGTTCCCCACCAGACTGTGTAATGAACAAGCATTTGCAATGCAATAGGTCTCGCATTTATGAGAGTTTGAGCCATTGGCATTGTAAATGACAATGACTTTTATTTATGATTTTTTTTTAAAACAGATGAATAAAAGGCATTGTCATTTACAATGCCAATAGCTTAAACTCGCTGTCTGTAGTAGTTTCCAGTTCACTGTGGACACTGTGATTTCAGCTCTTCACCAGGACCATATGAAGGGGGCTGATATTATGTGACATGCTGTGGTGCTGTGTGAGTTGGCACATCTGGCAGTACCCGACAGCCTCTGGCTACTGGAGGTAAAGGTGGCAGGGAAGCAGATCCTGAAAGGTGCCGCATTTTCCAGCGGGCCTACTGGAAGGTCCACCAGTGGTGTGAAAGCATGATGGAAAATGTCAGGGAATCAACATCAGAGACAGGCATACAAACACACAGAGAGAAGAAAGATATCTCCCAGCCATCTACCCACAAGAAAGGAACAACAGAAGAAAGTGGTGATGACAGACCAGCGGGAGGATTAGGGCCTGGACAAAGGGAGAGAATGGTGACCTCAGAAACAATTCTGGGCAAACTGGACAGTATTGAGAGAGCATCTATTGCGATGGAATCCAGACTAAAACACCTGGAGTAAGGGATGACTGGAAAGGAGGATTCTGTTTCGGCCGTGGACACAAGAGTACAATTACTTCTACAGCAGCTGGAATGTGTAGCAAAATAGGTTCAGGAGCAGGTGGATTTTCAGTGTAGGATCACAAGGGCACTGTTGATGGTAAAAAGAAACATTGAAAACCTGAGGCGGTTATGCAAACAATTTTGGGATTTCCCACTGTATCATCTGAGAACAAAATAACAAAGGAGCAGTCCCCATTTGCAGCTCAGCAGCCACGCAAGAATTACGATGCCAAAGAATTGGTGAGGAAAGCCTATAGACTGCCAACCAGGTCCTCTGATGCCAGTGTGTTCCCAGCTGGTGGTACAGTCACTGTAACTGTGTGTGACCTGGACCTCCGCAAACCTATTATAAGGAAGACGGTGACTCTAAATCATAATCCACAGGTTCAGGGTCGGCACAGTCTCCTCTTTCCAGGCCTCAGAGCAATGACTGAGAGCACTGAGTTATAAGAGGTGAGAAAGGATTTGATGAAACTGGCGATCACATGCTCTCTCTGGTACTGAGCACGGCTGTAGGTGCTGTGCAAGGATGAACGTTACATCTTCAATCAACATGAAGCACCACGGTATTTCTCGGACAGAGTCAAATCTAAGAGTGTTACAAAGGCAGAGAGTTGAAGCTGGCACAAGAGTGGTAATCCCACCATCTGAGTCTCTTTGTGGGGTCATGTAACCATATAGGGAGTCATCTCCGTGCAGAGGCGCAACTAGAGCCAAATTTCGGGGCGGGCTAATAAAAATTTCGGGGGGGGGGGCTAATTCTTCGAGCAGTAGGCAGATTGGCGATGCAGGGGCTCTAAGAAGGGTTGAAAACATAACAAAGCCTATTTCCTATTTAACAAGTGAATGGTCTTTTAAAGACCTGTGGAGTACTCAGGTGCAGCTGCAATAGGACGGTCGCCAGCCCAGGCAGCTGTCTCAGCCCGGGCTGACATACACGACGAGGGGGCTGAAGCCCTTTGAGCCCAATGGGTGTTGCGCGCCTGTCTCCGTGTAAGCTAGCGGAGTTTAAGACTGACATTTATTCTGTGATCCCACAATTTATGCTTCTCCACACTCTAGATTCCCCCATCTGCTCCCCTAAAGTAAGTTCAGTTCTTTCTTCCCTTCCATTTTTTTCCCCACACGTTTCCATGCTGGGCAAAGTTTGTGGACAGTTTCCACATTATCCATAATTCACTGTCTTTTGCTTACCGTGCATTTTTGTCTTTTCCTTTCAGTAACCTTTTTCCTATCACACTGAACTACTTTTAGAGAAAAATATTTGTTTGTGTCATGACAAAAAAATTAAATGTAAGCAGTTTAACGGATTGAGATATGTAGGTGTACATATATCACTGGAAAGGGAGGGATGTTGCAATGCTTGCCGGTAGGCAGATCATACATATTCTTCTAATAAAAAATATTGAAACATAAAAGGTCACTTTTGTTATAATGCTGTACCGTGCAAATGTAGAGATCATGAGGAGACAGGGCTTGGCCAATGAAATGCAGACAGTGTTTAATTTGTGTAACATTAAATGCAGGTGCCAGAGGCTCTGCCCATACTCTTCTGGCCTATTAAATGGCAGCGCGCTTGAACCAAGGCTTCGTAGTCTTGCATCCACCTCACGCCTCTTTAGTACACTGTCAGGCACCCCTATCCGTTTATCTCGTTTTTTCTTTCTCAATTCGGGACACCGTTCCATCTTTCTCCTTCTTTCCCTGTGTTTGTAGTGCACTTCAGCCAAGATGGGAGAGTCTAGTAGAATTTCGGTCAACAGAGCAAACCTCCTTTTCACAGTTGTGCCTCAGTTTTTGAGGCAAGCTCAAACAACTGCAGATATATGCTAGGCACAGATCTCCCATCTGGACTTCCGCAGGGCGAAATACAGAGTATGCCAATAAGGGGATGTGAGCCTGCGGTCTTCAGCAGAGCAAACTCTACAGCAGGTGCATTCATCTACTACGCTAACAGATGTGTTTGGCAAAGATTATGAGCAGAGCCTGGCTCTCAGAATGCAGTGTAGGTTTAACTCTGGGCTATCTGGGACAGTAATGTAGACGACAGACCATCATGTTAGATGATATAAAATCCCTACACGGGATGCGAACGAGCAATACTCCGTGTACCCACCATAACACGAGCTCGCGGCAGACTTTGTCCGGTTCTCACGAGTTAGAACAGAGTGTGGGTATTCGGCTTGCAGGCTGCACCGAGTACACCAGCCCCTTTCTGCTACCGCCTGTGGCAACGAGCTGGGAGCTCCGCACCACAGATCGGTGAGAACACCCTTGAGGTGCCCAGGAGGCTGGCAGTGGCACAGTCTTCCCAGGAAACCGGAGTGACCCGCGACAAGCACCACAAAAGGCCCTTTGAGTGGGGGACAGAAGCTAGCGGCCAGGGGATAAAGTTATTCACTCGCTCGAATCCTGACAACGCAAGGGGCGCAGGCGGACAGAACTGCACTAAACAAGGCGCCCCTCATTGTCCCGGCTGTGCGTTTTCGTGAGCCCAGAGCGATGACCTGTATGGGAATAATTCTCACCTGGGCTGCAGACAAGCACCCCCTATTTTGCATAACAATGAAGAGGGAGAACAAACAAAGGGCGGGAGGGGGGACGGGGGTGCTGCATTGTTTGGCATGCATCCTGTACTTCCACTTCCCAGTTTCCAGATCTGCTTACAGTGAAACGGGGAAAGGACATGCCCGACGTGATACAATCTAGAAGCAGCGCATGCAACACCGCTTGCAGTTCCTGATTGAAACAGTTGTAGCGCGTGTAAAGATACACAACAAAAGGAAAGCGTTCACCCGAATGAAACTTGATGACTGAATGTTTGCTCATTCACTGTGGATGTCTGTACGCATGTTGGCGTTCTAAATCATCCCCGGGTCAGGTATGCATTGCGCAAAGCTGACCATCGGCAAAGCCAACAGTCGTGGCTTGTTGTATGTGTAATATTAATTGTTGTATTATATATCTGGATGCAATCATAGTAGCGGCAACATACCAGTCGGGTGACAAGCTGAGCACAGATGTTTAGCTTAAATGGTTTCAGCCACGCCCTTAATTGTATCGATTACGCCCCTTTGCGAGACCCTCCCGTTCTTCTCTCACTTAACAAACTCTCCTTTACCAGTCCCCAATAGTATTGCCCCACCACAAAGACTTCTCGCAATACTGGTTGGCAAGGGGTGGGACAATTGTGAGCAACAAATTGCAAAACAGCGCATAATGTGAAATAAGTATTGTCCTTCCGAGAGCGGAAACGATGCTCCAGGTATGCTATTGCGCTAACAGGGACGGATGGGTAACAGCGAATAATCGTGCGCAGGCTCAGCACCTACAATTTGTGATTAAAAACCTAAGGCGAAACAGGCACAAGCGTCAATTTATTCAGGCGCGTAACAGGTCGAAATGCAACGCCGAAGTATTCCACCCCGAGCCATTGCAAAACCTCCGTCAGACACAACCTTACAGCAAGATGGAATCCCTGGAGTAATTTGGAATCGTGAGCAAAAAGAGACGCCGGGACCGTGCGCGAGCAAAAAGAGACGCCGCGGCCGTGCGCAAGCAAAATATTCAGTCCGGGTAGGCGGAAAGGAGACAGGACATCAAAAGAGACGCCGTGCACATGGACAGCAAAAGATACGCCGTGCACACGCACACCTGCTGTCTTCCGTACACGCGTGCACATGTTCTGTCCCCCTTCGGCCAAGAAACCAACAACAATAGGTCTCTCCTAGGCGAGCAGCGCATGCGCTGTATCGCTATGCGAGACCTAAAAAGGGTGGGAAAGATGTAAAGTGTGCAGGATTGTTTGGCCCGGCCAAGACGACTGACCACACAATCATGCCCACTAAAAGTGTGCTCACCACTCTGTTCCCCGGGCCCCTGCTCTGGCCAGCCCTGCCCTCCCCACACCTAGGAACTGGAAAAATAAAATGATAATAACTTCCTGTTATTATCATTTTATTTATCATCTGCACTGCGGAGAAGCCGCCTCTGTGTTCGAGTCCTTCAGAACTAAATGAGGAGTCAGGATCAGTGAATCACCAGCAAGGCTTGCCAAACCCGTAAAAAAAAATATTAAGTGTTATCATTCACTGTACATGGCCTAAGGCCATGAACAGTAAATAAATGGACACACTTGGCGGATAGGTGTAGTGTCTTGTCAAAAGCGAAATCTTGCATGCAATTCCTACTGTGCATAGCTGGAGTCCAAAAGCAGTGGGAATGATTGCCCCCAGCGGATTAGGTGAAGGGCCAGGCCTATGGCAAGTTCCTGCAGCCAACCCCTGCTATGCAAGGCTGAAGGACATGTGCAGCGGGGTTGGCTGTCTGTGGAGTGTTGCGTGCGGGGCCTGACCAAAGCCTGTCCCTGTTGTCAACCCCTGCTGTGCATGGTGAAAGGCTCTGCACAGCGTTGATTGGCAACCCAAGGAGTGATGATTAGTATATCATCAGAACCCCCCCCTGAGCAATGTGTTAATGTGAAGTGAAGTTATGGTTTCCTACTAATTCACAAACCCCTTGAAATTCCCCCATTATAGGTAGGTCTGCATTCCACAACTCACCCCTCTCCCATGCAAACCATAACTTGCAAACAAAATGCATTGCTCATCCACTCACCCACAACTTGATAGATGACTTCACAAATAATATAACTGATTTTACGGTGAATATAAGATATCACGCTATCTTTAACAATATCAGTGACATTACAATGGACATTCTTTGAAATCTTTATTTGGAAGTGTGTTTTAATATTGTGCAGTTATCGCCTGATATTTACATACACACACACACACACACACACACACACATTGTAGGATGGTGTAGTATTATGCAGTGATTCTGGTTAGGCTTCACTGTGCAATACTCTCACAATACCCCAAAGATGGTCATTGAATTCACAATAATAAATCCATAGCTCAGTTCTGGTAGAGTGGAAGTCAGGCCTTAGTAGAGGAACATGTGTTAAACATTTTAGGGTACCAACATGGAAGATTAGTAATTGACATGACTCGAAAGAAATCAGACACCAATTTATTAAAATAAAGCAGATTTGTATATAAATTTAGACACCAAAACAAAGTCAATCGGATAAGTATAACTGGAATTATGTAGTTCAGAAGTAAAATTAAATCACTGTAAAATAATACTGCATAACTTATAGCATTGCGGTCAGTGGGAAGAAGCCTTAGTCGCAATGAGCCACTTGCAGGTCGAGTAGCATAGTACCCACTGGACGTTAAGGTGATGCGGGTCCCAGGACCAAGCCACGAAAGTCAGTTTGATTTTATCTGGCTCAAGGAGCCCAGGTGCAGCATTATCCTGGCTGTCCTTGGTGCTGAAAGGGGTGCAGAGGGGGAGCTGTTTTTTACCGCTTACATGGTGCTGGTGAAAAAACTATTCCTAAAAGTCGACAATAAGAACACTTCTGGCGTACAAAGAAGGGGTTGCGGGGGTCCCTTGAGTTGCAACATCAAGTAAACATGGTGGTTCCCGAACTGGCCTCCAAAAAGCCTCAGCAAAAGGTTATATTGACATGTGGAGGACCAGGGGAAAATGGTAGCCATCTGAAACTTGCTGAGGTCAGGAGTTCGTTTCCCACAATGCACTGGACAATCTACTTTTTGGCATTACTTCAGCGGGCCCGAATCACCAGCGATTCTTTTGTTCTGGTATGTTGTTTTTACCTGCAGATTGGAAGGGACAAGTGCCACTAGTCCAAGGGAGTCTGGAGTTGCCTTTGGCTTTCAAATGGGTCACAGTCTCTGGGGTAAACAGACTTTGCTCTGGGATGAGTTGCAGTCGTGCAGTACCAGGAAGGTTGCCACAGGTGCAGAGTATCACGCCTTTTTGTTTGTGCAACTCCTGTTGTCGCAGAATTGGGTCTCTTCTGCGTCCTTTGTTGCAAGTCACATCAGAAGTGAGGTTCTGGTGTCAGGGGTAGCCCCTAGTTCCAAGATGTAGAGATGTCAGGAATGTGGATGCAAATGACCATTGGGCTACTAGCCTCAACAGCTAATTCTCCACTGAGGTGACCACATACACCATGGTGCAAGGGTGGCTGTGTGGCATGCATGATTGTCTTTGTGCAGGAAGGGGCACCAACCTGCACATAAATAATCCTGAGATACATGTTCCTCTTTCTATATGTGCGGCAGAATGCAACACAAAGAGAAAGAGGAAGTAATAAGGAGAAATAAAGATATTTCTCCTCATTATGCCTCCCCTGGGAGCATTCCCACGTCTACCAGGGCGAGAGGTGTGGCGCCGCGGCCAGGGCGACTGACTACGGACTGACTCCGGAATCTGGGGATCACGGTTCGATCCCCGGCGCCGGCAGCAGATTAGCCCAGCACCATGTGACTCTGGGCAATAGCTTGCTTAATCTTCCCGACGGCCCCCAGCGCCTAGAGACCCTTACGGGTGATTGTTCACACTTTACAAATGTGTATTATTATTATTACCACTTTTGGTAAACCAGGGAATGCATCAAAACCCATGGGAGTTGCTTGGGAACACCATGCAACGCCCCTTTAATTCTTTACCAGGGCAGAGTAATGCTATGCAGCGGGTTGTGCTCAGTTACACTGCTTCAGATTTATCAAGCCAATCAAGGCCATGCAAGGTGGCTTCATCAGTTCTATTTTAGACTTGCATCGTGCTTGCAACACATTGCGTAATGCAAGAGTGACGGAACTCCACTTATAAATATGGCCCCTGGTGACTAACACCAAGTTATCATTTGGTCTGGGGAAACCAGTCTAGCTGCCACCATAGTGACACTGGCACCTGTATCCTTCAGAGCCTCTACCGCAGTCCCATTGATCATTGGCCTTTGTCTATACTTCTCCAGGGTTGCAGACAAGAAAGTGAGGCCTTCAATATCCACCCCACCCAGGGAAACTAAAGTAGCTTCAGTGCATCCTCTGGCCTCTCAAGAGCACACTTCCACCCAAACTCTTATGCTAGCCAATCCCTTGGATTGTCCACCACTGGGAAACAATTTGGAGCATGATGCATCTCCTTTCTATGTCCTGCCTGATGACAGTCATGGCATAACCCAGAAGCCTTTGTTGGGTCTCAGTTCTTACTTTGATACCCTTTGCCTTCTTTGCCTTTGGTCTGGGAGAAGTCTCGCCCCCCCCCCCCAAGAACTTTGAAAGCTTTATGAGAATACCTTCTTTTTATCTTTGTTGTTGCGCACCTTTTCGACTGCTTGGAAGTCTGAGCACACTTTTTCTGTTCACTCCCACCATGGGTCTTTCTGGACACCCTGGTTCTGACCCATTCATTAGTTATCCCACCCAGCTCTCTGGGAGTGGACATCTTTGAAGTCACCAAATGCTGATGCAATTTCGCTGTGGTGCAATTAGTTAACATGTGCTCTTTCATAATTAAATTATATAGCCCATCATAAGTGTCCACCTCTTTGCCTTTTATCCAGTCTTCTAGTGCATTGACTGAAGAGTCCACCCATGTTCTGATTTTGACCTTTATGGGTCTCCCTAAACTTAAATCTGTTTTCCTCTGTGGTGAGTCCTAATCTTTCTATCAAGGTTTCCTTCATATGCTGAGAGGACTCAGCCACATCCGTATTATGGGTCAGAAGTCTATCTCTGCCCTTCACTGAGAATAACTCCCACAGTAGAGAGTCCCAGTGCTGGCTACCTATCTTCCTTATTTTACAGGCCCTCTCAAAAGCTGCAAATCTCTATCATCACTATCACTAAACTTGGAAACAATCACTTTGGGGATCTAAGCGTCAAACAATTCCTCTTTTTCCCTATTGCAGTTACTGTTGTAATTTTTTGAGCTTCAAGTCCATCTTGACCCTTCTTTCTTCAAGGACTAGCCTCCTTTCCTTGAGTTCAAAATATTTGGACTTTCGGGTCCATGCCGTGCAGGAATCTTATGAGGCGTTCCCATTTGAGATGCCTTTTTCAAAGGCACCGCCGCCTTTGAAAGGGCAGCTCAGGGGGAACCGTCACATCGTCCGCCCACCAGACCACTGAAAAGTAGTAATGTGGTGGGTGGGCGGCGGCGACCTTCGGCGAAGTGGTGGCAAAACGGTTTGCACCGCCGCACCACTGCTCCACCAAAAGTCATGATAGGGCCTTTAGTGTCACAAGTTGTAGAAGCACCAGAGGATTGCTGTGAGTTTATTGATCTCATTGTAAAATTAAACCTCTGTTTGTTAGAAAGGAAAGGAGAAAAGGGAAAACATTCCATAGATACTAGAATGATCATGGTTAAGAATTGGGCTGAAACAGCATAAAAAAACACTGACGCAGGTGAACCAATGCAAATTGGTGGAGTTAGAGGACCCTTGACTAAAAAGGAAAAGGAGAAATGCCGGAAGTTGAATCAATGTTTATATTGCAGCAAAACTGGTCACTTCATAAAGGAGTACCCCACTTGTCCCTCTAAACCAAATTTCTCTAAAACAAATGACACCTTATTTCCAGTAAAACCTGAAGAGGGGATAGGAAACAAAGGAACTCTGTAGGTAGTGAGGTTGACCTACTGAGTGGATCTCTGCAATCAACCTCCAAGACATCTTCTGACATAGTAATACATTTATTTATTTATTTAATTTATTAGGCGCGCAGCTACCCACAATGGGGTCTCCCGGCGCCGTCGATGACCAGGCGATAAGAGGATCACTATGGCTAAAATGTATTTACGGGGAAATAACCAGGTTTTCAAATTCTTACGAAAGTTCAGATAATGAGGTTCCAGCTTCAAAGACAGAGGAAGTGAATTCCACAGCTTAGGAGCGAGACATGAAAAAGAGCGACCTCCCATTCTAGACAGCCTAAAACGTGGAGTATGAAAATTGCCCTGTGAAGCAGATCTAAGCGAGCGAACAGGGACATAAGGGTGGACAAGAGATTGCAGATATGCAGGGGCAGTCTGATGTTTAATCTTGAACATAATACACAACGTCTTGTGCTCAATGCGCTTGTCAATACGGAGCCAGTGAAGATCATGAAGAAAAGGGGAGACACTAGTCCTACGGGGGATTTTACACAGGAGACGAGGTGCAGAATTTTGAACCAATTGAAGTTTCCGCAGAGTCTCCTGGCAACCCCCTAAGTACATCACATTTCCATAGTCCAGGCGTGATGTTATTAACGCCTGGACGACTGTACGCTTGGTGTAATCAGGGAGCATCCAAAGAATCTTGCGTAGCCATCTCAATATGGTGAAACAAATGGCTGCCACACTCACCACCTGTTGCCGCATAGAGAGTGAATCGTCCACTATAAAACCAAGGTTCCGCACCTGCTTCACAGGCTGGGGAAGAGAGCCCATTATTGGAGGCCAGTGTCTAGGACCCCAAAGGTGAGTATTCTTGCCGAAGATTAGGACTTCAGTTTTTTCACCGTTCAGTTTTAATAGGTTAGTCTGCATCCACTCAGCCACCTTACCCAGACCATGCTGAAGCGAGGAGGGAGAACTTTCCGCTTCAGCTGAGAGTGAAAAAATGATCTGGGTATCATCTGCATATGAGTAGAGAGCTAATCCAGAGGCCTCCACAATATCAGCCAGAGGACGTACATAGATGTTAAATAACAGAGGGCTGAGTGAGGACCCCTGGGGAACTCCATATGCAGATGGGGGAATGGATGAAGAAGCAGTGGATGAAAAAATTTGAAAAGAACGGTGTTGCAAAAAAGAAACCAACCAAGACCAAGCTGAACCAACTACCCCTGCTGACCTAAGTGCCTTCAATAGAATGGGGTGCGACACGGTATCGAACGCGGCGCTTAAATCCAAAAGGATAAGCGCCGCCGTTTCTCCTCGGTCAAGTAACAAGCGTAGGTTCTCAATCACTCCCAATAGAGTAGTCTCAGTTGAAAAGTGAGCGCGGAAACCCGATTGCGAGTGATGAAGAAAACCTGAGGATTCAATATGTGACGAAAGATGGAAGTTAACATGTCTCTCAAGAATTTTAGAGAACATAGGAAGCCGGGAAATAGGACGATAGTTCGCTAGAATTTTGGGGTCAGCTGTAGGTTTTTTAAGAAGAGGGACCACCATCGCCTGTTTCCAGTCTTCGGGAACCATTGATTCCTGGAGTGAAGCATTTAGCAGATTCTGAATAATAGACAAAGAATCCTGAGAGAGCTGACGCAAGATATTTACCGGAACCGGATCAAGGGGAGAACCGGACTTAACTTTGGATAAGCAGTCAAGTAAGGATTTTTGGTCTAACAAGGGCCATGTAGATAGAGTGGATCCAAAAGGGACAGAGGCAGACGTTAAAATTGCATGTTGCATAGAAGGAAAGGGAGGCTGCGAGCCTAAGAGGGAATGATGGATCATTTCTACTTTGGCAGTAAAGAAATCAGCGATCTCATTACAGCGAGATTCATCGAGAGATGGTGGCGGTGGAAGGGTCTTAGAACCTGCCAAATTTTTTATCATTGAGAATAATGCACGGGGCCGGTTGGAAGATTTATTAATTTCATTAGTTACAAATGTAGATTTTGCTTTCCTACATGCTAGATGATAATGACCAAGTGCTGCTTTGTAGGTAAGTTTTCGTTGAGGGCTATACGTTTTTCTCCACCTGCGCTCCAAGTGCTTGCACTCAGACTTCGCAATTTTTAGGTCATCAGTGTACCATGGTGCCGGTGGGTGGTGACCTAAGCTGCGTTTACAGTGCAGGGGCAAGTGCAAATCAATGGCAGTGGACAACCAAGATGTAACTGCTAGATTAAGAGGCAGAAGAGGAAGTTTAGGGTCTGGACACGTACCACATAATGTGGAGTTAAATGCAGTGAGGTCTAATTTTGACCATGCTCTGTAATAACTAGTATTGTCTCTTCCGTTGACTGGCAAGGTTCTCAAGATTTGCAAAGTAGATAGCATAATGGTCAGACCAATCCAGCGGAATGGGTGACTTACATTCGAAATTAAGAGTAGAAAAGATTGGATCCAAAAGGTGGCCTGCCTGATGGGTAGAGTCATGATTGTGCAAAAAGATGTTCAGTGCCTCCAGGTCCGTCAGGACAGCGCTAATTAACCTGTCCTGTGTATTTTCCAAGTGTAGGTTAAGGTCTCCCACTATAGTAAAATTAGCTGACTTTAGTGCAAAGGGAGCAACCAGCTCTGCCAAAGATGACAGCCAACTTGTGGATTTATCAGGTGGCCGATATATTAATATACCGGAAAAAGTCAACTGAGACGTGACTGCTAATTTAAAAAGGGCAGATTCACACATGGGAAAGGAGAGGGCTTCCAAGGTGCATACCGTATTCAATTTAAAAATTACGGCGATCCCACCACCTCTGCCCGAGCTCCTATCACATCTCACCATTACATAGCCCTCTGAAAGGGCACTGGCCACATCTGGACCGGACCCGGGATGAAGCCATGTTTCAGTCAGAAACACCGCATCCGGCTGCTCCGATACAAGAAGATCGAATATGTGAGCCTTATTTTTAGAAAGGAAACGGCAATTTATACTTAAGAACTTTACAGTTATGTTCGCTGAGTCTCTGGAGGTTTTGGAAGGCAAAGTATGCGGGAAGAATCTTTTTTTTGTGGGTTTGATCGAAAAATTACATTGTGGACACTTACGATGAGATATGTTAGCCATATCCATAGGCTCACACAGTGAAGGGTTACCCCGAAGGCGATACAAATCTAGGGTTGAATACACATAGGGAGTTCCACTGTTTGGCTGCACAGAGGCATTATGGCTGGTCGATGGGCGCTCCTGGGCGCGGACGGGCGCAGACGGGCTTGCCTCTGGCGCGCCTCTGGCGCGCCACCGCCGCGCCCGCTGTGCGCGCGCGCGCTGCGCGCTAGCATCCAGGTGCTTAAATGCGTCCGGTTGACAGGTCAGAGGGCGTGCCCAATCAGCCAGCAAAGTCCTCCCTCTCTGTTGATGGTCTAGCAGCGAGAGGGAGGCGACGCCATAAGGAACAGCCAATGATTAAAATAGTAAGTAGATCGGCACAAAATGTACCGTGAAAGTAATTTTTAAAATGCAAGTTTGCGGACAAGAAAGGAACAGTTTTCACCCTTACACCTCAAAGCACAGTGATCCGCTAAGTCACCGCGCGCTAGCATCCAGGCGCTTAAATGCGTCCGGTTGACAGGTCAGAGGGCGTGCCCAATCAGCCAGCAAAGTCCTCCCTCTCTGTTGATGGTCTAGCAGCGAGAGGGAGGCGACGCCATAAGGAACAGCCAATGATTAAAATAGTAAGTAGATCGGCACAAAATGTACCGTGAAAGTAATTTTTAAAATGCAAGTTTGCGGACAAGAAAGGAACAGTTTTCACCCTTACACCTCAAAGCACAGTGATCCGATAAGTCACCCCAGTTTGCCTCTAACCCTAACCTTCTTGTCAGGGACCACCCGGCAAGTAGAAACCTTAGTAGATTCCCATTCCACAGGCATTTTAATGGACATTAAATATGCAAAATCACTGGCCATTCAATCACTTCACAAGGACAATCCTGAGGCAGTCATAGCTGTTGATGAGAAGGAACTCACTTCTGGAATGCTATGGTTTCAGACCGAACAGCTCTTTATGACATGTCATGCCCAACATCAGGAGGATATTTGCTTCGATCTAATCAATGCCATCCATTTCCGCCTTATTTTAGGTGTTCCCTGGCTGTATCCCCATAACCCAACCATAGATTGAAACGCTAAAACACTTACCTTGAACTGTCCTTTTGTTCCAAACATTGCTATCACCCACAAGAGCATCATCTGGAATTTGCTGAAACACCACATATTATAACCTTATGGGAATTAAGTGTGGCTCTCATTGAGGGTTTACCGGTGCAATATTCTGATCTGGCTGATGTCTGCGAAAAGGGCCAACACTCTACTGCCACATCGCAGTTTTAACTGCCAAATCAACCTGCTCCCTGGAGCAAAATTGCAGTTTAGTCATATTTATTCTCTCACAGAAAAGGTGAACGAACATTGTAGACAGTACTTGGACAAATACATAGAGATTGGCTTTATTAGACATTGCAAATCCCCGGCTGACAGATGACAATGAGGAAAAATGAATTAATTATTAAATTTTCCTTCGAGGTCGCCTGTCGAATCCCCCCCCCAACCCGGCCCCACTGCCCCACCGCACCTACCTGCACTACACTAAACCCCGAGCTCCTCTCCTTTGTTTTTCATCCCAAAACTGGGTGGGGGGCTTAGGGTGTGTATCGACTACTGCTCTCCCTCAATAATGTAATGGTCAAAAGCAGATATCCTTTACCCAATATTCCAGTGTTATGGGATCAAGTAAAAGGTCAGTTATTCTCACAAAATTAGGTCTTAGGGAAGCATAACATTTAGTGAGAGTACGAGCTGGCGATGAGTGGAAGACGGCGTTTAAAACTAAATTAGGGGTTTACAAATATCAAGTAATGCCTTTTGGCTTATGTAACGCCCCGACCGCCTTCCAATTCTTCTCAAACTAAGTTTTAAGGGAATTCATTGACGTCTGTTGTGTAGTATATATAAATGACATCCTGCTATATTCAAACTCAGAGGAAGACTAAACCCAGCAGGTACGTGACTTTCTTCAAAAGCTTAGAGTAAATGACTTATACATTAAACTTGAAAATGATGTCTTCCATACCACAGAAGTAAAATATTTGGGATATTTTATCACCCCCAAAGGCTTTGGCATGGAACAAAAGAAAATTGCCTCCGTACCTGATTGGCCTTCACCTATTACGGAGCAGGAAATTCAGCATTTCCTAGGATTTGTGAGTTTTTATTGCTGATTCATAAACAATGCTCCAAGACCATTACCCCAATCACACACTTCTTATGCAAAAAGGTGCCCTTTGTGTGAGGCAAACATGCCAAGAAAGCATTTAGAATTCTCAAAAAGAAATTCACCACAGACCCTATCTTAACCCATCCAAATCAAGATGATCCATACACTGTGGAAGCGGATGCTTCCCAGACTACCTTGGGAGGCATCCTATCTCAAAGAATATCCCAGCCAGAGAGAAATTGGACATAAAAGCAGCTTTTGAGGAATCGCGACAATACTTGTTGGGAGCCAAACACCTATTAAGAATTTACACTGATCACAGAAATTTTCGATTTCTTCATTCCATCATAGCTCTTACCCCAAGACAGTTACGCTGGACACTTTTGTTTAATGATTATAATTTTGTAATAACGTACTGACCAGGTACAGACAATGCCAAGGTGGATGCCCTTTCCCAAATTGGAGTGTCAGAATCACATAAACCTGAATATACTCCCTCTCCTATTTTGCCCCCCCCCCCAATTGCTTTCAAGCGGTCATTATCACAACTGACTTTCTAACCACCTTACGATCACATATTCAAGAAAAGCCACAGAAAAACTGGCTTCAGAAAGTGGAAAACGTAGTAGTAAAAAATGGCCTGTTGATGCATGACCAGTGTTTATTTGTACCTGATGCTGATTTACAAGAACAAGCATTACAATTGTGTTATGATTCAATCTTGGCAGGTCACCTGGAAGCTCCTAAAACTTTATATCAACTCAAACAACACTTTTGGTGGCCCTCTATGGCTACAGATACACTACAATGTATAAAAAAAAGTTCAGTATGTGCTCAGAGAAAGAGTAGCCATCAGTCCACCATGGGTTTGTTACGTTCTACCCCTGTACCTCCCGGCCCATGGCATACCATATCCATAGCCTTTATAGTAGAAATGCCAAAGACACAATCTGGAAACACTATATCTTAACAGTTATAGATCATTTAGAAAAAATTACCCATTTAATATATTGAAATAACTGACTATTTCTGTAGAACTGGCCTATTTTTTCATGGCCAACATTGTCCGATTACATGGTTTACCCTTGTCTTTTTCACCAATAGAGGGTCTCAATTCATTTCACACGTTTGGACAGCATTGTGTGGCCTTCTAAAGACTAATACCTGCCTATCATCAAGTCACCGTTCCCCCAAACTGAATGTCAAGTCAAGAGAGCTAACCAAACCATGGAACAATATCTTCGGTGTCTAGTGCTTTATCCAGGGGAGAGTGGGACATGTATTTGTGGGCAGCTGAGTTTACCCAGAATAATGCCAAACACACTTCCTTAGGTATGTCACCATTTTATTGTCTAAATGGTTATCATCCACAAATCACTGCTTAGGAAAAACCTCTCCCCTCTGCTGTTCCCACAGTGCAAGAACATAATGTTGTTCTACAGTCTCTCATGTGCACTGCACAACACAATCTAGCATGAGCTAAGGAAGCTTACAAGGCGTCAGCTGATACAAAACGTCAACCAGCACCGTTATATACGCCTTGAGATAAGGTTTAGCTGTCCACAAAGAACCTGAATTTACATGGTCGCAAAACCCTCCATCCCAAATTCATTGGTCCCCATGCAATTACTACATCATCAATCCAGTGGTTGTCTGCCTTTCCTTACTCTCTCACATGAAAGTTCACCCAGTGTTTCATGTCTCCCTAATAAAGCCACCCCTGGTAACCATCTCTCCACCCTACCTCCACCCCTTTTAATTGATTGTTGTGAGGAATATGAAGTGGGCACTGTTTTGTATTCTAAAAGTTCCAGGGGACAATTTTACAATTCGGAGCTCTTAGCCAACGTGCGCAATGCTCCTCCCTTCATTAAGGTATTCCACGTCCGTCACCCTGCCAAACCCCATCCCCTTCTCCCAGTGTTGGGGCTCATTCTTTGTGGTGGATACTGTCAGGAACCTGTCTCTATCACCCCAACCCCCTTGCCCCAAACCCCTTTACACTGAGCTACACCCACCGGCCATGAGGTCAACATTCACAGTATTTGGTTCATGTAAAACACACATGTAATCATTACTCACTCAGTATTTCCCTCCCTATGTACCATCTAAAAATGCCATACTTCTTTGTTTTGTTTAAATGCTTCACTGTTTCCTTTTGCCAAAGGTGGCCATGTTTCAAGAACTGAGCCCTCTGACTCAGATGCATGCTGACTTAGACAACAGTGAAAGCCTCATGCAAAAAGCACTTAGAACCCTCCTGCTGTGAGGTGCATGAGTCATCAATCAAGCACAGCACTTAGAACTCTCCTGTTGTGAGCCGCATGGGTCATCACTCAAATGATGCACACGGAAGACGTCCTGCTGAAACCTTGGGTGTGGTAGCAGTTTGTCTATTTAAACCTCACCCAAGGCAAAACAACCTGCTTTGTCTAAAGATTTGTCAACTTGCTGGCTTCATGCCTATCATAAAAGAAGTCAGACCAGCGCATCCCAGCTGTTAATTTCAGCCTTCACAAGATCAACTCTTCTTTCAAATCCTCCTCGTGTACAGTGCTCATACAACCCTTCAAGAGCAGACACTGCTTCAAGAAGCAGACACTTATCTGAAGCCATCATCTGCTTTGTTGATCTTCATTGCCTCGCCCATCACAGGTATCTATAAAAGAAAAGAAACCTTTAAGACAAAGATAAGCAGTGCATAGTTACTTTCTATTCTTGCAAATTGTTTTGCTTGTTAGATAAATAGACATTGGCACTAGGAGTGAGAGTACCTTTTTGATATTTGACTGGTGTAAGAGTGAGAGCGCATTACTCCTTTGGAGAAACAGCACAACATGTAGTTAGGTTCTCTTGTTAATGAAATAGTGTGATGTGCTGTTTCTCCAAAGGAGTAATGCGCTCTCACTCTTACAAGGCCTTGCATCTCTCCAGAAAAGAGACAGAGACCAGTATTGACAGAGACCCACACAGTGGGATTGCTGTGACCAGATGCCCCATCTCCTTTGTACACCACTATGCAAATGCACCTCCTGGCACACTACTCATTGGGAGATGAAGCCCCCTTGAATGCTGAGGGTCCTTGGGAGCCAAGAACCCCTCCTGTTACGACCAGTAAGTCCCAAACAGCAGGATTGCTGAGAGCCTATCAAGGCCCCATCCCCTTTGTCCACCAATCAGGAAATGAGCCTCCTGGAATCCTACTTATTGGGGATGAAGTCACCTTGGATGCTAATGGTTCCTTAGGCCAAGAACTTCTCCTGCTACCACAAGAAAGTCTCACACAGCAGGATTGCTGAGAGCTTGTTGGAGGCCCTGCCCACTTTGCACACTACTCTGCAGACGTACAGCATTCTGTACTACTCGGTGGGGGATTAAGTCCCCTTCGATGCTGAGGGTCATTAGGGGCCAGGAACCTCTCCTGTTACCGCCAGTAAGTCCCACACAGTGGGATTGCTGAGAGCTCATTTGAGGCCCTGCCCCCTTTGTCCAGCACTCTGCAAACATGCCTCCTGGTGCACTACTCATTGGGGATGAAATCCTCTTGGATGCTGAGGGTCCTTGGGGGCCAAGAACCCCCTGTTGCTACCAGTAAGTCACACAAAGCGAGATTGCTGAGAACTCCCCGGAGGGTCCACCCCCTTTCTCCACCCACTGTACAGACCAATACAGCCACTCTCACAACCTTTCACAGACCCATACAGCAACTCACAAATCCACTCACACACCCACACAGCTACTTACACACCCACTCACAGACCCATACAATCACTCACACACCCACTCACAAACCCACTCACACACTGTCACAGCTACTCACAAAAAACAACATAGCCACTCACAGACCCACTCACAGACCCATACAGCCACTCACCCACCCACTCACCAACCTATACAGCCACTCACACATCCACTCTGAAAGGTTACAGTTGCAAAATACAACTTTTAATAAAACCTTTAAAATGCAGCGAAAAAAACAAAAGTTACAGGGACGTTGTAGTTAGGAAACAGAATTTAAAAAACATTAGGAATTAACGAAAGCAACCAAAGGTTACAGCAACATTATAATTAGGAAATAGAATTTAAAAAAACCTTAGAAATTCACAGAAAAACATACATTTTACATGGATGTTAGAGTCAGGCCCACATTTCACTCGTACAAAAACATAGAAATTCAGCAGTTATAGTTACTTGAGCTAACTATAACTTACGCCTGCGCAATGCACTGCTTATGACCTCACATATTATACCACTAAGGACATGGTCACTGACATCACTGATTACATCTCAAATTACATCACTCATGACATGATCCACAGAACCACTCACACATCCACTCACACCCCCATATAACCTCTCATCTCTCATACACCCACTCCCACACAACCACTCACATACCCATTCTCCTATACAAGTACATAAACGTGCACTCACTGATCCATAGGGTCACTCACACATCCATTCACCCATACAGCCACTCACACACCCATACAGCTAGTAATAGAGCTAGTCAGTCACCCATACAGCCACTCACACACCCATTCACTCAACCACACAATCATTTACATACCCATTCACACATCTATAGAAGCACTCATATGCACACTCACTCAACTATACAGCCACTCACACAGGCCCCTAGGGTGCAATACAGCCACTTACACACCCACGCACTAACTCATACACATACTCAAACAAGCACTAACTCACCCTTATACCCACTTATACACTAAGTCACTAATTTATAGAGCAATTCACACAGCCATTCAGTCATTCATACAGCCACTCACACACCCACTCACCCACCCATATAGCCACTCATATAGCCACTCACTGACCCATACAGCAACTCACACACCCACTCACCCCATATACAAGTACTCACACAGACACTCACCCACCCATACAGTCACTCAGACACCCACTTAGTCATTCATACAGAGCCTCACTAACACACTGACTCACCCACCAATAGAGCGTCTCATGCAGTCACTCAGTCACCCACAGAGCCACTCATACACTCACTGACCCATCCATACAGCCAATTACACAGTCAGTCGCCAACCCATACAAACACTCACATGCCCACTCACTCACCAATACAGCCATACACACAGCCACTGACTCACCCATACAGCTACTCCCACTCCCATGTATTCACATGTAGAGCCACCCACACACCCATCCAGCCACTCACAGACAGGCTCAAAGTCACTCAGATGAAATATATTAGAAATAGTATCATTGTATTGTATTGTATTGTATTGTATTGTATTGTATAGATTCTTGTAACGCGCGAGTCTGCCACCCAACGGGTATCCTGGCGCTGAAAGACACAACAGCATGAGACAACACAGAAACGACTGGCCAGTGGTCAGGGTTGATGCCATTTTATTCCAGACGGAAGAGCCAGGTCTTTAGATCTTTCCTGAAGCCTAGCAACGTTTTGGCCTGTCGCAGCTCTAGGGGCATCTGATTCCACAGACGAGCTGCCGCCGTGCTGAAAGCCCTACCTCCCATCCTGAGACTTTACTCTGGTGGCAACTGCCAGGCTCTGGCTAGAGGAGCGGAGGAGTCTTTCTGGTTGATACCAAGAAAATCTTTCTCGCAAAGGCAACGGGCCGGAGTTATGTAGGGCCTTGTAAACCATAACCAGTGACTTGAACTCAATCCTCCTCTTAACCTGAAGCCAATGGAGGTCCTTTAGTGCCAGCGTGACAGATGAATCACGCTGCCTTCTGAGGGCCAGTTTTGCTGCCATCGACTGAACTCTCTGCAATCCCTGTACAATAAAGAGGGGAGCACCCAAGTACAGTGAATTGCAGTAGTCCAGTCTACTCAGGAGCACGCTCTGGACCATCAGAGACCTTGTCTCATCAGGGAGGAGCGGCAGAATTTGGCGAAGAGCTCTCAGCAAAGCAATACAGGAGCCAATAGTTTTATTGGCCTGGGATTGCAGCTGGAGGTCTTCGTCCATCATGACCCCCAGGTTACGGACTGTTTTTACTGCGGTTAAGGGGGGATCCTCTGGCCATAGTCGAAACTCGGCCAAAGGAAGTTTGGAAATTTTGGCTGCACCGCAGTATAAGAGCTCCATTTTCCCGGCATTCAACTGGAGTGAATTGGTCTTTAGCCATTCAGAGACCTTCCTCATACAAGCCTGGAACGAGTTTAAAGATACTGCGTGCTCTCCTTCCAGGGAGAACGTCAGTTGTATATCGTCCGCATAATTGACTACCTCGATCCCGTAAGATTTTATTAGGGGGATCAGAGGTCCCAAGTATGCATTGAAGAGGATTGGGCTGATGGCTGAGCCCTGAGGTACTCCATGGCGAACCGGGAACCAAGGGGAGATGAATGGCGTCAGAGTCACTGCCTGTTGACGGTTAGTCAGATAGGACTTCAGCCACTCCAAGGCCCGGCCCGTAATCCCCAAACCTACCAGTCTTGCCAGTAACACCGAGTGGCTAACCGTATCGAAAGCGGCCGACATGTCCAGCAGCACCAAAACTGAGGAGCTGCCGCCGTCGGCTCGCATTCGAAGTGTGTCCAAAACGGTTGCCAACGCGGTCTCCGTTCCATGCCCTGGTCTAAAGCCGAATTGGTCTCTATCCAGGAGCTGATGTTCTTCTAGGAAATTAGACAGGGATTTACTGACCAGTTTCTCCAGGATTTTGACTGGAAAAGGTAAAAGGGATATGGGGCGGAAGTTGGCTGGCAGTGAGGGATCTAGGGAAGGTTTCTTTAATAGTGGGGTAACTATCGCCTGCTTCCAGTCATCATTACTCTTACTAATCCATGACATCAGTGAAGTCATTAGAGATGTCATCAGTGATGTCACTGACCATGTCATGAGTGATGTAATATGTGAGGTGATAAGCAGTGCAATGAGGGGGCATAAGTTAGCTAAGGTAAGAATAACTGCTGAATTTCTATGGCTTTGCATGATTGAAATGTGATCCAAACTATAACGTCCTGTAACCTTTTTTTTTCAGTGAATTTGCACATTTTTTTCATTCTATTTCTAAACTATAAGGTCTCCATAACCTTTGTGTTTTTTCAGTAAATATATATATATATATATACACACACATACATATATATATATATTATCTACTGGCGGTCGCCAGTAGATAGTTATAGTTAGGACCGTGTTTCCATAGGAAATCCGCAACATTCTATTTGGAATAACTTTGGCGCCGGTTGACGAATCCTCGCAAATTTTTCAAAACTAATGGGGCGCTACGCTCCGCTCCTACCCTGAAAGTCTCGGGGGATTCGTCAAGCGGGGGCTGAGAAAAAAGGGGGGTCCCAAAACGCGTTTTCCCCATGCATTTTCCCATAGGACCTTTAGTCCGAGCTACAGCCCGAACGGCTGAACAGAATTACTTGAAATTGGGCAGAGAGGTAGTCCTCAGGTCAGGGATGTGCCTTTTGCAGGTCTGGTGTAAATCTGTTCAGTAGGTCCTGAGAAAATAGCATTTAAATCAATATATATATCTGTAGGCGCGCTCCGTGCGCTTACGGTAAGCTTACCGTACGCGTACGGTGCCGTGCGCGAGCTCAATTCTGATTGGTGGTTACATGACTGTAAACATTCGAATCGGTCGAAATCAGAAAGTATCGGCCGCCATTTTCTGTCTCTCGCACTGAAAAACAAAGGTTGATAACATGAAAAGGGGGCAACGAAGAGAGTTGCAGACCCCCTAGCGTTCGTCAGGGGGTTCACGAAGGACCAAAAAGTATGAAAAATAAATGTAATAATACGGTAAAAAAAAAAAAAAAAAGAATTAACAATCACATTTAATATATAAATCTAAGGACCCCCCAGGGAGAAAAAAACAATTGATATTTTGTAAAAAATGGCGAGGCGTGCACGGTACGAAATGCGCAACGTGGGTGCTCGGTGCGCGAATCGCGCAAAAATTAAAAATAAATACATAACTTAGCATTTAAAAAACCGTACAAATTCACTGAAAAAACCATAGGTTTCACACACGTTATAGTTAGGAATTAGCATTTAAAAAACCTTGCAAATTCACTTAAAAAACCATAGGTTTCACACAAGTTATAGTTAGCTGTACATTTCACTCGTAAAAAACCAATGAAATTCCACGTTATAGTTAGATCAGGTAACTATAACTTGCGCGACCGCAATGCACAATGTGTCATTTCAGATGTCATCATTGATGTCATGATTGATGTCACTGACCATGTCATAAGTGATGTAATATGTGACGTCATCAGCAGTGGATTGCGGGCGCGCGAGTTATAGTTAGCTGAACTAACTATAACGGGGGAATTTCATTGGTTTTTTACGAGTAAAATGTCCAGCTAACTATAACGTGTGTGAAACCTCTGGTTTTTTCAGTGAATTTGCAAGGTTTTTTAAATGCTAATTCCTAACTATAACGTGTGTAAAACCTATGGTTTTTTCAGTGAATTTGCAAGGTTTTTTAAATGCTAATTCCTAACTATAACGTGTGTGAAACCTATGGGTTTTTCAGAGAATTTCAAAGGTTTTTTAAATGCTAATTTTTTTATTTTTTAATTATATTTTTTAAATATTTCTTTTTGAAAAACTTCCCTATGTATACATTTATATATTATCTGTATCCTTTAATTTGGTGTGGCTCTTTTTTTTTTAAATTCTTATTTATTTTAAAGTTGAACAGCATAGTTAATATCTTCTATTAAGTTATGTCCACTTTTTTTTTTATGTCAATTCTTGGGGTGCGCGCTCAGAGCGCGCACCTAGTACGTTTGCGTACATTTTTCATGAATTCCGGCGTACGTTATTTACGTACGCATACATACGGTTTACTGTGCGCTCGGAGCGCGCACCTAGTACGCATGCGTACGTACGCATGCTTACGTACGTCGTACGTACTCCACGCGGTACACTTCCATATACGCGTAGAGTGCGCACGCTGACGTTTACGCATACGCGCGTGCTGCGTATGCGCGTTACGTACGCGCATAGTACGTAAGTGCATGCGCGCATGCGCGTTCGCGCATGCGTAATTGTGCCGTGCGCGCAGGGAGCTTGCTCGGTGCGCGCACCTCGGGGTATGTGATGAATAAAACAACACTTCTAATTGGTTTTCATTACTTTCAGTTTCAGATTGTTTCAACACCACACCCAATCCCCTCATGGCAAGTCATGTGATGAAGAAACATCACTTTTCATTGGTTCAAAGTACTTTCAGTTCCATATTCTTCCAAAATCTCACCCACCCCCCTCATTGTTAGTTCTGATTCCCTAGGAGAAGGAGCTAATCTGTGTGTTGAGATACAATGGCAGAGCAGCAGCCATCTTCTGAGAGTGAGCAGGACACTCTTGAGAGACAGAGGCAGAGGAAGCAGAAAGACTCCTTTATATGGCAGTTTTTCACTTTTCCTGAGGGACAAAAGAAGGTGAATGCACCAAAGGTCACCTGCAAACTGTGTCAGCGCGTCTTGTCACGTGGGAATCCTAACAAGAAGTATTCTTTTAGTATTCATACTATGACGAGGCACGTTGAGGTAATGCATCCAGTGACTTTTCGTCGAGCTTCTGGAGCAAACCCTCCACCTACTCAGCCGACGACATCTGCAGCAGCTCAGCCGAGCACATCTTCGGCAGCTCAGGCAAGCACTTCTTCTGCAGTGGTGCCTTCACCTTCTTCCACACCTTTGGATATTCGTCCTTGTTTTGGGAGGATGAGTACACGGTGCATAGATTGTGGTACTCTTATTATTATGGGTGAGAGCAGTATTGATCTCATTCAGAGAAAATTTGAGGAGCATCCTTGCACTAGGCCATAGTTTTCTTTTTTTTTTTTTCGTTTTTCTCTTCCTCTGTCCCTACATTAACCCAAGGGCTCTTTTTAGAGCCACCTAAAATCAAAACTCCACAACTTGTTTTTTAGAGTCTAATTCTTTTTTTTTTTAGAGTGCGCGCACCCAGCGCGCACCCAATAGAATTTTTTTACAAAAAAAAAAAATCATTTTTTTTCACCCTAAGTAAACCTTCAGGAACTCCCTGAGAAAGAGAGGGGAGTGTCAAAGTAATTAAAAAAGAGATGGTGTACATTTCACAGATGAACGGAAGACAGTCTTCCTATTAAACTTTAAACTCTGCATTAGTATTTATGTATATGTACCCAAAAAACATAATAGCTCAATTAAGTGCTGCATTTGAATTGGCTGTATTTACAACGAGAGGAAAAGACACACAGAGTGGCTTATCCTCTCCTTGTAAATATGGAAGAGCACCCTGCGCCACTAGTTCGTCAAGAAAATTGACGTAGTGGTGGCGCAGGTGGCTTGTAAATGTGCCCCAGAGAAGTTAAGGAAATTAAGGGTGAAACAGACAAACCGAGAGTGACAGATACAGACACAGAGAGCAAACAACTGAGAAGGAGTAAGGCAGTTAAAAAGACTAAGACATGTGGATACAGAAAAAGAAACATGGATGACAAATTAGTGATGGAGGTAGTAAAGGTAGGGGAGTAGTATAGAAGGAGTGAGGGAGTTACAAAAGAGTAGTAAAGCAGGAAGAGAGAGTGAGAAAAGAAATGAGAAAAGTAGAGTAAGGAGAGGTGAAGAAAAGGAAGCATGAAACGAAACCAGTGACACATACATATATGTTAAACTTACCTGACCATCAAAATAAATAATTTAGAATTAAATGTTTTTATTTAATTGCAAAGATAACTGAATAACATCTTCTAAATTTTCTTTCTAGTTCTGAAAAAAAGAAAAAAAGTATTAATATTCAACAATACACTTTATTAAACAGTACATGTTTTTTCATATTTAGGAAAGCAATTTTTTGCCCTTTTTTTGCTGTTTTCAGAATGTTTTGATTTTCACTGAAAATAGTGAAATCAATTGTATTCATCATTTAACAGCGGGCAAAAAAAAAAACAATCTGAAAGATTGTTTAAAAAAGCCCCAAATGTATCCTCACTAAAACATACCTTAATAGAAATGTTAAAAATACCTTTTAAGAAGAATAACAATTTCCAAAAAATAACGTCTGTAAACCTTGTTGCAAAAGAACATTTTCAAAAATAATATCTGTCAAAGAAGTCCACAATTGTTTGTTTTACCTTTCCTTACGGGCAAATGATAAGTTTAAAATCTCTTTTGAGCAAAATATCCAATTTAAATCCTTTTAAATTTTAATAATGCTTTCTTCCAATGATGATGTTAGTACTTAATATTTGGGTTTCACAAAAATTAGGTAACAATTGGGTAAATCATAAGGCAAACGTTGCTTGAAAATCAATTGGGAATCATTACACAGTGTCCATCCTTTTTCACATTTAAGATAAACTGTGTAATGACCAGAAGTTATAGAAGGCCCATCATGAAAAATTATTGCAACTGCAACAAAAGTTTTTCCAGATATTGATAATTGTTGTCCTGTAAATTTCTTTATTAAAGTGTCCAATTTTGAACCATCAGCTCTACAACTTTGCATCATTAAAATTACATACTGTCCATATTTCTTTAAAAATAACGTTGACAACATGTCTGATTTACATTGAGAACATTCCATGTTGTGATTAGCATCTTTAACTAATTTACTAAAAGTCACTGTTTTACTCTCTGGTAATGGTAAATATATGAACCTTTCAGAATCAACATTACTACTGCTTGTGTTCATACAGTTATCACAACAATGTTCCCATTTATAAGAGACACCAAATACATTTTCTACTTCTACCCCTTCATCTTCCAGTACCATCAGGATATACATCAAGAATTCCTGTGCATCTTGCTGGACATTTTGTGTAAACTGTGTACGTCCAGAACATACATCTAAAAGATTTCTAACATCAGAAGCACTTTCTATTTTAGTTTTATCATTACTCAGCTTCTCATAGAGGAGACTCAGCAAAGAACAGAATCTTTTTTCATGATTTAGTGTTATCTGCTCTTGCAAAAATTCAAGATAAAATACAACATTCAGCACTACATTTGCGTAGCAGTTGACACCTGAGCTATTTTCAAAATGACAACCAACAACCTCTTCAACATTGTCCTTTTTCTTTTTGCTTGCAGTCACATCACTATATTTTTGTTTTCTCTTCTGTACACCCTCATTACAGATATCCTCAAATCTCCTTTTCCGACAAACAACACATTTTTCAAACACAGGATACTGACCCAAATGAGGAGCATAGCTTCTTCTTAATCTATTATACTCCTTTACACAATTTGCATCAGCACTTACTTTTGAGTCATCAAAGTCTACCATGAATAAACCAGATAATTTTTTCACGCGTGACAAAGCAACATATGCCATACCTTCTTTAAACACACTAGGTCCAATGTTTACAAAAGCACTATCAACAGTTAATCCTTGAGACTTGTGGATAGTTACAGCATATGCTAGAGAAAACGGAAACTGCTTCCTACGCACATATAAGTCTTTCACAAGCAAGAAACGAACTGAACAACGACAAATGTCTTTAACCTCTTGTATCTGATCAAATTTTATTTTTAAACATTCAATTCCAAATTTTTTCTGGTAATTAATAAAACCCACAACTCTTCCCATAGCTCCATTCACTAAACCTTTCTCTACATCCAAATTCCGTCTTAAAATTACTCTACAGTTCATACACACATAAAGATTATTTTCCAAACCAGCTGTTTTTGAAATGTTTTTCTCCAGAGAATCCAATTTAGTACCCAATTTGCCTGTCAATATAACAGTTATTCGTTCATGTTCTATTTTATCCACAGCTTCCAGTTTTATGATCTCTTCATTTTCCAATTTCAAACGTTCTTGATTGAATACAGAGCATTCATGTAGTGTTGGCATTAAGCAGATTACAGTATTTTTTTCTGCAATTTCCTTGTATATTTTCTCAGGAACTATTTGTTCTGTTGGAAACAAATTACTCAGCAATCGACTCTGTAATGCTTTTCTGCCATGTTCTGTGAGTAGTCCAATTCTTATATTTTTCAGAATACTTGCATAGTCCTCATCATTGGCTTGCCTCATGTTGGTAATGAGTTCCTTATACTCAAAATATGTCCAAATATTTACATTGCCTATACTTCCTAATGACTTTTTTGTGTCTTCATGTGTAAGTGTATGGAATACCGGTTGTCCTTTAACTGGAGTAAGTTGCAAAAGATCTCCAAAAACTATGACGTGTTTTCCTCCAAATAGGACGTCAAAGTCTGTCTTCAGAATTTGCTGCATTCTTAAATGCACAAAGGCAAGCATTAAGTTTGATACCATGCTTACCTCATCAATAATCAGTACTTTCATTTTCTTCAATACTCTTGAAACTTCCAAGCATGCTTGTCCTGCTAGTTTGTGGTACTGTATTTTGTTCTCATGCTCTACTGGTAACATTAGCAAACGATGTAAGGTAACTCCTTTGATGTCATACGCTGCTAACCCAGTTGGAGCAGTAACAACACAAGACAAAATGGAATCCATTTTCTTCTGTAGGTAGCTTCTAATTACATTAATTAAGAAACTTTTTCCAGTTCCTGCTTGTCCACTTACATACATTCTCATTGGTTCAAAAGATGTGCATGAGCACTCTTTATTTTCATGTAGTAATCCGTGATCAATTTTTTCTCTGACTTCTTCATAAATTTGTTTTTGTTCTTCATTCAGTTGCTCCTCCAAATATGTTAAGTCTACTAAATCTTCCTGAGCTTGATTCATAGCTGTTTCCACTTCGTTCATAGCTATTGCTGCTTCATTTTCGATGATCGGTTGTCCTAGAGGATCTTGACTGAATGTCCCAGAACTTTGACTGTCTTGAGAACTGTCTCTAGCTACTTCAGCTGCAATTGTTGCTTCTTGTTCAATTTCTTCATTTAACATTTGAACATAAGTTGTGAAAGTACTGCATTCTATGGTATCTTTGCTAGCATTGAAGGAATCTTCATAGCTCTGAAATTCTTCAAGTAGTTCCTCCTCTGAACGCCATGGTTTAAACAGCTGCAAAAGTGCCAAGTAGTAAAATTCCTTTTTATCAGGAGTGTCGCAACTCAGCTTCCGGTGATTTATCAAACTTCCTTTTGTTTGCTTCACCAAACATCCTTCCTCACCAATGACTTTATATTTTCCATTGTTGATATCCTCTGTGACATTCCGTTTAAAAATAAAGTTCTGCAGCACTTCATAGAGACACATGTTCTCAAGGTGATGACTTCTTTGTGGATAATATGTGTCCAACATGTTTTTTCTTAAAATGTCTGTACTTTCTGGTTCGAACTCTGCTAAATATTCAATTTCTCGAATAGATTTCAGTACCCGATTTCGCATTCCTGCAAGGCCTAAACTTGCCCAAATTATTCTTCTGGATTTCGAGTACAGACTTGCAGATGATAACCTATCTGAGCATTCGTAGGATCCAATTTCTCGATGCGATAACATCTTTAAACTGAAACTGTATAGCTTCTTACTGACAGTCTTCTCGTGAGAAATCTCTTCCCACATTTCCTTCAATTCCGTTTTCTCAGATTTAGTGATGTAAGATGTGACATAGCGAGCAACAGCAATAGAATTGTCTGCCACATACTGTATATCCATGTTAGCATTCCACATGGATAAAATGACTGGGTTGTAGTCATTTATATATTTTGACTCTTCTTTTCTTCTTAGGTTGTAGGTATTCTTAGGCGATTTTCTTGTAAAAGTATGTCGCACAGCTGACATAAAACTGTTTACTCTTCCTTTTGAAAGAACAGGTCGTGGAAATCCAAATCGACATTTTGTGTAGAATTTATCTTTACTCTTATACTTTCGTTGACAGTATTTTCCACACCGATGACTTTGGAAACATAAAACATGCTCTTTTAAATGTTTCTCTTCTGTGCTTTTAGGTATAGCACATGTTGCATATCCTTCGATGAAACTTAAAACTGCATCATCAGAATCTGTTCCAAATTTTGGAGCATCCTTGATCCACAACAGCATATGAATATGAGGAGCACCTCTGGCTTGGTACTCTTTTCTCCAAAAGAAATCCACAACTTCTCCAAGAGGTGGATTTTTTTTATTGCAGATGAAGGACATCATAGCCTCAAATCTATGATTGAAATATCTACAAACATTAACTGGATCCAATGAGCACAATTCTCCTGCTGTCTTGTATTGGATGTTTTCAATATTTGAATTTGCCTCTCGAAGAAAATCCAGAAGATCATCCCAAGCGTACTCAGCACAGCTTAGGGTAAGGAACCATGTAGGAGTTCCTAAATTCCGTAACATACATTTCAATTCTCCATGGCGTCGGTGCCAATATTCATTAGTCCCGCGCTGACAAGCCATCAAATTGATCAATTGAGATTCCAAATGATCCTCTCGCTGTTGCACTTTGTTCATAAAATCCTTTGCAGTCACATTACGTAGATGTACTCCAGTTTTCAAAATATGATTTACTGCATAAGATAGTACTGACAAGTCACTTTCAAATAAAAGATGGAACAAATAAGGAATACTTTGACGAAATCTCGGATCTTCTGCATATAGTCTTGTAGTCCGATACTCAGAAGCAGGAATCTGTACTGGACGTTCATCATATCGTCCTCCTTCTCCTGTAGGAAACAGCTGGGGAAAACAACGAGCTTCCAAGCTCTCCTCCCATACACTCACAGGAGTTCCTTGTGCTTTCTTCATCTGAAACAGATCAATAGCGTTTCCCATAACTTCTTTAGAATGTAGAGGATGTATGCTGAAATGTTCATAAATTTCCTTTTCTTTTGACTTATCCACTTTTTCAAGTTGCCCAGTTGGTATTCCTGTGTCTTCTAGTATTTCTTCTTCATCTTCATCCATATAAATGGCTTCATACCATTTATTATTTTTTTTCAAATACAAATTTGCTCTTTGTACTTTTCGTACACCCACCAGCTCCTGCCAAATTTTCTTATTCTTTGTAGGTACACCATTAACCAGAATAACTAATGGTTCAGTTTCCAAAGTATCTGCATCAATTGTTTCCATATTTTTTTTCAAATCTAATGGCAAATAGACAACTCTTCCTTTTAAACCTCTTTGTAAATCCGAAGGAGGTAATTTACCAGTTTTTGGCTCCATACGCACTATGGTCTGAAACGGATGGACACATTGAATGAGTATAGACTCATACGTATTTAAATCAGAAAGTTCTGAAGGAATATCAACCAATTCTAAATTATTATGTACAGCTCTAGCTGGCATTCTATTTTCTTCTAACTTGTTATAAAGGTATTTACAAATACGCTGATCTTCACCCAAATCAAAACAATTTTCCAGAAATATATATGTTGCAAAATCTTTCCACTTATAATTATCTTCATTTTCACTTTTTTTATACAGATCAACATTCCTTGTTTGATTTTTGTAATGGCTTCTCCGGCAACATATACAAGTAATATTTGGTCTTTCATTAGAGATGATAGCAAATTTTGTCATTTCATCATCAAAATTTTTACTAACAGTGAGTTCTACATTTTCTTCCACATTTTCATCAATAACTGTGTCATTTTCTGCACTTTCTTGTTCTGGACCAAAGTAACAAAACTGAATCTCATCAGTAACCTTCACTACATCTGATACAGATCCACGGAACAGAGCATTATTCAACTCATTTAACTTTAGTGCTGGACTTTTAGCAAAATACAATGTTCTCACAAACTTTCTCATTTCAGTATGATGAACAGCCAGCATCCTAAAATGGTGAAAAACACTTTGACACACTTTCCTAGATAGACAAGCCAGAGAATGTCCTTGCAAACCAGTATTCTCTCTCACTCTGCATGGATCTAGTCTTTGAAGCACCTTAATTTTCTGTTTAACACTCTTTTTACTATATTCTCTTAGAAAGTCACGTAATTTATCAATAGATTCCTGACGCACAGTACAAATACTACTACAATTCCAAGTGTACACTGGGGCTTTAGGACGTCTTCCCATAACCTCATCAGCCATCACTTGTTCCTCATTTCTTGGAACCATTTTCTCCTTTTCCATTACACAACCATCCTTAACTTCATAAGCTCTACCATTGGTGTCAACTGCATGCAACAAACTATTACTTTGAAGATAACTCTCTTCATTAAAAAATGGTTCAGTACTTGAACTATGTTTCCATTCTCCTAAGAACACTTTACAAAAGTTTTTTTTTTTTACTTCTCTTTTCCTTTTGCTTTGTGACTTCATTGCATTCACAAATTTATCTAATCTACGCATCCTGTTCAAAATTAAAATGAATAGTTTTTCTTTTATTTCTAATGCCTTGGTAGCAATACTTTCAATAAATTTCTTTTTCTTATAAAATTTTGTTTTTTTCTTATATTTTTTCACATCCGTCAGCAAATTTAACATCACTCTTCTCTGAAACATTTTTCGACGAATGTTTTTAAAATCTATTTTCCGTGTTAAGTCACTCTTCCTAACTTCTGAGTCTATATTAGCATTTTGTTATTACTGTTTGAATGTATCTTTCGATCATTTTTTTTTTTTTGAAGATATTTTTTAAAAATTCTTTAGTTTGCTTACCAGAAGACTTTTTCTGTTTTCCAACACGTGCTTCGCCTCCTATTTTTTTTTTATCAGTCGTCTTCAAATATAGTTGTTGTTTCTTTTCTTTTCTTTTTCTTGACTTTATAGGCATCTTTATATTTTTTCACTGTTGCTCACCAATACCTGCAAAAAACTAAAAAAAAATACCTTTATGTAATTTCAATTCATTACATTTTCTTTTTAAAAACTTTTCAAATCCTATCACAGGAGCTGATCCTTTCCTACGAGTCAAACTCTTACAAAATAGAAGAAACATCAATTAAAATGCTAACAACAATTCCTGTGTGCACACAGACTCATGGTCTGATTCTAGGCAGAAAGCGATATTTCTTTTGGCAATTTGAAAGCACATTTACTACTGGGGTAGACCAAGTGATCATTACTGTAACAGCCTGACACATGTTCCTTCTAGTTTAGACAGGCAGAAAAGAGCACATGTCCTAACAGCTCCTTGAGACCATGACCATGTGTTAGAGGGTGACTGATTAGACTAGAGCAAAGGAAATGAGCCTTGGTGATTTATAATCTGTTTGCGTTACACACTGCTATCTGAAACAGCACACAGAGCTGACTAATTCACATGGGAGTGTAGCAGAAGCTGCTGCGTGTGTGCAAAGAGTGTGTTTCTGGAGACTGTGTATTGTCAGCTGCAAGAGAGATCTGCATGGAGACTCCCACAACTGCATGAAGAGTACAGACATGTGTGTAAGAGTACATGTGTGGTAAGGGTTAATTGGAGTTTTCAACATGTAGGAACAACCTCAGCCATTGCAAGAATTGATGAAACACCTACCATGCTATTTTCAAATGTGTTTGCATTTGCATCACATTTTTGAGATACTGATTTCTGCTGATTGCTAACCAACACATTGGAAGAAAACAAGCTGAGCCTTTCCTGAATGTGCAAGTTTTACAGAACAACAGCAACACAAATTAAAACGCTAACAACAATTCCTGTATGCACACAGACTCATGGTCTGATTCTAGGCAGAAAGCGATATTTCTTTTGGCAATTTGAAAGCACATTTACTACTGGGGTAGAGCAAGTAATAATTACTGTAACAGACTGACACATGTTCATTCTAGTTTAGACAGGCAGAAAGGAGCACATGTCCTAACAGCTCCTTGAGACCATGACCATGTGTTAGAGGGTGACTGATTAGACTAGAGCAAAGGAAATGAGCCTTGGTGATTTATAATCTGTTTGCGTTACACACTGCTATCTGAAACAGCACACAGAGCTGACTAATACACATGGGAGTGTAGCAGAAGCTGCTGCGTGTGTGCAAAGAGTGTGTTTCTGGAGACTGTGTATTGTCAGCTGCAAGAGAGATCTGCATGGAGACTCCCACAACTGCATGAAGAGTACAGACATGTCTGTAAGAGTACATGTGTGGTAAGGGTTAATTGGAGTTTTCAACATGTAGGAACCACCTCAGCCATTGCAAGAATTGATGAAAAATCTACCATGCTATTTTCAAATGTGTTTGCATTTGCATCACATTTTTGAGATACTGATTTCTGCTGATTGCTAACCAACACATTGGAAGAAAACAAGCTGAGCCTTTCCTGAATGTGCAAGTTTTACAGAACAACAGCAACACAAATTAAAACGCTAACAACAATTCCTGTATGCACACAGACTCATGGTCTCATTCTAGGCAGAAAGCAATATTTCCTTTGGCAATTTGAAAGCACATTTACTACTGGGGTAGAGCAAGTGATAATTACTGTAACAGACTGACACATGTTCATTCTAGTTTAGACAGGCAGAAAGGAGCACATGTCCTAACAGCTCCTTGAGACCATGACCATGTGTTAGAGGGTGACTGATTAGACTAGAGCAAAGGAAATGAGCCTTGGTGATTTAGAATCTGTTTGCGTTACACACTGCTATCTGAAACAGCACACAGAGCTGACTAATACACATGGGAGTGTAGCAGAAGCTGCTGCGTGTGTGCAAAGAGTGTGTTTCTGGAGACTGTGTATTGTCAGCTGCAAGAGACATCTGCATGGAGACTCCCACAACTGCATGAAGAGTACAGACATGTGTGTAAGAGTACATGTGTGGTAAGGGTTAATTGGAGTTTTCAACATGTAGGAACCACCTCAGCCATTGCAAGAACTGATGAAAAATCTACCATGCTATTTTCAAATGTGTTTGCATTTGCATCACATTTTTGAGATACTGATTTCTGCTGATTGCTAACCCACACATTGGAAGAAAACAAGCTGAGCCTTTCCTGAATGTGCAAGTTTTACAGAACAACAGCAACACAAATTAAAACGCTAACAACAATTCCTGTATGCACACAGACTCATGGTCTCATTCTAGGCAGAAAGCAATATTTCCTTTGGCAATTTGAAAGCACATTTACTACTGGGGTAGAGCAAGTGATAATTACTGTGACAGACTGACACATGTTCCTTCTAGTTTAGACAAGCAGAAAGGAGCACATGTCCTAACAGCTCCTTGAGACCATGACCATGTGTTAGAGGGTGACTGATTAGACTAGAGTGTTACAAAAAACAAGCTGCCCCTTTCCTGCGAGTGCAAGGGTAATAGAGCAAGACCAACCGGAAAGAAATCTCTCTTTACATTTCCTATGTGCTCACTGTCTCATGGTATGATTCTAGGTAGAAAACAGTATTCCTGAGTGATACCAGTACACATTAACTTATAATGAAGACATACTCCATAATATATAACATGTTCAAGCCACTTAAATATCTTCCTGAACATAAAATGTAAAACACAACTTTTAAAGTGGTAGGAAAATGTACCATACTATTTTCAAATGTGTTTGCATTTGCCTCTCACTGATCAGTAAATGATTTCTGCTGAATGCTAACCATCACACGTTAACATAACAAACTACCCCTTTTCTGCGAGTGCAAGGCTAACAGAACAAAAGCAACACAAATTAAATCTCTGTCAACAAATCCTGTGTGCAGACAGACTCATGATGTAATTCTAGTCACAAAACAATATTCCTCACTAATACCACTACACCTTAACTTACAGTGAAGACATACTCCATAATATCTTACAAGTTCAAGATAGTTAAATATCTTCTAAACCACAAAATGTAAAACACAACTTTAAAACAAGAATGACAATTCTATTATTTTTATCAAAATACACCACATACTTCCCCTCTCAAACTCATAACTCACCTTTAAAATTAATTAGTTGAGAAAGAAATGTGGCACTCAAACAGCAGATTATCAGAGCCAGAATCTCAGAGCTGTACACCTCTCTCCTCTCTCCACAACCAGTAAATGGCAATTTTTCCCTCTCTTTTTTCCCACATATACATGTTAATGTAAAATCACAGTCCTTCCCACATTTTTTCAAATTGAATCACACATTTCTATTGGTTGCAACTTTCAACCCCTTTGCAAATCATCCCTTCCCCCAACATGACTTCTGCCTGCTACCATAGCAACAGCTCATGGAACACAGGTGTGAGCAGAGAGGTCAGAAGTTCAGCAGACATTGTTTCAAATCAAAAGAGCAAGAGTGCTTGACTTTTCAAACCTAACAGCAAATCCAAAGTAAAGTTCAGTGGGAACACATTTTTCTGTACCAATCCAAAACATGCTTTTAAAAATTTAAACATACAGCCTAGTTTTAACTGTAAAATGGTTTAAATCAGCCAATGAGTTCTTTTTATAAAAAAAAAGTATGTATGCCTCCATTTTTCAACTGTGTTTCTTTTCATATTGCCATTCTACTGAAAGACACCTTCTGAGTGCATCCAGATCTCCTTGAAAGATGTTCACAGTGTGGATTGTAGGTCATAGCTATGTCTTCTGGAGTGAAACATTTGCAGAAAAAAGAGGTATGGTGAGAGACCTTGCTTTGCCAAATGTATACATTAAATGGATTGGTCAGAGAGGGTTAAAGTGGCACCAATTAATGCCTTTGGTGAAAACGTTTCTACATCTCCCACAGCCTAACCTTATTATTGTGCACTGTGGTGGAAATGACCTAGGCACTTTAACTGGGGTAGGTCTGGAAATGCATATTAAGGACACCTTTGTGCAATTGATGTCGCTTTTTCCTCAATCTGCCTTTGTATATTCTAACATATGCCAAAGGCAAAAGTGGAACTGGTCCAACCAATTTTGTCCACAGATTGACAAAGCAAGAAAGCACGTCAATAAGTCTGTTTCTGCTTTCCTCAGAGACTATGGTATGGGTTCTATATACCACAACAACTTGCGTTACAACATGCAAGACATTTATAGAGGAGACGGTGTACATTTCAATGATGAAGGGAACAGAGTCTTCCTCTTGAACTTTAAACTCTGCATCGGTACTTACTTGTAGGTACCGAAAAACACTCAATGAACACAAGGGCTCTTTTTAGAGCCACCTAATATCTAAACACTTAAATGTGATTTTTATTTCTATTTTTTTCTTTATTTATTTTTTTCGGGTGCGCGCTGGGTGCGCGCACGTCGTGATGTTTTAAAGGTTTTTTTGGGTACGCGTAGAGTGCGCGCACTTCGCGATGTTTTTTTAAAAATTTAAATCTTTTTTTTTGCCCTTCGTGGTCCTACTGTGCCCCCCTGACAATGGCTAGGGGGTCTAGAACTCCCTACCCTGCCCCCTTTTCACGGTCTCCACCTTTCCTTTTTAGTGTGACAGACAAAATGGCTGCCGACACTTCCTGATTTCGACCGATTCGAATGTTTACTAACATGTAACAACCAATCAGAATTACGCTCGCGCACGGCAGGGTGCGCGCACAGGGCTTGCTCAGTGCGCGCACGCTGCGCGCGTATAGATATTGATATGGTTTTAAATGCTATTTTCGCAGGATATACTGAACAGATTTACACCAGACCTGCAAAAGGTACTTCCTTGGCCTTATGGCTACCTCTCTGCCAAATTTCAAGTAATTCTGTTCAGCCGTTCGGGCTGTAGCTGTGTCTAAAGGTCCTATTTAAAAATGCATGGGGAAAACGAGTTTTGGGACCCCCCTTTTTTCTCGGCCCCCGCTTGACAAATCACCCCTTGACTTTCAGGGTAGGAGCTGAACGGAGCGCCCCATTAGTTTTGAAAATTTCACAAGGATTCGTCAACCGGCGCCAAAGTTATTCAAAATAGAATTTTGAGATTTCCTATGGAAACATGGTCCTAACTATAACTATCTACTGGCGACCGCCAGTAGATGATATAGATATATATATAGATATATGGATATATATATATCAAAAAAATCCTCGCTCTTCTGCGCTCCCTCTTGTTGAGAACAAAACGAGAGTGGACCCAAGTGAGTGCTTATTTTTCGTTTATTGCAAGTCACATATATATTATGCACGTGACCAAGACCCCATTAGAAGTGAAAACGTGTCTCTTTTTTTCCCAAATAAACACCTAAGTTGTATAACCCAACCGGAGTGGCTCATTATTCTTACCTGCAACCGGTAGGAATTTCATTTGTGTGTGTGTATATCTTTGAACACTACAAAATAAACAGTCTGTTGACATATCTGTTTCAGGGCTAGAGCAAACCGACTTTAGCGGCACAGTAAAAACACCATTCAAACCAAAGTCGCATTTCCAGCCAATAATGCTACACGATAACTTGGATGTTTATCATGAACAAGTTACAATGAAACTCAAACAGTTGTATAAATTAACCAACAATGCCCGCCGTAGAAACAACAGACAAACTAATTGTTATATACAGCTAATGAAGAAATTACAGAATAACAACAATCTAATTATGAGACAATCAGACAAAGGGGGCAACGTTGTCTTGTGGCCCCGTAAGCTGTACATGGATGAGGCATTACAACAGCTGAAAGACATTGAATGTTACAAAACAGCAGTATACACATTGTCAAATCGGCATGGAATGTGTACTATTTGACTCTATTGGCATGGAAGAGTGGGGGGTTGATAAGTGATGACGAATACGGCTTCTTAAAAAATGAACTTCCAGTCATCCCGGCTCTCTACTTCATCCCAAAAATTCACAGAAGTGCTAGCAAACCCCCGGGCAGGCCAATAATATCTGCCATTAACAGTGTGATGGAAAATACATCAAAATATGTGGACTATTTTCTGCAAAAATGGGTCAGAGGCCTGCCATCATATCTTCAGGATACGTCAGACTTCCTAAGGAAAATAAATAACATCACACGGAGTTATGGTTTATTGTTAATAACATTGAACGTTACATCACTTTACACGTCTATTCGCCATGAAGATGGCCTCAAGGCTATTGAACATTATTTAAACCAAAGGCCTATGTACTTATCTATGCACAACAAAATGCTAGTTACTATGATCTCTACATGTCGGGAACAAAATTTCTTCCTGTTTGATAACCAAGTATACCAGCAAATCAGGGGTGTTGCAATGGGGGCCTGCTTTTCTCCCAGTTATGCCTGTTTGCATATGGGGCTGTGGGAAGAGCAGGTCCTCAGGGGACAATTTAAAGACACAGTAGATCAGCATGTGCCCATTTGGTTGCGTTACATAGACGATCTGTTCCTGATCTGGAGGGGGTCTGAGATAAGCGCTCTCCAGTTCAATGAACAGATTAACAACAATCGTCTCAACCTTCACTTCACTGCTAACATCAGCAAATCCTCAGTATGTTTTTTAGATGTGGAGGTGTTTGTAAATAATGACACAATTGCAACCAAACTGTTCAGAATACCTACTGCTGGTAACACAGTGCTACACGCTAGCAGCCACCATCCGTGTCACTTGATACAGAGCATCCCCTATGGGGAGATGCTGCGCATCAAGCGCATTTGTAGCACTGAAGAAGATTGCTATATAGCTCAGGATTTGAGTAGATGGAGGTTCCAGGAAAGAGGTTATGACCCGCACATTATAGACAGAGCTATCAACAAAACTAAAATGCTGTCTAGAACAGAGGCGCTTGCTGTAAAAACTAGCCGAGATTATATAGGCCAAGATCACTCTGAGCAGCAATCCAGGATAATACTCACCTACAATAGGCAGCACCAGGCCCTTAGAAGGATATTGAATAGAAATTGGAGTCTGGTGCGGAGTGATCCCATTTCGGGCATACATCTATCCACAAAACCTGCTTTGACCTTTAGAAAAGCAAGGTCCTTGAGCAACAGCTTGGTTAGATATAGTCCAGAACTTAAATCTTCTACCAACTGGCTCACATCGCATAAAGGATTCAGCAAATGTCCAACTTGCAAAGCATGTCAATTTGCACGCAATAAGACTCTTTACAGCAGTCCCTTCAAGTCAGACCCCATACCTATTAGTAAGAGACTGACTTGCAAAACGAAATTTGCAGTATATGTGCTGGAGTGTCCCTGTGGGTTGCGCTACATAGGTAGCACGAAGCTACCAGCCCACAAGCAGATACTCCAGCACATAAGGGCTATCAACAAAAGGGATCAAGCTTACCCTGTAGCTAGGCATTTTGAGGAGTGTCATGACAGTAATCCAGTACAATTACAATACTTTGTCATTGACACAATCCCCCCATGAGAAGAAGAGGAAATCGTGAAGCCAAACTGCGCCATTTGTAAATATTGGAGCTCGATACCAAGACCCATTAGGGTTGAATGTTAGCGAAGATTTTTATAAATGCTTATAATGAGCAACCAATGATGTCAGAAAAGATATATTTATAGTTATGCTTGTTCCGTCTTGCTTAATTATCAGATAGAGTACACATTTAATCAACTTTTTAACCCCTCCTAACGTAGTAACAATATTTCTTAAATTATTATTTTGCACTTTGCACTTTTCTGCACCTTTATCGGTTCAGTAGTGACACTTTCTTTTGGAATTAAAAGCATGGTGACTACAATTGTACATAGTGTTATTATAGCCCACTTGGGCTTAATTTTGAGGAGCATCTACAATAACAAAGAGTGTAACATCTTGACACCCAGAGTTTTTTACATTTATGTTTAAATGTTTTTTTACATAATGGTTTTAATTATCAAGTGCAATAATAATGATGGTATTTGTAAAACCAAATGAGTTGGCCGCGAATGGTGGCATTTTTAGCTTTTATAATTCCAATCAAGGAATGTTTTAAATAGATTTTAAATGCTGCATTACAGTACCATTGTCTTATTCTTCATGCATTTTTATCATTTTATTTATACATTCATGTATTTATTATGATATTTAATATGTATGCATATTTGCACTAGGTGAACCTTTTGATGAGAAGCTCACAATATATTTTTACTATGTCTATGAATTGGTCACCTGCTTGTTTTGCACACGTTACAATTTGCACGAGCACTTTAAATTCTGGTTATGTACAGAGCCAACGTGTCATGTGATCAAGGCCCGTGTGGGGGCTGAAACGCGTAATGGCGGAGAGGATGGGCATGAAATAAATTCACCTTTTTGCACCAAGAACTTTGGGTCTGCTTTCGTCCTTCCAAAAGGGAATTGGAGTTGCTGTGGCGATTCCTGTGAGAGATATATATATATATATATATATATATCGCCAGTAGGTAGTTATAGTTAGGACCTATTTTCCATAGGAAATCCGCAACATTCTATTTGGAATAACTTTGGCGCCCGTTGACGAATCTTCACAAAATTTTCAAAACTTTTGGCCAGCTACGGTCCGTTCCTATCCTGTAAGTCTCGGGATGATTCGTGTAGCGGGGGCTGAGAAAAAAGGGGGGTCCCAAAATGTGTTTTCCCCATGCAATTTCCCATAGGACCTTTAGCCGCAGCTACAGCCCGAACTGCTGAACGGAATTACACCAAATTTGGCAGAAAGGTAGACCTTGGTTCAGAGTCGTGCCTTTTGCTTACATGGTGTAAATCTGTTCAGTAGTTCCTGAGAAAATCAAAAGTAAAATCACATATATATCTGGGTGGAGCCTAACCACACATCTCATCGTGAGATCTGATTGGCTGTCAGCACTTCATCCAAGAAGTGTTGGCAGCCATCTTGGGACCAATATACATTATAGCACCACATCATAGAAGGTTTTAAGACTTTAGTTACATTATAAATCATTTGTTGATGGTACCACCCTCATTTTAGGAATTGTGGTATGTTCTAAGGTGATTTTACCATGTGAAAAAGCCTTCTGCTGGGATATCATGATTGAGAGAAAATATTTTCTCATGCTTTTCCCACAGAGGTTTGGAAGGTGATCTATAAGCTAAACTGAGAGCATATTTTCTGTAAATTCACATTATCTTTCTCAGTCATGTGAGAATGAAGTCTGACATTCTCAGTAAAACATGTACATCCAACAAGGGCAGAGACTGTCAGTTGATTCCTTTGTGTTCTACTGCAGCTTCCCAGAGTGTTCCAAAGAACAACTAGAGTGCTAACAGTCTTACTTATGACAAACGTATGGCACACCTGAAGCCATCTTGATTGAAATAAAGTGGTAACACTTAAAACATTTAATTTGCAAAGGAACAAAATGAGGGGGTTCATTTTGCCATAGAAATTATAATACGTGCTGCAGAAAGAAAAATTAGAGCACATTTTGACTTCTCAAATCCTCTTCTATTTCCTAAAAAAATTCTGACATGCTGACTGAAACATGCACTTTGAATAACAGCAGCAGACTTCCCTGGTGAGCAATAGCTTTACTACAGTGATCTAATGAGGAACTAGAGTGCTACCATTCAGAATTGATGGCAAATGTGTGACACATCTGAATGCCTTCTTGATGGAACCAAAGTAAAAAACTGAAAGTATTTCCTACTGAGGAGACTGCAGTAAATGAGGAAATTAGGAAACTTCATAACAAATAAGTCTCCCAAGATGGCCACCAGAGACAAAAGAGCCCAAATGTAGCCCAAATATCACCCAGATGTAGCCCAAGTATAGCCCAATGACAGAATGTCCCAGAGTGTTCTTAAGAACAACTAGAGCGCTTACTGTCTTACTTATGACAAAAGTATGGCACACCTGAAGCCATCTTGATTGGAATAAACTGGTAACACTTAAAACATTTAATTTAAAAAGGAACACAATGAGGGGGTTCATTTTGCCATAGAAATTATGATTAGTGCTGAAGAAAGAAAAATTAGGGCACATTTTGAGTGACTTCTCAAATCCTCTTCTATTTCATAAATAAATTCTGACATGCAGACTGAAACATGCACTTTTAATACCAGCAGCAGACTTCGGTGGTGAACAGTAGCTTTACTACAGTGATCTAATGAGTAACTAGAGTTCTAACATTCAGAATTTATGGCAAATGTGTGACATATTTGAATACCTTCTTGATGGAATAAAAGTAAAAAACTGAAAGCATTTCCTACTGAGGAGACTGCAGTAAATGAGGAAATTAGGAAACTTCATAACAAATAAATCTCCCAAGATGGCCACCAGAGACAAAAGAGCCTAAATGTAGCCCAAATATCACCCAGATGTAGCCCAAGTATAGCCCAATGACAGAAGTGTGCAAAACACTCATTTTTTGTGTTTTTGCCGTTTTATATAGTGCAGACTTGTCAGGTATTGGAATGCTTTACATGAGCATTGGTTACATCACACAAGAACAAATTAAGTATGGTTGTAGACATGGGGAGATTAAGTGATTTGACCAGAATCACAGAATGTCGAGCTGAAGCAGTAACTCCAACCTGGTTCCCCAGTTGCAAAGTGTGCACCTCTGGAAGTAACACCACATCCTCTCGCCTAAGTGCAACATTTAATCAAGTGGTCAACTGGGTAAAAAAACATAAAGATAACAAATAATTTAAAAGTGCTTTGTCGCTATTTGAAAACTCAGAAAATATGTCCTCATTTTAGTTTTTTAGATCACTAACCATAATTTTGATGCAAATAAGACCCTCTCATATATGTAATTTCTGAAGGAAATGCTCTAGGTATTACAGTTTTGATTACATCAAGATGACGCCAGGCGTTCCACACTTTTGTAATAAATATAGAATGTTAGAAATCTAGTTGTTCATTAGGATACTGTTGAGAGGCAGAGGCCAGGGGCACGGACTCTGAAAATTGAAGGCAGGTAGGTGGGTGCAGAGGCAACAATTTTACCACACTGGGCAGGCAGGAAGGGCCGTGGCAGCACAACAGACTATGGAGGGCAGTGGAAAGGGGGGCAGGGGCAACAAACCAACAATACAGGACTGGCAAGACAGGCTGTGGCAATATAATAGACCATTGTGGGCAGAAGGAAGAGGCAGTGGTAGTACAACCATACATGCCAACAGACCCAATTCAGCCAGGAAACGTCCAATGTTTTTAAGTTCAAATGGGCTTTATTTGATCTGTCTCCTGTCTACAATCTCCTCTTTTTCAATGTAACTCAAAGGTGAAAATCAATACCCCATTTTTTTTTCAAAATCTCCCTCTTATCAAGTTCAAAATGTTCGCAAGTATGGTACATTGGATCATGGAAGGCAGGAGGAATTGGGGTAGGGACATGGACTTGGATAACAGAGGACAGGAGGGACATGGAGAGGTGCACCAAACTGACCCTGCAGGGCAGGCATCAGGGTTTGCAGCAGCACAATACACCACACAGGGCATGCGGGACGGGAGTGCAGCACAACAATTCATAGAAAGCAATAGGGAGGGGACAGGACCACGCACATGGACAACAGAGAACAGAGGGGAAAGAGGCAATGGTAGCTAGCTGACGATAATGGACAAACAGGAGAGAAAGCTGCAGCATAACAGACCATAAAGGGCAGGAGGGACGGATCAGGGGCATTACAATGGAACAGACAAGCCAGGAGGGAGGGAATAAGGGTCTGCACATGGAAACAGAGGGCTGGGGGCAAGGGGACAGGGCAGGAGCAGCAAGATGACCATGGAGGTCAGGCAGGATGAGCACTAGAAGCAAGACAAACCATGAGAGCAACAGTGAGACTATGATGGCATACACACAGACCATGGAGGGAAGGTGGGAGGGGGTCAGGGGCAGCTAGCTGACCACACAGGGAAGGTGGGAGGGGCCGTGGCAGCACAGAAGACCATGCATGGCAAGCGGGGGGTTTGTGGCAGCACAATGGCTATGATGGGCAAGAAGGAGGGTGCAGGGGCATGCACAAAGGACTATGGAGGATAGAAGGGAGGGTCAGGACCTGGGCACAGACAAGAGAGTTCAGGGGAAGGGGCCTCACAACAGACCGCGCGGGGCAGGCAGGAGGAGCAGTTGCAGCACAACAGACCAGGGAGGGCAGAAGGGTGTGGCAGTAAAATGGACCATGGAGGACAGAAGGAAGGGGATAGGGGTATGGGATATGGACAGGCAAGGTGGAGGTGGCAGGGACAGGTTACAGTCATCTGACAATGCTAGGCAGGTGGGAGGGGAGTGGCAGCTCAACAGAACACTCAGAGTAGATAGGAGTGGCAGGTCCATGGAACATGGTGGGCAAAAGGGATGGAGCAGGGGCATGCACAAAGACATTGGAGGGCAGGTGGAAGGAGAATAGGGGCAGCAATTTAAGCACAGAGGCTAAGCAGGAGGTCAATGATGGGGCATATAATTGGGCAATGGAGGGCAGGAGGAGTGGACTGGTACATCATGCTAAATGGAGGGCAGTGGCAGCACATCAGACCATGCATGGCAGGAGGGAGGAGGCTAGTCCATGGATTCACACAACAGAGGATAGGGAGGAGGGGGATGGGGCAGCAAGCTAACTGTTCAGAGAAGGTGGGTATTAGGAACTTTATTGTTTTTAAAATGTGTGTCTGTGCGAACTACTTAAAATATGAACAAGTATGCAGCATAATCTCACTTTTATTCAGGAAGAAGAGGACGTTTGTGACTGTGACTCTGGGCTCACTTAGCAGAAACACCACCTGACCCTCCACCCCCCATCGCAAAATGTAATGCCCGTGAAAAGGGTAGGTGAACGCAGTGTTATATAGAACATAGTCTTGAGAGCATGATTGAAAATGAAAACTAGATATAGTGTATGGTATAAACTATGCACCAAATAGTGTGATATAAGATGAACCTGGCGTAAAATATAATATGCAATACATTGTGCGCAATGAGAGATTCATTGGAGAGCGCGAGATAGCACAGGCACTAGCGCGTGCTATGCGATATGCTCCTTGGAGTGTATTATGCACAGGGCAGTGTTGTGTAACCTAACTAGTCTCTAAAGTTGTAATATAAAATATGTGCTGGGGAGTGTAACGTTGCATATGCACTCTGACAAAGATATGGATCCCAGATTATAATATGTATGGCATAGCGCCGTGCGTTATAACATATAAAAAGGGAAACAACGGTTCCTGTGGACTCATAAAAAATGATTCAAGCAATATAATTTGCACAATCACAATAAAAAGAAGGTAGAATAATGTCAGAGGGCAAAGAACCACCAACACATTTGTACAATTATGACTTGCTTTATGAACACAACAGACTTATTAAATACATTGTTTACATTTACAATAGAACATATATTTGTGCACTGTGTCCCAAAGTGAAAAATGGAACCTAATCGTAAGTGACAGGGTGTATATTTATATACAAGGTTTCCATAAATCTTAAAAGGCGACCATTCTTGTATAATTTCTTTGTAAACAGCAACTGCATATAATAATACGCGCAGGGCAATGGTTCGCTCTTTCAGCTAGTCGACGGCGTTTCAACCCTCTATCAGTACGGGGTCTCCTCAGGACTAGTGATTCAGGGACATCTGGATTGCTTAATGCGCAGCCTTGTAAACTAGTGATGTGCCACAAGTGAGAAGTGAAAGGGTATTACTCACAAGAGGACCCGTCCGGGTACTCAGTGTGAGGAAAGGCTGGCAGTCAGGGGTACAGTTTGGCCGACCGGCTCTTTACATCAACTCGCTATAGCCATAGCGGTATGGTTAATCTCTGGTAAATTCTGGAAACAGTGACAATGCACTGTGTCGGTCTGGATGATATTCTGTGCACGATGAATCACAGCATCTGTATTCCCAAGCTGCGTGAGTCAGCTTCAAGGACGGTACAATGACCGTTATAACATAGGCATCAAGGAAGGCACGTTAGATGGGGCAATATAACCCATGCAAAAGCAAGTGTGGCATGACATATTCACGGGGTAGTGTTACAGTGCACATGGTCTAGAGAGTGTCATAGCATACGCACTAGCTGGTGGAATACAACACAGAGGTGTGTGGCACTCGGCGGGCACTGGTGGGTGTAACACAGTATTGGGCTCAGCCAGGAGCGCGCTGTGACTCACAAGTGAGGTTTGTCTCCTTTCCAGAGAGTAAAATGAAAAGTATTACACATCCAGCGGTGGATGTGTGTTTTATTAACCGTGAGGGGGGTTTCTTGCATAGTTTTGGTCGAATTTTTGTCGAATCCCCTTTGAATGGCTTGGTGTGCGTGTGTATTAAATGTGCCCGTCAATAACTACCCATGTTTGTATAAATAAACGTGTGTCTACTTGGAGAGTACCCACCGGCGGGGGTGCTGGGATTAGGCACGGTAGGGCGTCAGACACGTCAGAGCTTCACTAGCGGTGTAAATACATTCCACGTGGATTCATTGTTTGCATAGTCGTCTTTTAATGAATATCACGCAACTCGTCATGGTGATAGGTACATACGGTTTGTCCAGCATGTCCTAGGTGTTTCTATAAATATATATTTTTTTTAAATAATAGCAAAACAATGGCCGGCCCTGGGGTATGGGGTCCTCGGGGCCATAAGTGGCCTGAGGAGGGGGGCAACGCAGCCCCCCTCCTAAAGATTTTTTTTAAAAAGGCCATGCCCCGGGGGTTGGGGTCCCTGGGACCGATTAAGGCCTTGGGAGGGGGGTCCTTGCAGCACTCTGCAAACGCGCCCCCTGGCGAGTTGTAAGTTGGGAAATTAATTCCCCTTCAATACTGAGGGTCCCTGAGGGCCAACTAGCCCAACAGGTATCTCCAGTATGCGCCAGGGAGCTGCGTTGCAGACAGGTGTTCTGAGGCCACGCCCCTTTTTACACCTCTCTGCAACGCAGCTCTGTGGCGCTTACTGGAGGTACCTAGTGGGCTAGTTTGACCCTAGGGACCCTTAGGATTCAAGGGGACTTAATCTCTCAACTTAGAACGGCCACAGGGCGCGTTTACACAGTGGTGTAGGGAGGGGACGGGGCCCGAGTTGACATGTGCAAATACACCCTGTGGCGCATTTTAAGTTGGGGAAATAATTCCCTTTCAATCCTGAGGGACCCTGGGGCCAACTAGCCCACCAGGTGCTTCCAGTAAGCACCACTGCACTGCGTTGCAGAGAGGTGGTGCAGGCCGTGCACCTTTTTACAGCTCTCTGCAATGGCGCTTACTGGATGTACCTAGTGGGCTATTTTGCCCCTAGGGACCCTCAGGATTCAAGGGGGCTTAATCTTCCAACTTAAAACGGGGAAGGGAGGGGACGGGGCCTGAGGTGACGTGGACAAACACGCCCTATGGCACGTTTTAAGTTGGGGATATAATTCCCCTTCAATCCTGAGGGCCCCTGGGGGCTAACTAGCCCACCAGGTGCTTCCAGTAAGCGCCACTGAGCTGCGTTGCAGCGAGGTGGTCCAGGCCGTGCCACTTTTTACACCTCTCTGCAACGCAGCTCTGTGGCGCTTACAGTAGATACCTAGTGGGCTAGTTGGACCCTAGGGACCCTCAGGATTCAAATGAACTTAATCTCCCAACTAAAAACGGCCACAGGGCGTTTGTACACAGTGGTGAAGGGAGGGGACGGGGCCTGAGTTAACGTGTGCAAACACGCCCTTTGGAGCGTTTTAAGTTGGGTAAATAATTCACCTTCAATCGTGAGGGACCATGGGGGCCAACTAGCCTACCTGGTGCTTCCAGTAAGCGCCACTGCGCTGCGTTGCAGAGAGGTGGTCTAGGCCGTGCCCCTTTTTGCATCTCTCTGCAACGCAGCTCTGTGGCACTTACTGGATGTGCCTAGTTGTCTAGTTGGACCCTAGGGACCCTCAGGATTCAAGGGGACTTAATCTCCCAACTTAAAACAGCCACAGGGCGTGTTTACACAGTGGGGAAGGGAGGGGACGGGGCCTGAGGTGACGTGTGCAAACACGCCCCGTGGCGCGTTTTAAGAGGTAGTTTTAATCCCCCTGTCCTATTATATACTAGGGGCTTACAGAGGAGGTCATGCTAATCACAGGGGGACCCCAACGCATAGTGTTCCCTAGTGTATATAGGTGTTTTCACTGTATTCTAAGTGTCTTTTAACATAGCACTGGCTCTAGGACTGGTTAGTTAGACTCAGTTACCACCAGTATCCGTCTGAAAAAGTTGAGGGTACAGGATGAATTTGCAACAAGGCTTCTTTCTGATCTTTTGTTTGTTCTTTCTGCACGTTAGCCTTCTTCCTGCACTTTTCTTCGTCTTTGATGACTTCTTTTGCTTCTTTCTGCATTTCTTTTTTTTCTTTCTGTGCATTTTTCTTCTTTCTTCACATGTCCTATCTCTGTAGGCATCGTTAGAAATTAGCATTTAAAAAACCTTTGAAATTCACTGAAAATACCATAGGTTTCAGGCACGTTATAGTTAGTAATTAGCATTTAAAAAACCTTAGAAATTCACCGAAAAAAACATAGGTTTCAGGGGCATTATAGTTAGCTGGACTTTTCACTTGTACAAAACCATTGAAATTCCCCCGTTATAGTTAGTTCAGCTAACTATAACTCGCGCGCCCGCAATGCACTGCTGATGATGTCACATATTACATCACTCATGACATGGTCAGTGACATCACTCAGGATATCACTGATAACATCTCAAATGACATCACTGATGACATCATCCTTGTGATAGAGTGGCATCCCCATCTCACCCTAATATAACCTTTGATACATACATTCAAAACTAGAAACTAACATTTTCAAAACAATGGACATACCAATACCAGTTACAACAACCTATTCAGTAATTCTAAGATCCACATACACATCCACTCATTCACCAACAGTCCTATACAGTCACTCAAACATGTACTCACTCATCATATGTACTCATACACCTATACATCCTGTTACACAATGCCACTCATCCATAGAGTTACTCACACACATAGTCCCTCATGCTAATAAAGAATAAAACATCCATTTACTTGCATATACAGTTATACACACACCACCACACTTACTTCTACAGAAACTTACACATACTTAGTCTTTTAAACAATCACTTATAGAAACACATACTTATTCATACAGGAACTCTTCCAATCTCTCACTCTCACATATACTCACTTATATACACCAATAGTCACATATACTAGTTTAAAATATATGTAGTTACTCATAAAGACACTATTGAGACAGTCATTCACTCACTAACACACCCATACACACACTCATCCACCCATACAGTCCTGCACACATGCTGTCTTCAACACATACAAACAGTGAGTCACTCATTCATGCACCTATGCACTACGTAATACCCCCCACCGAACCATACAGACACTCAGACACTCATACTGATACTCAAAAAACCAACTAATAACCGATATAGACACTCATGTAGCTACTCACCAACCCATGCAGCCACTTATACACAAAGGGAGAGACTGATACAGATATTTACATATTTAAACATTACTCACTAAGCCATGTATTCACTAAGATACACTCAATCAGTCAGTTATACAATCAACTTTTCAAAAACAAATCATCCATTTAGACACTTATATACCCATTTATTCTTCATCGACTTTGAGATATACATATATAAAACATATTTAATTTTCAGAAAAACACACATTCACTGCATGATGTCTTCAGTGATGTCATTTGAGATGTCATGAGTGATGTCACTGACCATGTCATGAGTGATGTAATATGTGACGTCATCAGCAGTGCATTACGGGTGCGCAATTGATAGTTAGCTGAACTAGCTATAACAGGGGAATTTCAATGGTTTTGTTCGAGTGAAAAGTCCAGCTAACTATAATGCCCCTGAAACCTATGGTTTTTTCGGTGAATATATACATATATATATTACCTACTGGCGGTCGCCAGTAGGTAGTTATAGTTAGGACCAAGTTTCCATAGGAAGAGCATTTTTTGTTTTGCTTATAACTTGGGCGTCGTTTGATAAATCTTCATGAAACTTTCTAAACTAATTCTTTGTTCATATCAGTTCCTATGTTAAAAGTTTGGGGATGATTCGTCAAGGGGGGGGGCGAGAAAAAAGGGGGGTCCCAAAACATGTTTTATCCATGTTAATTTCCATAGGAAACTTTAGACAATGCTACAGGTCGAACGGGTGAATGGAATTACCCCAAATTTGGCAGGGAAAAGGGTCTTGGTCTAGAAAGCACGCTTTTGTTTATTTGGTTTAAATCCGTTCAGTAGTTTTGGAGACATATAAAAATTTACAGTTATAGATATTTGGGAATTCTGCCATCTGATTGGCTGAGGCGTTACTAGCACAAGCTTGCTGCTTATTGGCTGTGAGTGGTGCGAGCGGTTGAAACTAGGAAGTGTTGGCAGCCATTTTGTGATTCCGTTGAAATGAGTAAGGGGGAAAAAGGGCGAAAAGAGTAGGAAACAGGAGGATAGGAGCACTGTAACCTCTGTGGGGGAGTGCAAAGCAAATTAGTCACTCCTACCGGACTGAACGTGAGGTGTTGCTCAGAGTGACATGGTGCTGAGATGAGATGCTGCTACACTCAGCTATGAAACTGAGAGCCTAAACCGTGAGGTCATTGCTGTAAAGTGATGTGCTCTGGTGTTTGTAGCATACCTGTGAAAGTAGTGTTAGTAGGTGTTTATACCATACAGGGAGTGGGAAGCGAACTACTGACTGCTACCGTGCGTTTATACTATACCGGATGTGGGAAGCGAAGTACTCACGCCTACCGGTGTGAAGACTCGGGGATCAAACCGAGCTGATTGTTGTAAAGTGATGGTCTGTGGGCGCTGTAGCATACTGGCCACTGTAGTATAACTGTGTAAGTAGTGTTAGTATGCGTTTATACTATACAGGGAGTGGGAAGCGAACTACTCACCCCTACTGGTCTGAAGACTCGGGGATTAAACCGTGAGTTCATTGTTGTAAAGTGATGTGCTATGGGCGCTGTAGCATACCTGTGGAAGTAGTGTTAGTTTGCGTTTAAACAATACAGGGAGTGGGAAGCGAACTACTCACCCCTACCGGTCTCAAGACTCATGGATGAAACCATGAGATCATTGCTGTAAAGACATGTGCTCTGTGTAGTATTCCAATGTAAGTCATAGTAGAATGTTAGTATGTAATGCTACTATAATGTAAGATTTAATGTTAGAATGTAGGGCTGTCATGAGGGGAATCTTGGGGAGTTTGTACACAGTGCGGGAGAAGACGGTTGCCTTGCTGTCTGGTCCTGTTGGTGGCTGTTTAAGCTGTCTTCTTTTCCTGCAATAAATCTACTTATCGGATCCACTGCTGTCTTCCTCTTCACTACATAAATTTGGCGACGAGCGGGAGAAGGTAAAAAGAAGGCTGCACTCACCAAGATTTTGAGCTTGCTTGCATTCTACTGAAGACCCGTTTTCTTGGTGAAGCTGTTTCTACTCATCCCAGGGTCGTCGGCTGATCGAAGTATGTGATCCTACCTCTGGTAGGATTCATATTTTTTGATTTTGGGCTCCTTCGCCTCTTCACTACACTCTGGTTGCTGTACTACATGTGTCCAAGTAGTGTTAGTATGTGTTTATACTAATTCTGTAGTTATGCATTAACCAATGCATCATGGGCCTATGGAGCGCCACCTCCCAGGCGCAGGTCATAGAATGTCCCGGGGTGTGCATCCGCGGGACATTTGTTTGCTATTACAGGGTGGGAGCATTGCTTCCACCCTGTGATAGTAAATTATTGTTTGCCTCATTGAAGCGAGAGGAGGAAAACCTCGTATCGCTTCAATAAAGCGGATCTGGATGGTAAAAATGGAGAAAATAAATGAAGCGGGGTCTCATCCGTTCATTTAAATGAGCCCACTGGTGGGTAATATTCCGGGGCCAATCCTATTATTATATTGCGGGGTCTCTGCAGCTCTGGGGAACTTAATCTCACATGTAAATTAGGCGTGGGAGGGCACAGAAACGTTACGCAGACTAGGGGATCGACATCTCTCCGGGTATTGTTTACGAATTGTTTGGGGGGCTTCGAGGCCAACTCAAGACCAGGGATCGGCAACCTCCGGGGCTTTACCTAAATATGCAGGGTGGGCCTCCCCAGTCCTTGAAGCCTCGGTGGTCCTAGGCAGTGCCTTATTGGCTCTGAAACCACACGGGCAGTACTCATGGTGTTATAAAGTGATACACTCATACAACCCTTGCCGTTGTAGAATTACCCAGGCTTCATTTATGTAATAGTCTGTTGGTTTATATTTGGTAGGTGCACCACAAAATTAAAAATGTTTTCCCTCATAACCTACTATCAACCGCTGATTTTCACTATAAACTACAGACAAGTGTTGTCAGAAAAAGAAGTCCCATACACTCACTTATTTATTGGTTGCTGTACTACACGTGTCCAAGTAGTGTTAGTATGTGTTTATACTAATTCTGTAGTTATGCATTAACCAATGCATCATGGGCCTATGGAGCGCCACCTCCCAGGCGCAGGTCATAGAATGTCCTGGGGTGTGCATCCGCGGGACATTTGTTTGCTGTTACAGGGTGGGAGCATTGCTTCCACCCTGTGATAGTAAATTATTGTTTGCCTCATTGAAGCGAGAGGAGGAAACCTCGTATCGCTTCAATAAAGCGGATCTGGATGGTAAAAATGGAGAAAAAAAAATGAAGCGGGGTCTCATCCGTTCATTTAAATGAGCCCACTGGTGGGTAATATTCCGGGGCCAATCCTATTATTATATTGCGGGGTCTCTGCAGCTCTGGGGAACTTAATCTCACATGTAAATTAGGCGTGGGAGGGCACAGAAACGTTACGCAGACTAGGGGATCGACACCTCTCCGGGTATTGTTTACGAATTGTTCGGGGGGCTTCGAGGCCAACTCAAGACCAGGGATCTGCAACCTCCGGGGCTTTACCTAAATATGCAGGGTGGGCCTCCCCAGTCCTTGAAGCCTCGGTGGCCCTAGGCAGTGCCTTATTGGTTCTGAAATCACACGGGCAGTACTCATGGTGTGATAAAGTGATACACTCATACAACCCTTGCCGTTGTAGAATTACCCAGGCTTCATTTATGTAATAGTCTGTTGGTTTATATTTGGTAGGTGCACCACAAAATTAAAAATGTTTTCCCTCATAACCTACTATCAACCGCTGATTTTCACTATAAACTACAGACAAGTGTTGTCAGAAAAAGAAGTCCCATACACTCACTTATTTATTGGTAAAAAAAATAACTTTTATTAAAACAACACAAATAAATGGAAACATAACTTTATTCTAACAACAGTGAAACATGAAAGAAGTGGGTGGGACTCCTCTGGAAGCAGCGTACAAAACCTGCAAGAGAAAAATGAAACATAGGTATGTGTTCCATGTTCAAGAGAACAAGCATTTGCAATGCAATAGGTCTCGCATTAACACAAGTTTAAGCTATTGGCATTGTAAATGACAATGCCTTTTATTGATGTTTTAAAAATCGTAACAAAAATAAAAGGCATTTTTATTTGCATTGTCAATAGCTCAAACTCACGTAAATGCGAGACCTATTGCATTGCAAATGCTTGTTAATTGCTGGCAGGTCTACGACCAGGAGGGACCCGGCCCACTTAAAGTCCTGCGCACTGTACGTTTCAAGCAATTGACCTCTGCACGAGACTAAAGGCTCCTTGCCCTTTCACCCAAGGCACCCTGCCCAGTAACACTGGCTCCTGCTCACAGTATGAAGTTCCTATCCTTAAAGCTCACCACCATTGACTCACCGCATGAGACCAGAGGCAGCCTTAAGCCGCACTCATGAGCTGGCATCAGAAAAGAGGCAATACCAGCAAGCGCCCTGAAGTTCTCGTAAGGCCCACTTAGGTGCTCTAAAAACGTCAAAATAAATACAATGAAATAATAAGCCCGGGAGTTGTGTGCACGCGTGCACGCGCTAAAAGAAAATTTAAAAAAGGACGCGAGTGGTGCTCAGAGGCGCTTGAGTGAGTGAGCTGGCGATCAGTGGGTGCGTGATTGCGCATCCTGCTCTTTTTCAAAGCACATACTCATGCTTGTGGCGCGTGGTTACGCATTCCCGCAAGCCGTATGCCGCCTCAAGCACAAGTATGTACTTTGTAAAAAGAGCTGCACAACGACTAAAGGTCTCCTATGTAGTGCATGCGCACTGCGTAGGCGAGACCTAAAAAGAAAGGTAGTCAGAATGAAAGGAAGAAAGTGAGAATGGGACAGAGAGCGAGTGGGTGGAAGGGAGAAGGGGGGGAAAGGCAAAAGAACAGAGGGAGGAGGAGACAGAGCATCGGCCTACTGCACCCAGCCCTCACTGTTCACCTCCCGTCACCTGTGTGTCTGGGACGCTGGGGTCCGCGAGAAAGAGTGCGGTCCAGCAAGTCTTTCAAATGAAACAGAGATATGAATGAGGCCAGAGATTAAATTATTATCTATAGTAACATCGCTTGTCTGCCCCTGTGCACCCAGGCTGCTGCACCCCAGCCCCTTCCCCCACACTGTGCTCAATTGCAGCTCCTGCGCACTGAGGTTTCACAGCTCACCTGCCACAACCGGTGTGTCCAACGACATGTCGGTGCGAGATCCGACTCCGGGGTGCCTCTCATGGGGGCACAGCAGGTCTCCGGTCGAGGACGATGTCTTGATACCACAATGGAAGGCGTCAGAAAGGCCAAAGCATCAGCACCGGTTGAGCACCTGCTGCGTGCTTTTTCGTGCAACTAACTCAGTGTCTGAAAAGGGAGAAATAATATAATGGTGGAAACGTCTTAAGGTAAATGAAGGTTTATTTCAAGCTTAAGAGAGATCACCAGTTGTGTGCATCCTTCCTTCTTGAAGTACGATCTACCAACTGTTAGTGGTAATCGTGGTTCAAAGAGGAGTTGGAGTGCACAAGAATACGCAAGGGTAAATAATGATATATTCTGCCAACGTTCACATACAAAGGAACAGAGCGCATGCTAGAAGGATAATGTGCGCGTGCAATGCAGTTGGGCAAGTCTGTGTGCATGTGCACTTAGTAATCAGCTCACTACAGTACCCCAAAAGCCAACGCCACGTGTCTGTAGGGCAGCGCTGCCCACTGGCTCAGGCCTACAGTACGGTCCTGCAGCACCTTAAAATGAGAGAGATGTGACTGAATGAGGTCAGAGATCACATCATTACGCATGGCAAAATCGCTTGTTTGCACCTCTGCACCCAGGCTGATGCACCCCATCCCTTCTGCCGCACCACGCTCAATTGCAGCCCCTGTGCACCCAGGCCTCACTGCTCACCTGCTGTCATTGGTTTGTGTCCAAACACGGCGTTCAGCAGGGTTCACATTTCAGATGTAGTTTTGATTGCCAGGATGATGTACACCTCATGGATCCCTTTTTTTTATTGCACATTGTGATATGCGAGGTGGATGCGGCCATATCACCTGAAGCACTGTGGAAGAACTGGGACATGTGGCGTCATCGTTATCCTATTTATACGTACGCAAAGTGGGCTGGGCTTGCGTACGCCAGGCCAGCGTAGGGGTGTGAATATTTATTCTGGGGACCTGGGTTTTGTTCAGTTCCTGCGTGGGCAGGAAGTGTACTTATGTGTGTGTCCCTGTTGCAGTTTTGACGTCGCACAATCCGCGATTTACATTAATGTAGCATGTACCGGGAGGGCGGCAACTATCACTAATTAGATGCTGTTCGAAAACATTGAATGGACAACATCACATGTCGTTGTCAAGCTTGTGGATATGCGCAAACACGCATGTCAATGGTGTGCGGTATTATTAAAAGTGTTGCTATCGCGAAGCGCACACATGTGAATGTGCTCGGATGGAGGGAGGATCAGCAGTGAGGCTACATCATACACAGTGATAATGCTCATTACAGTCAAGCAATGCATGTCAAACGTGAATCTGAAAGTCTCACATTTGACACACTACTATACTGGTAAAGCCTGACAACAGAGCATACTGCAACACATATCTACACATTACTCTTTACTGTTTGTCACATGTGATCTAGGATGTGCACTCTGCCCATGGCTGATGATGCCCCTTCGAGCCACCAATACCCAGGCCGAAAGGCAGCACAAAAATGTGCGCAAACACACACCAGGGGCATCGTGTAACACACATTTGTTTTTGATGTAACGTTTCAGATGCATGGCTATCACACGTGGAAGGCTACTGTACAGAGCATGATTATTGATCAAGATGATCATTGCACGTTGTGTGTACTATAAGATATATGTACACAGCAAAAAAGTTTTCAAAAAAGCTCTATAAGCAGAAGAGGTGTCTCTCATCAAACGGTGTAGAGAGAATGACTAAAATGGGTGGGGTCCTCCAACTGTTACAATAGGAAATGTTATGAACCAATCAAAAGCTTTTTTTTAAGGTCACATGGCAAGCGCGCACCAAGCACGCAAGGAGGCTGCACCCAACGTGATTTTGAGAAAATATATTTACCAGAATATAAGTTTATTACAGTTAGAAATATATTAATGAGGAAAATATTTTAGATTATTGCTTGCTCTCATATACACTTTAAACTTATTTAGATATAGTTTTGAGACATTAAAAAAACTAAATGAGGGCATGGCGTACCCGGCGCGATACCATACGTCTATGACGTAACACAGAGACTGGCAGCATGCACTCGTCGCATACAAAATGCGCAGCTGGCGTGACCCTATACGTAGATGTAGTAACGTGCATATTGGTACCGCGCAGCCGTCGCATACCAAACTAGGAGCTGGCGCGACCTTATACGCATATGATGTTAGGCGGGACACGGTGCTACGAAGCTGTCGGATACGAAATACGCATCCTTAACGACTTTCGCAGTATCGCGGATAGGATTCGCGTGGTGATGGATCTTGGTAAACTACCGGTACGGGACTCTAGTTTTCTAAAAAAAAAATATATATATACATACTTTTTTGGGAAGATATAAAAAATTACATAATTTTTCAAATAAAAAAAAAGGATAACAAAGTTGCAAAATATTACAAAAAAATTGAGGTTTTATAAATATTAAAATAGGAAATTAACATTTAAAAAACCTTTGAAATTCACTGAAAAAACCATAGGTTTTACAGATGTTATAGTTAGAAATTAGCATTTAAAAACCTTAGAAATTCACTGAAAAACCATAGGTTTCAGGGACGTTATAGTTAGTTGGACATTTGACTCATATAAAACCAGGGAAATAGCCTGTTATAGTTAGTTGAGCTAACTATAACTCGCGCGCCTGAAATGCACGGGTGATGACATCACATATCACTTCACTCATGACATGGTCAGTGACATCACTGATGACATCACTGATGACATCTCAAATGACATCACTCATGACATCACGGATGACATCATCCACGTGATAATCTGATGCACATTCTGATGGCCTAATATAAACTTTGATACACGCACTCTAAAATACAAGCTACTATTTTCGAATCCATACACACAACAATGCCAGATACTACATACCACCCACTATTTCCTAGGTCTACACACACATCCACTCACTTATACATGCAGTTACTCATCAATACAGTACTATAATATGCACTCATACACCTATACATACAGTCACAGTCCGCCACTCATCCATAGAGTTACTCACACACCTAGTCAATCATGCAAAGAATCAATCACATAGGCATTTACTCATGTATACAGTTATACACACCAACTGTGTTATTTATACACACACCACATTACTTATTTTTGCAGATCCTAACACATACTTACTGTCTTATACTACCACTGATAGAATGAGACACTCTTTTATACACCCACTCTTCAAATAATTTACTCTCACGTATAGCCATTTATATACTCCAACACTCACATATACTGCCTTAAAACATATGTAGTTACACACACATATACCAGTGAGACATTCATTCACTCACCAACTCACCCATACACACACTAACTCACCCATACAGCCCTTCCCAGATGCACTTTTTAATCCATACAACCAGTGAATCACCCACTCAGACATGTATGCACAGAGTCACACACCCCCCGCACCCACCGATACAGACACTGAGGCACCCATACAGATGCTCAGACAACAAATCAATAACCCATATAGACACTCATGTAGCTACTCACTAACCCATGGAGCCGCTTATACACCAACTGAGACACTAATGCAGACTTTCACACAGTTTAGTCACTAACCCATTCATTCAGTAACACATGTTCAATCACTCACTTATACAGTCAGTCACCACCTACTAAATAATCCATTCAGGGACTTGTAAATTCACTCTTTCTTCAATACACCTTGGAATAGATATATATGAAAAATATTTAAACTTTACAGAAACACACATTCACTGGATGATGTCATCAGTGATGTCATTTGAGATGTCATCAGTGATGTCATTAGTGATGTCACTGACCATGTCATGAGTGATGTAATATGTGACGTCATCACCAGTGCATTGCGGGCGTGCGAGTTATAGTTAGCTCAACTAACTATAACAGGCAAATTTCTCTGGTTTTATATGAGTCAAATGTCCAACTAACTATAACGTCCCTGAAACCTATGTTTTTTTCAGTGAGTATATATATATATATATATATATATATATATATACATATATCAACTCAAAAGTGCCCTGAGGCGAGAACGAGCCTCCAGCAGGGTGGTTATGCACCAGGAATGTTTTCAACCAGCGTGCTCCTTCCGGAAATTTTTTTCTCTTCCTAACGCGTTTCAAAGCCTGCACGGCTTCTTCATCAGAGGAAAGTCACGTGAAACAGAGAGTGCTGCCCCCAACACTTATACGCATGCAGTATGTAAATTGTTCTCAGGTGAGTATAGTCCAATGCATGCTGGTGCCAGTAGTTCATGATATCGGGCGCTTGTATTCCCCCAGTGGGTTCTGATATCACGCGACCAATAACAGTCAATAAAATGCCTAAATAGGCCTCCGGACCAAACCGTCTGGTTCTTTCGTTTTTCTGCTCCCTGCTGTGCCTTAGTCCCAAGCGAAGTCTTTCACTCGTGAGGCCCCACAAGCCCGTGGTGGCAGGTTCTCTGCGGCCAGGCTGCCACATTCAAATACCAACTCAAAAGTGCCCTGAGGCGAGAACGAGCCTCCAGCAGGGTGGTTATGCACCAGGAATGTTTTCAACCAGCGTGCTCCTTCCGGAAATTGTTTTCTCTTCCTAACGCGTTTCAAAGCCTGCACGGCTTCTTCATCAGAGGAAAGTCACGTGAAACAGAGAGTGCTGCCCCCAACACTTATACGCATGCAGTATGTAAATTGTTCTCAGGTGAGTATAGTCCAATGCATGCTGGTGCCAGTAGTTCATGATATCGGGCGCTTGTATTCCCCCAGTGGGTTCTGATATCACGTGACCAATAACAGTCAATAAAATGCCTAAATAGGCCTCCGGACCAAACCGTCTGGTTCTTTCGTTTTTCTGCTCCCTGCTGTGCCTTAGTCCAAAGCGAAGTCTTTCACTCGTGCGGCCCCACAAGCCCGTGGTGGCAGGTTCTCTGCGGCCAGGCTGCCGCATTCAAATACCAACTCAAAAGTGCCCTGAGGCGAGAACGAGTCTCCAGCAGGGTGGTTATGCACCAGGAATGTTTTCAACCAGAGTGCTCCTTCCGGAAATTTTTTTCTCTTCCTAACGCGTTTCAAAGCCTGCACGGCTTCTTCATCAGAGGAAAGTCACGTGAAACAGAGAGTGCTGCCCCCAACACTTATACGCATGCAGTATGTAAATTGTTCTCAGGTGAGTATAGTCCAATGCATGCTGGTGTTGGGGGCAGCACTCTCTGTTTCACGTGACTTTCCTCTGACGAAGAAGCCGTGCAGGCTTTGAAACGGAAGAGAAAAAAATTTCCGGAAGGAGCACACTGGTTGAAAACATTCCTGGTGCATAACCACCCTGCTGGAAGCTCGTTCTCGCCTCAGGGCACTTTTGAGTTGATATATACATATATATATATATATATATATATATATATATATATCCAGAAAAGATGCACTCCTGTCGGAAAGCGTAGCCCTTCGAGGGGTGGCACAGCGCCGGTGGAGTAAACCGGTGATAATTTTTCTTGCAAAACGGAGTTCCAACTGTGCTCTCAGGTCAAGGAAAAGACACCACACCGCTCCAAGATACTTCAAGGGGGTTTATTGCTTCATAAACCCAACGTGACGCGTTTCACCCTCAACGGGCTTGCTCACACACCGTTATGCTACCGGACCATCGTTTACATACATTATTCGTACAATCATGGACATGAAAAGGGGACTGTTACAAAGGTTTTACAGCGCCATATTGGAAAAGTAAAATTGTCTCAGGTAGCAGTACTTAATGTGCGCCATTACAGAACAGTAAAAAATGACATATATCATGGCAAACACACTTCACAGTCCACTTGTTATTTAATAAACCAACGGTAAATCCCTCCTAGTGAGCTTGGTACTGAAACGTTGCTCCACGGCTCATGCATACGTGTTTCAATAAACATTAAAAGCACCCCCGGGACCCGTGTCGTGCAGTGTGATTAATTGTCCACATTTACTCCATAAGCTTAAGTAGCGTTTCGCGATCTGGTGTCGCGTGTCATACTTCCATCGTGAGTATAATATTAAATGGCTTGGAGCGCAAAAAGTGTGTAGCCTGGTGTATGCTTAATAATGACAGGAGACATGTTAGGTTCGCCTGTATACGTTCTGTATTGCACCTCAATGGTCAAAACATGCTCCCATAGTGGGTACAGCCTTAGTTAGTGCCAGTGTCAGTAACATATGGGTGGATATTACCGGGTCGTTTGGCTATTGTACACTTCCAACCACCTGTGAGTTTAATCTCATGTTACTAGGTGTCCTTGTGTATTAATAATCTATTGCGAGATCTCTTGGATCATGGATCCTACTAATGCATTAATGGAAGCAAGAAAATAAACTGCCTGTCACAATTGCCCCGTCCAAACGTACCAGATTCCATACATTGGTCTCTATTTAGTCCAGATGTAAAAAATACGTTAAATTGTATTGCAATACATTGGTCCACTGGTGCATCCTTAACCAAAATCAAAACAGATTCAAAAGTGCCTAAATCATAAAATTAAAATTGAATTGATCTTATCTGTCCACTGGAGAGCAGCATGGGAAGAAAAGGGTAGGGATCCTGTGTCGCGGGCCCGAGACATAGTCCCTTCCTTTCTTCCTGTAAAAGAGAAACACAAGGTCAGTTTACTCAAACTGCAATAGACATTCAACAGACAGTCAGAGTGTAAATCATTCATTATAGTAACAGTTCATCGTTGTCCTTTCTGGGCCTCTATACATTCCCCCTCATAGTCCACCCTCCTAAGAGTATCCCACCTGTTCTCAAATGTGATCATGTTTACGTCCTGTCTATGGATGGAATCTGCTGTCCCTTTAATCACCATATAAGTGTATGGCCATCTCCTCATCCATGTTATGGCCGTTAGGATATCTGGTCCCCATCCCAATTATGTGACGTGATTCACGTTGTCTCAGTTTAAGAGTACTATCCCCTCCTCTCTTATTGGGTAATATTCGTTCAATAACATAATAGGACAATTTGGTATAGTCCGAAAAATGTTTTGTTTCAAAATGACGAGCAATGGGGTACTGTTGGTCCTTATTCGTAATTGCCCTCATATGTTCGAGGACCCGTTTCTTTGCCATGTGTGTGGTGCTTCCTACGTAACTCAGTTGGCAAGGGCATTCAAGCACATAGACTACGTTGGTGCTGCTACAAGTGAGGAACTGTTTAATGGGAATCATGCTGTTTGTACTGCTGTTCCAAAATTCCTTACGCAAGCGGCTGTTGCCGCATGCCTTGCAGTGTCCACAGGGGTAGAAGCCTTGTAGATCAATGATATTGCTTCTTTCCTTACTGGGTAAATCACTGTGGACTAACATATCTTTTAAGCTACGTCCTTTCCTGTAACTTATTAAGGGATGTGTAGGTATCATCTTGCCTATAACAGGATCTCCTTTAAGGAGATTCCAGTTCCGGGAGATCATTTTCTTAGTTTTATCTGAATGCCCGTTATATGTAAGAATCAACCTGGTTTCTACATTCTCATTGTTTTTTGGTGAGTTGGAATCAGGGGAGGGTTCCAGAATTGTACCTCTGTCAATTGTTTTGACCCTATCCATGGCCTTTTTGAGTACCCACATGGGATATCCTCTTTCTTTAAATCTTTGTATCATGATTATTTGTTCCTTTTGAAAGCCTTCCTCTGTGCTGCAGTTTCTCTTTGCTCGGAGCAATTCCCCGTAGGGGATGCTCCATTTGAGTGTGTTAGGGTGACTGCTAAGGGCATGTAGTAACGTGTTACCTGCTGTGGGTTTGCGAAACAAAATAGTTGTTAATTTGTTATTCGCAGTTTCTACACACGTGTCAAGGTACTCGACCTTCAGATTACTTGTAGTGTATGTGAGTGTTAGATTATTATTGTTCTGGTTGAGTCTAGTGATAAAGTTATGGACTTCTTGCTTGCTGCCTTTCCAGATTACAAACAAGTCGTCAATGTAACGTAGCCAGAGTTTGACTTTAGTGAAATCATGCTGTAGGCTAGTTTCCTTCCTGATGTCCTCCTCCCATGCTCCCATGAAGAGATTGGCAAAGCTCGGCGCGAAGCTGGTCCCCATCGCCGTACCGAGGGATTGTTTGTAAATCACATTGTCAAACATAAAGAAGTTATTTTTCAGACAATATTTGATGATTTCTAGTATCATCAGAGTGTGCTCTTTAAATCTAATGTGTCTGCGTTTGAGGAATCTTTCGCATGCTTCTATTTCTTGTTCATGATTAATGATAGTGTAGAGGGAATTGACATCCATGGTTACCAGTAAGAAATCATCTTCCCATGTTACATCATGTATTTTGGCCAAGAAATCCTTTGTGTCCTTGACATATGACGGGAGAGTGATTACAAACTCCCTGAGGAAGTGGTCCGCATAGCGCGATAGATTTTCCAAAACACATCCTCTGGAAGAAATAATGGGTCTACCTGGGGGATTGACCTTATTTTTATGTATTTTGGGAAGTAGGTACATCACAGGGAGGATAGGGTAATCTTTCTTCAGGTAACAAAATTCTTCCCATTCAATCAATCCCTTATCCTTCCATTCACCCAGTTTTTCCCAAATCTGTACAATGCTGTTATTGTAGTCTGCACGGTTAGATCTGGAGTAAGTGCTAGTGTCACTCAGTTGCCTTATAGCTTCTGCTACGTACATTTCTCTAGACAGGATGACAATATTGCCCCCCTTATCGGCGGGTCTAATTACGATACTGTCATCTTCGGCTAGTTCTTTATAACTCACGCGACCGCAATCCTCTGCTGATGCTAATACTGTATTTAGACACTTATTTGCCCATGTCTTCTTCCATTAAATTTTAGCTATACATATATTACAAATATTTTTTTTTCATAAAGACACATATGTCATCAGCAGAGGATTGCGGTCGCGGGAGTTATAGTTGCCTGCACTAACTATAACGGGGGAACTTCATTGGTTTTTTATGAGTAAAATCTCCAGCTAACTATAACATGTGTGAAACCTATGGTTTTTTCAGTGAATTTGCAAGGTTTTTTAAATGCTAATTCCTAACTATAACGTGTGTGAAACCTATGGTTTTTTCAGTGAATTTGTACGGTTTTTTAAATGCTAAGTTACTTTATGCCGTTCGTGGCGTGCGCGCCCACTTAACGCAGTTTGTTCCGTGCGCGCACGGTGCGCTTCGCGCACCGTGCGTGCCCAGTGAGCACGCGGTGCGCTTCGCGCACCGCGCGCCCACTTTGCGCAGTTAGTGCCGTGCACGCACGGTGGGCACGCGGTGCGCTACGCGCACCGCGTGCCCACGTTATGCTGGATGGGCCATGTACGCACGATGCGCTTCGCGCACCGTCCGCACACAGAGGACATAATATGCGCTTCGTTGAGAAAGGTAATCTATTACATGTTCAGTTGCAGATTCGGCCATGCACAAAACGAGCCCTGCGGGCACCTTTTGCATACGGGGGGGGGGGGAATGGTGGATAATTTTTTTTTTATAATTAATTTTTACCGTACGCGTACGGTAAGCGTAATCGGCGTTTTTTCGAAAAAAAATAAAATTGCATTTTTTGCCTTGGGGGTACTTTTGGGACACCATAATCAGGGCTAGGTGGTTAGGAGTTGTCTAACCTGCCCCTTTACATGTTTTCAGCCTTTGTTTTTCCTCCCCCCCTCAGAGTGTGAGAGAGAAAATGGCGGCCGCCGCTTCCTGGTTTCGACCGATTCGAATGTTTACTAAGATCTAATAGCCAATCAGAATCGCGCTCGCGCACGGCACCGTACGCGTACGGTAAGCTTACCGTAAGTGCACGGTAAGCGCACGGTAAGCGCACCGTAAGCTGCCACAGATATATATATTGATTTAAATGCTATTTTCTCAGGAACTACTGAACAGATTTACACCAGACCTACAAAAGGCACTTCCTTGACCTGTAGACTACCTCTCTGCCAAATTTCAAGTAACTCTGTTCAGCCGTTCGGGCTGTAGCTGTGTCTAAAGGTCCTATGGAAAAATGCATGGGAAAAACGCGTTTTGGGACCCCCCTTTTTTCTCAGCCCCCGCTTGATGAATCCCCCCGAGACTTTCAGGGTAGGAGCGGAGCGGAGCGCCCCATTAGTTTTGAAAATTTCGCGAAGATTCGTCGACCGGCGCCAAAGTTATTCCAAATAGAATGTTGCGGTTTTCCTATGGAAACAGGGTCCTAACTATAACTACCTACTGGCGACCGCCAGTAGGTAATATATATGTATATATATATATGTATATATATATATATATATATATATATATGTATATATATGTATGTGTGTGTGTGTTCATATGTATGTACAAAATATAAAGTTTACAGGGACATTATAGTTAGGTTCAGATTTTACAAACACAAAACAATAGAAATTTAGCAGTTATAGTTATACGTATCTCAAGAAACTATAACTTGTGCGCTAAGTTAAGTGTAACTCGCACTCCCACCATACAGTTTTCTCATCAATAAATGTACTGCAAGTGTTGCAGTCTTATTATCAATAATGGGGACCCCATTTCCTGGGACTCAGCCATATTAAGAAAGGGAGGGGGCCACGCAGCCCCCCTCCCCGGATCAATATTGGCCCAAGGTACCCCATCTCTCCGGGGCTCACCCGGTAAATGATGGGTGCCCCTGGAGCCCACCCAGGGCACCTACTGCTTATTAAAAAGGGGGAGGGCACACAGCCCGAACAGAAAAAAAGTCTGCTCCCAGCAGGCAGGAGCATTTTTCATGTTCCTGCCTGCTGGGAGCAGAGTTAGTATTTTCTCTCGCTTAGTGGGAGCTTTAAAATTGATCCACCAAGTGAGAGCAAACATATTTCCCTGCCTGCACCAGTGCAAGCACGGAAACCACTCTGTCCCGGGGTGGGCACCCTGTGACATACTAGGAGCTGGAACTGAGATTTGGGGTCCCCAGGGACATTTTTGGCTCCGGGAGGGTGCTGCACAGCCCCTCCCTTTTATGTGCATGGCCAGGCCCTGGGGTTGGGTTCCTCGGGGTCGAAAACGGCCTATGGAGGGGCCCCTCCCCCCTGCCACCAGCAAAAAGTAAAACGATAATAAAACGGGTTTTAAACCCTTTTTATTATCATTATATTTTAATCCCCTGGACCTGCCCCCAGGACTCTAAAGAGTCTTGGGGGCGGGTCCATGGGATGACTGCTGGTGAGGGAGTGGTGGGCCCTCCCTTCACTGTGCATGAGGTGTTTGGCTGGCCTTCTCAGGCTGACCAAACACCTCCTGTGCAGTGAAGCTCTCTCCAGTCCCAGCTGCGTTGCTGGGGCTGGAGAGAACAGGCACAGACTCGCAGTCTGCCTGGGTGCACATGTTGCCGGTGCTCTGGCCAATCTTGAAGCCGCTGTCCTGCGAGAGCAGCTTCAGGATTGGCCGCAGGCTGGGAGCCTGTGCCCAGGACCAGAAGGAGGACGAGGCAATTCACGGGAGAAACGGCAGCCACAAGGTACGTTTATTTTTGCTTTTATTTTTAATTTTTTTACCCCCAAACCCTCCCCACCTCCCTCCTCTAGCCTGGCCCGCTCTCCCACTTTGGCAGGGGGCTGGCTGCTACTGACCCCAGCCCATGATTTACTGTTGATTTCATTTGCGGAATGGAACAAATTTTGTACACCAAGTTCTGTGAATGCTTTTTTTATAATATGTGTGCCATGGGACAGAATCCTGTGATTCAATTTTATACAATCCGCTAAAACAAGGCAGGAAAAGTTGGTGTGAGGCGAATGCCATATCTTCAACCACAGTAAAAGGGGTGCAATTTTTTATTTTATTATCTATGTAAGAAATGTAAGAAAGACCTGCTTCTGTATGGGTTATAAAGCTGGCCAAACTCTTTGGGACTGCTAACAGCATTCCAAGCAATATATTTACGATGCCCTGCAAACACCCTGAATCGGTGTAGCCCCAAACACTCGCTCCATATGTTCCCAGCGAGATACATTTGGCATTGTAAAGTGTGATTAGTTAATTTATGGGTTTTGACATCTCAGAGGGAAAGGCAAGATGGCGTTCGTGTGAGACCGTAGTGCAGTCTGACCGGTGCTTATGGAAGAATTCTGAACCTAATTAAGGGCGTAGATGGAGTAAAGGATGCCCCAAATGCTAATGCTTATATGCCGGTCGCTGGGTCGAAATTTGTGCTAAGCTGGGCTGAGCTGCTACAATATACCATGTTAAAATGCTGGATGGGGAGATTACCGCTGAGAGCAGAACACACTGCCGAATCTCAGTACTGGCTACGGTGATCGGCTTTTCCGTAATCCGGTATCTGTGTACTATTGGTCAGAAGTATAAGAATTGCTGCCGAACTCACCAGGGTGCTGCTAGGACGCAGTTGCAAGACGACGATCTCGGCAGGATGGCACCGAAAAACGCCGCTGCTGTTGCGGCGGCTGCCACGAGAGCGAGAGAAACCAGGGCGGCAAGACAAGCCACTTGGGGAGTAGTGGATACACCAGCAGGGGAGCCTTGTACCTCGACGGGATCAGCGGAGAGGATTCTCTCCAAAGCCTCAAGCGTAAGTCATCCCTCCCGGAAGAGCGGTCAAAGCACTCCCTCTGTGATGGAGCTCCTTCGCGGGGGCTCAGTGCGTCCTCTTCCGGGTCGAAGCGGGAGGAGTCAGCCGGGTCTGCCAGGGTCTCAGAGTGCGCCTGCTTCTCGGGCTGTAGACACTGCTGCGCTGGTCGTTGTGGTCGACGAGGTCCAGTCTGGAAGTACACGGGGCCAAGGTGATGCAGTGACAGAAGGGATCCTTCTCCAGGTAAGAGGCAGCGATCCCACAGATTTAATAAACGGGATTGGACTCAAGCCTCTGATACATGGTATGATCGAACGAAAGGACAACGAAAACTCACTCACGGTGTCTGATATTGATCCTGCTGCTGCCCTTCTCCCATGTAAACAATTACCGGCAGGCCTTTTTTCCTCCGAGATCTCAGAAATTCAAGTGGATAAATCGGCGGTCCCCCTGGATGGTGCCCAGTCTGTCCAACTCAGCCCTGAAAATCCTAGTGAAGACGACCCTGATAAAGATAAAGAAAAAGATAGAGATCCTAGTGATTTTTACTCATTCTCAGATGAGCTGGGCTGGTCAACTGACACTAACACTGATACTGCATCTCACTTGAGTGAATCCAGTGATGAAGCAGGCAGTACCGTCAGAGTTAAAACGGTCCAGAAAAGGGCGCTCAAATATAGAAAAAGCCACTGCGAGTCGGCAGATTTTCTTCGGACTATGCACCTACTAGCAATCTACTTCCAGTGGTCACTCCTTCACAAGCATATGGGCCAATTCCCGGCCCTGCTCAGCATCAGGAGCTTGGTAACTCTAAAGATACAACAGCACCCACGTTAGAAACCATTTTATTTGCTATAGCCGCACATAGGGAAGAGACATCCCTTGATGATCGTAAAGCTCAAGCAGAGCTACGTAAGGTGCAGGGGGTGGTTCGCAAATTGTCAAGAAAAATTGGCTCCTTTAATGACAGAATGACAGAAATGGAATCTAGAGTGCTGGTAAACGAGTCAGAGACAGTCCTAAACCGCGAAAAGATCGACACACATGAAACAGAACTTTCTGATATGATGTGGAAACTCGAGTACATGGAAAATCGGATGCGGCAAAGTAATCTGCGTGTCTTGGGTGTTCCTGAAGGAGCGGAAGGGGGGATGCTCGCTCTTTTATGGTTAAAGTATTTCAAGACTCTCTCCCAGAATTATCATCATGGAAATGGGAGATAGAGGTGCAGCGTGCGCATCGCGTGCCCTTGACTATGAAAAATACACCTAAATCAGGAGCATATCCAAGGGCTATGTTGGTATATTTCGGCAATTTTCTTCTGAGACAGGCAGTCTGGGAAAAAGCGAGACCTGAGGCAAAAAAAACTAGGGGGCCTATAACCTATTTTGTGCGTCCTGACTTCTGTCACACAACGGTTGAGTGGAGGTGGCATTTACGCCAACTCATTAAACTGTTCCAAGACAAGAAGCTTCGGGTTTTTTGAACAACCCAGCTTGTCTAAAGGTTATTAACGGGGACCAGACAATATTTTTTACCTCCGCAATCAAGGCCAAGGAATACCTGGATAGCCTTTAGGGATGTATTTTTTTTTTTTCCTATATATAATGAGAGAATTGGGAGGGGATTGCGCAAAGCTGTGATTATTTTCTTTTTTCCCCTGTGTTTTATCTAAAGCTTGTTTTTTTTCTCTGGTATGATAAGATAGGGGGAATGGTGTATCTTTAGGATGTCTTAAAAAAAAAAAAAAAAAAAGAGGAGAAAGTTTATATATATTTTTGTTTGTATAATTAAATGATAAATGAAATTAAATGAATACACTTGAAGAGACATTGAAGATATTGGAGCATCGGTCAGGCACTGCACGTTCATCACTATAGACTCTAATGGAGTCTAATTGCCTCAAATGTGGGAAGCTCGGGAGGGGGGTGGCTTGGACGCGGGGAGGGGGTGTCAGGGGTGAGGGGAAGGACAGGGGTTGGGGGAAGAAAGCATATAAAAACAGCAACCGTAAGGCTGGGAATATAAGTAGAACTGGTAATGGAAAAGGAGAAGGAATTCATGAGACTAATGCCAAGTTTGGCCATGTAGTAGAATCCGAGTGGAGAAGAAATTCAATAGAATATGGCTAGGCTAAAGCTGTGCTCTTGGAATATAGCAGGGCTTAATGACAGGGGAAAAAGGGATCAAATGTTTGGAACGATTATCCAAAACTCTTTCGATATAATGTGTCTCCAAGAGACTCATGTTCCATGGGCAGAAAGAGATGTACTGAGAGTCCCGGGGTTTAATTTATTGGTGAGCACTACCCACACCACTAAAACCCGAGGGGTAGCCATCCTGGCAAAATCTTTTCTGGGTCAGCCTACACGGAAGGCAGCTGATCCTTCGGGTAGGTGGGCGATTGTCGATCTTAAAATCGGGATTACTATTTGTTCTGTCTATGCATCTAATCATGATGACCCCTCTATATTGGTCGTAAACCAAAGGTATATAGAGCCATCACACAACTGAAAGAAAGCCTAGGTTTGGTTGATGTATGGGATATAAAACATTATCATGATCCGGGATATACATATTTCTCTTATCCGCACAATAAATACGTGCGTATCGATTACATCTGGATGACTACTAATTATGTCAATAAGACACAAATAAATAAACTACCAAAGACTATCTCGGACCACAATCCCTTAGTACTCACATTTAGTACTGATAACATTTCTAGACCTCGGTCAAGCTGGTCCTTTGATAGAAAACTCTTAGTTAACAATGAGTATATAGAATATATTAAGATATGGGCACAGGGATTTATTGATTGTAATCGCTATAGTGCCTCTCGAGATATGGTCTGGGATTGTTTTAAGGCTTCAATCCGTGGGGAAACAATACGTTTTGTGGCCAGACAGAGGAAGGAACTTGCTAGGGCTTACGAATTGCAACTTCTGGAACTAGCTGGAATAGAGGAGAAGCATACTGATATAATAACGCAAGGTGGTGATGGAGGGCCAACTCTTAGAAAGATGATGATCCTGAAAATGAAGATAAATAATAGGCTGTCTCAGAGAGCGGCCGAGACCTATCAATCTCACCGAAATAAGAACTATGAGGCAGGCGAGAAGGTCGGTAAACAGCTGGCGCTTTGTACTCGCCAAAAACAATCTCTGAGTTTAATCACTAGTATTAAGGCTGATGGTCATGAATATACAACACCCGAGACTATTGTGGAGGTCTTTAGAAAATACTATCAGAAGCTATATCAAAATGAGGACACGCTAGAACCGGTAACAATCAGAGACGAACTCGCCAGGTGGGCAACTGAGCAGGAAGGTAATCCTGGAATGGAGATGGTTTCTAGACAAGACCTAGAAAGGGATATAACACAGCTGGAGGTACAAACGGCTCTCATGGAGCTTGCTTCAGGTAAAGCCGCTGGCCCGGACAAGATACCGTTGGAGTTGTATAAAATTTTGGGTAATATTATAACACCGTTATTGCTTGATCTTTTTATAGGTATTCAAGCCCGTGGCTCCCCCCCAAGATCTTGGATGGAAACGAATATAGTGATCTTTCCAAAGAAGGATAAGCCCCCTGATCTAACCTCATCGTATCGCCCAATTTCTCTTATAAACTCTGACTCGAAGCTGTATTCCAAGATTTTAGCTAATCGCCTCAGGGGGATCGTCGAGCACCTGGTCTCCGCGTGGCAGCACGGATTCGTCCCGGGCAAGGGCACCACGGATCATACTCATCGTGCTATTGCTCTGTTTGACGCTGTGGGTGTCAGGGGGGATCAGATGTCGATGATCCTTCTGGACGCTGAGAAAGCTTTTGATAGGGTGTCGTGGGAGTTCTTGTGGGCGGTGCTTGAGCAAAATAACATCGGTCCGCGCTTTGTGAAGTCTATTAAGGCTATGTACTGCACACCTAAGGCGAGGGTCTGCGTAATGGGTTTGGAGTCCAGCCTTTTCAATATATCTCGTGGGACTCGGCAGGGCTGTCCATGTTCTCCGATTCTTTTCGCCCTATATATATAAATCCCCTAATTTTAAAACTTGTTACCGCAGCGGGAATCAAACCGGTTACACTAGGTTTATTTGACACCAAAATCCTAGCTTATGCAGATGACGTGGCAGTAATTACATCCCACCCCACCGCTGCAATATACGAAATAGAACGAATTACACAACTTTTTGGTCGGATCTCTGGTTACTCTCTAAATAGAGATAAAACAATGGTTCTATGCACCCGCAATACCCAATTTGTAGATGCAAGAAGGGTCGAAAGTGCAGTATATCTGGGAGTTCGCATATCGCCCAAGATTGAGGAAATTATTAAAATAAACTATGATCCTCTTCTCCAAAAAATTAAGAACGAACTGAAAAGGGTAGATGGATTGCATCTCTCAATCATTGGAAGAGGGAATTTCCTTAAAATGAATATTTTACCCAGGGTCTTATATTTGTTCCGTGCGATTCCTCTGTTAGTGGATGATAAAATCATTAAGGCCCTGGAATCCCAGATGGTTAAGTTTGTTTGGGGTTACGGGAAGATAAGGAGATCTATCAAATACCTCTCTCTTCCAGCTCTAAGAGGGGGCTTGTCAATCCCCAATTTGGGATTCTATTTGTGGGCAACCATGCTTCAGCAGATGACTGTATTACTTTTTGTCAAAATACCTAAAAAAGTAATAAGGGATAAGTACATACCTTCCATTTACGAATTGGTTATTGGGGATAAGGCTAATGGCCTCTTCGTAAAGCAGCTGGAACACTCATACTACAAGAAAGTTAAGTTCAAGATCTTATCTAGTGCTTGGGCAATCTGGAGGAAAGCTATGAGGCACCTAAATATTCCTAAATACAATAAATATACCTCGTTATGGCACTCTACAATATTACCAGCAGAAATGTATGATAATATATCTAGAAGATGGGAATACTCGGGAGTATTAACGATAGGTGATTTTTTATTGCCTGGGATTGGAAATAGATTTCAAACCCTACAGAACAAATTCTCAATCCCAGATAATAGTGTATTTAAATTTATTCAGACCAATACGATCTTGAACTTAAAAAGTGCTGAGTATTCTTTGGATAGTATCCCCCTATTGGATTGTATGGCCAAATGTACGACCAGGATTGGTACCATATACAATATTCTAATTGAAAGCCAACGGGACGATCTCGAATATAGGGAAGAGAGGTGGTCAAACAAATTAAATAACCCTGATGTGGATATTTATATGTCTCTGGCTCTTGCAATGAAGGTGTTTGTTGCCTCTAATATGAAAGCTCAGCTCTATAAGACCATATTTGATCTGTATTTTACACCTGCCAAACTTCACTCTTGGGGGAAAAGAGCAACTTCCGAATGTCCGAGATGTGGTAAAACCGGAGCACATTTATTTCATATGCTTTATGAGTGCGACAAACTTATCGAGTTGAGAGGTATGATAGCAGGTTTCTGGCAGGAAGTGTTTGGGCACTCAGTAGCTGAATCCCCCACCTTATATATCTTGGGCTATGATAACACATTGAAACACACTAAGGAGGAGGAAACATGTCTTTTTTTGGGAACGGCGGTGTATAGGATAATCCTTACGGCCCGCTGGAAGGATATAGATGTCCCTAGCTATCAGGTATGGCTTGGTCGGTTGTTGGGCATGTACAACCAAGACAGGGCAATTTTTGTCTGCAAAGGCAAGACGGCTAGGGCCTTGGGTAACAAGATCTGGAAACCAATTGAGATGTGGAGCAACAATAATAGATCTGTATAAATGAATCATGTTTAATTCTCTCAAACTATATTTAATGAATCACTCCTATGAATCCTCCGATATTCTGTTTATAATTTCTGATCTGTGTCCATTACTTATGCTTTATGTCTTATGCTTAAAATTGGATGGAATTTCAATGTAATGCCTAAGGTTGCAATAAAAATAATTTAAAAAAAAAAAAGGATTCAACAGTGGCGGTTGGTAGACAGTAATGGCCATGAAGGGTGTGGATAAAGTATTAGTTGAATAAACGTGGATCTTACCACTTTACTGTAAAAAAAAAAAAAAAAAAAAGGTAATTTATGGGTTTTTGGACTCATTTTCTTGCAAATGTAATAATGGCCTCCTCAGCCCCTGCAATTTTTAAGGCTCTATGTGATAAAAGCATATCCCACTTAAAAAGTAAGTCGTCATGATTCCAATTACGGACCTTTGTAATACGGATCTCACCAATAATGAAACTGCATGAATAAATACTCTTTGACCCACAGATCATGATGGTTGATTATTGATGATTGACCACATCATATGTGTAGAGGAGGACAGGCACAAATAGGTTACCAACCCTAGGACAGTCCTTCCCTCTGGTCCTCAAAACTTGATCGAAGGAATTATTATAAAATAAAACTAAAAAGGGAGCGAGTATGCAGCCATGTCTAACCCCCATTTGGGTCCCAAAGAGGGGGGTACAGTCTCCTTCCTGGTCATAATGTACTTGTGCTGTAGTGTCCCAATGGGGGTATTTTACCAGTGAGAACTAGACCCTGCCGTCCTCATCATGTCCTAGTCCTAGCCCCTATCCACCTGTGCCAATGGCACTGGAGAGGTCCATATAGTAGCTAGGTAGAGAGAACCTTCTCTGGCCTCAACATACTTACTCGTGAGCAGGAGCAGGTTCAGGGACTGTTCAACTGTGCCGACAGCAGGACGGAAGCCATATTGATCCTCTGAAAGAAAGCCTATCTCCTCTGCACACTCTTCCAATTTCTGAAGGATCACCCTCCCTAAGATCTTAGCTGAGGAATCTAAAAGGGAGATAGGGTGATAGCATGTTGATTGCCTTCTATCACCCTTTTTAAAAATGGGAGCAATAGTAGATTTCTTCGAAGAACTTGGAATTTCAGATCTAACAGTAGCATGGAACACATTGGTGACTAAAAGGGCAAAAACGTTATTCTACTTTATGCTACATCACTCCACTCTACTCCACTGCATGCCACTATATGCTATGACATGCCACTCCACTCTATGAAAATGTACTCCACTCTATGTCACTCCACTGTACTCCACTCTATGTCACTTTCTGACACTCTACCACACACCACTCCACTGTACAACATACCACTCCACTCTATGACACTTTACTCCACTCTGTGCTACACCACACCACGCCACTCCACTCTTCTCAACTTCACTCTACTTTATGACATGCCCCTCTACTCTATGACACTTTACTCCACTCTACGTCACTCCACTCAACTCCACTCCGCTGAACTCCACTGTAGGACGCTTTACCCCACCCTATGATGCTATATGCCACTCCACTCCACTCTATGCCCCGTTCTACGACACTATAATCTGCTCTATACAGCTCCACTTGACAACACTCTAAGCCGCTCTATGACATTCTACTCCCCTCTATGCCCCTACACTCCACTTTAAAACACTCTACTCCACTCTATGTCACTGTACAACACTCTACTCTACTGTATGCCATTATACAAAATTTTATTCCACTGTATGACACTCTACGCAACACCTTCTATGCCACTCCACCCCACTTTACTCCACTGTACTCTATGAAAACACTACTCTACTCTTCTCCACCATGCCACTCCACTGTACACCACTCTATGCCTCTCAAGTCTACGATACTCTATGCCACTCCACTCTATTACACTGTACTCTATGCCACTCCACTCTATTCTAATGTATGTCACTCCAATCTATGACAGTTTCCAACAGACTACAACCTGCTAATGATCTCCACTGTACCACATGCAACTCCAATTTACGACACTTAATTTGACTTTATGCCATGCCACTCCACTCTACTCCACTGTACACCACAACACTTCACGACACGCCACTCCACTCTATGACACTTAAATCCACTCTACGCCACTCCACTGTATGGCACTCTATGCAGCTCCACTCTACAACACTCTACTACACTCTATGCCACTCTTTGGCACTCAACTCCACTCTATTCTAGTCCACTTTACACGACTCCACTATACTGTATGACAGTAAACAACACTTCACTTCTCTCAACAACATGCTACTCCACTGTATGACAAGTCACTCCACTCTACAACACTCTACTTTATGACACTCCACTTGTTGACAGTCCAGTCTACAACACTCTACTCCACGCCACTCTACAACACTCTACTCCACTCTATTCTACCTCTACAACACTCCACTGGATGACACTCCACCCAACGCCATGCCATTGATTGACACTCCACTGTACAATCCCCCACTCCACTGTATGACACTCTACTGTAATCTACCACATGCCACTTCACCTAAAACCACTCCACTCTAGAAGACTCTACTTCACCGTATGCCCGCCACTCTTGGCCACTCTTGCCACTTCACTATATACCACTTGACTCTACACTATGATATGCCACTTCACTGTAGTCTACTCCACTCTAGAAGACTGTGCCCGACTGTACCCACTCTTCTTTGTGCCACTCTACAACACTGTACAAGACTCCACTTTACGACACTGCACTCTATGATACTCCATGTTACAACACTCTCCTCCTCTGTGCTGTACGACACTCCATTTAACAACACTCCACTCTACAACACAGTATTTCACTGTACTCCACTCTATGGCACTTCACTCTCCAACACTCTACTCCACTCTGTACCACTCTATGAGCCTGTACTCGAGAAAACTCCACTTCATAAAACTCCTGCCAACAACTCTCCTCTGCATGACACTCCAATGTACAATACTCCATTTTCTGGCCCTCCAAACCACTCCACTCACTGCTATTCCACTGTACTCTACAACAGACCACTCTATTCTATGGCACTCCACTTGACAACACTGTACTCCAATGTATGCCCTTCCAATCTATGCCACTCTACTCCACTGTACTCCATTATACTCCATTCTGCGACACTCAACTCCATGACCCACTACTATATGGCACTCCACTCAATGACACTCTCCTGTACGACACTCTACTCTACTTTTTGCCACTTCAGTCTACAAAATTATACCCCACTCTATGCCACTCTACGACACTGTACTTGAAGCTGCACCTGACGACACTCCATGCGATGACACTCCATTTGATGACACACCACTCAACAACACTCCACTCTACACATTTTAATAAAATAAAAAAAACATTCAATGAAAAAGCAAAGGTAAAAGCTCAGTTACAGTAATGAAAACATTTGTTGTTCTTTCTATATCAAACCAACTTCAACTACACAAACCATATAAAATCCGAAATGTCTTAAACTTGAGCACCTCAATACACTGGGCTTTAAACTTACTAGCCACACAACATTAACTATAACTCACACCTTCTCCATGCACTGCTTATACCCCTTTACTCATAGCATATTAAATGTTAGCATTCCGAATAAGACTTCTGAAATGTCTAATGAAATCATTTATGACATGTCTAATGAAATCATTTATAAGAACACTGTGCATGGTAGAGTGCTGAGTTGGTAAAAGGTTTGCTAAAAGGTAGGTTTACAGACCACTTAATTACTCAAAAACTCAGCTTGGTCTGTCATCTGTCTATAGAAATCTGTCACAGGAAGTCCAATTACCGTTACTAGGTGTGCCAGTTTCCTGTCCTAGCGACAATTTTTTATGCACATGATGTGCTCCTTTTCTTTTTTCAACTGCCGCAAAATGTGTCACTAATAGATTAACTATTTTTTTGGCCAGGGACTCACTATATCTGAGATACGATTGGAAATTTGTGGCATTAAAACTGAGATCACGTTCTCAATCCGCCTATGAATGCACCCATAGGGCCTTACTTATGAGGTCCCTTGCAGCACTGTTGCCAAGCCGGAACGTCACTTTTTTGACCTTACAGTGGCGCAATGTGCCACAGCATTTTTACAAGGCAATGTAAAGACACTTTACGTGGCATTTCATGACCCTGTAAATATGTGCCCCTTTCACACAGAACACTGCATGAAAGGGGCGTCCCATGGGTGTTACTGTGGGTGTTCCCACGCAACACCCATGGAATCTGAAGCATTTCCACATTTATGAGAAATTGTAAACTTGGTAATGCGGCAGAATCTAACACCACCCAAGGGATGGCATCAGGGAGGCGCAACAAGGAGAAATGTTTTCATTTCTCATCGTTTTTTTCTTTTTCTGTGTCTGCTGCTTTATGCAGCACACTTAGAAAGAGGAAATCACCTAAATTGATAGATTTTTTTACAGGAAGGTGTTCCTTCCTGCACAAAATCAATCATCCCCGCAATCCTGGAACCTTTGCTGCATGGTGCATGGGTTCCTGTGTTGGCGCATTGCAGCCCATTGTGCGCCTGCACAGGGTAAAAGGACAGGACCACACCGTATCATATAGATAAGGTGCAACCCTGCCCTTTTGTTTTGATGCAGGGCAGCGCAGCAACATTCCTTGCTGTGCTGCCCGGCACCAAAACCTCATAAAGGGGGCCAAAATCTGCAGCATAATTGTCAAGGCCACAGACTGTTAGCTCCATCCTACGTGTTCTAAGTCCTCAGCCCAGTTAAGTGGTTGAGGCCTTTCACTGCCATTTTGTGTGCATGGATTCTGAAGCCTAGAAATTTAGCTTACGGACTATCAAGCACAGACTCATTTTTCCTTATTTTTAAGTTTTGTTTTAAGGTGACCTATGGCAGTTCCCCCTACTTTGGCATGCAGGTTAAGGTGCCTTTACCTTACCTCCTTATGTGGCTTTTTTCTTTTTTTGAAGATGTTGGAACTTGCTCCACATTCTGAAATGGAAGCTGAAAAAGAAAATGTTCTCTTGAGGCCGGCCAAACCAAGGTTTCAGGTTCGTAGTACAGACTTCAGTTCTGCGGGTCCATAACTGCCCAAAAGAAAAAAGGCTGTCTCATCTATAGGAGGCCTTCATTGTTTTTTACATTTTTAGGCCATGTTTGACAGTTGAACCTTTAGCGGACTAAAAAAGTTGAGATGTAAAACGAGATAAATTGTTCATGCCCACATGGAACACATTGACATTTAAATACTTATATTTCAAAAGCTACTGAAAAGTTTTACAACAATTCAACAAAAGTGCACTTTCTTAGTAAAGTTCTACATTCACGCCACGTTTAGTGTAAATCCATTCAGATGTTGTAGCTGTAGGTGCAAAGAAAATTGAATACGCAAGCAAAAATAGGAAAATAAATTTGTATTCACCACATCTCTTCCCTAATTTTTTTCCACACAATGGACCATCACAAAAATTGACACATCGGACCTTAGCTGAATATGCTAACATGTTGCTGTAGGAAACTGGCTTTGTATGTACTATACCATTGGTACTCACAAACAGTCTGTCGGGGGCCAAAATTACAGAGTGGTTTGTCGCTGAGGGCTGCACCGGTAGGGGTGGAGTCAGTGGGGGGTGGGGCCAGAGTAAAAAAAGCAAACCTGTTTCAAAATATTAAACAATGCGACAATGCTGTATTTCAAAAGCAGATGTAACTACAAAGAGCACATTTTGATAATACATTTTTATTAGCAGACAATAGCAATCTTAAGAGGCATTGCATAGCTTCATACACACTTTAACCCCAAATCCATCACAGTCTCTCTCTCTCTCTCTCTCTCTCTCTCTCTGAGTAAGTCAGTCTCTCTCTCTCTCAGTCAGTCTCTCTCAGTCAGTCAGTCTCTCTCTCTGTCAGTCTCTCTCTCTCTCTCTCTCTCTCTCTCTCTGTCAGTCAGTCTCTCTCTGTCAGTCAGTCTCTCCCTGTCAGTCAGTCAGTTTCTGTCTCTCAGTCTCTCTGTCAATCAGTTTCTCTGTCAGTCTAAGTCAGTCAGTCTCTCTCTGTCTCTCAGTCAGTCTCTGTCAGTCAGTCAGTCTCTCTCTTTCTCTCTCTCTCTCTCTCTCTCTCTCTCTCTCTCTCTCTCTCTCTCAGTCAGTCTCTCTCTGGCAGTCAGTCTCTCTCTCTCTCTGTCAGTCAGTCTCTCTCTCTCTCTGTCAGTTGGTCTCTCTCTCTCTCTGTCAGTCTCTCTCTCTCTCTCAGTCAGTCTCTCTCTCTCTGTCAGTCAGTCTCTTTCTCTGCCAGTCTATCTCTCTCTCTCTCTCATTCTGTCTGTCTCTCTCTCTCTCAGTTAGTCTCTTTCTCTCAGTCAGTCTCTCTCTTAGTCAGTCTGTCTCTCTCTCTGTCAGTCAGTCAGTCTCACTGTCATTCAGTCAGTCTCTCTCTCGCTCAGTCAGCCTCTCTCAGTCAGTCAGTCTCTCTCTGTCAGTCAGTCTCTCTCTGTCAATCTCTCTCTCTCTCTCTGTCAGTCAGTATCTCTCAGTCAGTCAGTGTCTCTCTCAGTCAGTCTCTCTCCTTCAGTCTCAGTCAACCAGTCTCTCTCTCTCTCTCTCTCAGACAGTCAGTCAGTCAGTCTCAATCAGTCAGTCAGTCAGTCTCTCTCTTTCTGTCAGTCAGTCTCTCTCTGTCAGCCAGTCTCTCTCTGTCAGTCAGTCTTTCTCTTTCTGTCAGTCAGTCTCCTCTCTCTGTCAGTCTTTCTCAGCCTCTCTCTTAGTCAGTCTCTCCCTCTCTGTCAGTCTCTCTCTTTCTCTCTCTCAGTCTCTCTCTCTCAGTCAGTCTCTCTCTCCTTTGGTCAGTCAGTCAGTCTCTCTCTCTGTCAGTCAGTCAGTCAGTCAGTCAGTCTCTCTCTTAGTCAGTTTCTCTCTGTCAGTAAGTCAGTCAGGTAGTCTCTCTCTGTCAGTCAGTCTCTCTCTCTGCCAGTCTCTTTCTCAGTCAGTCAGTATCTCAGTCTCTCAGTCTCTCTCTCCACTCTCTCTCCACTGTCTTTCTCTTTGCTCTCTCTCTCTCTCCACTCTCTCCTCACTCTCTCTCTCTCCACTTTCTCTCCCTCTCCATTTCACTCTCTCTCCTCTCTCTCTCTCTCTCTTTCTCTGGGGGGCCATGGGTATATTACCTCCTAAGGTCAGCGGGCTGCCAAGAAAGGCCTTCAGGGCCGCTGGCGGCCCACGGGCCATACTATGAGTACCACGGTACTATACCAAAGTAAGGTATAGTGTGCACAGAGTTCAGTGAATCCCCAGAGGCTTTACAGAGGCTAAAGTTCATAATACCAATGCACACTTTTGTGGGAGTGTGGGCGAGCAGTTAGGATTATCATAGGGTTGTTAAGCATTTGTTGTACACACTCACGCAAGAAATGGTTAAACACTCTCAATGGCTAAATCCTAGAACAATTGTGGGTAAAAATATTACTTTTTGTATGTGTATTACTTAGAACAAAAGATACTTTGTTGCAGTAAAAGACATTTTGTAATATCACAGTTTTTCAGTATAAAAAGTGGAAACAGTGCATTTTTCAAACAGCTCACTGTTAACCTATGGAATGAAACCAATCATGCAATTTCACAGGTGAGTACATGGCTTACACTTCCAGTCTTCTGGTTTTAGGACCAACACTGGGCAAAGGTTAGGTAAATGTAGAGACTGGGGCAGCCTGGTGCAGAAGTCAAATTCGGTCACTGTGCCCATTGTTAATCAATGCAGACTGGGGGCACTCAAAGACGTGCTGTTTGAAGGTAAGTAAAACTGGTGTTGGGGGGCAATCTTTGGGGGTTAAGCCCAGCACTGGGCGGGGCAACAAGGCAGCACCAAACACACCCCCTAAGCGGCACAGAGGCAGCCTGGTGCAGAATGCCAACACAGTATCAGGCGCCTAATACAAATGAATGGAGAATGAAGATTTCGAACAAAGGATGCAGGCTCGGACCAGGAAGCTGAACGAAGGAAAGCAGTGGCTCTGGAGGTAAGTTGGGATGCTCAGGGACACCATTGGTGGAGCTCCCCAAGGCCAGGGGGCTGCAGATGTGGGAGTGTATTTGGAGGTCAGAAAACTCTTACCAGAGCCAATTGCAATTTGGGGGACCTTCGCATTGAGGATGCAGGCGTCAAGGTGGAGTCCAAAGAGGTCACTCTGGAATGGACTTGAGCTCAAGACTGCTGGGGAAACGTCTTCGGACCGGTGGGCCACTTCGACTTGGGCCGTAGACATCCGGTGCAGAGGTAGGTCCGGAGGTCTGGTTGGGCAGTTCAACAGGGCACTGGAGCTCTTGTTGGTTTCTTTGTGGACAGGGCTGCTGTCCTTGGGAGTTCCTGGTCTCTGGGGAAGGCAGGCAGTCCTCCCAGGGGTTTGGAGGTCCCTGGGCCTGCAGAATGGGTCGCCTTTTGGAGCAGGTTTCTTTGAGGGATGCAGAAAGCCTGTAGGGCTGGGGCCAATTAGCTGTCAGCTGGAGTCTTAACTGCTAGTATGGCTCTTCATCCTGCTTCATCTTCTTTAAGTCGCCAGGAAAACTGAGGATAAATACTCAATTTAGGGGCATTACAGGGACTGGAAGGTATTAGCCAATGGGCTAATTTTCTTTAGGGTGACTACACATTTTGTAAGTCCACTCCCTTTTGGCTGAAATCCTCACAACAAATATGGAGGATTTTAAAAGGAGGGGGGTCACTTCAGCTTAGGCCGTCTTAGGGGTGGGCCTGGCTGAGAGGGGACAAACCTCTTCAGCTCACTATTTGTCCTGCCGACCTTGCCACCAAAGTGGGGCTTGGTTGGGGGGGCAGGCATCTCCACTAGCTGGAGAGGCCCTGGCTAGCATGACAAAGAGCAGGAACTCTTTGAGGCTCACCAGCCTTGAATGCTGTTCTTGCTTGGGTGTAGGTGTGAAGCACCTCCACCCAGAGCAGGCTTTGTTTCTGACCAACAGGAGCACAAGGATTCCACCTTAGGGGGTCAGGAACATGTCTGGAAGAGGCAGTCTGGTGCAGACCAGTCAGCCACACACTAGCGGTTTGTTAGGTTTTCAAGGGGCACCACTGAGATGCCCTCTAAGGGCATTTATCAATGAACCCAACCTTGGCATCAGTGTGGGCTCATTAATCTAAGATGTTTGGTACCAAACATCTTGGGATTCGGTGAAGCCATCATGGAGCTGTGGAACTTTTATTGACAAGCTCCCAGCCTGTGTACTCAGTATGGCTTCACTATGCACCTATAATGCCTAAGAATGGACTTAGGCACTATAGCGGCATATATGCTCATGCTATTACGCCCTCACAAGAGGACCCTGCCTTAGGGCTGTAAGGCCTGTTGTGGGCATGACTTACCTATGCCTCATGCAGTGCTGGCAGCCGTGGCACATAGGGATGTGTGGCTAAGTCAACTTTTCACTTTTAGCTGCACCACAACACTCAGGCTGCAGTGGCGGTATGCATGTGTTTGTTGAGGGGTCTCTTAGGGTGTCATAATGCATGCTGCAGCACTTAAAGACCCTCTCTGGTCACAGTGACCTTGGGCCCACTGGTATCTTTTACAAGGTGCTTGTAGGTGGACCAGAGATGTGCCAATTGTGGAAACAGAGGTACAGTTTTGGGAAGGAGCACGGGCACTGGGAACCTGATTAGCAGGAACCCAGTGCACATTCAGTCAAAGTTGCATTACAAGCCAGGTAAAAAGTAAGGGGGGTACTGCAACAGAAACCCACTTTCCTACAGTTTCTAAATTTGGTCAAGACCCATCTATGGGGTCAAAGTTATAAACAATCTAAAATACGCTTTTCAATGGACATGGAAATAACAGTGTTGCTCCTGGTAGTCAGCTTTTGTTTTCTCTACCATTGGCAAAGTGGATATTGAGCATGGCTGGCGGCATTAGTTATGGCGGGTGTTTTTTACCACAACTGTGAATTTCAAGTTCCTTTTTAAGTTTTCATTCTCTGAGCCAACATAACATTTAACTTGTTGTTAGACCTGTCATCCTTAGGGTGCTCTTCACCCTGCCTACCTCCTCTTTTTGCTGTATCTTTGGTCTCGGGACTTTGAGCACTTTACCACTGCTGACCAGTGCTAACATGCACATGCTTCTCCAATAAACATGGTGACATTGGTGTATACCCAATTGGCATAGTTAGTATGCTCATAGGTCCCTTGTAAAGGTGTATATCACATAGCATGGGCCTGTAATGTAACTGCTTCTGGTAGGCCTGCAGCACTGGTTGTGCCACCCACTCAAGTAGCCCTTCAAACCTCTCTCAGGCATGCCATTACAAGGCCTGTGTATGCAGTTTACTACCACTTTGACTTGGTGTTTAAGTTCCCTTGCCAAGACTAAAACTCCCCTTTTATTACACATATGTCACCCCTAAGGTAAGCCCTAGGTAACCCTAAAGGCATGGGCTGTCTAACTAAAAGCTCAAACATGTACTTTTAAGTTTTACATGTGCTGTTGGTGACGTACAGGAAAATCTGTTTTTTACTACCGTGAGGCCTTCTCCAATCATAGGCCAACATTGAGAATTCCTTTAAGCTGTTGCTGCTCGAATATGAATTTACCTTTGAAGAAATGAAAGACAAGAGGCATTTAGCAAAGCAGGAACAGTTGTTTGATTAAACGCAGCAGATGTGAGATCAGGCAAGAGTGGGGGTCTGAAGATTGTCTCGAAGCACATTGGTTTTGGCCATCATTCTATACATTATATGAAACATCATAAAACGCTTTATGTTTCCACTAACGACAGACATTTAGGTCTAGTCTCGGGGCCATAAAGCAGGGGTTTGAAAAGAAAGACAGGTGAGCCTCGTCCTTGTGTGAACATACTGCAAGGCCAGTTGGGATACGCCCAGATGTACGGTATGAGGAGCACGTGATCACTGCTTGTAATGTGCAGGTTGTGCCTTGGCTGTGTGTTCCTATCTTCATGTGGCATATGAATTTATGTTTTTCTTTCAGAATGCGTGCTCCTCTGGCCAAACGTGTTTTATTGGGTTCAATCTCCTGAGACCATTGTTGTGTAGCTGCCTATCTGTGGGATCGATCTGCGTTCTCCTGTCTATGCATTCCGTCTAAGGGTTATGTGTCCCCTCACCTATGATCTGTCAATTTGTTTCAGGTCTAGGTTGCCTGGCTGATGACGGCTGATTAGCCAGAAACCGGTCCCAGTATGCTTGTTTCTGGTCCAGGGAAGACATGGCTTGACAGTTCGGGCTGGACGGTTCCCATGAGGCACAGGGTCAGACTGATTTGCATATGGCCATGTCAGAAGGGGTGGTGGAGTGGGCTAAAGAAAGATGATGGATTAAACCTATATCAGTTGACTGGGGGTGAGTGTTTGCAATGTTCAACACTCCGTCCGTCCATCATCCCCTTTGGTTTTGCTTTGTTTGCCCGAAGTTGGCGGGGTATGCCCAGACGTGGGTCGCTTGCTCACTTTGCCACTGGATTCAAGCTAGCCTGGCTGATGACGGCTGATTAGCCAGAAATCGGTCTCAGGATGCTTGTTTCCGGTCCAGGGAAGACATGGCTTGGCCGTTCGGGCTGGACTGTTCCCATGAGGCACAGGGTCAGACTGATTTGCAAATGGCCATGTCAGAAGGGGTGGTGGAGTGAGCTAACGAATGATGATGGATTAAACCCAGATCAGTTGACTGGGGAGTGCAATGTTCAACACTCTATCCATCATCCCCTTTGGTTTTGCTAGGTAACCCTAAGGGCATGGGCTGTCTAACTAAAAGCTCAGACATGTACTTTAAGTTTTACATGTGCTGTTGGTGACATACAGCAAAATCTGTTTTTCACTACCGTGAGGCCTTCTCCTCTCATAGGCCAACATTGAGAATTCCTTTAAGCTGTTGCTGCTCGAATATGAATTTACCTTTAAAGAAATGAAAGACAAGAGGCATTTAGCAAAGCAGGAACAGTTGTTTTAATTAAACGCAGCAGCCGGGAGATCAGGCAAAGAGTGGGGGTCTGAAGATTGTCTCGAAGCACATTGGTTTTGGCCATCACACTATACATTATATGAAACATCATAAAACGGTTTATGTTTCCACTAACCACAGACATTTAGGTCTAGTCTCGGGCCATAAAGCAGGGGTTTGATAAGAAGGATAGGTGGGCCTCATTCTTGTGTGAACATACTGCAAGGACAGTTGGTATACTCCCAGATGTACGGTATGAGGAGCACGTGATCACTGCTTGTAATGTGCAGGCTGTGCCCTGATTGGCTGTGTGTTCCTAACTTCATGTGGCATATGAATTTATGTTTTTCTTTCAGAATGCTTGCTCCTCTGGCCAAACGTGTTTTATTGGGTCCAATCTCCTGAGACCATTGTTGTGTAGCTGCCTATCTGTGGGATCGATCTGCGTTCTCCTGTCTATGCGTTCCGTCTAAGGGTTACGTGTCCCCTCACCTATGATCTGTCAATGTGTTTCAGGCCTAGGATGCAGGACCACCTAACCAGGTATTTTAGATTCTGGATTGAGGGCAAGGTCACATCGGGTAAATTCAACAGCAGAGATGCAAGTTTGTTTTTACACTTACATATATTATGGTGTACATGGACATCCATTGTTCACTAGTAATACTAATTCCTTATTAGAAAGGAGTAGCTGAAACAAGTTTCATATCTTTTGAATAAGTCTTCTTTCCTGCTAAAGTTGGATTTAACATTACTGTTTTAGAAATGGCACTTTTAGAAAGTGGACATTTCTCTGTTCTTACTGCTCTGTGCGACTTGAGCCTGTATCCAATGTAAGTCTGGGATGGGTGATAGCTACACTTCGCACATTCCCTCTAGGCAGCCACAAACACAGAAAGGGTGGTTGTGACAGAGAACTCATCGTTATTCATCTATATTGTGATAGCTCTTCCAGGGCAGGAAGAGGGAGGGGAAGCTCACACTTACACCTGAATAGGCAGTGTCCTATGTCCCACACAAAGGGCTGATTACCCCCTACTGATAGTCTGGAGCCAGGGCTGGGAGGAAAGGGGGACCTGTGCACTTCAGGGGCTTGCGTCAAAGTCACCCCCACTTCAAAGGCATAACTGGGTATAAGTACTGAGGCTCTGACCCTACCAAGACAGTACACTACTTTATCTGTGATGAACTCTGCCAGGTGTAAGGACTGCTTTGCTAAAGGATTGTCACTCTGCTTGACTTACTGTTCTAAGGAACTGCTCACTCCTGTTCTGAGCTGCCCAGCTGCCTTCGAATCTCCGCCCTGCTGAACACAAGGCCTGGACTCATCTCACTTGAACCCAGGGTGACTCCAAGGGCTTGCTGGATTGCTTCCTGTTTTCTGAAGTCTCAGAATCATAAAAGACTTCTTGCAACTCTGCTGGTACGGCTGAACTCTGCCATCTGTGAGTCTTACCCTTGCCTTTGGTGCCTCCTGCAGTTCTGGTCCTCAGAAGTGGGTTTTATCAGCTGTGTTGCTGCAAAATCGATGCATCATCACCACTGTGCCGATCGGAAACGATGCAGTGCCCTTTGATGCTGATGCAGCGCCAATCCGAAAGCATCCCTGCATGGATCAATGACAATGCAGGACCTGACTGTGAGGTTCGATGACAACGCAGTGCCAATCAGAGGTCCCAACTGCAAGGTTCAACTTCGACACAGAGACCTGACTGCATGAATCTAAACTTACGGATCATGCTCTCAACTGTGAAACTTTGCTCCATCCAAGGTACTTTGTCAATGGGACCTGTTTGAGTCCTGTAGCTAGCCTTTCCCCCATCGTGGTCAGCCTGAACTTTAGATTCACCCCGGTCTAGTGCAACCTCAAGTAACGTTTTAGCACTATTGACTTCTAAGCAGTATTTTTGGTTTATTCTTCAAAAAATCATAATTCTTGTGCTACTAATGAGGTTTTTATCATTTTGGTTTTGATTTATTCAGATAAATATTTTCTATTTTTTAACCTGTGTGGAGTCTTTTGGTGGTGTTTTCATTGTGTTAGTGTGTTTGTGTGTCTGTGTGTGTATGTGTGTGTGTTGCAGAAATACTTTACCCATTGCCTCTTTAGATAAGCCTGACTACTCTGTGTCAAGCTACCAGAGGGTGACCACAGGTTATCTTTCATTGTGTATCTAACATCCTTACTAGGATTGTTGTCCCTACTGGGACAGGGTGCATACCTCTGCCAACTTAAGGAACCAAATTTATAACACTTGTGTTTTGGTTTTCAATAACGTTTATGGTTTTATATGATGCACATCATTGACTTACTATACCAGTTTGGCTCTGCACTCAGCAGGGATGACCCACATTCCCCAGTGTATGTGCTCTGCCCCAGCAACATGGTAAAATTGACTAATTCCCAAGTCACATATTTAACATTCAATGAAGACAATAGTATATAGTGCAGGAAATAAACCAGGGGTATGGGAAGGTCAAAGCCACCGGTGGATCACATATTGTGCCATCCCCCAAACCGGCATGGAAAACATAACTTCAGCCCGACATGCGTAGCCTGACTGCTGCAACTTTAAACATGCAGCTAGGAATGTCAAAATAACATAACCACTTTTGACTAGTAGGAAGCCTACTTTTAAATTGTATATATGTCACAACTTAGAAGGCCTTGCAGCCCAGAAGGTAGTGTGTTTGGTTTTTGAAAGCGCAACATGAAAAAGGTTAGGGCTGGCATGTTCCTGCATTGACTAGCCCCCAAAGGTTACTTTCATTACAAAAGTGCTGTGTCAGCTATGTAAACAAAGCAAAAGTACAGTTTACAATTCTGTATCTTCAGTTTAGAGTAAGTCACAATGTACATTGTCCAATTAGTTTTTTCATATATTTCTGTTTTCAACCAGACCTGCTGCATTTGCCTGCATATCTTAGAGAGTTATATTCCCAATCATAGCCTTTTTTCTTTATAGGTCACTACTCTTATGAAAATGAGATTTTTTGCAAACTGGTTCCTTTTTACCTATGCACTATGGTGGCTGTGTGATCATGAATTTTCTTTTAATCGACTATACCCCCGTACTGGTCAGGCATCTCTCTCCATGACCCCCTTTCTTATGGAAACTGAACTCCTCTTGGTCATTGTGGGATGGATGGGCGGAAAAAGAATCTCAGAGTCTTAATGCGAGGATCATTCTTGGTGTGGTTTTATTTAGGAGCGAATAAACATGAAAAAAAGAGCGAAGTCCAGGGTCTTCTCCTCTTCACCACAGTGTATTTAGTTTCTTCCTTTCCAGGTGGATCTTCTGTGAGGTGGACGTTCCCAGGATTCTCAGAGGGAAAAAAAAGAAGTCGGAGGTAAGTGTTACTGTTAGTTTGTCAGGGTTTTTAGGGTAGCTTCCTTCACCATACCCAGGAGGTTGGGGGTACCGTGCGACAGAGTGCGGAATAGTAAATGGCAAAGAAATTAGAAGGTGCCATGTCCTATGGCAGCCAATCTCTTCTCTTCAAGGAACAGGTACATTCACGTAGGTTGTCTTTCTTTATCGCGAGATGGCGAATGCAGAGTATCATGCGAGCTCCCCCCCTTCCTTCCATGTGTACGGGTAAAATCCTCTAATTTAAGTGCCAGGCAAAAGTGAAAAAGGAATAGTGGGAAATGGTGATGCGCACACACACAATTCAAATGCCAGGTGAAAGTGCACGTAAGAAGCAACAGTGCGGCTCTTGACGTTAATCTTCGTGCTCTCCCCCTCCTCCCTCACACAATCTGCAATACCCCTATCAGTCCCTCACTTCCCTCCCCCGTCCAGCTCACGTACCGCAATGGCCGCAACTCTCCTGAGTTGCGGCAGCGTGAAAGTGTCTTCTGGGGGCGTCCACCAGTCCTCGCACCATCTCTTGGGGATTCCCCTCGCACGGTGTCCACTGGGATTTCTTCCTCTCCCACCTGGATGTCTTCCCTTCCTGATGTGGCTCGACTCCTTACTTCGCTCGGCGCAATGTCCTCCTTCCTCGATGCCGTTGGGATCTCGTTTCCCTCGAGGATCTCAGCCTCGTCCGGGTTTCTTGGGTCCTCCTTATATGGCAGTTGATCCTCCTCCTTCATCCGGGTTGCTTCCTTCCAATGACTCCTACCATGAAGAGGCTGGTCTTCTACCTGCATGTGAGAGGCGTTGACCAAGGTTAACCCTCGCCTCTCCTCTCGGCATGGGACGTTGCTCTCTGTAAACGGTGGGACGCGTGGCAGATGGGGTAATTTGGCAATCAAGGTCAGGCCCCCCTCCTCTCAGTCATAATGTGCACCACGTATTCCACATGTATGTTTCACTGTTCAGCCTCCAATTGATCAGAGTTTTAGCGTATCACAGAGATACACTGGTACATTTCCTTTTATAGTGCAGGAAATTAGCAATGGCATGAAAGTTAAATGCCATCTATGAATTGCATCACTATTGTGCACTTTTCGACAAGTATGAAACCTACTTATAAATAATAAGTAAGTTACAGCTCAGTAGCCCTAGTAGCCCAAAAGGTAGGGTGTTTGGTATATGAAAGCAGAAGATTTAAAATGTTAAAGCTGGCATTTTTCTGCAGTAACTGGCATCCAAAAGCAATTTTCACTGTGTAGGTGATGTTGCTGTTCTGTAAACCAAGCTAAAATACAGTTTACATGCCAATTCTGTCTCTTCAGTTTAAAATAAGACACAATGCCCATTCAATCATTCTTTTTGATGTTTATTAAAAATCCAATTCCATCGTGAAGTTTGATTTTTGATAAACCTCTTGAAGAATTTACTTTTAAAAAGTTGGACTTTGTCTGCCTGAAACTACAGCAGGCTAATTGGCATTAGCCTGCCTGCAGCTGGTCTGTCATTTCTGCCTTTGATGAGGTGTGAAATATAGCTCTCAGAGCTGAGACATTTGCTTGGATTTGGCACAATGGTTTGGATGAGAACAGTAACACAGATTGCCCCAGCAGAAGAGTTAAGGACGGTCCAGGAACCTTACTAACTTGAATGGGACTTGGAAGACCAGTAATTCTATAGTTTAGTGATAAGGGAAACTGGACAAGAGACATTGTTTGATATCATGATAAACATTAGTCCTTCCGGTTTTTGTCTGAGTGGAAATGGGAGCTGGTGAGAGAACCAGTTTGGAGTGGTGAGTGTGAGGGATTGCTCATTACCCTAGACACAGCCCCAGGAGGGCAAATATATCCCTCCAGGGGCTGAACGGTTCTACCATGTTAAATGTTACTGAAAGTGGCTCACTGTGGGATTGTTTGCATACAGGATGTGCTGTGAAATAGTGGGTGTTTGTCCTTATACATATTTTATCCATTGTCAAGGTGGAATCCAGAAGTCAGCCTTACCCACTAGTTAGTGAATTGAACAGATGTAGTATCTTACCTCAGGTCCTTATGACACTTTCTGGACCTGTGGCAGAACAGAAGAGAACTGCATCTGCTGTCTGTGATCTACGTGGAAACCTGAGGACCTAGACCTGCTCCCACGTGTACCCAGGACTAAGAAGTAGACTCCAAGGGGCAGTTGGCCAACCCCCTGTGTTGCTGCAGGGACCTCAAAAGCTGTAAGTGGGCTTTTGGAGTTATCAGCTCACCATTTAAAACTGGACATAGATTGGACATTGGTGATGGCCTCTGCTGGAGTGTGTCTTGGCCTCTGAATGCGGTCCCTGAAGTAATCGGGGCTAGAGAAACTGCTCCAGAAAGTCTGAAAAGTTGGGACATTTTTCAAAATCAAGATCTCCAGAACATCAGTGAGACCTTGTGACAAATGTGTACACTTTTAAGAGGAATGTAATGGATACAGCTTCAAGCTTGCAATGCTAGTGTCTTTTGAGCTCCAAAAAAGAGACAAAGGGCCTGATTTAGAGGTTGGCAGCGAGGGCACTTTGTCGTAACAGTGTATCCCTTCTGCTAAACCCTCCGTCTGCCTGCCTGATTTGCAGATGGGTGAACCTTCAGTATATCAACAAGAGAGCCTACTCCAGCTGCATAAGCAAGATAGATAGTTTTGGCAGTTTAGAGTTGGCAGGCGAATGGCCAGTTTCACTGTCAGTCACTGCCGGGTAAATCCTAGTGGCAAGAAACAATGAAAATGTTTAAACAACACCCATATCATGGTAGACAACTTTCATGGTGTAGGACCATTAGTTCTGATTTTTCAGCTGTCAGAGTTTGTTTTTGAAAAAACAAGAACAAGTTAAAAGTTTGCCAAACTTCAGTCAATTTGACAGTACATTCTGTCAAGCTTTTAACACACTGACAGGAACCGCCGTGACGGCTGTTCCTGCCAATGACTAGGGATGTCTGCAGGGCTAGTGTACATCTCTGAATGAGGAAGATGGGTACTCGGTCAAGGTGACTGAGCAAATTAATCAGGACCAATGTCTGAAGGTAGAAATCTTGATTGGGTGAAGGTGTGAAAAGTATCCACCAAAACCACCAATTTCAGTGAAACCTCACCTAATGACTATCCACATTCAGGAGGAAGAGGACTTTGCTAAATTCAGCCAACCATGCCCTGCTGGAGGATTTCGAATTCCCAAAAAAGGAATATGCCAGGAGAGACAAACTTTGACTAGGATGACCCTCTTCATCGATCAGAGATAAACTCTATTACAATCAGCCAGAAATTGCACCTAGATTTGGGTCAACCATGAACCTGTGATTTTTTACTGCTACTTTGCTTTTTCTTGCCACTTTTTGCCTTAAAATACTAAACAATTATATCTCGGGTTCCCCTCACGAGATTTTAGTTATTTTGGTGTCATTTTTCATATTTAACTTTTCCTAAGTATAAGAAACCAGTTGTGATATTTGTATAGACTTATAGTTTGACAGTTTTAGTATTGCTAAATACTTTACTAATTTTTCTAAGTTAAGCCTCTTGGCCTTGTGCCGTAGCCACCCGGTTTAAATGACTGAAACTGTGTATTTTTACCTAGCAAGCCTTTGGGTCTTATTACGTGTGTAAGATTCCTATCCTCCCATATAATAATCCATTTTCTCACGCCAAACCTTGAGTTTTGCAGCAATCAGGCTGTCCAGTGAACGTGCTCTGTCTTATCTGTTTCTGCATGTGTTTTTGCTTGCGCTTCTGTTATTTACCCACAGAGGCACAGAAGTTTCACAAGGAGCTCAATCTCTTCTATAAATAGGAACAACTGAGCTTTGCAGATGGCCATATTTTCCCTGAAACACCTGCCATTCCAAACAACAATGTGCAATCTATGCAGTGACTGGTGTTGTTGTGCTTTACAGACCACTTCTCTTTTCGTGGGTATTGCTTCACTGGAATGAAGTCATAATTATAAGTAGCCCAGAAAATGGGCCTTTTGTTTCCCCATCCCCGGAGGTACCAATGCCACGGATCCCAGTAATTACGAGGGTGTGAAACTTTGCCCATTATGAATAGGATCCAGAGGGTCCACTAAGCAATAATAACACTGATTTCCCTTTTTTAGTTTATAGCCTGCTTTTTTAGTACAAGTGTTTTTTCTATGGTTATTCTTAACGCATGTAGAATGCCCTACCCACCAGTGGGGTCTTGCAGCACTTTTCCCCGATCCCACTGCTTCAAGATTGCAAGCTGGAGCCTGCATGCTTTGTATTTTCAGTTTCAAGCTGGAACCTGCTGTGATATGTGTGTGGATGAAAGACAGACAAGAGGAGAGAAGTGGGATGTTGTGAGTGATGCCCCTAGTGTGCTCATAGTGATGTGACTAGACACAGCACTGATGCGTGCTAAATAATGTGCTGGGTGGTTCAGTACGGAAATGAAAAGCATGAATCCCGCTATCTTATTTGACCATGTCCGGGAGATCTGCAATTCGGTTCTGATTCCCCTAATAAATTCTAATGTTTCCCTGTACTTTAACACGAAGATTTGAGCTGTTTTCAGTAGCTTGGTTCTCTGAGTGGAAGTACGTGATTCACATTGTGCATGTACCTGTCTCACTGGCTCAGATTAGGGGACTATTGTGGGTTCCATGGCATTTGATTTCATGGTATTTAAGATATTGTGAGCACCCTAAAAACCTCACAAGGTTGGATTTTGTGAGGGTGTGCTGGCTGTAGTGCCTCCAAATACCTGCCATGATGTTCATGCGTCAATGGCTCTACAAGTTCTAAATGTTTGTATTTCTTACTCATCTTGGTGCATCTGCCTCACATTACTGTATATAGTATCACAATATTCAATGCTTGCAATTTGAAGATTCTGTGTATTAGTCAAATGTGTCTTGCTACATAGGAGGGAATAAACATCCCATAAATAATAAAGACCATGATGACAATATGATCATAACCACACGATAAGATTGTGAGGGCAATATGGAATTAAATGAGCAGTGCATAACAATAAGGGGCAATCACCCATTCAATAGTATAAGCCCCCAAAACTGGGGAGCCAGTTATAGATGTATTTAGTGCCACAGAAAGAGAACAACGCACCATAATGGGAGACCCAAATGTTTTTATTTGTTTTGTCTGCACACAGAAATCTGCTCATACAAAAGTTAGTTGCCCTACTCAAACCTGAGCTGAGAATTCTTAAAGCAGGTATATAATTCCAAAACCCCAGAATCCGACAATAGAGTTTCAGCCATTTTGCTCTGGCACGTGAATACAATGGACAGCTAAACATGTTCGATATACTCCACCCGATCAGGGAAAAAGGAGCAAACCTTTTTATCTGGGTACACCTTCTTCCACTTACAAGTGTCACTATTTAGTGCCAGTGTATCAATCCTAAACTCAATGAAAAGTGGGTTAGCCCAGTGCGAAGTAATCTCATCAAGATATACTTCTAACTCCAAGGTGGAATTTTTGGAAAAAAAACTTTCAGTAGGGCTGATGCGATTGACGTTCCTGACATACTCAACTTTTATATACTCCCAGAAAGCTTTCTCACTTTGGCTTTGGATGAGGAACTTATTAAAAGCAGTTCAGTCTACATAGCTTCCAGTCTCAGGGCATAAAGCCATTTCTTGATGTGTGACAGCCATGAAGTAGTCAGGTTCCTGCCCATGCGATTGCGAGGAGAGACGCCGATGCCAATGTACGTTATACACCGTAGCATGCAGTCCTCCCCGCCCTGTTTGGATATTCAGCCACACTAAAGGAAACCCCTTTTGTCTTCCAAACACAGGCATCTAAATATATGCATTATTCCAGCCCTTATAGCTAGTGCTGCTGTTCGCTGACATTTTTCCCGAATCCGGAGTAACCAGTGCTTATTGTTGCTCACATACCCTAGTGGAGCCCTGAAGGATAGAGATGGATTTTGCATATCCTCGATTTCTGCACCTTGGAGGTAACATTGAGGGCTAGCATATTCTTTAAAGCATCCCATCGTGTATGTACATCCCACCTTCACAAGTCATTGGCCTCTGAGTCGAAACTTTAGTGAATGATGTGACTGCTTCCTGATGAAGACATTCCCACCAAAACGTGCGTAGTGTCAATACACCGTCAGCTTCTTAAATGCCATTCACATTGTGACCTAACAGTTATAGTACCATGGTTTGATGAATCAATGCATTGTGTATTTAGTCAGATGTGTCTTGGATTACCACACTGAGTCGGACCATACGATTGATAACTATCCTACAACAAAAATGTATAATCCAGTGTATTGATTACCATACAGAACGCTGTGTAAGATACTTAAACAACAGGAGAGGGCCCCCTCTTAATCAAAGGGACAGGGCACCAAAATGACAACCAGTCAAATTTAAACAGTTTTCCTTTGGGTAAATGAATTAAAAAGAATTAAAAACCACACAATCATTCATCCAAAATTAGACCAATTTCACCAAGAGGTACTATTCCGATTCATATAAAATTATGCACTTAAAAAGCTGGAAAATGTCATTAAAACACATTCAATGTACATCGTCCATACACATGAAAATACATGTTCAAATAACTTGGTGGTATGAGAATTGCACTTAAAAGAATGGATAGGATCGTAGTTGTTTAATGTGAGCGAGATGCGTATGAGTTAATTTGAGTTTGAACAATCCCAATATCACCAAGTCTTGTCAAACATGTTTTTTTTACAAATGTAGAAAAAAGAGGTACTGATAGGAGTAAACAAGAGTTTGAATAAGTGCAATTCTCATACCACCAAAGTTATTTAAACATGCATTTTCATGTGTATGTATGATGTTCCTCTGGTGTACAACTATATTTTGTTTCAAAATGTAGAGATTGTATCAAATCTGAAAATGTTTTTTATTTCTTTACATGTTTTGTAATAGATTCTAACCAGTGGGAGACATCTATTCCTATCCTGAAGAAGGTGGTCTGGATCAATAACAACCCCCGAAACGAGTCGATGCTGAAACGTCTTCACACTAAATCGACTCTGCATTGGCTGAAATAAGAGCCTTTCTTTGATATATGGTGGTAGTTCAACCAATGATTTATTGTTCGATTAGTGGGCCTTTGATGAAACAAACAAATGTCTAAGGTATTCTCCCCTTGTCTGAAAATGACTTTTTAGGTTGTTTTTAATTAGGTGTGCCAAAATTGGAATTTGGTATAATTTTGGTGTGTATTTGAATTTCCATATAGAATACAGAATTTTGATGGACAAGCTTGTTTTGCACATATTTATTATTACATTGAATGTGTTTTAATGAAATTGTCTGGCTTTTTAAATAAAAGTGAATAATTTTATATGAATCTTAATAGTACCTCTTGGTGATATTGGTCTAATTTTGGGATGAATGGTTGTGTGGTTTTTAATTCATTTACCCAAAGGGAAACTATTTAATTTTGACTCACTGTGTAAGATAACCATGTTTTTATTGAAATGAGGATTTCGCATTTTTAAATGTTATATATAACAGATTTAAAAAAATGTTGTGACAAGAGCATAAGCGCTCATTCAAGTCATTTGATGTATTGTAATTATGTGGCCTGCTGTCTGTTAGTCCACACATTCATGCCTGCACAACTTTGTTTATTGTATCTTGCCCAATTTAGTTTCCCAAATAGTAGTCAGGTTCCTGTCCATCCCAACTAATTCCTCCAAAACTTGCCTGTAAGAAGCTAATAATACAAGAGTTGACCAGATTCTAACCAAAAATACTAAAGGCCTCAGAACTGCTCCAGTCACCAATCCATTTTGGAGCTAGTTCGAAATAAATGGGGAGAATGAGAGTGCTAGGGGGGAGGCTCCATAATCATCTTATACAAATATTTTCTCTTGTGCCTCGCATAGTGCAGCCGACTGTGCAACTGCCTTATACACATCTATAGCAGTGATACTGCCCTTAAAGAGGTAGCCCTGTAGATTTTATCTATTGCTGCTGATTTATACTGAAGAGTAGCCTTACTCTTTTCAATATGTTTGGACCATGATAGATATCTGCAAATTCTTACTCCTAGAAAATCCAAGTGATTGACTTCCGCCAGAGGCATGGCCCTAAGTCTCAAGTCCTTGTGGAAAGATTGATGCAGTCTATATATCATTAATGTTGTTTTCTGGGGGTTAATTTCTAGGCCCCTTGAGATGAGCAGTGTATCGTCTGCAAACATTAAACCATGAATTGGAACACCTCCAAGTTTGGAGGCATCATGAATGCAATCATTAAGGTATTTAAATGTGTCATTTATGTATAGTGAGAATAATGTTGGCGCAAGAACACACCACTGCCGGACTCCATGAAGAACGCTAATCTGCTTAGTTAGAGCCCCATCTGTGCCCCACCGAACTTGGGTGAAGTTGTTCTCATGAAGCTTCTCCAGGATCCCTACCAAAGAGGGTGGGGCCTCCTCGATCTCAAAGACTCCCAAAGACAAACCCTGAGCACCAAATCAAATGTGGCTCTAAAGTTGATGAAGGCTATATAAAGATGAACCTTCAATTTCATTATACATTTCCAAAGAACCTAAAAATTAGGACTATTGTTCCTACATTAGCTCTGAATCCAGCCTGGAAGGGGAAAAGAATGTTACCATCACAAACCAACTGCTGCAATTTGCCCAAGACCTGCCAGAAAAAGACCTTCTGGATGATGTAAATGCAACTTATGGACCTGTAGTTATGCGGGTCGGATCTTGCTCTCTTTTAATAGATAAGAACAATTACAGCACCTCTCCAAGTATCAGGGAGGGAAGCACCAGACATAATAGCATTAGACAGGAAGTTAATGTACAGGTCCCAAATTTCTATTTCCAAGCAGTACAGGTCCCCCAAAATCAGATCGAGGCTTGGCGCTTTACAAGGCTTCAAGGACATTATCACTTCTCTGGTATCACCCAATGAGAAAAACTCCTGGTCAGGCTCAGCAAGGTTACCATTAGACGTGGTACATGGATCGAAAACCCAATTCATTTTGTCAGAACGAAAAAATAGACTAATGATTAGAAAAGTGCTGAACCACTCCCTGCTGTTGAATATATGGTGGACGGTTGGAGTGCGCCCTTCCACACTACCATGGGCGATTAGTTGCAAGAATGAAGACATATCATTCCTTTGGGAGGCCTCGAGCAAGTCCTGCCAGTTAAAATCAACTCATTCTTTTTACTCACTGCCAGACCCCCTTTGTAATGGCATCTGCACTCAGGGATGCGTGAAGGACACAAGGATTTTATAGCACTGAATAAAAAGGTTTTTGCCTGTCTGCATTCCCTGGTAAACCAATGAGAAGGCTTAGGGAGGACTCCCCTAAAAGTGCCTGCTCCCACCGCGACCTCTAAAAGATGACTTAGAGAATCAAACAAATGACCATGAATGTTAACACTAGGAATTGCACACAAAGCATCCTCCTCATAGGAAGAAAGAGCTGAAACGTAACAATCATATATTATAGCGAGCCTCTCTGGGAAAGAGCATAATTTTGGCCAGTTAAGGACTTTCTTGGAATTCGCAACAAAAACATTCTCATCTAAAAAACCCTTTCAATGTTAAATGCAACCCATTATGGTCACTCTCTGATTTTTCATTGACACAAAAGTCCACCATCCAGCTCCAAAAGCTAAGCAACAGGGTTATAGAGTTGGGTCTGCTCATAGATGAGCCCCTTCAAAACGTGACGGCCCTGTCCGCATCAGAAACAGATCTTCCATTGCATGCACGTAACCTGTGAGCAATGGTAAGTAATGCTAGTTGTGTTGCCACAGAAGAATTCGATTTTTTGGGGGGGGCTGAATTCTGGGATAGTCAGGGCCTCATCTTCACATTCAATGATTAGTGTGATGAAATACAATGGCTCGTTAGTAGTGCTGAAACTTGCCCGCCAGAATAAGCTTGGAATTGTGAGGCAAGGACACCAACTGTTTCTCCAAGATGTTTAATATTAGAGAGGTCGTGTTAATGGCCTCACTATGGTTGTGAATATTGTAGATATAGGCTGTGAGCCCATTATTAGCCTTTATGAATATCCCCAAAATCCAGGTGACCCAGTATCAAACAGCACAATAGCCCAATTAAGTGACATTTTAGCCCAGATCAAAAGGCCCCAGAAGGCTGACCAGATGATGACGGGGGAAGCCCATTCACTGAATAAGTAACAAAACCCGACCTATATACCGGTTCTAGAGCCCAGGTCTCTTGAATAAGGCAAGATTAAAAGATTCGATAAAATCATCCCATAAGGGATCAGCCAACTTACTACGTACCCCAGCAAGATTCCAAGAAAGGATCTGCCAGTAACCGGAGGTTCCCAATTTTTCAATCTCAGGACCCGTTCGAAACTCATTACCACCAGGATCAACAAATGCCTGGTTTGTCTGAAGCAGGAACAGAGAACATTGAAGCAACTGGGAACCCTGGGCAACACAGTGAACCTCCCCCGCTCAAAGGCCAGTCCCTTACCAACCTTATCCCCTCCAGTCCTGGACCACCAGCACGACCTTTACTGTTACAAATGGCTAGTTGAGCCCCGGTACTGGTGGTGCGGTTAGCCCTTGCTTCAATTGGCAGTAACCCGTCTAAGGTTTCTCTAGAGTGCACTGCAACCTCTATGGTGTCACAGAGGTCGGGCTCCAAGGACTTTCTGCGAATGCCCAATATATCCTGCATTATAATAGACTTGCACGTTAGCTCTTAACCAATGTAAAACTCTGTTACATAGTGATTCCCTGCTCTCAAAGCATTTGCTCTTTAGGGACATTGGTTTACTTAAAACTGTAGTGGCTATCCATAAGTTGTGTCTCTTTTTTGTGTGGGGGGTTCTTCTGTAAGTGCAATCATTGAGACTCCTCACCAGTGGACCACCCTGTGCCCCTCCCAAAAAGGGGATGTGGACAGGTTCGGAGTCAGAAGTATCTATGATATGCCCTGCACAGCGTGGAGTGCCAAGTTTAGGGTCACTTCTATGGCCCTGCGAAATACCTATCCCTCGTCTCCCACCTAATTCCTAACAAGCTAGAGGGGGTAGGTAGGGCACACTTGCTGCGTCCCGTGGGCACCCAAATTGGTCCCCATCTATCCTGCTGCAAGCAGCCAGGCCTGCGCAATGGGGGGGCATAGTAGATACAGCTTTACCACCCCGTGTTCCAGTAGTATGTGTAAGCAATTGTGTGACTGTATTCAATTTGGATTCTAGTGATTCAACCACTCTTTTCATACCTGCTCCTTCATTGCTCAAGGCTAAAACTATTTCATATAAATTTGTTACAACATCCTACAAAGGCACTTTATTCTGTATTAAAGGTGATGCTAATACATCAATTATCTATATGGGTCAGCATTTTAGGTTTATAATGTCGTGTATTAATAATACTATACATTGATTATATTGTCTTGACATTGTTTTTAGAATAATTTTAATCGTAGATGTATCCTATATATTTTTAATGTCAATCAAATGGGCTGAGATTAATTTGTGTCTCCTTCTGTATAGAGACTCAACCTGTATGGACTCATCTTTTAACTACTGTGTTTGTTTTCTTGCTAAAGATTTTTTTTTTATCTACACAAAGTAATTTCTACCTACCAACGTTCAGTGCTAAATTAGAAATGTTGTGTTTCAAGCCTTAACTGACCACCTTCAGGTGAGTTGCGTGCATAATCCATGGGGTGCTATTTCCAGTACATTCTTCACTGGAAGTATTTCCTTAAAAAGCATGTTCAACCAATTTATAATCTAGAAATCACGGCAAACATATGGAATATGTGGAATATGGAAGAGGTGTGGCGCAGCGGCAGCTGACTCCGGAACCCGGGGCTCTCGGTTCGATCCCTGGTGCTGGCGGCAGATCAGCCCAGTACCATGTGATTCTGGGCAATAGCTCACTTAATCTTCCTGATGGCCCCCAGCGCCTTGACACCCTCGGGTAGTTGTTCGCGCTTTATAAATACTGGACATTTGCATTTCAATGATGGACACCAAGAGATAGACCAAAAGCTGCGTTATCCACCTACCCACACGTTTACTAATTGCTGTTTGTTTCCATTCAGGACTATTAATTACAAGTGTAGATGGATCGCAATAACCATGTGCTCTTTTGCACTTAACCGGGTCACTGACTTTGCTGTGCATGTTGCAATGGAGTAACACCATCCAGTTCCTCAAAGTGCTGCAGGTCCAAAGTGCCACATTTTTCTTTTCTCTCCTGTCTGTTTCTACTATCGAAACAACCACTTTCCAGCATTACACAGGACAATTCAGATTGAACATATAAAAGAACCAATTAATTCACAATGTAATTAATGAGAATTGCTCATCTCCTTACATACGATCGTCTTTCACTTTCTTATTACAGGGGCGCTCTGATAGCACAGCATGCCTGTAATAAGAACAATGTTCCATTGATTGCTTGCAGTTACATATTACAATTCAACGGTGACGTCACAGCCCCTGCTTTTCTACAGCTGTGGGGCAAGGTCTCCTCGACTCTCCCTTCTGCGACCTCAACCACGGGAGAAGGGAAGTATGTTCACCACAGCTGCCTTCGCCAACACTTGCATCCTCTCTCAGACAGGAGCGACAGGAGCAGGGCTCACGTGCCGGTGTCTGCCCAGCCGCACTGCTCTGCCCACTTGTTACGTGATACAATGCTCCCAAATGCACGTACGAAGGTACGTTGCACGTCATCTCAGAGCACCTTGCCTTTCTCAAGGCATTTTTCCTTTGGACTCGTGCCTCTCTCTATATGTTCATGGAAATCATTGGTGACGTGGAATATCCTTATTAATGTACAGTTTGGAGAACATTAGTCTATATATAAAGTACAATCAATAATGCATCGTGGATTTCAGTAACCACCAATGCAATAACCGTGTAATCTTTTGATAGAAAGACAAAGTACACAACAGACTCAAGGCCACCCACATACATTCTGTATGGGTGACGATAACCTTTAATCTATATATGCGACATTTTATTGTTTATATTGGCATATTGGCATCTCAGATGTTATAATGTGTATATCCAAACATTATACTTCAAATGGAATACTCATTCTACCGAACAACAAACGTATTCCTTTATTAGCTTATTTTTGGCTTTTTGAGCACCAGTCCTTTTTTCCCCCTGGTTATTGCTAATAATATTTGATTTTAATGACTTGTGATTAGACAAGAAACTATCTTCATATAATAAATAGTACACAATAAATTAGCACATTTATATGGCTTCTCTATTCCCACTTAAGGAGCAGGAAAGACATAAATGTAAATTCTTGTTATGACAAATGTAAGAGATAATCATTTAAAGTGCATTTAATTTACAGTAATAGCAAGAGCCTCTTTATCGATGACTAAGAGTATGGAAAAAATGACTGCAGAATAATTCAAAGAACCGAGAGCGCACACTTAAATTCTACTTAGCAGCTACAGATTCAATCAGGGCGTCCTTATTTCTAAGTTTGAAAGAATATTAACACTCCATACCCAATCTTTGACACAAGACCCGTCTGCATGAGCAGTTTATTTCTCTGTAAACTGTAAAATTGTTTTAATAAACAGAACACTTGATCCACGTTTGACCAATGTGTTCAAGTGGAAGATTATTTTGGGAGAAAAATTAAAAATGAAGGATTCCTTTTGCCAAACGCCAACACCAACTAAACAAACTTAATCAGGCACCTGCTCACCCCGCCCCCCCCCCTCCCAGCAGCTGTGTGAGGGAGAGTGTGTATGAAGTCATGTTATCAGTAACCAATAGGTTTCAGTGCTTCACCGACCTTGAAGACATATCACTGCCAGGGGCTCACAGGCTGCTCTTTCTTCTTGTGTTATTGGTTTGAGAACTATAAAAATGTCACGAATTCACAATAAATCACTGTTCACTTGGGGTTTGTTGTTTCTGCCTCATTTGATGTGACTTCGCTGAGAACGGCATGGCTCCCAGGATGGGGAGCGTGGTTCGCAGAGAGATAAGTGTGAAGACAAAGGGCGCTTGTGAAAGCATTCCCTCTGGAGCGAGGGGCGGGGCCAGCGTGGTGCTGAGAGAAGCAGGGTTTAGGCCCATCCCGGTCAGTTCCTTTCATGATAAGTGACATGAAATGGGAGCATGGCGGTTTGTATCTTATGGTATGATTATGACGACACTTTCCATTGATTGGCCGCATTTAAACAGCAACTAGCACTAATATAGCGCATTCTGCATTTCCAAGTCTCTAGGCGCTGCTGTGCACACTGCCTGCACATCCGGAACGACAGAGTGAGTTGAGAGAAAGTGTGAGACTTTTAGGCTGCTGTAAACTATGTACGACAGGGCTCTGGTCTGTTATCATTAGATTATGAGATATTTTTGTTATGTTTCGTTGTGTCATGTAGTATTAGGTTATGTTACGTAATGTTCTGTTAGGAAATGGCATAGCATGTGAGTTGCTTACCTTGTATCCTAATTTCAGGGGCTTATTCAATATTCTGCACCCAATCTTAAACACGAACCTCAAGCAACAAAGTTGCTTCCCAGAGGGTTTGCAAAAAATAAAAAATAAATTTATAAAAAAAATCGACATTTTGGTGGGAGGACTAACTCCAATGAATTACTGAATTTAAGGGCAAAGTAAATGTAAGCCGAAGGTTGTAATTTTTATAGTTACTCATACAGGGCAAAACCTGTTTCTATAAAACCTCATGTTGGCATATAAGGTAAGTGAGGCAAAGAAAGAAAACACGGTTTTCCAGATTGACATAACTACACCAGCTGCTGAAGCAGGGATTACATATCATTTTACCAATTTGCTCGCTGTTGATTGATACAACTCTTGCTCCTTCCAAAGGAGTACCACACAGATGCTTCCTCAAAGTGACACAGATAGAAAATTCCACATGTTCTTGCAGAGTTTGCAGACCTCCATGCTGATTTCAGGCAATTCCGCTGTGGGGAAGGGTGTGGCGGCAGTAGCAAGGCAATATGAAGTGAGACCTTTGACCTTTGTTATTTAGGAAAAGCCATGTTAATACTATAATTTGAAAGAAAGTGCACTAGGAAATGTAGTGTTGGGCTTAAAGCATGCACATTCTTTGCTAGATGACATAATATATTATTTTGGCCTCTACTGAACAACCATCACCACTGCATGCGCTGGCCCTTGTTGATGATCCCGCAGACATTAGATTGGTAACAAGGTGCACGAACCCCTATCCACACAGCTGGACCATCCTCTCACAACTGGCCTACTCAAGTGCAGGCCACAGCCCCACCCGGCAGAAATGCTAAACAGTGATTGAAAACACAGGCCACCTACCCACCAAACATTAAGAGAAACATGTGTCACTCCTATTTGCAAGAACTAGGCAACTTATTACCTACCTCATCTTATACTCCAGCCCAAATGTCACTTCTACCTAGGAAACACTCCTGAGTCTGCCATGCCAGCATTGATCACTCTGTGCTTTAAAACCGTGATGTGACACATGCATTCCCACAAAGGGACCACACCAGCCAAGAAATAAATTCAGTCTCACAGGTGCACTGAAAGGTATTCATCAGGAGCTACTTCCTTTGTACCCTCCATCATGTATTATTATTGGTCATGGCAATTGTGAGCTGGTTGACCAATGCCAGGTTATGTGACATTGATATTCCTTAATCAGATGCTTTTGCAAGAAGGTAGGTAAGTAAATGGAGTACAGAAGCACTTGCTAGGAGACTGTGAAGATTCAGGGGATCGTTGAGACCCTGGCAGATGCCTTCTGCCCTGCCGGGGTGGCAACGGCTGGTGGCAGAGACCAAGACAACTACAGCCGCTCCCTTCATTAGACTGATGGTTTGCCGAGCAAGCACCACGTTTAAAGTGCCCTTTCTGCAAACATTTTGTTGAGAAAAAGCAAACTCCAATAGCAGGAGCTTGTTCTCTCTAAATAGAAAACAAATGTCTAGACTCACAGGAAGATTTCTTCCTTGTATGTTGGACCTGGTCCTTTTTGCAGGGTTATCGCCAAACATTTTGCCTCCTTCCTCCTATTTTTCTGACCTGTTTTTATTAGTTGTAGGACTCTGGGCACTTAACCACTGCTAACCAGTGCTAAAGTGCATATGCTCTCCATCCAAAATGTATTGGTGATTGATTGATTTACTAGTAAGTCCCTAGTAAAGTGCGCCAGGTGTGCCCAGGGCCTGTAAATCAAATGCTACTAGTGGGCCTGCAGCACTGATTGTGCCACCCACATGAATAGCCCAGCAAACATGTCTCAGGCCTGCCACTGCAGTGTCTGTGTGTGCAGTTTTAAACTGCCATTTCGACCTGGAAAGTGCAGCCACTTTTTGGGCCCAGACCTTCCCTTTTACTACATGTAAGTCACCCCTAAGGTAGGCCCAAGGCAGCCCACTGGGCAAGGTGCAGCTTATTTAAAAGGTAGGCTATGAACTGGTGTGTTTTACATGTCCTAATAGTAAAATACTGCTTATTTGTTTTTTCTCTATTGCAAGGACTATCTCTCCCATAGGGTAACACGGGGATTGCCTTGAAATATCTTTTAAGTGTACATTCCCATTGGGAGCAGATAGAGATTTGCTGTATGGAGCCTCTGAACTCACAATTTAAAATGACAGCTTTTGGTGCAGTTAGTTTTTAAATTGCGTGTTTGAAAATGGCTCTTTTAGAAAGTGGGCATTTTCTTGCTTAACCATTCTGTGCCTCTGACTGTCTGTAGAATACACATCTGGGTTGGTTGACAGTTGGGCTCTTGTGTATTCACTCTAGACACTCACGCAAAGTAAGTTGATGTGTGCCCTGCATATCCTGAGCTGCTAGAGTGGTGGCATGAGTTGTCATTGACACCTGAATTGGGCTGTGCATGTCCTCACACAAAGCTGTCTCCACCCCCTGTAGTGTGTCTGGAACCAGGTCAGGTAAATACAAAGTCTTGTGCACTACAAAGACTTTCCTTTAAAGTTTACCTACTTCAAAGGTAAAAATGAGTAGAAGTATTAAACTCTGACACCCCAAAATCAGATAACTTCTGGACTGATGGCATTGTGCCAGGAAGAAGAGCTGGATGCTGTAGGAGGTACTACCACTCTGCCTGTTGCCTTGTTGTGCTGGCCTGCTGCTTCCTGAATCTGTCCTGGGAGTAAAAGGACTGAACTTTGCTTTCTGTCTCCTGCTTCCAAGGTGCTCCAAGGGATTGTGCTTGCTTGCCACCTGTTAAGAAGTATCAGGGCCATCAAAGACTTCCCCTGCCAGTGCCTGGGCTCTTCTGCTGAGTCCTGACTTACCAAGTAGTGCTAAATTCAGTTCCTGGGCCCTTGGAAGTGTAACTTGGTGATTTTAAAGAGAAAATACACACATTGACTCCCAGCTCTTGTTTTCTCAACGCATCACTGTAAAAGATCGATGCATCATCGCTGCCTGCACCGAAGCATGGTTTCCACTGGAAGCATCAACCATGGCTTTCACTGCAGGCCCCAGCTCATCGTCGCAGCGCGTCAGAAAAATCACCGTAGAGTGAGTCCCGAGCACCGTGTCACAAACATCCGTGGCACCCACTCTGACTCCAATGCAGCGCCTGCTCGCCTCTGAAGAATTGCCACAGCACCTGCCTCGTTACTGTGAAATCGACACAGCGCCAGCATCATTGCACACCTGGATTTTTGACTCATCATCCCTCAACACCAACTCTACATCAGCACCACGCCACAGTAAGGAACCCAGGCCGCATGTCTGGAAACTGACACATCACCTCCCCTGCCAGTAAGGAACCAATGCATCACCTCCCCTGCCAGTAAGGAACTGATGCATCACCCCCCTGCCCAGGAGTAAGGAACCGGTGTATCACCGCCCCTGTGTAGTAAGGAACCAACGCATTGTCTGCTTTTTCAGCACCTCACCTCCCCTGTGCCTTGCACCGTCTTTGACACATCTAAGGTACTTTGTGCTTAAACAAACACATCCATTGATTTTAATCAACTAAACTTGCTTAATCTTCGAAATGTGATATTTTTACTTATGCATGTTATATTTTTACAGTTTTGGTCTTGCTTTATTCAGATAAATGGTACCTATTTTTCTAAAATGATGTGGACTACTTTTGAAGTGTTTTCACTGTGTTACTGTGTGTGGGTACAAATGCTTTACACATTGCCTCTGAGATAATAATGACTGCTTGTATCAAGCTACCAAGGGGGAGCAGAGGTTATCTTTGCTGTGTGACTCCCTTACACTGACTAGAGTCCCAACTTGGACAGGGTTGAAACCACTGCAAACTACAGACCCAATTTCTAACACTGCACATGAGGGCCTTTCTAATTTTCCCTGCCTGTGCCTGATGTGTCTCACATGGCGAACATTGTCAGGGTTAATGAGTGACAGTTATCCCATTGTGAAGGACAATATATCAAAGCCAGGAGAAGGGTCATACATATGGCCTTTATGGACCTTTCCTGTGCCTTTGACCAAGTACATAGGGGGAAACTTTGAGAGTTGCTGAAATAAGCAGGTATTGACCTTCCCCTACTGGATCTTTTAAGGCACCTCCACTGGGACACAACTATGAAAGTGCGTTATACTCAAACTGGTGATTGAACTCATTCCATATGGGTAACACAATGGGTAAGGCAGGGCCGTATATTGGCCCCCTTTTTATTCTTATTTTATAGCAATGCTCTAGTTTCAGTTTTAGTTTCCTGTGCCAAAGACGTCCCCAGAATAGGTCCTCGTCTGGTCCCGTACTTTGTACACAGATGACATGGTCCTTATGCACCTACAGCCACTGGACTACAGGCCCTTTTTGATGGTTTTAACGATTTTATAAGAGATTTAAATTTGAAGGCCAATCATAAAAATCATTCATTTTGACTTGTGGTCCAGAAAATGCTTGTTCCAAAGGTTTTTTCATTGGGGAGACTACTATTACCAAGATATCTAACTTGAATTGTGTGGGCATTTTGTTCGATGCCAACTTAACTTGGGATAGGTTAATCACGCAGAGAATACAAAAGATGGTGGCCTCTTATGAATCAATTTTTAGCTTTGCGAATAAGCTTGGCCACAAGCCTCTTAGAGAGATGTCCATGTTAAATAGGAGCAAATGTCTCTCACCTGGGATAATAGGTGCAGGAGTATACAGATCTGCTGGATTGGATACTCTGCAGGCAGCTGAAAATAAATTGTGTATATTCCTGGCAATCCCTAAAACTACTACACGTTTTATCTCACACCATGAACTGGGTTTATGTTATTTGTAGGGTGAAGGAAGTCTGGCTCCCATCTTATTATTGTTGAAAGTATGGGCTACGCCTGAGATGAGTTTCTCACACAAGGTTTTATCAGACTGCCTTAACCTAAATAATATGTTGGCTATTTCCTGGCTAGCATATTTTAAGAACGGTTATCGTGCTCTGTTTTAGCTATATTAATGTTTAACCATGTGCTTTTATTTTTCATATTTTGACTGAATAAAGATGTTGACTGACTGGCTGATTAAAATGGTGCAATGACCATCTTTGTGACCTGGCAGAACCTTGGAGGACGTATCAGGGCCATCAAGGATTAACTTGCCAGTGCCTGGCCTCGTTTGAGTCCTGTCTTGCCAAGTGGTGCCAAATCCAGTTCCCGGGCCCTTAGAAGTTTAGCCTGTTGATTTTAAAGAGAAAATTCACACATTGACTCCCAGTGCTTGGACAAAGGTTTACACTGGTGAAACCAGCATCTCTCCATCAATGTAAATATAGCAAAAAAAAAAATGCTAATCCGTATTTGTAAAGCACAAACTACTTGCCTTTATGGGCCTCAAGGAGGTGGGGGCCATCATGGAAATTAAGTGAGCTATTGCCCAGCGTCACATGGTGCTAAGCTGCCACAGCCAGGGATTGAACCCTGAACCCTGTGCTCTGAAATCAGCTGTCCTGGCCGCTGCACCACACCTCTCCAATTAGTGGCTTCTCTGCATATAAATAGATAGGGGTGTCTGGGACTTGGTGGGGCAGAGCCATAGGCTATTTACAACGGTGCTTCAGCTCCACCAAACTAGAAATGAGGCCCACTGAATTTCTGACGATTTTCAGTCATGTGGGGGCATATTATCAACAAACGGTGTCAAAATTATCGCCGCTTTAGTGGCAGAAAACTGCAGCTAAAGCGGCGATAATGGGCTTGATAATATGCCCTGGAGAATTCCCATAGAAGCCCATGTTCTGGTGTGAACCTGGGCTTCTATGGGAATTCTCTGCGGCATATTATCAAGCCCATTATCGCCGCTTTAGCGGCAGTTTTCTGCCGCTAAAGAGGCGATAACTTTTACGCAGTGCTTGATAATATGCCCCTTGATTGGGTGGATGGTAGCATTCAGGTCTCTTGGTGAGCTTTTATTCATAGAGGGCTGCATGGAAAGTCTTCAGTCACACTAAGCTTTTACTCTGGTTAAATTTCAACATATGCAAAAGGATTGCAAATGTGCATTAGTTCTAGTAGTAATATATTTTGTAAAAAGGAAAGTTTATTTCCCTGTGGACAAGAACTTTCCCTAGAATCATCCCTCCATCCCCGTGCTAGAAAGTTATATTCGCCTACACTGGGCAAGAGTAAAGGAGCAATGTTATTTGTATGTCCATGGTGGGAAACTGCCTACAAATTACTGATGCATACTTAATAGTTTATTGGGGTTCTCCGGTTGCAGATGGAGGCAAATGCAGAAATGCACTTTACTGGCGAATTTCCACGTTTGCTAATGCACTATTGTATATTAAATACTCTAAAAATCCTAATTCTGTCACTCTGTACCCCCGATTGTGAGTCGGCTAGAGCAAAATTCTGCATGGAATTGTGATGCGCCTGGTTCAAAGTAGGTAGGGTTTTCCACATCCTGTTTTTCTAGGTGTGGGGGAACCATACCGCTGATTTTTCTGGCCTTTAATACCGCCTGGAAGAAGTGGATGAGGCTTTGGCTGCTGCTCCAAGTCTCATTCCACGTTTCTTCGACAGGGGGTACATACAATGATTACCCATGCCAAAGAACCTTCTGTTTCTCTCCACACCTGCAACCACCCGCTTGTTCACCCCACCACACGTCAACGCATACATTTACCACTTGCTTAGAGCAAGTGGTAAATGTATGCGTTAAAACCCCATGGAATTGCGAATTCTGTGTTGTTTTACGACTGGCAAAACTTATCCCAGACTGTAAATTCCTATTCCTTTGGGTCTTACTCTTAATTGCATGGCACTGGTGCAATCTCCCATTATCCCAGTACCATGCAACTTGTAATCAGCCCTAAAATTGAGAATATTCACGCTTATGGTGACCATTTTGCACTGCTAAATTGAATTTAGGTGTGCAAATCCATTGGTGAATCGGGTCCTGAGTCAATAGTGCAGCCTGGGTCTTTGATCTTTGGAGACCCAAACATTAAAAAATATGTTTCCAGGGTCTCTAAAAGTGTACTATTTACAAGAGGTGTTCTACCAATATGCTGGTAAGGCCCCTGCGTCCATCATTTGTCCGGCATGCAGTTTATTCAAACAAATTCTAAAACACTGCACAGTGTGTTTCATGCTTGTGATCTTAAACTACACCCTTTACTGTGTTTTCTTCTGTCTCCGTTGTATGTAGTGAGTCTAGTACATGACATCTTCACGATGGGAAACTGACACAATCTCTAGATTGGGAGATATCTCCGGTTTTCTCACTTGTGTTGGCTGTGTCCCGTGTACATTTTGGCTGACCAGACATACAGCACTGATGTTTGTCATTCTTTGCATGCTTGGTAGAATAGAACTATCATGCTACTGCTGATTGTGAAGAATGTTTTGGTAAAGTAAAGTACTTTCTCAGGGGCATATCATCAAGGCCCCGTGATAAAATTATCGCCGCTTTAGCGTCTGTTTTCGGGCGAATAGTGGCGGTAATTTTATCGCACTATCAGCATGGACAAGGTAAGGCGTGTTCCCATGTCTCAGCGCCGGTTTCTCTAACGCCCATCTTTGCATCGCCAATGAGATGCAAAGTGGGCGTACCCTGACAAATTAACGTGGAGAATGTCGCTAACCGACTTTTCTCCAATTAACAAGGTAATTGCTAACCTGCTTAGCGTTTATAAAAGTTGCGCTAACCGCGCTTAACGCAGGTTTCTTTACGCCTGCTTACAATCTGACTTAGCCATTATATCCAATGGAAGGTGGATATAATGGCTAAGTCTGCCCTGCCCTATCAGCAACGTATCGCCTCTCGCAGTGCGATTATTGCTGGATTTCCAGCGATAATCGCACGATTTGCAGCTAACTCTGGAATTTTGATCGCTTTTGAGATAAGTGTCGCTGATAGTGCGCTATCTCAGCGATAAAATCCAGCGATAGCCAGCGATAATTATCCTCGCGCTAAGCGCGTTTAGCGATAATTATCGCCAGCTCTTGCTGATATGCCCCTCAGATACTTGATACATTGTTTTTCTCAAAATTGCCACAAACTGGAAAAAAGTGTATAGTATTTTTTCAGCGTGCGAGAAACTCAATAAGGCCACTTACTGCTTCTTATTTACTCCAACGACAAAATGAAACATCTTAAAAATATATATGGACTGTAAAACTGTAACCGAACCTTTACAAGCATCCTAACTTTCACGTGAGGAGGAGGGGTGTAAATAAATAGAAGAAAGTAAAACAGGCTGAACTATATTGAACTGAATCATTCATGCGGCAGGATTTTTGTGTGAAGTATCTAAGCACAGTAAAACATCACATTATGGTGCGACCACGAATATGCAATTAAAATAGTCGTAGACACTTTTTTTAAGGACAGTGGTACTTCAAAAGCCAGCTTGCCTGGTTTCTCAAAATGTGGGCTATTAGAATGTACTTGGTAGGATTTTCAGTTGAAGTGCACTTGCAATCTGTTTCCAGCCCTACTACAATTCAGGGAGGTGTATGCAATCTTTATAACTGTCTGTGTTCCAGCAAGGTATACTAGGTACGCCACTTATAATACTTCCAATTTCTTTTCATGTGTTTTGACTCGTACATGCCTTAACATGAGTGCAAAGGGTTTTTTCATATGATTTGGGTATTGATTGTCTTTTCACTATAGGTAGGCATTATTGCCCACAGGCAGCTGTTGATTACCTTTCCATGCAGTTATGGACCCAAGCCGCATGTCAGAGTTCTGTTGTACTCATGACTACTCTGTTGTGCACCCTCAAGCCTTTGTCCATCAGCCTTGGCCAGTATCATCTGCCCTGTGATGGCAGAGTAAGCATAATCACCCCAGGAATGCTTAGTCTATAGCATGAAACAGAGAGGCTGCTGATACATCCTATCCCTATCCACATTTTCTTTCTAACTAGACTCCATGGAAGATAAGATGGGTTCCAATCACACCAGTCATCCTTACCCAGGGGCTGGGGGAGAGGGTCCTATCAACATGATGGCCTGTCAAAGGAGGCTGGACAGATCCGTCTCTTGTAAGGATGCATGGCATTACCATGCATGCCTTTACCATGCAGATGTCTTTACCACGTTTGGTAAGTATATTTAAGGTAAGTGAAAAATGTATAAATATATATATATTGACTGCGTTGGTGAGAATCAGGGAAAGGGGGAAAAGTGCTCATGGCCGAGGAAGATGTCCGATTGTATCAAAACCGAAAGGTTCCTGCGAGCATAAACAAATTGGACGAAGGGCTGGTGCGTGGCAACAGAGACATTGCTAGGCACCTGGAGCAAGGAAAATTAAAGGGATATAACATCCTAAATCAATTTTGAAAGCGCGATCAGAAGCGCAGATGGAGAACTGGATTAAACTGCGGGAGGAAGCTGCAGGCTCGGTCTTTGATGAGGAGAGACCGGGCACAAGTGGAACAAACAATGAACAGGCAGGAGAAAGAGGGATGGTAAATGACAATGCGCAAACGATAATGCGTAAGTTGGAAAAACTACAACGTTTAGAAATCTCCAAATGGTGGGAAATCAAATCCTTAGATAAATATCTAGAAGAGGACTGCGAATATTAACTACCCCATCCTTCGAAAACCCTGACTCAGAGATGCTTCAAGAATGGGCCAATAATAGCGCGGAATCTTCAAACAATATGTATTTGTATTTTTGTATTTGTATTTAGTTTTTATATCGCGCAACTTTCACCCACCGGGTATCTTGGCGCGTAGACTGTGATGGAATAGACCTTTAAAAACCAACGAGAAGTGCATCGGCAGAGACATGTAGGAGGGAGGAAAAAGGCTGAGCACGAGCCCAACCAAAACTAGGGAAGTAGCGAGGCCATAGACCCCTCTCTAGGGAAGAGCCAGGTTTTTAGATTTTGCCTAAACTCCATCAGAGAGTTAGCCTGTCTGATATTCAGCGGGAGTTCATTCCAGTAGCGTGGGGCCACATTGCTAAAAGCCCTACCTCCCATTCTGGCCTTCTTAATCCTGCCAGTGTTTAACAGAAAAGTGTTCGAGGAGCGGAGAGTCCGTTTAGGTTTGTACCAAGAAATCTTCTCTTGTAAGGAAAAAGGGCCAAAGCCATGTGCCGCTTTGTAAACAATGCACAGGGATTTAAATTTGACCCTTTCCCTCATAGGAAGCCAATGAAGCTCTCGGAGCGCCAGCGTCGATGAAGAGTCACGTTTTCTGTTCAGCGCCAGTTTGGCTGCCATAGACTGGACCCTCTGCAATCTCTGAAAAATGTAAAGAGGTGCCCCTAAATACAGAGAATTGCAGTAGTCCAGCCTACTCAAGATAATACTGCGAACTACCAGAGGTCTTTTTTCCATCGGCAGGAAAGGAAGAATCTGCCGTAGAGCTTTCATAAGAGCAAAGCAGACCCCCACAGTTTTTTTAACTTGCGAAGTCATTTGCAGATCATTATCGAACATGACCCCCAAGTTCCGCACCGAAGTCACAGGGACAATGGGATCCATATCAGGGGCCAGTCTAAAATCAAAAGGCATATCCCTTACTCTCGCTGTGGAACAGTAGATCACCTCAGTCTTGCCTCCGTTGAACTGCAGGGAGTTAGCCCTGAGCCAGTCCGAGGTCTGCCTCATGCAATTCTGGAATTCATCCATATTTAAGGCATCCTTTCCCTCTAGTGAGAACACCAACTGGGTGTCGTCCGCATAATTGACAATATCAACCCCATGCGCCTTGATGATAGGAATTAGTGGCTGCAAATAGATATTAAAGAGAATGGGGCTGATGGCCGATCCCGGGGGAACCCCATGCTCCACCAAGGTCTTGCTGGAAGTAAAAGGGGGCAGGGAGACCAATTGTTGTCTCCCTGTGAGATAGGAACGTATCCACCTCAGAGCACATCCCCTAACTCCCAAATGCTCCAGTCTGTTCAGCAGGATTCGGTGGTTTACCGTATCAAATGCGGCTGACATGTCTAAGAGGACCATTACTGAAGAGGGGCCTCTGTCAGCCCGCATCCGGAGGTTGTCTAGCACCGTAACCAGGGCGGTCTCCGTTCCATGCCCTGGCCTAAAGCCAAACTGGCTCTTATCCAGGAGATGGAACTCCTCCAGATACCCAGAAAGAGAGCTACTCACTACCTTTTCAAGGATTTTAATAGGAAAAGGTAGCAGGGAAATGGGCCTAAAGCTAGTAGGGTCTCCTGGATCTAAAGATGGTTTTTTTAATAATGGAGTAACCACAGCCAGCTTCCAAGTTTCAGGCACCATCCCTTCATCCAGGGATTGACAGCATATCTGCCAAAGTCGTGGGAACAAGGCCGGAGCATGATCTTTCCAAATCCTGTTAGGTATGGGGTCTAATGGAGACCCTGACCTCACATTCTGTGCACATTTAAAAAACAGCTCATTAGTGAGTGGTGTAAAGTGCTCCAGTGAGGTAACTCCCTCTTGTTCTACCAGGGGCGATTGTCCATTAGCATTCAACAGAGATGGGTCGAACATGTTAAGACCTCCTACAATGTTAGCAATTTTCTCCTCAAAATGAGAGGCGATTTTATTGCATAGCCTCTGTGAAGCTACCACCTTATTTCCCACACTAGTGGGGTTAGAAAGGTCCCTAATGATCTTAAAAAGAGCTCTGGCACTATTTGGTGCTGATAGAATAGAATTGAGGAAAAAGTCCACTTTGGCCTTAGCCAACAGTTCTTTATATTGGGCTTGTGCTTTTTTGAAAGCCACTTTATCGTCCTCAGCATAATGCTTTCGCCAGTTCCTCTCTGCCAACCGAGAGGCTTTGCGTATAATACTCAACTCCTCAGTAAACCACGGTGCGGAGGGCTTTGTTCTGGCCTTCAAACGTTTCAGAGGTACATGCTGATCTAGTACCTCCACAATGTATTTCTGATATAGACGATAGTTTAGGTCTACAGACTCATGAGGATTAAAAGGAGGCAGATTTTGAAAAAGTGGCCCAGCCCTGCTCCTCATGAGTTTCGCCCAATCTCTCCCCATCCGGTATGTAACAGGAGGCAATCTGTTTATTTTACCATCCGGTATACAGATCCGGAACTGGATCAGCGAATGATCTGTCCAGGTCTGAGGTAGGATATTAACCACCTCAGTTTCTTTAGCGTCAGCAAACAGAAGATCCAAAATATGCCCCCCTTGATGGGTAGGTTGCTGGACCAGCTGATATAGGTTAAGACTCTCACAAATTTCCGTCAGGTCTCTTAAATGGCTATCATGAACACCATTCTCCCACATATTAAAATCCCCCAAGAGCAACATTCTTGAGTGGGTCAGTGACTGAGCCGCAACGACATCCAGGAGCGCCTGAACCTGAGTGCTAGAGCTGGGGGGTCTATAGCTGACCATCCCTGTAAGGAGCCTCCCTCTCTGTTCTTGTAGGGAGAATCCTAATAGCTCAATGCCCGCCACTTCGTCAACCTTAAATGGAGCGAAGTCCCAGGTGTCCTTAAACATCACCCCGACCCCTCCACCTCGTCCAGTTGCTCTGGGCTTATGAAAGATCTTATATCCCTCTGGGCAGGCAAGCCCTAGTTCCACCGAAGAGTCAGCACTACACCATGTCTCCGTGAGGAATAGCACATCTAAATGCAGGTCTTCCACCAGATTGAAAATTTCCTGATGGTGTTTTGTCAGAGAACGACAATTAATCAAGCCACACTCAAGGGACAGACTGGGCTTTGGTAACGCAATAGCTTTTTCCCCCTCATTTACCTTGTTCCTTAAGTCTAGTAGCTGTTCCCTCGTATATTTCACTAATCTTACTTCATTTCTAATCGTAGGGCTAGTGCTGAGTGCGTCCGAGGCGCGGACGGGCGCAGACGGGCTTGCCTCTGGCGCGCCTCCGCGCTTGCATGGCCCCTCCTAAATAGAGGGTTGACTGTGTTGCTAGAGCCACTAGACCGTCAACCAAAATGGCGGAGTAACAGCGGCAACCGGAAGAGGACCGGAGTAGAAGAGAGAGTCTATCCCTCGCAAGCGCGAGAGTGAATTAAAAGTTGTATGTGCGGGTAAGTGCAATAATAACAGAAAAATGAGCGTAGTAAATATAGCAATTCACAAAACTAGCGTGCTTTCAATGCGGAGTAGTTCTAGAATCCCCCACTCTTCGCTACAAGCCCCACACGCAGGTCAAATAGCATGAATACACGCTTGTCAATCTCTCACAGCAGTCCGTAGCAGAGCACAATACAGGTTTAAAAGTTAAAATTAAAAGGCAGTCATCAATATGATGAAGATATTAGTGAAATACGCCAAAAAGGACAGAGATAGAATTCTAGAAGAAATTAAAAAGTTGCAACTTGAACTTACCAATCTGACAACCCTTGAAGTAATAAACAAATTTGAAAAAGAACTGGAAATAAAACTGTGTAAATATGAGAAGTCAATAAAAGAAAGAAAGGCGATAACATTTGCTAGAGATCATTTGCACTACCAGAGGGGGCAAATTTACACTTTCGCCAAGCGGTTTGACACTCTACATTGACAAAAATTATCCAATACAATGGAACAGGTAAATAAAAATAAAGAAAAAAGGAGAACCAATGACACTAGTTCTGAATGGAGCTAGGAAGTACATACAGATCTGGAGTATGGAGCCAGAGCAACGGCAAATGTGGAAAAACCCTCAACTATAGAAGAAGAATTCCGTTTTTTAGGCCTAGACAGAAGCATCAGTGCCAGGCAAGGCCCCCCAGAAAGAGGGAGGGGCCGGGGATACAGAGGAACCAACAAAGAAGAAGGAGAAGGTATGGAGCTAAGATCTGGAAGCAGAACCAAGAACTCGAAATGGAGAAACTAAACACAGTGGCCACTTCCATTACTGTTATTAACCTCACAGACCTAGTTTTATCTGAATCAGAAATGGATATTCTAAGCCTGGGATTATCATTCTGTCGTAGAACTAATTTTAACTATGCACAGACACAAATTGATTTCTTCCACTATATAACAAAGCAAAAACTGAGAAAATACTTTAGTAACCAGTCAAGCAAAAGAAACAAAGAAATGGAAAACCAAAGACAAGGCACAGAAAATAATTTAGTGATAGATGATCTAAACCTACTTTGAGACCTGGAGGATCTGGGAAGAACATAAGAAAGTTTCAACATAGACTCATCGCATAAGGAAACTTCAGATAGAATGGGTCTAAATATCTATGGGACATGCACAACGGATTTCAGAAAGAAATCCACCTTTATACCTCCCTTGCCCAAGGACTCCATTGACCTTTTTTCGGAAAGAGTAATCAAAGATCTTAAAGATATTGATAAAGAATCCAACAAAAAATTCAATAAAGAGACAAAAGAAAAGGAAAGAATTTATGAGAACACATTGGCCAAGATCAAAGCGAGAGCGGACATAGTTGTGAGACAATAGGATAAAGGGGGCAATGTCGTCCTTTGGCCTTTGGACAAGTACAATGCAGAAGCTAAAAAACTGTTGAGTGATGGAAATTGCTATCAGCGAGTCCCATTAAGCAATTTCCTAGAGGTACACACAATTTGTTTGAAAGAACTAGCAAGGTGGAGAGGGATGGGGTTGATCACGGAATCAGAATATCACTACTTGAAAGTCGTTAGTCCTATCACCTGATCCTATATATAATCCCAAAGGTCCACAAGAGCATGACTTCGCCTCCTGGTAGGCCAATAATTTCGGCCATTTGGAGCTTATTTTAGACCATATCTAGGTTCTTGGACTATTTCTTACAAGATATTGTGAAGTCCTTACCTACCTATATCCAAGATACAGGGGACTTCTTGAGAAAATTACAGGATGTACAATGGGAAGGGGGCTATTTGTTGATTACTCTTGATGTAGTCTTGTTGTACACGAGCATTGCTCATGTGGACGGTCTAAGGGCACTTAGACATTTTTTGGGAAAAAGACCACTGAATTTGTATCAACATTCTGAAATGCTTCTGTAGATGGTCAAACTATGTCTAGAAAACAATTTCTTCCTTTTTGGCACCGACACTTACAGGCGACTGAGAGGGAAGCCGATGGGCACCTGCTTCGCCCCTAGCTATGCGAATCTTCACATGGGCTGGTGGGAGGAGTAGGTGCTCAGAGCGGACTTCGAGGTAGAATGGAGAGATAACATCAAAGCCTGGTATTGATTTTTTGATGATCTGCGTGTATATGGAAGGGTCTGGTGGAGAGTGCTGATGTTTTCATATCTGCCTTTAATGTCAATGTACTCAATCTGGCGTTCACCAAAACCATCAAAGATACTAGCATACAATAAGTTTTTATTCAAAATGACATTGTAAATACACAAACTTTTAGAAAAGCAACAGCATGGAACGCCATTTTGCATTCTGAAAGCTTCTACCCAAAAAATGTTTAATTGGGTATGTGGAACAACTACGTATGAAGAGAAATTGTAGTGAGGGGAACTCATTAGCTGCAGCACAAGCAGAATTGACAGGAAGATTCAGAGAAAGAGGGTACAGTGAAGTCAGGTACTAGCAAAAGTGGAGTAAAAGTCCCGACAACAGATCTTAACAGAGAAAAAAGAACAGAAAGAAATGAAGAAGGCCTCTGTCCAAGCTATCTGAATAATAACCGGGTACAGTGCCTATCATGCAAGAGTGAGAGACTGCATGAATAGGCACTGGTACCTGCTAAAATCAGACCCTACTTTAGGCAGCAAAATCTCCTGTAAACCCATGCTTACATATAGAAGGGCTTGCTCCATGAGACAAGAGCTGGTCAACAGCAGCCCCGAGATAGTGGATAGTGGTAGCTGGCTTAAAACCAACCCAGGCTTCACCAAATGCTTAAAATGTAAAGCTTGCAGACACGAGGTAAACATGAAAGAAGTGCAACTGCCCCTCATGGAAAAACCGTGGAAGACTCCACGTTTCCTGAATTGCAAAAGTGACCATGTGGTTTATGTATTGCAATGTACTTGCCCTTTAATCTATGTGGGAAGCACCATCCACATGGCTCACATTAGAATTTTGCAACACTTGAGGGCTGTAAAAAACAAAGATCAGTCATAACCTGTTGCAAGGCATATGAATGAGGTTCATGGGGGTAAAGTGGAGGACCTTACATATTATTTAGTAGACTCGGTCCCAAGACGAAGCAGAGGTGGGAATAGAGAAGCAGATCTAAGGAAACTTGAACCCAGACACATTTTGATGTTTGACTGTAAAACCCCGAATGGGATGAACTGTGACGAAGATCTGTATGTTCATTTGATCTAAAGACAGAAGATGCTTAGAAATATAAGCCTTCCCTCCCGGATTTTTAAGCAGTTTTCTTAAGACGTATGTTATTGCAAGAAATATGAAATTAGGATGTAGCATGAACTCTAGGCTGACTGTTTGTAGATTTTATATTTTAAGGCCAAAAAAAACAAAAAATGAACAGGTGTAAAATCTTTGGATGAATGTACCACTAGGGATGCCACTACCATAGAAGAAGATAAGTTGGAGTATTGATGGCACAGTAGTGTAGAGCTAGAAACGAAAGTGTTGTGCAAGGATTAATAATCATTTATTGGTTTTAAAGGGAAAATCTGCTGAGAATGTAAGCACTTGCGCTTTAGTACATGTTGTAACACATTTGCATAATTTGCACAGTTATCATAGAGTTATCTACTCAAGAAACTGTATCTACAAGAGAGAAGGACAGTCCACCTCATTGCACTTGCACTTTATCGAATTTGCGAAATTTGCACAGCATTCTGAAATCAGAATATGCTGCTTCATCAAAAGATGTTGCATCTATGTGCACTGGCACCTTATTCTCAAACAATTTGCGTAAATTTGCACAATTATACTTTCTAGCTAATAAATCAAGACAGTAAAACCATGAAGTAAAATACCTCTATATGTCCTTGCACTACAATTTAAGCATGAAGTTTTGCACAAGTTAAGAAAATGTAAATATGCTGCTACTTTGGAATTTGTTATTCATGAGCACTGGCACTTTATTCCAAAAATGACTTGCACTAAGCAATTGCACTTTAGCGCCACCATACTATGTGATGTTTAAGTAGTAGGTGGTTAGTATACAGCAATGGTGCAGCACATTAATTCGCTTGGAAAGAACAAACACTCAGGACATCTAGTGAACAACACAGCAGTGTTCCTAGTACCCTTCATAGCGAGGTCCTGGTGGCAGGAGGGTCGCATGTATTCAATACCCGAGCCAGGCGCTCATATGATACATGAAAATAGTCATCCCTGACATCCGATTCAAACACTGTGGTACAATAAAGTTTTTGAATGTACAAATGTAGATGGAGCCATTCTGACGTAAGCAAAAGAAAAGAAAAAATTGAAAAAGAAATCACAAAAATATATGTTTGTATGAGATGCATGTTAAAACTAAGAATGGCCTTTAAAAGGGGACATTGTAAAATAAGCAATTAAGGAAAAAACAGAAAAAAAGAAAACAGACACACAGGAAGTATGTTGTCAGTGTCTGTTAACATGTGATGTCAGTAAGAGAGTGTTGGAAACGGGGTAGCGTGGTGCAGAGCGGTTGGGCCAAACTCCAGAGGAAATGTGCAAAGCATCCACGCAGTACACACATGCGACACACAAGGCACACTCCAAAAAGAGACACTACACAAGTTTGTGTAAGAATAACTTTTGTATTGTAGAACACAGGGTAAATTTCAGTAATCTCTTTACTGCACCAACCGGCGCCAAGGCAATATTTACAGGGGAGCGTATATACATGGCAGGGCCAATCGGGCCCCTGCCAGAACCATTGCGACATACAAGACAATAAAGATAAGTCCATCAGCCTCAATCCTGCAATAAAAAACACATCAGGGTGTAACATTAGGCATTGGGCCGGAACACCTGCAATAAATCATCATGGCATCACCATATGCATAAACTATATGAATGACCCCTGAGGCAGGAATGCTGTAAGAGGAAAACATTAGGCGTCCACCTGTAGGCATAAACAAAGTAGGCAGGAACCATTAGGCATCACACACACAGTGGTCAGGTATACAGCATGAATTAGCCCCTTATGCCGGCCGTTACAGGGTTCCTGAAAACCTGAATACCATGGGCATACCCACAACCCTTATTAGCATAGGTATAAAACCTGAACATGGGGCACATTACGCATAACCACAGGCACGAAACATATGAGCATGAAGGCATAAACCTATTTACATAAATCACTTTAGGCCTATACTAAGTAGGCCTTGGACATATTCGCACTGGCATAAGTCATACACGCCTGAGGCATAAACCTAGGAGGTCAGGCAGGAAGACACGTTAGGCTGAGCACCAATCATCAGTAATGTGACCCTAGGAAAGGGAGTTAGACCACGTTATTGGCCTAAAGACATTAACAGCTGTGTGCCGGCATACCCTGGCCTCAAACCCAAACGTGCCCGATGTTGTGGGTTAGTCCTTGGCACCACTGTTCCGTCACCAGAGCACTGGCCAGGGGGGAGTCCCTCTTTGGGACTCTGAAATTCCAGAAATAGACCCTCGTGGTCCGCTAACACTGATATGGCCCACCGGTGCAGCTGCCTGCTGTCAGACGGGGAGCTGTAAAAGTACACAAGCGCAGGGGGGGGGGGCAGTGGCCTGCAGCAGAGTTCTGGCACTGGGGGCGGGCACCGGCAACGTGCCCCGACACACCCCCAACCACTAGCAGGCTGAGCCCCACTCACCAGGCTCTCGGGGCAGGCTCCGGGCGGCGCGGGCTTCACGCCAACGTCAGCACCTCGCCGGACTTCACCCGAGCCCCCTCCTGGGACCCGGGACTTTTAGGCACAGCTCGCGGGGCTCTCCCTCCACCACGGGAGGCCCGCCGATGACCAGCAGCACTTCCTCTGCCTTTGGCTTCACCCGGGCCCCCTCCTAGGACCCAGGACTATGGCGCCCGCGTGGCTCCCGGCGTCTTCTCGGTCGGCTTCCTGGTCACGGCCCAGCCACCGATGACGTTCTCCTATCGTCACCGGGGAGGCCATTCAGGACTCCCAGCGGCTCCCGGCAGCGGCAGTGATCTTACTCAATTCGAAGTGCAGGGTAGGCTCCCGCGATGAGGGTGCACAGCGCAGGGTGGGCACCCGCTAAATTCTGCAAAGTGAGGGGTAGGCACCCTTTTGGTCAAAATAACGCAGAGGCAGCGATCTTGTACTCGAGCCGCGGCGGTGATTACTTCTCTTGGCGGCAATATGCGGGGTGGGCACCCGCTCAATTTAAAGCATAAAGTTGGATAGGCACCCACTAAAGGCGGCATTCACGCGGGGTGGGCACCCGCTTTTCGGCGTACAGGCGGGGTAGGCTCCCGCTGTGTTTTCAAACCGGCTGCCCCCTGGGCACAGCGCCTCCCTTCCGCCTCAGCGCTTCTTCAAGCACAGCGCTTATCACTTAGGTTATCCTCGGGTCCTGAGCAAACAGCAGCATGCTGACACGGTGCTGGAAACCTCTGGCAGTGTCTTAGGCTTCCCAGAGCGACACGGGAATAGCGCTTGACATGAGAGCAGGTGCAGGGTACAGTCAATCCAGCGCAGCGCCCACCAAATATAGCACTCACCTTGCGCAGGGCATGCAGTCAGGGTCCCACAAGGTGCTAGGGTGCAGGCAGGGAGCGCAGGCCGGTCCAGTGTAGCCCTCTTCTTCCTCAGGCGCTAGTTAGCAGGACAGGAGGCACTCGGGAGTTGGTCTCCCTGGTTTCCCACCCATGGGCAAGGTCAGACAGGCAGGCAGGATTACTCAGCTAGCTTGGGGACAGCAGAGCCTCAGCTCAGTCAGCCACAGTAGTGTAGTCTCCTCCTGGCTCCAACCGCCTATACTCCAATAGAGGTTCCCCTGGTCCAGTGGTGCCCTTGCTATGGCTTTCCCTGGCCCTGTGAACAGCAGAGGGGTGCAGATAAGCTCAGGGCCCAGCCCACAGGCCCATGTGGCGGTACCCCTGGCAGCAGGTCCCCTCTCTCTCAGGTTCACGCTCTGACTGAGCACATGGCGGCCCAGCTCCGCCTACCAGACAGTGCCAGCAGCTTCTAGAAGCATCTGGGGAAAACTGGTTCTAACTGGCACAGGGGGAGATGTCCAGCATCCTGGGTGCCAGGCTTCCCTCCAAAAGCTGGGGTTGCTGGGAAATAACAACTAGACTGGTAACCCAGCTCAGTCAGGTGGCACAACCACACAGCCATGGCATCCATTTTAGAAGTAGCATGTTTAAATAGGGAAACACAGTCTGCGTAACCCATTGCACAGCATTCAACATTTGCATTTAACATGCATTCACATCACGTGTGGTTTCCCATACAAAGCTGAAGAAATCAGGGAAAAGGGCCAAGTCCAACACAACCCCCTCCCAGCCAAAAGCCAGGGCAGACCGATCAATGCCTTGATGGGCTTCCCTGCTTGGGGCGAGAGAAGGTGGACGCAGGCCCGCAACTTTAGGAGCACCCGCAGGTTCTCCTCCACTCTGGAACCCGATGGTTCCCTCTTTCAAGCCTCCCCTGACCAACTAGGCCACCCCCCTGGGGCTCCCTAGCTGGTTGTGGCCAGGACCGGCCCCTAGGCCATCCAGATGTCTCTGGCCCTTGTGGTCTCACAGAGTGGGGGGCAGTAGCCCCAGGCCCGTAGTACCCGTTGACCACTCTCCTTCTCCTCCTTGCAGTCCCAAACTGCCACGGGTCCTCCCACCTGGGGTCCGCACCCTCAGGCTGACCAGCCATCAGGGGCGAGGTTTTCCTCCCCCTATCTCACCTTCTGGGGTTCCTCACCCTCCTCCCATGCGAGGCACCCTCAGACCACCACTCTCTCTGCAGTCCAGGGCCTTGACCCTGCAACTGATTCCCCAACCTAGGGTCTAAACCCTTAGGTTGAACCGGTTCCAGGGGCGAGTCCTCCCTCCGCCGGCAACCCCTCCCAGAGTTCCGCACCCTTCCAACTGGAGTAGTACCCCTGGAAGACAATTCTGGGGGGACACTGCTTACAGATGTCCCACCCACCAGGTCAGGCAGTACCTGTCCCTTGCCCCCCAACCCAGGATCGAAGCCCTGTGGCTAAGCTGGTGCCAGAGGCGAGACCTTCCTTCCTCTGCATCCCCTTCCAGAGTCCCGCACCCTCCCACCTGGAGTAATACCCCCGGAAGTCAAGCTGGTAGGGACACTGCTTACAGACATTCCTCACACCAGGTCAGGCAACCCCTGAACCTGGCATCCCAGCCCAGGATCTAAGCCCTGTGGCTGAGCCGGTGCCAGAGGCGAGACCTTCCTCCCTCTGCACCCCCTTCCAGAGTTTCGCACCCTCCCACCTGGAGAAGTACCCCCGGAAGTCAAGCTGGTAGGGACACTGCTTACAGACATCCCTCCCGCCAGGTCAGGCAATCCCTGAACCTGGCATCCCAGCCCAGGATCTAAACCCTGTGACTGGGCGGACCCCAGAACCTCAGGAGCTCTGATGACAGTCGCCCGGGTTCTCCTGACGCTAGGGGATCCCCTCCACTGGGCGGCACATCAGGACAGCCTAGGCTCCCAACCTGGGGCTCCCTTATGGAACTCTCAAGGCCCTGAGACTGCGGTTGGGGCATCTCGGGACACCTCCCCGTCTCACTCCTTCCTGTAGATAGGACGTGAGGCCCTACAACCCTCTCACTTCCCTGGGACCTAGCTGGGCTATTCTCCACCTCTCCCACCTCGCTGGGTTGGAAGATCCCTGCACCACCCCCTTCAGGGTCACTCCCCAATGCCTCCTCAGACACCCTGGCACTCACCCAAAGGTCTACCTCCCGTGCAAGCTCCCTGGGGTCGGAGAACCCACACTGTAACAGGTGGTGACGCAACCTTGGGAAACTATTCCTGAGCATGTGCTCCTTGATGACTACCTGGCACAGCCCTTCCCAATCATTCACTGCACTCCTCACCACCCAACCCTCCAATGCAGTCCAACACACCTCCGCAAACTCACCCCAGGACTGGTGGGACAGTTTTCCCCTGCCTCCGAACTCTAACCTGTCCCCCTCTTCCTGGGAATCAGGCACCGTCTCCCGGGCTCTGGAAGTGGACACCCTACATTGGAACCATTCTCACTGCCACCACTGGATTCCACCCTCACTGGTGAATCCAGACCACAGAAACCACTCTCAGGGGACAACCTACCCTCCCGAGCTAGTCTCTCCCTGGCAAAGGCCCTCTCTGCCTTCGCCATCCTTTCTTGCGCTAGGACCTTCTCAGTCTCTAGCCTCTTCTCCTCCACACTCAGCCGCGCTAGCTCCACTCTGAGTCTTTCCAGCGCCAGCTGATGCTCCCTTTCTTCCCTCCTATCCACCCACTCTTCTGGGGACAGGGAAAGGGACGGGGCAGTGCCCCTGGGACTGGACCCAGCATGGGACTCCCTAACTCCGGTGTCCTCACTCGCTACTGGCGTCTCCACCCGGTCATCTTCTTCCTCCTCGTCAGTGTCACCACCCTCCGGGGTTATGCACTGGGCACCCTCACTCTCAGAGTCCTCCTCACAATCGAGGTCCTCCTCCGAGTCTCCACTAAATCCACCCTTTAAATATGCGGAGGGGTAATCTGAAAGGTCCCCATAGGGCTCTAAGGGTTCCCCCCTTCTGAGGGCATCATAGAGAAACAGCTTCATGCGCATGTTGCCTACTGGGGGTATCCCTCTCTCTCTGCAGAAATCCCTCACTTCCTGCTCCATGTACTCCATAAGGTAAACCTCATTGTAGGACAATCCCATCCTGGCGAGGTACACCCGGGACACACCACCCACAGCGCAACAGGGGAACACAATTCACAAGCACCACTTCCAGGAGGAAAGCACAATCAGAAAAGCAATAATCCCCCAAAACCTGAGATTACTTTAAGGCTCAGTTTGCAATGCAACCCATTGTCGCTGTGGTACTGCGCAAACACAAGTCCTATCCCACCGCTGAACACCAATGTTGGAAATGGGGTAGCGTGGTGCAGAGCGGGTGGGCTAAACTCCGGAGGAAATGTGCAAAGCATCCTCGCAGTACACACAGGCGACACACAAGGGACACTCCAAAAAGAGACACTACACAAGTTTGTGTAAGAATAACTTTTGTACTGTAGAACACAGGGTAAATTTCAGTAATCTCTTTACTGCGCCAACCAGCGCCAAGGCAATATTTACAGGGGAGAGTATATACATGGCAGGGCCAATCGGGCCGCTGCCAGAACCATTGCGACATACAAGACAATAAAGATAAGTCCATCAGCCTCAATTCTGCAATAACAAACACATCAGGGCGTAACATTAGGCATTGGGCCGGAACACCTGCAATAAAACATCATGGCATCACCATATGCATAAACTATATGAATGACCCCTGAGGCCGGAAAGCTGTAAGAGGAAAACATTAGGCGTCCACCTGTAGCCATAAACAAAGTAGGCAGGAACCATTAGGCATCACACACACAGTGGTCAGGTATACAGCCTGAATTAGCCCCTTATGACGCCCGACACAGGGGACCTGAAAACCTGAATACCATGGGCATACCCACAACCCTTATTAGCATAGGTATGAATCCTGAACATGGGGCACACTACGCATAACCACAGGCACGAAACATATGAGCATGAAGGCATAAACCTATTTACATAAATCACTTTAGGCCTATACGAAGTAGGCCTTGGACATATTCGCACTGGCATAAGTCATACACGCCTGAGGCACAAACCTAGGAGGTCAGGCAGGAAGACACGTTAGGTTGAGCACCAACCATCAGTAATGTGACCCTAGGAAAGGGCGTTAGACCACGTTATTGGCCTAAAGACATTAACATGCATCACCTCAGGGCTTCCTAAGCTGTGTGCCGGCATACCCTGGCCTCAAACCCAAACGTGCCCGATGTTGTGGGTTAGTCCTTGGCACCACTGTTCTGTCACCTGAGCACTGGCCAGGGGGGAGTCCCTCTTTGGGACTCTGAAATTCCAGAAATGCACCCTCGTGGTCCGCTAACACTGATATGGCTCACCGGTGCAGCTGCCCGCTGTCAGATGGGGCAGCTGTAAAAGTACACAGGCGCGGGGGGGGCAGCAGCCTGCAGCAGAGTTCTGGCACCGGGGGCGGGCACCGGCAAAGTGCCCCGACACCCCCCCCAACCACTAGCACGCTGAGCCCCACTCACCAGGCTCTCGGGCAGGCTCCAGGTGGCGCGGGCTTCACGGGGGCTCTCCTCTGCTCGCCGCACCTCGCCGGACTTCACCCGGGCCCCTTCCTGGAACGCGGGACTTTTAGGCACGGCTCGCGGGGCTCTCCCTCCACCACGGGAGCCCCGCCGACGACCAGCAGCACTTCCGCTGCCTCTGGCTTCACCCGGGCCCCCTCCTGGGACCCGGGACTATGGCACGGAGCCCGCGTTGCTCCCGACGTCTTCTCGGTCGGCTTCCTGGTTCTGGCCCCGCCCCGACGACGTTCTCCTATCGTCACTGGGGAGGCCGGACAGGACTCCTAGTGGCTCCTGGCCGCGGCGGTGGTCTTACTCAATTCGAAGTGCGGGGGAGGTTCCTGTGATGAGGGTGCACAGCGCGGGGTGGGCACCCGCTAAATTCTGTGAAGTGCGGGGTAGGCACCCTGTTGGTCAAAATAATGCCGAGGCGGCGATCTTGTACTCGGGCCGCGGCGGTGATTACTTCTCTTGGCGGCAATATGCGGGGTGGGCACCCGGTCAATTTAAAGCAGAAAGCGGGGTAGGCACCCGCTAAAGGTGGCAATCACGTGGGGTGGGCACCCGCTTTTCGGCGTACAGGCGGGGTAGGCTCCCGTGGTGTTTTCAAACTGGCCGCCCCATGGGCACAGCGCCTCCCTTCCGCCTCAGCGCTTTTTCAAGCACAGCGCTTATCACTTAGGTTATCCAGTGGTCCTGATCATACAGCAGCATGCTGACACAGTGCTGGAAACCTCTGGCAGGGTCTTAGGCTACCCAGCGTGACACGGGAATAGTGCTTGACATGAAAGCAGGTGCAGGGTACAGTCAATCCAGCACAGCGCCCACCAAATATAGCGCTCACCTTGCGCAGGGCATGCGGTCAGGGTCCGACGAGGGGCTAGGGTGCAGGCAGGGAGCGCAGGCCGGTCCAGTGTAGTGCTCTTCTTCCTCAGGCGCTAGTTAGCAGAGAAGCAGGCACTCGGGAGTTGGTCTCCCTGGTTCCCCTCCCATGGGCAAGGTCTTACAGGCAGGCAGGATTACTCAGCTAGCTTGGGGACAGCAGAGCCTCAGCTCAGTCAGCCACAGTAGTGTAGTCTCCTCCTGGCTCCAACCGCCTATACTCCAATAGAGGTTCCCCTGGTCCAGTGGTGCCCTTGCTATGGCTCTCCCTGGCCCTGTGGATAGCAGAGGGTGCAGATAAGCTCATGGCCCAGCCCACAGGCCCATGTGGCGGTACCCCTTGGCAAAAGGTCCCTTCTCTCTCAGGTCCACGCTCTGACTGAGCACATGGCAGCCCAGCTCCGCCTACCAGACAGTGCCAGCAGCTTCTAGAAGCGTCTGGGGAAAACTGGTTCTAACTGGCACAGGGGGCGGTGTCCTGCACCCTGGGTGCCAGGCTTCCTTCCAAAAGCTACGGTTGCTGGGAAATAACAACTAGACTGGTAACCCAGCTCAGTGAGGCGGCAAAACCACACAGCCATGGCATACATTTTAGAAGTAGCATGTTTAAATAGGGAAACTCAGTCAGCGTACCCCATTGCACAGCATTCTACATTTGCATTTAACATGCATTCACATCACGTGTGGTTTCCCATAAAAAGCGAAAAAAATCAGGGAAAAGGGCCAAGTCCAACAGAGAGTTTAAAAAAGAAGTTATGAATTGTGGCTCATTGTGTGAGCAAGGCAGGGGATCCTGCCGAAACGCGTAATAGCCATTCAAGAATAAAGAAGTGTTGGAATCTTACCTTCGGTTTGCTGTGTCATCTTTCTGGCAGTGGAATTGTGGAGACCTGCAGTGGTAGAGGATATCTATCCATCTCAAATGACATCATTGATGTTATGAGTGATGTCACTGACCATGTCATGAGTGATGCAATATGTGACGTCATTAGCAGTTCATTGCGGGCGCGCGAGTTATAGTTAGCTGAACTAACTATAACGGGGGAATTTCAATGGTTTTGTACGAATGAAAAGTCCAGCTAACTATAACGCCCCTGAAACCTATGGTTTTTTCAGTCAATCTTTAAGGTTTTTTAAATGCTAATTCCTAACTATAACGTGCCTTAAACCTATGGTTTTTTCAGGGAATTTCAAAGGTTTTTTGAATGCTAATTTCTAACTATGCCTACAGAGATAGGACATGTGAAGAAAGAAGGAAAAACACACAGAAAGAAAAAAAAGAAATGCCGAAAGAAGCAACAGAAGTCCTCAAAGACGAAGAAAAGTGCAGGAAGAAGGATAACATGCAGAAAGAACAAACAGAAGAGCAGAAAGAAGCCTTGTTGCAAAATCATCCTGTACCCTCAACTTTTTCAGATGGATACTGGTGGTAACTGAGTCTGACTAATCAGTCCTAGAGCAAGTGCTATGTTAAAAGACACTCAGAATGCAGTGAAAGCACCTACATACACTAGGGAACACTATGCGTTGGGGTCCCCCTGTGATTAGCATGACCTACTCTGTAAGCCCCTACTATATAATAGGGCAGGGGATTAAAACTACCTCTTAAAACGCGCCACAGGGCATGTTTGCACACTTCACCTCAGGCCCCGTCCCCTCCCTTCCCCACTGTGTAAACACGCCCTGTGGCCGTTTTAAGTTGGGAGATTAAGTCCCCTTGAATCCTGAGGGTCCCTAGGGTCCAACTAGACCACTAGGTTCCTCCAGTAAGCGCCACAGAGCTGCATTGCAGAGAGATGTAAAAAGGGGCACGGTCTAGACCACCTCTCTGCAACGCAGCTCAGTGGCGCTTACAGGAAGCACCTGGTGGGCTAGTTGGCCCCCAGGGTCCCTCAGGATTGAAGGGGAATTATTTCCCCAACTTAAAATGCGCCATAGGGCGTGTTTGTACACGTCACCTCAGGCCCCATCCCCTCCCTTCCCCACTGTGTAAACATGCCCTGTGGCCATTTTAAGTTGGGGGATTAAGTCCCCTTGAATCCTGAGGGTCCCTGGGGGCAAAATAGCCCACTAGGTACGTCCAGTAAGCGCCATTGCAGAGACGTGTAAAAAGGGGCACGGCCTGCACCACCTCTCTGCAACGCAGAGCAGTAGCACTTACTGGAAGCACCTGGTGGGCTAATTGGCCCCCAGGGTCCCTCAGGATTGAAAGGGAATTATTTCCCCAACTTAAAACGCACCACAGGGCGTGTTTGCACACGTCACCTCAGGCCCCGTCCCCTCCCTTCACCACTGTGTAAACGCGCCCTGTGGCCATTCTAAGTTGAGAGATTAAGTCTCCTTGAATTCTAAGGGTCCCTAGGGTCAAACTAGCCCACTAGGTACCTCCAGTAAGTGCCACAGAGCTGCGTTGCATAGAGGTGTAAAAAGGGGCGTGGCCTCAGAACACCTGTCTGCAATGCAGCTTCCTGGCGCATACTGGAGATACCTGTTGGGCTAGTTGGCCCTCAGGGACCCTCAGTATTGAAGGGGAGTTAATTCCCCAACTTACAACTGGCCAGGGGGCGCGTTTGCAGAGTGCTGCAAGGAGGGGGCGTGGCCTCCGGCGCGATGCCAGTCTTTTATTTAGTTTTTTTTTTAAGAAGGAGGGCTTTGTGGCCCCCCTTCCTTTTCTAATTTATTGGCCCTGGGGACCCCATCCCACAGGGCCTGCACCCTAATTTTTTTTGTGGAAAAAAATTAATTTGGAAGGGGGCCGCGTGGCCCCCCTCCCAAGGCCTTAATCGGCCCCGGGGACCCCAACCCCCAGGTCATTGCCTTTTTTTTTTTAAAATTCTTTAGTAGGGGGGCTGCGTTGCCCCCCTCCTCAGGCCACTTATGGCCCCAGGGACCCCATCCCCCGGGGCCGGCCTTTGTTTTTTATTATTTAAAAAATATATATATTTATAGAAACACCTAGGACATGCTGGACAAACCGTATGTCCCATGTATCACCATGACGATTTGCGTGATATTCATTAAAAGGCGACTATGCAGACAATGAATCCACGTGGAATGTATTTACACCGCTAGTGAAGCTCTGACGTGTCTGACTCCCTGCCGTGCCTAATCCCAGCGCCCCTGCCGGTGGGTACTCTCCAAGTAGACACCCTTGTCGTTTATTTATACAAGCATGGGTAGCTATTGACGGGCACATTTAATACACACGCACACCAAGCCATTCAAAGGGGATTCGACAAACATTCGACCAAACTATGCAAGAAACCCCTCTCACGGGTAATAAAACACATATCCACCGCCGGATGTGTAATACTTTTTATTTTACTCTCTGGAAAGGAGACAAACCTCACTTGAGAGTCACAGCGTGCTCCTGGCTGAGCCCAATGCTGTGTTACACCCACCAGTGCCCGCCGAGTGCCACACACCTCTGTGTTGTATTCCAATAGCTAGTGCGTATGCTATGACACTCTCTAGCCCATGTGCACTGTAACACCACCCCGTGAATATGTCATGCCACACTTGCCTTCGCATCGGTTGTATTGCCCCATCTGACGTGCCTTCCTCGAGCCTATGTTATAATGCACAGCGCTATGCCATACATATTACAATCTGGGATCAATATATTTGTCCCAGTGCATATGCAACGTTACACTCCCCAGCACATATTTTATATTATAACTTTAGAGACTCGTTAGATTACACAACACTGCCCTGTGCATATTACACTCCAAGGCGCATATCGCATAGCACGCGCTAGTGCCTGAGCTATCTTGCGCTCTCCAATGAATCTGTCATTGCGCACAATGTATTGCATATTATATTTCACGCCCCGGTTCATCTTATATCACACTTTATGGTGCATTGTTTATACCATATACTATATCTAGTTTTCATTTTCAATCATGCTCTCAGGACTATGTTCTATATAACACTGCGTCCACCTACCCTTTTCAGGGGCATTACATTTTGCGATGGGGGGTGGAGGGTCAAGGGTGTTTCTGCCAAGTGAGCCCGGAGTCACAGTCACAAACGTCCTCTTCTTCCTGAATAAAAGTGAGATTATGCTGCATACTTGTTCATATTTTAAGTAGTTTGCACAGACACACATTTTAAAAACAATAAAGTTCCTAATACCCACCTTCTCTGAACAGTTAGCTTGCTGCCCCATCCACCTCCTCCCTATCCTCTGTTGTCTGAATCCATGGACTAGCCTCCTCCCTCCTGCCATGCATGGTCTGATGTGCTGCCACTGCCCTCCATTTAGCATGATGTACCAGTCCACTCCTCCTGCCCTCCATTGCCCAATTCTATGGCCCATCATTGACCTCCTGCTTAGCCTCTGTGCTTAGCTTGCTGCCCCTATTCTCCTTCTCCCTGTTCTCCGATGTCTTTGTGCATGCGGGAGAGGAGAGGATGTGGTCCGTCGGCTGCGCTGCAGCCTCTGGTGCAGGAAACCATGGTTCGAGCCTCGAGGTCTCGTCCACATCCTGTGATTCTGGGCAAATCACTTAACCTCCCCGTGGCTGAATGTGTAATGTAAATACGGTGCTATGTAAAGCGCTCCAATACCTTCGGGTTGAGTTTGCGCTATATAAATATGCAAAAAAATAAATAAATAAAAATGCCCCTGCACCATCCTTTTTGCCCACCATGTTCCATGGACCTGCCACTCCTATCTACTCTGAGTGTTCTGTTGAGCTGCCACTCCCCTCCCACCTGCCTAGCATTGTCAGATGACTGTAACCTGTCCCTGCCACCTCTACCCTGCCTGTCCACATGCCATGCCCCTATCCCCTTCCTCCTGTCCTCCATGGTCCATTTTACTGCCTTCTGCCCTCTCTGGTCTGTTGTGCTGCAACTGCTCCTCCTGCCTGCCTCATGTGGTCTGTTGTGAGGCCCCTTCCCCTGAACTCTCTTGTCTGTGCCCAGGTCCTGACCCTCCCTTCTATCCTCCATGGTCCTTTGTGCATGCCCCTGCACCCTCCTTCTTGCCCATCATAGCCATTGTGCTGCCACTAACCCTCCCACTTGCCATGCATGGTCTTCTGTGCTGCCATGGCCCCTCCCACCTTCCCTGTATGGTCCGCTAGCTGCCCCTGACCCCCTCCCACCTTCCCTCCATGGTCTGTGTGTATGCCATCATAGTCTCACTGTTGCTCTCCATGGTGTGTCTTGTTTTTAGTGCCCATCCTGCCTGACCTCCATGTTCATCTTGCTGCTCCTGCCCTGCCCCCTTGAACCCAGCCCTCTCTTTCCATGTGCAGACCCCTATTCCCTCCCCCCTGGCTTGTCTGTTCCATTGTAATGCCCCTGATCCACCCCTCCTGCCCTTTATGGTCTGTTATGCTGCAGCTTTCTCTCCTGTCTGTCCATTATGGTCAGCTAGCTACCATTGCCTCTTTCCCCTCTGTTCTATGTTGTCCATGTGCATGGTCCTGTCCCCTCCCTATTGCTTTCTATGGATTGTTGTGCTGCACTCCCGTCCCGCATGCCCTGTGTGGTGTATTGTGCTGCTGCAAACCCTGATGCCTGCCCTGTAGAGTCAGTTTGATGCACGTCTCCATGTCCCTCCGGTCCTCTGTTATCCGAGTCCATGTCCCGACCCCAATTCCTCCTGCCTACCATGTTCCAATGTACCATACTTGCGAACATTTTGAACTTGGTAAGAGGGAGATCTTGAAAAACAACTGGGGTATTTATTTTACCCTTTGAGTTACATTGAAAAAGAGGAGATTGTAGACAGGAGACAGATAAAATAAAGCCCATTTGAGCTTAAAAACATTGGACGTTTCCTGGCTGAAACGGGTCTGTTGGCATGTATGGTTGTACCACCACTGCCTCTTCCTTCTGCCCACAATGGTCTATTATATTGCCACAGCCTCTCTTGCCAGTCCTGTATTGTTGGTTTGTTGCCCCTGCCCCCCTTTCCACTGCCCTATATAGTCTGTTGTGCTGCCACTGCCCTTCCTGCTTGCCCAGTGTGGTCAAATTGTTGCCTCTGCACTCTCCTACCTGCCTTCAATTTTCAGTGTCCGTGCCCCTGGCCTCTGCCTCGCAACAGTATCCCAATGAACAACTAGATTGCTTACATTCTATATATGTTACAAAAGTGTGGAACGCCTGACGTCATCTTGATGTAATCAAAACTGTAATACCTAGAGCATTTCCTTTAGAAATTACATATATGAGAGGGTCTTATTTGCATCAAAATTATGGTTAGTGCTCTAAAAAGAGTTTTCAAATAGCGACAAAGAACTTTTAAATTATTGGTAATCTTTATGTTTTTTTATCCAGTTGACCACTTGATTAAATGTTGCACTTAGGGGAGAGGATGTGGTGTTACTTCCAGAGCTGCAGACTTTGCAACTGGGGAACCAGGTTGGAGTTTCTGCTTCCGCTCAACATTCTGTGATTCTGGTCAAATCACTTAATCTCCCCATGTCTACAACCAAAATGAATTTGATCTTGTGTGATGTAACCAATGCTCATGTAAAGCACTCCAATAGCTGACAAGTCTGCACTATATAAACCTGCAAATACACAAAAAATAAGTGTTTTGCACACTTCTGTCATTGGGCTACACGTGGGCTACATCTGGGTGATATTTGTGGTGAGCAGTAGCTTCACTACAGTGATCTAATGAGCAAGTAGAGTGCTAACATTCAGAATTTATGGCAAATGTGTGACATATCTGAATACCATCTTGATGGAATCAAAGTAAAAAACTGAAAGCATTTCTTACTGAGGAGACTGTATAGCCCAATGACAGAATGTCCCAGAGTGTTCTTAAGAACAACTAGAGTGCTTACTCTCTTACTTATGTCAAATGTATGGCACACCTGAAGCCATCTTGATTGGAATAAACTGGTAACACTTAAAACATTTAATTTAAAAAGGGACACAATGAGGGGGTTCATTTTGCCATAGAAATTATGATTAGTGCTGAAGAAAGAAAAATTAGGGCACATTTTGAGTGACTTCTCAAATCCTCTTCTATTTCATTAAAAAATTCTGATATGCAGACTGAAACATGCACTTTTAATACCAGCAGCAGACTTCCGTGGTGAACAGTAGCTTTACTACAGTGATCTAATGAGCAACTAGAGTGCTAACATTCAGAATTTATGGCAAATGTGTGACATATCTGAATACCTTCTTGATGGAATCAAAGTAAAAAACTGAAAGTATTTCCTTCTGAGGAGACTGCAGTAAATGAGGAAATGAGGAAACTTCATAACAAATAAATCTCCCAAGATGGCCACCAGAGACAAAAGAGCCCAAATGCAGCACAAATATCACCCAGATATAGCCCAAATGTAGCCCAATGACAGAAGTGTGCAAAACGCTTAATTTTTGTGTATTTGCAGTTTTATATAGTGCAGACTTGTCAGGTATTGGAGTGCTTTACATAAGCATTGGTTACATCACACAAGATCAAATTCATTTTGGTTGTAGACATGGGGAGATTAAGTGATTTGACCAGAATCACAGAATGTTGAGCTGAAGCAGAAACTCCAACCTGGTTCCCCAGTTGCAAAGTCTGCCGCTCTGGAAGTAACACCACATCCTCTCCCCTAGGTGCAACATTTAATCAAGTGGTCAACTGGATAAAAAAACATAAAGATTACAAATAATTTAAAAGTTCTTTGTCGCTACTTGAAAACTCAGAAAATATGTCCTCATTTTAGTTTTTAAGAGCACTAACCATAATTGTGATGCAAATAAGACCCTCTCATATATGTAATTTCTAAAGGAAATGCTCTAGGTATTACAGTTTTGATTACATCAAGATGACGTCAGGCGTTCCACACTTTTGTATTAAATATAGAATGTTAGCAATCTACTTGTTCATTGGGATACTGTTGAGAGGCAGAGGCCAGGGGCACGGACTCTGAAAATTGAAGGCAGGTAGTAGAGTGCAGAGGCAACAATTTGACCACACTGGGCAGGCAGGAAGGGCAGTGGCAGCACAACAGACTATGGAGGGCAGTGGAAAGGGGGGCAGGGGCAACAAACCAACAATATAGGACTGGCAAGAGAGGCTGTGGCAATATAATAGACCATTGTGGGCAGAAGGAAGATGCAGTAGTGGTACAACCGTCTCCTGTCTACAATCTCCTCTTTTTCAATGTAACTCAAAGAGGAAAATCAATACCCCAGTTTTTTTTCAAAATCTCCCTCTTACCAACGTCAAAATGTTCACAAGTATGGTACATTGGATCATGGTAGGCAGGAGGAATGGGGTAGGGACATGGACTCGGATAACAGAGGACAGGAGGGACATGTAGAGGTGCACCAAACTGACCCTACAGGGCAGGCATCAGGGTTTGCAGCAGCACAATACACCACACAGGGCATGCGGGACGGGAGTGCAGCACATCAATCCATAGAAAGCAATAGGGGGGGGACAGGACCATGCACATAGACAACAGAGAACAGAGGGGAAAGAGGCAATGTTAGCTAGCTGACCATAATGGACAGAGAGGAGAGAAAGCTGCAGCATAACAGACCATAAAGGGCAGGAGGGACGGATCAGGGGCATTACAATGGAACAGACAAGCCAGGAGGGAGGGAATAGGGGTCGGCACATGGAAACAGAGGGCTGGGGGTAAGGGGGCAGGGCAGGAACAGCAAGATGACCATGGAGGTCAGGCAGAATGGGCACTAGAAACAAGACACACCATGGAGAGCAACAATGAGACTATGATGGCATACACACAGACCATGGAGGGAAGGTGTGAGGGGGTCAGGGGCAGCTAGCTGACCACACAGGGAAGGTGGGAGGGGCCATGGCAGCACAGAAGACCATGCATGGCAAGCGGGAGGGTTAGTGGCAGCACAATGGCTATGATGGGTAAGAAGGAGGGTGCAGGGGCATGCACAAAGGACCATGGAGGATAGAAGGGAGGGTCAGGACCTGGGCACAGACAAGAAAGTTCAGGGGAAGGGGCCTCACAACAGACCGTGTGGGACAGGCAGGAGGAGCAGTTGCAGCACAACAGACCAGGGAGGGCAGAAGGATGTGGCAGTAAAATGGACCAAGAGGACGGGAGGAAGGGGATAGGGGTATGGCATGTGGACAGGCAGGGTGGAGGTGGCAGGGACAGGTTACAGTCATCTGACAATGCTAGGCAGGTGGGAGGGGAGTAGCAGCTCAACAAAACACTCAGAGTAGATAGGAGTGGCAGGTCCATGGAACATGGTGGGCAAAAAGGATGGAGCAGGGGCATGCACAAAGACATCGGAGGGCAGGGGGAATGAGAATAGGGGCAGCAAGCTAAGCACAGAGGCTAAGCAGGAGGTCAATGATGGGCCATAGAATTGGGCAATGGAGGGCAGGAGGAGTGGACTGGTACATCATTCTAAATGGAGGGCAGTGGCAGCACATCAGACCATGCATGGCAGGAGGGAGGAGGCTATTCCATGGATTCAGACAACAGAGGATAGGAAGGGGGTGGATGGGGCAAGCTAACTGTTCTGAGAAGGTGGGTATTAGGAACGTTATTGTTTTTCAAATGTGTGTCTGTGCGAACTACTTAAAGTATGAACAAGTATGCAGCATAATCTAACTTTTATTCAGGAACAAGAGATCGTTTGTGACTGTGACTCCGGGCTCACTTGGCAGAAACACCCCCCGACCCTCCACCCCCATCGCAAAATGTAATGCCCGTGAAAAGGGTAGGTGGACGCAGTGTTATATAGAACATAGTCCTGAGAGCACGTGAAAATGAAAACTAGATATAGTATATGGTATAAACTATGCACCAAAAAGTGTGATATAAGATGAACCAGGGCATGAAATATAATATGCAATACATTGTGCGCAATGACAGATTCATTGGAGGGCGCGAGATAGCACAGGCGCTAGCGCGTGCTATGTGATATGCGCCTTAGAGTGTAATATGCACAGGGCAGTGTTGTGTAACCTAACTAGTCTCTAAAGTTGTAATATAAAATATGTGCTGGGGAGTGTAATGTTGCATATGCACTGTGACAAAGATATGGATCCCAGATTGTAATATGTATGGCATAGCGCTGTGGTTTATACCATAGGCATCGAGGAAGGCACGTTAGATGGGGCAATATAACCCGTGCGAAGGCAAGTGTGGCATGACATATTCACGGGGTGGTGTTACAGTGCACATGGGCTAGAGAGTGTCATAGCATACGCACTAGCTATTGGAATACAACACAGAGGTGTGTGGCACTCGGCGGGCACTGGTGGGTGTAACACAGCATTGGGCTCAGCCAGGAGCAGGCTGTGACTCTCAAGTGAGGTTCGTCTCCTTTCCAGAGAGTAAAATAAAAAGTATTACACATCCGGCGGTGGATGTGTGTTTTATTAACCGTGAGGGGGGTTTCTTGCAGAGTTTGGTCAAATTTTTGTCGAATCCCCTTTGAATGGCTTGGTGTGCATGTGTATTAAATGTGCCCGTCAATAGCTACCCATGTTTGTATAAATAAACAACAAGGGTGTCTACTTGGAGAGTACCCACCGGCGGGGGCACCGGGATTAGGCATGGTAGGGCGTCAGACACGTCAGAGCTTCACTAGCGGTGTAAATACATTCCACGTGGATTCATTGTATGCATAGCCGCCTTTTAATGAATATCAAGCAAATCGTCATGGTGTTAGGTACATACGGTTTGTCCAGCATGTCTTAGGTGTTTCTATAAATATATTTTTAAAACAAATATTAAAAAACAAAGGCCGGCCCCAGGGGATGGGGTCCCCGGGGCCATAAGTGGCCTGAGGAGGGGGGCAACGCAGCCCCCCTCCTAAAGATTTTTTTTTTGAAAGGCCATGACCCGGGGGTTGGGGTCCCCGAGACCAATTAAGGCCTTGGGAGGGCCAAATTTATTTTTTTGAACAAAAACAATTAGGGTGCAGGCCCTGGGGGATGGGGTCCCCAGGGCCAATAAATTAGAAAAAGAAGGGGGCCACACAGCCCTCCTTCTTAAAAAAATAAAATAAGTAAAAGACCGGCATCGCGCCGGAGGCCACGCCCCCTCCTTGCAGCACTCTGCAAATGTGCCCCCTGGCCAGTTGTAAGTTGGGGAATTAATTCCCCTTCAATACTGATGGTCCCTGAGGGCCAACTATTCCAACAGGTATCTCCAGTATGCGTCAGGGAGCTGCCTTGCAGACAGGTGTTCGGAGGCCACGCCCCTTTTTACACCTCTATGCAATGCAGCCCTGTGGCGCTTACTGGAGGTACCTAGTGGGCTAGTTTGACCCTAGGGACCCTTAGGATTCAAGGGGACTTAATCTCTCAACTTAGAACGGCCACAGGGCGCGTTTACACAGTGGTGAAGGGAGGGGACAGGGCCTGAGGTGACATGTGCAAACACGCCCTGTGGCACGTTTTAAGTTGGGGAAATAATTCCCTTTCAATCCTGAGGGACCCTGAGGGCCAACTAGCCCACCAGGTGCTTCCAGTAAGCCCCACTGCTCTGCGTTGCAGAGAGGTGGTGCAGGCCGTGCCACTTTTTACACCTCTCTGCAACGCAGCTCTGTGGCGCTTACTGGAGGTACCTAGTGGGCTAGTTGGACCCTAGGGACCCTCAGGATTCAAATGAACTTAATCTCCCCACTAAAAACGGCCACAGGGCGTGTTTACACAGTGGTGTAGGGAGTGGACGGGGCCTGCGTTAACGTGTGCAAACAAGCCCTGTGGCACGTTTTAAGTTGGGGAAATAATTCCCCTTCAATCCTGAGGGACTCTGGGGGCCAACTAGCCCACCAGGTGGTTCCAGTAAGCGCCACTGCGCTGCATTGCAGAGAGGTGGTCTAGGCCGTGCCCCTTTTTACATCTCTCTGCAACACAGCTCTGTGGCGCTTACTGGAGGTACCTAGTGGGCTAGTTGGACCCTAGGGACCCTCAAGATTCAAGGGGACTTAATCTCCCAACTTAAAACGGCCACAGGGCGTGTTTACACAGTGGGGAAGGGAGGGGACGGGGCCTGAGGTGACGTGTGCAAACAGGCCCCAACGCATAGTGTTCCCTAGTGTATGTAGGCGTTTTCACTGTATTCTGAGTGTCTTTTAACATAGCACTGGTTCTAGGACTGGTTAGTCAGACTCAGTTACCACCAGTATCCGTCTGAAAAAGTTGATGGTACAGGATGATTTTGCAACAAGGCTTCTTTCTGCTCTTCTGTTTGTTATTTCTGCACGTTATCCTTCTTCCTGCACTTTTCTTTATCTTTGAGGACTTCTGTTGCTTCTTTCTGCATTTCTTTTTTTTCTTTCTGTGCGTTTTTTCTTCTTCCTTCTCATGTCCTATCTCTGTAGGCATAGTTAGAAATTAGCATTTAAGAAACCTTTGAAATTCACTGAAAAAACCATAGGTATCAGGCATGTTATAGTTAGGAATTAGCATTTAAAAAACCTTAGAAATTCACTGAAAAAACCATAGGTTTCAGGGGCGTTATATTTAGCTGGACTTTTCACTCGTACAAAACCATTGAAATTCCCCCGTTACAGTTAGCTCAGCTAACTATAACTCGCGCGCCCGCAATGCACTGCTGATGACGTCACATATTACATCACTCATGACATGGTCAGTGACATCACTCATGACATCACTGATGACATCTCAAATGACATCACTGATGACATCATCCTTGTGATATAGTGGCAGACCTCCTCTCCCCTTAATATAACCTTTGATACACACATTAAAAAATAGAAACTCAAATTTTCAAAACAATGGACATACCAATACCAGTTACAACAACCTATTCAGTAATTCTAAGATCCACATACATATCCACTCATTCACCAACAGTCCTATACAGTCACTCATACATGTGCTCACTCATCATATGTACTCATACACCTATACATCCTGTTACACAACACCACTCATCCATAGAGTTACTCACACACATAGTCACTCATGCTAATAAAGAATCAAACATCAATTTACTTGCATATACAGTTATACACACACCACCACACTTACTTCTAAAGAAACTTACACATACTTAGTCTTTTAAACAATCACTTATAGAAACACATACTTATTCATACAGGAACTCTTCCAATCTCACATATACTCACTTATATACAGCAATAGTCACATATACTAGTTTAAAACATATGTAGTTACTCATAAAGACACTATTGAGACAGTCATTCACTCACTAACACACCCACGCACACACTCATCCACCCATACAGTCCTGAACACATGCTGTCTTCAACATATACAAACAGTGAGTCACTCATTCATGGACCTATGCACTACGTAATACCCCCCACCGAACCATACAGACACTCAGACACTCATACTGATACTCAAAAAACCAACTAATAACCTATATAGACACTCATGTAGCTACTCACCAACCCATGCAGCCACTTATACACAAAGTGAGAGACTGATACAGATATTTACATATTTAAACATTACTCACTAAGCCATGTATTCACTAAGATACACTTAATCAGTCAGTTATACAATCAATATTTCAAAAACAAATCATCCATTTAGACACTTATATACCCATTTAATTCTTCCATCGACATTGAGATATACATATATAAAACATATGTAATTTTCAGAAAAACACACATTCACTAGATGATGTCATCAGTGATGTCATCAGTAGGCCGGGGCCAAAATTCCGTTCCGTTCGCGGAAATTGCGATATTTTGGCATTTTCGCGTTCCTTGGAAAGCGCGAAAATGTCAAAATTTCCGCATTCCGCAGCTTAGCGATAATTTGTTTCTTGCTCGCGCTGTAAAAAAATACATTCTCGCGTGCGCGCGATCGCCTTACCTGAATCCCCGCGTTCGCTGACAAGTTTTCCCGACCCGGTCGCATTCTCCACGAGATGTTGGATTGTTGGTAGCCATTTTGCGCTGTCTCGCGACAGTTCGCGGCCGCATTAACGTCATTTGTCGCGCGATCACGTCATTTGTCGCGCGATCACGTCTTTCTTCTCGCGATCATGCACTGTGCGAGTATGAGAAGATTGAGATCTCGAACACGTCTTTCTACATCGCGAGCGAGAGTGTGAGGACGCGGGCACGTCTAATCGAACGCGAACAGGAGAAAGAGACCCCGAACACGTCATATCCAACGCGACATGGACAAAGAGAACGCGATCATGTCATTTTCGACACGCCGGCGGAAGTAATGTGAAGCTCGAGAACTCGAACATGTAAAATTTTCAATTTGGAGAGGAATATCAGCTCTAGCAGCATGAAACCTTCTGCAAATGCTGATTTTGGATGAAAACAACTCCTTACATTGACATTTGGCCTTTTTTGTGCAAGGAGTCCTTTTTTTAAAAGGTGGAGAGAGGGAGGAAGTGACACAGAATCTCCAACTTCCTGTTCCTGTCCAGCAGGCTCCTCCCAGTGCTTTGTCCATCTCCTGCTCATTCTGCCTTTGGATTTGGAGCTGGAAAGATCACTCTTTTTGTCTGCTGCATCATTGCAATTGGATTTGAGGATTTTTGGAATAGGATATTTTACAAGTAAGTGGTTGTTGTGTCTGTTTGATTGTGGGCATTGCAGTTGTTGTAAGTAACTACAATTTATTTTTGATAATTAATTATCATCATTCCTTTTTTTTTTTTAATTTTGTGGGTAGTAGTAGTAGGCCCGAGCTAGCCATGGGCATGGCCTCATGGGTGTGTGCATGATGAAGCAACTGTTCCTTTTGTTGTTTTTTGAATGTATTTCATTTTCAAGCACATTTAGGGCATGGATGGCATTGGATTGAGTTGGGGAATTGTGCTTTTTGGGGGTGGCCTTTGTGATGTTGTTGGGCCTGGCCATGTGGCTGGTGGCCATTTTGAAGCCTAGGCCTGCAAGCTTGCCTGGCCTTGTCTGCCAACAGGTCTGCTTTTTCATCCACTAGGATCAGAGCAGGTAGCCACAGCTTTATTGATCAAGTGTTTTCTGTGTGATCTGTTGAATTTAGACATCATTTAGGGCATGGATGGCATTGGATTGAGTTGGGGAAGTGTGTTTTTTGGGGGTGGCCTTTGTGATGTTGTTGGGCCTGGCCATGTGGATGGTGGCCATTTTGAAGCCTAGGCCTGCAAGCTTGCCTGGCCTTGTCTGCCAACAGGCCTGCTTTTTCATCCACTAGGATCAGAGCAGGTAGCCACAGCTTTATTGATCACGTGTTTTCTGTGTGATCTGTTGAATTTAGACATCATTTAGGGCATGGATGGCATTGGATTGAGTTGGGGAAGTGTGTTTTTTGGGGGTGGCCTTTGTGATGTTGTTGGGCCTGGCCATGTGGCTGGTGGCCATTTTGAAGCCTAGGCCTGCAAGCTTGCCTGGCCTTGTCTGCCAACAGGCCTGCTTTTTCATCCACTAGGATCAGAACAGGTAGCCTGTCAAGAATTCCTGTCATGCGAGGGGAGGAAAACGGTAACCAGCGAAAACGGACTACATCTCCCAGGATGCTTAGCGGTTGAGAGGTTATGTAAACAGGAGAGCTGTTACATAACTCAAGGAAAACACGCCCTTATGTAAACAGGAGAGCTGTTACATAACTCAAGGAAAACACGCCCTTATGTAAACAGGAGAGCTGTTACATAACTCAAGGAAAACACGCCCTATAAAGGGAGGAACCGGGAGGTACAACGCTGTCGGATATTGTGTTTACACCGACGTACCTGCTTAGTGAAGAGCAGTGTTCCGGAGTGGTGCTTCAGTAAGGCAAGAACGGAGGTAGGTCGAGTCGTTACTCCCTGGGCCGTGACTTGCCCCATCGTCACCTGTGAAGGACCCGGAAGCTCTACCGGATAACCATCGAGCTTCGCTTTTTGACTCGGCTGAGTCAAAGCGCAGTGGCGCTTTTGCTGGTTGGAGTCGTAACTCCCAGCCCGACCAGAGATACAGGGACTGCCAGCTGTAACGCACACCAGGAGGTGTTTGCCGCGTTACAGACTCGGAAGTCCACAGGATCGATCGAGCGGCTGCTCTCGGTTCAGTCTTCTTTGCTTGTGATTGGGGTATCGGTGACGCATCACCAGGAGGTGACTCCGCGTCCCGGTGCAGTCTGAGGAAGAGGTTGAGCGGCTGCTCCCTTCAGGTAGAGACCCCGGCTGGGTGTTTCCCTGACTCCTCGATTCTCCCCAACACTCTTCGTGCCCCTCACAGCCTACCGATTGGCATTGTCGGCCATTTCATTTCTGCCCTCTGTTGGCATACGCCGGGATCGGCGTATATGCAGAGGACGGTTAGGACCATCCGTGCTGTGGGCTGGTAACGTACTTAGCCTGGAGGATTCCAGTGACTATAACCTTTGTTTATTCCTTGTATTATTTTTGCCTTCATTAAAATAACTAAACCTTCACAAGTGGTTGCGTTCTCATTATCGTGTCTGTTAAACGATCCTGAGACGTTCAGGGCGTTACAAAATATCCGACCTTAATAACACTAACTGTCTCCCGGTCGATAACAGACATGGCAACACTTGATGATGTGCTGGCTGCTTTAGCGACCGTGCAAATTGAATTGGCTGCCTCCAGGCAAGAAACAGCCGATGTAAAAGCCAGACTGGATGCTATCCAATTGGACCCGCTCACGCCCAGCACCTCCCTCACGAACCAGACCCCTGCGGTAGTAGTGGAAATGCCGGTAGCCGTCCCCTTGGCAACACCAGAGAGGTACAGTGGGGATCCTAACACAGTGCAGGTATTCCTCACACAAGTGGCGCTACATTTATCGTGCAAACCAAGGGCGTTCCCCATGAGTCAGGCTCGTGTGGCTTTCCTTATATCCTATTTGGCTGGAAACGCGGCACAATGGGCCGTACCTCTGGTGAGCAGGGACGACCCCATCTTATGTGATTGGGGTGCTTTTCGCGAGGAATTCCTGAAAGTCTTCGACAGAAGGGCTGACTCGTACACGGCGGACCGTGAAATGCTTGAGTTGAGACAGGGATCCAACGACCTGGTGCAGTATCTCAACGCGTTCCGAAGGCTGGTTGCGGAAACCAAGTGGCCTGTTGCTAAACAGACGGCGCTCTTCCATCACGGGCTGTGCGATGAGCTCAAGGACGCCGTGGCTCATATTGACCCACAACCCAAGACATGTGAGGGCCTTATCAACCTGGTATTACGGCTGGAACATAGGCTAAGTGAAAGAAAGGGGGATCATGGGAGAAAAGGAAAATCCCTTCCATCCTATGTGACAGTGGGAAGTCCTGAAACTTCCACTGCATCCAAGGGAGAACCCATGGACATCGGCGCAATACGAGCGAGCCTCACAGCCACGGAGAAAGAGTCACGCCGTAAACAAGGATTGTGCCTATATTGTGGCAAAAAAGGCCACTACGTACGTGAATGCCCTGCCAAACCGAAGACGTCACGTTATCGGGCCAACCGGTCGGTAACAGCCGTGGTGGACGTACCGGCGGAAAACTAGAGGACTCCCAGACCAAAGAAGGGGCATCTCGGAGTCACTCATCCATCCCTTCACTTTCCAACTCGGTCACTAAGGGACAACGACACCTGTTTTTCACGGTGCACGTGGGAGTGCATGACCAGTGGATACCCGTTGTGGCCATGGTGGATTCAGGGGCCACTGGCATGTTTATGGACCACAACGAGGCATGCAGGCTAGGGCTAGTGCTTCTTCCCAAAGCTGTACCCGAAGACGTCTATGCTGTAGACGGAAGGCGATTGGTGACGGGGCCCATCGGGCAGCACACGGGGGTCCTTCCGATGAGATGTGGGAGGAACCATTTGGAACAAATCGATTTTAACATCATCCGAGCGCCCCAATATGGCGTCATATTGGGATTGCCGTGGCTACAGAAACACAACCCCTCTGTGGATTGGCCAACACATCGCATCGAACTGACGTCACCGTATTGCATCCTGCATTGTGGAATAAGAACGGAATCCCTTGACGCAGATGAGAGCGGGAGTCAGACGGTGGCTACAGCGGCAGAAAAAGATGTGGCTCTCCCCCAGGCTTATCACAGTTTTGAGGATGTATTTGATGAGGTGAAGGCGGAAGTGCTACCACCACATAGACAGTTTGACTGCCAGATCGACCTGGTGCCAGGGGCCAGCGTTCCCAGCGGCAGGCTGTATGCCCTGACGGAGCCTGAAAACGTGCATCTCCGGGGGTACCTGGATAAACTCCTCAAGCTAGGATTCATCCGCCCGTCCAAGTCTCCGGCCGCCTCGCCACTCTTCTTCATCCCAAAGGCTAATGGGGAGCTGAGAGCCTGTGTGGCCATTAGGGCATTGAATGCGATAACCGTAAAGAATCGGTACCCCTTGCCTCTCATCAGTGTACTTCTGGAACAGGTCAAGAAAGCTCGTATCTACACCAAGTTGGATTTGAAAGGGGCATACCATCTGGTGCGCATGAGGGACGGAGACGAGTGGAAGACCGCCTTTAAGACCAGGTTCGGCCTTTTTGAGTACCTCGTCATGCCGTTCGGTCTGTGCAACGCCCCGGCAGCCTTTCAGTACTTTTTGAATGAGGTATTCAGAGAGGAGTTGGATATCTACGTGGTCGTATATATCGACGACATCCTCATCTATTCGTCCAGTGTGGAGGAGCACGTACACCACGTCAAAGCTGTGCTCCAAAAGCTGAGGGAAAACATGCTGTTTTGGAAACTCAGCAAGTGTGACTTCCACGTCACATCCGTGGAATTCCTCGGAGTGATGCTGAGTCCAGACGGACAGGAGATGGCAGAACGAAAGATCAAGGCGGTGAAAGAATGGCCGGTGCCCCAAAGCGTGAAGGACGTCCAAAGTTTCATTGGCTTCGCCAACTTTTACAGGCGGTTTATAGATGGATTTTCAGGATTGGTGGCCCCAATCACACAGCTACTGAGGAAGTCCAAGGAGTTTGTCTGGTCCCCTGAAGCGAACAAAGCCTTTGAGGCCTTGAAAAGCGCCTTTGGTAAGGCGCCGGTGTTGGCTCACCCCGATCCGGATCTCCCCTACGTGGTGGAAGCGGACGCATCGGATGTGGCGCTGGGGGCTATCTTGTCCCAACGCAACCACGACACAGGGGTGCTTCATCCCGTTGCGTACATGTCCCGCAAACTCAACAACGCCGAACGCAACTACCATATTGCGGAGAAGGAGCTTCTCGCAATCAAGGACGCCTTCACCGAATGGAGGCATTGGTTGATGGGGGCAAGACATGTGGTATCGGTGTACACGGACCATCGGAACCTACAGTTCATGACGGCCACAAGACACCTTTCTCCCAGACAGCTGCGGTGGATGATCTTCTTTGCGGGGTTCAACTTCCGCATCACATATCGGCCGGGGACGGAAAACCGGAAGGCGGACGCCCTGTCCCGTCAATCTGCAGTTAAGGAACCATTGCCTGCGACCGAGCATTCCATCATTTCCCCGAGGATGGTATTAGGGGTTATCCAACCGGATACTTTCCTGAGGGGAATAAAGAGAGGGATCAGGTCATTCGCATGGCGGAGGTGGCTCCTCAGTCACAGGGAATGGCAGCTGAAGGACGGGATACCCCTGAAGGGCAGGTGCCTATTGATACCCACGCCTAGGCTAAGGAAACAAGCATTCATCTGGTGCCATGACTCTCCATGCGCAGGTCATTTGGGCTTTGAAAAAACGGTGGCTAGCATGGGACGGCATTTCTGGTGGCCAACCATGAGATTGGATGTCAGGAGGTGGGGACAGGAGTGTCCTACGTGTGCTACCATGAAGGCCGACCATGGCCGAACCCAAGGGCTCTTACATCCACTTCCGACCCCGGATAGACCATGGGATAGCATATCACTGGACTTCGTGGTGGGCCTACCGGTAGACCAGGGGATGACGGCAATACTGGTGGTGGTGGATTACTTGATGAAAATGGGGCACTTCATCCCCTGCAAGAGAGTCCCTACGGCCAGGGAATTGGCGTCACTACTCCTAAAGAATGTGGTACGACTGCATGGATTACCTGGGGTGATCGTGTCAGACCGGGGGTCGCAGTTTACTGCGCAATTCTGGAAGACTTGGTGCACTGCGCTGCATGTTAAGACCGCCCTGTCCACCAGCTACCACCCTCAAACGGACGGCCAAACCGAGCGCCTGAACCAAACGCTCAAACAGTATCTGCGATGTTTTGTGGACCAGGGCAGGGAAGAATGGGTCGACTTGCTATGGGTTGCAGAGATAGCCTATAACAACGCCACTCACAGCTCCACACAGTCATCTCCGTTCTATAGCAACTATGGCCAACATCCCAGGTTCTTGCCATTTCTACATCCATTCAGAGAGGACAGGATTCCCGCCACAGCGGACAGGGTGGCACACATAAAAAACACGTTGATGCGCTCAAGGGCTGTCCTAATAGAGGCCAAGAGAAGATACAAGGCTGAGGCAGACAGGAAGAGAAGGCCCGGGCCACTGTACCGCACTGGAGACTACGTCTGGATATCCACAAGAAACATGAGGTTTCGAAAGAACAGTGTGTTCCATCCTAAGTACATGGGCCCCTATCGAATTACCAAGTGTATGGGTCCCGTGAACGTGAAGGTGTGCTTGCCCCAGTCATTGCGGATACACCCTGTCTTTCATGTATCATTGCTCAAACCAGCACCCTCCAAGCCGTCTGGGACACCTAGGCCGGTATGCGTGGAGTCGGAGGTGGAGTATGAAGTGTCGGGCATACGGGCGTCCAAATGGCGCAGGGGGAAGCTGTGGTACCTGGTTGCGTGGAAAGGCTATGGCCCGGAGGAGCAGTCATGGGAACCGGCTGAAGGGGTTCATGCTCCGCGCTTGGTCTCCTTGTTCCATCGGCGTTTTCCTGCCAGCGCTGGACCCGTGGGGAGCCGCTGAGAGGGAGGATGTACTGTCAAGAATTCCTGTCATGCGAGGGGAGGAAAACGGTAACCAGCGAAAACGGACTACATCTCCCAGGATGCTTAGCGGTTGAGAGGTTATGTAAACAGGAGAGCTGTTACATAACTCAAGGAAAACACGCCCTTATGTAAACAGGAGAGCTGTTACATAACTCAAGGAAAACACGCCCTTATGTAAACAGGAGAGCTGTTACATAACTCAAGGAAAACACGCCCTATAAAGGGAGGAACCGGGAGGTACAACGCTGTCGGATATTGTGTTTACACCGACGTACCTGCTTAGTGAAGAGCAGTGTTCCGGAGTGGTGCTCCAGTAAGGCAAGAACGGAGGTAGGTCGAGTCGTTACTCCCTGGGCCGTGACTTGCCCCATCGTCACCTGTGAAGGACCCGGAAGCTCTACCGGATAACCATCGAGCTTCGCTTTTTGACTCGGCTGAGTCAAAGCGCAGTGGCGCTTTTGCTGGTTGGAGTCGTAACTCCCAGCCCGACCAGAGATACAGGGACTGCCAGCTGTAACGCACACCAGGAGGTGTTTGCCGCGTTACAGACTCGGAAGTCCACAGGATCGATCGAGCGGCTGCTCTCGGTTCAGTCTTCTTTGCTTGTGATTGGGGTATCGGTGACGCATCACCAGGAGGTGACTCCGCGTCCCGGTGCAGTCTGAGGAAGAGGTTGAGCGGCTGCTCCCTTCAGGTAGAGACCCCGGCTGGGTGTTTCCCTGACTCCTCGATTCTCCCCAACACTCTTCGTGCCCCTCACAGCCTACCGATTGGCATTGTCGGCCATTTCATTTCTGCCCTCTGTTGGCATACGCCGGGATCGGCATATATGCAGAGGACGGTTAGGACCATTCGTGCTGTGGGCTGGTAACGTACTTAGCCTGGAGGATTCCAGTGACTATAACCTTTGTTTATTCCTTGTATTATTTTTGCCTTCATTAAAATAACTAAACCTTCACAAATGGTTGCGTTCTCATTATCGTGTCTGTTAAACGATCCTGAGACGTTCAGGGCGTTACATAGCCACAGCTTTATTGACCAAGTGTTTTCTGTGTGATCTGTTGAATTTAGACATCATTTAGGGCATGGATGGCATTGGATTGAGTTGGGGAAGTGTGTTTTTTGGGGGTGGCCTTTGTGATGTTGTAGGGCCTGGCCATGTGGCTGGTGGCCATTTTGAAGCCTAGGCCTGCAAGCTTGCCTGGCCTTGTTTGCCAACAGGCCTGCTTTTTCATCCACTAGGATCAGAGCAGGTAGCAACAGCTTTATTAATCAATTGTTTTCTGTGTGATCTGTTGAATTTATACATCATTTAGGGCATGGATGGCATTGGATTGAGTTGGGGAAGTGTGTTTTTTGGGGGTGGCCTTTGTGATGTTGTTGGGCCTGGCCATGTGGCTGGTGGGCATTTTGAAGCCTAGGCCTGCAAGCTTGCCTGGCCTTGTCTGCCAACAGGCCTGCTTTTTCATCCACTAGGATCAGAGCAGGTAGCCACAGCTTTATTGATCAAGTGTTTTCTATGTGATCTGTTGAATTTAGACATCATTTAGGGCATGGATGGCATTGGATTGAGTTGGGGAAGTGTGTTTTTTTGGGGGTGGCCTTTCTGATGTTGGTGGGCCTGGCCATGTGGCTGGTGGCCATTTTGAAGCCTAGGCCTGCAAGCTTGCCTGGCCTTGTCTGCCAACAGGCCTGCTTTTTCATCCACTAGGATCAGAGCAGGTAGCCACAGCTTTATTAATCAAGTGTTTTCTGTGTGGTCTGTTGAATTTTTAGACATCATTTAGGGCATGGATGGCATTGGATTGAGTTGGGGAAGTGTGTTTTTTGGGGTGGCCTTTCTGATGTTGGTTGTCTTAAAGACATGCTTTTGTTGTATGTGTCTGGTGTGTTGGTGTGCAATGCATGCACCCTGCAGACCTTTTGGGGCCTGTGGATGTTCGTATTTCCATTTTGTTGCATTAAAAAGGCAGAGCAGTGTGCTTTAGCATGCATCCTTTACCTGGCTTTTATAGGCCTTTTGTCAGCTCCTGGTGTTTCCCAGGCCCCCGGCTTGTTTGTGATTTGTGAGTGTCCATGTGGGTGGTGGCCTTTTTTGGTGTTTGGACTGTGAGTTATTAGTGTCCTGCTTTTGCCATAGGCCTGCATGGTTTTCCTATTGGCTATTTGGCTTACTGCTTCCATCCATCCACCTCCTTTGCCAGCAGCAGCTCCATGGATGCTGAGATGCTCAAATAATTTAATGGTCCACCCCACTTTCATTACATTTTTATTTTGGTGGTTATTATTAACTTTCCCATCCTTCCTGAGAGTGTAGTGTGTGGCTGTACACAGTAGTATAACATACCTCTAGTTAAAACAAAAGTCATAAATGGCTAGACTATCTTTTGTTTGCACTAGTACAGTACTAAGTAACTGAACCACAACAACAAATGCAACATTTCACTGATGTTCTTCTCCTGTCTTATTTGCTTTTAGGTGCACAAAAGACAGAGTAGGAGGTGTCATCACCATCACCCGGCTACCCGTTGTACTGCCAGCCAGACAGAAGTCCTGCTGCGCATCACGTCCACGTGTGACCAGAACTTGTTGTGCATCTGCATCCTGCCTGACATCTGAAGAAGATGGCCCCAAAGAAAGGTGTCAGGTCCAGTACCAAGAAAGTTGCCGGTGAGAAGAAGGAACAGAAAAAGGAAGTGCCAGTAACCACGACTGGTGGTGTGCCGGCCAATGTTTTTTTTGGCACCAAAGCGTTGTCCTTGAACCAAGCTGGGAGCAGCACAGCGGTCCAACCCCACCAACCTAGGCCCAAGGGCTTTAGTGTCGCAGAGGTAGCCAGTCTACTAACGAGCAGCGATGTTGAAGAAATGTCATTACCGCAAAGTAGTACACAATCAAGTTCAACGCAGGTGCAAACTCAGCAGATCAGTGTGCAGCCGCTGCAACAAGAACAGCAGCAGCCGCCGCAACAAGAACATCAGCAGCCGCCGCAACAAGAACAGCAGCAGCCGCCGCAACAAGAACAGCAGCAGCCGCCGCTACAAGAACAGCAGCAGCTGCCGCAACAGCCCACCAAAGTAGTTGTTGCTCCTGACGTAGGGGCATTTCAGGAAATCGAGCTTCCTGCAGACAAAGTGGAGCAAAGTCAAACCACTGTTTCAGAAGATCTATTGTCTTCCAGACCACTAGCAAGGAAAAGGAGGCTTAGTCCATCATCTTCTTCTTCAAGCCCCGCTTCTGATGATCGTGATGACACTTGGGTCCCACCAGCTCGGTCTGAGAGTGATATACGCCACAAGACAATGCTTCTGAAAAGGAAGGTCCCAGAAAAACTTAGAGGTATGGCGGTAGATGTAGAAGAGGGGGGTGATGATGTTGATGAAGACGAGCCAGTCAACACGCACATTACTCCCGCCCCAAAGGGATTGGAGACCAACATTCTCACCCTATCCAGAAAGGCTGCTACTGAGCGGGATGTAGCACGGATCTCACCAACACAGGTTACACCACCACTACCTCCAGCTGCCATATTTTCCAAGGCCCGGCAGGGACCTACATCCAGCTCAACCATCTCAGTAGGTAGTGGTAGTAAAAGTCACAGTGTAGGTGCACAGGGTCACACATTTTCAAACACCCCCTCAAGTTAATCTGGTGTTGAAAGTGGCACATCCAGCAGTGCCAGAAAGTTCTCCTCCCCAGTTTGGGACTTCTTTTCTGTTAGCGCCAAGGAGGAGAACGTTGCTATATGCTCAATTTGTCGGCAAGGTGTTCGGCGTGGTAAGCTTGGTACAAATTATGGTACCGGAGGACAAGCAAGTCATCTCAGAATACACCACACTATCGTGTGGGAGGATCACCTACTTAAGTTAAAAGAAAGTAGAAAAAGTCAACCCATTGAAGTTGGTCAGGATGAATCAGAGAGCGATATTATTGCGGTGGCAGGTGAAGAAGAGGGAGGCATTTCTAGCCCTGTCCCCAGTAGTGCAGTGGTGGTAGCGCCCACATCCTCCTCAGTAACATCAGAGTGGCACCGCAGTAAGAGCAATACTCAGAGTCTGTGTGAGACACCAAGGCGACCGGCGAGTACCTCAATGAGACAATCTGTGTCGTTGAGCCGTAGTGGGTTAATGAAAACAGCACCACTAAGGAAAGTAAGCCAGCCTACCATTGAGAGCATGTTTAGGTTGGAGGGGCAGTTCTAACGCAACCACCCAACGGCACGATTGTACAATGCGAAGCTGGCTAAAATGTTAGCGCTGGACCTTCTTCCTTTTTCATTTGTGGAAGGGGTGGGTTTCCTTGAATTTGTGTCTGCCATCTGTCCGAAATGGAAAGTTCCCAGCCGGTCCTATTTCGCAAGAATTGCTGTTCCGGCACTACATCATGATGTGCTGGAATTGGTTGGACAAGCTTTGCAGAAGAGTGCTGTGCACAATATCCACCTGACAACAGACATGTGGAGCAGTTGCCAAGCCACAGATTACATGTGCATCACTGCACACTGGATCTCTTTTGTGGGGGTTAAAGATAAACTATCTGCACGAGGTGTTGTTGACACAGCTGCGATTTTTGAAGGTACTCGGAAACATGCAACTGTAGACATGTTCGCCATGGAGAAATCTCATACGGCTGAAAACATTTTACACGAGTTTCGCACCAAGGTTTTGGAATGGCTGCGGCCCAGAGGGCTTCGTATTGGTTTTGTTGCCACAGACAATGGCAGTAATGTACTTAAGGCCATGGAACTTGGTTCCTATTTCAGGGTTCCGTGTTTGGCGCACTGCATAAACATTATAGTTCAAGACTTTCTGAAAAAAGAACCCATAGTCAGCAATTTACTGGCCATCTGCCGAAGAATATGCACTCATTTCAGCCATTCTTTTAAAGCTCGGAAGCAGCTGAGGATCATCCAACGTGAATTTAGGATGCCAGTCAAGGCACTCATCCAGGAGGTGGCAACACGTTGGAACTCAACGTATTACATGCTTGATCGTCTGTACGAACAGCACATGTCACTCCATGAATATGTCTGGAAAAGAAGAGGGGATGCTAGTGCTACTGTTAAAGGCATGAACCTTGACATGGAGCAATGGAGCCTAATTAAATGCCTGACTGAGATGCTTTCTCCTTTTGAGGTCTTCACACGTGAAGTCAGCAAGGAGGACTGTACAATGGGCCAAGCTATCCCATTATTGCAAATGCTAGAGTATGAGCTGAATAATGTGTCTGAATCATACAAAGGTGTTGAGGAGAGAAGGCAAGCCCATGACTTGGTGGAGAGCTTATCCCGGCGCTTAACTGAAAATGTAAGGTTACAAAATAAAATTTTGTCACAAGAACATTACATTTGTGCCACAATTCTGGATCCACGTGCAAAATTGGGACTACTGAAGACATTCCTTGCTTTTTCCGACAATGATGTTGCCCGCTACAAAAGTTGTATAGCTGAAGCAGCCAGTAAGTTGAAAAACGAATGGCTGCTAATTAAAAGCCCGCAAGATCAACCCACAACAAGTACTGATACTGAAGCAGGCCATGCAGAATCAAGTGCAACTTCGTCGGCTGAGGGCAGTGCGGTTGGCTCACAATCACAACACTCACCATCACTATCGACTACAGAAACAATAACTGGATCATTAGGCCGAGTACAATCATTATCATTACAGGATTGGTATGTAAAGATGGGCTATTGTAATCTGGACGACCCAACAGAGGTGTACGTTGATCAAAACCCATTGCTGTATTGGTATAGGAAAAGGTCTGAATGGCCACAGCTCAGCAGGCTGGTGATAAGCTATCTGGCTTGCCCTGTCGCAAGTGTCTCTTCCGAACGTGTTTTCAGTGCTGCTGGTTCCATTGTAACATTGAGAAGGACCAGTCTATCTCCAAAAAACGTGGAGAGGTTAACAATGATCAAAATGAATCAGCACTTCATACCACCGAATTACACAATACATGAATCAACGGAGGAAGATGAGGACAGCGGCTCAGGTGACGGAAGTATTGTGTCAGATGATTACCTACTACTGGCTGAACCCCCACAGTTTGAGGACGATCTATACTTCCCTGACAATTAGGCTCGCACTTACTGTCTTCCTCCCTTTTTTCCCCCTCTGTTTAAGTGTCTGTCGTTCCGGTTATAAACTTGTGAATCACAACAAATCCATTACCACCGTCTTCTACTCTTCTAATTTAATATACACGTTTCAGGTGTCTGCTATTTGACAGTACAGTCCTCCGAATCCAGCTCCTCCGCTCCATCATACTGAATCTCCTGCTCAATTCCATTTCCCTCATGAATGATGATTGGATGATGGTAACAACAAATTCAAACTTTCCTAGTCCTTCCAAAAGAAGTGGACCATGAATCAGATGACTACTATAGCTATCCTCATTTCAGAGCCGAGAGAGACTGGCCATTAACTGAAAATAAGATGGAACAGGTAATAATTGATGCCATGCATTGGACGCAGAGTCGCAGACTGAATGATTTCGATTTTGTTGTGTTTGTTGTTCCTGAATTTATGTAATTGTGCACTGCCACTAATCAACTTTCTACAGAACAACACACAAATTTCCCCCTTCTTGCAAATAAGAAATTGGTACTTCTCCTGAAGCTTGGTGACCCATTGCTTTTAATTCAATACAGGAAGGGGACTCAATCAATCTGCGCAATGGGTATGATTGACACAACAGCACTGTCCATCATGATGATGGCGAAATAGACGGCCCGTTAACTTAAGATGAGAAGGAACAGGTAAAAATTGATGCCATGCATTGGACGCAGAGTCGCAGACTGAATGATTTAGATTTTGTTGTGTTTGTTGTGCATGAATTTATGTAATTGTGCACTGCCACTAATCAACTTTCTACAGAACACACTAATTTCCCCCTTCTTGCAAATAAGAAATTGGTACTTCTCCTGCAGCTTGGTGACCCATTGCTTTTAATTCAATACAGGAAGGGGACTCACTCAATCTGCGCAATGAGTATGATTGACACAACAGCACCGTCCATCATGATGATGGCGAAATAGACGGCCCGTTAATTTGAGATGAGAAGGAACAGGTAATGATGACAATTAATGGCATGCATTGGACACCTGACTCTAAGCTATTGGTCTTTGTGTTTGCGTTGTTTGTTTGTTGTGCACAAAGTGATATCAAAGTGTACTAGTAATCTATCTTTCTGTACACAATAAAGAATGACTCAAGTCAGTAATATTTATATTTCTACTCTTGTTGTGTCATAAAATCTTTACTTATACTGCAGGCCGATCTTCACAGTCAGTCAGTAAAAGTATCAGAGATGATGATGATTAAGTCAGGACTCAGGAGGACATTTCATGAGTGGCATAAAACGGAAAAGCCAAAAGGTAAACACGTCAACAACAACAACCACAGCAGACCCAAATGTCTGTGTAGAAGTTGAATAGAGTCTAGCGGTGGGATGACTGCAGTGCATTGATTTTACTAACTTAAACTGTAAAATGCTATGTTTGGAATGGATACTTTGCTTTGCGTTTGTCCAACTCTTTGAGAGAAAAAAAAAGAATTTTAAGTGTTAACGTAGGATGTGCTAATGCTAAGCACTGTTGGCCTGCTCTCTCCTGTTACTGTTGAAGGTCAATGCTGGAAACAGACTAGAGTAGACATGATGCATAGATGCCACCTCGGAAAGTGTTCTTTTTGCACTACACCATAACTTGTGCATTTGTTTTAACTTTCTTTCTCAATATCCCCTTTGGTTTTCAATCTACAATTACAGGCCGGGCCTTGCAAGAAACTTTGTAAAACATTACAATGCATATTAATTACCTTACCAATCAATCACCTTTTTTTTTCCAGCCGGGCAGTGGCGAGTGGCGAGGCGACACACCCAAGATTGATGGACGAGAGGAGCAAGAGGAATGCCGAGATGCAAAAATCCAGTCCACATTTTTGACCAGGATAAGACAGTAACAGTATCCACTTTTATCTTCTTTTAAATAATTTGATTAATATCTTGTATACAATCTTTACAACAGTGTGTTCTTGGAGTTGTTATTATCAATCATCATTAGGTTTGCTCTGTGTTTACGATTCTTCCCTACCAATATTTAAAATTTCTATTTGTTATCTGTTAAAGTATTAAGGCCGGAACAACAGAACAAGAACTAGAAGTGTATGTAATACGGGTCTCTCATCATCATACATGCATTGCCTTTTTCTCCCTTAACATATGGATATGGTAGTCTTCAATGATTGTCGTTTGTTTGTCTATGTATGCATTCTGTTTTTCTATGTCAAACCTTTCCCAAAAACCCCGTTCCCATCCAATCAACAAACCCTAACCCTCTTCCCCCGGGCTGTGTTACTTATTGTTGAGGTGTAACTAAATTAAATGTACACCAATACTTAATCACACACTTGCTGGGGCGGATGTGGTGAAAGCAACACTACTTCAATTTCAAGGCAGAGCGATGATCTTCTTCTGCTTGGCCACCCATGAGTAGGATATTTCAGAGGTTATTTTCTTTAACAAAGGAACATATACCTCAGCATGAATTGCCGGCATTGATTGGATTTGTTTCTTGTCATTCATCATATACAGCACTAACTGTTAGGCTGTAGGCCTAGTCAAGTGACTCGACACAACTATAGTTTGTAACTCTGTCTAGTAGGCTATCCTCCTAACCACCATTCTGTTTTTTTGTAAAATATTTGAGCATATTATTGTTGCTCGGTAAGTTCTGTACTGTACTTCATTCAACTACTCCTAACAGTCTCTCAAAGGCGATTGACTGTCTCCTTCTCTTTTTTTGCAAATGCTTCCGCCCTGCCAGTGTCTACTACTACTACTATGCTGCTACCACCACCACCACCCCAATCATGGCATGTATGAAAAAGAAAACCATCTTCACCATGCAGCCAGTGCTGTGCCACAGTTGGACATAAACATCAAGCACCGGTAAGAGACAAGTTTGGGGGAGGCAGAATTAATAATGGACATGTTGTCAATGATTTCATTTTCACACACCAGTACAAAGAATGCATAGACTAGAGGACAGACTGAAAGTACTAGAAGGACCAGTCAATGAGTGAGGTGTGTCGCATCTATCTGTGTCTTATACAGTCAGCCAATTATTGAAATCAAACACAGGCTATGGGCGGCTATGCACCAGCAAGGAAACAGTGTGATGTAAAACAGTTACCCCACCTACAAAACATTAACAACATTGCATGTAACATAGAAAAATATATTTAATATACCCTAACAAATAAACTAAACCCACAAAAGCTGACCCACCCCCCTCCCTAACCCCAACCAATGTCCACAGAAGTCCGAAACGCCCAAACAAGTTCCCACCCACCCACCCAAACAAGAATTAAAAAGGGGGCAGAACAGGATGACAGGGACTAAGTGGTGGGGCGGGACTCCAGGAGGACACGCATCTGGCGCATATCGCCCTCTAAACGGGCGACGCGGCGTCTAAGGGTGCGGCAGTTGCAGCCACAGTGGGGGGGCACCAGAGATGGAACGGTGGCGGCGGGCAGCCGCCAGACGGTGGCGCCGTACCGCTGGAGGGCGGTGACTGGGGCCCGGGCCACGGGAGGAGGCTTCAACAATTGCAGCCGCAGTCTCCTCCTCCTCCTCGGCTAAGACCACCAGCCGCCGGTATTCACGCTGGATTGCCTCCAGCTTCCGGCGCCGTGCCTTGGCGGCCAACTCCTTGCGGTTTAGGTTAGGAGTAGCTGTGTATCAAAAAGAAAAAAACAAGACAATTGTAAAATATACTCTTAGAAAAACAGTAACACAAGTTAATTATTTATACACATAGTGGCATGGTAGAGTAGCACTATAAAGCACAGTAGTACATAACATTTTAAATCTCGCCCGTCCTTTTTACTTCCACCTGTCTTTCCCTTTTTAGTTGAACAGTGCACCAGGTGCTCTTCGCCATAAAACTTTCAAAGCGGAGTTGAAATCAGATAGATGAGGCCATTGGTTACTCAATACTCCCGCTCCTATGCAAATTAAAGGGATTCTAGTCTTCTAGTTCACTCTTCAAACGTCCCCAACAACTCATACTTACTTACGACATCGGATGGCGGGCGGACTTTATCTGCCCGCCATCCTCACGCTAAAAAGGGTGGGGGTCCCGTGGGGACAATTAACCTGTTCCCTTGCTCATGACGGAACCACTCTGTCATGAGCCACGGGCGCCGTGTGCTCATGACGGAGTGGTTCCGTCATGCTGCAGCCGTTGGCGGCTGCTCCGCCCACGCGGCACTGATTCCCCGCCTGTGCGGGCGATCAATGCAAGTGGGCGGAGTCATGACGGACCCACTCCGTCATGAGCACAGCGCGCCCGTGGCTCATGACGGAGTGGTTCCGTAACGAGCCTGGCGGCGCCGCGTTGACCCCGAACCCCCCCAGCGCCGCGGCAGAATTCGTGCCGCGGCGAAGGGGTTAATTAGGATGATGCGCCCGGCACAGTGGTGGGCGCATCCTGTTTTTTTTACATTCTGGTTGGCGGTGCCGAAAGCAATGCTAAAAATACATGTTGTGCTGCTTTTCCAAGCACAACATGATGGGCCTCACACGGAGCCTGTCACGTTTTGCTTTGAAAGGCAGGGGGGTACCATAGCATAGGTAGGTACCCTCCATGGGGGCCCCCAAGCATACTCTGCAATGTCTGCATGCCTTTCCGTGGCGGACGGCAATGCCGCCACGCAAAGGCATTCCAAAATGCAGATTATATGGCTGGCGGTGTGTTCAGAGAGACACCACCGCCATATTGAACCCATTTCCGCCTGGTCGACATATGGGGGGTCTGACTCTTTTCTACAGGGATGGCGGGAGGATTGCCCCTGTGGTGTTGGCGGTGAATACCGCTGGCCCAGCGGGGGCAATACGCCCGCCATCCTAATGGGGCCCTAAGTCTCAACAGTACAGTATACATATACATACAGTACACCCTTGCAGTGAGTGTACTGTCAAGTTCAACAATAGTTAAGGATTATGAATCTAACTTACCACTGCCTGCCACTGGTGCTGCCACTCCCCCTACCACTCCGTTGCTATCTGCAGCCACTGCCGCATCCTCGCCCTCCGCGTCGCCTTCGCGGGCCCCGGCAATGGTGGTCGGTAGTGCGCATAGAAAACATTACACATTTATTAGGCGTCATATACACCTCCCCCCTATTGATCAGTAGCAAGGTTGAAAAATGAGTTAATACTAACATACTTCACTAGTACAAATCAGGTAGTAGTAGAGTAGACACTAAGGGCCCGATTCACAGAACTAACTTAAGACAAAATCCTAAACTTACTACTTTTGGTATTCACAGAAGTTAGGATTTAGTCTTAAGTTTGTCTTAAGACAAACTTAAGACAGACTTAAGACAGACTTAAGACAAACTTAAGTTTGTCTTAAGTCTGTCTTAAGTTTGTCTTAAGTCTGTCTTAAGCCTGTCTTAAGTTTGTCTTAAGACAAACTTAAGACTAAATCCTAACTTCTGTGAATACCAAAAGTAGTAAGTTTAGGATTTTGTCTTAAATTAATTCTGTGAATCGGCCCCTAATAGTTATACATGATCATTGTAGCCTTTGCTTAATTAGTCCTAGCCAAGCTACCATTTTACCTTTGTGTCTTTTATTTTTGCACATGTGACGTTACCTTTACCTTGCAGCTTAAGACATCTTTGAGCACACATGACCTGCCTCACACTGCTACTGTCTAGTCTACGCGCTGCGTACAAGCGGTCAACAAACATTAACAAGCCACTTTTTTAGGAAGTACTGGTGTACTACTGTTACTGTTAGTCCATATTGCTTATCCATAAATGCTACACTTTTTGGCACGGCTGAGAAATGCTTGCAAGTTGCAATATACTAACGCACACCATTTCATTTTTCGCATTACAGACGCGAGATTCCCTTCTACGAACCAGAGCTTCTGAATGATGCAACAACTACCAGTACTAGGTTCTTCTAAGGCGAGGGGTCCCTTCACTCACATCTTCATTTATGAATTTATATAAACTATATTGCTATGGGATGGTGGTGCTGCCTTCCACCACTGTTCAGTTATCATGATTTAATTCCCAACTGTATAAGTGTAACAATGTATATTGTTTTAATGTTATTGATTTTCCGGTTGGTGCTGCATTTATAAGAAAACAGTGTACAGACCTTCTCAAATTGAAATAAACATTTTGAACTTACATAGACTTGGTGGTACTTGGTGTGGACTAACTTACACGAGTGAGCAAATTAAAGTAAGGGTGTGCATGTGAATTGCTTCCACGACTGAGAGGTTGGGTGTGTTATGTTCTGGGTTGTCTACTTGTTGGGTATCTTAGGGGGAGGGTTCCGAGACCTAACAGTTATGACAAGACAGTACTATAGTCAAGCAGTGGAATTGTGGTGGGTGCGGAATTTCTGATTGAGGTGTGCAAGGAAGGTCCAACCTACCATCACCAACATCCTATTTTCTGGTGCAAATGTCTGTGTATGTGCAAGATCCCTACAACAGTAGTATGTCCTATAGGGTATCATATCAAAATAGTAATAAATCTGGTAGGGCTGTTGCTGTGAATTTTCAAAGCCTCAAGATCTATAAGAGTAAAAGTAGTACAAGACAATGACCCAACGGATTGGACTCAATGGCTCGAGCTACTGGTGCATATGAGTTTTATATTACAACCTTTCACAAAGAGTGGCACTGGCCAACTGGGCAAGACTAGCTACTACAGTACAGACAGACTGATAGTATGTAGTAGTAGTAGTACTCAGAGTCATCATAGCGGAGGCAGGGATAAGATTTTTGAAACCGTACAGATCGAAGGATAATTGGTGGTAAAAAAATAGCATTTGGAAACAAACAATAGTTCGGGAAAAATATGGAGCAGTACAAGTTATGGAATAAGAAATATTATTAAAAACAAGAAGACTTACTGGGGCCTGCAGAGGAGCCCTCAGCGGTGTCCTCCTGGTGGTGTTCTGTGTGTCCCGCCGACTGCCCAGTCCCTGTCGGTCTGCCCCTGGGTGCTGATGAACAGGAAAGATATAAGAAAGAGACAAACATTGATGGATGGTGTCAAACAAATACAATATTTTTCAACAACGGTCAAAAAACAACAATTGCAATAACTAAATTGACCGATCTCATCTGGTCAACAAGTAATATCGGGGATTCGCAGTTCGACTACTTAAGTTACTATTTATCAACAGTAATCCAGTCTTCCATTCTGATTCCAGAATACCAAGTTACAACTAAGCCTAAGTACAGCGTACCACCCAACCTAGCCCACCTCTTCCAGGCATGCCAATTGTACATTAAGTATGCATTTCCACTGTATTCCTCAACAATGCATATGGTCAAATCATGGAGGACACATGAACATGACTACATGTTTTGTATACACCAAATTTGGGTTTGATTGATTGATGCTGATCTGCTAGTGCTAAGTAACTGCTAAGCCTACCACCACTCATTGAACAAACTAGAAAAGGTTCTAATAAAGACAGCCGTACTACCAGCACGTCACGTAACTGAGTGAGGGGGCATCACGCATACCACTAACAAATTGGAAGCTCATTCAAAGTACGTAAACCGAAGTATCAATCCGCCCCTACCTATTAGTGACAGGACAAAGTAAGGAGTGGACTAGAGTCACTGTAGCATTACGTAACTTAATTTCTCTAAAATAAACTCGTAAAGAATCACGCTAAGCAAGCGCAAGCGCAAAGCTGCAAACAAGTAAGATTAGTAGTAGCGCAGAAGAGCACCTGTGTCAAAAAAATCACAGACTTTTAGACGTAATTAACCTGGAATGTAAGCAGCAACATTCTAGCTGGTTGGAAAAAAAAAAGATATTTGCAATATATAACACAGAGCAGAAGAACAGACACAAATTAGTAATAATTAAATAGGTACTCACCAAGCCCCGGGACCTCCACTCCCAGCAGGTCCAGCAGGTCCTGCTCACGGTCCAAGATGTCGGACCACCGGTGCGTCAGCTGCGCCTGGGTGCGCCGAACACCAGAGAAGCGTGACACTGCCCGGCGCACCTTCCCCCACCGCTGCCGACGCTCCCGGAGGCCGTACCCGGACCCAGGCCTGCCACCTGCTGCCAGGGTTGAGGGGAGGTGGCGCTGCACAAAGAAAATTAGTGCAGCCAACTCCACCTCCCCAAATAAGGCCCGTGCCTGCACCCCTTGTGGGTGCCGCCTTCCGCAAGGAAGGCGGTCGCGGCTCTGGCTGCGCCGGCGAACAGCCCTACCCTTAGACATGGTTCTGGGGACGGGCCGGGAAAGAAAAGGTAAAATAAATAAAGGAGTAAAGGAAATAAATAGCAGGCAATAGAAAGAGAAAAAGTAGCTAAAAAACAAAAAAAAAGTAGACAAAAACCAAAAATATAGAGGCAGGAAAATAGTTAGAGAAATAATAAGTAATAAAGATCCAAACAAAGTGGCTATAAACAAAGGATTGAAAAGATTTTGGGAGGATTCAAAATCAGGCCCCAGAACCATGCAATAGAGTGAAAAACAAGATGGCCGCACCCATTGCGACCACGTGCGCAAGTTCGCGCAATATTTTCTCCCGAGCAAGCAAAAAGCAACGCGATCAAGTAAAAACGGTCGCGAACAGGAAATATCGACCGCGAACGGGTGCGAACATGCATTGCGCGACCCGGAACAGGAAGTAAGCATCGCGAGAGGGCGGGACAAGTGAAAACAAGATGGCCGCGCCCGTGAGCAACCGCATGGGTAAGTTGGCGACCCGCGATCACGCAAAAACTACCGCGAACAAGCGGGAAAAAAACTTCCGCGTCTTCGCGATATTTCCGGCATGTTTGCGGAGATTTTTAGCATTTTCGCAATAGTTTGCGAAAGTTAATTTCGCAAATTCCGCCCACCCCTAGTCATCAGTGATGTCATGAGTGATGTCACTGACCATGTCATAAGTGATGGAATATGTGACGTCATCAGCAGTGCATTGCGGGCGTGCGAGTTATAGTTAGCTGAACTAACTATAACGGGGGAATTTCAATGGTTTTGTACGAGTGAAAAGTCCAGCTAACTATAACGCCCCTGAAACCTATGGTTTTTTCAGTGAATATATATATATATATTTATATATACATATATATATTTATATATACATATATATATATATATATTATCTACTGGCCGTTGCCAGTAGATAGTTATAGTTAGGACCTATTTTCCATAGGAAATCCGCAACATTCTATTCCCAATAAGTCTGGCACCGGTTGACAAATATTCGCGAAATTTTCCAAACTTTTGGCCAGCTCCGCTCCGCTCCTACCCTTAAAGTTTCATGGTGATTCGTCAAGCGGGGGCCGAGAAAAAAGGGGGGTCCCAAAACGCGTTTTCCCCATGCAATTTCCCATAGGATCTGTTGTCGCAGCTACAGCCTGAACCGCTGAACTGAATGACTCCTAATTCGGCAAAGAGGTAGTCCTCAGTTCAGACTCGTGCCTTTTGCATAAATGGTGTGAATCTGTTCAGTAGTTCCTGAGAAAATTAGGGTAAAAAGGTTAGTGATATCTATGGCCGGGGAGGATCAGCCCACCCTACCCACACCGTAAGCGCACCCTCCCGATCGCGCGCTGAATGCTAATTGGCTGTCGAGTGTCTGTCTTCATTCGAAACCAGGAACTGTTGGTGCCCATTTTCTGCCTCGGTAGAAGTGAGGCTTAAGAAGCAAGGGGAATAAGTGTGTAAAACATATAAAGGGGGCAGAGTGGAAATACTCTGACCCTCTAGAGGTGCATAGGGGGTCCCAGAAGAACCCCCTGGGGCCCCCTTTAAAAAAAAAAAACGGCGTAATGCGCGCAGGGTGCGCGCATCTTAACGCGTTAGGTGCACGGATTCTCTCGCGTTGGGTGCGCGGATCCAAGGAAAAAAAATTGACATTTTTGGGAGATAAACATCAAGCTTAAGTGTTTTGTTCTTGAGTGGCTCTAAAAGAGCCGTTGTGTTCGTTGAGAGTTTTTGGTACTTATAAGTAAGTACCTATACAGAGTCTAAAGTTGTTGAGGCAGACTCTGTTTCCTTCATCAGTAAAGTGTACTCTATCTCTCCTATACATCTCTTGCATATGAAAGCGCAGATTGTTATTGTAAATGGACCTCCTTTCAAGATGCTTAGAGTGTGGATTGTGGGACACAGCTATATTTTCTGGAGCCAAAGGTATGCAGAAAACAAAGGCATTCACAAAGACCTAGGTTTGCCAAATGTAGACATTAAATGGATTGGACAGAGAGGGTTAAAGTGGCACCAATTGATGCCATTGGTGAAATCCTTCATGCATATCCAACACCCTGACCTCATAATAGTGCACTGTGGTGGCAATGACCTAGGCACTTTGACTGGGGTAGGTCTGGAAATCCTTATGAAGGACACCTTTGCAGAACTGATTTCACTTTTCCCCAAAACTGCCTTTGTGTATTCTAACATATGCCAAAGGCAGAAATGGAACTGGTACGATCATTTTTGTCCACAAATTGAGAAAGCTAGGAAACATGTGAATAAATCTGTTTCTGCTTTTCTCAGAGACTATAGAATGGGGTCTGAATGCACTCAGATGGTCTCTGTAAATGAAATGGCAGTTTGGAAAGTAAGATGTTTCTAAAATGGTGGCTAAGATGCAGTTTTTAAAAAAGACAAGAAATCATTGGTAGTTTGACAACCTTCTACACTGAAAGGTAGGGTGTATATTTCTGTTTTTTAAACGCATGATTCTTATTGGTTAACAAAAACTGATTGTAAGGAACATTATATATGATAATCTGATATGTTGAAAAGTCAAGCACACTTGCTGTCTTGATTAGCAACATTGTGTGCTGAACTTGTGACCTGTGTGCTCAGTACAGTGTTCCATGATCTGTTTCTATGGTAACGGGCAGAAGGCAGATTGGGGAAGGGTTCAAATTTATGTCATTTGGAAAGGGTTGAAATGTTTAACCAATAGAAATGTGTGTTTGCTTTTGAATTTATGTGGGAAGGAATGTGATTTGATGTTTACATGTATATGTGTGGGAAATGAGAGGGAAACTTTGCCATTCTTTGTTTCTGCTGACAGGTGCACAGGGCAGAGATTCTGTATAAGAAAATCTGGTGTGTGACTGATATCTGGTGTGTGACTGATATACTTCTTAATCTACAAAACAAATTAAAAGGTGAGTTATTTAATTGTGAGGGGATGTATGTAGACTATTTTGATTTTAATCAGACTAATGTATTTCTGCTGCTAAAGTGTAGGGAGTACTTTTTTTCTCTATAATCTTATTGACAGTGTGTGTGCATGTAGAAACCATTCTGTGATAAGCATTTGTGTTTTTCATGTGTTTGCAGACAGATAACTATGCTGTTTTTATATTTTGGTAGAATTAGAAACCAGTCATTGTTTATGAATTTGTGAAATTAGTTATGTTTCTACACTAAAATGTAGTACTCCTTCTAGATGAAGAAATGTGTTTTGGTATAGTGCAAGGGATAGTGTTGTTTGTCTAGAATCACACAGTGAGATTGTGTGCAGTTCCCTAACCACTTCCACAGTAGTGAATGAGTTTTGGTAAACTCCTAGGGATAGTGGTTGTTGTCTACAATCACACTGTGAGTCTGTGTGCATTTGGGAACCACTGTGAGAGAAGCATTTGTTAACATCGTGCATTTGCTGACAGATAACTGTTTTAACACCTGCCATGTTGTCAAGTTTTAGTAGCATTAGAAGCCAGTCTTTGCTTATGCATTGATAAAATGAGTCATGCTTTGACACTAATGTGCTGTACTTTAATATGTAGATTGTGTGTAGTCTCCTTACCCCTTGCACAGTAGTGAATGAGTTTTGGTCAGCTGCTAGGGATAGTGTTGCTTGTCTAGAATCACACTGTGAGTCTTTGTGCATTTGGGAACCACTGTGAGAGAAGCATTTGATAACATTGTGTATTTGCTGAGAGATAACTGTTTTAAAACCTGTCTTGTTGTCAAGTATTAGTAGCATTAGAAGGCAGTTTTTGCTTATGGTTTGATTATATGAGTCAGGCTTTGACACAAAAGTGCAGTCCTGAAATATGTAGATTGTGTGCAATTCCCTTACCACTTCCACTGTAGTGAATGAGTTTTGGTAAACTGCTAGGGATAGTGGTGCTTGTCTAGAATCACACTGTGAGTCTGTGTGTATTTGGGAACCACTGTGAGAGAAGCATTTGGTAAAATTGTGTATTTGCTGACAGATAACTCTTTTAAAACCTGTCATGTTGTCAAGTTTTAGTAGCATTAGAAACCAGTCTTTGCTTATGCATTGATTAAATGAGTTAGGCTTTGACACAAAAGTGCAGTTCTGAAATATGTAGATTGTGTGCAGTTCCCTTACCTCTTGTAGACTAGTGAATGAGTTTTGGTAAACTCCTAGGATAGTGTTGCTTGTCTAAAATCACACTGTGAGTCTGTGTGCATTTGGGTAAGGATTGTGAGAGAAGCATTTGGTAACATTGTGTATTTGCTGACAGATAACTGTTTTAAAACTGGTCATGTTGTCAGGTTTTAGTAGCATTAGAAGCTAGTCTTTGCTTATGCATTGATAAAATGAGTCAGGGTTTGACACTAAAGTGCAGTACCATGTACTATTCTCTTCACTGCGCCAGAACTGAAAATGTAAAAGTTTTACCCAGGCACTGTCCTAGCAGTAGTCTGATGATTTAGTCAGTTTCCAGGTACTCATGTTGTGAACGATACATTACCACATAGACTGCTTCAAATGTCTGTGCAGTAAGCATGCAGTCTTCTAACATACTATACACTTGTCTTTCACACCTTCAATTCCCTAGTCAGTATCCATACAGTCCAGCAAACATCCTGTTACTCCCTTTGCACTCCTCTAGTGACCCATTCAGTACCAAGTACTAATCCATTCACTGTGCCAAAAGCCAACCACTTATAAATTCACCCAGGCACTCTCCTTGCTGTACTCTAATCACTCAGTCAGTACCCAAGTACTCATGCAGTGAGCCAGGCCTTAGCACATGGACTGCTTCAAACGCCTATCCACTATGTATGCAGTCCTCTTAACCACCTACACAGTTGTCTTTCACACCTTCAATTCCCCAGTCAGTATTCATACACTTCTAGCAAACACCCTGTTACTCACCCAGTGTGTCTACTTATAGTACTGTAATCATTCAGTCAGTTAGCATGTAGTCTTTTAGTAAGGTAGGCTTTAGGGCATGCACTGCTTCAAAGTAGTATGCACTATGCATGTAGTGTTTTAACCATTGTCACACTTTTGGTTCAGGGCTATAGTTTCTTAGTCTTTTTTTATATAAAATGTGTTTGTACAGTAATGGAATAGTATCAATTTGAAAGTTATTAATATACATTTATTTGTGATTCTTTTTTACAGATACTGTTTTTCAACGTTAAATTAGAGAAATCATGGCAGAAAAAAAAAGAAAAAGAAAAGAAACTCAGAAAGGCGCAGGAGCAGGAGTGTTTCTCATCCGTTTGCACTCTTCTCGTGCAAGATTGTTCGGATGAAGGGTCCTTAGGTGCTTCATCATACTTGCCGTGCCGCACGTGTATTTTTTGTTAGGATCCCCTCACGACAGCACTCTTTTGCAAATCTTGCACGTGACCAAGGTGGCATTGGTCTTTGTTTGCCCCTCGGGGAAAAGTAAAACCTTTCCACACCACTGAAGAAAAACGTTGTGGGCGTGGTGCCACCTCCAAAAATTCATCCTTAGATTCGGTGAATATTTTAAAGCGGCAACATTTACAGTTTTTGTAAGTTAAACTTATAAAATGTTGTTAGCCATAAGCATTTTATATATGTGTGATTTGTATCTTGTGGTATTTTACTGAGAATAGCATGTTGTTGTTTTTTTTAACAATCTTACTGATTGTTTTCTTTTTGCCCGCTGTTGAGTACGATTGAAATCACTATTTCTAGTGAAATTCAATACATTCTGAGAACAGCAAAAAGGCAAACAAATTACTTTGTGGAAATTATGCTGTGTTGTAAAACATGTATTATTACATGTTATATTTTATTTATTTTTATTTATTTTTTTTCTTTCACAGATCCAAATTTTAAAATAAGCAATTTATATGAATTTATATTGCAATGAAAATCTGAAAAAAATGTATACCATTTATTATTCCTATTATTGTGAAGGTAAGTTTAACTAAGTCTCAATATGCAGAATGAGGAGGTCTGCAAGAAGCTACAAAGTTGAAACACGTTTCTAAAAACACTCTGTTTATACCTATGTAGTTTTGAAATCTGATCATAATCAGATATCATGTGACCTGCAAAAAAAGAGATTTGAGGGGTTCATAATATTTCCCATTGTACCTATTGAAGGACCGCAATCATTTCAATCATTCTTCTTTGAACATCTTTGCAGACAAAACTCTGTGCTTACCTTCTATCATTCGCAAGGAATTTTAAAACCGGAAATATGTCACTTTTTGTAACATAGTTATTGCGCAAGAAACTCTTTCATATATACAAAGAGAGGAAAAGGCACTCTGTGTACTTTTTATACTCCATGTAAATACAACCTCATTATGCACACCACTTTGCGTTGAAAGGGTGTTCTATAAGTGTTGTTGTGCATGATTGCACTGAATACTCATAGAACAAGACACATGTCTAGATTCATCATAAATCTCGATATGTATGTGAATGCTGCACCATTCTAAAATTGGTGTAGGAAAGCACAACAAGTAGAATTGTTTTCATTTCTCCACATTTTTATATCTTCAATGCATGCTGAAATGTTCAGCATACATTGAAGAAGAAAAATGCATTTTCTCATTGTTTTTGTGCAGGAAGGTGTGTCTTCGTGCAGAAAAACAAACAGCATATGACACAGATATCCTTGCACTATGGTGCAAGGGTGCCTGTGTCACCACATGGCTGCAGTTTAAGCAGCTGTGCAGAGAGAAGCATAGATTTGCAACATATTTATGTACATATGTTGCATCCCTGTGCTTCGGAAGTACTACAGCACACTGCAGTTAAAGAGGTTACTGTGTGATGCTGCAGCACTTCCTCATAGTTTTGCACTTATACATTCACCATACGCTACTAATGCATTCATTCAGTCAATTACGTACTACACATACATTCATCTAAACTTTCACACACTAACAAAGAAATTTAGCTCTTTTTTTAAACCAGGAAAGTTAGTTCTTAGAAGAACTTTTTTTTTTCTTCTTTCTTCTTTTATATATTTTTGGGGTTTTTCTAACAATTTTGTGATTTTGTTTGGTTTTTCTGGAAAAAAAAACAAAAAACAAAACAGGAGGAACCAAACAATGAACTTCAGGGAACAAAAAAAAACCACAAAAAAAACTAGCAATTGTGACTTTCTTGCCGGCGACAGATCAGATCGATCGACTGCTCACCGTAGCACAAAGTCGCATTGCACTTAGTGCAGAGCACTTTTAAAAATTGAAATTGAGGAAGGATGTCCAAGTTTTGGGCTGATGGATGCACTCTTGAAGTGCTCGGCTGCGATGAGGTTGAAGGCGCAGGAGCAGGAGTGTTTCTCATCCGTTTGCACTCTTCTCGTGCAAGATTGTTCGGATGAAGGGTCCTTAGGTGCTTCATCCTACTTGCCGTAGTGCACGAGTATTTCTTGTTAGGATCCCCTCACGACAGCACTCTTTTGCAAATCTTGCACGTGACCAAGGTGGCATTGGTTTTAGTTTGCCCCTCAGGAGACGTAAAAAATTTCCACACCACAGATGAAATACGTGGTGTGGGTGGTTCCTCCTCCAAAAATTCATCCTCAGATGAATGAGGAGATGGAGGTGATGCCTGCTGCCCTGAAGCCATTTTTAGTTGAAAAAAGTTAGAGCTAATTGTAAACTTAGTCTAAAAAATCTTCTTCGCTGCAAAGAGATACTCCTCCAAAGAAGGTGAAAGAAGAATGATTGAATTGGGTGGGGTCTTTCAATAGTTAGAACAGGAAGTGTAATGAACCAATCAAATCTCTTTTTTTGCAGGTCACATGGGATCCGTGCACCCTTCGCTTACGTATCACGCACCCAGCGCGCATCCGCGAAATTGAATTAAAAAAAAATATAGGATTACATGTAAAAATATATTACTTTTAAGACTAGTTTAGAGTTTGTCTTCAATTAATATTCACATGAAATACATATATGTTTTTTTAAATGTTAAATATTTCGCGGGATCCGCGCACCTACCCCGTCATAGACGCAGATGACGCATCGCACGTGTCGCATATAGGCTGGAAGTCGCGTACCGGTTGTATTGCGATCGCGCACTAAACACGTACCCAACGCATACCATGCGCGGATGCTAACACGTAGGGATCGAGAACGGTGCGCATAGGGTGCGCGGATCCATATACAATTACTAATACGAGCACACACTCATCCATACAGCCACTCCCGCAATCACACACTCTAACATATAGATAGTTATACTCTTCCACATATATACACTGCGTTTCACATATGTAGTTACTGACACATGTACAACTGAGATATACATTCAATCACTAACACACCCATACATACACTCACCCAACCATACAGTCCATCCCAGTTGCACTCTTAAAACCATGCACCCATAGAATCACCCACTCACACATCTATGCACAGAGTCACACACACCCTACCCACACAAACACTCAGGCACCTATACAGATACTCAGACAACCAATAAATAACCCATATAGACACTCATATAGCTATTCACAAAACCATGCAGTTACTTATACACCAGCATACAGACACATACAGACATTCACACAGTTTAGTCTCTAGTCTGCAGTAAGATACATTTAATGACTCACTTATAGAGTCAGTTACGCACCTAGAAAATCATCTATTCACACACTTGTACACCCACTCATTCTTCAACAGGCCTTTCCCTATATATTAAACATATTAAAACTGTACAGAATCAAATACTCACTGGATGATGTCATCAGTGATGTCATCAGTGATGTCATTTGAAATGTCATCAGTGATGTCATCAGTGATGCCACTGACCATGTCATGAGTGATGTAATATATGACGTCATCAGCAGTGCATTGCGGGGGCGCAAGTTATAGTTAGCTGAACTAACTATAACAGGGGAATTTCTAGGGTTTTGTACGAGGGAAATGTCCAGCTACCTATAACGCCCCTGAAACCTATGGTTTTTTCAGTGAATATATATATATATATATATATATATATATATATATATATATATATATTCCAAAAACAGTCTCCAAGCACACGCAGCCTCCAACACTTCAGGGCGGCCTCTTTTAAACAACAGGCATGGAGCAGCCTGCCAATCGTCATTGTCCTGACAAGAAAGTACAGAGGCCCGTTTCTGGAAGCAGAGTTTTAATTTCAGAGGTATTAAGCAGCTCACCTTTTCATTTTCCTTATGCGTTTCGGCACAACCTTAATCACAGGTGAGAAAAAAGGTTAAAGTGAAAGTGCATTGTGTCCGCTTTTTTATGTTGAAAGTCACATGACGAGCAGTAAAAAATACAAGTCCCATAATGCTTTGTACTTGCTGCATTATTGCATGGAATTACAATTAATTCTCTTACTCCTCGATGTTAAAGGAAATGTTCTTTGTACCTGCATTTAAGTTGTGGCGCAATATTCTCCTGACCATGCGCTCTCTGATCTTGTGCAAATTCCTGCATTTCCAATCCTCTCTGAAATTATACTCGTATTCCAGAATGGTCAGAGTGGGATGTTTTTTCCTCCAATTCCCTTCCTCCAACAGTCATCAGATTTCGCTATACTAGCACCTCCCCAATGGGCTGGTGACTGCGAGTGGGTCATGCTCCTGAATTGTATTCCAAAAACAGTCTTCAAGCACACTGAGCCTTCAACACTTCAGGGCGGCCTCTTTTAAACAACAGGCATGGAGCAGCCTGCCAATCGTCATTGTCCAGACAAGAAAGTACATAGGCCCATTTCTGGAAGCAGAGTTTTCATTTCAGAGGTATTAAGCAGCACACCTTTTAATTTCCCTTACGCGTTTCGGAACAGCCTTGATCACAGGTAAGAAAAAAGGTTAAAGTGCAAAGTGCATTGTGTCTGCTTTTTTATGTTGAAAGTCACATGACCAACAGTAAAAAATACAAGTCCCATAATGCTTTGTGCTTGCTGCATTTTTGCACGGAATTACAATGAATCCTCTTACTCCTTGATGTAAAAGGAAATGTTCTTTGTACCTGCATTTAATTTGTGGCGCAATATTCTCTTGGCCATGTGCTCTCTGATCTTGTGCAAATTCCTGCATTTCCAATCCTCTCCGAAATTATACTCGCATTCCAGAATGGTCAGAATGGGATGTCATCCCCTCTGACTCCCTTCCTCCAACAGTCACCAGATTTCGTAATACTAGCACCTCCCCAATGGGCTGGTGACTGCGAGTGGGTCATGCTCCTGAATTGTATTCCAAAAACAGTCTCAAGTCAACAGTATATCATTTAAATACATTTTACTTTTATTTAACCCCTCCAGATGCCCTCTTTTTTAAAATGCTAAAAATACTCTTACCAGCGTTTACCATTACCCTCCTATAACAATAAAATTACCCATAGTACGCTATAGCACTACCCACCCCAAAAACCTAAAATTCACCTTACCACCCTTTACCACAACACAACCCAAACCCCAAATATTACCCTTACCACCCTTTATCACTAAAGTACTTTAACTAAATCTTTGTTTATTATTTTAACAGTTGTTTTTTCAGTGAACTTCTACGTTTTTTTAGGTACAGCAAGGTATAATTGCAATTCCTAATTATAACTTTGGTATCCACCATAAAGGCTTATGAGGAGCATGGTATCCCTACCCTGCCCCTTATATCTTAAAAAAAAATAATTTAAGGAGAGGAGACTAAGTCCCCGAGTCATTTCTTGGGCTACACAATATTTTCTTTCATATTGCATCCAACCAATCAGAGTGTTCACTCCTGCGGAAGCTTTTTGGCCCAAGGGAAACAACATCCTCAGCCAATTTGAAAGATTTATTTCTTTAATTTGAACTGGCAGGACTCTTGTTAGAGTCCCATAAACCCAACCGGCCATATATACAATTTTTTTTAAGCTCAGTTTCTCAAAAGCTACTGAATAGATTTACACCAAATAAAAAAAAAAGATTTCTGTACCAAGGTCTGGATTCCTCCAAAGTTGGTGTAATTATGTGCAGCCGTTTGGGCTGTTGACCTTTTGGAAAAAAGTCTATAGAAAATGCATAGGGATTTTACGCTGATGAGTATTGTTAGAAATGGGGGTCTCTAGTTGGCATTGGCTGGCCACTGTCCAAGTAGGGACCCTTCTTTCTAAGTCAGAGTAAGCGGGCTACACCCTTTGATAACCCCTGCTCAACCCTGTGGTAACGTAGCACGAGCAGCTAGGCTTATCTCAGAGGCAGTGTGTGAAGCATTTATGACCATACACAGTAACACAGTGAGGAACACTACAAAGGGACACCACTCAAGGAGTTATAAAAATAAGTATCTTGATATATAGACTTAACACAAGACCAATAACAGTAAAATTCCACAATACTAGAAAAATAGGGTTACTCTTAAAATGCTGCAAAAATAGTTCAAAGTGTGCAAAGAGGAGTTCAGTTCAAGGCAGTGGTCTCTGCGACCCTTTTACTCACAAAATACCTGGATTCTGTATCAAAGCAACCAAAATGTCGCTAAGGAGTTGTAGCGATGAATTTCCTCATGCGTGACCAGCAATGCGTTGAATCCTTGCCGCAAGGGAGGATGATGCGCTGATCTGTGTGTAGGACAAAGTGACAAACTTCTCCGCGCGAAGCCAGTGATGCGTTGAAATCCTTGCCGCGAAGGGAGGATGATGCGCCAAGCCTGTTGCGTGTGCGATCTTGTTGCGGTAAAAAGAAATGGAGCTCCACGAGGGAGCAACGATCCTGATGCGATGCAATGGAAATGGCGGACGCTCGGCGTCCGCGCTGCGATGTCGTGAAGCGATGAAATCGATTCTATTATCTCTGGTTGGCGAGCCTTTGGCAGCCCGCAAACAGGTGATGCGATAATCTTAGGGTCAGCGAGCATTTGGCAGCCCGCAAACATGTGATGCGGTGATCTCCGGTAGAGAGCACTCAGCGGCAGCAGCGCGATGATTTTTCGTACGTGCTTCAGCTGCGGCGGCTCGCAAACGAGCGTTAGCGGCGATTTTCAGCACTCTCTTCTCCACAGTAGAACTAGAGGCCCTGGAACTCACAGGAGCCTCACCTGCAGATAGAAATCCTCGCTGGGAGGAAACAGGAGGCTGGTGGTGGAGTCTGATGTGCCTGAGACTGCAGCAGGAGGCTAGCTCTCTTCTAGCCCTTGGGTGATTGCTGTAGCAAGATAAAATAAAAGTTCCTTCAAAGTCCTTTTCCTCTTCTTCCAAGTCCAGTAGTAACCACTGCAGGCCAGTCCAAGAAACAGTACACAAGAACAAGGACAGTCACCTCGTGCAGATTCCTTCAGTTACACGGACAGAGGTTCCTCTTGTTGCCCAGGAGCAATACAAAATGTAGGTGTTGGACCCGGCCTCGTAGAATGGCCCTACGTACCTCCGCACCCCCGAAACCTGGTACCTGCAGCCCAAGCACACGGCCCAGCCGACCCTCCCCACCAGGACACACGCACCGACCCGGACGTCCCCGTCCATGGCTTCTCTCCTTTCGGCCACCCCGGGCCCGCGTGCCCACTTCATGCACCAAGATGGCCGCCGGCCCCAGCGCGACCCGGGCCTAGAGGCGCCACTCCGGCTGGAGGACATCACGCTTCCAGGGGATGAGAGAGGGAGGAGCAGTTTCTATCGCACCTCTGAACTCCCCTGGGACGATGGGTTTCGATCGGCCCTCCGGCCTCCCTGAGGGCTGGCTCCACGCCTGCTGGGTGTCTGGGACTCCTCCCGACCCGGCCCTGAAAGGATCAAAAGACAATAGCAGGAAATCCCGACAAGCGACCCCCAGGTGACAAGACCCCTGCCTGCACAGACTCCGGACATCAAAGAGGGGTCGACCTATAACAGGGGGTGCTCTGGGTCTGTCCGGCAGATTCGACGCTGGAACAACGAGAGCCTGCCGACGTGGTCGCGGCTCCTGAAACTTGGACCCTCCTGAGCCCTGCTGAGAGACTCGCGGCTCCCTGAAGATCGTAAGACCTCCGAACTTGTACCTGAGCCTGCTGAGTGACTCGCGGCTCCCTGAAGATCGTAAGACCTCCGAACTTGTACCTGAGCCTGCTGAGTGACTCGCGGCTCCCCGAAGAACCGTAAGACCTCCGAACTTGTGCCTGAGCCTGCTGAGTGACTCGCGGCTCCTTGCACCTCGTAAGACCTCTGAACCTGCACCTGAGCCCACTGAGTGACTCGCGGCTCCAACGGACTCTCACGGTCCCGCCGGACCTCGACTACCACCACGTAGCCCCCAGCTCGAGGATTGTGAGCTGTGCGCCGGATACGTCCCTGCCTTGAACCTTTACCAGAGACTGCCCCGCTACCCTCTACCCCTTCCAAGACTCATTGAGCTCGTGCTCACCTTGTACATATTTGCAGTGATAACCTACTTGATAAAGATTGATTTCTAAGAATACCTGGTGTGGTCACTCTGTGTCGTGTGGTGCCAGAAGTACGATCCTAGATACGAGATTCCTCCCCCTGGGGAGTCTCCCGCCAGTGCCCGGCTACGATACTTCGAGGGTGGGTCTCACGGTAGTCCGGACCCCTTCCAGGCTCCTCTGAGGTCGCCGTCTAACATTGGTGGCAAGCGACGGGATTCGGGCCCATCACCTAGAGATCGTACCGTGAACAACGGAAGCACTACCGACAAAGATGGCAGAAGGAAGCAACATGAGCCCCGCAGAAACCAACGCCAACAGGGTGTTCCAGGTGGAGCATCTAGAAGAATATACACACAAAGAGCTAAAGCAATTTTGCAAAGAACTTAAAATCGCTACCACTGGTCTCAACACTAAGGAAGATTTGCAGAAAGCACTGAAAACTTGGGTGGAGACCGGGGCCTCCCGCCCGGAAGGCACGGGGGAGCGCCCCGACGAAGCCGAACCCCCCCAGAGTGAAAGCAGCAGCAATCAGGTGCGAGGCATCGTACCAGACGGGGGCCTATCCCCGGAAGAGCTCGCGGACAGAGAGAGAAGTCGCAATCATGAACTCGAGTTAGCCAAACTCAAAATCGAGGGCGAATTAAAGTTAGCGGAAAAAAAGCTAGCCGTAGAACAAATGCGTGTACAAGGCGAACTAGAAGAAAAGAAGCTCCAACGGGAGCACGAAGGAAGGAAGCTCCAGCTGGAGCACGAACGCAGCTTGAAGGAACTCGAGCTCAAGGCCAGAAATGAGGAAGGGAAGCCCCCGGGAAACCGAGAGACGGCCTCCCCAGCGGAACAGAAGGTCCACATCCCCAAGGATGTGGTCAAGGAATATTATAAAAACGATGACATTCAGCAATGGTTCAGGGCCTACGAGGTCGCCATGACCTCCCATCGGATCCCGCAGAAGGACTGGGGGGCGGGGTTGTGGGGGCGGTTTCTGAGCGAAGGAAGGGACACCCTGCTCGACCTACCCCTCTCCCTGCAGACCTCCTACAGCCACATGAAAGAGGCTCTACTCACAAGATACGGCCTCACCCCAGAAATGTACCGTCAGCGATTCCGGGACTGCAGGAAGATCCCGGGCACCACCTGGGTGGAGTATGTAAACTTTTTCGGTCGGGCCTTCGATGGGTGGATCAAGGGCAGCAAAGTCACCACCCTTGCCGAACTCACTGACCTCATGTTGTGGGAACACCTGGCTGCGAACTGCTTCATAGAACTACGTCAGCATCTGCTTGACAGCAAGCTCACGGACCCCCGGAAGCTGGCTGTGGAGGCCGACCGCTGGACCAACACCCGGGTCTCCCGGGGCATGGTAGGAGAGTACCCCCGAGCCAGTCAGGGACCACCCCGCCAGAGAGGGGGAGGGAACCAGGGAGGGCCGAGAGAATCCCAGCCTAGCCCCCCGAAGACACAACCTCCACCTTTCCCGGCGCCCCCCCCACCAGTGACAGGGCCCCCTGGGAGACGGGGACACCGGGTGACCGTCACATGTTTCCGTTGCCAGAAGCCCGGGCACTACGCCAATGACCCAGAGTGCCCCATGGCCACCCAAGTCTCCCCTACCACCCCTACGAGACAGATAGCCAACGTAGCTGTTAAATTGCCTGCTAAACTGGTGAGGACAGCGTGTACAGTAGGCGGGCAGCATACACTCCGGGATCGGGGAGGAAAGAAAACACACACCTACACGTGGGTTGCGCTTAGGTGCACTGACCCGGATCATCCGGTCCAGCCCCTATTTATTTATTACACTTCTTCCGGGTCACAGCCTAGACCACCCTCTCCGTGAGCAGGGGGGTGTTCCCCTTGAACATAACATTCCTCCTTTATCATGGCAAAACAAAACAACACAACACCGGTTGGAAAAACCTTCCAGTACAGAAAAAGAGAGAGAGAGAGAGAGAGAGAGAGAGAGAGATAGAGAGATAGAGAGAAACAGAGAGAGAGAGAGAGAGAGAGAGAGAGAGAGAGAGAGAGAGAGAGAGAGAGAGAAAAAGAAAACACTGCATTTCTTTTCCTTAGTCCATCACAAAACCTTTCAGTCGAGACGACACCGCTGGATTGGCTCGGAGATGATATCTGTGTCCACCTCGACCTTCGCTCCCATCTCTACTGCCTTCAGCTCCAACTGCCCCTGGCGAACGTCCCACAGCTGCCCCGGGCATTGGGGGGGCTGACCCAGGTGAGACACTCTCCTCGTCAAAAAACGTCACCCGTCGGTTCGCCATCCTCAGACTCTGGCACCACCTCACTTGGTTGTGCCGGACACTGGTACTTTTTGAACTGGGAGATGTTCCTGGTGACTGTCTCGTGACCCCTCTGGGCAGTGACCATCGTGCCCTTGACTGTCTGGATCACCCAGGGCTCAGGTTCAAACGGAAGGGAGAACTTCCCTCGTGGATGTCGATTCTTCACCAGCACCAGGTCACCGGCCACCAACGCTCTGCTCCTGGCATGGCGCCTCTGGGACATTCGGTCATTCTTGGCCCGCCTCTGTCGGAGGCGTTCGGATACTTGACGATATGCAGGCGAGGATGGTGTCACCTGAGGAAACACATCATTCAGCACCCGTTGATTACACAAGGACCCGGGGCTGGCCATGGTGGTCGAGTGAGGTGTGAGTCTGTATTCTTTCACGAAATTGTACAGGGCACACTCCATGTTCTGTTCTCGAGACATTGCTATCCGGAGTACTTTGTTCAGGGTGCGCATGAAGCGCTCAGCCTCACCATTAGCCTGTGGCCACCGGGGTGTGATCTTCACATGTCGGACACCTCTTGATCGGAGGTATTCAGAAAACTCGTGGCTGGCGAATGGCGGACCATTGTCTGTGCGTAGCTCCTTGATTAGCCCATGGCTAGCCATGATTTTCTCGAACCGAGGTATGGTGTTGCTCGCAGTAATGGAGTCCAGTATCTCAAACTCGGGGTATTTTGAAAAATCATCAATGACGACAAGCATGTGTCGGCCATCCGGTAGGCTCCCAAAGTCGGCACTCACCCGGTGCCACGGGTGAGGAGGTATGTCTTCCGTCAGGATTGGGGCCGGCGGATCAGCGGGGCCCACCGCTTGGCAGAGCGCACAGGACCGGACAGTCCTCTCCACCACACTGTCCAAGTCCGGGAACCACACCTTGCTCCTCAGACGTGATTTTGTCTTGACCACCCCTTGGTGCGCGATGTGAGCTAAGTCCACCACTCGCTGCTGTAGTGACCTGGGGATAACCAGACGCGTACCTCTCATCAGACATCCCTCGGGGGACACGGCCAATTCGGACCGGACGTTGTGAAGAGCTTTTAACGCCAATTGTGCATCATCTGTGCGGTGTGTCAGATTCTCCAGCAGGGAATGCCACCTTCCTGATCCAATCGCAGATATCACCATCTCCCAGCAGTCATCCCGTTTGGTCGCCTCCAGGATGTCCTCGAGCCTGATGGGCAGAGGCCGAGAGCGTTCCACCACCAGCCTGACGTACTCCTCCGTCTCCTGCGCTTCAGACTCCTCTTCTCGGGTAACTGGCCGGGCATGTCGGGATAGGAAGTCCGCCGGGTTTTGTGTCCCCGGGCGGTAGATTACTTTGAATTGATATTCTTGCAGCTGCAGGATCCACTTTTCAATTCTTGGAGGTGGTTTCGACGACACGCCCATGAAGAGAGGAATCAGCGGTTTGTGGTCAGTGTGAACCGTGAATGGCTGTCCATATAGATAGAGGTGGAAGTGGCGGCACCCCCAATGTATTGCAATCGCCTCTTTTTCGATGTGTGAGTATCTTTGCTCTGTTTCCGTCAGAGCCCGGCTCGCGTAGGCTACCGGGGCCCACCCACCGTCCAGTTGCTTCTGGGACAATACGGCACCCAAACCAATGGGACTGGCATCCACCGACAGTTCAGACTCCCGGGTGGGGTCAAAGTACGCTAAGGTGGTTTCGGCGGACAAGGCGTGTTTGGTGTCCTGAAAAGCCTTCTCTTGAATGGTACCCCATTCCCAAGTGGCGGCGTTCTTCGTGAGGTCCCGTAGGGGCGCCGTTAGGTTCGTGAGGTTCCGGATGAATCGACCACAGTAGGTGACCATGCCCAGGAAGCTTCTCACTCCGGTGACTGTGGTCGGGGCAGGTGCCGTCTGGATGTCACGGACTTTCGCGGGGTCGGGCGACACTCCTTGTTGTGAGAAGTGATATCCAAAAAACGCTCTTTCTTTTTTTAGGAATTCGCACTTTTCGCGATGCAACGTAAGGCCACTGTCCTGGAGCCTCCGGAACACGCATCGTAGACGGTTCATGTGTTCCTCCAGAGTCGGTGCATGTACTAGAATGTCATCACTGACGTTTATGACCCCACTGAGGCCAGCCAATACCCCTCTGATGGTGTCCTGAAACACTTCCGCCGCGCTGGACACCCCAAAGCTGAGGCGCTTGTAGCGGCGCAGGCCCACATGGGTGGAGAAAGTGGTTATGGCCCTTGACTCGGGATCCAGCAGGAGTTGATGGTAGCCCGCCCGAAGGTCCATCTTCGAGAACCAGTGGGATCCGCTGACCTCCGCAACAATGTCGTCGACCGTGGGTGTCAGATGGCGTTCCCGCTTGATGGCATGATTCGGCAAACGCATGTCCACGCATATTCTGACTTCACCTGGTTGCTTCGGTTTTCGGGCTATCACAATGGGGGAGACCCATGGTGTCGGTCCTTCCACTCTCTCAATGATGTCAGCGGCCTCCAATTTTCTAAGTTCCTCCTCGACCTTCGGCCGCAGATGAAACGCTACTCTCCGATGCTTGAGAGCAACTGGTTGTACTGATTGGTCTATGTGCAGCCGTACCAGGTGGTTCTTTAAGCATCCGATTCCGTCAAACAGGTCTCGAAACTCTTCCACCAGTGACTCAACATCCTCCAGGTGCACAGCGAATGCAAACACCACCAGTTGCAAATGTTCCGCCGTGCGACAGCCCAGCAGCATTCCCGCACCCTCCTTGGTGACGTACACTTTTGTGCGAACGGAGTTAGCCTCATGGGCGATGTCGGTGGTGAAGACGCCTAACACAGTGAGTGGTGTGCCGGAGCCATAAGCAAACACCTGTATGGACGTTGGCTTCAGGACGGGCTGTATCGGGAAGGATCTCAGCATGGACTGGGCCATTATGTTTATGGACGCACCTGTGTCAATCAGCACCGGCGTCAGATGTCCTGCAATCTTGACGTTACACTTTGGGGCCCTCCGTCTCGGACATCCATCAGGTTGCAGGGCGTGAATTACATGGACCGTGCCTTCGTCCTCATCGTCGTCCATATCATCTTCCTCAGCCTCCTGTTGAGGGGCCTCCACCGCATTGATCTGCCGACTTTGTTGCCGCTGACGTCCCGCCGAGCGGCACACTTTGGCTAGATGGTTCAGACGACGACACGCCGAACACCTTTTTCCTTGTGCAGGGCATGGACCTTGGTGTGGGTACGGTCCTCCACACATGTAGCAGGAACGAGACGAGGGTGGTGGTTTGCTGTGTTCCGATTTCTTTGTAGATGCTTTCTTCGAGGTGGTCGCCACCACCGCGTTCACGGGCTCTGTCTTCACTTGACGTTGAAGGGCCGTCTCCATATGTGCGGCGCGCACTTTGGACAACTCCTTAGACCGGCCCATGGTGAGAATGTCGGCCATGGAGATTCCGGGCATTTCGAGGACCCTTTCTCTCAGCTTAACGGACGAACAGCCCTGGATGAACTGCGCCCGCAGCTCGTCATCTGTGTCCGGTAGGGTACAGGTGCTTGCCAGCTCCTTCAACCGAGCATAGAAGGTGTCAACGGATTCCTCCGGTTGTTGCCTAGCTTGTCGTAGGAGAAAACGTTCGTAATCTGGATTTGCTAGGGGTTCAAAATGCGCGGTCAGAGCTGCCTTGAGCGTAGCATAGGTGTGGGGAGGGCCGGCTTCCACCACGGATTTGGCCAGTCGGTGAATGGCAGAACCACCCAGATGCAGTAGCATGGGCCGATGTCTTTCGGGCTTTAGGCCGACTGCGGCAAAATAGTTCTCCAGGCGCTCCAGCCACTCTTTCCACTTAGCCACCTGGGCGGACGGCGGGCCGTCCACTACGAACGCTTCAATCGGGGGCACCGTCGTCATCTTCACGCCGACTGGGCGGGAGGTCCGATTCAGCAGGCGGACCTGGACGCGACAGAGTATGTGCTCCGGGGGTGGAGAGGAAGCCGAGGAGTGGGAACCCGCAGCGATGGCCCTAGTATCCCTGGGAGACAGGGAGATGATCCCTGGTAGCCTCCTACCCTCCAACACCCAGAAATACGGGCAGCTCGTCAAGATCAATGGCCACCAAGTCGAGGCCCTGCGGGACACCGGGGCCAGTATCACCGGTGTCCTCAGGCACCTAGTCCCCGAGGAGCAAATCCTCCCCAACGTCTTTTGCCCCGTAATATCCGCAGACAATAGAGAAAGTATGTGTCAGGTAGCCCTGGTGCCGTTTGAGTGGGGAGGGGTGATAGGTAAGCTCAAGGTGGCCGTAAGAACCTCCCAGCCGGTCGACTGCCTCTTAGGGAACGACCTGGAGAGTTCTCCCTGGAAGCACGTCGAGCGCAAGGCCCACCTAGGAATGATGGGACTCCCCGAGTGGGTGTGCGCCACCACCCGATCAATGTCAGCCCGACTCACTCCCCGGAGAGAAGTCGAAAGCACCCCGATCGACGAGACCAAAACGGTCCCCGCCGAGGGTCCTCCCGTCCCCCCATCAGAAGGGTCCGTCGCCCGCGACGAACCCGCACCATCCGACCCCGCCCCGGTCCCCGAGTTGGGAGACCTACCCGAGTTGGCCCAGTGGCGCCACGAGGGGGGGCCCACCCGGGAAGAATTTTGCCGGGAACAAGCCACTTGTCCTTCCCTGGTCGGGCTGCGGCGCCAGGCCGAGGGCCAAGCCGCAGGGGACCGGGACGCACTGAATCTATTGGGAAAATAACATCTTGTACAGTGAGCAGAAGTCGGTGGAGCTGGGATCCGGACGGGTATTGGTGGTACCCCTCCGCTTCCGAGACTTCCTCCTGGGCTTAGCCCACGACGTCCCCCTCGCCGGCCACCTGGGTCAGGACAAGACCTACAGCCGTCTCGTGACCCATTTTTACTGGCCTAGAATGAGAGCAGCGGTAGAAGCCCACTGCAAGTCCTGCCCCACGTGCCAGGCCAGTGGGAAGAGTGGGGGGAAGCGCAAGGCTCCCCTCCAACCCTTCCCGGTCGTCAGTACCCCTTTTGAACGAGTCGGAATCGACGTCGTGGGACCACTGGACCCCCCCACCTCCCAAGGTCACCATTTCATCTTGGTCCTAGTGGACCACGCCACCCGCTATCCTGAGGCTATTCCCCTACGCACCATTACGGCCCCCGTGGTGGGCCGGGCCCTGATGGGGATCTTTTCCAGGGTGGGTTTTCCCCGCGAGGTCGTGAGCGATCGCGGCACTAATTTTATCTCAAAATATATGACGTCCCTGTGGCAACAATGTGGGGTGTCCTATAAGTTCACCACCCCGTACCATCCCCAGGGGAACGGCCTAGTAGAAAGGTTTAATAGGACTTTGAAAGGGATGATCGCTGGCCTAGAAGAGCCCCTCCGGCGTAAGTGGGACGTCCTGCTCCCCTGCCTTTTGTTCGCTTACCGGGAGGTCCCCCAGAAGTCCTTAGGGTTCAGCCCGTTTGAATTACTCTATGGACACCCCGTCCGAGGTCCCCTCAGTTTGGTTAACGAAGGGTGGGAGGCAGCGCCCCAGACCACCCCCCGAGATGTGTTCCAATATGTCCTGGCCCTCCGGAACCAGACCAGGAAGTTCCGAGAACTGGCCGAGGCCAACCTGGAGGCGAGTCAAGAAGAAATGAAGCGCTGGTACGACCAGAATGCCACTCTGGTCGAGTTCCAGCCGGGCCAGCAGGTGTGGGTCATGGCCCCCGTGAAGCCTGGCGCCCTCCAGGACCGATGGACTGGGCCCTACAAAGTGGTTGAGAGAAAGAGTCAAGTCACATACTTGGTGGACGTCCAGTCGCCTCGGGATCCCCTCCGGGTCCTGCACGTGAACCGCCTCAAGCCTCACTTCGTGCGGACAGAACTGAGCCTCCTGCTGGCCACCGATGACGGGGCCGAAGATGAGTCGGATCCCCTCCCGGACCTCCTGTGTGTCAAGGAGCAGGATGGCTCCGTGGAGGGAGTGAACCTCTCCCCAGCCCTCACAGCCCAGCAACAAGCGGACTGCCGCCAGCTCCTAAGACAATTTTCCGACCTCTTCTCCCTGACCCCCCGGGTCACCAACTGGTGTGTTCACGACGTGGACACCGGGGACAGCCCGCCGGTAAGACACCGAGCCTACCGGGTTCCTGACCGGGTCCGGTCCTGCATTCAAGCTGAAGTCTTGAAGATGTTGACCCTGGGGGTGATCGAGCCCTCTGACAGTCCTTGGGCCAGCCCCGTGGTCCTGGTCCCGAAGGCAGCGGCCCCCGGTGTCGCCCCCGAGCTCCGATTCTGCGTGGACTGCCGGGGGCTCAATGACGTTACCCGAGCCGATGCCCACCCCATTCCACGAGCCGACGAACTCATTGACAGACTAGGGGCAGCCCGGTTCCTCAGCACCTTCGACCTCACCTGCGGATATTGGCAGATTGCGCTCACCGAGGGGGCCAAGGAGCGGTCCGCTTTCTCCACCCCCGATGGGCACTACCGCTTCCGCGTGATGCCCTTCGGGATGAAAAATGCCCCGGCCACTTTCCAGCGACTGGTGAATAGGGTCCTGGCCGGGCTAGAGCAGTTCAGCGCGGCATATCTGGACGACATCGCTGTTTTCAGTTCCGAATGGAGTGAGCACCCCCAGCACCTCCGGAGAGTGCTAACCGCCTTGCGCCAGGCAGGCCTCACCGTAAAAGCCAGCAAGTGCCAGATCGGGCAAGGATCCGTAGTCTACCTGGGGCACCAGGTCGGGAGCGGCCAGGTCACCCCTCTACAGCCAAAGATCGACGCCATCCTGGCCTGGGAACCACCCATCACCCAAACAGAGGTCCGAGCCTTTCTGGGACTCACTGGCTACTACCGAAGATTCATTCGGGGGTATGGCAGCCTTGTCGGCCCTCTCACAGAACTCACGTCTAAAAGACAGCCAAAGAAAGTGCAGTGGACGGCTGCCTGCCAAGAAGCTTTCGATGCCCTAAAAAGGGCCATGTGTACTGCCCCCATCCTCCAGGCTCCCGACTACACCAAGGAGTTCATAGTCCAGACCGATGCCTCCGAGCATGGCATTGGGGCCGTCCTGTCCCAAGTGAATGACCAAGGCCTAGACCAGCCCGTCGCCTTCCTCAGTCGGCGACTGTTGCCCCGAGAACAGAGATGGAGCACCATAGAGCGCGAAGCCTTTGCCGTGGTCTGGGCACTCAAAAAGCTACGACCCTACCTGTTCGGCACCCATTTCAGAGTCCAAACGGACCATCGGCCCTTGCGATGGCTCATGCAGATGCGAGGAGAAAACCCCAAGCTACTGCTGTGGTCAATCTCCCTCCAGGGGATGGATTTCACCGTAGAACACCGCCCTGGTACGGACCACGCCAACGCTGACGGCTTCTCCTGGTACTTCCGCCTCAGCGAAGAGAACCCCCCAAGATGATGGGCAGTTCTCTCCGGCTTTCAGCTGGGGGGGACGCGTGTTGGACCCGGCCTCGTAGAATGGCCCTACGTACCCCCGCACCCCCGAAACCTGGTACCTGCAGCCCAAGCACACGGCCCAGCCGACCCTCCCCACCAGGACACACGCACCGACCCGGACGTCCCCGTCCATGGCCTCTCTCCTTTCGGCCACCCCGGGCCCGCGTGCCCACTTCATGCACCAAGATGGCCGCCGGCCCCAGCGCGACCCGGGCCTAGAGGCGCCACTCCGGCTGGAGGACATCACGCTTCCAGGGGATGAGAGAGGGAGGAGCAGTTTCTATCGCACCTCTGAACTCCCCTTGGACGATGGGTTTCGATCGGCCCTCCGGCCTCCCTGAGGGCTGGCTCCACGCCTGCTGGGTGTCTGGGACTCCTCCCGACCCGGCCCTGAAAGGATCAAAAGACAATAGCAGGAAATCCCGACAAGCGACCCCCAGGTGACAAGACCCCTGCCTGCACAGACTCCGGACATCAAAGAGGGGTCGACCTATAACAGGGGGTGCTCTGGGTCTGTCCGGCAGATTCGACGCTGGAACAACGAGAGCCTGCCAACGTGGTCGCGGCTCCTGAAACTTGGACCCTCCTGAGCCCTGCTGAGAGACTCGCGGCTCCCTGAAGATCGTAAGACCTCCGAACTTGTACCTGAGCCTGCTGAGTGACTCGCGGCTCCCTGAAGATCGTAAGACCTCCGAACTTGTACCTGAGCCTGCTGAGTGACTCGCGGCTCCCCGAAGAACCGTAAGACCTCCGAACTTGTGCCTGAGCCTGCTGAGTGACTCGCGGCTCCTTGCACCTTGTAAGACCTCTGAACCTGCACCTGAGCCCGCTGAGTGACTCGCGGCTCCAACGGACTCTCACGGTCCCGCCGGACCTCGACTACCACCACGTAGCCCCCAGCTCGAGGATTGTGAGCTGTGCGCCGGATACGTCCCTGCCTTGAACCTTTACCAGAGACTGCCCCGCTACCCTCTACCCCTTCCAAGACTCATTGAGCTCGTGCTCACCTTGTACATATTTGCAGTGATAACCTACTTGATAAAGATTGATTTCTAAGAATACCTGGTGTGGTCACTCTGTGTCGTGTGGTGCCAGAAGTACGATCCTAGATACGAGATTCCTCCCCCTGGGGAGTCTCCCGCCAGTGCCCGGCTACGATACTTCGAGGGTGGGTCTCAGGGTAGTCCGGACTCCTTCCAGGCTCCTCTGAGGTCGCCGTCTAACAGTAGGGGTTTCAGCACAGATATTTATACCCCAAAAGTCTTTGTTCTCAGAAGCTACAAGTCACTGAACCCAGCCAGAACCAGTTCTGCCCAGTCCTGGAGCACTTTGTTTACCAGGCTGCATCCTTCCTTTCAGAAAAAGGGGGTCTGCCATCAGACGCACAGTGGGAGGTGGAACCAGCATTCACCTTGCCAGGCACAGCCCTATTCAGGTCCAGGAGCTACCCCTCTCCATACTCCAATTCAGATCTCTCTATTCAACCCAGGTCTGACTCAGCCTGCCCTGTCCCTCCAAAACTAGACAGCCAATACACATTACAGCAGAGCACACTGGAAGGCTTAGGCAAGAAAATACCTACTTTCTAAAAGTGGTATTTTCAAACACAGAATATAAAAATAAACTTCACTAAAAGATGTATTTTAATATTCTGAGCTCAGGCATACTAAATTCGTTTTTCTACCATGTTCTGTGGGTCAGTTAGGACTATAGAATTTAATAGTCAAACTGCCCATTCTGGCCTATGGAGAACAGGTAGCCTTACAGTAGTGAAAAACGAAATTGTGTGTAATTCCTACCAGGACATGCTACACACATCAGAGCATGTCCTACCTCACACATGCAATGCACCCTACCATAGGGGTGACTCAACTGATGCCAAGGGAAGGTTCAGGGGCTGGGAAGTGGGTGCACTTCACAGCCAAGATGGCAGTTCTGGACTGCACGCATACTCTGCAGGGGCAGGTCTGAGACACACTTTACAAGCTGCTTCTGTGGGTGGCGCAAACCAGCGCGGCTGGCCCACCAGCATTTGGTTCACCAGCCCTGGGTACACACAGGCCATGCTACTAGGGACTAACAGGTGAACCAAATAAGCCAATCATGGATATACCAATTCACATGTCATATTTACACTGTGAGCATTCGCGCTGTGTCACTGAATGGCGGTGGCACAGCGCCCAGAGCATCTAATACCAGCAAAAACAGAGGAGATAACAGCGAAAAATGGAAGGGAGACCCACACCAATGGCGCCAGGTCTAACAAGTATGTATTCCTGCGCAAAGTTTACCTGAAAGTTCGTGATTTTATCTTTTACCCAAGGTACATAAAACATGAATAACCCATGTGAAAAACTATAGTGTCCTCCAATGAGGGATTACTTGAGAGCACAGCTATTTATATGAATCATTTCCTTTTCTCCGCAGTATTGGCTTTACCTTTGTATTGTAGGGATAGCACTGATATTTTGACACTAAGTTGCAAGATATGAGTTGAGAGTATACATATTTGAAAACTAGATTGGTTTGCTGCTATGAGTACAATAACATGCTACTCTCTATGATGAGATATTGCTTGAAGGAAAACATTTTTCTATTTGATGGGATATTTTACAAGCAATTCACAGGGACTGCTATGGTTACCTGTTTTGTGCACAGCTTTGTGACACTTGTGAGGGGCTGGTAAGAGGAGAAGGTGGTCTGGACAGATTTCTATAATTAATTTACTGACAATGTGGTCCTATGTACTGTGTGCTTTGATAATTTGTTTCTGATCTGAAGTGGCCCACATTATAAGGCAGAGCAATTTATTGACATGTTCAATGACAACCCCTACAACTTAAAATTCACTGCAAAGATGAGCAAGACCGAGATTGATTTCTTAGTCGTGAAATTTCGGGTGGAGGATGGTAAGTTGTACACGAGTCTACCTAGAAAGAATACAGCTGAAAATAGTGTTCTTCGCTTTAATAGTCACCATCCGAACAACAGCATCAATAGCATCCTCTGCAGGGAGATTCCAACAGCCTGATGCCTATATAACAGTGACAGTGAATTTGATAAAGAGAAAACCAATGTGGTTAATAGATTTAGGATAAGCGGTTATCCCAATAAAATATTGAGCATAGCCAATGAGAAGGTTGCTCTAGTGAGAAGAGACCAACTTCTAATTCCTTATGTTAAGAATACTGAAAATTAGTGTGTCCGCATGATAACTACATTTAATGTTATGTCCCATGAACTTAGATCCATTATGAGTAAAAATTGGAGGGTCTTAAAAATTGAAGTTATTATTGGCTTGGAATTACCCAGTAGACAGTCCATTACTTACCGAAGTGGAAGATTGTTAGGGGATCTCCTCACCCATAGCTATTACACTAAATATGACAACAGTGGCTCCTGGTAAGGCACCACTAAAGGCGTCCATAAATGTAGTCAGTGCAAAGTCTGTAGATATACAGTTAATCATAAGGAGTATCTGTTACCCATGGGCAAAAACAAATAGATCAATCCGTTCTTGATGTGCACATCTGAATATTGTTGTTTTTATTTAACATGTTTTTATTGGAATTTAATATAATAGCAGTTAGACAATCATGATCATGTCATTACACAAGTTACTGATTTGAGTACAACTTAACACACCAATAAGAGACCTGTTATAACAAATTCATATATACCCATTTTGTCTAACATCCATTGCAAAGGGTCTACAACCAACGCAGTGCATGATGTAATATCAGCACTCCGTCTCTGTAGTGCAACTGTTAAGAATCATGTCATTGTAATGTATAATCTAGACTACATGTATTTATGATTTTCAGATGATCTAACCCAGTTTGGGGAAGGAGTTTCAGAGGAGGTGCCTCCTATATGGTACTTAACAAATTCAACTATCGACTAACTCATGCAAGGTGGTCTTCAGAATTCCATAATCTAAGGTCGAACTGGGAAACTCCTAGTACGGGGGTGGTCGAGGGTCTGGGATTATTCCAGAGCCAGCCATTGGCTCAGTGACTATCTCATCCTGGTCGTGGTTGAGCACGGGGGCTAGAGGTGCGGATGCTTCTTCTCATACCCCTTGCAGATGAAGGAGGCTCACCAAGTCACTTATCTAGTCTCTTCCATGCTCCTCGGCATCACAGCAGGGGTGGTCTTCCATAGTAGTCTCCCGGCTGAGGATGTGTGCTCCCTATCTGGTTTGAACCCATCCTGACCCCTTTTCACGACTATGATCATGCTCTGGACGTTCCAAGGCATCGAGGACCTCCTTCCATTGTTCCGCGATGGAATGGTGCCTTAGTCCTCTCAATAGTCCCTAGTCAGGACTCGTCCCTCCGGCTCAGCCCAATGAGTCACATCATGCTTCCGGGTCCCCACCACGGGCCCGTCACCGGACTTCCAGACCATAGCTATCCTTCTCCTGGCCAAGACCAAGACAAGGTCAATAAAACAGTTTCCGACTTTCTGTTTGGGCGGTCAGGGAGAAGTCCCAGCAAGCAAACCTCGACAGTGGAGTCAAGCTTGCACCCTAATGCCACCCCCTCCACCGCCAGCACTGCATCCCAAAACCGACTCAGCACAGTGCATGCCAATGTCATGTGCACAAAATCAGCACCACCGTAATAACACCTCGGGCAAACACGGACGTTGCCTCCATAAGCCACTTTGAGTCTATGGGATGTCATGTAAGTCATGTGCAAATAATTAAACTGTGTATATTTCAACCTCGCATTTCGCGAGACCGACGTAGGGTAGGCTAGAACTCTGTTCCATTCTGAGTCCGAGAGTTCCCTCTCTAATGCGGTTTCCCAACGCCCGCATTGCCTTAATAAAGGGTTGTGGTCCATCTCAGACAATGAGCTATAGAACCTTTTTACCAGGTGCTTCGCCGTACCCAGGGTAAGCAAAAAGTGAAACAACGCACGTGTTGTGGACTCTTCATGGCCCCTCCCCCATCGTCCCTTGAACATGCAGATCAGGGCTTCATATAGGAGGAATTGGCTGACTGGGAAGCCAGAGCCCTCGCCCAGGTCTTCAAAAGGGGCAAGAGGATTTACAGTTTCCAACCCCACCTCCGAACACACTGTTATCTGCTCAGTCGTGAATATTGTTAGTGGGTCCCCATGCAGTAGTCCAAACAAGGGCAAAACCAGCATATACAGAGGGGTCTCCACAGCCTTTGCCACACATTGTTTCCAACACTGTAATGTCATGGTCAGTAACAATGTCTGGCTTGGGGTTTCCACTGCCGGATTGAGGAGTTTAGCCAGTAAGAAGGTCGAGTGCGCCCTAGACTCAGTCCAGTCCGTTTCCTCCAACCACAACCCCTCCAACCATTGCTCAACCCACTGTATCTTGGATGCCAGAAAGTATAATTCGAAGTTTGGCACTGCTAAGCCGCCTCTGTCATGGGGCATTGAAGGGTTGCTAAGGACACCCTCCGGTGTCCCTTATCCCATACAAGGTCCCACAATAAAGAGTCCAACTGACGAAACCCGCAGGTAGGTACTGTAGTTGGGAGGCTAATAAAAAAATATAGTAGACACAGGAGCATAACCATCTTGGACAAGGAGGTCCGGGCCATAATCTGCAGTCGTAGAGAACACCAGAAAGGATTGCAGGATCTAAGAGTCCTGAGGGTCTTTCCAAGGATACCTTCCCGCAGGTCCTTGACGGAGTGATAAATATGTATCCCCAAGTATCTAAAGGTGAACTGTGGCCAGTTAAGGTCTGCAGGAAGGTCTGAAGGGGAAGAAAGTGTTGTGGACACAAGGAACAGGTAAGTTGTATTCCTGTTAACCTTCAAACCTGATAGATATTCAAATCTCCCCAATTGATCCAGGGCCATAGCGGAGCCCACCACAGCGTCCACAAGGTAAATCAGGAGGTCATTGGAGAATAGGAAGATAATATGTTCCTGCCCTCCCACAGTCATTCCCATACCCTCTCCTCCATCTAAACAACTAGGGCAAAGGCGCGACTGCTAAAGTTAACAGAAGCAGTGATAATGGACAGCCCTTTCTGGTGTTACAAAAAAACCCTTGTTGTGAAGACACTGTTTTACCGGGTTTAATACGTGCTGTGGGGTTCCCATAGGCAGTGTCACCCACCTCACCCATCCACCATCAAGACCAATACGTTCCATGGCCTCAAATAAGTAGTCGCACCGTAATGTGTCAAAAGCCTTTTCCAGTTCTATTGACAAAAAGACTGCCTGTGGAAGATACCGCACTCCCTGGTGAAACAATACAGAATATAATCTACATAGATTGAATGGTGAATTCCGGGATGGGATAAAGCTGTTCTGAGGGTATGAATTAAAGTAGGCATTATGGAAGTAAGCAGAGTGCCATGATTTTACTGAGCAGTTTAAAATCCATGTTGAGTATGGAGAGTGGGCAGAAGTCTGCAGAGCAAGCCTCCTAAGCGCTTGTCTTGGGGAGTGGGATTACAGCTGTGTCTCGTGTAGATTCAGGGAACAATCCAAGTCTCAAAGACTCCTCATACAGAGTCTCCAGCCAGGGACCAACTTCTAGGCATACGCTGAGTAGAATTCTGCAGGGAGGCCGTAAAGGGCCTGGGGTTTTTCCCCTGGCCATGCTTTTAAATGCTGCGTGAATCTCCTGCGCTGTCGCTGGTCCTCCCAGCACTTCCCTCACCTGACGATCCAACCCCTGAAGCTGTAGTGCACTCAAAAAGTCCCTTTGGTACACTGGTGGGACATGAGGTGGTGCATTATATAGGTCCCTTTATTAATCACCTAAACAAAGCATTAATCGACTCTGGGTTATTAACAGACTCACCAGTTCCAGATTTGACATGCATAATCAGGGACCCACATGTCTCCAGCTAAACAAGCCACACCAACAGCTGTCCAGGTCGCCCCTCCTCCTCTTGTGCTTTTGTGAGGTACCCATTACAATGATAGCATGGTAGCTGCCCAAGAGCCTCATTATAAAGTGTAAGCACTTCCTGCTAAATTTTCTGGGTCGTTGGCCTCTATTCCCTGTGTGTTGCCTAGTTTGTGCAACCGATCTTCAAGTTCCCACAATTTCTGATACAGTTCCCGCTGTATACCTATCGATTTCCCCCAGCAATGCCCTTGCACCATATTCTTAAATGCCTCTCACTCTACCAGTTCTGCGGACGCTGACTGTGCATTATCGGAGAAATATGTATCAATGGAAGTACCTAAAGTCTCCCTAAAACAGGCATCCTCCAAGGCCAGTGGATTAAGTCACCACAAAGGAATCAGGGGATGATCTCTCAATGGCTGGAAATCTAGCAATAAATAACTGTGGTCCGAGATGGTGTGGCCTAAATATTCTGTGTGCGTAACAGAGTGGCTGAGTCAAAGGGAGCATAAAAAGGCATCCAGATGCATATGCAGATGATATATGGGTGAGTAAAAGGAGTAATCCCTCCCGCCTATGTGATGTATCCGCTAAATATCCTCTAACCCCCAGTGCCCCATCCAGTCACAGAACCCCACAATGCTGTGGTGGGCCTGAGCCCGGGTAGCAGGGAGACTGAGCAATCTAGAGTAACATCAGACACACAATTAAAATCCCCCCCCCCCAAGCAGTATGTCAACTGCAGCCAATTCGCCCATGGGGGTCAAGAGTCCATGCAAGAAGGGTATCTGATTCTGGTTGGCAGCATATGCGCTGCCGAGGGTAGTATCCCGACCAAACAGTTTTCCAGTCACTAATGCATATCGACTCTCCTTATCTATAAGCGTAATCAGAGGTTCTAAGGGGACACCTGCTCTCACCCAAACTAGCACACCCCTAGCATATGCTGAAAAGGAAGTCACAAATATCAGCCCTCTCCACCTCCAGCACAGCTTCTCTGCCTCACTCGGTATAATGCGTGTCTCCTGCAGCAGGGCTATCAGTACTCCCCACCTACGCAAATATCTGTGCACACAATGCTGCTTAGCAGCCGAGCCCATCTCCCAAATGTTCCATGTCATGAACTTCAATGTGTAAGGTAATGGTGACATAGGGAATTACACTTCCCATAATTCCTCCTTCCCATGCCTCCCCACTCACTGTGTCCCCAGGGCAAAGGATCCAGATCCACCCTTGCAAGTAAAGCAAACCAAAAACACAATAAACACCCACAAACATTAACTAGCCATCCCAAGAGCAGCAACCAGCCGGTAAGCACGAATCAGCTTCATCAGAAGACCCCAACCAGCTTTAGATGTGGCCCTCCAAGAGGGGGTAGGCTACAGTCTCCCATTTTGTCAGCACTGGCCTGGTCCATCAATAATGCCCAGCAAGCCTACACAGTACATTATCAGAGCGCTACATATCCAGAGAGGAGTTGTCTGTGCTTTGATGGGTCTTTTCAGATAAGGTCATCTGCCATTCTTGGTGTAACTATCGACAGCAGGGCACTGTCAGCCCATGAATAGTCCAAATCTGAGTCGCCGGTTCCTTTCACAGAGGCGGAGCCGGCCTCCAAAATGTTCTCTGTCCCCTTAAAGATCTCAGCCTCTGCTTGAAGAGCAGCAGCCCTTTTCTTTTTATTCTGCGACATGCTTGATTTCTTTGATGATCCTCTTCGGGCTTCGTCCTGGTCCTTTTCCTCAAATTCCAGTGGGGCGTGGTAGGTGCCTTTCTCAGAAGTGGATTCCTATATTTGTGGGCTTCGAGCCACTCCCAAACTGCTTTGGGATTGTTACAGAAGTGAGTGATTCCCTCCAATATTTTCCAGAGCCGGGAAGAGAACATTAAGGAACACTGCAGATCCTCCTCCCGCAGAGCCTTCTTAATCTCCTTCCCCTTCGGGCCTTCAGTTCTCGCCTTCTGTAATAGTATGTCTCTACCTTTGTAATGCAGGAGCCTTGCTACTACTGGATGCGGTGGGTGAAATGGCGCTGGCGGGCGAGCCGGTATTCTATGTGCTCTCTCTAGGGTGTAACAGGTCCATAAGCCTTCCGGGGTGACCACCGTTTGGAGCCAGGATTTCAAGAAAAGCAATCATGTCTCTGCCCTCCAATCCTTCAGGCAACCCAAGTACCCTAATGTAGGTTTTCTGGTTACACCCTCGGGCGTCTTCAGCCCTATGTTTAAGCGTGCGTACTCTGTCAGAGAGTTCTGCCACCTGGAGCGATAGCGTTTGTTGTGCAGGGTGTAAGTCAGCTAGCAAGGACTCCGTCACTTTAACTCTCTCTGCTAGCTTATTATGTTCTGTTTGAAGCAGCCCTAGCCCCACCAGCACTGTACTGATATCCTGATGTAGGGTAACCTTAGTGTCAGCAATGGCTTTGTGTAGTTTAGTTTACTGCTGCTGCACTGGGTCATCCGGGGTCCCCAACCCCACCCTCTCCTGGTCAGGCAGTGCTCTGGTGGGCTGCACCCTTGTTTTGCCCATCTTGGCAAGGTATGTCTTTCTGGAAAGTGCAGTCAGGTGTCAGGGGGTAGCACTTGCCCCCCTCTCCCACTGTCAGCTATATGATAGCTGGTTACTATTTGTCAAAAAAACACCCCAATACGGGTCCTTAACACAGGGGGGTGTGCAACTTTGGTCTGAATGCACTGCCAGTTGCAGAAGCACAACCTCTGTTCACGGGTCCCTGAGTTTCTTGATGGGGGGGTTGGCCAGTCTCCACCATCCCCCAGCAGTTACTGCAGTCTGCCACACGGTTCACAGCCTCATGGGTGCCATGCAGGTTACCAATGTTATGGAGGCATCACTGGTGAGTAACCCCCCGCTTAGTCGAAAGCCCCCTGCAGGCTATGTGGAGCTGATACCGGCTGCCAGGCTAATGGAGACTGTGGTGCCCCTGGCTGTCAGCTACTTCTCAGAGTTCCAAGTGGCTCTTATCCAGAGCCAAAGTTACAGTCCGGAGAGAGAAGGGGGAAACCTGGACTGTATGAACACCCCAGGCAACGACAGCCACCAAGCCAATAACTGGGCCTGAGCTGGACCCCGAGCATCCACTCCACAGAGGGACCCTCCACACGCCACCCTCATCTCCTGGTGCCAGTGCCCAGCTCACCAGTATCTCTCAGGGCTACTCAGTGGTTTGTTAACTCACATCTTCATCTGCCAGCCAGGCTGGGTCTGGTGCCGCACCCAGCTGCAGGCAGCCGCCTCCACCTTTCTCACTGATGTGAGTCCTCGGGCAGGCCCGCTCTGCTGCAGTCTGCTCCCACTCTGGCAGACCACTGCCTCCCGGGCCGCATCCGCAGTCTCAATGCTTCTTCGATGCTTGGTAGGGCCGGTCATCTCCCCAGCGCCTGGCTGCTCTATCTCACTCATCGGTGCCTCATAAGCTGCACATCAGTTGCATGGCCACTTCAGTGGGCTCCAGGGCTATCAGGGTCCCGAGAGTCAGCTACCCAATGCTGCCATCTGGAGTCCCAGGCCTACGTCGCAGCACTTCCAGCCCCGACAAACAGACTTAACACGAAGCCCTAAACACACTCTCCTGCAGCTCGACACCCTCCCCAGCTGGGAGTACATTCTGTGTATTGAGGCAATCAAGCTGGGCCTGGATGGCACAGGATACCAGTCAAGCCGGCGCTGAGTTGCAGGCTCAACACGTCCGCCATCTTTGGCTTTTCAAGCCATGCCCCCCTGTACATCTGAGTATTGTATTTATGTCCCTGTATGCCCATGTGATCTCAAATATATAGGAGGCACAATATTTTCCCTGAAAAAACATATTTGCGAACATTAAAGAGCAATAAGAAACGCAGGCACTACTTATCCTTTGGCGAGACATTTCGAGCAAGTACAACACGGATGTTTCAAAATTAAAATTCTTTCAAATTGATAAGATACGCAAAACTATTTGTGGTGGTAACAGAATAAATCAATTGAGTCAATTGGAGTACAGATACATTTTGGACCTACAGACTAAACATCCTACAGGTTTAAATAAGAATGAAGAATTGGAAATAAATGTGGGGTAAAATACCTTCCATTTTGATAAGGTGCTTAATCAGTGGAATGTGGGTGTCCTAAATAGACTTAAGTATTTCTTTGATGTATAATAATGAGTTTGTGGTTCTATTGAGTGAGATGGATTAACTTTCCTTCTATGTTTTCTGTTTTTTCATTGACCCTGTGGATTGTTAGTATTAATTATGTCCAGTTATTATTATGGACTGCTAATTCCCCAATGGGGTAGCTTCACTTAAATTTACAGTAGGGGATTATTTCACTCCTAATATGAGTTTACCCATGTGGGTCTTTCCTATCATAAATTATTTATTGTCAAAGTCCTGTTATCACATACGTGCTTCCAAACCATTGTCTTCCAATATCATTGACCCTTCATGGTTTTAACTGTTAGAAAATATACTTCTTGTATAAATTGTAAGGGGTTTTGATTTAATTTATTATATTGGCTGCATCTCCTTTATGTCCACGTTTAAATAGAATATTTATTTATTTATTAGATTCCATAGATTAATTTTGACATCTGACTTTTTTTATCAGAGCTAATTATAACTTGCCCCCCGCCATGCACTGCTATGACCTCACATATAACATAATTTATGACATTTTCTATGACATCACTTATGACATCTCAAATTATATAACTGATTACATCACGGGTGACATAATACAATGAGTATATTAGTTTGTTCTATAGTTTCCATAGTGTCGGGTAGCTACCATATTATTTTTCTTACAAATTTTTACAGCCCGTTTCCAGCTAATGGATGTAAGTGTTTGCAAAACGGATGTGCTCATAATGCATATTAGGTGTGTAGAGGTAACGAACACATTATGGATCTTTGTATTGAAGAGTAACTCTGTGTGCAGATGACTGTCGACTACTTGTGGCCAGTATGTTCCATTCAAGTTTTATATTTCTGCAGAAAGTTTCCAACAGGGCAAGTATTCTACATAGTAGATACTAAGGCCCATATTCATAATTCTCTCACGCAGTGCAACACAACAAGCCGCTTTGCTGCCCTCCGTGAAATGGAAAGAGCAGAAATCTCCCATATTTAAAATTATACATTTGCATTTCTGTCCTTTCCTAGCTTGCAAGTTTCCTAGTATGCAGAGGTTCTAAGGGGACACCTGCTCTCACCCAAACTAGCACACCCCTAGCATATGCTGAAAAGGAGGTCACAAATATCTGCCCTCTCCACCTCCAGCACAGTTTCGCTGCCTCACTCGGAATAATGCGTGTCTCCTGCAGCAGGGCTATCAGTACTCCCCACCTACGCAAATATCTGTGCACACAATGCTGCTTAGCAGCCGAGCCCATCTCCCAAATGTTCCATGTCATGAACTTCAATGCGTAAGGTAATGGTGACATAGGGAATTACACTACCCATAGTTCCTCCTTCCCATGCCTCCCCACTCACTCTGTCCCCAGGGTAAAGGATCCAGATCCACTCTTGCAAGTAAAGCAAACCAAAAACACAATAAACACCCACACACATTAACTAGCCATCCCAAGAGCAGCAACCAGCCGGCCAAACGGTAAGCACCAATCAGCTTCATCAGAAGACCCCAACCAGCTTTAGATGTGGCCCTCCAAGGCTACAGTCGAAGGGCAGCAGTCTCCCATTTTGTCAACACTGGCCTGGTCCATCAATAATGCCCAGCAAGCCTACACAGTACATTATCAGGGTGCTACATATCCAGAGAGGAGTTGTCTGTGCTTGGAGGTGTCTTTTCAGATAAGGTCATCTGCCATTCTTGGTGTAACTATCGACAGCAGGGCACTGTCAGCCCGTGAATAGTCCAAATCTGAGTCGCCGGTTCCTTTCACAGAGGCGGAGCCGGCCTCCAAAATGTTCTCTGTCCCCTTCAAGATCTCAGCCTCTGCTTGAAGGGCAGCAGCCCTTTTCTTTTTATTCTGCGACATGCTTGATTTCTTTGATGATCCTCTTCGGGCTTCGCCCTGGCCCTTTTCCTCAAATTCCTGTGGGGCGTGGTAGGTGCCTTTCTCAGAAGTGGATTCCTATATTTGTGGGCTTCGAGCCACTCCCAAACTGCTTTGGGATCGTTACAGAAGTGAGTGATTCCCTCCAATATTTTCCAGAGCCGGGAAGGGAACATTAAGGAACACTGCAGATCCTCCTCCCACAGAGCCCTCTTAATCTCCTTCCCCTTCGGGCCTTCAGTTCTCGCCTTCTGTAATAGTATGTCTCTACCTTTGTAATGCAGGAGCCTTGCTACTACTGGATGCGGTGGGTGACATGGCGCTGGCGGGCGAGCCGGTATTCTATGTGCTCTCTCTAGGGTGTAACAGGTCCATAAGCCTTCCGGGGTGACCACCGTTTGGAGCAAGGATTTCAAGAAAAGCAATCATGTCTCTGCCCTCCAATCCTTCAGGCAACCCAAGTACCCTAATGTAGGTTTTCTGGTTACACCCTCGGGCGTCTTCAGCCCTATGTTTAAGCGTGCGTACTCTCTCAGAGAGTTCTGCCACCTGGAGCGATAGCGTTTATTGTGCAGGGTGTAAGTCAGCTAGCAAGGACTCCGTCACTTTAACTCTCTCTGCTAGCTTATTATGTTCTGTTTCAAGCAGCCCTAGCCCCACCAGCACTGTACTGATATCCTGATGTAGGGTGACCTTAGTGTCAGCAATGGCTTTGTGTAGTTTAGTTTACTGCTGCTGCACTAGGTCATCCGGGGTCCTCAACCCCACCCTCTCCTGGTCAGGCAGTGCTCTGATGGGCTGCACCCTTGTTTTGCCCATCTTGGCAAGGTGTGTCTTTCTGGAAAGTGCAGTCAGGTGTCAGGGGGTAGCACTTGCCCCCCTCTCCCACTGTCAGCTATATGATAGCTGGTTACTATTTGTCCAAAAAACACCCCAATATGGGTCCTTAACACAGGGGGGTGTGCAACTTTGGTCTGAGTGCACTGCCAGCTGCAGAAGCACCACCTCTGTTCACGGGTCTCTGAGTTTCTGGGGGGTTGGCCAGTCTCCACTATCCTCCAGCAGTCTGCCACATGGTTCACAGTCTCATGGGTGCCATGCAGGTTACCAATGTTATGGAGGCATCACTGGTGAGTAACCCCCCCACTTAGTCAAAAGCCCCCTGCAGGCTACGTGGAGCTGCTACGGGCTGCCAGGCTAATGGAGACTGTGGTGCCCCTGGCTGTCAGCTACTTCTCAGAGTTCCAAGTGGCTCTTATCCAGAGCCAAAGTTACAGTCCGGAGAGAGAAGGGGGAAACCTGGACTGTATGAACACCCCAGGCAACGACAACCACCAAGCCAATAACTGGGCCTGAGCTGGACCCCGAGCATCCACTCCACAGAGGGACTCTCCATGCGCCACCCTCGTCTCCTGGTGCCAGTGCCCAGCTCACCAGTATCTCTCAGGGCTACTCAGTGGTTTATTGTCTCACATCTTCATCTGCCAGCCAGGCTGGGTCTGGGGCTGCACCCAGCTGCGGGCAGCCGCCTCCACCTTTCTCACTGATGTGAGTCCTCGGGCAGGCCCGCTCTGCTGCAGTCTGCTCCCGCTCTGGCCGACCACTGCCTCCCGGGCCGCATCCGCCGTCTCAATGCTTCTTTGATGCTTGGTAGGGCCGGTCATCTCCCCAGCGCCCGGCTGCTCTATCTCACTCATCGGTGCCTCATAAGCTGCACATCAGCTGCATGGCCACTTCACTGGGCTCCAGGGCTATGAGGGTCCCGAGAGTCAGCTACCCAATGCTGCCATCTTGGAGTCCCAGGCCTACGTCGCAGCACTTCCAGCCCCGACAAACAGACTTAACACGAAGCCCCAAACACACTCTCCTGCAGCTTGACACCCTCCCCAGCTGGGAGTACATTCTGTGTATTGAGGCAATCAAGCTGGGCCTGGATGGCACAGGATACCAGTCAAGCTGGCGCTGAGTTGCAGGCTCAACACGTCCGCCATCTTTGGCTTTTCAAGCCATGCCCCCCTGTACATCTGAGTATTGTATTTATGATAAGGTGCTTAATCAGTGGAATTTGGGTGTCCTAAATAGACTTAAGTATTTCTTTTATGTATAATAATGAGTTTGTGGTTCTATTGAGTGAGATGAATTAACTTTCCTTCTATGTTTTCTGTTTTTTCATTGACCCTGTGGATTGTTAGTATTAATTATGTCCAGTTATTATTATGGACTGCTAATTCCCCAATAGGGTAGCTTCACTTAAATTTACAGGGGATTATTTCACTCCTAATATGATTTTACCGATGTGTGTCTTTTCTATCATAAATTATTTATTGTCAAATTTCTGTTATCACATATGTGCTTCCAAACCATTGTCTTCCAATATCCTTGACCCTTCATGGTTTTTACTGTTAGAAAATATACTTCTTGTATCAATTGTAAGGGGTTTTGATTTAATTTATTATATTGGCTGCATCTCCTTTATGTCCACGTTTAAATAGAATATTTATTTATGTATTAGATTCCATAGATTAATTTTGACATCTGACTTTTTTTATCAGAGCTAATTATAACTTGCCCCCGCCATGCACTGCTATGACCTCACATATAACATAATTTATGACATTTTCTATGACATCACTTATGACATCTCAAATTATATAACTGATTACATCACTGATGACATAATACAATGAGTATATTAGTTTGTTCTATAGTTTACATAGTGTCGGGTAGCTACCATATTATTTTTCTTCCAAATTTTTACAGCTCGTTTCCAGCTAATGGATGTAAGTGTTTGCAAAACGGATGTGCTCATAATGCATATTAGGTGTGTAGAGGTAACGAACACATTATGAATCTTTGTATTGAAGAGTAACTCTGTGTGCAGATGACAGTCGACTACTTGTGGCCAGTATGTTCCATTCAAGTTTTATATTTCTGCAGAAAGTTTCCAACAGGGCAAGTATTCTACATAGTAGATACTAAGGCCCATATTCATAATGCTCTCACGCAGTGCACCACAACAAGCCGCTTTGCTGCCCTTCGTGAAATGGAAAGAGCAGAAATCTCCCATATTTAAAATTATACATTTGCATTTCTGTCCTTTCCTAGTTTTTCACACCTTTTGCTGCATAGCACCAAAGCAGGCACCCTTGCGTCATGATGCAAGGGTGCCTGAGTTGTAGGTAGGATTGTGTTTGTGCAGGAAGGGATACCTTCCTGCACAAAAACAATCCTCAGAGGCATTTTCTGCTTTCTATATCTGATGCAGAATGCAGCACATATAGAAAGAGTAAAAAACAAGCAAAAAAATTAAAATGTGTCTCCTCGTTATGCTTCACCTAGGGAGATGTAGCATTGCGACTCATTCCCAGGTCTACCACTAATGATAAATCTGGGAATGTGAAAAAATCCATGGGTGGAAGCATGGGAACAGTGACAGCACTGATGCTTTGAACAATAAAATATATAAATTCACCAATTATATTTAGCACAGCTAACTATAACTTAAGCCCCTGCAATGCATTGCTTATGACCTCACATATTACATCACTCATGACATGGTCAATTACATCACTCATGACATCATTGATGACATCTCAAATGCCATCACTCATGACATTATCCAGCGAGTGTAAGTGTTTTGTAAAAGTTTCAGAGAGTCAAAGATTGATACTAAGACATATTCTAAGCTACTGAAAAAGTTACATTACTATTTTCTTCGCACTACTAATGAGTGATACTGTTTCTAATATATGCCATCTGAGTGGTACTGTGACTGTATGTATAAGTGTGGGAGTGGGTGTCTGGGTGGCTGTATGGGTGTGTCAGTGGCTGTATGGGTGTATAAGTGGGTATGTGAGTAGCTGTATGGGTGAGTGACTGATGGGTGGGTGTGAATGGCTATATCAGTGACTGTGGTGGCTGTGTGAGTGGCTCTATGGATGGAGAGTATGTTTATGAGTGGCTGTATGGGTGACTGAACAGCTGTGGGAATGGCTTTGTGGGTGAGTGACTCAGAGTGTAAGTAGGTATATTGGTAAGTGAGTGAGTGTGTGAGTTGTTTTTTTTGCATAGTAAGTATTTGTGTGAGTGGCTGTATAGATGAGTAAGTGGGCGTGTACGTGATTGTATTGATGTGTGAATGGGTATGTTAGTGGTTTTGTGGATGAGTGAATGGGTGTGTGAGTAGCTGTATGGGTCAGTGGGTAGCTCTATTAGTAGCTGTATGGGTGAGTGAGTGGCTGTGTGAGTGAGTGAATGAGTGAGTGAGTGAGTGAGTGTCTGTATGGGTCTGCTAGTAGGTGTGTGAGTGGTTTTATGGGTATGTGAGTGGATATAATGGTCTGTGAGTGGCTGAGTGAGTTGCTGTATGGGTATGTGAGTGGTTGTGTGACTTGGTGTGTGAGAGGTTGTATGAGGGTGTGAGTGGGTAGATGAGTGGTTCTGTGTATGATGTCATCAGTAATGTCATTTGAGATGTCATCAATTATGTCATGAGTGATGTTACTGACCATGTCATGAGTGATGTAATATGTAAGGTAATAAGCAGTGCATTGCAGGGGTGTAAGCTATAGTTTTTTCAGGGGAGAGGAGTTGGCCTAACGGCTAGGGCGGTCGACCTTGAATCTGGGGAACTGGGTTTGAGTCTCTGCAATGGCGCTGAACATCCTGTGATTCTGGTCAAATCACTTAATCTCCCTGTGCCTAACAAAAAATGAATGTGTCCTCATGTAACACAACTGGTGCTATGTAAACGGTTCTGATACCCAATACCGGGTCAAGTTTGTGCTATATAAAACTCCGTAAATAAAAAAAAAAATAATAATAAATAAATAACTACTCAGTTTCAATGGTTTTGTGCAAGTGAAATCTGAGGCTAACTATAAAGTCCCTGCAACCTTTGGTTTTCTCACTGAATTTTCACAATTAAAAAAAACATTTATTTCCTCAATATAACCTGTAACCTTTGAGAGGGGGTGAGTGAGTGGCTGCATAGGTAGGTGAGTGGGTGTTTGAGTACCTGTATGGGTCTCTAAGTGGGTGTATGAGTGGGTTTGTGGGTATGTTAGTGTCTGTATGGATCTGTGATTGACTGCATAGGTGTACAAAGCAAGGAATCAGTAAGCCCATAGACTTGTCGCACCTCTCACCCAGTTTCCCGAAATATAGTCCAAAACAAAATATTTGAAAGCAACGTCGCATGCACACCCACTGCTCCCGCTGTTTCCAAGTAACGATCCAAAAAGATCCGAAAAATTCAGCACATAAATGTGGAATGCACCTCAAGATCAAATATCAACAGTTAATGATCCTTTTCATCCAAGTTCTGTCAATGTTAGTCTTTACGGTTCTTAGGAATCGCATTACAAAAAGCCAATGCTTTTTTGTCCACTGCCTGTGGACTTCCTCAGGGTATGATCTTATATTTTCCCAATATTGTATGTGCGTCAGGTGTAACAGAGAGTGTGGCCCTGTCTCAGGTCGTAAGAAAATGTAATAACTTGTGTGTTCCCAATCCCCACGTTTCTCCTATTGGTCCAGAGATGTATACAATTCTTCACATACATTTAGTTCATGATAGCAGTGCACCTTGATACGCACTCTGTCTTCTAAACTTGGCGTCCTTGCAAGGGATCGGTTTTGATGGGACAAACGTGAGGATTGGGAACACGCAAGTTATTACAAATAATAAAGACTAACATGGACACAACTTAGAAGAAAAAGATCATTGACAGTTGATATTTGATCTTGCGGTGCATCCCACATTTATGTGTTGACTGCGTAGGTGTGTACATGGCTAAGTAATTGAGTGTAAGAGCGCCTGTGTTGATCTGTGAGTGAGTGCATGCGTGTCTGAGTGGGTCAGTTAGTGGGTATATGAGTGTCTCAGTAGGTCTGTGACTGGATGCATGAGGGCCTGAGTTGGTCTGTGAGTAGGTCCCTGAGTGTCTGAGTGGGTCGGTGAGTAAGTGTGTAAGTCTCTGACTAGGTTTATGAGTTGGTGCATTAGTGTCTTTGAAGGCCAGTGAGTGGTTGTGTGAGTCTTTGAGTGAGTCTGTGAGAGTGTGGTAAATAAAATATTACGCTCTCAGAATTTTTCAGAATATCAATAGGATCATGCATAAAGCAAGAGGCTGAGTCTGTGGTATCAGGTTCAAAAAGGGCTTTATTCCAATAACTCGAGTCAAAGGGAGAATATTACCATCACCAAAAAAGGATCTGGAAAGGGACTCAAAAGTATTCTCAATATTCTCAAAACATTATTCACAGAGTACAGTATATATACATTTCTCAATTGTACGTAAGCAAAAGAGCAAGAGAGAATGAGATAAGAGCATGTGGGCGTGTAAGTAGGCGTGAAGGTGGGCGTCCATGTGGGCATCCACTTGATGATAATGGGTAATTTGTCATGTGTGGGTGGATACCTGGAGAATCCTGCAATGTCAGCAGAAATATTTGGCAGAGATGCGTGCGCAGTCGCATGACGTGTGATAGACGTGCAACTACAGGGAGAAAGGGACTTGACATTTAGCTCTACATGTGGAGACAAAAGTCTGGGGTTATGTCAACCTAATCCCAAATCATATCTAACATCCTATGTTTAAAGAACTATGTTATCCAAAAAGAAAGGTCTCTCGAACAAAATCTATTCTATACTGACTGTGAGTGCGTGTACAAGCGTCTAAGTGTCTACACTAGATGCGAGGGCAGAAATCTTCCATAGTAACAGGGCTATGAATTACTTGCATAAAGACAGAGAAGCCGGGCCCTTTGCTCGATAGCTGGAAGAATGTTTACTTAAACTACTAGACAGGAATGCATTGGGTAGGGAGCGGAGCAGATAATCTCGAAGGTGAAATACAGTTTTTGGCAGGCAACAGGCTGGAGTCAGGCACCGTTAGCCGCGCAGGGAATAGGACAAAGTTCATGGATACAGATGCGAGCTCATACTGGAGCTTTCAGAGGCAGAAGGCAGGAAAAGGCTTAACGGCAGAATCAGGGCCTACTCGCCTGGACTGAAAAATGGGATAAATGAACCATATAAAGCCGGTGGCCTTTCATACTTAGAAATAGAATATCCGGCCCATTCATGGCGGATCTGAAAGAGGACATGTTGACGGTGGACGCACAAGTGTTTGCGTCTTCATAACTGGAACTGGAGGGAACATACATGTACTTGTGATTTATACATGAAACCGTTGGGGTCCAAGATAGGGGACATAACTGATCATAAAAATCCATATTTCCACATTCCCTCCTTGTCCCCTACTTGCCCTTAAGAGATATCAATCTTCATCAATCCGTTGATCTGTTCATATAACATCATTTGTTCTTCTTTTTTCTTCCGGGATGAATGAAATTTTGGTGGTGGAATACACGATGTGGCACACAGACCACAAATCGCTGGTCCACATTGTAGGCATAAGCAGCAACTGAATAGTATGAGAAAGCCAATACCTAGGAAGGATAGGACCCTCCGTCCAAAGGTAGATAATACACTCCAAAACCAACCGGACCAAGTCCAGGTGCCTGGATTCTGGTGTATCTGGCTTACAATCTTATGAAGGCGAGTTATGGCTTTATATACAGATGGCGAATTTTCTGGTATGAAAATGCAACAGCTTGATCCGATGACCCTACAAGCTCCGCCCCTATCGGCCAGGATGACGTCAAGGATAAGACGATTTTGAAGCACAACAATCCGCATAGCAGACTGCTCTTCTGTTAAATTGCCTAAGGCGGAAATAGTTTCGTTCACTACTGCTTCAAGGGTTCTGGTTAATCTACGTATCAGCTTACTATTGGTAACTGTACCTATATAGGGAAAGAGACCTTTATTGAAATCTGTGTATTTTTCCCATGCTGTCTCAGTGTAATCGACTATTGGGAGATCTCTCCGTTCTCTATTGTGTACTAAATGAGTATTTCTATGATATTCAGGAGGAGCTAGGAAAACAGGTGGCAAAAGGAATCCGATGTAGCAGGTACCATCCCAATCTAGAGGTAGGCGTATATATGCGGTCTGGCCACATATAAAGTAGGAATGACGAGAAGCTCTAAATGTAGACTTGCCTTGATCACTGAATTTTATTACAGTGGTGCATTTACTATGGCCCATGTGTATGGAGCCATTCTTTCTTATACATAATTCCCCTTTTACTGGGAATACGGACATGGCGGGCAAGATTGGTGTAGCTTCAGATTCAACGTTCAGGATCATGAGGTTAAGTGTAAAATTACCTAATCCATATACTTCATTTTCTAGATCAGTTCCTGTTCTTTTGGGAAGTCCCTCCTTGTTAGGGTAGCAGACTTTAAGCAAAACTAAGTTCAGGTTTCCCCATACCCAGTTGTCTTGATAAACTGCGGAATTCGAATCTAGGGAATTAATCAAACTAAACCATGCTCCACAGGAGCCATTGTGTGTGAACGGATAGAGAAAGAGGGGCAAAACTCCCTTATAGTTCTGATAGGGGGGGAGTCGGCCACAGACCCAGCAGTCTGTAGCATTGCTAGTCTGATGTGAATGGTGCAGCATCTGAATAAAGGTATTGTTGCGTAAGGCAAGTCGATATGATAGCTCATAGGATGGCAGATCACTAAATGTGTGCTTTATGGTATCATTAGTGGAGGAGTATAAGAGTGAGGCAATAGGAGGAAAAATAGCATGTAGTATTAAGCTGATACATATTATCGTGATGCACATCTTGCTCTTTTTTATCAATATTATTGTCCAAGATCTTATGCAAGCCAGAATACATGTTCAACCGCTTCACCACCTAGTGGACTTAATTGATCAAACGGGTTCTGACTTTTTAGATCTAAGTTTAGCTTTGTGGAAACTGCTGGGGAGTCTCCTCTAGAAAATGGTGTTCAAAATCCAAAATCCAAGTTCAAAGTCTTTTTCCTTTGTAAAAGAGTGGTGAAGGTGCAACCATCTTTTCCGCCCTTTGACTTTAACGGCCGTCCCCGTGGTCCAGAGCACTGACTTTGGCGCCTTCCATCCAGGAGCGATGGAGTATTCTTTGACCTGGGTGTTGTCAGGGAAGGCGGCAGCAACCTGCGAACAACAAGAGAGTAGTGCAGACATCAAGGAAGCCAGGTAATCTGTCAGCATGTTATTATCAACATCAATAATCTTTTAGGCATTGGAGTGCCCCACATATTTGGTGGTCTACCAAAGACCACTTCATAGGGAGATAAGCCTGTTCTAGAATGAGCTACCATTCGCATGTAAAAGAGGGCAACCGGCAGGGCTACCATCCAATCTACACCTTTGTCTGCGCAAATTTTTAATGTCTGATTATGTCTTTCTACAAGGCCTGCTGCTTCAGGATGTCGCACACAATGGAATTTCCAGGTATACCCTAACAGAAGGGACACCTGCTTCATTAGTACCAGGACATATTTGTAACCTCTACATCTGTTTATTTGGATATAATCCATTTGGAGCACTTCAAAAAGGGTGGTCAGGTGGATGGAATCCACCTTGTTCCATCGGAATGCCTTTACCTGGATTGAATTGGCAACAGATCATACATGTTCTGACCTTTTGTTTCGCTGCTGCACGCAGGTGCTTGTTGAACCATATATTCTGTAAGCTATCTATCATTGCTTTCTCTCCTAAGTGTGCAGGACTATGTGCGGTATTTATAATCACTTGTACCATCGAATCAGGAAGAAACCATGTGGATTTGCCCTTATTCATCCAACCCTGATCAGTCAGTACCCCTCCTTGTTCCGACCATTTCTTTAATTCATCTATAGTAGCATGTGTCTGTATGTCTTGTACATCCTTGGAAGGATCCCTAACTGTCATGGCTTTGGACACTTATTGAACCTGTAACTTTGTCATGTCTAGTGGGGTCTGAGCTGTCTGTTTAGCTGTTCGGTCTGCCAGATCATTGCCTTGGGAAATGGTATCTGTGGCTCTAGTATGTGCTTTACATTTTAGGATAGCTATGGCTGTTGGTAAATGTATTGCTTCCAGTAGGGCTTGAATATGGGGGCCATGCTGTATCTTGGCCCCATGAGAGGTCAAGAAACCTCTTTCTCGCCAGAGAATCGGTGTAAATGTTTACTCTCAGGTGCTTAGCTCTTATGCACGCTTGTGTCAGGGCGATGAGCTCTGCTGCTTGTGCTGACAATATGTCTATTCCTTTAGTCTCTATTATTACAGTATCAGTAGTCACTGCATATGCTGCCACTAATTCTCCCGCCCCTGTCCTCATGCATGAGCCGTCAACTTATAGTGTTAGGTCGGGGTCTGGGAGTGCAACGTCTGTCAAGTCTTGTCTTGGTTTAGTCACGGTATGTATTACTTCAACACAGTCGTGTGGTGAAACGCTTTCTGTACTGGAGGGCAAAAGGGTAGCAGGATTCAGTATGTTGCATCGTCTGATCTCTATGTGTGGTTGAAATAACGTTGGCTCATAGCCTGTCAGTCTAGCTACAGTCAGGTGTTGTGTTTGTGTCCGGTTCAAGAGAACCTCTACTGCGTGTGGTACTTGTACTGTCAGAGGGTGGCCCAGCACTATCGAGTCACTTTGTCTTATGGCTAAGGCCGTTGCTGCAACTGATTTTAGGCACGCAGGCAAAGCCTGTGCTACTGGGTCTAATGTACTAGAAAAATAAGCACAGGGCTCGTGTTTTCCTGCATGATCTTGTGTTAGGACAGATAGTGCTGTTCCATCCCGCTCTGTCACAAAAAGCATAAACGATTTGTTGTAATCAGGGTTTGCTAAAACTGGTGCTTGACATAAAGCTCTCTTTAATTTTTCAAATGCCACAGTGTGTTCTTGTGTCCAAGGGAGGACTTTAGTAGAAACTGCCTCCTGTGTCGTCAACTGTATTAGTACTGTAATAAAACATGAGAAAAAGGGGAAAGCACCATACCTATTTCCTCGGCTTAATTTCTAAGGGGGCTAATTACTAAGGGGCTTCATTTCTTAAGGGGCTAGCGGGAAGCGAACATCCTCAGGGGCCAGCAGAAAGCCAATATTCTCCTCCTTCCCCCCCTTTTTGACAGGAGGAAATCTGAAACAGATTTCACTGCTGTCAAACACTATCAAACCCTGTGTCTTGTCAACACTATTAATCCCTGTGTGTAGCTACTGGGCGTAAGCAAAATTATAGGAGATACACAGCGTATTTGAAACGGCGAGAAATCCTTCAAATTAATGTACAAACCTCATTGTGTTAGCTCATAAGCTGGCCAAATGACATCTCATATGCAAATGTCCCTATTACATGAACCTACACCAACCTGAAGTCAATATTAATGCTAGGAGGCCCTAATAGGAATGCTAAATTACCTAAATATTCGGAAAACCAAGTTTAAGAACAGTTGTTAATGTTGATAATTAATAATTCATCTGCTAAAAAAAAATCAGTAATTCTGCAATAATTTCCACCTATACAATAAACAGCCTAATTTAAAAACAAGTCAACTTTTGGGGCCACCACTTACAAGAATGAGCTTACTAAAGCAAACTTTAAAAAGGAAATCCTGTCAGATATTTTCTCATTACCCTAAATACCGAGCCTCATTTGTCACTCTGGGGTGGCAGTCCTTATTTAAAACAGGCCTTTCAAGAGGTAAGATGCGAGTGCACAGATCATAATGGTTCCTCAATGTCCAATCTGGAAACATATGACCGAGGCTGCCTGTCTATAAAAGAAAGGCAGTCATGTGAAAAATATTTTAGTCTTGCATAACGTTTTACTTTTATTTCATTCATCTCCAACACCAATTAGACATACACTGATAACGTGTTGTCTGCTATTTTGACAGCATGATAAAGGTAATATCATGTCTGTGAAATTTAGTAATTGTGAACAAGTTCCAGCCAAGCGCTGTGCAAAGATCGCCGTCGTCACGACTATCTCGGTACTGCACAGGAGAACTTTGTATTAAACGCTAAACAGACTGGTCAATACAACACAAAAACAAAACATATATAAAATACATATGCCAAGCCATCAGTATACCAAGCACAGAAAGCATAGACAATTACACTAACATATATAAATGAGCAGCGATGCGCAATTATAGTACCTACAGCTCAGAGGCGAACACTCTGGCCTGCTTAATTTGTCAGGCTTATAATCAATAGCTTATTTACCTGCCCTATACACCCCCATCTGAAATCACCGTGTCAAGTCTGACACACAGAATCAGCAATAATAATCAAAAACGAAGAACACACGAACCTGTTTGTTTTCTTTTATAAAAACAGAATCAGCAATAATAATCAAAAACGAAGAACACACAAACCTGTTTGTTTTCTTTTATAAAAATGAGCTATGCATCTTCGTCAACACAATGTACCCTAATGTCCCAGACGAAGACGCACCTCTCATCTCTCCTCACAGACTTTTAACCACTGGATCATTTATCCAATGCAACTGGTGGCAGCTTGTGGCCACAATTCAAAAATGTCTGAATTTGAAAATCGTTTTTATATAGGCACATAGCCCTTAAAATTCCAAGCAAGAGCAACATTTTATTTTCCGGCCAGAAGCAATATAACAATTGCTAAAAAATAAAACAAATCTTCTCCATAGACATTTCCTCGGGGCACTGGTTTAGCACAGAATAGACCAAGGGAATCTTTCTCGACTTACATTTCTCAGCTGCCCTGTCTTATCAGAGAAGCTAAAAATAGCCCCTCAGCGCGGCCTGAGCCTGGGCTGCCAGCCAACTTTTTTGTTGTTCCGGCTGCAGGCATTACACAGATGCGATGTCAGAGAAGCTTTCTAAGCAGTGCCTCTGTTCTGCTCCTCTCACCGGCCCCCACCTACACTGGCTACAAGGTCAGAATCTGTCTCCGATTTCTGTATCACATACTGCTCTACACAGCCCCCACCTTCTCCTCACTCTGAAGCTGTCAAAGACAAAAAGACTACTCAATTCCATAAAAACTGCAATAATTCGCCCAATTGAAAAATTATTTTTACATACAATTAGCACTCAGGGGGTCATAATCTTACCGACTTGACCCAGCACATTGGCTCACTGGACCACCAAGAACACAAACCTGGATTCTGGAACAATTTTGCAAATTCGAAATACCCACAATGTTTCTCAAGCTAAACTTTTCACTAATTATTTTTCATTAACACTTTGTACATTAGGGGTGTCATCAAATCATAGGTGTTGCTCCTTCTCTAGCTACACCCCTCTCAATTTCCTATTGACAACGTAGTCAAATGTTGGACCATGTAAACACCGACTATGCGCTGTTCGTTTGGTGGGAGGCTCAAGAACCTTTGGGCTACTATATCATTATTATATGTATCGTGGTACTTGCGGTGGCACTCTAACTGGACCTTCTACTGGGGCCACTCTTGCTAGGTCCTCTGAAAGGACGGGATAAATACCAGCAACGTCAGTATTTTTTTCTCTGTCAGCCTGCGCTCATTTTACCTGCTCCACTTCCTCCTGTAACATCTTTTCCTTGGCTTTTCCAGACTCCAGTCTACTTCTCTCTGCTTCGTGAAACACTTACTCTGACCTCCTATGTGACTCCTTGCGCCAAAACTCAATGGCATCCTTCCAAGCTGGTCTACATTTTCTCTTTCATAAGAGTGTTTCGTTGTCTATCTACTTGTTCTGCTTTTACTCGGATACCTTCCTCAACTAACACGTTTTCTCGGGCTTTGTCTGAATCCTCCCTACTTTTCTCTTCTTTTCTGAGCGCTTACTCTGTGCGTCTATGCTATTCTTTACGCCATAATTCAATGGCATCTTTCTGTTACTGTCTGGCTATCTTTTTCCATAATTCTTCTTCTACTCTCATGATGCAATCTGCATCCCATGTCCCAACTGCGGGCCACCTCTGACTTTCTGGTAAATCCTTGGTGTAGTTCACCCATAAATCAAGAAATAATACGGCATCTAGGCCATGCTTATGATACATAAAGTACCCTGGGGTGTCCCTAGGTTGAATGGGAACAGCTTCTTCGAGTACCCCTTTTCTAGTTTTGATCTGTCTTAATTTTGAAAAGAGCGGCATTTTTAGACCTTATTACTTGAACACACCAAATACAATAAACACAATAATGAACAGTCATTCACACCACAATATGTAGAACGTATTTAAAACATTTAACATTTAACATTTAACGAACAACAATGGCCATTAGGGAACACCAACTAGGTGATTCTGAATTATATACTAGACATACTAGATATTCTGCTAAACAGTACAGATACACTGCTGAAACAGTGCAGACCGGATTTGTGTACCCAAACCCGTCTTGACCGGCACAACCTATGTGCACGTCAGAACGCCTCCCCGGCAATGGTACTCACCGGGTAGCTCGGAACGGAATGCCTCGGAACTGAACTGGACTGAACTGGACCGGACTGGACTCGACGCGGAACTTCGGAACTTCGGAACTTCGGAATCTGGTGGGCCTCTGTATACCTCGGACACAGCTCTCTCGCAGGTGGGCTCTGGGTAGGACAATCTGCGTTCCTCACCGCCTCGTATGGATGCCTGGTCGCAGTCTGTCCCCTTCGTTGGCCTGAGGGAGTTGGCGGGAAGACCCGCGACGTGTGCGCTTGAAGTCCGTCACGGCTATGGAAGGGGGCAAAACTGGACCTTCATCTCCGGCGTGTGGGGAAAGAGATTAAACTGTTCGGGCGCCATTATGTGGTAAATAAAATATTACGCTCTCAGAATTTTTCAGAATATCAATAGGATCATGCATAAAGCAAGAGGCTGAGTCTGTGGTATCAGGTTCAAAAAGGGCTTTATTCCAATAACTCGAGTCAAAGGGAGAATATTACCATCACCAAAAAAGGATCTGGAAAGGGACTCAAAAGTATTCTCAATATTCTCAAAACATTATTCACAGAGTACAGTATATATACATTTCTCAATTGTACGTAAGCAAAAGAGCAAGAGAGAATGAGATAAGAGCATGTGGGCGTGTAAGTAGGCGTGAAGGTGGGCGTCCATGTGGGCATCCACTTGATGATAATGGGTAATTTGTCATGTGTGGGTGGATACCTGGAGAATCCTGCAATGTCAGCAGAAATATTTGGCAGAGATGCGTGCGCAGTCGCATGACGTGTGATAGACGTGCAACTAGAGGGAGAAAGGGACTTGACATTTAGCTCTACATGTGGAGACAAAAGTCTGGGGTTATGTCAACCTAATCCCAAATCATATCTAACATCCTATGTTTAAAGAACTATGTTATCCAAAAAGAAAGGTCTCTCGAACAAAATCTATTCTATACTGACTGTGAGTGCGTGTACAAGCGTCTAAGTGTCTACACTAGATGCGAGGGCAGAAATCTTCCATAGTAACAGGGCTATGAATTACTTGCATAAAGACAGAGAAGCCGGGCCCTTTGCTCGATAGCTGGAAGAATGTTTACTTAAACTACTAGACAGGAATGCATTGGGTAGGGAGCGGAGCAGATAATCTCGAAGGTGAAATACAGTTTTTGGCAGGCAACAGGCTGGAGTCAGGCACCGTTAGCCGCGCAGGGAATAGGACAAAGTTCATGGATACAGATGCGAGCTCAGACTGGAGCTTTCAGAGGCAGAAGGCAGGAAAAGGCTTAACGGCAGAATCAGGGCCTATTCGCCTGGACTGAAAAATGGGATAAATGAACCATATAAAGCCGGTGGCCTTTCATACTTAGAAATAGAATATCCGGCCCATTCATGGCGGATCTGAAAGAGGACATGTTGACGGTGGACGCACAAGTGTTTGCGTCTTCATAACTGGAACTGGAGGGAACATACATGTACTTGTGATTTATACATGAAACCGTTGGGGTCCAAGATAGGGGACATAACTGATCATAAAAATCCATATTTCCACAAGAGGATGAGTAATTATCTGAGTGGGTCAGTTAGTTGGTGTGTGAGTCCCTCAGTGGATCTGTGAGTGGGTGCATGAGTCTCTGAGTAGGTAGGTGAATGGAAACATGAGAGTCTGTGAGTGGGTGGATGTGTGTCTAAATGGATCTGTGAGTGGGTGTGTGAGTGTCTCAGTAGGTCTGTGAGTGGGTGTGTGAGTCTAAGAGTGGGTCTGTAAGTGAGTGTATGGTAAAAAAGTAGGGGGCCACAGGACTAGGTCCTTGTGCCAACACCCCATGTGACAGTCCTCCTGTCCAGCTTGCCTGCAGTCCACTACAGTCTGCTGCCTTTGCTTTTGTACCTCCTCTGCATGTTTTCTGCTTGTTTTTTTGCCTCTTCTCTCCTCACTACTGCCACTTGCTTCTCATTTCTGACCTCTATTTTGCCTCATGCTTCTCATTTCTGCCCATTATTTCGCCTCTTTCTGCCTGACCCTGACCTTTATTTTGCCTCTTTCTGCATGCTTCTGCCCCTTATTTTGCCTCTTGCTGCTGGTTTCTGACCTCAATTTTGCCTCTTTCTGCTTGTTTCTAAGCTATAGTCTGCTTTTTCTGCTCCCTTCTGACCTTTATTTTTGCCTCTTTCTGCTCATTTATGACCATTATTCTGCCTATTTCTGCTCAATTCTGACATCTATTTTGCCTCTTTCTGCTCATTCCTGACCCTTATTCTGCCTCTTTCTGCTTGCTTCTGACCTTTATTCTACCTCTTTCTGCTGGATTCTCACCTTTATATTGCCTCTTTCTGCTCGTTGCTGACCATTATTCTGCCTCATTCTGCTCATTTCTGACCTTCCCCCAGGTCTTCGGGGGGAGCCTCAAGACCCCAGCGGTCCCAGCCGGCTCCTCGCCTCCTGCAGGAGCTGGAATTGCTTTTGCACGCTGGGAGCTGCTGGAAATGCAGCTCCCTGTGTGCAGGGGCAATACTTTAATCTCTTTCCCTGCCCATATATCTGCGGGCAGGGAAAGGGATAAAACCTCTGCTTCTAGCATGCAAGAGCACTTTGACAGCTCCTGCCTACTGAAACCTATAGTATTTGCTTTTCCTTGGAGGGAGCTGTTATACCTCCCAACAAGCAAAACCAAACTGCTATGTCCCCGGAGTGGCAATCCCAGTACACAGATGGTGCCGGCACTGTGGGGTGGCGGTCCCCACAGCCATATATGGCTCCAAGAAAGGAGCAGTGCGGCCCCCTCCTTTGATGTATACTGGCCAGACCCGGGAAGGTGGTGGTTCCTGAGACTGTATAAGGCCTGGAATGTGGGTTGCGGGTCTCTAAGAGCTTTGAAGGGGGCCCGTGTACTCACCTTTTTAAATAAATGCCCCAGGACCTTGCCCACCCGGTAGCTTCATGAAATACAAACGTGGGAGCCTGTGCTTGTTTTGTTTTTAAAAGTTTTGCCGTGGATTTGCGGTTCTGTCACATTTCCATGGCAAAGGTTTTTTTATTAAATGCGACTTGGCCCTGTGTGGTCACAGGGGGACCCCAACACCACCGTTATGGGGTCAGGGTATTCCTACACGGCTCCCTTTTCTTTTGTTTAAAATGGTTTTTTTGTGGGACTCGGCTGAAGCCGAGTCCCAAGATGGCTGCCAACAATTCCTGGTTGAAGTGTTGGCAGCCTATCAGATTTCAGCACAGGGACTGTCGCATCCTCATAGGATCTGCATCCCTATATATACCAATTTGTTTTTTAATATCTCAAAAACTATTGAATTGATTTACATCCAAATAGCAAAAAGGGTTCTTTCTGGGCCAAGAGCTCCTTTTCTGCCAAATTTGGTGTAATTCCATCAAGTGGTACGGGCTATAGTCATGTCTAAAAATCTCTATCAATCAATCAAACAGGATTTGTAAAGTGCAGCACTGTCACCACTTTGGGGAATCTGGGTGCTGTGTTTCCGTCGAAGAGCCAGATCTTGAGTCTCTGTCTGAAATCGGACAACAAGGAGACTCTACAGAGCTGGAGGTCGTTTTAAGTCATGGCAGCACTGTAGAAGAAGGTTTATTATGGGTACAGGTGCTGTCTTAATCTGGATTTTAGTATTAGATATGGGAGGACACTAAGATTACCATAGTACACTCCCCACGTACACCCCTAGCCCTTAGAGTCCAAGCTGAGTGTGGCTGAAGACTTTCACCATCTTGAAAATGCCCAAAGTGGGTAGGATTAACCTTTCACCCCAGTGCTTAGGATGTGCCCAGGAGTCATTCCTACCCAATAGCTAATGCCAGGCATAAATGTTGCACCTCCAGGCACCCACTTCAGAACACTGCTAGACCTGAGGAAAAGGGAAGAGGACTGGACCTACTGTCTCTGACCTGAAAGGTGCCCTGAAGCACTGGACCTGCACCCTCTTGTACTCTGAAGAAAGGTGTGGACCCCATTGGTCATAAGGCTGACCTGTTCAAGCTTCAGTGATTCGAAAAAGCTACAAGAGACCTTTTCATGGAGGGGTACCCAACTGACCAGTGGCAACTAGACCTGGCTGGACCCTGCTCTTGCCTCTGCCTTACACACTGTGAGTCTTTAAGTGGCACCCCTGAGGTCCTGGGGGTCTTTGTCTGTATGCAGCTTTGGTTGAGTTGGACATAAAGGACTAAAGGCTTGATTTATATTTTAGCGGAGAGGGTATACCATTGCAATGGTGACGGAGTTTCCTCCCATCTAATATAATGATCTGCCTGCTAAATTTAATTGGTGGAGAACCTTAGGTTTGCCCACGGGAATACTGCTATGTCTCCGTCATAGGCAAACTCCCTTGATGGCCCTTAGGAGTAAGGACAATGGCTTTATGCCCTCCCACCCAATTGAGATGGTCTGACATGTAGTAATTGTTTACTGTTCCTTACTGCCAGGTAAACTCTGGCGGTAAGGAATAGTGAAATCGTTATAACGCTACCCCCGCCATGGGAGAAGTTTCTCTTGGCGAAGGGATCATTATATACTTTCTTCTCAAATCCCAGTTTGGAATTTTCTTTTTGAAAAGAAAAAAAAGAATACTATTTGCTGCAGGACTGCGGAAGAGTAAAATGCATTAACAGGAACTACCAAGACAGCGGTTCCTGTCAATGCCTTTATAAATGAGGCCCACTTGACAGGTCTACTGTTATATAAATCAGGCTCTAAGTCAGAAGGTGCCATTTTTGATTGGGAGGAACCTGGTTAGCGTAACCGATCTGCACTCCATCATGGCCAGTCTCAAAGTGTGCCTAGGTACTGGTCTACGGAGACCACTGACTATCATTTGCACCTTGTGCTTCTTGGTGCTATTACTACTTCAAACCTTAAGAATTCATATCTATGGTTCCCTTTATTGCATTTTTGTCATTTTGGTGTTATGTTTTTGTTTATTAAATGTTATTGTATTTTTCTTATTCAGTTTGGGTTTTCTATTGTTTTACATGTTTTAGTACTGCATAAATACTTTACACATTGCCCCAAATCATGCTTGTCTGCTCTGTGCAATAGCTAGGAGGGGGTTGAGCTCAAGTTCAGTGAGTGACTCTGAGGGTTTACCCTGACAGCGGTTTTGATTATTCCTTGAGGTGGGGAGTCACTAAACCCAAATAATAATCTAAATTTCTGCTATTAAATGACAGCCTTCAAATAATGTTCCTTCTTGGATAATAGCTTGTTCCTCCAGAGGATACCTTTCTCTGTATTCCATTAGAGCTTGCTGTGATTTTTACACATTGCTTTAAAACTATCAAGACTGACCCATCTTGCTTCCCCAGTTTTCAAAAGCAGAATGCATTACCACCCTCGGGGTGCTGCTGCAGCACTAGAGAGTCATATTTGGCAGTAATCAATTGCGGCAATCTTCTCACAATAAAGAACAGCAAGATATGTATTAGACACTCAGGCAGGTGGCTATTCATTAAAGTGTTCCACCCTTAGTGATCTACGAAAGGGTTGTCAAGCAGCAACTTAGGGCTATAGTTATGTTGTGGAAAGAAACAGGCTGAAAAAGCTATTTTCACTCCCTCTGTAACTAATTCTACCACAGGGAAATAAGACCAGCATGTGAGAAGTTGGCCTGATATATGCTGTCCACTAATTATAGTGGGCCCCCTGTATCAGTCCAAACAACCCCTTATTGTGAATAGGTTAAAGACAATCTTTATTGAAAGCTATCCTAGTGGTAGCTATGGAGAGCAGCCTTCAGGCTAAGTCTTGAAGGAATGTAAAGCAGCTTGTTTTACCAGTCTATAATCTCTTGAATGATCAAATGAAAGGACAACCACACCAGGTATGTATTTAAAATATATGTATTTAAGATAAAACACACCCCTCTAGTCTCTTTATGAGACTGGAGTTCGAAGTACTTAATTTACAAGTTAGCAATCAACAGTAACAGCACAAATACACTTTTGGGCCCTAGGGGCGTCCCAAGCCATATACCAATAAAGTGGTATAAGAACCACGACTGAAATAGACACAAGGCCTAGAGCCTGTAGAATCGCTGGTACCCCAAGGAACCACCCAAGGTTGTGACACAGGGGACCCACGGGGACTGTGTGCAGTGTGTAAACACAACCACGGGTTCCCGTTAGCTTCTATGGGCAATGTCACGGTTGGAAATTTAAAGATTAGGGACACATAGAATCGAGTTAGGACCAAGCCCTTTTGGACTTAGGAAGTTCTAGGGCTAGCACCCACGGGAGCACCGGAGTACTCGTGTTACCTCACCCAGGGAAGCCGGGTGAATAGGTGTCTTTTGGTGTCGGGTCGCGTCGTCGATTTCAATGGAAGCTGGCGAAGAAGTGCTGCTGCCGTGAAGAGGAGAAGTGTCCAAAGCAATCCAAGCCTTGATCTAGGATGGAAGGAACCTGAAAGCAGAGGGGACAGAGTCTGGGTCACTTACCAGTGACCAAGGGCACGATTGACCAATGCCCACAGATGTCGGATGCTTCAGGTGAGTTGACGGGTGTCTTGACTGTTCAGCCACGAGGTCCAGGAGGCGCCAATGACAACCGGGAGCTGGATTTGAGCTGTCCCACAAAGTCTGTCGAGTGATGCGGTGTCGGTGACCAGATTGAACACAACAAGCCTTGGCAACAGCAAGTTACTTGAAAGCAGAGAAAGGACGTCGGTTCAGACCAACAAGGTCTGGGGGACTCACCCAGCGAGCGTAAGTCGGGACACGTCTGGAGCAACCAGGAAAGCCCAATTAGAAGAGGAGTTGCCTTCACGGGGACCTACTAGCCAATGGGCTAGCGATCGCAAAGGAGCCTCAAATGGTCGCACTTGAAACTGGCCCACGGGTCACTCGTGGAGTGGAGGCTGTCAATCTTCGGTGCAGGAGATTCTCAAGGTTGGGGCTACTAGGAGCCCAAAACACGACTTCAAAGAAGACCAGGAAGATGATGGATCAGCAAAAGATTACGGTGTCCAGGGGTCACGGTTCCACGTCACCCACAATAGCCACGGGCCTCAGCTTTGCTGTGGACTCAGGGTAGCCTCGGGGAAGTCTGGAAATCCACCTCTGGTGATGGAAAGACTTCGGCGTCCGGCGGGAGCTTCAGCGATGCAGACCAGTCAGTTGCTTCTTTGGTGCCTGCCAAGCAGGGGAGTCACTCCTTGACCCCAAGGGAGATTTCTTCAATCTTCTAAGCAAATTAGAACATTGAAGGTCCAGGATATATGTTGCAGAGTTTCGTCCAGGGTAATCTAAAGTCGCAAGGACTGGGTTCCCATACTTATACAAAGTTTGGGGGTTGGACATACTCTAGGGACTCACCTATGGGAGGGTTTGGAAAGAGGGGTGGTTACACCCATTTCCTTTGTCCAGTTTCATGCCAGAGCAGGGGCAGGTAGCCCCTGCAACCGGTTTGAACTGGACTATGCACAGGGACACCAAGTGTGTCCCCAGTGAAGGACTTAAAGCACCAGAGAGCGCTCCCACCCAGCCTCAATACACATCTGCCTGTCTGGGGAGGTGGTTACACCTCCCTGGGACAGGAAACCTATTGCCCAGGCCTCCCCTGACGGAGTTTCGGTCAGCAGCAGGAGGCCAGACCTGTGTCAGTGGCAGAGGCATCCATTTTGTAATGCCAGGGCTGTAGAAAGACCTACCGGGTTAGACCAGTGTGAACATGTCTCTCCCTCTAGAAGGGTGGAATGCTATGCCCGCCGCCAGAACTGGTGGGGGGGGGGGGGTTTAGTATTCCAAAGCGTTTGACACCAAACACGACATTTTTCCGTGCAGCCATCCCAAAGTTAGCATTTACCGCAAGGTTATAATGAACTTAAGAGTATATGGTCAGGCTGCACCACAAACAGCATCAGAGGAGGTACTCCGAAAGCTGAAGAGGGGCTCTACTCATGCAGGGGCACGCTCTCACATAAAAACCAAGCACTCTGCCTTCAGGATTGTAAAGGCCTGCCATAAGAGTGACTTATAGGTTTTATATGTGTGTGCAATGGTAGTGATATATGTAGCCTATACCACTGTAAGGGGTGCAAGCACACCCTTACCCAGGCTGCAGTAGCAGACCTGTGGTGCCATTTTGGAGTGCTTCCCAGGGGTGGCATAATGCATGCTTCAGCCCCTGGTAGGCCTTTGAGGTACCTATGCCCTAGGTACATAGTATACCAAATACTAGGGGCTTATAAGGCACTCCAGAATCCAATTAGATATCTACCTATTGTACATGGAAACCATTTTAGAGAGGAAGCAGCTTGGCTGGGGTCCTGATTAGCAAGGCCACAGACTCGAAAAACAGTGAAACACCAGCAAAAAGTGAGGGTACCCATGTGAAGCAGATCCTACTCTCCTACACATTTGGTGGATTCCAAGTTGTCTTCTCCCAGAGATCTGGGAAGGACAGTTGAAAAATGGGTCAGAACCAGAGTGTCCAGAAAGACCCATGGTGGGAGTGACCACAAGAAGGGTTCTCATACTTCCCAGCAGGGGAAGGAGGTGAGCAACAAACAAGATAACCTGCTTTAAAGAGGACAGAAGAAAATACCTGTGTCAGCGACAAAAAGACTTGCACAAAGAAAAAGAGGGATACCCTGCATCTGTGGCAATGCCCCTGGAACTGCTTTATTGAGACTGGTCCTAGGCAATCTCTCAGTTTTCCCAGACAGAGGGACCCCTGTGGAAACCTGAAGAACCCCCAGGCTCCCCTGGGCTAGTGGCCTAGTCCCCTATAAACTGCAGGTAAAACAACGCTCTGGATCGGAAGAATCGCTGGACATCTGGTCCTCCGAGGGATCGCCCAAATACAGATGGTCTACCTAATTGTGAGAAATATAGTCCTGCCCTCCACAATGTTACAGCCAGCTAACACATTCCCTAGGACCATTGGACTTCAGAGGTACTTTCTGCTGTACTTACTACTGCCAAGGCTTGGTTTTCGCCATTCCGGTGACTGACCACCTTTTCTCTGCGCCACTTAAAAAGGGAACTACATCCAACCTTTGACCGACATCAGCAACTACTCTGTTGCTGTGTTTTTGCATCTTTTTCCCCTGTAGTACTGTTTCAGAGTCACAAGCAGCTCTCCAGTGGCTCCTGTTAAGCATCTGTGACAGCCAGGACAACTCTGCACCTGGGCTCCATGGAGCAGGTAAAAATGAACTGACTGTCGTAGCTTGTCCTTTGACCCGCATCACCTTTAAACTGCAAGGGTACCAAACAACTTGACTTGCTAGTGACCGATTGTCACTAGTGTTTTATTCTCAAGAACGTGTGATAACCATCGCAAAAGTTACTTAACGCAACCTACAACATCGCAGTGTATCGTGGGAAATTTACGCCATGTTAACCAAGTATTCACAACACGGCGGTACCATGAGATAGTCACCAGATAACGCGCCAAATGGCTGCGTTAAAATTAACGCTACGCCGCAAAAATGCGAAACACGAACACCTAAAAAGCTGCGATGAGTCCAAGCGCGATACAAAAAGCTGCGAAAACCAGCCACAGGTCTGCAAATCCCATGCGTCTCGTGGGAAAATGCATTATAAAAGCAGAACAAGAAAAACACACCAGAAACAATCCAAAGTGCGCAGCACCAGGGATGCACCCTGACCCAGCGCAGAGGCAAATGTGAACCCCACAGCCCCCACAGATCACCAGCAAGGAACAAAGGGGACGGGGATGGCCGAGGAGAAGAGGGAGAGGAAGACTGGGTGCAGTACCCAGCAAAACCAGATCAGCGTCACGGAGGTGACAGAACACAACCATCAACTGACACACAAGTAGACCACCTTGAATGCAGTCGGAGTGCCGAGGAGGCCAATCGAGGAGGCCAAGAGGTGCTGGCATGATGTGACAACCTAAAGGAAGGCTGCAACGGTGACAGGAGATGGCAGTCCTGCGCCACAGGATGAGCTGGAGGAAACCTAGGCCACAGTTATCAGTGTGGAGACGGTGCAAGGAGTAGGGAGTACGGACACAGCTCGAGAGGACTGGACACACAACATCAACAGGGTGAGTAACGACCAGGGACTGGGGGGACAGGGTGAGATGGGCACAATGGCACACATGCACAATGAGGTGTCGCACACGGCACACCCACAATGACCCAGGTTCATGTCTCTCATCCCCGTGGCACACTGCAGCACACACACATAGCAATAACAGCACATCCACATTGACGACAATGTGGCAAAATGTGCAACTCCGACACTGCAGAACAGAGGACACAACTGGCTCCACACACGCACAGAAACAGGCCTACTACATCTGACAGAGCTGGAAACTGTGAAATGGAAATGGACGCGTAGAACCTCACATCTGTCATGTAGTCCAAATGTACAGTGTCCCTCACCTAAGTCCTGCAGCACCCAAACAGTCACAATGTACATTGTCACACAGTCTGCATGTAGACAAGAAAAATGCCCCAACATACATGACAACACAATGTCAACATGCATCTCCCCTTCACAGAGCAGAGGGACACACAACACCTCCAGCAGAGCACAAAAGACCACACATCAGTGATGCCGTAGAGGACCACCACACCTTCGACACCAACACCCTACAACAGCCCATGGACATCCCACGCAACCCACCACCAGGACCAGGACAGCCAAGCTACTAAGAGGAGAAGCCAGCCCCTGCAACAGACCACACACCATGAAGCACCCGCAAGCACGGCTGGCTCACAACACCCCAACGACCCACACATGGCACCCCAATGCCAGGTGTCAGAACACCAAAAGGAGGTGGCCCAACAGGTGCGGGCGTGGTCTGAACCCATGCAAGGCAAGCTAGGCCACATACGTGGGTGTCTATCACCCGTCAGGGACTACCTACACCGCTCAAAGGTGACCCCCACTGCCATAGAGACACATGCAGATGCACATTCCCAGTGCAGGACCACGCCCAGGGGCATGCACACATGTTATGTTATGTTATGTTATGTTATTTATATTTGTAAAGCGCACAGATGCCGCAGCCAAGTGGCGTCCCGGCGCTATAAAGGATCAGGTAACATAACACAAGACGCGTGGTAACCAGCCGCAAAAACCATTAAGCCAGAGGAAACAAAAATGTTTTCACAACCTTTCTGAACGGCAGCAAATCAGGAATAGAACGAATACTAACAGGCAGTGTGTTCCAAAGGCTTGCTGCCAAAACACCAAATGAGCGGCCGCCCATCCTGGCTTTTTTGAAACGAGGGACATTAGCCAGAAATTGACCCATTGATCGTAATGCTCTTGCAGGGGTATAGTAGGAGATGGTCTGAGCTAAAATGGGAGGAGAGGCAAACTTTAGGATTTTAAAAACCAGGCACAAGGCTTTGAACTTTATCCTCTGCCCGACAGGCAACCAATGAAGGTCCAGAATGGAACGCCTAGCTGAGCAGAATTTGGGCAAACCGACCAACATTCTGGCAGCCGCATTTTGCACACGCTGAAGGCGTGTAAGCTTTGCTTGGTTGGTGCCCAATAGAAGTGCACTGGCGTAATCCAATCTGGAAAGAATCATAGCTTGGACTATGAGTTGCCTAGTGGAGGCATCGAAAAATTTGAAGATGGGCCTAAGACTTTGAAGGGCACCAAAGCAGGTACCAGCCACCTTTTTTGTATGAGGGGTAAATGATAGATTGTCATCAAGCCAGACCCCAAAGTTCTTTACCTGTGTCACCGGGATAGGGGCTTGGCCAAGCTCTGATGGCCACCAGTCGCCTCCCCAAAGATGAGCCTCTTTGCCCAAGACTAAGACTTCAGTCTTAGTGGCATTGAGTTGGAGGCGGTTATCCGTCATCCAGCTTGCCACCTCCTTGAGGGCCCTCTGAAAATTGGAAGCATCCAACACAGTGTTCCCGTTTAGAGCAACCGCTAGCTGGGTGTCATCGGCGTAGGACACCATAGTTAGGCCCCATTTATTGGCGACCACAGTCAGCGGTTGCACATACAAATTAAACAGGGTCGGACTAAGTGCCGAACCCTGCGGGACTCCTTGGGAGATGTGGCGAGGAGTAGACTCATAGGGAGGTGTAAACACTTTAAAAGTGCGTTCAGCCAAAAATGAGCAAAACCAGTCTAGAGCTGCACCCTCCACTCCGGCTTCTCTTAACCGTTGAAGCAAAATCGGGTGGGAGACAGTGTCGAAGGCGGCACTGAGATCCAAAAGGATCAGTGCCGCCGTCTGTCCAGAGTCTAACATCCTCCGCAGGTGCTCAACCATAGCCAACAGAGCTGTCTCTGTGCTTTGGCCAGCACGAAAGCCGTTCTGGGAGGGATCAAGAATGCCTGTATTTAGAAGGTGACCAGATAAAATATTATTGGCGTGAGCCTCAGTGATCTTAGAGATCCATGGAAGCAGAGAAATGGGCCGATAATGTTCTGGTTTTGTTGGATCTAGAGTAGGCTTTTTTAATATCGGCATAACCGTGGCTTGCTTCCATTTTATGGGTACCGTCCCAGATGTGAAAGATAACCTGAGATTATAAAGAGACGGGAAACAGATCTCGGCGGATTCCCTAAATTGTTCAGGTCTCAGAGGGTCCGCCGGAGAGCCCGATTTGACTTTCATAACTAAGGATTCAAACTCTTCCTGATATGGCACAGGAATCACTAACAATGGACTGGAAATGACATGCATAGATCCTATGTTGTTATTAGATGTAGTAAGAGGAGGAAAAGACCTATAGATCGCGTCCACTTTCTCCACAAAAAAAGATGCTAACTCTTCACAGTGGGCCAAAGAGCCATTCCCCATCACTGCGACTTTCTTATTGGTCAGATCTTTAAAAACCTTGAAGATTAGTTTAGTAGGGTTAGAACTGTTCTTAAATTCTAAGGAATAAAATGAGGCACGTGCTTTACAGATAGCTCGGTGATACAGCTTAATGCTGGCCTGATATCCCTGTTTAAGAATGGGATCATATGCCTTGCGCCAAGCTCTTTCTGCCCTCTTACAGGCGACCTTAAGGAGCCTAAGGGAGTCGTCATACCATGGGCTTGAGTGGCCCGGCCGGATCTTACTCCAACCCGCTGGTATTAAAGTGTCTAATGCTTGGGTCAACCACTCGCAAAAGTGGTCATACCCGGAGGCGACGTCTGTAGGGTGTTCTGGAAGATGTTGTAGCAAAAGGTGGTGGAAATCTTCCAGATTCATATTCCTCCAAGGGCGTTTAAAAACGACGGGTATAGTACTTTTAAAAGGAGAGACAGTCGAAGTAATCCAGACTTCGACCAGGTAGTGGTCTGTCCACACCATAGGTTTAGACTGCGATACACTCACATTATACAGATTCGTCAGAAAGGGGTCCAGAATGTGACCCCCTACATGGGTCTGACAATTAATGTGCTGATATAATCGTAGCGCCTCAACATCTGCAAGAAAACTACTCACCACAGAGGATTGAGGAGCATCCATGTGGAGATTAAGATCACCTATTATACTAAAGTTTGCTGATCTGAGGGCTAGAGAAGAGACCACCTCTGGAAGAGCAGTTCGAAAGGCAGCATCAGGGCCGGGGGGTCTGTAGATAACCAGACCGGAGAAGGTAAACTGTGGGGTCATCGAGATTGCAAAGTGAGCACTTTCGCAACCCGCTATACCTATGGCATTCCATGAACAAGGATAACATGTCTTAACTACGGCCGCAATCCCGCCACCTCTCGAGTTACGATGTAAGGTATACATAGTATAATCCATAGGTAGAGCAAGATTTATCGCCGCCGTGGCGTTGTCATGTAGCCAGGTTTCCGTTAAGAAAAATATATCCGGTCTTTCATCTGTAAGTAGAGTAAAAACATCTAAATAATGGCAGACCAACGATCTCACGTTCAGATGGAATATTTTAAATGTACTTTGCCGGTGAGAGACCGCAGAGCGGTCTACTACATTAAAAACACTTGGTGGGGGCTGTAGGGCCCTAATAGGCAGAGACAATGGGAGCTCAAACCTACACCGAGAACACTGAACAGGGCCGGAGAGAGGATCAAGGGCCCCATGCGCACATCCACCCACCCTATTCCGAAAGCTAAGTAGGTGATTGGCCGCAAGCATAGTCAACCTCCAGAGAGTCCTGCCCTAGCCCTGCCTTAGCGCTGACGAGCGCAGACGGGCAGGACTCTGGTGCGACTCAGGCGCAGAGAAGGCGCTTCCGCTGCGCATCACCGCTGCGCTAGGAAAGAGCATATAATATAGGCTAAACCCCCAATCGAGCACTAGAGCGCTCGGGAATGGTGGCTAGAGCGTCCCTTCCCGCTCCAAGATGGCGCTCATAGAAACGAAGCGGCCCCGTGAGCCCGGACCCGCAAAATAGCGGTGAATTTGTTAAATTTTATAGTGCAAGTATAGGCCAGGAGGTGGGTAAGAACAATTAAAACCAGGGAAAAGAAAATAAAGCAAACAAAATACAACACGCGGAAGTTTTAAAATTCCAAGAATGTCATCAGTCACACACCCACTACGACGGCCCAGTCCACTACCCTTACGAATTGAGTGGGTGACAACAAGGATACATGTCCAAGCCCAACCCGCTGCCTGCAGTGACATGTCCGCGTCCGCTGTACACATCATAATGTAATGTAATGTCGTAGGGCCCAGGGCCCTCATGCGTACAACAAGACCACAGGGACACATGCAGATACCACGTTGAACTGGCTACAGGCACGTGCGCCCTGCCCATTTATTCGCAGGGCCACATGTACAGTGACACCGGTGCTGGATGTGTGTGGGGTGAGTATAAGCGAGCCCACACGAAGTGCTTGGTGCTGGCAACAACTTGAACAGAGGACACCAGTGCAATGGAAACTGAAAACACAAGCATTACAGAGTCAACTGATGAGCAACATGGGTGGAGCCGTAGCAAGTACAGAGGTCACCCAATATTCAGTCAGGAGGTTCTGTGAGTTGCAGTGCACTGAGGTAGCGGCACCAGGGCTGAGCATGCTCATGTGAGATATTGTCTCGGATTGTGTCCCTTCGGGATATCTCTGCTGCAGCTGCAGTAGGGTGTGTTACACCTGCCACATCTCACCCATCATCCTCCCAGGTCCTCCACACTACCTGAGGTGACAGTTGCGTCCGTAGTTCACAGCGCAATACCCAGTAATAGATCTGGGTGTGTTGCTCAACTACCACCTCCAGTCTGCATTCCTGCCATCAGGTTGTTGCCTCCTGCCTTCCCATTGTCTGTGCCTTTTCCCGTCCGCACACTTGACACATCTTCCTCATCATAGTCCCAGGTCTTCCCCACTGCATGAGGTAACATTTTTGCATGGGCTGCCCATAGCACAGTACTCAATCAGAGCAGGTCCATGAGTTGTGGTGCATAGAGTTAGTGACCCTGGAGGCAGTGCGGCCGGCACAGGCACACCACCACGAGACAGTGATTTAAGGTGCAGTGAGATAGGGACACCAGAGCTGAGGGGGTCCTCATCGATGTCCAACGAGAATGACGCAGAGTGTTTCAGGGGACAGTGGAAGGTGTTCTTCCAGGGCCTGATGCAGATGGCAGAACCAAGCAGACACAGGCAATATGTAGGAGATGAATGCTACAGACACATACTTGACAGCAAAACAGTATCGGCTACATGATGATGATGACAACACCCAGGACATAGTCTCACATGCCAGAAAAGCTCAACCAGGGAGTGTACATGGATTACGTGGCACAGAGTAAGTGGCACCAGTGCTGAAAGGGGATGCAGTCTGTTACGATGCGTGTACAATGGAAAAGAATCTGCAATAAATACATCATGTCTCAGTTCCACATCTGTGACCTACTGGTCCGCAGTGCAGTCCGGAACCAGGGCTCAGCACGGGTCCACAGCCATGTGTCGTTGGCTTGCTATGCACAGAGTAAGTGGCACAAGAGCAGTTGTTGGTAGTGTTCGATCACCTCCGTAACGATGATCCTTTCTTCCTCGGGACTGAACCACGTCTTCCTCTTACTCCTCTCATTGCGTACAATTGTACACACTCTGAAATAAATAAATCAAGACTCAGTTCCAAATGTGTGACCCACTTGTCGACTGTGTATGCCGGTGGAGTATGTCAATGCGAAAGGAGGACTGAGGGCCTTGCTCGAGGAGGCCGTGATGGTCTGAGCATGCTGCCAAGGTCGCGGACCTTGGGCTTGGAGGTTGCCTCGGCACATGGAGGGCACTCCTTGACACACGCCGGTGTCGGCAGGTGAGCAGTGAAGCCTGGCTGCGCTGGGGTGGGCAAGACGGGTTCGGAGACCAGTGGCCCCGGGTACAGCAGGTGCACAGGATCGCAGGAAACTCAGCTCAGGACGACGGCGTAGGCCTCGTGGCAGGTAAGAGGCGCCGCCCTGGCAGAGACGTTGGGCATTCCGGAAGAGGACCACGCCCAGGGCTACGTGCTTTTTATTCACATCCCTATGCTGGCCTGGCGTACGCAGGGCCAGCCCACTCCACTCACGCTTACAGGGGGGGACGTAACAGGCTACATTTTCGAGATCTTCCCCCCTGGCTGGGGTGACATGGTCATGTCCACTGTCCAATACACTCCATACACAAGCGGTGTATGTCGACATGGATATGTGTGTGGTCTGCATACTCCAGTCTGTCCAGCACATCCACGCCATACTTGGCATTGTGTACATACTCATTCATGGGTCACTTGACTCCTTCACACATGCCTGGTGCCCACCTCTTAACACTATCTGCTATGGTGTGGCCGAGGTGCCATGCCGTTGATGGCTAATGTACATGGCTGGCCCAGGTTCCCACAGTGAGTTGTGCTGTCGTGTTAGGTGGTTGTGCATGTTCTATGTGAGCTTGTGATGTGTGCATTTCCTGTGTCGTGTGTTGCATGATTGTGGAGTTGAGGTGTGTGGTGTGTGCATTTGGTATTGGCCAATGAGCAGTGCATTTCCGTAGGTGCCATTCTAGTGGCGCAGGTTGATGATGGGCTGTCGGAAGTTGTGGGACTCATGCACACTGCCTGGGTGGTTTGCGGAAGCATTGGCGGGGATTTCCAAGTGGTCCACTATTGCCTGGACATTGGTGGGATACGTGGGCTTTCTGTTGCGCTTATTGTGTGCAGTGTTGCCAAGGGCCACTAGTGGGACGTGTGTGCAGTCAATTGCCCCCTGACACGTGTGGGCAGCCAGCTGTGGCGTACACGCCTTGCTTGGTCTCAGGCTGTTCCTGCGCAGTGTGTGTGAAGTATAGATGGTGGGATAACAAGCTGATGGTGTCATCCATGGCCGTTGTGATGGACTTGTATTGGCCTGGCTGTGTGACTCCTCCGTCTCAGGTGGATGTTGGTTGGAGGGTACCAGAAGCAAACAGGTGCAGCAAGGCCATCAGCTTGGGCAAAGGGGGGATGTTGGTTGTCCGCTGTGTTGGTACCATCAGCCTGTGGGCAATGGTGGTCAGGATGAGGAGGAGGGTTGTCCCTTTGAGCATGTAGTGGGCAATAACATTCTCTGTTGTTGGGTCTGTGAGGTTGGTGCATGTTAGACCTGGCACCATTGGTGTGGGTCTCCCTTCCAGTTTTTTTGCTGTTGACTCTGATGTTTTTGCTGGTTTTAAATGCTTTGGGCAGTGCGTCACTGCTATTCAGTGCCACAGTGCAAGTGCTCCCTATGTTAAATTGATGTATGGATTAGTGACTCCATGACTGGCTTATTTGGTTTACTTGTCAGACCCTAGTACAGTGCACTGCGTGTGCCCAGGGCTTGTAAATCAAATGCTGCTGGTGGGCTTGCAGTACTGATTGTGTCACCCACCGGAGCAGCTTGTAAAGTGTGTCTCAGGCCTGCCATTGCAGAGCCTGTGTGCAGTCTGGTACTGCCTGTTGACTTGGCACGTGCACCCACTTGCCAGTCCCCAAACCTTCCCTTTTCTGCATATCAGACAACCCTAAGGCACGCCCAAGGGCAGGGTGCATTGTAGGTAAAAGGTAGGACATGCCCTGGTGTGTGTGGCATGTCCTAATAGTGAATTAAAGCCATTTTCGTTTTTCACTATTGCAAGGCTACCAGTCCTCATAGGCCAGAATGGGCAGTGTGATTCTAACACCTTATAATCCTAACTGACCCAGGGGACATGGTAGAAATTCGAGTTTAGTATGCCTGAATTCAGAATGATAAAATACATCTTTTAGTGAAGTTGGTTTTAACATTCTCTGTTTGAAAATACGACTTTTAGAAAGTAGGTATTTTCTTGCCTAACTATCCAAGCCTGCCTCTGCTAGGCTGTGTATTCCATGTCTGGAGTCTGAGTGACAGGGACTGGGGGATTACAGGAGACAGGGTGAGTCAGCACAAAGCTGAATAGAGATATCTACATGGAGAGTGATGGGAGGGGTGGCACCTGGGTCTGAATAGGACTGTGCCTGCCTTCCACAATGCTGGCTCCACCTCCTGTGGTGCGTCTGATGTCCCTGGCCTGCCCTGCCAAAGGAAAGAAGGAGTCCTGTCAGCAAAGTGCTCCAGGACTGACCAGAACTGGTTTGGACTAGGTACAGACACTCTCTGTCTTCAGAGATAAAGGATTTTGGTGTATAAAAAGGTGGACCCAGACCCCAGAACTTTAGATCACTTCTGGGAATCAAGACAACCCTTTGCTGAGGAGAAGAACCAGGAAGCTGAAGGAGGACACTACCCCTGTGCTATGCATTTGGTGGTTGGCCTGCAGTGGTTGCTTCATTGCCAAAGAAAGGAGAAGAGGACTGAGTGTGCTTTTCATCAACTTGAAGAAGAATCTCCAAGGGCTTGAACTTGAACTTGCCTCCTGCCTGAAGTCTCAGGGATACAAGACTTCACCAACCAGCTCCCCCCTGAATTCCCTTGCTGGGAATTGAAGTGCCTGCTGTTGTGCTGGGACTTCTGAGAGACTGCGTTTTGCTGGGAGCTGCAAGCGCAACTCAACGACGAAAAGCATGTCGCTGCCGCAGCAGTTGCAGTCGCATCACCAAGGAAGCATGCCGCCGCTGTCGCCATCGCATCCCCGAAGCGCGGTGCATCACCGGAGAAGCGTGCCGCCGCCGCAGAGGTCGCCGTCGCATCACCGGAGAAGCGTTTTGCAGGGCCTGTCGCGGCTCCAAAGATCATCGAGTCGCCGCACAGCCGTCGGGCGTGCACGCATCACATCAACGTTGTCGCATCGTGAGCAAGACGCCATTTTGTCGCATTGCACCGGAGAAGAGTATTGCTTCAAGGCGCCATCGTGTCGCATCGTACTGGAGAGCATTAAGAAACCGACGCATCACCTCCCCACACAGTAAGGAAGCGAGCATCAACTCCCCTGCGAAGCAGTAAGGAACTGACGCATCCACTCCCCTGAGTGTAAGGAACCAACGCATCACCTTACCTGCGACCCTTTTGTTTGCATTGCGTATTAAGGTTTGAATGGGAAGCCACTCAGTGATAGCATTACTAAGAGCTCATCATCCGCCACAGGGGAGCAGTATGAGTAGTGATATGCTCGATACAGGGTGGACACCCCAGGTTCAGAAATCATCATTATCACTAGAAATCACCGATGCCGTAAACCCCTTGGGGAGTGATAACATTCCTGTAGTCATGGTACGTCATAATCCTGACAATATGAAGCATATGCTTATTATGTCATGGAACGTGGCGGGTCTCCCACATAAATTAGCCTGTCCAGAGTGGGGCTCTTTTGTGGAAAGGAACGATATATGCTTATTTCAGGAGACTTGGGCTAGGGAGGACGAATGCAGAGTAGGCTTTGCGGCCTTTAACATCGCTGCCCGCTGGGGAGGGAAGGGGCGTCCATCTGGGGGCCTTACAATCTGGGTTGGGCTACATTTAGACTGTAAGGGTTTGTCTATCCCGACTAACTCTGATGACATCCAGTGTGTCCTCCTGACATGGCCAACCTCTTATAAATTTGCAATCGTGAACGTTTACTCCCATCCGACAAGTGTGGCCAAAGAGTCTAGTACCATTGGGGAGCTGTCAATTTTTATTGACTCCCTCAGTAATGATACACACTACATGGTGGCTGGTGACTTAAACTGTCACTTTGAGCCCTTGCGAGAGCTGAACGAGGGAGCGCTAACGGGGGAGGACGAATATTGGGGAATCCCGCCATGCTAGTCTCCCTATGTAAAGTTCTGGCCCCCACTGGCCATGCAGATCACGACCCTAACACTAAACAACTCAATTAGGACCTGTAATGGTCGGACGCCCTCCGATATCCCCTCAAAGTGCACCTTTAATAAGAGAGATCAAGAATCACGATTGGATTATATTATGCTGGAGACACGCCTATGGTCGAAGGTTGTTGACTTTGAGGTGATATCAAGGGCAGACAGCAACCATAACGCATTGAGTCTGAGGATGGACTTCCCATGCCCAGGGGCTAATGAGTATGAAGCTGCCCCAGATATGGTAGATGGGTTGATAGCCACCAATAATAGACGTAGGGTCAAGTGGGGGAAATTGGTGGCTTCTCAAGTTGCACTACCTAAATTATATAGTGCAATTTTACCTTTCCTCACAAAGGCCAGTGACATAATGGTTCAGCCATTGGCACCAGATTTTCATGGAAACATGCTGACCGTGCATCAGGATTTGGTAGACTGTCTATTGGAATTTTTTAACCCGCCCAGCCCTTGCAGGAAGAGTAGGGTGCCTGTATCCTCCTGGTATAATGTTTCTTGCAGGAAGGTAAAAACGGAGCTCATGGGGGCTGTAAAAGATGGGAGAGATAAACCAAAAATCCGCTCTTTAAGATTATTATATAAAGAAACAATGAATCAAGCTAAGAAAGAGTGGGACTTGAAAAGATGGCTACATCTTTCCTCCTCCCTAGACATGAAAGATGCGCGTAGATTCTGGGCAATAGTCAGTACGGGGTCAGGTGAGCACAGATCCGCGATTGAACCCAATATTGAGACAGGGGTATGGGAACTCCATTTTAAGACCTTATATGCAGCAGCTCCTGGCCTAGACAGCATACAGTTACACACGATGCCAGTTGCTGAGAATGATGAACTGGAATTTACATCCGAGGAGGTTTACATTGCCATAGGGAAATTGGCTACGGGAAAAGCTCCCGGCTTAGATAAACTCCTTGGCGACCTTTTTAGGGATCAGCCAAGGATATGGGCTCCTTACCTCTGTACCCTATACAATGCAATGTTGGGAGGCATGGAGGTGCAGCGTACTTGGCTGGGAGCAGAGATTATCCCAATTTTCAAGAAGGGCTCTTCTCTGCTCCCAGCCAACTACAGGCCCATCAGCCTCATCGACGTCCCCCAAAAAATCTTCTCACGACTCATTTTAGATCGTTTGCAGGAGTGGATGGACGAGCATGAGATTCTCAGCCCATTTCAGGCTGGATTTAGGAGGAACAAATCCACCATTGACCAGATCTTCTGTTTAATTCTGTTATACTGGAGGACGGTCACAGTAGAGGGTGGCAGACTCTACATGGTGTTTGTGGACCTCCGGTCCGCGTTTGATATGGTTCCTAGGGGGAAACTGTGGGCGGTGCTTTTGGACATGGGAGTCCCACATGCTATATTGGGGGTATTGATGAGGTTGCATGCACAGAACTTTGCACAGGTTAGATGCGAGAGAAATGGGGCGTTGTCTTCCAGGTTTCCAGTTTGCAGGGGGGTCAGGCAGGGCTGTGTTTTGGCACCAACCCTGTTCTGCCTCTATATGAACGATGTAATATCGCACCTTGACGCGGTTCCCAATAACGACGCACCCAGATTGGCAGGCAGGAGGGTGCCGGCGATAATGTTTGCCGATGACACCCTCCTGCTTTCCAAGTCCCCTATGGGGATACAACGCGTATTGAACGGGTTTATGGATTTTTGTCGCTCCCGTGGTCTAGAAATCAACGTAGAAAAAAACAAATTTATGATCTTTAATCCCCCGGCATCCACCCGCCTAACACCTATCCTGGGCTCGGTAAGACTGGAGAGGGCACAGACCTTTCAATACCTAGGGGTCACGATAAATGAAAATCTCTCGTGGGGCCCCCAACAGGTCAAGTCCCAACTCAAATTGTCTCAATTATCGGGGGGCATCCTTAAGATGTCAAATGCATCAACATTTAAGCCAGTGAGTCCTGCGCTTGAGATTTATAAAGTCAAAGTAAGGGCAGTGTCTCTCTATGGGGGGAACTCTGGGGGCACTCCTGCAGGCTCGAAATCCCAAATGTGGAGAATAATTTTATGGGACAGTGATTGGCACTTCCCCAGAGTACACCCCTCTTACCACTAAGGTTAGATCTAGGATTAAGTCCCATTCAGGATGAGCTAGCCCTAAAACCTCTCAGGTTCTGGTGGAGGCTCTGGATAACTCCTGAACTCCTAAATTACAGGCTTGAATTGAAGGACGTATTGAGACATAGTAAAGCAGCAAAAATTCCTTGGCTTGCATTTGTGAAACAGGAACTGGAGAAAATGGGTTTACCTGCTCTGTGGTATGAACCAGAACAGGTGTGTAGGGAGGTTTCAGGTAAATCCCTTACTAAGTCTTTCAGGGTTTACAAACGCAACATATGGCTGCACGATTCACGAGATGGCATTTTGACAAAATTATTTTTAAATAATAAGACTGCTTATGTGTTTGAGGACTTCCTGAATGTCATCTATCCAGTAGCAGCAAGGAAGCTCTATATTCAATGGAGGTATGGTACACTACCATTAAGGGCCTTTACAAGTAAATGGCCCTCCTCCGTGAATAAAGCTTGCCCAGGATGTGGTGCCGTCCAAGAGGATGAACTCCATATACTCTTTTTCTGTCCTGCTTATAGTAAAGCCAGGAAGTTTTGGTTAGTACCTTTATGCAAGAACCTGGGCTTTGACAAATGCTCGGTTGCTTTGAGAAATCTCAAGACCGATACTTCAGGGCATATTGTCTTTGCACTATCGAAGTTTCTGATAGCCATGTGGTCCAAGAGATGTTTTATAATGGCGAATAGTAGCCAGGGGTGATTGTTTATTCTTGTTTTTACGGAATTTTATTGTATAATATGAATTGACAATTGTATACTATGTGCTGAAATGCCTGTATTTATTTGTAATCTTTTATGGCTGAAATAATGTCAAAATAAAGATTAAATGAAATGAAATGCATTGCGTTACGCATCCAAGGTACTTTGAGAGTAAAGTGTTGCATTTACAACTTGAGAGAACTGAACCATTTTCTACTATTTTAGAGTCTATTTTTGATTACAGTATTGTGGATTGTTGTCATTGGTCTTGTGTTAAGTCTAGTAAAGATTACTTATTTTTCTAATAAAACCTGTGTGGTGTCCATCTGTAGTGTTGTCCCTGGATTATTGTATGTGGTCACAAATGCTTTACACACTGCCTCTGAGATAAGGCTGCCTGCTCGTGCCAAGCCACCAAGGGAATGAGCAGGGGTTATTTTAGGAGTGTAGCCCCTTACCCTGACTAGACACAAGGGTCCCTATTTGGTCAAAGGTACCTACCTCTGCCAACTAGAGACCCCCAAAATAACAGTGCGTTTTTGGAGGGTCGCTGTCTTTGTCTGCGCTGCCTCAGTGTTGGTCAGGGGGGGTGGTGGGTGTCTGGGGGGGTGTTGGCGGTGGGTGTTGTCGCCCTCTTGGGTGTGCGAAATGCATGATCGTTGGCTCCATGGAATCTGTTGTTCTTCAGGTGTGGCTGTGGGCTGGGCTCCCTTTTGTGGTGCAGGCTGCTGTCTGACTTTGCACCAGGTCGGAGCAGGTGTTATTTTCCTGCAGCTAACGCGCCTTATCGCATGTTTCACGGTATTTTTGCAGATCTGTCTGGTAGTTGAGAATGTTGCGGAGTAGTATTGTCGTGGCTTTTTACTCGGGAATGCCTACTCTGCATCTCATTAGCGAAAATTGCTGGTGTCATCTGTGGCAATGTTTTCTGAGAATGCTATCGCCGGAAAATTGGTGATATGGGCTGTTTGTACCAGCTTGTGAATGGGACGATTAATTTCTCACGACTTTGGAAGCGATAATGTACCGATAACTCACCGATAGCTCCTTGAGAATATGGCCCTTATTGTATTATTCTGCACTGATTTTATATTGCTTCAAAAATCTATAACTCCGGTTAAATGTATGCAAATCCATTTGTTTTGGTGTCTAAATTAAAATAAAAATGTACTCTATTTTTATAAATTGGTATTGGGTTTCACAATACCCCAAGAACCATATTTGGGGTATCATGATAGTAGTGCATGGTGAGGTCTAACCACCACACCAAATAATACTCCACTTTCCAACTTTGGTGTTACAGCGGTGGGGATCCCGAACCTTTTTTTCGCAGTAGCACATGGTTATAAGTGATTTTGCACAAGATATCCACTTAATTGAGTTTAGCATAAAAAAATACATTTTGTTCAGAATTTTCTAGATTTTCTAATTGGATTGTTAGGGTCCTATGTAGATTCCCATTCCAATCAGTACATTGAAAAGGCTTAGGTAAGTTAGGTAAAGGTTCAAAAGTTTTTTCAATTTTTTTTAAAAAAAGGTCCCAATTGCTAAGTAAAAGGTAAAGACACTATGGAGGCTGGTAAGGTTATCGACTTGTCAGTAATCCCAGCCCTGAGGATCAGTAATTTGAGGGTTTTGTGCAAAGCAAGGGGTGTTAGCGACAGAGTGAAAGCTAAAAGGGAGAACCTTGAAAAAGCCCTCTCCACCTATGAGAAAGAAAGATTAGAGAGAAGGGCCATTTCTCAGAAGAAGACTCTGAAGATGGATTAGCCCTAGCCCAAGTTGGTAATTTTGGGAAAGAAGGTGAAGCCCTCAACTCTCAACCCTACCCCAGGCCCCCTTCATCAATGGGAAGTAACATGAGTCACGCTAATAGACTCTCAATGGTAAGGTTGTAGGAATGCTTGAGGATGAGCTTGACCTACTCATTCTGGAGGAGAAAAAGCTTGAATCTGAGGAGAGAAGACTAGCCCTTGAGAAAAGAAGGGTTAAGATGGGATTGAGACCCAAAGATGGTGGCAGCAATAGTAAGAATACCAGGGATAAGGGGGAATCCTTTGATCCTAAAATCCTCAAAGGGATTGTCCCCAAGTTGAGTGAAGGTTATGCCACTGATAAGTGGTTAGCAGCCTTTGAGGCGGCCTGTTAAATTAGAAGGGTAGGTTACCAACACTGGGACTCCCTACTTTGGGAGTTATTCTCAGGAAATGGCAGAGATAGCCTGCTGACCCTTAATGAGGAGGTAACTGAGTCCTATCAGCATATGAAGGAGACCTCTATAGAAGGATTTGGAGTCACTACTGAGGAATATAGATTGAAGTTTAGGGACATCCATAAAGGTCAAAACCAGATATGGTTGGACTTTGGGGACTCTTCAGTCAAAGCACTAGAAGGCTGTATGAAAGTCAATGAGGTGGACACTTATTATGGGCTGTATAATTTAATTATGAGGAACACATTTTAACTAATTGTACCACAGAGAAATAAGATCAGTATTTGGTAGATTCCAAGTTGTCTTCTCCCAGAGATCTGGGAACGACAGTTGACAAATGGGTCAGAACCAGGGCGACCAGAAAGACCCATGGTGGGAGTGACTACAAGAAGGGTTCTCAGACTTCCCAGTAGGGGATGGAGGCAGGCAACAAACAAGTTAACCAGCTTCAAAGAAGACAGAAGAAGATACCTGTATCAGCGACAAAAGGACTTGCACAAAGAAAAAGAGGGATACCCTACATATGTGGCAATGCCCCTGGAACTTCTTTATTGAGACTCGTCCTAGGCAATCTCTCAGTTCTCCCCGCCAGAGGGGTCCCTGTGATAGCCTGGAGAACCCCCAGGCTCCCCTGCACTAATGGCCTAGTCCCCTGCAAACTGCAGGTAAAACAACGCTCTGGATCTGAAGAATCGCTGGACATCTAGCCCTCCGAGGGATCGCCCAAATACAGATGGTCTAGTGCATTGTGAGAAATGTAGTCCTGCCTTCCACAAAGTTACATTCAGCTAACACATTCCTTAGCACCATTGGACTTTGGAGTTACTTTCTGCTGTACTTACTACTGCCAAGGCTTGGTGGTCGCCATTCCGGTGACTGACCACCTTTCCTCGTCGCTGCTTAAAGAGGGTACCACATCCAACCTTTGACCGACATCAGCAATCACTCTGTTGCTGTGTTATTGCATCTTTTTCCCCTGCAGCACTGTTTCAGAGGCAAAAGCAGCTCTCCGGTGGCTCCTGTTAAGCACCTGTGACAGCCAGGACAACTCTGCACCTGGGCTCCACGGAGCAGGTAAAAATTAACTGACTGTCGTAGCTTGTCCTTTGACCCGCATCACCTTTACACTGCAAGGGTACCAAGCAACTCAACTTGCTAGTGACCGATTGTCACTAGTGTTATTCCCCATTGACGCATTGATAACGTTTCATTGATTATTCTGCATTGATTTTATATTACTTCAAAATCTATAACTCTGGGTATATATATATGCTATTCAGTTTGCTTTGGTGTCTAAATTGACATAAAAATGTACACATTTTTATAAATTGTTGTTGGATTTCTCTCGAGTTGTGTCAATTTCTTATCTTCCATTTTGGTACTCTGAAATGCTTAGCACATGTTCCTCCAGTAAAGCCTGACTGCTCTTTGCCCCACTACCATGACTGAGCCAAGGATTTATTAGTGTGAATCCAAGGACCATCTTTGGGGTATAATAATAGTATTATATTGTGCGGTCTAACCCCCAAACTACATAATACTCTACTTTCCTATATATATCCCTGTTTTTAGGACTAGTCCTAGCACTTCTGTGACTTGCACTTGATAAACGTAGCAGTGTGTGTTTCTCTTCCCAGCTTAATCTATCTATTACAAAATTATAGCAATGGGCAACCGAGTGTTAGGCACCATTGATTGTACTTGAAAAACTCAGCACTGTGTCTTTTTCTTCCTACCTTAATTGATATATCGGAACATGTTTAGCAGTGGCCCACCGAGTGGTATGCATCATCAGTTGGTGAGAACCTAGTTTTAAAAACAAACAAGTGAAAAGAAACAAGTGATTTTTCCATCTGTTATTCTAAACTATATACCAAAGCCTTAATAATATGTGTACATTGCTTTGCAGCCTTGAAAATGGCCCACGCCTGGGCAACACAAGGGGTGAAGCATGTGTTAGCTGTTGATCTAAAAACAATGAATAAAGGAATACTACAAGCACTCTTACTGTTTCAATGTATTAAATGTCTAATTCTGCATAAATGTTTACGTATGTTCATTTGCTGTATGTACATAAGGCATGGCAGTTTAAACTATAAGGAGCCAGCATTTCCAGTTTAAAATAAATATTCACTTAACCTTTGACCCTTTGGATATCATGCCTCTGTGTGAGAACATGTCCCATTTGCGTGCCCCCTCCCCTTTTCTGCTGACCAGGTATGTGCTCTGACCCCTAAAACATGTAGAAACTGGCTAATCCCTGATTGGCTTACTTAAAATTTCTATTGGGCCATTTTATATGGTGCAGAATAATTTTGTTGAATAGCTTTTGTGATATTGCATCCTATAAAAGTGTATGGAAAACTGATGGTGATTCTGGGTTTTGGGACATCCTCTTATTCTTATGGCCGCTTGACGGATCCCCCCGAAACTTTCTCGGAAGAATCTAGTCGAAAATGTGCACTTTATTGGAAAGTTACAGGAAGATTCATCAAATGGTGGCAAAGGTATTAGCAAACCAAAACGGCATTTCCGATGGAAACATAGACCTAACTATAGCAACACAGTGGTGGCCGTCTCTTGGTTATATACACCTATATCTATATATATATCTATATTTGAATATAAACAAAATACAGAAATGCACCAGTTATAGAGCTAACTATACCTCGCACCCCTCCATGCACTGCTTATGGCCTCACATATCACATCACTCATGACATGTACTATGACATAATTTAAGGCCTCACTGATGACATCTCAAACATTAACAGCCTTTGGTCATGAGTGGCATGCGGTTAGCTGTAGGGCGTAGCTGCCGCCAGGCCCTGTGGCCAAACCCCCAGCAGGATGCAGACCCCACACTGCACATAGCCTTTGGTGTGTGCAGCGTAGAGTTGGACTTTGCTCCTGGTAACCTATCCCGTGGGGCCAAATCAGATATATTAAGGGGAGGGGGCGTGCAGCCCCTGATCCTTAATTGACCCTGGCAACCCCATCCTCCGGTACCAGTTCCAATAAAAAAGGGGATGTGGCCGTTCTCCTGAATCCTGAAAAGGCCCTGAGGACTCCATCCCACTGGGCGAAATACAATTAAAAAGAGGGAGAGGACATGCAGCTCCCACCTCTTACGCCCTAATAGGCACCAGTGACCACTTTCCCCCGGGCAAAATACAATAAAAAGGAGAGGAGCCACGTGGCCCCCTCACCAAGCCTTCTCCCCCATCTCCCAGGGACAAAACCTAAGGGTAAGGAGTCATTCAGTCCCCCTCCTGAGACTTATTAGGCCCTGGGTACTCCAACCCCAGGCTGAATTTAACACCAAAGGGGAGGGAGACTGGATTGCCCCTTCCCATATTGTGCTGATCCTTCATAGGCCCCAGGGGTGAGTTGTTCTGTTAAAAAGGAGGAGGGCAACCAAGTCCCCCTCCCTGAGCTTTGTCAGCCCCAGGAACCCACCCGGGCACCCAAAGAGGTCACACTGGGGGTCACAGTAAAAGTCCAATGGCACCCGCTGCTCCAGTGGTCTCCCCGTATGGTGCAGGAGCCAGCATTGCTTCTGCCTGGAGGGAGCAGCTATTTATGCTTGCTTCCTCTGGGCAAAAGCAATATAGGTTCATTTGCCCTACCTGCATCCGTGCGCGCAGGGAAACAGAACACAAGTCAGCTCCCAGCCGGTGGTAGCATTCTTAAATCTCCTGCCAGCTGGGAGCAGACTTTGTTTGTTCCTGTTTGACGTAAGATTTAAAAATATTCCTGCCAGACGGGTGCAAACGCGGTTCCCTGCCCACAGTAGCGTGGGCAGGGAAACTACTGTATCCTGGGGGTGGACTCCCTGGGACACAGTAAGTGAGCGCCCGCCTCCCATTACCCCAGGGGATGGGGTCCCCAGGGCTTTTTTAAGGCTTTAGGAGGAAGGCCCCATAGTCCTCCTCTACTTGGATTTACATTTCAGCCCACCCCGCATGAATTTTACCTGCCGCAGGTGTAATGTGATGCAGAGATTTACAACGTGACACATCTCCATAGATGCGTCACGTTGTAAATTGGTTGCATTGTTTGTGCCGCCACTGCGTCAAAAAAGTGACGCAATGGCGGCGAAAGGGGCTTGTAAATCTGCCTCAAAGGGCCCGATTTGGAGATTGGTAGATGGTTTACTCTGTCAAAACGTGATAAATAACCTTTTCAATTTATTGCAAGTAAATTATATCCTGTGACACAAGAAAGCGGACATGATATCAGTCACAGTGTGACATAGTAATTTATCCACCAAACTCTAAATAACGCCCAAAATTTGAGCATTCCAGCAACCCAGTATTGGATTGTGCAGACTGCATAGACCATGCATGTGCAAATACACCCTTTGTACCACAAAAGAAACAAAGAAAACAATATTTTCAATGGTTTTACCTAAAATACTTTAATATCCGTTTTTTAAAAATTCTTAACCAGAATAGTGGCTAATGGGTGTTTTCGGTTTTGAAAATACTCCTTTGCTCACTCACCTTATTTTCCTCTCTCCCCCTTCCTTTATCTCACTCTTTCTCTCTCTTCCACACTTCCGCCCCCATCCCAGTTCATTCCACATGCATAAACTGAGTGTCCCGGTTATGCCAGGAGAATTAGTGCAGTGATAGATTGATGAAATCTTGGCTGCGTTAATTTGCTCCGACAGCACTCATAGCATTGGGACATACAGGTCTTGTGAATGATAAATGCATTTGTTTTTCTGTTATCACTCACGCAATGGTTTTCGCACTTCGTGTGAAACTCTTAGATGAAGGCGTTGGGTTTTGACCAAAGAGCCAGACATGGCATGCAGTCAAAGGAAGGCAAGGCGGCACTGTAATAACGTGATGGAAAGCAGATGGTGCTCTATTTAGCAGGAACTGTCCAGAGACTTTTATGCGCTATCAGAATGAGCTACAGAAAATTAACTTTAACGCCGAAGCATGACAATGACGTAGTCAAGGAGAGTTCCTTTTTGTGTAATATGCTACATCATGGCACACTTACAAGGCCTCAGGAGTATTATGAAAAGTTACAAGAATCCAGTAGTATAACTACAAGGTAATACAAAATACCAGAGGAATAAAAACAAAAAGTGATAGCATTCTGCAGCCACGCATAATGGCAGAGTTGTGGTTTCCGCCACATCATGAACTGCAATTTTACTGTTAGTACTTTTTTTTTTTACCACAAACAGTAACTTTTCCCTTCATATGTATTTCTTTAGCTGTAATAAATGATACAAAGGCATAAAATGTGTTATGACTGATGTTTTCTAACGCCAGCTGAATGATCATACCACCTGTAGTGACCTGCTGGTCACTGTTCTAGCAGCCGCGGACCATGCAGGTAACTGCGGTGGGGCAGTAGGGCCGAGTAAGGGGAAATTAGATAAATAATTAATTTTTCCTCTGCATCGCCCCTCGAAATCCCCCCTTACTCAGCCCCACTGCCCTACCGCAGTTACCTGCAGGGACTGCGGCTGTGTTCTAGACGTTGTCTGTGCCAGCCACTCCCCAAGGGCTGGCTTACACCACATCCCACCCCACCCCACACCCATCCAACACGGGCGTCACAGGACATGTGTCCCTGATAATAAAAGGGGCCGGGCGCATGTGCCCTGGGCCAGTTCTACCCACTAAGATACTGTGTCCATGTCATTACTTTTTATGCATGGGGGCCTAGGGCCTGCACCATTACACCACCGTGTATAACGCCCATTGTGAATGGTGATTGAATTGTGAGCATTCTAGAAATTCAGTTTTGCAGTCTAGCTTTTTCCCATTTGATTGTTGGTGACGGGGAGGGGCTTTTCACCTTTAAAACACTCTTCACATTAGGAAACTCTGTGGCCATTTGAAGGCTCTGGCTGAAACTCCTTGCGAGACTTGCACTTTTTGGCACTATGGAAGATTACATGTTTAAATACATATTATTTGCGGTACCTGCTCTGGTTGTGCTGCCATATTCTTCGTATCACCTTTGTGATTGTATTTGCTTGGGAAAGGATGGTGTTGAGGGAGATGTTGTTGGAAATATACATATTTATATCTATAATAACCCCCTGGCACTTGCCAGTAGGTAGGTGTAGTTAGGACCTAGTTTCTATAAGCAGAGCTTTTTTTGTTTTGCTAATAACTTTGGTGCTGTGTTTGACGCATCATCACAAAATCTTTCAAACTAGTTTGCCAGTCACTTTAGCTGATGTCTAGAATGTTTCGAGGTGATCCTTCAAGTGGGGGCTGAGAAAAAGGCAGGGTCCCAAAACGGGTTATCCCCAAGCAATTTCTTATGGAGATTTTAGAGGAGACTGCAGCCTGACCCACTGAACGGAATTAGAGCAAATTTGGCAGAAAGCTAGGTCTTGGTCCAGAATCAGTGCTTTTAGTAATTTGGTGTAAATCTATTAGTAGTTTTGGAGACACTGAAGTAAAAAGATTTATGTATATCTAGAGACGCGGATCCACCAACAGCAACGCCGTGATTTCCTGGCCGCAGCCTGAGTGGGAAAGTTGCGGCAGCCATTTTGTGCATGGGGACTCGGTTCACCAGGGCGGGAAAATAAAATGTAAAAGTGATAGAAGGGGTCAGGGTAGAGGTACCTTGACTCCATGGGATTGATGGAAGGGGTCTGTGAGGGACGCCTCATGGGCAAGTCATTTTCCAAAATGTTTTTTCTGAGCTTGCAAGGGTCATCTGGGAATCCACCTCAGTGCGCAGCGCAAACCCCTCTGTGATCGGCATTGGATCCATGGATCGAGAACCCAATTAAACAAACACATACTGAGAAACCAGGGAAATCTACCAAACCCTGACAATTATGAAATCCAGAAACCAAGGGGTGTCTAGGATTATATGACTTGTGTGAATGCCATAACATTTTCTTACCCATAAGGTCTTCTAAACCCCAAACTCTGTCTAAATTAAAGGTCCCTGTTAAATGGTACTACATGTACCTGGGGCCTGTAAATTAAATGCTGCATGTGGGTTGCAGCAAACATTGTCCCACCCACTAAAGTAGCACTGTAAAATATGTCTCAGGCCTACCACTGCAGCCTGTAGGCCAATCTTAAATCTGCCATTTAGACCTGACAAACTAAACGTTCTGGCAGCCTTAACCTTCCTTTTTAATACTTGTAAGGCACCCCAAATCATCCCGAAGGTAGGCTTTAAAGGCACATAGAGCAGATTTCATGGTATTTAAGAAGTAGGACATGTGTACTTAAGTACTACATGTCCTGGCTGGCTGCCCTGAAGTCTGAAGAAGGAAGACTGGACCTGCTTGCCTTGAACCCTGGACCCCGGAAGTAACTCTAAAGTCTAGTGTTATGACCTTCTGTTTGGGGTATAGGGAAACAACAAGCTTCCATAGGCCTTTTCTGCTTTCCAGCTCACCAGACCCCACTGGACCTGACCTGGTCCTCTCTGCTGGACTATGTGGGAGTGAGTCCTGACCCCCAAGCATTGTCGTCAAGGTTCTGGACCCTTTATTAGTGTCACAGTGCACTTCTCCTGGTGTAATTGAAGGCTTCACCGGACTTCACATGAGCAACGTCGAGTGCCACCCGATTGACAACTTCACTGACTTTGACACCAAGCGGCTTCACTGACTCCGAGAGGCACCCAATCTACAACTTCACCAACTCTAAGTGGCACCTGATCACTGGCTTCCCAGACTTCAATGCCAAAACCTGCCAAGCAGTCTCTGAGACGTCGCGTAGCAGCTCTCCATTTTTGCCCAGCCCTTCTTCAGACCCAACCAGCTGCCCCGATCCTCTTGAGACCTTCTCCCTCCACAGTGACACTGAATTCAAACCTTCTACTGGGATGAATCTGTTCCCTGTGTCTGTATCAGAGCCAGCCTGAACTTTTGACTTTTACCCTGTTCAGCACGACCAGATACCTGCAGTTAGCGCTTGGTACTTCTTGGTGCTATTTTTATTAAAAACATTAAAAAAAATTATAACCACAGTTCCACTGAGTTTTGTCATTTTATTTATTAAGATGTTCTCTAATTTTCTAAATTTCGAAATTGGTGTGGTATTTTTCTTGCGTTGTGTTTTCACTTCATTACTGTTTGAGTGCTGCATACATTTTTTACACATTGCCTCCAAATTGAGCCTGACTGCTTTTGTGCCAAGATACAAGAGGATGAATCACAGTTTTTTAAGTGACTTTTCTGGTTCACAATGGAAAGGATTGAGTTTTTTATTTGAGGTGGGTTCTTACCCGCATCAACTAATAACCCAATTTCTTACAATGCCAAAACATGACTCAGAGATATTATAAAATCTGACACCAAAACAACCTGGTATGGTGAAGTGGATAGCTGAGGTATTTTGGCCTGGGCTCCACTGATAACCAGGGAAACCTACCAAAACAAAACATTTCTGAAAACAAGACATGCAAGGGAGTCCAGGATGGTGTGACTCTTGTAGATCCCATTAAATTTCCTTACCCATAAGTCCTTACAAATCTCAATCTTTGGCATAAGACACACATTTTCCTCATATTTCTAAAAGAGAACATTCCAGAAGCTGTGTGGATCCACAAAATTCCTTTCACTTCAATGTTCCACGCTACACCCAATAAAAACACTTTGCCACTTTTTTGGGTCGGGCCAGTACCCTGGACAGGAAATGCTGTCAAATACAACATGAGCAGATCAATATTTTCAACTCAAAATCAACTCTTTCTATGCATTGTGGGTAGCTGCGGATGGCCACCCGGGAAAGCCTTCCAAACCTAACCATTTCTAAAGGTTGATTACACAACCAATAATAAAGGGAAACTGGGATGCCCCTTAGTAATTTTTATTTTCCCTACCACCACCAGAAAATATCATAAGTGCTCCCTGGGTGTGGTTGAACCCACCCTGATTTATAGGGACGAGGATGAGACCGGATGACAAAGCATGCCACTAATAGAGTGGGTAAGAGTCTTCGTGAAAAATAATAGCATTTTGTGTATGGGTATCGACTTTCTCAGTATTGGGGTTCTTGTGATGGGCTGTAGGATAGCTGTTGTCTAATTGATATAGAAATTAAGATAATAGCTTAGATCCCTGAATGGAAGCCGCTAATCCCCCCTTACCATAGGAAAGCTTTGGGCATATGGTTAATTAATTTCTAAATGTTAGACACCCAGTGGTGTCCATGGTGGCTGGCTTTTGTAATCTCCTCACCTTTTCTTACCCACAATGCCATTCAAACTCAAACATTGGCAAAAAACAGTTGTATGACATTACCACACCTTCCTTCACCACGCACATTTTTACATTACAGATTTTACAACGCATACCACTATCACACATTTACATTCACTCACATTTGATACACTTTCACCATGCATTCCACTACCACGCATAATTTTACCACGCTTACTGTTATTGAAAAATTCTGCAACCTACTGTTAAAATATTTATACATTAATTTTGAATACATTTTTATTTACACTTGTCTTACAGGTTTGGTACTATTTTAAATTTTTATATATTTAGTGGTAGACCCCCGAAGTCCCATTTTTTAATTACCCTTAAAAATATATAAAGCATGTCACATTGAGAAATACTGCCACCTACTGTTCAAATGAGTGGTAACGTCTTGCAATGTAAAGACTTGTGTGCCAATAGTCTATATGCTGAAATAATGTGTGGTAAATGTTATACAAACTAAAAACTTCAGAGTAAAGGCTGTTTCCCAAAAAAAACACATTTTCTTTGAATTTCTCTGGGAGAAAATTCTAAAATCTACATGGCCCACACATTTCCCACCACCCAGCATTCCCACACTTGTCTTGATAAAAATGCTACCCCACTTAAGTGGGTGTGCCTAGTGCCAGTGACACAACAAGCTACAAAATTCAATGTTGAGACATCAACATTTTGAGCCTCATTAGGATGTCGGTCAGAGTTGCATCCGACCGACACCATTACGGTCTCTGGACGAGACCGACCTCAGGTTGGCAGTACCGACACCGAAACTGTGCGGTCACATATTCCCATTTCTCTATGAGAGCTAGTGCTACAGCCGTAAACCGCCTGTAGCACAAGCTCCCATAGAGAAATGGGATATTCTGTTAATACCTTCACTGTGTGCCACACAGTAGAGGGATTAACAACCCCCCCATCCCGAGGCCGCAGGGTGAAGGGAGATCTGCTAGGGGTCCCCAATTTTGATCTCTGACAGGGTTTCAATGTCAGTAAGCCCGACATGGAAAGACTTTCGGAAACCGACATCGTGATCCCTACGGTGGAAACGCCATCCATAGGGAATGACCACCCGGTTTCACTTTTGACCACCTTGATTATAATTAAGCATTCAGAAGTGAAACCATAGATGTTGGTCGGAAAGCCTTTGACTACAGGTCGAAGGCTTTTCGACCAACATCAAAATAGACCCCTTTGTGTCAAAACCATCAACTGATTTTACAATGGTGGTAGGTGCTGTGTTTAGAACCGGGCTTGACCACGATATAGAGAAACCTAAAAAACCCAGACATTTTTAAATGCTGGGCTCTCAGGGGAGTTCAGGGTGTTCTGGCTTGCATAGACTTGCCTACCTTTTCTTACCCACAATGCCCTTCAAATGTCAAACCTTGGCAGAAAACATGCATTTAGCTCACATTTCTGTGAGAGAAAGTTCCTGAATCTGCATGGATCTACATATTTCCTATCACGCAGCTTTCCCACACGTGCCCTGATAACAACAGCAGTGTCAGTGAAAGGAACAGATCAAATCAGGGACATTGGGAGTCCTGCTGTACAGCACAAGGGGGTCACTGATGTGCAAGGATGGGGTGGGGGCTGAAGCAAAAGCGATTCTCCTTCAGCCCTGCCCTTAAGCAGGAAAAAAGGAAGCCTCCTGTGCTTGCACCAAAGGTTCATTTGAAAGTCTCCCAGTGTTGACCAATGGTGACACTGGGGAAGTAGAGTGGATGTTGGCCAGTGGTTGATGCCTGAACTCAAGAGGTTAAAGAGAGTCTGAACATTGTTGAGGATGCTGACTTTGGGCGTGTCATACTTGTGAGTGACCTCTGGTCACTGCCATTTATGAGGTAAGAGAACCTAGATGGATTGGTATATTTGGTATGCTTAGGGTTGTAGGTCAGGAAGATACAGGCGTTGGTAAAGTTGTCTGAATTTCAAAAGCAGTTTTGAGGGTTTTCCTTGAGGTGTATCTTGTATTTATTGCCAAGGGTGAATTGCCTGTAGCTTAAACACACGTATATTGACAAGGCGGTGAAAGTGTAGTTTGTTTCAGTTTTTTGAAGGTGGTACACCTGGTTCTGTGGGCTTTACATATTGGATACCACACATTAAGGTAATGTAGAAAAAAAGTGCTTGGTGAGCATTTTGTGAGGATACAATTGGTGGGGCACTTTTTCTAACAGGTATGCTAATGAAAAACAAGGGTAGTATCCATTTGACAAAATTTGGTACCCTGTGCACTGCCCTTAAGACCCCTAGCATGTCACGAGAAATGGTACCATGATTACCGGCCCCATCAGAAATTACATGGTCAGTGGAAACACAGTGGACCTCCCATGTTTACCCTAGTGATTTATGCTTTGAAATGAGGCTAAAAGTTCTTGTGGAAACGGAACAGAGAATGATGAATTTCTAGGGAACGGATATACAAAATTACTGACTTCCCAATAATTCTTGTTTCCTTTATGAAAGTTCCCTGCTCACTTTCCCGGTAATTCTGCCTACCCAGAGATTATGGGATCCCTACTATTGTTAACTTCAGGTGGCAGAATTAACCCCCTTCTTCCCACAGGGGGTTATTCATAATGAATCCCTTAATACATTTTCAATGTTGCAGGCAGGGGCGGCTTCTCCATATGGGTGGGGGAGCTTCACCCCACTGCTTTCTGCGAGAAAGCAGGAGGGTTTGGCTGGGGGCGAGTGGGTGGACAGACCTGCTCCAGGCAGGGGAGGAGTAGCTTTCCCACTGTTGTGGGTACGGACTGTTTGGTCGGCCCCATGGCCGACCAAACAGTCATGCACACTCTCTGTTTTCTCCATGTAGGCTGCATGCAGCCTGCATGGAAAAAACAGCTTCCCCATAGACGCCTGTGCAGTTAGTGTCCCAACCAATTACAATGCTGCCATTGCAGCATTGTGATTTGTTTAGGGGAGAGGAGGGAGGCTGCCTGCTTGGCTGCTTCCTGTGTGGAGAAGAGGACGCAGGACGACGTGGGGCCAGACCATAGCAGGCCGCAAAGGTAAGTTACATTTAAAAAATATATTTTTTTAATAAACCCCCCCTTCAGGACTACCTCCCCGCATGACCCCCGCTTGTCATGCTGGCTGCGACTTGTTGTAGGTCTTAAACAAGTTAAAAACAAATTGACTTTCATTTCAGAACTTTCTGCTTTATTTTGATGGCAGTGCAGTGCTGCTGCTTATCTAACATTTAAGAACCAAACATTTAGCATAGTAAACACGAGCTTCAGATACACATGTCCCAAACAAAACTGCAATGCAGTATTTTATTTATGACCATAAAGATGTGCTTAATTGTAATAATCCTAATTTGGACTAAAATGACGACCATTCAGCAGCAGACCTTCAGGGGTAACATTATGATATGGCTATGCACAGCATGGTTTCCAAACAAAGTACTGTTCTACCTCACAGGGGCACCAAATTCCAATGCACACATCAATAGGCCTCTCTAGTTCCTAAACAAAGTGCAGCATATGAAAAATCTCTGTCATGTGCTTCATGTGTGGATGCAGTGATCAGCCGTCCTGCATTGTCATTCATGCAGACCTTCTGTCATGCTGCACTTAAAGCTTTTTCCTAAATTCTATTACTGCATAGGAACAGAGATATGTTGATCATGGTTACATGTATAGGAAGTGAGTGGTCATAATTTAAGGCTACCCCCTCACATACCTCTCAATTCACCTTCCAAAAAAACATAGCGCCTAATTTAGGGGCATATTATTAAGAACGGTGTTAAAATTATCGGCTTGACACCAGAACATGGGCTTCTATTGGAATTCCCAAGGGCATATTATCAAGCCCATTATCGCCGCTTTAGCGGCAATTTTCTGCCACTAAAGCGGCGATAATTTTAACGCCGTTTCTTGATAATATGCCCCTTGGACTTTAATGTTATCAACTGTACTGAAAATCTTCCTGGTCTTCCGAAAAATGTTCACCATAATTGACTGCAATCGGCCTACACTTCAACAACTCTGGTGCTCAGATTTATCACTATTAAGCAGGTGAAGTTGTGTGCATGACAAAGCAGCACACACAGCAACACCATCAAGTTCTATTGAAAATGTGAGTCGAGTACAGGACAATATGGCTTTGCATCAAAAAGCCTCAATGGCCCTCATTACAAACGCAAAGACAGCGTAAACACTGATCGGTTTTTGTGCAAAGCTATATATAAGAAAATAGCATTTCATGGCATTTTGTGATGCCCTAATGCCAAATGTAACCAGGCACAAACAAGGGGTAGTGGAATATCCTGTGGTATTCCTATGCATAAAATGTGTAATTGCAGAAAACCATGGGACACATTTATCAATATTTCATGCAGCACAGCAAGTAACCTTACTGCGCTGCATGGAAGAAAAAGAGCAGGAATGCGCTGCATTTGACATAATAAGGCGCATTCCTATCCTTTGCATGCATTGCAGCCCTTTTGGCTGCCTAGTGCCAATGCATGCACTCTTGATCCACAGTGCATGGGTGCCCATGGTGCAGACAGGATTGTTTTTGTGTTGGAAGGGGCACCTTCTTGCAAAAAAAAACAATTCTTTGGGGCATTTTCCTCTTTCTATGGGAAATATTTACAAAGAAATGATGCAGCGTGGCACGGTAAGCAATTTAGCAGCGCTGTACTGCGTCATTTCAAAAACGCAGGGATGCACCGTAATCAGAAGAATACGGTACACTCCTCTGTTATCCCTTGTGCCAGGGTGAAAAAAAGCTGCCTAGCCCCAATGCAGACTCCCTTGTGCCATGGTGCTAGGGTGCCTGCGTTGCAGGGATGATTGTATATGTGCAGGAAGGGAGAGCTTCCTGCACATAAACAATCGTTAAAGGTGGTTTGCTCCTTCTATTCTGCAGCACACATAGAAAGAGCAAAAAATGAGGAGAAATAAAAGTATTTCTTCTCGTTGCACCACTCTAGCGCCTGCTTCTAAATTGGGTTTTTGACGCTGCCTCAGATTTACAGATCCTTTTAACTATGGGCAGCATCAAGAAGCAATGGGTGTTGCGTTTGAATGCCCACAGCAACACACATTGCATGCACCACCTTTGATGCAGAAAACTGCGTGCAAGGATAGGATGTATGACGTTACAACGCACACTATTACAACGCATGCACTTACAACGCATTTTTTACAACGCATAATCCATTACAACGCATGACATTACAACGCATGACACTACAACGCATTTTTAAAAAATACCTTTACAACGCACTACCATTACAACGCATACTACCTTTACAACGCATACCATTACAACGCATAATATTAAATTACATTTAAGGTAAGTATTAGATAGTATAGGGGTAAAAATTACTATTCTAACTCCAGGGGGTGCAACAGTAGGGTAAGTGTTGGATAGTGTAGGGGTAAAAATTACTATTCTAACTCCAGGGGGTGCAACAGTAGGGAAAGTGTTGGATAGTATAGGGGTAAAATTACTATTCTAACTCCAGGGGGTGCATCAGTAGGGTAAGTGTTGGATAGTATAGGGGTAAAAATTACTATTCTAACTCCAGGGGGTGCATCAGTAGGGTAAGTGTTGGATAGTATAGGGGTAAAAATTACTATTCTAACTCCAGGGGGTGCATCAGTAGGGAAAGTGTTGGATAGTATAGGGGTAAAAATTACTATTCTAACTCCAGGGGGTGCATCAGTAGGGTAAGTGTTGGATAGTATAGGGGTAAAAATTACTATTCTAACTCCAGGGGGTGCATCAGTAGGGTAAGTGTTGGATAGTATAGGGGTAAAAATTACTATTCTAACTCCAGGGGGTGCATCAGTAGGGTAAGTGTTGGATAGTATAGGGGTAAAAATTACTATTCTAACTCCAGGGGGTGCATCAGTAGGGTAAGTGTTGGATAGTATAGGGGTAAAAATTACTATTCTAACTCCAGGGGGTGCATCAGTAGGGTAAGTGTTGGATAGTATAGGGGTAAAAATTACTATTCTAACTCCAGGGGGTGCATCAGTAGGGTAAGTGTTGGATAGTATAGTGTAATATTATGCGTTGTAATGGTATGCGTTGTAATGGTAGTATGCGTTGTAATGGAATGCGTTGTAAAGGTAGTTTTTAAAAATGCGTTGTAGTGTCATGCGTTGTAATATCATGCGTTGTAATGGATTATGCGTTGTAAAAAATGCGTTGTAATGGTAGTGCGTTGTAAAAGTTGCGTTGTAAAGGTTGTTCCCCGCAAGGATACGATATTTACAATGCGGCATTAAGCCATGCAAAGTGGCTTAGAGACACATTGTAAATATGGAGCAGGGCATTACGCCACCAGAGTGTTGCAAAAAGTGACGCTCCGGTGGCGCAATGCACTTGTAAATATGCTCTTGTGTGTGCTGCAGAATGCATTACATTTAGAAAGAGGAAAAAACTAGGAGAAATAAAGATATTTGTCCTTGTTACGCCTCACCTTAGGAGGCATAACATTTTGATGCATTCCCAGGTCTACCAGTAATGGTAAATCTGGGAATGAACCTAATCCATTGGTGGAAGCCTGGGATCACCTACACTCTACCCTTGGAGCACTTCCTTGGGGAGGAGTAATGCAACGCAGCGATTTGCGTTACTCTAGATTTATCAAGCCACGCAGGGATACTCCTAGTGGCCTTGCATGGCTTTATAAATCTAACTTATTAGCTGAGTCGCCCTTGCACCCCTTTGTATGGCACAAGGGTGACGCAACTACTTGATAAATATGCCCCCATATATTTTAAACAACTTGCCTTTTGTCAGCTGTCTTCATGTTAGAATCTGCAATGGCGGTGTGCAGAGTACAAATCTCATGCAAGGCATTGATGAGGGACATTTATGCCATAACACAACCGGGAGTGGTTGTCGTGTCCCTGATGTGCCCTTGCCCACCAGGAACACAGGAAGACTGGTAAGTGTTTCTTCCTTCTTTATTTCTTATATCTCGTCAGTACTCTCAGGCACGTCCTCTTCCTTCCCCGGTGTCCCACGAGTGCCCCGTCCCCACTCACTGCCCTGAAGTGTTATCCAGTGGCTGACCCCTTCCATTGCTTGTGTGCAGGGTCCTAGTACCCGCTGCACAACATCACGATATCTCCTCCTTTGTGGAAAGAAAATAAAAGAAAGAGAGAGAGAGAGAAAGAGGGAGAGATAGAGCGAGAGAGAGAGAGAAGGAGAGAGAGAGAGAGAGAGAGAGAGAGAGAGAGAGAAAACACTAGTGTTGCCCTTTTTTGCTCAGCTGTTGGTGGTGTTGGCTGACCCCACTGCTATATTTCCTCAAACAGTCTCTTTGGCCTTTTGCTCACTCTCTTTGGGCATGACCCTTCTGTTCCTTTGTTTGGTAGTCCATCCACTAGGTCTTGTCTCTTGCCGTTATGTGACATCCTTTCCATGCTGTCCACGACTTCCTCTTTGCGATGTGTTGCGTTGCTCTTGGATGCTGCATCTCCTTCGTTCTCATCTAATGTCTTTAGGCCCTTGAAATGTGAGCTATTTCTGGTGATACGGTAGGTGCCCGATGCCGTTGTTATCATGGACCCTTTGACATTTATTATTGTTAGCGGTTCACTTGAGAAAATGCTGTCTGATTTACTTGCTTGTCACTGACGCACCAAAACCTAGTCCCTTTGCTTCAGCTTTGATGGTGTGGCATGTCTCTGAGCATCTGCATATAGTTTCATTTTGTTTTCCACCTCTTGATCTCTTGCGGCAATGCTGTTGTGTTCTGGTGGCGCTTTTGTTTCCAGCTGGGACAGTCTTGTCCTTCTTGTTCTTCCCAGCACCAGTTCTACTGGGTATCGTCCCATGGAACTATAAGGGGTGTTTCGGTAGTCTCTTAATATTTGACAGAGTGCCTGCCCCACAGAGATCTTGGCCAGTTTAGCATGTTGGACTGCTATCTTGATCACTGTAATTCAAGCTGTTCTTTACAGGACTGATCACTTGTTTTACTGTCTCTTGAAATATTTCTGCTGATGATGATATTCGAAAAGCTGAGTCGCTTTTAGCGAAAGAGACCCATGTTAGTGGAGAATGTTGTGATGTATCGCGATTGCGTATCAAGTTCCAGTTGATGGTATTCTTTGCACAGGTCTAGCTTTGTAAATCTGCATGCGCCAGTAAGACAGCTAGTCATGTCATTTAAGTGAGGGCCTGGGTGTCTTTCCCTCTCAATTGCCGTGTTTGGTATTCTCATGTCAGCGCAAATGCGAATCTTTGAAGTGTTCTTCTTTGGTACTGCTACTATCGGAGATACCCATGGAGTCGGTCCATCAGCTGACTCTATGATGTCTGGCGCCAGTAGGCTTTGTATTTCTTCTTCCACTTGTGGTTGCTGACCCACAGACTTGACAGCTTCGTTGATGTGCATTGTTATTTGCTTGTCTCTCAGTTTGCCCAGTCCTTGTAATATGGGCAGGTGTTCCCGCAGAATGTTCTGTTGTTCTGATATCTGATACGTCTTTGCTAAGAGACCCATCACTTGTGCGGTGACATTGCTTAGTAGACAGGGTGCTGGGATGTCTCCTCGAAACACGTGTACTTCCTCTTTTATCGACCTTTCTTTGTATGTCAGTGTCTCTATCAACTTCCCCATGTTCACCACTGGTTTTCTAGAGCTCCAAGTGAAGACATCAACAGTGGACGGTGACAGCAGCGGATTCTGTCTCATCTTTTCATTCTGACAAGCACATGATGTTGCATGTGGCTCCACTGTCCAGTACAAAGTGTGTGCTGTGATCCCCTGCCTCAATGTTCACCGTCGCTGTTTTCTTTATCTGTTGTTTTTGTACTATATGGATGTGCTCTGGTGTACTACCTTCTGTTGGTACATCAGACATCAGATACAGCCGTTCTGCTGCCTCTGGCGTATTCGCTCCATCCGATTCAGCTGAGGGACTACCGTTTTGTGTGTTCATGTGCTGTGCGTATCTGCTTGTCGCTGTCCGTGGTCTTGCTGGTGTCCCTTGCTCACTTTTGAAATTTCTACTCATGCAGGCAAAATGATTTTCCCTGTTGCATTTTCAGCATTTGTGACCCATTGCTTGGCAGGCACCAGCATGTGGGAATTCAAGTCCACAGCAATAGCATATTCTTTCTTGTTTCTGCTACCAGGGTGGCAGTGTTTTGTCTCGTTTGCTGACGTTCCCAGCCACGCGGTTGGCTTGTTTCACTGTTCTTGCTTTCCAATTTTCCATTTGCCTGGCATGTGTTGTCACTCTGGCCTCCGCCTGAGCCATTGTTAGTATCTTCTCCCATGTGTACGGTTCTTTTAGTATTCGGGCGCGGAACTCCAGTGACTGACAGCCTTCGAGGATGAGTAGTCGTATGGCTTGCTCATTGTCAAATTTTTCGAATTCGCAATATGTAACCAGTTTGCATAGTCTGGTTGCAAAGTCGATGAGGGACTCCTCTGCCAGTTGGCATGTGGTGTTGAATGTGTATCTCTCAAAATCCACATTTCTTTGAGGGTCGAGTTTGTCTGTGATGCACTTCATCAGTCCTTTGTTCTTTGAGGTCTGTTCTGGGGGAAATGTTATCAACAGGTCTTCAACCTCATCACCTACGAAGTTTAGGAACAAGTCTATGCTTTGCTCGTCTGTGTAGTCTTTGCATGTGGCATGCATGTAGTGTTCGAATTGCCTAATCCATCTCTCCCAGTGAATGCCTTTTGTCTGTGGATCTGACAAACTAAAAGGTAGTGGTCTGCGGAAGATTGTATTTGTGCTGTTGTTGTCATTGCCTTCCTCTGTCATTGTTGTTATGGTGCAGTCCTGCTTCTCCTAAATCTGTGTGCCTTTCCTTTTTTTGTGCAATTTCCTCTTTATATGTACTTTATATCCTTTTGTTTCCACTTTATTTGCCTTTATTTCTCTTTATTTCCACCTTTTCCCACTTTTCCTAGTCTTTTCTATGGGCTTGCCTGACTTTAAAATGGCTGCCAGGCCTTCTTCAATGCTTATTGGCTCCCTCGCCTGACTTAAAGATGGCTGCTGAGTTCGCGCGAGATTTCGACTTGAAATCCACTCAGGAGGCCCAGGGCTATCTCCTTAGTCAGCGGGCAGCTACGGTCACGGTTGGGTGCACCGGTCGTTGATGTATGGTCGCTTGGAATTTTCTTACCAAGTTTTGTAGTTGATGCAGCTGGAGTGGTCTCCCGATGTCGCTGCAGTCCTTCTTGTGGCTTTGCATGTGGAACAGAGTGGGCTCCTGGCTCTATTTTTCTGCAATCAGGGTGGGCTCCCGAATTCGTATTTCTTCTTCTTGTGGCCGGCGGACCTGGGTTGGCTCCTGGATCCGTTGAAGCATTGCAGAGGCCACAGGCATGGGCATTTGGTGGCAGTAGATCCCACCTTGGCCGCCAGTTGTCGTGTCCCCGATGTTCCCGTGCCCCCCAGGAACACACGGAGACAGGTAAGCATTTCTTCCTTCTTTATTTCTTATATCTTGTCGGTGCTCGCAGGCACGTCCTCTTCCTTTCCTGGTGTCTCACGAGTGCCCCGTCCCCACTCCCTGGGGAAGCGGTGTCCGGTGGCTGACCCCTCCCATAGCTTGTGTGCAGGGTCCTAGTGCCTAATGCACCCCGTCACGATAGCGGTGAGCTAAAATAGCATCACCTGAACAGTTTTTTACAATTGATACAATAGAGATCAGTTAATGTTCACATAGACTGCACAGGGAGAAGTTTAGCAAATCTAAGACTTAATCTTATTTTCCTTGGAGATTCAAAAGGTTGTGAAGTCTGCCCCTCACAAGAAATCAAAATTACTCTTGCTATTTTGAGATATGGTTTGAGCCTCTCGTAAAAAGAAATCTTTGCAACTCGTAGTGTTTATTTTCTGTGCAGGTATACCCAGGAAAAACTCCAACAGGTTGTAATTGAAGCAATTTTACGAGTTACAATTGTGGATCTTAGAACCTAAAATCGGGAGTAAATATTATTTGGGCCGATTAAGATAAACTACGTAACTCAGACTGGAGGCATAAATCACTCTTTAGTAATCCTGAAAAAATGCACCTTCTATGTCATTTTACTTCTTGCGATGGCATCAGTGGCTAGGACCACACAACGTCTCTTCTTGTGATGCCATCAAAGGAACAAAACATGTGTTTTCTCAATTCTGCTGCCAAAAGCATTTTGATGAATGAATGTTATGAAGAAAAGTACCTTTTTCCTAAGAGAATTTGTCTGTGATGCACTTCATCAGCCCTTTGTTCTTTGAGGTCTGTTCTGGGGGAAATGTTATCAACAGGTCTTCAACCTCATCACCTACGAAGTTTAGGAACAAGTCTATGCTTTGCTGGTCTGTGTAGTCTTTGCATGTGGCATGCATGTAGTGTTCAAATTGCCTAATCCATCTCTCCCAGCGAATGCCTTTTGTCTGTGGATCTGACAAACTAAAAGGTAGTGGTCTGCGGAAGATTGTATTTGTGCTGTTGTTGTCATTGCCTTCCTCTGTCATTGTTGTTATGGTGCAGTCCTGCTTCTCCTAACTCTGTGTGCCTTTCCTTTTTTTGTGCAATTTCCTCTTTATATGTACTTTATATCCTTTTGTTTCCACTTTATTTGCCTTTATTTCTCTTTATTTCCACCTTTTTCCACTTTTCTTAGTCTTTTCTATGGGCTTGCCTGACTTTAAAATGGCTGCCAGGCCTTCTTCAATGCTTATTGGATCCCTCGCCTGACTTAAAGATGGCTGCCGAGTTCGCGCGAGATTTCGACTTGAAATCCACGCAGGAGGCTCAGGGCTATCTCCTTAGTCAGCGGGCAGCTACGGTCACGGTTGGGTGCACCGGTCGTTGCTGTATGGTCGCTTGGAATTTTCTTACCAATTTTTGTAGTTGATGCAGCTGGAGTGGTTTCCCGATGTCGCTGCAGTCCTTCTTGTGGCTTTGCATGTGGAACAGAGTGGGCTCCTGGCTCTATTTTTCTGCAATCAGGGTGGGCTCCCGAATTCGTATTTCTTCTTCTTGTGGCCGGCGGACCATGGTTGGCTCCTGGATCCGTTGAAGCATTGCAGAGGCCACAGGCATGGGCATTTGGTGGCAGTAGATCCCACCTTGGCTGCCAGTTGTCGTGTCCCCGATGTTCCGGTGCCCTCCAGGGACACACGGAGACAGGTAAGCGTTTCTTCCTTCTTTATTTCTTATATCTTGTCGGTGCTCGCAGGCACGTCCTCTTCCTTTCCTGGTGTCCCACGAGTGCCCCGTCCCCACTCCCTGGGGAAGCGGTGTCCGGTGGCTGACCCCTCCCATAGCTTGTAGGCAGGGTCCTAGTGCCTACTGCACCACGTCACAATAGCGGTGAGCTAAAATAGCATCACCTGAACAGTTTTTTACAATTTGTACAATAGAGATCAGTTAATGTTCACATAGACTGCACAGGGAGAAGTTTAGCAAATCTAAGACTTAATCTTATTTTCCTTGGAGATTCAAAAGGTTGTGAAGTCTGCCCCTCACAAGAAATCAAAATTACTCTTGCTATTTTGAGATATGGTTTGAGCCACTCGTAAAAAGAAATCTTTGCCACTCGTAGTGTTTATTTACTGTGCAGGTATACCCAGGAAAAACTCCAACAGGTTGTAATTGAAGGAATTTTACGAGTTACAATTGTGGAGCTTAGAACCTAAAATCGGGAGTAAATATTATTTGGGCCGATTAAGATAAACTGAGAAACTCAGACTGAAGGCATAAATCACGCTTTAGTAATCCTGAAAAAATGCACCTTCTATGTCATTTTACTTCTTGCGATGGCATCAGTGGCCAGGACCACACAAAGTCTCTTCTTGTGATGCCATCAAAGGAACAAGCATGTGTTTTCTCAATTCTGCTGCCAAGAGCATTTTGATCAATGAATGTTATGAAGAAAAGTACCTTTTTCCTAAGAGAATTTGTCTGTGGTGCACTTCATCAGTCCTTTGTTCTTTGAGGTCTGTTCTGGGGGAAATGTTATCAACAGGTCTTCAACCTCATCACCTACGAAGTTTAGGAACAAGTCTATGCTTTGCTGGTCTGTGTAGTCTTTGCATGTGGCATACATGTAGTGTTCGAATTGCCTAATCCATCTCTCCCAGCGAATGCCTTTTGTCTGTGGATCTGACAAACTAAAAGGTAGTGGTCTGCGGAAGATTGTATTTTTGCTGTTGTTGTCATTGCCTTCTTCTGTCATTGTTGTTATGGTGCAGTCCTGCTTCTCCTAACTCTGTGTGCCTTTCCTTTTTTTGTGCAATTTCCTCTTTATCCACTAGATTTGGGTGATGTTTACTATGTATATCGAGGAATCATTAATTTCTCAGGATTGTAAAATACAAGTTGAAGCATTTATAAAGTAGGAAAGTGTAAAGTCCAGCTCTAGAAAAAAACAAAGGTACCAGCAATAATTGCTAAATTCATCATCGGTTTGTTGTGCCTAATATTTTACCCTTGGCCAAGGGACTAGGAATCTATAAATGAAGAATGGCATGTGGTATGACATGGCTGAATGATAGCTTGACTCCTACTAAACCCTTTCTGATATAAGACAAACCTCATGAGATGTAGGTGGGCCAATATCAAGTGAGAATGGGTTAACAGTATGACCAGTTTGCAAAACATCACTGAAAAGATCAAATTTGATGTTTTTTTTAAATGTCATGTTGACACTTTTGTTTTTCCTCAAGAATAGGTTTTATGCCAATGTCCCAATTAGAAAGATTGCTCGGCGTTAGGGCTCGATCATGAGCAATCCAGTAGGGATACAATATTTATTGCTCCTACAAATATATGATATATCAAGGTTTTTACAAGTGAAATAACACGCAGATTTTCATGTTTACTGCGTCAAAATCTGCATGTCCCGTTGTTTACCAGGCATTCCCCCACCCCCTTGAATCATTTCAAGTTTGATCCTTCAAAGTGTATCTAGAAGATTTTGCTATTATGGGCAGGTGTGGTGAACTCCGACCCACTTACAATTGCCACCCCTGTGGGAACAGCTGTTTGTGCAGGGGGCATTAATGAAGGAAGCACTCACAACCGAGAACTTTGCTGGACAAGTCACTTAATCATCATACACTTCGGTTCAATTCACTACAATACTTAGAAACAATAACCATGTATTGTATATATATTATCGTATGGGCATATGCATCAGGTAATGAAACATGTTATCCCACCTTAAGAAAAATCGAACACTGGATATTGGAGGATAACGAAAGGTTCAAGATTGTGTTGCAAGTGGGTCTTAAGAACAGAGTGAAACCAATGGGTTTGTTTCACAGTTTGGCTGTAGGGGAAGGGTTAGCTTTGAGTTTTGTTTCAATGAAAGATGAGGAATCTTCCTTTTTCTAGTCTTGGGGCATAACTTCAAAAGGATAGGGTTCCCCCTCCCATTTTAAGGATTCCAAAGACAACAAACATTCTCTGTCCAGAGTCACAACGTGTATCAACGTTTCGAATGGTGGAACTAGATTTCGACCGATAAACAAGCGGGTGATAACTCTGCATTAAAATTCTGTATGTTATGTTTGTGCAACTTTGTGATTCTCTTAAATCTGTAAAACTACCTGACTGTATATTTTTTTGTCTGCCATCGCACACTAATGCAGATTACCTACAGCCACATATTCTTTCATGTGTTGATATAAGAAGCCAGAATGAAATGAAACTTCTGGTGTAGTATTTTAATTTTGTTTCATTTCCATGTGCCTGCTGTTCTCTGTAACAGCTGTCAGTTCCCCCACCACATTTCAAGAGCTGTCCTTCTCAGGAATTGGATTAACTGAAATGCATTTTCCGAACCACAATTGATATTAGGCCGAAAAGGCTAAGAGGATTGCAATGTGAATTGCACCATTTATCTGCTGGTCAGATCAATGGAGGACAAGCCTATTAAGTGGCAGCACGTCCTCCTGATGCTCTAACCCCGTGACCTTAACCTCAACATAAAGAGGCCAATGATTAGCATTTAGTTTATGATTTCTCCCAGGGGGACTACGCTACCATTGCCAGTGAGCAAATATGTATTCTTGCCATTCTGTATGTTGTACTAAACTGAGGTTATCAACCTAGTTTGGCTGCCCCCTCTCCCCTCAGGTGTTGTGTGAACCTCACCGCCAAAGTTCAACAACTCCTGCTTCTTCTTATAAACCACACTGCTCTCTAGCTTGACCCTTTTCTGTTTCTGATATTGTATCCTCCATTGCATCCATCAAGGTGTGACTTACTGAGCAGGCATTTATCTTTTTCATTTTGACTGAATATTAAAGATGACAACTTTCATTTTCTTGCCACTAATGATACATGAAAGGAACATTTGGAAGCAGGCACTGGAAACAATGGCCTTGCATAATTCTCAAGCTCTGCAGAATGGAATGGAACTTTCTATTTGTTTTCTGTGGGAACTGAGATTTGCAGGAAGTTCAGGGTCGTGGATAGGGTAAGGGGTCATTGAAAGGATAAGGCTCTTTTTGAAAAAGTAGTTATAGGCACACATCCGAAGGAGGGCAGGTTTACCTGAACAACTGATGCCAAACTGAGACAGAATCATGCATGCAGAAAACTTGTGTGGCCGTAGAGCTAATATAAAACATTTCTTGTTACTCAGAGGTCTGGGTCACAAGCATTGGCATAGCCAATAGGTCTCACCTTTGGGACCGTATAAGTGTTTAACCATGCAACAGTTAATGTTGTTGTACCAAGTATATTGTGCTGCATAACTAAATGCTTATAAGGTCCCAAAAGCGAGACCTATTGGCTACCCCAATGTTTGTTCTCTGCAGGAAACGGGAGGCGGGAGACTAGCCATGAAATCGGCAGTCCCAGCCTGAATCTGGAGGGTTTGGCATGTAAGCTTGACTTCAGCGGCAGCCCGGGGTGTTAGGCAGGATGCAGGTCCCAATGGAAATTATGCCCCACCGTGTTATGGAGCGCTGATCTGAGAAAGGTCTTTCTACATCACTTTTAGGGTTTATAGGCACACTACTTTTAGGGCCTTGTGAGAGGTGTGATAAAAGCCTGCACAGCTAGCAGCAGGAGGAAACCCTGCTTTTCAGGGCACCAGTAGAGAAACTGAAGGTAATTTGTACCACCTCTGTACATAGGCTGGCTGACCAACAGGGGCTCACAAGAGGAGAGCGGACCCCGCTGGGTGTTCGGAGTATAATCTCGGTGTTCTCACTACAACAGCATCCGGGCTCATGGCCATGGACACCCTCACCACCGAAGCCTCCTTCAACTAAAAAAACAAGCATTGGCATAGCCAATAGGTCTCGCTTTTGGGACCTTCTAAGTATTTAGTTATGCAGCACAATATCCTTGGTGCAACCACATCAATTGTATCATGGCTAAACACTTATAAGGTCCCAAAGGCGAGACCTATTGGCTATGCTACTGCTTAGTGTGGTTGTGTGGGTCGTTGTGTGTGTGGTTGTGTATGGTTGTGTGTGTGTGGTTGTGTGTGTGTGTGGTTGTGTGTGTGTGTGGTTGTGTGTGTGTGTATGGTTGTGTGTGTATGTGTGGTTGTGTGTGTGTGGTTGTGTGTGCGGGTGTGGATGTGGGTGTGGGTGCGGGTGTGGTTTGTGGGTGCGGGTGTGGTTGTGGGTGTGTGTGTGGATGTGTGGTTGGGTGTGGTTGTGTGTTTGGTTGTGTGTGATTGTGTGTGGTTGTGGTTGTGTGTGTTGTGTGTGCGGTTGTGTGTGGTTGTGTGTGTGCGGTTGTGTGTGGTTGTGTGTGTGTTTGGTTGTGTGTATGGTTGTGGTTGTGTGTGTGTATGTGTGGTTGTGTGTGGTTGTATGTGTGCTTGTGTGTGTGGTTGTGTGTGTGGTTGTGTATGTGGTTGTGTGTGTGGTTGTGGTTGTGTGTGGGTGAGGTTGTGGGTGTGGTTGTGTGTGTGTGGATGTGTGGTTGGGTGTGGTTGGGTGTGGTTGTGTGTGGCTGTGGTTGTGTGTGTGGTTGTGTGTGTGTGGTTGTGTGTGTGTGTGTGTGTGTGCGTGTGTGGTTGTGTGTGTGGTTGTGTGTGTGTGGTTGTGTGTATGTTTGTGGTTGTGTCTGTGTGGTTGTATATGTGGTTGTGTGTGTGGTTGTGTGTGTGGTTGTGTGTGTGTGGTTGTGTGTGTGTGTGTGTGGTTGTATGTGTGGTTGTGTGGGTGGTTGTGGTTGTGTGTGTAGTTGTGCGTGTGGTTGTGTGTGTGGTTGTGGTTGTGTGTGGTTGTGTGTGGTTATGTGTGTTTGTGTGGTTGTGTGTGTGGTTGTGGTTGTGTGTGTGTGGTTGTGTGTGTGTGGTTGTGCATGTGTGGTTGTGTGTGTGGTTGTGTGTGTGGTTGTGTGTGTGTGGTTGTGTGTGTGTGGTTGTGTGTGTGGTTGTGGATGTATGTGTGGTTGTGTGTGGTTGTGTGTGTGGTTGCATGTGGTTGTGTGTGTGGTTGTGTGTGTGTGGTTGTGTGTGTGTGGTTGTGTGTGTGGTTGTGTGTGTGGTTGTGTGTGTGGTTGTGTGTGTGTGTGGGTGTGGTTGTGTGTGTGGTTTTGTGTGTGTGTGGTTGTGTGTGTTGTGTGTGGTTGTGTGTATGGTTGTGTGTGTGGTTGTGTGTGGTTGTGTGTGTGGTTGTGTATGTGGTTGTGTGTGGTTGTGGTTGTGTGGTTGTGTGTGTGTGGTTGAGGGTATGGTTGTGTGGTTGAGTGTGGTTGTGGTTGTGTGTGGTTGTGTATGTGGTTGTGGGTGTGGTTGTGTGGGTGTGGTTGTGTGTGGTTGTGTGTGGTTATGTGTGTGCGGTTGTGTGTGTGTGTGGTTGTGTGTGTGGTTGTGTGGTTGTGTGTGTGGTTGTGTGTGTGGTTGTGTGTGGTTGTGTGTGTGGTTGTGTGTGTGGTTGTGTGTGTGGTTGTGTGTGTGTGGTTGTGTGTGTGTGGTTGTGGTTGTGTGTATGTGTGGTTGTGGTTGTGTGTGTGGTTGTGTGTGTGGTTGTGGTTGTGTGTGTGTGGTTGTGGTTGTGTGGTTGTGTGTGGTTGTGTGTGTGTGTGTGTGTGGTTGTGGGTGTGGTTGTGTGGGTGTGGTTGTGTAGGTGGTTGTGTGTGTGGTTGTGTGTGGTTGTGTGTGTGTGTGTGGTTGTGGTTGTGTGTGTGGTTGGGTGTGTGGCTGTGTGGTTGTGTGTGGTTGTGTGTGGTCTTGTGTGTGGTTGGGTACTGCCTGGGAAGCTGACTCAGCCTGGGCTGACACACAAGACGGGGGGCTGATGCCCTTTGAGCCCTATGGGCATTGCGCGCCTGACTACCACTCGTGTCAGCGCTCAGCAACGAGGCCACATGTGGGCCACACCAGTGCTTACTTTGGTAAAATGTAAGTGCCAGGGCCCGAGGTCTTCACACCAGCTGTCACTACCCACAGTTCCTGCTACCACTGCTGAGGAATGCCAGTGCCAACTTAACTTATCATCACACTAGTTCTGTATATGTTTTATAGAATGAGTGAGTGCATGCCACCCTGTGGTGTAATCTTATAGGTTCTGGTATTGAAAAATAAGTGCAGGCGATTGAGCTTGCTAGAGCCAAGACTCAAAGGGAAGGAAAAACAGTAAACTTGGAAAATAAATTCATAAAGCATGTTTCATATGTAAGAAAAGGGGGGACACTCAGGGGCACATCAGATTTGGAGTGCACCACCTGTGCCTTTTTAAAAATGCAGCACGAATTTGGAAACTAACGCCTCCTGCACGGGGACCACAGGCAAAAGAAGTGTTTGACTTCGGCTGAAAGAACCTATTGTGGCCTCACCTGTGGGAAGGTGCCACGTGTATAAAGAAACTCTTATGGAAATATTCAATACAATGCTTACATCCCAGATATGTCTCTCCCGTTCTGCGCCGTATAGTTGACAACTAACTTTAGATGTTCGGATCTTTCCCTGGAGCTTTGACCTTCATGCAGTGAGTGAGCAGTGAGCTGGCCCTTGGAAGCCCTTCTACTGGCTACTCCTGGCATGGACGGTTTATTAGAGCTCTCAAGCGCTTAGATGCCACTCTTTCTTGAAACACACAATATCAGGGTAACTTTAGAAAGGGCAGTAGGTGTGTTACTGCTAATGCCTAATGGAAAGGTGTTTACTGGCCCATCTAAACAGTCACTTCCAATAGTAGTGAAACGTCACTCCTACCCTGCAATATGGTGCAGTTCTGTCACTGATACATAACTTTCAAAGTTAGCTTCATTTTATTAAATGTGTAGGGCACCTTCTCCAGTGTCATATCAAATAATACAATGCATAAATCTGTGAAGCAACAGCATTGACCTTTAAGATGGAAAGAAAGAAGAGAGATTGGTCCTTTAGGAGGGAACAGAGTGAGTAAAGAGGCAGAGGACTGGTGCCTTCATGAGGAGAAGTAAAGCAGCAGCTTTAGTGCCCCCCCCTAGTGCCGGCACCAAGTCACAGGAAATGGACATGAAAATGATTTTACGTTGGTGAATGGGGAGCGCTCCAGCTGGAAAATTCTAATTTGCCTGGAGCTCTGAAATTACTCCTACCATTCCTGCTTGGGGGCAAGCACAGAAAAAGAAGAAAGTGAGACTTGCCAATAGGTGGACAGCGCGAGACAGGAGAGGCAAGGTGGCGCTGGCACATGGAATGGAGATTACGGCCAAGAGTAAAGGCTTCCAAAACTGAAGACAAGTCAAAGCTCAAGAGCACCGGTGCAGAGGATCCAACAGAAAAGCAAGAGTGGGCGAGGGTGCCAGCGACAAGGAGAAGGAGAAAGGGGTAGCAGGAGGTAAACAGATAAGAATGCCAACAAAACAATAGAACTAGACCTAAGTGTGGCTAGAGAATGAGCAGTGAGTATAAGAATGACGTGACTGTGATATATATGCATTTAATGTCGATCCACACCCAGACACTGATTGTATCCTCATAACAAGCGGCAACGTAGATGGTCTTGTGGAGGAGCCGGGGCTTTAGGTCTGTTGGTGGGGGGGTGGAGAAACATACACAAGGGTGACAAAGCAAGATTAAGCAACAACACAGTGGGTGGGGGATTGAGATAATGCCAGTGCCCGGGTTAAAGGGAAAGCAGGCGTCCATGTGCTGCCTGCAGTAAGAACAAGCATTGGCTACGTGCGCGAGGACAAGCATCACGGCACCGGCGCTTTACTTTGAATATTAAAAGTAAAGCGCGGGTGCCGCGATTATAGCAAAAGTAAAGAAATAGATGTCTGTTTCTATTTCTTTACTTTTGCGAAAGTGAAAGTTATCACGGTTCTAATGACCCGTGAAAGACTGCTGGCAGCCGGCTGCGAGCGTGTACGCTCGCGTGAACGCAAGCGCTAGGCCAGCCAGCTGCACTTTGAAAACTCATCTACAAAATTTCTCTCCGAGCAGCGCATGCGCGCTGACTCAGCGAGTCCTAAAAAGGAGGGATGTGCATGTTGGCTTTATCCGAAGTATGAATCCAAGGAGGATCCTAGTGTTCTCCCTCCCTTTGCCTCATTAAAGATGGATGGCCCAGCTAGCAAGGTAAATATTGTATGATGAAATTGAACAATCACCCTTGTTCTTTGGAGAGTTCTGCCCTGAAACGTAGGGCTGCGTGTAACTCCTATAATTTGCTGTAGCCTCATTATGTGAAATCACAGCACAATTGCATGTGATTTTTTGGAATTAAGCGAGAACCGTAACTCAGCATTTAGTGTTGTTTCCTTAATGCAAAATACACACTTGCTTCTAAAATGGACTGGAGGACATATTTTGTGTTAAGAAATAGCAATTAATGCAAGAGAACATAAACAGCAGTAGCTCCTTGCGATCACTAAGTTCATTATTCCTGTGCTCCAGCACTAGAATTTTTGTACCAAATTACTCATAATTACGTGAAAGGGTGGAATTGCATAATATCTTGGTAATTTTGTGTCAAATGAGCAACACAAAATTACCCAAATAACTCCGAGGTAATTAACATTTCGTCCATGTCTACTAAGTATTTAGTGATGCCCACTGATTTAGGATACCACAAATATATCTGTTTTGATTTTAAATATTCATGTAAGTTTAACGTAGCATTGACCTTCATCCTCTTGCCATAGCCTTATTTGTGGCTAACATGGTTGGGCCAATTGTTTCTGTCAGGGCCATTAAAGTCACTTTTATAATAGGCCACATTATGCAGGACAACTACTCTTCTACCATGAACCAACTTTTTGCCAGATTCTAAATTCAACATGTTTAGCATTCCTCCAAATATTAGCTTTTTCTCTAAAAGAGTTTCCCTTCATAACAAAATGAGGAATTTCTTGTAAACTAAACACACTTGAAAACTTATATTATGTAGAGACTAATAGATTGATAGTTTAAGCAGCACCACACATGTATCTTAACAAACAAAATGTGCAAATATTTATTTAAAGCAATATTTTGACAGTGGGCCCCATCCTAATGGGATCTGTCCCTCTTATGCTCTGTCCTAAAATAAGATACACTTACATAAAAGTTTGATTGGGCCATCCAATCAATCAATCAATTAGGGTTCTGATATAGTGGGGCTAATCACCCATTAGGGTCTCAAGGCGGTGGGGGGGGGTGGGTCCTGCAGTTCAGTTTAGGAAAAGAGCCAGGTCTTGAGGTCCTTTCTGAATGGAGGCAGTGAGGATGATTGCCTGAGATGTGGAGGAAGAACGTTATAGGTCTTTGTGGCGAGGTAGGAGAAGGATCTTCCTCCGGCCATGGTATTGCGGATCTGTGAAATAATGGCTAGGGTCAGGTTAGCGAAGCAGAGGTGTCTGGTGGGAGTGTCGAAGGAGAGGCAGTGGTTGAGGTATGCAGGTACGATGTTGTGGAGGACCTTGTAGGTGTGTGTGAGGAGCTTGAAGGTGAATCTTTTGGTGATCGGGAGCCAGTGGAGATTTCTCAGGTGATCGGCGATGTGGCTGCAGCGGGGGATGTCCAGGATAAGTCTTGTGATGGCGAGAAAGCAAAAGACACACAATTGTGGACTCTTTGCAATTTCTTTTGGAACTTCTGGGTGGTGCCAGTGTAGTGTGTTGCCATATTCAAGTTTTCTGCTGACAAGTGCCTGGGTGACTGTTCTTCTGGACTCAGTGGGTATCCACGTAAAAATCTTTCAAAGCAGAGGAGCATGTGGAAGCAGGAGGGTGAGAAGGTGTTGATTTAGCTGTTCATTGAGAATGAGGAGTCAAGGAGGAGTTGTCCCAGGTGGAGGGGTGGTTCCCAGGATGAGGACTTTGGTTTTGTAAGAGTTCAGTTTGAGGCAGCTGTCCTTCATCCAGGTGGTGACTGCCTTCATCCCGTTGTGGAAGTTGTATTTTGCGGCTGTAGGGTCGTCGGTGAGGGAGAGAATCAGCTGGATGACGTCGCATAGGAGATGGTGTTTAATCCATGGTTTCTTACCATGGCTGCCAGTGGGACCATGTAGATGTTTATAGGGTCGGGCTCAGGGAGGAGCCCCGAGGGACTCCACAGCTGATCTCTGTAGGGTCTGAGTAGAACGGTGGGAGCCTGACTCTCAGGGTTCGGCGGGTGAGGAATGAGAGGATCCACTCTAAGGGTTTGCCATGGATGCCAGCATCATGGAGTCTTGTGTAGAGGGTGTGGTGGGAGACAGTGTTGAAAGTGGCAGAGAGGCCCAAAAGGATGAGGGCTGTGGTTTTGCCTCTGTAGAGGAGATTGCGGATGTTGTCTGTTGCGGCGAGGAGTGCAGTCTCAGATCTGTGGTTGTTTCTGAAGCCTGGTTGAGAGGTGTCCAAGATATGGTTATTTTGATGAATTTGGTGAGTTGGGCATTGATGGCCTTCTTGATGTCTTTGGCTGGGAAGGGGAGCAGAGAGATGGATCTGTAATCCTTGAGGTCCATTGGGTCCGCAGAGGGTTTTTTTTAGCAGGGGGTGGATCTCTGCCTGTTTCCAGTCTTCAGGAAAGGTGGTGGATTCAATAGAGCAGTTGATGGTGCCGCAGAGTTTGGGGGCAATGGTGTTGCTGGCTTGGTTGAAGATGTGGTGGGGCAGGGGTCTGTGGCGACTCCAGAGCGGATGGTTTTTAGGATCCATAAGGTGTCATCAGTGGTGAGGGTCGTCCAGTTGAGAAGTGTTGGCTGGGATCTAGAGCATTTGGGTGCCGTGATTGCGGGTGGGGTGGTGGGTCCAGCACTGCGAAGGTGTCGTAGAGGTCTGTGATCTTGTGGTGGAAGAAGCTGGTGACGTTGTTGCAGAGGGCTTAGGAGAGGGGGATGGCAGTAGCATCCGTACTGGGTTTGGTGAATTCTTTGATCACAATGAAGAGTTCTTTGCTGTTGTGTGCATTGGCTTTGATATGTTCCTGTATGGCAGTTTTCTTTGTGGTTCTGATGAGGTGGTGGTGCATGGTGATGGTGGTTTTGAAAGCTGCGTAATCTGCTAGGGTCTTGCTGCTCCTCCATCTCGAGTCGTCTGCAGGCGGGCCTGGACTCTTGGAGGCTGGTAAGAACCAGCTGGCTTTCTCAGTGTGCTGTTTCCCGGAGGGTTTCCTGAGGGAGGCCAGTGTTTTGACGCAGTCAGAGATCCATAGGTGGAGGTTGCCTACTTCTGTGTTGGTGTCTGCAGATGTTGGCTGTGGTGTCTTATGGAGGATGGTGGCTAGTTGGTCTTTGGAAACCTTGTTCCAGCTTCTGCATGGGTAGCAGTGGGCGTGGTGGTATTGGGTGGGTTTATGGAAGGAGAAGGGAACACAGCTGTGGTCAGACCATTGGAGTTCAGAGGTGTGGCTAATGGAGATGTTGTTGCTTGCAGAGAAGACTGAGTCAAGCGTGTCTCCTGCTGAGTGCATTGGGGAGGTGACCAGTTGTTTGAGTCCAATGGAAAAGAGGTTTTCCAATAGGGCGGAGTTGTTGGGTTCGCTGAGGTTGTCCAGGTTGAAATTAAGGTCGGTGAGGAGGATGTAGTCTGTAGGTGAGGGCATGGTGTGCGATGAAGTAAGCTATGGATTTGCTGAAAGGGGGGTAGGGTCTGGGGGTCTCTAGATGAGGATGCCGTGGAGGGTGGAGTTTTGGTTGGTCTGGATCCTGAAGTGGAGGTGCTCTATGTAGGGTGAATGATCGTCAGAACTAGTTGTGAGGCTGAGGGTGTTTTTGTGTATGATGACGATGCCTCCTCCTGGTCGGTTGGTCAGTCTTCATGGATGATTTTGTATCCATCAGGGATGACGGTGGGGATATCTGGTGCAGAGGTGGAGTTCATCCAGGTTTCTGTGAAGAAGACGATGTCGGGGGAGATGGAGTCAAGCAGTTCCCAGATTTCCATGGCTTTTTTGTTGATGCAGCGTGTGTTGAGTAGGATGTATCTGAGGTGGCGAGACCGGGTCTTGGCAGCTGTGCGGTTGGTAGGTCTGGTGTGCGATAGCAGGAGAAGGTGCAGTTGCAGCAGGTGAATGATCTGTTGGCAACGGATGGTGTCAGGCAGGTGAGTGCCCGGTGTTGAGGGTGTGGAGGTGGAGGATACTGGGTCATATCAGTGAAAGGCGCAGGGACCAGGGTACGTGGCACTGGGCATGGTCCAGGCGCAGATGGGCTTGGCTTTGGCACGCCTTCAGTGCTGCCATGCAGCAGATGCTATTAAGTAGTGAGAGGGAGATAGGAGGGGCTGGTCAGCCGGGAGATGGGAGGCGGGTAGCGGCTCTGGAAGGGGGCAGGGCCTCAGGGGCCGAGCAGGGGCAGGAAGAGAAGAGGCACAGAATGGCACAAAAAAGGCAAAACAAAGCACAGAAAAAGGTAAAGAAAATGCACAGAAAAGCTACAGAATAAAGTGAAATACAGAAAAATGAAAATACAGGAAAGCAGAGAAAAGCAGAGACAGAACTCACCACTGGACCACCAGGGATGAGGCGCAGACAGGAGCCTGTGAGTAGAGGAGGGCCTCCAATTCATGGATTGGAGGGCAGAGGGGGCAACAGCTACCAGGTGGAGCTGCGTGAGAGGGGAGAAACAATCCAATAGTATGGAGTCTAAAAGAGGCTGGCTGGTGACATCAAGCAAACAACAGTGGCACCACTGGAGCACATATTTTTTAGGAATATCCAAGACCTGAGAAATAGATATTTGAAGAAAGACTGTGAGGGAGCAGGTGTATCGTCAAAAGTGGGTGTGCTAGAAATGTATGTGACAATTACTTTAATCCAGACATGTCCAAGAGCTGTTAGCTTTCTGATCAATGTGTACATGAAAAGCTGATACAGCTTTCATCCCATAAGAAATTAAAGTACTTTTAGAATTACTTTGGCCAATTTTTTGTATGTTTTGGCATGTATATTAAGAAGAACAATTGGTTTAAAATGACTGGATGGTACATCTAGAATTTTAGTTTGTTCATGTTTTTTTTTTGTTTTCTTGAATTAAAATATGTTTTTTTACACAAACCGAAATTAACTAAATTTGAAATTTTTAAATGCGGCATCTCCCAGGGCATAGCACCCTCTACAATAAATGAGACACTAAGAGATCCTAAACCCCCTGATAGCATAGGCTTCCAACTGAGGTCGACCTCAGAGACCTAGACTGCAGACTACCTCCAAGACGCTCAATATCAACATTCATTTACCTTTCAATGCTGTACAATCCCTTATGGAATAATTTACCTTGATCATTTGTTCAGTCCTCATACAGCAAACCAGTTTTCAGTTTAGCTAGATCTTACTGGTGTCAGCACCTTCCCAGCTGAATAACCTCCCACATCCCACAACAGTTACAAGGCAAGGCCCCCCACATTACAATCAACCACTAATGAACACATAATTGGTCAAGATGCAAGCATGTTGGTGGTTGAGTCATTCTGTGGGGTTAAACATACTTGAACATGGTAGACTGGTTAAATGCTAGAGTGGTATGGTATATTAGGAGATGTGTCAGTGTTGAGAGTGAAGGGTGCTGTGAATGAGTGACGGTGAGTGAGTTGTGTATGCAGTTAGTTTTCTTACTGGTGGGAGCTGATGTGAGTGTGAGTCACTGGTGTTGCGGCATATGCTGCGTATAGCATCTGTTTACCTTTCTATCTGGGCTATGATCTGTCATGCCCCCCCTTGGTTAAGACCTCTAGTACTCTCTCTGGTAACACGGTCCATCAAGCACTTACTTGAAACAGATTCTATCATACGTTCTCTGGTGAAATAATTTCAGCTTGCTTATACTTTCGCCTGACAGTTTGTTCTTAGACTTTCTCCTGACAGTTTGTTTGGAGCTATCACTGGAGGCAGCATCTCAGACTTGCTTTGATTTTCGGGTACTTGGGCTCTTTATGGTGTCAGGCCCCTACAGGTTTACTCCAGAAGCTGTTAGGTTCTGTAAGTTCTCTCAGATATGAACTCATCCCCTTGCCACATCCTGATTGCAAAACCTAGGAGTTCAGGTACACTCTGATGAAAACAATCTGCAAATATCTTGTGGAAATATTTCTATCATGCAGTGTTTCATTAATATGCTTGTCTCAAATATTCTACATTGCAGGGTACCAGCAACAGCAATTAAACAACATATAGTCTAGGTTACACCGCGGAGTGGCTGCTGCCAGTATTCCACGTAATGGACCCTGTCAGCAACACCACCAAACTCCACCCTGTCTTGGATATTTCTTTACACAACGCGAGATACGCTTCGGTATCAGGACCATAAAAGTAAGGGAATAATACACAGTCAAATCTACTTAGGTGAAAAAATCTCCATCTGCCATCACAAGCTCAACAACATTGACAGACAATCCCTTGCCACTTTTAACAACAGGAAAAGAGCCAAAATAATTGACAGTTTCAACCATCTTCTAGCTTCAAATACAGAAACTATAACTAGACCAAATTGTTCAAGGACAAAACGACTGAATGGCTCCTTGTACTCCACCATGCACCTGAAACTACTCCCACACCTTCCATTCTAAATTCCACAACATAGGTCTGTAAAACATTAAACCGCCCATAACATCTGTTCGCTGAACTTAGGGGCTATAAACTAACTATTCCTTAGTTAACTATTATATAATTTAACTATTCTTTGTGTATAAGCACACACCCTAAGCATACACACTGTTTAATAAAATGAATACCAGATTATGTATCACTTACAAGAACAGGGGCAAGTGTTGCTTGTGCCCATTTCTGACTACATTGCACAATGTTGTAACCTGAAGGAATATAGCTGGGTTTAGCACACTGGCTTCTAGGGCTATAGGAAATTAAAAAGAGATATTTTTGTGTTAGTGTTGATGTGAAGCTGTAAAATTAATTCACCACTTGATGCTCCTATTCCCATGAGCTTTATGTGTATAAATAATATCACTATGTATATAAATCCTTTCATTAAAATCTATGGCTGTAGCTGAATATGTCACAGACAGATATATAGCAGTTTTGGATTTGGAAAGTAGCTGTATGTTAAGAATCTCTCCATAAAGTAACCAGTTTTCACTGACATTGGGTCAGTCTAGAGTTCACCAGCGTACACAATACGTTTTGTACATTCGTTTGAAAAATGAAGTAGCGCATGTAGTTTGTTGTATGCTAAGCCTGTGTATATGACAAAAAGTAAACTAAAGTAAAATTATAAAAACGACTTGTAGTTCAAATATTCATCTAGAAACCAGTACATAAAGAAATTACTGCTTTGGCACTGACCTAAATCCCAAATAAAGATCTAGATTAGAAGTAGAATAGGGGAATAATAGTCACACAATACTTCTGGGATAGTCCTCGCATTGCATTGCTGTTGCATTTATTTAGGTGCCATACCTCTAACTAGCTGCCGAAGCACATTTGAGGGCCGATCGCAGTACTGTGGATGAAAGAGCGAACAGGGGACTGAATGAGAGGGAGAGCTCAGAATTACCAAAGATTTGTGTCAGGTATCTGTCACTTTTGTAACACAAACCAAGCGCAAAGTGTTAGGGTGGGTTTTACAATCCAAGACAAATCAGGATTTGCGGTGGATAGTATCCCAAAATAACGCTAAGTTGCACTATGAACTGCTTTGTGTTACTTTGTGTTAAGGGGGGATTCCATGGGTAGTGCATGGGGATGCCCATGCAATCACCCAGGGGTTTAGGTGTGAATACTTATCTACAAACATTGGTAGACCGGGATTTGTGACAAAATCTTATGCCTCCTCGAGGCAGGCGTAACAAGGAGAAATGTCTTTATTCCAGTCTTTTTTCCAACTTTGCATGTGTGCTGCCGTATACAGCGTGCATACAAACTGGGAAAAACCTTGAAGCATTGTTTTTGTACTAGAAGAGACTCCTTCCAGTAGAAAACCTAATATTTAGGAAACACACACACCCTTCCACTATGGGGGTGTGCGTAGGTGCATGGTGGGCAAAGTGCACCAGCGTTGGGTTAGAAAAAATGCACCATATCTTAGTTGATACGGCCCATTTTTTCTCTCTCCCTTTGACGCAAGGCAGCGCAGCTACTGTGGTGCAGCGTTGCATTGTATCAAAGAATAGCAACTATCAGAGGCGCAACTAGAGCCACATTTCAGGGGGTGCTACTAAAACTTTCGGGGGGGGGGTAATTCTTCCAGCAATAGGCAGAGTGGAGATGCAGGGGCTCTAAGAGGGGGTGAAAACACAACAAAGCCTTGTTAGCAAGTAAATGGTCTTTTAAAGACCTGTGAAGTACCCAGGTGCGGCTGTGTGTGTGTGCCCGGGAAGCTGTCTCAGTCCGGGCTGACACACGACGGGGGGGGGCTGAAGCCCTTTGAGCCCAATGGGTGTTGTGCGCCTGGCAACTATAGGCCACAGACCTAAAGTGTGTGTTTTTAATCCAATGTCATGACAAAAACGTGCCAGTGGCGTAACAAAAGACCTTGCATACCCCGCTGTGCAGGGGGGGGCGCTCTAGGGGGCCCTCTCAGCACAGTACCCTGGCCTGAGAGCTCCTGAGTGTGGTCGGAGGGGCCCCCCTCCATGTTCTTTGCAGGGGGGCCCTCCTCAAGTTTTGTTACCCCACTAGAACACACCCCTGTTGCATATATGGCCGTTTGTGATATGGTGCATGAGGATCACAATTGTGTAAGCTGCTTGCAGAACAGAACGAAGGCAGGTCAACTGAGAATGATGAAATATATATGTAAAACACCAAATGTTCCTTAAATACAACCGGGCACGCTCATGGGTATGGCCCACGAGGAATCAATCCACTTTATACTTCATTTAAAATGCAGTTTAACATTGCCGTTCTTTTCCCTCAAAATTAAAGTGCAATACAGACAGGATCTGACAGAACAACGTCAGGGAACACATCTCCGAAACTAACCGACCAGAATTGCACATCTCCTATGAGGGGGCGCCAATTAGGCCAAGAACGCGCCCCTGTTGCTCCCAAGGCAAGCGTCTTGGGTGACAAAACTGTCCAATGAATACATCACCCGGTACGAAAGCAGAGTCCGAATGTGACGGAGCCACTTCGAGCTCGAGAAAGGCAACGATTTATCAATGCAAACTTAATAACATCTATTTGAATCTAACCAAAAATCAATATTTCATTACCAAATTGTTAGCGAGAATGAAGAAAAATTGCGGAAGTCGGGTGGTTTGGTGGAAGCGAGGCATGAGGAGTTCAATGCGGAGACGGGACGATTCATCATGCGCGCGCCGGCGCAAGGGTGAGCTAGGACGAACGGGCGCAACTTGAAGGCCCCTCCATCGCGACCTTGGCAGCAGGACGGGAAACAGGCCTGAAAATGAAAGTGACTGTCATCTCCCGGAAGGGACAGATCAGACCATAAATCAAGCCCAGACAGGGGGATAGGGACTTAGGGAAGGGGGCAGGGCCTCCGGATGAAAAGTGGTGCTTAATTTAACTCCTTGATCCATCAATGCCACTCCACCAGTTTATAGGTGTTCAGAACGATATGTACATCTTCTTTTGGTCCTTAAGTGTCAGCGCGCATCGGTATTTGCTCTTAAAGAGTGTTTTTCATTGGTTAACACTTAAACAACCAATGATCCTTTCCTTCCACCTTGTAATAGAGAGGCAGGCGAGCCAGCGCCATCTCTGACACGTAACTAAATCATTTGGTGGCACGGCTTAATCCAGGGGAGTTTTTGGGTGATTTGCAGAAAATATATAGACATAAACGCATTAGTGTTTCTATTACGGAAATATTGATCGGGCCAGAAACCAAGAACTACTTCTCTTCATATCCAGCTGGACGTGAAGGCACTGAGGCAATGAGAGTTTTCCAGAAGCTTTAGTGGTGTGTAAAATATCAGCTAATGTGGTTCATCTTTACATGGCGGAAATGCTCGAAACTGTTTAAAAATTAAAAAAAAATGTGTCTTCTTCAGATCTCCTAAACGTATGGCTTGCATTCGACTGTGTTGTATGAGCCTCCACCGTTTGCTTTAAAAGGTGTTCACCTTTAAACCTGCGCACATTCACATCACTTAAATATCCCTTTCTCCAAGGTCACCTTTCTTGTACTACATGAAAGAATACTCTTTGGTACATAGAACATTTGCAAGTTATGTTCCCATTAAAATAGTACGATGAGCTGATTCAGACATGCTACTCATTTCATTTACAAGGGCATGTCCCCCATCTGCATGGGGCATTCCTTCCCAAAGAAGGAAGGCAAACAACATTGGCAAATGCACAAGATACAGAAAAAGAGATCGCTGCAGCTCTTTTCGAAAGCAGATTTTAGCATGAGTCTAGGAGTGTCATACTCAAAACATGACCTTGGCTCCTTAGAACATGGCTCCCCAAATGTTCCTTAGTACAGATGTATAGAGCCACTAACAGACCCTTCATGATTTGTGTGGTGCAAACACGATGACAGTATTTGTAGGATAAACAACCGATTGTGTGGGTAATTTCATGCCCCTTTACCACTATATAAATGCAGCGGGATCCTACCAACATACATTGACCTTGCTTACAAGTTGCACAGTACTAACACTGTGGCAACTGGTCCCTGCAGGAAGCCTTTGGCATGACTCTAGTAATGATATACACCAAACATGCCCTTGGTGCCGTAGAAAATGGCACCCCAGAGGTCCCTCACTACAGATATATAGAGCCATTCACAGCCCCTTTCTGAATTGGATGCCACAACAATGCTGCCAGTATTTGTTGGATGGACAAAAGCGCTTGGGTGTATTCCATGCCCCTTTGCCACTGCATAAATACAAAGGGACCTGGCTAGCACACATTGGTCTTCATTATGAGGTGCACAGTACTGAGGGGGTACTACCCCACACCTGTAAATACTGGCACCATTATGTAACACCCAGCTTCTACTGTGCAGTTATGAGTTAATCCTCATAGAATGGGGAGTAACTGAGCAGATCAGTTTTAATGGGCAGCATTCAGCAAGTTATTCCGTTTTCAATGGGGATTAATCACATTTAGCATCTGCTGTGATTAGGTGGTAAATGTGAGTGGGCGCTGAGGCACAGTGGGTGGTGTGGGAGAGAGGGAGATGCCAGGAGAGGACTTTGCTTATATGCTCCCCTTCGGCCTTGGTAGGGGATCGTGTAGGGGGCAATGGAACACTGTTGGGCAACATTGCAGTCCATTCTCAAGGTGATTTTTAACAAGAACAGTATCGCATATGTAATTTGTAGTGAACATAAAGTCACTACAGCTATAGGTTAATAGTTATTACAACAAGGTAGAAATGGTCAAAGATCACCGTTGCACCATTTGTTTGAGCAGATGTTCATTTTTGCTTGCTTCATGTGTGGATTCCAGAGGAGTTAATGTTCTGAGGCTAGCGGGTTGTGAGATCCCACCTTTAACATGTGTACCCCTAAAATAATTATTTGCTGGTGGTGGATGAGCTTGGGTCTTCTTGTAGGCAGGATTCTGTGCCTCTCTGACCTCGAGAGCCTCCTGAGATGGTCAGGAGCCTGGCTAGGTATCGTGGGTTGCTATATTTCGCCCCAAGGGTAAGCATCCAGAGTTTGTCCTCAGTCCTCGCCAGGATTTAGGTCTTGGGAAAGGGTGTGATGTGGTCATACTTATTTTACTCATGAACTACACTGGAAGTGGAATGCTACAATTTTCTGTATGAAAAGTAGGTTGTAGTTTGTGGCTTTTGCATTCTTATTGATGCAGGGGATGCAAAGTTCACCAAAATGTGGAGGTAGAGAAAATCCAGTAGCCAAAAGGACTTGTATGTTTACAAATATTCTTCCAAATCAGATCACTGCACTACCTTGAATATATTATTTTCTTCAAATTTTGCTCTCAATTGTTATCACGCACTATCAAATTTCTCTTGACCACTCCAAATCACACATGCAACTCTACCAGCTGCACTGGCATTAACTCCCAATTAAATTTCTAACCAAATCACTAAGAAAGGAGTCCCAGAGCACACACGCCTGAGCATGATCTCTATACATGTACATTTCCTCCCGAACCAATCAGTCAAATTGGTTTCTTTGCCCCAGGCATTCCATTAGAATGAACCCTGATACCCCCACTGGTTACACAGAGCTCTGATCGTTCAATTCTTCATTTATTTAGCCTTCCCTGGCTTCTACCAAAACTCTACACATTCACCTTTTTCCTTCCATTGCTATCAACTCTGCATTTCAACTTCCTTGTTTTCTAAAAATAAATGAATGCCCAGTATGAACCCAGTTCACACACTTTTTCTCCTATTTCTATTTGCATAATCCACCACAATCTGTCTTTGAACTATTGAATTTTTAGGAATCAACCCTTCAGCATGCACAACTCATCTGGGCTCAATAATTAAGCCTCCTATGTTTCTATCCATGACCCATTAACAGCTATTAACATGTTAGACTATTCATTCTTGCTATCAGACCTAGGGGCATAATTACAAGGACTGATGCATTGGTACTGATGCGTGGGATTTCTTGCGCCTGCCGCAAATGCTACAACAATGCCATGGATTCGCTATATGTACCAGACAGTGCTACATGGCACAAGGATTCATGGATGCTTCAGAAATTCTGATGCATCTTTTGGTGCTAAAGCGGTGCATTGATGGAACCGGTCGTAAAACGTACGCAATTCCAGCAATAAGTCAGAGCACAGCGGCAAGTCCCATGTTAAAAGCCCTGCGTCAATCTTTATACCTTGTTTGAGAAGGCATATGGATTTGCACGCAGTCAAATCGCAGTGTGATGCAGTGAAAAGTTGTAAATATCACTGTGATTGTTTTACGTGGCTTTTAACATGGAAACGCCTATCTTGCATACATTTTACCTGGCGCCGGTATAATGTGATGCGGGCCTCTAGAAAATGACGCATTGGCCCAATGAATCAGTTTATAAATATGGTGCAGTGTGGAACACTGATTGCACTGCCGTAGCCTCAAACTAAAATAACCCTGAGGCAGCGCTAGCTCCTTGTAAATATGCCCCCTAGTGTTTCCAAGTATCGTGGGTAAATCAATAGAATGGTTGCTGAATATCTGCCTTATTGGTGTTGCTTATTCTCACTTCTGACACTGTTGGCAAGGCCCAGGGTTCAGTCTTGTTTTATCTCCACTTATTTGTGTACACCCTATTCCTCTGTGACACTTTTTCTTATTTTACATTCGTGTGCTGTCTGTACACTAATGACACATATATCTTCTTTTCCTTTCCTATCACCAATCCCCTTTTTCAAACAAAGTCTCAATTTTGTTTTGCTTATCATCACAAGATCATCCACGTACAGTAGATTTGATAGTTGATTCCCTCCAAGTTTGGTGGGATGAGCGATTACGAAGTCCTATGCCAATGTCAGGTCTGAAATGTATATATTATGTATATATTAAAGAGCAATCGGGCCAGGACACCCCCTTATTTGAAACCAATTGCTATATTGATTTTTCAGGAGAGAGACCTTCTATCACCCAGTTTTATTCTTGTCCATGTGTCAATGTACACATGTTTTATGGCTTCCAGTGGCTTTGTTAGAATATCTCATGTGTGTAACTTTCTTAACAGAATCTTCCTAGGTACCCAGTCAAATGCTGTCTGATAATCATCAAAGTACATGTAAAGAAGTGAATGGGTTTCAATCAATCGGTACACGAAGAGGGAGATTGCATCAAGTGTGAGATGCACCCCTGCTTTTGCAGAAAGCTTCTGACTGTGACAAGAATCTAGAGTTGCTGTTCAATTTGAGCAATCAATCTGCATAATGTTTGCCTTTACTACAGAACTGACTAGGACACTGACTAGATTTCAAAAGCTAAATATGAGGATAATCCATCAGCACCTCCCCTTCCAGGAAGAAAAATACATAATTTATTCACTCGTTATGTGGAAACTGGAGTTTTATAATATTTTATGGGTGGAACTCCCTTAATGTGCATTCTGGTCCCACAGTCAAGCAATCGATTTGCCAACAACTCTGGGGACTGCCTGTACATTTTGTTGCTATGCACAACCAAGTGACACTAATTTGGGTCGCTATCTGTCAAATACATGACACAGTACAAGATACTCACTCTAGTTTTCAAAATCACTCATGGCACAATCTCTTTCAACTTCTTCCATGCTGTACGTTTCCAATCCCAAAAGGTCTGGTAACTACTACTTCCTCATAAAAATCAAGTCACTTGTACATCAATTCTTAGCAACTCAGAGCTTTCTCCTCCTCTTTCGGAGTTTAAAAACTTAGAAAACTCATCTTGCCTCTCAAACACCCCAGCACCTGACAACAAGCTCTCCACTCACTACTTCTGCTTGTCTTCAGTTGCAATGTATAACTGTAGATATTGCTGCATCCATACCGAACTATTGTTTGTAATTATGCCTGGGTGGGGAAATTCACTCCACTTGTGGAGTATGCGTAATTCAGGAACTCTACGTTCCACATGCAATGCGGAGTTCCTGATAAATTCTACCGTGTAGCAGATGTTTTTTCTGTGGTTCGTGCAAGACTTGCAAGTGTGACAAGACTTGCCGGGCACTAGCATGCATGCACAAGACTTGGTGGCCACTAGCTCTTTTTTCATGACATTGGCAGGTGCAAGCAACTGCTCCTGCACCTCGAGCAGATTCTCTACTTGAGAAGCAGCTAAATCGACTTGAAAAGGTGTTTTCGAGTTACTATCACACTCTCAACGGACCGTTCAATTGTGGTTTTTAGTGCAACAAGCCTTTTTTTATTTTACTTTCTATTCCAACAAGAAGGAAGTGCCCCTGAGACTCTAACTTCCTGTTCCTGTCCAGCAGGCTCCTCCCAGTGCTTTGTCAATCTCCTGGTCACTTTTCATTTGTATTTGGAGTTGGAATGATCACTCTCTTTGTCTGCTGCATATATGCCATTGGATTTAAGGACTTTGTTTTTGAGATTTAACAAGTAAGTTAAAAACATGTTGTATACGGGTGTTGTTTGTTTGATAGAGGGCATGAACCAGTATTTATGTATACTTTTAACATTTATTATGGCGGGTGGCCTGTAGTTTCAGAATGGGTTTAGTTATATTTTTGCATTTCATTTTTCTTTTTTTGTAAAGGAACAATGTTAGTTCAGTAAATGTTTTAATGTTCATTGAATTTTCAATATTAATTAATTTTATTATGTTGCCTGGTGTGCTGATGGGCAATCAGTCAGTAGGCCCAAACCAGTACTAGTCATGGGTGCATTAAGAAACTGTTTCTGTGCTATATGTTGTTTTAAAACATCATTTAGGTCTGGGATTGCATTAGATTAAATTAAAAATGTGGTGTTTCTTTTGTATTTCACATTGTATATGTAGGGTAATATTTCAAGTCTTGGAAGGATGTGTGGTGAGTGGCTTTTTGTAACATTTTTCTTGATCAGGTAATTTTAGTTTTTGGCATTGCTGAACTAATGTTAGTGTTTTCTTCAGTGTTACCAATGCCTCCTTTGTATGGCCAGTGTGTGTGTTGTGTTTGCCATAGACCACCATTTGTCTTTATTCTCCATGCTATGTGGCCAGGGGCAATTTTGTGTAGCCAGTGTCCATAGGCCTGCCTGTGTTCTTTGTTTTCCATGGCTCCTTGCTTGTTGTTCTTTGACTATGTGGCCAGTGACCATTTTGTGTAGCCAGCCAGTGTGATTTTGCCATACGCCTCCATGTGTTCTTTGTTATGGTTGTGCCTTCTTCCTTTCTGGTGTTTGACCATCCAGTTGGTGGCCATTTTGAGTAGCCAGCCAGGGTGCTTTTGCCATAAGCCTGCATGTGTTTTTTGTTGTGGCTATGCCTCCTTGCTTGCTGTTGTTTGGCCGTGTGGTTGGAAGTCATTTTGTGTAACCAGCCACTGTGCTTTTGCCATAACCCTGCATATGTTCTTTATTGTGGCCATGGCTCCTTTCTTGCCATTGTTGTCTGACCATGTGGTCAGTACCCATTTTGTGTAGCCAGCCAGTGTGCTTTTGCCATAGGCCTGCATGTGTTCTTTGTTGTCGTCATGCCTCCTTGCTGGTTGTTGTTGTTTGATAATGTGGCCAGTGGCCATTTTGTGTAGCAAGCCAGTCTGCTGAGAAAGACCTCCTCTTTTACAACCATTGGCTTCCAGATCTCCAGCAAGAAAAAGGAAGGGTACTCCACCATGTTCTCTAAACCCCACTTCTAATGATCTAGACACAGATTGGAGTCCGAGACACGCCATGAGAGGCTCAGGAAAAAGCAAGTTCCTGAAAGCCTTACAATTATGGAATGGGGTGAGAATGACGAGCCAGTCATTGTGGAAGCTCGCACAGAGGAAGCCAACATTACCCCTCCTATTCAAACTGCTTTGAGGAATGTGGCACCACCACCAGCGCCAGCTCCTATATTTGTAAGGCCCACGCTGAGACCTGCATCCACCAATAGCTCAGTAGAAATACACACTGCAGAGAGCCAATCAACACACTCACCTACCTCTGTTTTTTTGGGCATTGTAAGTGGCACCAGTGGCCCACATAAAAAGTACACCTCGACAGTTTGGGACTTCTTTACGGGTAGAAAGCTGGAGGGCAACATTGCAATATGTTCTATTTGCAACACTAGTGTTCATTGAGGTAAACTTGGTACAGACTATGGTACTAGAGACCTAGCGACCTATTTAAAAACAAATCACACACTCTGCTGGGAGGCGCTCCTTAATCAACTTTCTGCAAGTGGTGGTGGTCAAGGTAATGTGAGAGGGAAATTGACTCTGGAGCCTCCAATCAGAGTGGGAGGTGGACGTGAAGAGGAAGAACAGGGTGACATCTTTATGCAAAGCAGCCCTCTCCCCAGCAGTGTGATAGTATCACTATACTCAGCAACCTCCCAATGGCACAAGAGTCAGATGGAGACATAACAGCAACACCTCCTGGTTCTCTACAGAAGTTGCCTGCATCAGAAGTAGCACAAAAGAAAAAAAAAATCAGGCTACTATTATGGGCATGTATAGGCAGGAAGTACTCTATGAACTCAACCACCCAACGGCATGTTTGTACAACGGGAAGCTGGCGAGAATGTTAGTGCCGGACCTCCTCCCTTTCTCTTTTGTGGAAGGAGTGGGTTTTTTAGAGTTTATGGTGGCAATCTGCCCAAAATGGAAGGTTCCCAGCAGGACCTACTTTTCCAGGGTGGCTGTTCCAGCGCTCCATCACGATGTGCTGGAATTGGTTGGACAAGATTTACAGCACAGTGCTGTTCAGACTATCCACCTGACAACAGACATGTGGACCAGTTGTTAAGCCACTGATTATATGTGTGTCACTGCACTGCTAGTGGTCTCAGTGCTGAAGATACTTTTAAGGATGTTTGGTGGCATTCAACAGTAGCCCTGTTCGCCATGGAGAAATCCCATACAGCTGCAAACATCTTGGAAGATGTTAACAGCAAGGTGTTTGAATTGCTGTGACCCAGAGGTCCCAGAATTGGATTTGTTGCCGTGGACAATGGCAGTAATATAGTTAAGGACATGGCAGATGGTGGCTTTTTCAGGGTCCTGTGTTTGGTGCATTGTATCATCATCATTGTGCAGGACTTTCCCCCAAAAAAATACCTAACTTACTGACCATCTGCAGCAGTATCTGCACTTTTTTCAGCCATTCTTTTAAAGCCCGTTAGCAGTTGAGGATCATTTAGGGTGCTAATAGAGTACTAGTTAAAGCCCTCACACAGGAGGTGCCAGCACGTTGGAACTCGACATATTAGATGTTGCAGCATCTGAACAGTACAAACCGATCAATTAGTCTGTCATGCAAAGAGAGGATGTAACTAAAAGCTGGACCATTGGGATGGACAAATGGAAACTAGTCAAATGACTGACACAGATGCTGCTTCCTTTTGAGGTTTTCACACTGTAAGTCAGCAAGGACGATAGTACAATGGGCCAAGCTATCCCATTGTTGTATCTGCTAAAGGATTAGTTTAAAAAAAAGTCTGACAGGTTCACAGCTGTGTATTATGAGAACCAAGATGCGTATAACTTGGCACAGAGGTTAATCTTTTGCTTGACTGAGAATTCAAGGCTGCAAAGAGACATCATGTCATCCAAGGAGTACATTTGTGCCACAATACTGGAACCACGCTACCAAAAATTACTGGCCACTTAAATTCCTTTTCCAGAAGGGGATGTTGCAGAATACAAGACGTGGATTGTTGAGAAAGCCTGAGTACTGAAAGAAAAATGGCTGGAACACAGAGTCCCACTCATGGAAACAAGTTCTGAGATGCAGTCTTCAACTTCCAGAGAGAGCATTACAGAAGCCAAATAAACAGCAGAAGAACGAAGCTAGAAAGTCAAAGGCTTTCAACAGGGATCACTCATGTTTATTAAAAAGAGCCCTCACTCACCAACCTAGTTGGTGACATTCTTCATCGTTAGGCCCCCACCAGAGAGGCCGAGTGCCTCTCCGGTGTGCTACAATGCCTGATTACAGCGGAGCGTTTTTTTGGGGGGGTGACAAGTGCTGGTGCATAAAGTGAGATTAAAATGGACTTACTGCTTCCTAAAGAATTGTTTTATTAGCTGGAGAGTAAGGCCAGGTTAAAAATATATGTGGTGGATGTTATGGCTGAGTATATTGCTCAGGTACATCCAAAGTTAAGAAGTCAGGTCTACATGTTTCAGCCTCTTAATGCTAATTGCCAGGCTTTCATCAGGACCGGAGACCATGGCGGTATGCACATGCTAAGGCGCACCCTAACCTATGGTCTCAGAATGGGACCGAGTTACTCACGGTTCCAAGGTTAATACCTTTCAGATTACTGAACGCTTTTTTATGAACATTTGTCATGGCAAAGTTTTACTTCATGGGTCTCTGCAGGAGGTGGTGACTAATAGTCACACGTACTCCATAGTTCACCACCCGCGTTGTGCCTATGTCGTGCCCATGTCCAGGACCCCAATGCAAAAATTCCAACTTCAAACGGCCTAAAGCAAGGATGTGTTCTTGCTCCCCTCTTGTTTAACCTCTACACCGCTGACCTGGGGTGATTCCTGGAGCAAAGCAGCCTTCTGCCGCCAAAACTGGGCCACACAAAAACAAATTTGCACATTCTGCAATATGCTGACCATATTGTCATAATGGACCAGGCCAAGTCTGGCCTCCAACAAGCCTTGTGTAAGCTCAACGAATACAACAGAGCTAATGCTCTTAAAACTAACCAGGATAAGACCAAGGTTTTGATTTTCGTCCGGTGCAAAAAAAAGAAAATTCTAACGTGGAACATTGGACCCGCAAAGATTAAAACAACATCAGAATACAACTACCTGGGGGTTTGGTTTAGTGAGTCTTCTAGACCATCAGTCCACTTAGCTGCCCTGAAAAAGAGAGCTGGAGCAACAACATACAGCCTGAATCGACTTAACCAGTCCCTGAGTAGGAACTCCGCCGAACCCATACTGAAGGTGATCAAAGCTACCCTTCTTCCTGCCCTAATTTATGGGCACCAGACCTTTCCTGATGCATGCTCGGCCAGTCTCCACCACACCCAGGTTACCATTTATAAAAAAATCTTTTGTCTCCCCAATTATATTCACAGGGCAAGACTACGACTGGAGTTGGGCCTCCAAAGACAATCTATTTTCTGTGAGGCTGACACCCTGAAGTACTACATAAGGGTACCGAAAGCCGTAGATAATACGCTTAAAGACTGGTTAAAAGTAACCCTTGCCAGCTCTGGGAACCCATGGAACCGTCAAATTGTGAAAGCCATAATAACGCCACATAGTGACGAAACATCACTAACTGTAGACTCAATTCCATACACAGTCTGGAAAAGGGTTATCAATAAGCAGGCTAGACAAATCTCCTACCAGATGTACATTCAGGCTTATAAAACGTCAACTATCTTGCTCCCCTTGAACAATTCATACCTCCCTGGGGTACCGCAACCAAACCTTTTTGATAGTTTGAACGCAGTGGCCCGCAAAAATATAATGTTTATGCGTCTTCTAGGTCTGCCCTCCACTACCTTCAACCGATTGGCTCCAACTGGTGAGGAGGGGTCTTGTAGACTGTGCAATTACAGGTCTGAATCATGGCTGCATCTTCTGTGCTGTTGTCCCGCCCGAGACGCTCCTAGAAGACTTCTCCTAAAACCATCATATCTAAAAAGGGGCATCAGCACACGATGGGAGGCATCTGCTCTCTGTTTACTTGAACAGATATTCAAACGCTTGCAAGATCCAGAAAATATGTGAGACTCTTGGATAACCTGCTCTCTCCCTCTCATGCCTGTCCACAACCGGTCCCTCCTTCCCAAAAACTCATCACAGGCTATTTTTGCACTTTATCCTAGTGTCTCTTCACCAAACCGAGCCACAAGGCTAATTTTCTCCTTGATTTTGATGCTTATAATTACTGTTATGGTCACAGTACAAGATTGCCTTGTTAGAAACATGTGTTATGAATTTGATGGTTTGCTTCGCTTCGTTTTTAATGTGGTAAAGACGCTACGAAGACATTTTATTGCAAAGGTTTTAATTAACTGTGCTAATTTAATAAAATCTCAAATCTCAAATCTGACTTGGTATCAAATGGCAGGGTCTATGTCCAGTGCAGAGGCAAAGGCGAAAGAGGTGGAGAAAGTGGCAGCACCAATGACCATTGAAAGGATGTTCCATGCGTATCTGGAGGATGACTCAAGAGAGATCTATGTGGATCAAAACTCATTGGTGTATTGATCTGCCAAGATGCACCAATGGCCCCAGCTCAGTAGAAAGGCAATAAAGAATCTGGCCTATCCAGTAGCCAATGTGTCTGCTGAGCATGTCTTAAATGCAACTGGGCGGACGTCACAGTGAAAAGAACCAGTCTGTAACCCCAAAATGTGGAGAGCTTGACCATGATCAAAATGAACCAACACTTTATACCACCAAATTTCACCGTACCTGAAATACCACAGGAGGAGGATGAGGGTGATTGGCAGACTCAGGTCATAGTGTGCTAGCTGGCCAACTTCTGGGTGAACCATCTGAGTTTCAGGACAAACTCCACTTCCTGACTAAGTAGGCCACCATAGAACTTTATTGCCAAACTGCTTTGCCAAAAAGAACATTTATATAGCTAGGGGAATATTATATATTTTGTTTGTTTGTGTGTGTCTGACTGACTTATGCAGCCCACCATTTTAGGCATAAGTATGGCTGGATTAGAAATGGACCAGTGTGCAATGAAGAAGCCTCCCCCCATTCCCTTGGGGGAGGCTGCCTCCATCCCATGCCTAACCTTTTTTCAGCCCAATGGGTGCTGCTTGCATCAAAGAGGATCTACAATTGTGTACCATCATGCTTGGACTGCAACAGGTAATTATATTGCACCAATGAGTGACATATTAGTGAGTTATTGTGAGTGAAGACTCACATAGCAGCAGACAGTGAAAGAGGATGTTCAACTATAATTTATAAGCTTGATTGTGATGATTTGCCATGTTTGTTACCTGATGGGTGATCATTTTTCAATAAGGTCATTGGCCCTTCCCCTGTGACACTTAGCGAGATTTGCTTGCTGGGTCCACATCTTCTTTTTCTAGTTCGCAATCTTCAAAGACTAGACCAGTCCGAGTAGTTAACAAACACAAATATACACAACCAAATTACTCAATGTTTCTCATCTTGTGAATCATCAACAGCAGTGTACTACAGGTCGATCTCTCTCGTTTGGGTCAAGAGTCAGGACGGAGTTGGGCAGATTTATTACTCAGAGTCAGGAGGATGATGGAAGGACTCAGGGTGGGATTACCTCAGCAGCAGCCAGAAGAAGGATGTTATCAACTTCAGGGAAACCAACATGATGACTCTAAGAGGTGTGGTAAATAATTTAATTACCGGGTCTTAATTTGATACAGAAACATAATAAAAATAGCTCAGTAAATAAGAGGCAGAATCCGTGGTATTAGAGGTTCGGAATGGGCTTTATTCCAATGGACGATTCGAATCGGTTGCTCCAAGTTCCATCACCACGAAGGTTCAGGAAGTGAAGTACATACTTTATTGATAATTAATCACTTTTATACAATAGGCATTAGGCATTACAGTGAAGCAAATGCAAGAGGTGTAACAATTGATAATGTAGATAGAATGTACATACGTAGCAAAAGTGGGCGTAACTGGGTGTGACTAAAGAACGTCATCAGGTGTGATGTCATAATAGCGTGGTTCCATGAAAGAATTTCGCAATGTCAGCAGAAATACTTGGCAGAAATGCGCGCGCAGCAGCATGACGTGTGATTGACGTGCAACTAGGGGGTGAAGGGGACTTGATATTTAGCTCTACATGTGGCGACAGAAGTCTGGAGGGTCAAGTCAACCTAATCCCAAATCATATCTAACATCCTATGTTTAAAGAACTATGTTATCCAAAAGAGAGGTCTTCTTAGAGTAGAATCTTATTCTATACTGACTATACTGACTGTTAGTGCGTGTACAAGCGTCTAAGTGTCTACACTAGATGCGAGGGTAGAAATCTTCCATAATAATAGGGCTATGAATTACTTGCAGAAAGACAGAGAAGCCGGGCCTTTGCTCGGTAGCTGGAAGAATGTTTACTTAAACTACTAGACAGGAATGCATTGGGCAGGGAGCGGAGCAGATAATTTCGAAGGTGAAATACAGTTTTTGGCAGGCAACAGGCTGATGTCAGGCTTCGTGAGCCGCGCAGGGAATGAGACAAAGTTCATGGTCACAGATGCAGGCTCAGACTGGAGCTTTCAGAGGCAGAAGGCAAGAAAAGCTTGACGACAGAATCAGGGCCTACTTGCCTGGACTGTAAAATGGCATAAGTGAACCATATAAAGCCGGTGGCCTTTCATACTTAGGAATGGAATATCCGGCCTATTCATGGCGGATCTGAAAGAGGACATGTTGACGGTGGACGCACATGTGTTTGCGTCTTCATAACTGGAACTGGAGGGAACATACATGTACTTGTGATTCATACATGAAACCGTTGGGGTCCAAGATAGGGGACATAACTGATCAGAAAAATCCATATTTCCACATTCCCTCCTTGTCCCCTACTTGCCCGTTAAGAGATATCAATCTTCATCAATCCGTTGATCTGTTCATATAGCATCATTTGTTCTTCTTTTTTCTTCTGGGATGAATGAAATCTTGGTGGTGGAATACACGATGTGGCACACAGACCACAGATCGCTGGTCCACATTGTAGACATAGACAGCAACTGAATAGTATGAGAAGGCCAATACCTAGGAAGGATAGGACCTTCCATCCAAAGGTAGATAACACACTCCAAAACCAACCGGACCAAGTCCAGGTGCCTGGATCCTGGTGTATCTGGCTTACAATCTTATGAAGGCGAGTTATGGCTTTATATACAGATGGCGAATTTTCTGGTATGAAAATGCAACAGCTTGATCCGATGACCCTACAGGCTCCGCCCCTATCGGCCAGGATGACGTCAAGGACAAGACGATTTTGAAGCACAACAATCCGCATGGCAGACTGCTCTTCTGTTAAATTGCCTAAGGCGGAAATAGTTTCGTTCACCACTGCTTCAAGGGTTCTAGTTAATCTACGTATCAGCTTACTATTGGTAACTGTACCTATATAGGGAAAGAGACCTTTATTGAAATCTGTGTATTTTTCCCATGCTGTTTCAGTGTAATCGACTATTGGGAGATCTCTCCTTTCTCTATGGTGTACTAAATGAGTATTTCTGTGATAATCAGGAGGAGCTAGGAAAACTGGTGGCAAAAGGAATCCAATGTAGCAAGTACCATCCCAATCTAGAGGCAAACGTACATATGCCGTCTGACCACATATAAAATAGGAATGGCGGGAAGCTCTAAATGTAGACTTGCCTTGATCACTAAATTCTACTACAGTGGTGCATCTACTATGGCCCATATGTATGGAACCATTCTTTCTTACACATAATTCACCTTTTACTGGAAATATTGACATAGCGGGCAAGATTGGAGTAGCTTCGGATTCGACATTTAGGATCATAAGATTAAGCGTAAAATTACCCAATCCATACACTTCATTTTCTAGATCAGTTCCTGTTCTCTGGGGAAGTCCCTCCTTGTTAGGGTAGCAGACTTTAAGTAAAACTAAGTTCAAATTTCCCCATACCCAGTTGTCTTGATAAACTGCAGAATTCGAATCTAGGGAATTAATTAAACTAAACCATGCTCCACAGGAGCCGTTGTGTGTGAACGGGTATGGAAAGAGAGGTAGAATTCCTTTATAATTCGGATAGGGAGGGAGTCGGCCACATATCCAACAATTTGTAGCATTGCTAACCTGATGGGAATGATGTAACATACTAATAAACGTGTTATTGCGCAGCGCAAATCTATAAGCCAACTCAAGCGGAGGTAATTCACTAAAAGAATGTTCAGCAGTAACATTATAAACATGTCTAGAAATAGGATAATATATATGCAACAATATACTTGCAGTAATTATTAAAAGACTTAAGAAAAACAAAATTAATAACGTCACTATACAATGACTACGCAGTGATTTACAGTATGCATGTCGTTTCAACATTTTTCGGGTTTTTTCTCTATTCAGGTCTAAGGGATACATGTCAGAGGCAAATTCAACCGCTTCACCTTGGAGAGGACTTAAACAATCAAATTGCCTGACTGGTTAGATCTGAGTTTTAGTTTATATAGTTCGCGATTACTTATTTCAACCAAAGGAAGTTTTGAGTCAATAGGTGAAGACACACGAGGTGTGGTATTTACATCCGATGGTAGTCCATGAAATTTCTTGATATGACTTGAATGAATCCAGCCTTTTCTGCCCTCGATCTTCACGGCTGTCCTTGTGGTGAGCAAGACCAGCTGCGGCGACTTCCACCTAGGATCCAGCTGAGTCTTTCGATCAAAGTTCCTCACCAGGACCAGGTCCCCCGGAACTACGTCATGGGGTTTCACCTCAGTGTTGTCAGGAAAGGCTGCAGCTACCTGTGAACGACAAGATTGTAGTGCAGACATCAAGGAAGCCAAGTAATCTGTCAGCATATTACAGTCAATATCAGTTATTTTGCGTGGTATAGGCGTCCCCCACATATTTGGTGGTCTGCCAAAGATCACCTCATACGGGGATAGCCCTGTTCGAGAGTGTGCTACCATTCTCATGTAAAAGAGTGCAACTGGTAACGCTACTACCCAGTCGACACCTTTCTCTCTGCATATTTTGGACAATCTGATTTTCAGGATCTGATTATGTCTTTCTACGAGACCTGCTGCCTCGGGGTGTCGGACACAGTGGAATTTCCACTGATAGCCTAACAAAAGTGAAACGTGTTTCATTAATTCGGATGAGAACGGCTGGCCGTTATCTGAGTAGACAACACGTGGTAAACCGTATCGTGGGAAGAATTCTCGAACCAACTGTTTGGCAGTAGTCGGGGCTGTGTAATCTGAAACCGGGTATGCCTCTGTCCAACGGGAAAGAGCACAGACAACTACGAGAACATATTTGAATCCTCGACATCGTTCCATCTGGATATAATCCATCTGGAGGACTTCAAAAGGGTGATCAGGAGGCTGAAATCCACCCTGTTCTACGGGAACGCTTTTTCCTCGGTTGAACTGACAACAGATCATACAGGTACGAACTTTTTGTTTGGCTGCTGCTCGTAAATGTTTATTGAACCAAATGTGTTGAATGCTGTCTAGCATAGCTTTTTCTCCTAGATGCGCTGGACTATGTATAGTGTTAATAATGACTTGGACCATTGAATCAGGAAGGAACCACACAGATTTTTCCTTCGTCATCCATCCTTGATCCGTTTGAATCCCTCCTAATTCAGTCCATTTCCTTATTTCATCTGGTGTAGCATGTGTCTGTATGTCAATTACGTCAAGAGTAGGATCTTTAATCGTCATACAATGTGTTGGCGTCGGGACTATTGTCTTTGTCATGTCGGATGTTTGAGTTTGAGCAGTCTGTTTAGCTGTTCTGTCAGCTAGATCATTGCCTTGAGAAATGATATCAGTAACTTTCGTATGAGCTTTACATTTCATAATTGATATTGCAGTGGGTAGATGTATTGCATCTAATAAGGCATGAATGAGGGGTCCGTGCTGAATGTGGGCACCGTGAGAAGTTAAATAACCTCTCTCTCGCCACAGCACGCCGAAGTCATGTACAACTCCGAATGCATAACGTGAATCAGTATATATGTTGACTTTTTTATTTGTGGCTTGAATACAGGCTTGTGTCAGAGCGATGAGCTCTGCGGCTTGAGCTGACAAGGTATTTATGCAATTTGTTTCGATGACTTCAGTGTCTGTTGTGACTGCGTAAGCGGCCACTAACTCTCCTGTACCTGTTCTCATACATGAACCATCTACATACAACGTCAGGTCTGGGTCTGACAATGGGACATCTGTCAAGTCTTGTCTGGGTTTCGTCGTGATTGTAATAACTTCAATACAATCATGAGCTAGTGGGTCTGTTCCGATTACAGGTAAAAGTGTGGCAGGATTCAATGTGTTACAACGTCTGATTTCTATATGTGGCTGAAACAATGTTAATTCATACCCTGTAAGTCGCGCTATAGTCAAGTGTTGTGTTTGCGTTCGATTCACAAGAACCTCTACTGCATGTGGTACTTGAACTGTCAATGGATGTCCTAACACTATGGCATCGCTTTGTCTGATTGCTAAAGCTGTTGCTGCCACTGATTTCAGGCACGCAGGCAAAGCCTGAGCTACGGGATCTAATGTACTAGAAAAATAAGCACATGGTTTGTGTGATCCTGCTTGTTCCTGTGTGAGTACTGACAAGGCAGTACCTTCGCGTTCTGTAACAAAGAGTGTAAACTGTTTACTGTAACATGGCGTTGCTAAAACAGGTGCTTGGCATAAAGCTTTCTTTAGGCTTTCAAAAGCTTGTGTATGTTCCTGAGTCCAAGGGAGAACAGTCGATGTGGCTGCCTCCTGTGTTGTCAATTGAATGAGTGGTTTTGCTAGAAATGCATACTGAGGGATCCACTGTCTACAATATGAAGTGAGGCCTATGAAAGCCCGCACCTCCTTTTGTGTCTTGGGTATTGGCATGTTAGCTATTAATTGGATGCGGTCGGGTGTAAGCTGCCTTCCCTCCTTGGACAGCGAGTGTCCAAGATAAACAACTCGCTGGACACAGAATTGCAGCTTAGAAGGGGACACCTTGTGCCCCTTTTCGGCTAGAAATTGTAAAACTGTCAGTGATGCTTTCTCACATTCTGGTTCGCTTCTCGCGGTGATCAGCAGATCATCGACATATTGAAGCAAGGCAGTGTTAACTGGCATGTGGATACTGTCGAGTTCTCGTTTCAGTGCTTGGCTATAGATGCTGGGGCTTTCTGTAAATCCTTGAGGTGCGCGTGTGAATTTAAAGCTACGTCCATTTAAACTAAATCCGAACAAGTATTGGCTTTCCGGATCTATAGGGACGCTGAAAAAGGCATTCTTGAGATCAATTACAGTAAAGAATGTTGCTTCGGAATCAATAGCTGTCAGTAATGACGAGATATCTGGGACCACAGGGAATTGTGGCACAATGCATTTGTTTAATTCGCGTAGATCAATAACCAATCGATATACTGGCGGGGCCTTTGGATCTGTTCGTTTAAGAATCGGAATTATCGGTGAATTACATACATTGGAGTCTGTTTCCACAACCACTCCTTGGGCAATGAGCTCGTCAATGATTTGCAGTAAAGCCACTACAGCATCTGGTGGTAACTTGTATTGTCGCATTCGTGGTAGTACCACTCCTGCCTTTAGTGTAACTCGATATGGTGTAATATTCATGCAACCAACATCAGTAGGGCCTTGTGCTCATAGATGTGTAGGTAAAGTCTGCAATCGGGGATCCATGTCTCGAGACACATAGTGACCTTTGAAATCACGTAAAAACAATCTTACTCCTTCCGGAGAACAACATATTATAGCTCCTAGAGCTTTCAGTGTTTTTATACCTAACAAGTTTTCTGGACATGATTTAGTAAGCAATAAATCTGTAGTTCGGGTCAAAGGTCCTATCGTAAGTGGAAGAGGCTGTGACACTTCATTAACAATAGGTTTTCCTGAAAAACCAAGGGAAATATTCTGTGAGCCTGAGAGGGGTGCCCCTGGAACTTCACTACGTTTTATGGTTGTTCGACTTGCCCCTGTATCAAGTAAAAATTTTCTATCTTGGCCTAATAATTCACTATGTACATAAGGTCCTTCTTGGTCTACAGGGACCTCGATAAGGGGTAAGTCAACTTCCCTCTCTAGGCTGGTTCATGCGTATTGTTGATAATCAGGATAGTCGTACTGTGCGGTCTGGTACAGCTGTCGTGTCGTGGTTTGTGTGGCAGCAACAGGCAGCGCTGGTGCAGCTGGCACAAACTGTATAGACTGTGGTGGAGCTGGCATGGACTGTGCATGCTGCGGGGCTCCTTGTTCATTCTGATCCTGTCTAGGTGGCCGTGGTCTTTCTTTCGTAATACCTGTGGCGATATTACGCTTCAGGACCGGGCAATCGTGTATGTAATGTCCTGGCTGTTTACAATAGTTGCATGTCCCTTTTACAGGTCCTGCTGAATCACCGGAATGTGTCGTACCCTTTTTATGTCCTTCAGCTGGAACTGTCTGGGAGACTAGCATTTTCATTTTCGTGTCTTTCATGCGTCTTTGTTCATGTTCTTGTTCCTCTCTAATTCTATTGTGATGGTACTGTAACATTTGCAACATTTGTGATGGGGTGTTACCTTGCCAGGTACTCTCGAATTTTAATACTCTATTCTTCACTTGGGGTAAGGAGTTTTCTACTAATTTTGTCACAAACAGATGTGGGTATGATTCGCTACTTGCTTTTATGCCACTATTTATACCAAAACATTTTTCAAATCGGGCATAGAAATCACTAGTGTCTTGCTTCTTGCTTTTGTTTACAGGCTGAAATTGTACCCCAGTCTTCCTTTTTCGTAGTTAATAAACGTGGCAGTACCTGTACTAGTAAACCTGGTAGTGCTTTAGTTTTATCCCCAAGCCCTGCTCCTGCAGTTCGGGCCTTTTCTTCTGTTTCTAATGCTGTCCAATCTATCTTTTGATCTCCCACCTCCCACTCTTTTTCCTTGAGTTTTTCAGAAATGCCAGCAGGCATTAATACCTTTAATATTGTCATAATGTCGGGATAGGTATACTCTCCCATGAGTAACATGTCTTTAATTTCTCGGTGGAAACCCGCTGGGTCTTTGTCATGACTGGGTACCACTTTCTTCATTTGTAACAATTCTATTTTCGATATGGGCGTATATACAAATACACGTTTAAACTCATTGTCCTCGCCTTTTATTGGGTGTACCTCTCGTAAAGGATTCTGTCTGTCCATGTAATACGTAGTTCTTTCCTTGATGGGCAATGAGACATGTTCTGGGCATACAAAAAGAATGTACTGCTTTCTTGATTCTAGTATTTCTCTAATTAACTTAGTACCTGAACCTCTCCATCTATTCGTGAGTAATTCAGTCAATATATCAGGTAAGGGACCAGGATCTGAAAGTTGACTCTTATATAGTATAAGGAGTTGTTGAATCATATAAATCCCAGCTAAACGCTGTTCCTCTGGGGTGAGATTCAAAAATGTGTGTGCTACTGTATCATCACCATACTTTCCGGGACTGTCAACCCAATGAACGGCTGACCTGGCTAATTCTTGTTCATCCATAGAATCGAGAAAATGATAACCCCTTCGTTCTCGGAGTAATTTGTCAGCGGCTTGGAACGAATGCTCGGGGGACCTTATATTTATTATAGGTGTTTGGAAATTCCTGTTATTATCTGGACATATCGGACGTATCGGGTCAATAAAACATCTAGTACTATTACAAGATCTTCCTCTACCTACATAGGCTATGGTGTCTGACTGTCCTGTGGGCAGTCCTGATCCATCCTCCTCGCTTTGTTCGAACTGGTCTACCGCTAATCTCTCTTCGTGTAGGCGTTCTATTTCTTTACGGATCTTTCGGCACATGGCTATTATACAATTTTGCTTATCATGTCTCCCTTCTGATATATTCTGGCTCCATCTGGTAAGAGTTTGCATTGCTTCCGGATCTACCCCCGGTCGGTCTTGATTTCTGATCACACAATTTATGAGGAAACGTAACAGTTCCCCCTGTATCTCCACTTTCTGGTATTCCATAGCTCTGTTAATACATTCAGAATGTCGCCCTGTTTGGACAAAATGGTATATATTATCTAGATGCACAGTCATTCCTGGTATCTTCCCTAGATACACCGCGGCTCGTCTGATACGTAATGATGCCATGATCATTTCGTCCTCTTTGCCGGGCACAGGGTCATATCTACAATCTATAAGAAGTTCCTTAAGCGTGCGGGCATTTATGAGTTTGGGGGTACGTGAATGTGCTGATTCTTGAAAGGTAAGTTTATTTACTCTGGGTGGCGTAGAAAAAATGTTGGTAGCACCTCCGGTAGCCCCATCTGGGGTATCGGGCGTGAAAGGATTCGTTGAACGCGATACAGCAACTATAGGTGTGGACACAGCTATAGAAGTAGCTGTAGGAACAGATGTGGAAACAGATGTGCTTGCCGGAACTTGTGTCAGGATTTGTTGCTGTAGAGATACAGATACAGGATCTTGGCGTTGAACCACCCCGGCAGACGGTCTATGTGGGGCGGGGTTAGCATACTCGGGAACTGCGTCATCTAAGTATGAGGAAAGAAAAACATCTTCTGCTGTTCTAGGATGCCCCTTAGGATGCATTTTTATTGGGAATAATGGGGTTGGCAAGTCTTTTGGTATCTCCGGAGTAGCCTTAGGTAATCCCTCGGCCAGGAGGGGATACATACCATTCATAAGGGCATTTCTTTGTCTGTCTATTTGTTCTGATTTCACTCGTGTACCTTCTTCAATTAATAGATTTTCTCGGACTTTATTTGAACTCTCCTTATTTTTCTCCTCCTGTCGGAGTGCTTTTTCTGTACGTCTATGAGATTCTTTATGCCACAACTCAACGGCGTCTTTCTGTGACTGTCTGACTTTCCTTTTCCATAACTCTTCCTCTACTTTCATGATGCACTCTGCATCCCAGGTCCCAGCTGCGGGCCACCTCTGACTTTCTGGTAATTCCTTGGTGTAGTCTACCCATAAATCAAGAAATAATATAGCGTCTAAGCCGTGTTTGTGATACATGAAGTACCCTGGAGTGTCCCTAGGAGGAATAGGAACGGCTTCTTCGAGTACCCCTTTTCTAGTTGTGATCTGTCTTAATTTCGAAAAGAGCGGCATATTGAGAACTGATCTGATACTTGATTTTGAACAAACTTAATACAATAAACACAATAATGAACAGTCATTCATACCACAATATGCAGAACGTATTTAAAACATTTAACATTTAACATTTAACTGAACAACGATGATGATGATGATCTAAGAAAACTTAATCACTAAACATAATACTCGGCATTAACTGAATTATTCTGAATTTTATATACTTAATATACTAGATATACTGCTAAACAGTACAGATACACTGCTAAAACAGTGCAGACCGGATTTGTGTACCCAAACCCGTCTTGACCGGCACAACCTATGTGCACGTCAGAACGCCTCCCCAGTAATGGTACTCACCGGGTAGCTCGGAACGGAAGGCCTCGGAACGGAACTGAACTGGACCGGACTGGACTCGACTCGAAAACTTCGGACACTTCGGTACTTCGGAAACTGGTGGGCCTCTGTATACCTCTGATCTTGCTCTCTCAGCTAGGCTCTGGTCGGGATACTTCGCACTTCTCACTGCCTCGTCTGGGTGTTGATCGCAGCCTCAGTCGCCCCCGCTTGACCGGAGGGAGATACAGGAAATCCTGCTGGTACGCGTTGTTGTCCGTCCAGCTGTGGCAGGAGACCGGGCCTGCAACGCACCGCCGGCGCGTGAGATGAGAAAGTGTCCCTGTTCGGGCGCCATTCTTGTGGTAAATAATTTAATTACCGGGTCTTAATTTGATACAGAAACATAATAAAAATAGCTCAGTAAATAAGAGGCAGAATCCGTGGTATTAGAGGTTCGGAATGGGCTTTATTCCAATGGACGATTCGAATCGGTTGCTCCAAGTTCCATCACCACGAAGGTTCAGGAAGTGAAGTACATACTTTATTGATAATTAATCACTTTTATACAATAGGCATTAGGCATTACAGTGAAGCAAATGCAAGAGGCGTAACAATTGATAATGTAGATAGAATGTACATACGTAGCAAAAGTGGGCGTAACTGGGTGTGACTAAAGAACGTCATCAGGTGTGATGTCATAATAGGGTGGTTCCATGAAAGAATTTCGCAATGTCAGCAGAAATACTTGGCAGAAATGCGCGCGCAGCAGCATGACGTGTGATTGACGTGCAACTAGGGGGTGAAGGGGACTTGACATTTAACTCTACATGTGGCGACAGAAGTCTGGAGGGTCAAGTCAACCTAATCCCAAATCATATCTAACATCCTATGTTTAAAGAACTATGTTATCCAAAAGAGAGGTCTTCTTAGAGTAGAATCTTATTCTATACTGACTATACTGACTGTTAGTGCGTGTACAAGCGTCTAAGTGTCTACACTAGATGCGAGGGTAGAAATCTTCCATAATAATAGGGCTATGAATTACTTGCAGAAAGACAGAGAAGCCGGGCCTTTGCTCGGTAGCTGGAAGAATGTTTACTTAAACTACTAGACAGGAATGCATTGGGCAGGGAGCGGAGCAGATAATTTCGAAGGTGAAATACAGTTTTTGGCAGGCAACAGGCTGATGTCAGGCTTCGTGAGCCGCGCAGGGAATGAGACAAAGTTCATGGTCACAGATGCAGGCTCAGACTGGAGCTTTCAGAGGCAGAAGGCAAGAAAAGCTTGACGACAGAATCAGGGCCTACTTGCCTGGACTGTAAAATGGCATAAGTGAACCATATAAAGCCGGTGGCCTTTCATACTTAGGAATGGAATATCCGGCCTATTCATGGCGGATCTGAAAGAGGACATGTTGACGGTGGACGCACATGTGTTTGCGTCTTCATAACTGGAACTGGAGGGAACATACATGTACTTGTGATTCATACATGAAACCGTTGGGGTCCAAGATAGGGGACATAACTGATCAGAAAAATCCATATTTCCACAGAGGCCTACTCAGCTCTTTGGACTGGTTAGAGGTGGTTTGTAAAATCCAGTACTACTTAGTGTGTGTGCAGGCACAAATTTGAATCTTCTCTATTCTATTGCTGTGTGGTCAGGTGGGGGCATACGTACCTGGAGACAGACACATGATGTCACATCATCACACTATGCATGAGCTTGGCTAAATGTTATGATGACGGTTGTGAGATTGAACCAAACTAAACTAAGCAAAGTAGGTGAGCATGCCCTCTCCAAACATTTCTTCATCCAAGCAATTATTCATTCATACTTTCATTGTTCTATTCACACATTGATAGCCACATTTAAGCTTTACTTGCTCTCATCCAGTCGTTCACCAAAATTTCCAATTCAGATATCATTCATATATTCATCCATTCAGTATTCAGCCTTTCAACCATCCTTTCACTTATCCATCCATTTACCCGCCCAAGCATCCTTACTCCCATTCATGCATCCTTTCACTCATATACCATTTTACCCATCCTTTCTTTTAACCTTCCGTTCTTTCCTGTTTCCATCAACCCATAATTTTTAGCATTCATTATGTGAGCTTTTGTCTGCTGAGTTGCAGATAAGAACTCAACCACCACTGTAGCAGCTAAAGTGGGGGTTCACAAGTCTCACAACACCCTTATAGTCTGTATAATAGTAATTGTCAATAAACAAGCAATGTGACTTACCACTGCCCATCACTGCTGTTACTGTGTCTCCCCCTCCAACTGTCTCCACAACTGCAGCAGAATTGTCCACAGCACTGGTGGTCTGTGCGGTTAGAAACACTACACATTTTTAGATGCCAGCTAAGCCTCCCCTTATTTATTTTTTTATCAAAATAATTCATCCTCAATACATCACTACAGTTCGGTTAGAAGAATCTTCTATCAAAAATATCACTTTTGCATTTCGTTATTTGACAATGTTAGAAAAGACAGGTAGTCAGGCCAACCAACAAGTTTTCATAATGCAGAGGCAGAGCTATAGCCTAAGAGGATGACTCTGAGTCATTGAAGAGCAATGAAGGGATGGAATAATGGTTAATGAAGGGCATATGGTGATGGTTGGCAAATGCAATGGGACCTCATACTTTCCTGCCATGCTGCACTGTCATGAAAACTGCTGGTATACTGTATATAAGTACAGCACAATATTGAGGGGGTGTCCAACATGAGCATGGCCACTCTCTTGTTAACTGTTAGAGCATGAGCAAGAAAAAGAAAGCCTTCTGAACAAACATGCATGGTGAATAATACTTGCATATTTGGTCCTGCAATCTTCACAGTAGACAGCAGAGTATCAAAAATCTAGTTCTTAGTCTTACAGTACCACAAGATATATAGCGGAGAGGGAAAGCTTACTAACAAAGCAGAAGAAAATTACAGACTAGTACAGACAGGAGAATGTCAGCTACAAAAACATGAAATATGAAAAAGGGATAATGCTGGCATAACAAGAATTAAACAAAAATTCGACAGGGAAGTTGAAAAAAGGAGACAGAACAAAAAAATTGAGACATAATTAAAATTTGTCTAATAGTGGACACAGGTAAAAGTTAGGGAAATAATAATAATTGTAGGACTTACTGGGGTGAGCAGAACCTTCGGCAGCTGGGCTGGTGGTGGCCTCTTCACCACTTCCCAGCCCCACCTCTGAACCACCTCCCTGCTTCTTGCCCCTGGGTGCTGATGTAAGAAATAAAGGAGATAAAAAAAGGTAGATTAGTGGTACAGTTAATCTCCCCAAAAACATTTTGATAGACAAACATTTCTCAATCAGATCTCCTATAGTACTAGCATCGCCTGTCGAGATGGCCATACTAATTCCCAAATCCCTATTCCAAATTTCCTAAACAAAAAGCTACATTTTGAACTAGTGCATTGCAATGAATAATCTTGAATTCTATTCTAATTTCTCAACCCCCTTAATGGGCCAACTCAGTCTCCCTTTTTTGCGATGCATAGCTGCATACTATACATTACTGTGGGGAGAGGAGTTGGCCTAACGGCTAGGGCGGTCGATCTCGAATCTGGGGAACTGGGTTCGAGTTTCGAAATGACGCTGAATATCCAGTGATTCTGGGCAAATTACTTAATCTCCCCGTGCCTAACAAAAATGAGTGTGTGCCCTCATGTAATGCAACTGGAGCTATGTAAAGCGCTCTGACACCCGATTCGGGTCAAGTTTGTGCTATATAAAACTCTGTAAAAAAAACAAACTGTGAGATTCCTTAGGATTGTATGAGCTGCAGACAGAAATTCACAGAGAACGCTAACTCACTGATATCGCTATCTTGATGGCAGGAGGACACAGGAGTCTGCAGTGGCTTCTGAAATAATCAGCCAAAGCGAGCGCCGATGAGTACAATTAAGTAGTGCCGAGCACCTTCTAGCTCAAACTGCATTAAATAATTTTCCTAACGTAAACTTAACTTACCTCTGAGTGTGGGCAGCATGCTGTTGAGAATTATTTTTAAGTATTGCAGAACACAAACACAACAAGTAATTACTCATCAAGCCCCATAATATCGATGCCAAGCAGGTGGAGCACGCGGTCGATGCTATCACCCAAACTGCTGTTGGGTGCACTAGATGCGAGTGGTGTGTTGCACACACCGGCACACCTTCCCTCAATGCTGCTGATGCTCCAGCAGGGGGTAGCCAATAACAGGCCTTCCGCCTGCTGGTTGCATGAAGGTGAGGCAGCACTGCACATAAAAAACAAGTGCTGCCTAATCTGCCTCACAAAAAATGGCATAGGGCTACACCTCTTTGTGGCACCGATGACAGCAAGGTGTGTGGCTAGCTCAGGCACTGACTCCACCGTTCCCTTGCTCGCTCTGCTCCGCCAAGTCACTGGGTGGGGGGAAAAAGAGAAGTAACAGAAAAAGGAAGGAAGAAAGGAAGAACTAAGAAAGTAAGAATGTAAAGGGAAAACTAAAAAAAATACAAAAACTAAATGAAAAACAAAAATTTACAAAAGCGTTACAAAATACGCAAAGAAATACACTGATACAATAAAAAACATAAGTCGTAGATGAGTTGGATAGGGGGAGGATTAAAAAGATTAAGGTGGATTCAAAATACATACCCAGCACCATGCACAGAATAGAAAACAAAAGGGCCGTGCCCATGCGAACTGCGTGGTGCCATTCGCGCAAAGTTTCTGGCACAATAGCGTGCTGTGCACTGTCTAGAATGCAAAAATGTTGCGGGAATGGGCGCATCAAGCAGCTCCACATAACGCCGCAAAGTATAACAGAGTTTTTGGGCGCTTCACGTAAACTCCGCAGAACTCTGTGAGCTCTACCCAGGCCTACCTGTAATCTCTTGTTTTTCACTGTTCAACTTTCGCAAGTCATCACCTGAACTTTATAAAACCTTAAGTACCTCCTTGAAGGTGTGCTGAATCTCAAAAGGTAAAAATATAAATACAAAAACATACTGCTTTTGTCTTATATTCAGACAAAAGTACACGTCCAGAAGTAGATTTATTATGATTTTTAATAATGCTTTACCTAATAAAACATATTTCTATTTTTTAAATCTTATTGTTGTCTCTATTCTGAAACATTTGGAGATGTGGCAACAGCAAAATATTGATATTTCAATTAATAGGCATATTATTCATACCCCTTACGAACAACCAGGTTGTATGTCAAAATTTTGATAATAAAAATATGATATAACAAAAATATTCCGGCTAAATATTGTTTACAAAAATATTGCTCATTTGGCTGTAAAAATACTGATGTTAAGCCCAATGGATTGATATTTTTGAAAAGTATTAATGACACTATATTTTTTCCAGATTGTATTTAGAAAGCAACATTTTGATACAATATTGTAAACTCATCAATACAGTGATAGCAAGTGGTTTAGCCTAGTGGCTTAGACAGTAGTCCTAGTCCTGGGACCTCCCCCTTTTCTATTTTTCCGGTCACAACTAATGTCTCTGAGCTTGCTCTCTGAAAGTAATTTCTCCCTAGGGACTGGTCCGGCATTCAGTATCTACTGGAGGGAGGAACAACAAGCATTATCTTTCTTGTCCTCATTTCCAAACACCTAGAGATATTTGGCCAACAATCTCATCCCTACAGTCTTGGACTGTGAAGGGAGAGAAGATGCATGCCTGTTGTGTTGGTGTCTTCCTTAGGAAGATTCTTGTGGTTGAGAAAAGGGGTGACTCCTACTTTCCCTACAGTCGGTGTCCTTTGACCCTGCGCCAGCCACACTGATGCTTAACATCCAATGTCCTTTGTGATCCACTATGTGTCCCTGAAGACTGCACCACCCACATTGAACAACCCTCGACACCTACTCAGGCACACCCAGAATACCAAATAGTGCTATATCATTACTTCTATAAAGTTGAGGAGAGAGAAACCAGTTGGAGGTGAACCCATCTTCTGGCCCACCAGGCAAGTGTATTTAGAAGAACCTAAGTACTTTATCACCACATCAACAAATTGATGACCAGTCACAAGCAGTAACATTACCACAGTTACTAACATTGGGAAACAACAAGGTACAGCCATGTGAATCTTGCTTTTTCACACAGTAGGCCAAAAGAATGACCAGGACCCATCATATCAAGCTTTTAATGCTGTTGAGCATGGATTACAAGGGCATAATACATTCTAGGGTGACTTTGCCATTGTTATCATTGTCTGCAACAGGTAACAACCACCACGATGTACATTACCAATTAACGCTGAACCTGATTCATCCAAGCTAGTGGTCACACAGAAGATGGGTTAAGAAGACCATGATTCTTCAGAACTGAAGCAAGTTAGAAAAATAAGAGTATTCAGATGACCATCATATAAAAGAACGTTCAAGGTTACAAGCCTTCTAAATATGGCCATACAACTTACTGTCCTGGATAGGGTACTAGCAATGCCAGATCAGTCAATAACAAAAAACATAATTTAAATAGTATTATCGTAAGAGGTAACCCCACACACTAATCTATGGCTTAAAAGTTAGAAAGATTCAGCTTTATGTTCCAGCTGAGTCTGAAAATGTCTTCATTATATTAATTAAAAGTAGTGAATGACAAAAAAATGGAACACAGTATGTGGTATATACATGCCTTATTACAGAAATGTATAGAATTGGTAATGTCTGAGAGTTTGGTACATTAAAGAACAGGTACAGGGAGTAAGCTCAAAAGAACAAGCACAAGCGTGCGGACGCGTTTGGCAACACAAGTGCTTCCTCCTGAGACACTTCACTTCCACCAACCTATGTGCCCCAAAAGGACTCCTTTGTCAGGTGGAAAGGACAAAGGACAGGGGAAATCCCTGCAGAACATCAGCAGGACATCAAAAAAGGTGGGCAGGATCGAAGCCACACTACCTGCAGAGGGAAAGCCACAAGGTATTTCTTGTTACGCCTTAAGGAATTCTCATATAGATTGTGGCACCAGGCTATTCAGGGGAGAGGGATCTAGTGGGTCCCCCACAATAATTTTACCTATCCCTATACCTGTACCCACAGCACAGTCCCACATTACTGTAATGATCCCACTTGCCAAGGAACTTCTCCCTGAGCACATATATAGGAAAAAGAGTGGGGGGAAGTTGGTGCATACATTAGACCCCTTGTGTAGGAAAGTCAAAATTACACCTTCTTTGAGATCATTTTTTAACCTAGCACCCCGCCTCATACAGTCACCCCCAACAGGATGGCTTCTCAGAAAATAGACCATAGAAAGCCAGAGGGGCTCCCCTTATCTAACTGTTTTCAAGCTCTGGCAGTAGACGCAATACCCCTCGAAACCACAGCTGAAACATATATAGGGGTAACTGTACCAGAAGCAGAGGAGGACACGTCCCCTTCACCCATGACTCAGGAGGAAATGGGAGGGCTACTGCGCTCACTCACATCAGAGATTAAAACTAAATTTACATTGTCCGAGGCAAATCAAGCAACAATTTGTGATGTCTGTAAGAGCTTAGAAAATAAGCTCAGGGTTTCTCAGAAAGAATAGGGAGCCTAGTGGTAGCCTTGGAGACAGTGTGAGAGGAAGCAGCGGGGAACAGCAGAGAAATCTCGAATCTCAAGGCCTGTGAAAAATCACTCCAGGAAAAGATAGAAGTATTAGAAAACCACTTCAGGAGAAACAATTTAAGAATCCTCAATCTCCCTGAGGGAAGGGAGGGGAGGGGACCTAAAAGAATTTGTGATAACTTTGATAAAAAAATTCATACCTTCTGTCAGGACACTAGATAGATTTACATCAGTACATACAACGAGTGCATAGGGATCCGTTCAGAAAGAACCCCAACATAGTTAAGCCTAGGAATGTCCTGGGAAATTTCAGTACCTATCTAAGAGTTGATACTTACTGAGGCACTAAAGATAGACACATTTACTAAAGATGAGTGGCCCTTCTGTATTCGCTCAGACATAGCTAGGGAGACACAAAATCGACAGTGGGAGCTTGGCAGACACGTGCAGGAGCTTAGATCATTAGGTGCCACCCCCCAACTGAAATTCCCTGCAACATTAAGAACAATATGGAACAACAAGATGTTTAACATAAAAGACCTAAATGAAGTCCTGAACTTAATTACAAAAATTAAAAACCTAGGGTTAGGCTCGGGGGCATAGCAAGGTAATGACTTATAATAATTCGGAGAGGTGAGGGCAAAGAGCATGATGGAAATGCCCAGCTTGATCAAAGGAAGGGTTCCTCAGGGGGGGGGGGTTAAACATGATCACATTAATGTAAATATCGCAGTGGGAAAATAAAAAAAAAATAAGGTCCTTATATGTGGCAATCATATTGAGAGCGAGGTGTCTGAAAAAAGGCGGGTCTTTCAAAATAGCCACCTCTAATAATACCCGAAATTAGAGGGTCCTTTGTTGGAACCTAAATGGTTGGGTGCTAGCTAGAAGAAGGAGAATTCTTCACTTTTTAAAACAATCAAATAGTGATATAGTATGCTGCAAGAGACGCCTCTTCGGCAGGAGGAGTGGAAAGAAATTATTAAGGGCCAGAGATGGATCAATCAATTTGCATGTACAAATCAAAAAAAGGCAACGTGAAGAGGGACGCAATCTTAATAAAAAACACAGCACATGCCAAACTAATAGAGGTCATCGCAGATCCCAAGGGGAGATGGTTGATAGCCATTGCAAATATCAACAACATTAAATATTCTTTGATCACCCATTATGGCCCAAATGTAGATGATCCATCCTCCCTTCAGGATCTTTTTCAACTACTCCTAGATAATGAGAACATTATTATAATGGCTGGTGATTTTAATGCACTACTTGATCCTGTTCTAGATAAATCCTCTCCTCGGCCAATGGTCAATACACCAAAAATGAGAAATACTATACAAAATGTAATGAAGAATATGGGGTTGATAGATCCCTGGAGACACAAGCAGGCAACAATAAAAGCTACACATATCACAACAAGAAATACGGCCAGGCTTCCCGCATAGACTATTTTTTGATCAATGCCAGGCTAAGCAATTAGGTTGTGGCAATCACTCATCAACTAGAGCACATAACAGATCACTCCGCAGTAAGACTTGAGTTACCTCTAGATTGCGATACACCTACACGCTGGTGGACCCTGGAAAGATCTCTCTTAGAAGATCAGAAGATAATAATTAGCCTGAAACAAGACACCCTAGAGTTCCTTGATGTAAATAAGAATTCTGCCCATCCAGGTATAATTTGGGATAAGTACAAGGCTTTCTTGCGTGGGAGCTTGATAAGTTATCCGGCACACAGGTGAAGGTAAGCTAACCAAAACATTTGTGAGCAAGAGAGGGTTATAGCCGCCGGGTATATTGACCTAAACAAAGCAGTCAACCCTGGAGAGGTTACAAGAATCCAAAAACAAATAGATGAAGCAAAAGGGAACTCACACAACACTTGAATGAGGCTATACAGCAAAAAAGGAATGCCAGCCAAATTGCACATTATGAATACGGGGAAGGTTGTGGGAAATTATAGGCTTGGAAGGCAAGAGGGGCCCTGAATAGAAACAAAATTAAGGAAGTAGAAGTGGAAGAAACAAGGAAAAGTTGTCAGAATGATCAAGACATAGGGAGGGCCTTCACTTCTTTTTTTCAAAACTTGTACAGGGAAGCCTGTCTTGCGACGGATTCCCAGATTAACAATTGGCTAAGACTTGACTCATTTTCAAAACTCACACAAGATAACGAGCAATATCTTAATAAGGAAATAAGTTCTGAGGAAGTTCCTAAAGCCATCAAGCATTTAAAGAGGGGGGAGGCTCCAGGCCCAGATGGTATCCCATCTGAGATATGCAAGGCCCTAGCGGAGGTAATAGCCCCAGATTTGACATCCCTATTTAATCTTATATATGTAGATAAAGCCCCTATACTTGATACATGGAATGGCGCCTCAATCACCCTAATTCTAAAACCAAATAAAAACTCAAAAAATGCTTAACAACGATTACAAGCTGTTCACAAATATTCCCGGCCAAAAGATTGGGTGGAGTCTTGGGAGGGCAAATCAACACCTCCCAAAAGGGGTTCATGATGAATAGACATCTACATGAGCTTGTGCATGATCTGGTTTGTGCGATTGACCTAGCCACTGACAAGCAACTCCCCTTAGCTCTTATTATGGTAGACGCTCCTAAGGCATTTGATAGGGTGAGCTGGCCTTTTTTACATTAAGTTCTAAGACTTAACGGGGTAGGCAGTAACTTTCGATGCGTAATTCAAAATATATACATATCCCCAAAGGCAAGGATTCTGGTTAACAGCTCTCTCACACTTGTGATAGAGATAGGTAGAGGCACCCGGCAAGGTTGCCCCCTATCTCTATTATTGTTCAACTTATATATCGAACGCTAGCCAGGAGAATCAGGCAGGAACAGCAAATACTGCCATTTCAGTACCAGGAATAGACTATGAAAGAGGCCCTTTATGTAGACGACCTAATGATCTACACGCAAGACCTCATAGGTGCCTACCCCGTCATCATGGATATCTTAATAGATTTCGGGAAATTATAATATCAGGTTACTTAGTCAATGAAGGAGAAACCGAGATCATGGCATGGAACATACTACTAGAGAGAACTCTGAAAAAAAAGAGAAATAAGACATCAGGTATTTAGGAGTCCAAGTGACAAAACATTTGGATATCATGGCTGAGACAAACTGCTCAAAATTCATGAAAGAAACCAAAAAGCTCCTAAAACTTTGGTCCCACCAACCTTTATCCATTATCGGCAGAACTAATCTCATCAAAATGACGTAACTCCAAAAGTTTACTTTCTTGTTTAATGCACTACGTTTGCATTTTGAAGCCAAGTGGATGAGGAAGTTACAGGGTGAGATGAACAGCTTTATTTGGGCCAACAAGGGCATCAGAATAGCCTGGAAGAAGCTGCGCAAAAAAAAACGATGGTGGGGTGGCCTTCCCAGATTTTCATTTGTACTGTTAGGCTTTCCAATTAAAGCATTTTAGAGCATTGTTAACAAATAACTTCCAATTGGGGTGGCCTTGTTTTGGAGCTCTTATAAAGACTTGGCAGAGCACGGAAGCCACTTTCTCTTTAAATTCGGTTCCCCAAATATTTCAAAAAGGTGCGACTTAGGGTCCTGATCGCGGCTTGTAAGCTGTGGATACAGGTTAGGAGAATCCTGGGAATCCCCTATTATTGTCAATTGACTCCAATTTGTAAGTTCCCTGGAACTCCGTTATGTTTCGGAGATTCATTGGCTACCCCACTAATCGAGGCTGGGATAGAGAAATGGGGGCAGTTGATGGGGGAAGCAAATGCAATTTCATGGGATCTCCTCGTCCAAGAAACAAACAATACACTTTCAAGTTTAAGTATCTGCAACTAGCAAGCTGGGCTCGTGAACACCCGGATGCAGGCTTTTCCATGGAGTGTGTGGAAAAAATCTGTGATACCAATATACAAAGGAAAGAAGTGTCAACGTGGTATTGGATGCTGATCCATGCAGAAGACGGCCCCAACACTCTGCCAGAAGAGAGATGGAAGGGAGTTCTACCTGCAGCTGATATACCAATTCTGTGGCAAGTATCAATGTCTATTCTTTGGTCTCTTGTCAGATATACTCTGTTAAGAAAGAACCATCTGTTTACTCTCCATAGGATGTACTGGTCCCCTTTGAAACTGTCTAAAATAGGAGAAAAAATTAAGCGCTGTCCGAAGTGCGATGGGGAGAAAGCAGACGATGTTCATATGTTCTGCAATGCCCGCAATTCAAATCTACTGGCAGGACGTGGGCAAGGTCTTGACTATCCTCATGAAGAGAAGAATAGAGGTAAGCCTACCACTGATTATATTTGGGGTTTTAGATGAGGACGGTTTTAAGGGAAGAGATAGGAAGCTGCAAGAACAACTCTTATTCACTTTGATAATTATAGCTTGCAGGGAAATGTGTATTAAGTGTGTTTCATGCATGCCACACTCCTGTGCAGAATGGTTATAATCAGCTAAACGCATAGGTAGACTAGACAGCCTAAGCGGGTCACCTAAAAGGATCAATTCCTGGAAGCCACTAGCCGTATTTATGGTTGAATCAACTACATAACATCGAAATAAAAGTCCAAGGATTAAGACTCCCGCTTCCAGAGAGAGTTTGGGTGGGTGATCCAATCACCTCTCACAATGGAGCAGGAAGATCCATCAGGAGAAAACTTGCCTGATAGGCTGCGGGCTTGGGGCGCCAGAATCGTATAATACCTGATCATATACCTTTGCAAGTTTGTCACATAGGAGGACCAAAAAAATATATATGATTTGAGTAAGGTGCTCACTGCATTGCCTCCACAAACAGCATTTAAAGGTCATGGCTGGCTTTAAAAGCATCCAAGCATGCCCAGAGACAAAGAAAGAAAATAGCAACAGGCATTGGCAATGGCGATAGGTCTGGCTTATGAATGAAAGTGCCTTTTGTGAAATTGATGGGTTTAGTCATTCACTAAGGCATCAAACATGCTCTCTGTCAATCATCTTTGCACTGATGTATCTTTACACCCACCCACTGATTCACTCTTGCAGTCACCCTCTGACACATCCCAATAAAACAAACATAAGCTCAAAAATATATGCAAGATGAGTTAAAAGAGTACAAGTAGAAAACAAAACATGCTGCCATCTAAGACAGGCAGTCATTTGCTTGCAATATCAAAATAAAACAAAGCAGCATGTGTGTGTCTTTCAGGGGCAATGTATATAGTCTACTGTTTTAAAGTTCCAGCATGACCGCTACATTTAGAACCAGCATGTTGGCCATCTTGGAATGGTAAGACAGTGATATACTATGGACAATAGCATTCCATATGGTCAGCTGGTGTAAAGGAAGTGGCCATGTGGAATGTAGCACACTGCAGAAGAGCTGCGAGCAAGTAAGAGATCCCTTTGCACTACCTAGAGAGCTGTAGTATATACATAACAAACATTTGAATTAAAAGAAGAGAAGCAACAACATGAAAGGTGAACTATGAAGGAAGAACATTGAAAAGTAAAGGATTGGCCAATCAGCCCTGACACTTAATCATACTCATTTTCCAGTGGATGAACACATGTGATCAGAAAATATCATTATTAATGGGGCTAGAGAGCCATGACTGATGTGGACTGAAGTATTACCCCATGCATCAAGCGATCAGTGATGGAAGCAGAGTGTACATGTCATTCAAGCAGAAAAATGACAAGGATAGGCCCTCTATGTATTTTTATGGATGCATATTAATGTATATTGCTGTACGTACTTCATGACTTTTTTATTACAAGATCCTGGAAGACAGCTAAGCCTTTTAGACCTTCTCAAGAGATTCTAGCACAATTTATTACACCGCAAATCATGAACCTCCTAACATCTGTCAAAAGGGGTAGCCAACACATAAATCCTTCCCCACAAAAGTAATCTGTGATATTTAATGCGCCAAATATCTATATGTAGTCTTTTACACAGAGTACTACCATTCCACCCTTACCTGCCTATTGACTTTAACATCTGCTTTTCACAGTCAATATGCCAGTCCTACTGCCTTTACCATAAATATGCATACTAAACAGATCAGACTTAGGGCACTTGAAATATATTTTCATAATAAACCAATCAGGCCTATAGCTCTTATAATTGGCTTGTCACCATGGCTAACCATAGCCTCAGCAATGAGCTTAAGTTTTCCTATAAGGTATACAGTAGGAAAATTACAAATATGTACAAAATTACACTCGGGGAAGCAAAATACTACCTCTCCTAAGAGAGCCTAATAAGATTTTTCATAGTGCATTTCTCCTACCCCCATGGTTGCTTCAGGTGGGTCGCCAACACCAAAAACGTTGTCTACTATGATATGCGTAGTGCCATTCACGCTGATTTTGCAGCACGTGCCAAACTCCAGGCTCTAAAAATCAGTGCGAGCAGCTCAGCTGGTGGAACTCCACAGACCGCAGCAGACTTTTTTCCGGCACTACACGGAGTAAAACTCTGTGAATTCTGTCCAAGCCTACTAAAAACAACATGCACAAACATTTAGTACGGATGTGCCATCCTGTTGCCATTGAATAATAGTTATGAGATGAAAGCCCAGGGTAAAAACCTATTAAATAGGAAGAATATTTCCACTTTGAAAACATTACAGCCCTTGAGAGTATGAGAACTTAGGTAAATAAAGTTTGGCTATTTATTAATTAAAATCCTTGTCAGATCTAAAGCAGTTAGAAATCATCCTATGAATTTGTTGCACTTTAGTAAAAAACGGTAGATACCCCCCCCACACACACACCACCACCACCCATATTAGGCCCTTCATGGTGTTTAGACCAGCAGATCTATCATTAAATCCATACTTAACAAAGTTAGCTTTTGCTGTCAAAGTTTGCCTTGAAACCCAAATTCCAAACTGATTTGAATGTTTCTATCAAAACAAAGTGAAAGAAAAGCAGTCTTGAATAATTCACTCTGAAAAAGATATATTTAGACAGATAGCTGACCACAAAATTCTTCTAAGCTATATGATAAGGCTAGACTAATATTTACACTAATTGTCTCAAAAATACATGATAATGAGGGGCTTGTAAGTTTAGAATATTGTCTATTGGAAAGTTTAAACCTGATAATCTCAGCTTTAAATTTCATAAACAACATCTTGGATGTGCACTTTCCTCGAGCCAGAAAGGCAACCAAGTCCACTTTGTATAAACTGATCTGACAGGATATGAGAATGCACCCCCCCCCCCCTTTCAGGCCCCTATTTGTGTCAGTTTTCTTGATACAGTGCACAACGTATCAAGTCTAACCCAGACACAAGTTGTGTTTTAAATGTACTGCATAGCCCTCAGGAATGTTGGGTAGATTTCACAACTGGCTGGTTCTGTTCACAAGTTTAGTTCTGCCGACCTAATGGAAAGGTCAACAATACACTACAGAACAGACAGAGGGCCTGATCCAGAGTTCGGTGGATCGGTTACTCCATCGCAAATGTGATGGTTATTCCGTCCTCAGTATTACAAGTGCATTATATCCAATGGCACTTGTAGTATAGTGGGCGGAATATACGTCATGTTTGTGACAGAGTAACCTGTCCACCAAACTCTAAATGAGGCCCAGAAATGGACATCTTCTTGACTTGTGTGATGAATTAACTTTGCACTTGCCATGATGTCATCTGTGGTTCCACTGTCTGGTCTGAAGGCAATCTGATAAGGAGGTCTAAGGTAATTTTCCTTTGTCCAGTGTCACTACCCAACTAACACAAAGTGTGCATAGAATTTTGGTTCTATGTCGAGAAGAGCCACCATGCAGTAATTATTTGGTCATTCTGATTTCCTTTCTAAAAAACCCCCAAAAAACAGAACAACTTGTACCTATAGATCATCGTCATTTTAAACAGTAATCAGGGATGCCCATTAGAACCCACAGCACCATTTGTCCTGCTTCCTGCTATATATACTCTTGACCGCCATTGCCAAAGTTATTGACAAGGTACTAGCACAGTGAACAGTATCTTGTGATGGAATATCCAGAGGATCTACGTACATGAAGCTAACATGTTTCTCCCAATCTGCTGATGAAACTGTCTTGCACTGAACAGGAGGAAGCCACAATCTAAATCATTTACCATTTTCCTGAACTTACTACTGGCCCCCATTGCAGATTTTATACATAAGCACCAATGATTTCTCAATATAATTTCAATAGCAACAGAGGCGCATTGTATATCTTTTCTTGTACCTATTAATCCCTTCCAATGGGCTCAATTGTTTATTCTTGTTATTCCATTTAAACTTTGGCACTCTGGTAAACCAGCCATTGAATTTTAGTTCCTGATAAAGGCTGGTCTGGGAAAGAGTTGCTTCAGACTGTTAAAGAGGCATTAGGCTTTCCCAATAGACTGGTTCCAGTGTCAATAAGGGATGTAAGCGCTGTATGAGCATAATAATCATTTCCCCAGCAGAGCACAATTATGTTAGTGCCATTTCATGTTTATTTTGCTTAGCCCCAAAGGTAGTACAGTGCTGAAAATGATCCTCTTTTCTTCCTCTTTTCTTCCTAGCAACAATGGGTGAAGATAGTTAATGCAGTCTAATTTCTGGCTAATACCTAATTCCTTGCAATGGTGACAGGTAGACAGGAGAAAAAGATGTAATGTAGTCCAGTCTTTCTTTGCAGCCCAATATGCAAACAGATGAATGTGACCTCTGATTGGAAACATCTGTTCAAGGCCCTCAGAATTAAACTGTACATCTTTGTTAATAAACATTCCCCAGGTGTCCTTAAAACCTCACATGACTAATAAATAAGCATCTGTATTGTTGATAATTATTTCCCCTAGAACTGAAACTAGTTCATCAGTGAGATAATTACCGCCCCACAGGGCCTGATATATGGTGGCGACAGTCGCAGTTCTTAAAGATTTACCTGGATCTTCCTGCAATCACCCAGTACATTTTGTTTCTTGAAGTGCAGGTTAATCCCCAACTCCTCTGTGGAATGTGGTGTGGTCAGACCACCAACATGTCTGATGCTTCTTACTAGAGCTCAGGAATTTCCCACTAGCATGGCCCACAACTGCAGATGAGAATGAACACAGGATACGGGAAGCAATCGAAGGATCACTACTGATCTTCCATGTCTGAACAGGGAATCGGAGCAGAAGAACCACACAGCAGAGAGAGTGATACCGCCTCATGACTGGAGACAACCTTCCTGAGCCTGCAGGGAGACAGAATGTGAGTAATGTGGAAGGCGTGTATGGGATGCAAGAAAGGCCCAATGTACAGGGGGAAGGGGAGGGTGATCACCTGAGCTCAGCTATATGCAGCCCAAGTGGCGGGTGTGGTGCATCCCGCAGTAGACACACAGGATGGCCTAACACCCTGAGAACAGGAGGGTCTGTGCGGACTGCAGCAATATCGAAGTGTACGAATGCTTCAAGTGCAGAGACCGTGAGGAAATTTGAAACAAGGGCTTTAAGCTGTGAAATTGAATTTGGCCACCACAAAACTCAAGGACACAGACCATGGCTCATCACGGCTCATCACATGGCATAAGAATAAACCAAAACAAGTTACCGTCCCTCTTAGAAAAAGATAAGAGGTCCAGGCATTAACATTTGGAACTGAGTTCACTGGGGATTAACAGTGGATAGACATATGAGAGACCACTTGGCTAGGTGAGCATGGTGCATGCTTTATGCACATTACTGCCTTTGTGAGTCTAGGGCTTAGAAAACATGCTGCAAACCTGAGGCAGTGCATCAAGCTCTAGATGAGCCAAACACCGACAGGAAATGTCAAAGAGACATTGGGGCCTACAGTATATGCATATAGAATAACAAAAACAAAACTCCACCCAGCTACTCCTGACATTGCAGCAAGAGACTAACAACATGGTCAGAAAGAAGAATGAAATTCACCTTACTAAAAAGGAACTCCGCCCTCCTGCGAAATCTACTCAAAGATTGGAAATATGACCAGAAAAAATCTGCAGGGGAGTAACAGACAATGTAATCACACTAAGACAATATGTAGACCAAGTGCGGGGACGTGCATTAAAGTAGAAAAAAGAATGACAACAGTCCTCAAGATGGGAACAGCAATTAAAGATAAAATCAAAGAGATTGAAAGACACATTGGAACTCTTTACACAAAAAGAAAGATTGTGAGAATAGCACAAAATAAGACAACATCATGGTGTGGAATACAGCCAGAGAAGAAGGCTTTAGGATTGTGGACTACACTAAAAGGGTGTTCTTACATTTACAGGATCTTCAGCAAGGAGAAGAAATCCAAATTGAAAAAGGCTGTATAGTAGGCTCCTGGAAATAAGGAACGACTGACAGACCCGGGAATATAGTATCTAAAATTATGCCATACCAGTAATTATTCATTAAAGATACCAGAAAGATGAGCCATTCCTGTGAGACAGAGTGCTGCTCATGCAAGCTTTTACCCTGGCCCCACTGGCTAAAATGGGACACTTCCAACCGCTAAAACAGAACTGGAGAGAGTAAATATAAGTTTCTGCTGGACCTTCCAATGTGGGGTACCGGTCCAACGAAAGGAAGAGAACCACTCAGTCTCCAACGTGACAGACAGGATGACAATCCTGGGTGATGGGCCAGAAAATAAATCAACAATATCAAATTAAAAATCCAATAAGCCCCAGGCCATGACAAAGGAAGGCTGGAAATCTCAATGATACACATATGAAAGAAAAGCATGTTTGTGTATCTTGCCCACGTCTGTCTAGTAGAAGACGTGGGTTGCAATATTATTTTTGTGAATGGATACGACTTTGTTTGTAGCCTGTTCATCCTATAGATGCTTGGTTGACTCCTGTAAACGTGAAGCTGTGAGGTCACTGAAATAATTAATGTAGGTTTGGTTCTGTAAATATACTTTCATTAGTCTAACGTGCTGTGTTTGATGCAGTCTTACATTTATGGGTTTATATGTACTTTACAGGTTTAAATTTACATGTGTTAGAATTAATCTAGACTTGTCCAGTTTATCTGAATGCACCTTCATTAGAGACAATATACATTCAAATAGATTGAGTTCCATGAGTTTAAAAAGCAAAGGAAGTGCAATTCGTGCCAACTTCTTTATATCTTGCAAATTTAACGGAATGAATATTAGCCAAACATGTAAAACTTACCCTGGTGAGGGCTTTGTGGGGTTTTGCGAACATCGAGTTTTTCAGAAATGCTCTGAATATGAATTTGCCCTGACTGTGTGGACCCATACTGTTTACATTTGCAGTGTTTCTTTCCAAATATCTAAGGCAGTTTTTACCATTCATTAACGTACAAGCGAATGGGGAAGATTATTCATGCATGTCCAGTTTGGCCACATTTGATGAGGTATTGCAACAAAGCCAGGAGATACCGTCTTTCTGACATACATTTGTAACAAGAATGGAGGAACCTTGTACTTATAGATGATCCTAATGGTTTCATAAACATAAAGCTCTCTTTATGAAACCGTTAATAGCATCATCTATAGAACAAATGTCCTTTCTGTTCTTGGCATACTTAGCTGTTGATATAGAAGAATATATAAAACTCAGTCATACATGAAGAAAACTGAGACTTATAGAATAAAAAAAAAAAGATTACAGTGAATGGGGAAGCAGAATTCATCATTTCACAATTTCAAATATGCGTAGAATGATACCTTTCGCCTTCTTTCTTAGCACACCCACTAAATGTATGAGCACATCTTGTTTCAGGATGTTATCAAATTTGCTATTGGGATCCAATATTTATTCGTTGTCTCCACCCAGCATCTCTGCCTGGGTCAGGGAATCCCTCCGATTCGCTCGGGTTACAGATCCCTGCTTCATGGAAGACCCAGGGCAGTCTACCTTGACCCAGAGCTATGGATTCCTAGCATTCTAATAATGTATGAAAGGGGGTCCAAGTTCTTTCAAATATAGCTATGCTATCTCATAAAAGGGCCGTTAACTTTTCCATACTGTATATGTTCCAGAATTTAGACTAGCAGACTGCCAATGGTGGGGCCTCCAGAGACCTCCATGATTGAGTGACAGCCATGCGGCAATAAGTAGATGGGTTAAGAATTAGGCCTAGCGGGGCCCTAGTAGGATATTCAAAATCTTATCATCTAGCTCCCAGTATTAGTGTGAGGAGGTTCATATGTAATCTATGTGCAGAGACTTTCTGAAAAGTTGTTACAATAGAGTTCCAATAGGTTTGTATAGCTTCATAGCCCACCACATGTGTAACATTGTGCCCCTCTCTGTTGCGCATCTCCAACATTGAGCTGAGGATCCTAACATAGTGTGTAATCTGACTGGAGTCAAGTACCATCGGAGTAATACCTTAGAGTCGTTTTCTTTATATTGGGTACAAATCGAAGCAGATGTGGTGCTATCCCATATCGTGACCCAGGCTTCCGCATCAAGCTCCAAGCCTAACTCTTCCTCCCATTTCACTGCATATGAGGGTTTAAAGGATTTGCTGGGCGTTGCTAAATATCTATATAGTTGAGTAATTCCTTTCTTTGTCTGACCCTCTTTAAGGAGGGTCTCAATTGATGTAAGGTCCCTGAGTGCTAGAATTCATGTTGCAGGAACAATAGCTTAATGCCAGAGCTGCATCAGTGGAAAGACCTTACCAAGGTTTACTGCTCATTTACTGTGTAGTTCTTCAAGAGTAAGATATTTTGCTTTTGTATAGATATCTCCTAAGGTGGCCATGGAGCTTTGGAACCAGTTAAGAAAGCCTTGATCAACAAGGCAGGCAACAAGTCGGGATTCTTGAGAATCGGAGATATTGGGGAGGGGAACGATGTTATGGCCCTGTTTCACACAATCCCTCCAGTGTGTGAAAGTGATTTGCTTGGAGGCAAGTAGGAGGTCAAGATGTCTCTTTCAAGTAGTAAGTCACGGCAGAATGTGCGTGTGAGTTAGGGGAAATCTTGCTTCGAGGCAAACCCATTGTTTGTTACCTTGTGGATCTGCTAGGTCCAGTAAGGGGCAGAGTTGCACTTCTCTAATGTATGTATAAATCTGCGGAACCCCTGGACCACCCTCGTAACAATTCCTAAATAATGTTTTTTGTTTACTCTGGTTGCCTCACCCTTCCATATAAAATCTAAAAGATGTTCATGGATAGTGCGCAACACCCCATGTGGAAACAGCAGAGTCTGGCTACGTAAAGAAGCCTAGGAAGCAAATTCATTTTTATGCAGGAGATAAGTCCAAACCAGGAGATCTCCAACATACCACAACAATATAAGTCTTTGTATAGCGAGCCCATCAAGGGTGGGATATTGTCTCTGTAAAGATGTTCCTGGTGAGCTGAGATAGAAATACCCAGGTATGTTAAGGAACGTATTTCTATCTGAAACCTGTGTTTAGTAAGAACCTCACTCCAACGAAGAGGAGGATTAGGCACCTCCATTGCTGTGGACTTTTCATAGCTGATTTTAAAGCCAGAAACGGCTGAGAACTGTTGGATTTAATTGATAAGCACAATTAAGGATATTTGGAGCTCAGTTAAAAAGCATGATATGTCATCTGCAAATAGCACCAGTTTATATATGATGCCCTTCACCTCAATTACCTGAATAATGGGATCAGACTCAATCCTATGTACTAATGGCTCCAAAGCTATGGCAAAGATGCAAGGTGATATCAGGCACCCCTGTCTTGTCCACTTCTTAAGCAGTATTGATGTGCCCAGGGTATTGAGGATGTGTAGTCTTGTCATGTGGCGCATCTAATTAGTCCCTATCCGTCACTTTGTTTTTTGGTCCAGGGGTGGTCTTATCCAATACATTAAAGTCCAGCAATCCAGAGGATCAAATGCCTTTTCGGTATCTGAAGAGAGCAGCAAGAAACTAGTACCCTGCCTCTCCACTACCTGGCAGGATCTATTGCTAAACGTATAGTTGCCCCTCACTTGTCTTACCAGGGCAAACCCAATTGTGTCGGCTGTATGAAATATGGTCAGATCTTTTAGAGATGCTGGCATAGAACTTTAGTAGATTTTTTCAAATCAGTGCCTAACAAGGCCTATTCGAGGGAAACAATTTCGGGTTCTTGTCCGATTTAGGCACCAGGACCATCGCCAAGTCCGTCATTGTATCTGGAATTTCCCAGTGTCAGGAAAAGAATAAAAAAGGGTCAATAAAGGGGCAGCCAAGAGTTCCTTGAATGCTTTAAATAAAGAAAGATGGGTACTCATGGGCCTTGGAGCCTTACAGGAAGGTAATTCTTTTATTGTGTCAATGATTTCCTGTGGTGAGATTGGAACCTCTAACAGATCAGGAACATATTGAGGGAGAGTTGAAAAACAGTTGAGGCCAAGTATGCCTCTTGTTCTGCCTCCCCCGTAGGGGAGGCTTTGTGAAGTAGTGAGAAGTAGTCTTGGAAGGCTTGAAGCACTTTGCCGTTGAGTGGGCTATAGCTTTGGAAGGGAGTCTGAGGCATTTAATTGTATTTCAATGTTGTAACACTTTAAGTTTATAGGCCAAGAGTTTGTCCACCTTATCCCTTCTCTCACAATATTTTTTGTCTTCGTCCACAAGAGTTTCCTGGACGTTTATGGCAAAAGAAGATGTTCTAGTTCCTCCCTCACTTTTTGAAGGGCTCGATATGCCCGCCTGGATTCAGAGTGCTCATATTTTTCTTTTAGATCTGCTATTTTGGTCTCTACAGATTGCTCAGTGGTGTGATTTCTCCAGGAAAACCCTGATGTGTGGGATATTAGTTCCCCCCTTAATGACTGCTTTAGTCACATCCTAAGATGTTGCGAGTGAAGTGTTCCTTTTGTTATTTTTGAAAAAAATAATTGTCCATAGTTTCACATATAGAGTCTCGGATGAGGGGGTCCTGGAATGCCACTAACTGGTGGTGGCTGAGGGATGGCTTCTGTGTAGCAAATTGTGATGGATACATGATCAGACAGAATCTGAGTGTCTATTGTGCACTCCAGGATGTAGGGAAGCAAGTGTCTTTATGTTAGAATCATAGAGATTCTAGTAGACGTCCTATGGACATTAGAGTAAAATGTGTAGTCACTCTCTGTCACATGTAGTTCTCTCCAAATATTCACTAGGCCAAGATCAGTTATGCCATCTACCATGGGACTGGAAGGCCTAGGGGCATTTTACCTATCACCTGGTCTGTTTAAACTTGGATTCATGGTGATGTTGATATCCCCAACTGAAATCAGTGTTCTCTTGAGAAGGGGTGCCAAGTTTTCCATTAAGTCCTGAAAGTAATCAACCTGTCCCATGGATGGGGCATAAATGCATATCAGGGTGATTAATACATCCTCCAGTTTCCGTTTTACTATGAGCAAACTGCTCTGAGAGTCTTTGTAGGTGGCCTTGATTGAAAATGTAGCCCCTTTTTAACTAGAATAGCGCCCCCCTTGGCCCTCTGTTGATCCAGAGAGTGATACTGTAAAGGGAATAGAGGACAGTACAGTCTGTGAACATCCTATTGCAATGAGTGGCTTTCCTGTAGAAATCCGATTGAGGAGTTTTCCTGTTCGGGCCCTGCACATTCAGTGTAACAATGTTAAGCAATGTTATCTAATGGTGGGGGTAAGAACAACATTTGCTTGTAATTATAATAGAGCATTAGAGAATATATAATTTCATGACTATGTAATGTAATTAGCTATGGCTTTGTACTGTGGTGATCTGCTACCATCATAAAGGATAAGAATAATAAAGAATAATAAACCTCAATATAAGTAGAGCTGAAATAACTATAGGTTAGAGCACACACATGGAATAACAATGAAAATGTTTCAACAGTGGTAGTTAAGCCTGTGCGGGTGGTGGTGCAGCATCTGTGTATCTCCCCGAACCCAGCAATCATGCATGAGATAATAACCCTTCTTTTATTTGGGGTCTCTTCCTCAGAGTGTCTTGTCGCAGTAGTTCATTTAGATTGAGGATCGATTCCACTTAATCTAGTGTGGTCGCAGAACATTGTTTTTCATGGAACATAAAAATAAAGTCTTAACGGAAAGTCCCAGTGGTATGGAATTTTTAAGGCATTCAGGTGTTCCCTTGTGGGCCTGACCTCCGCAAACTTAACCAAGGTATAAGAAGAAATATCCTGGAAAATAGAAAGCTCATCATCTTCAAACTGAATTTTGTTAATTTTTCTTGAAGCAGCAAGGGTTTCTTTCATTAGGAAAAAATAATTTAATATAGTGAGGACGTCTGGGGTAAGGTTCTTTCTCCTCTGAAAGTCCGTGAACACTCTTTGCATTAGGTTGAGAGTGACACCGGCATCCGCTGCAAGACCCAGGAGAGTGCGAAAGAGTGCCTGTATGTGAAATCAAGGTGGCCATCAGAAATAGTGGAGTTAATGCCTGAGATACAGAGATTATTGCTCCTGGGCCGTTGTCTCTATCGTTAATTTTTTAAGAATCATGGCCTGGTGGGATTGTTCCAGGCATGCAACTCTTTCAAATAAACTATCTTGTTCATGGTCCCGTTCCACTGCAGCTCCCTCTACTCGTTCAACCCTAGAACCTAGTTGTTGGACCCTGTGGTCCATGTTGCAAATGGTCTTATTTATGACTTGGCGCAAGGAAGTGAGCCCCTTTTTAAATTTCTACATTAGTTCCTGGAAGTCTGCTTTTGTAACTGAGATGGATAATTCTCTATCCTGAATTTTTTCAGCAGCGACAGTCTCAATCAGGGTTGACATGTCCAATGTATTCATGAAGAAAGCATTTTTGATGTTGGAGCCCTTTGCAGCTTTTTGTTTACTTTGGGCCATGTCGAAAACAAAGCAGTCAATTAGGCTGGAAGAAGATATGTGATGAAATGCGGGAACGTGATCTTTTAGGGAAATAGGCTACTCAGTGTGGGTTGGTACTAGCTGTCGTGAGGATCACAAAAGGGGGTCATTGGAGACTCCCTTTAACCAAGCCAGCGTATCGGGAAGCATAATGGTCGTTAATCGATGGGGTCAAGGGGTCCGGAGATCTATCTTTTTCGGAATCACTGCTAATGAAGGAGCCACTGCTGCACACCTCAGGGCCAATGCCTCGGGGATCAAAGGATTGTGCCTTTTCACACCACACCTGTCCTTACTAACTTCAATCCATTAGCAGAAGGGGGCTGGTCACCTGGGTTGACTTAAGGCTTCCCCATTCAACACACCAGGTAGCAGGTGTGTTTTATTTTAATGAGGCCCAAGGGTGTCACGAGAGAATCACTCACATAGTAGATCCTCTACCAGTGTACAAAATCATATAGTGCTAATAGTCACTGATTTTAAAGCATAAGTCTGAACACACTGGCCTTACGGAAATTGATATACAACACTTTATATATCTACCATATCAAAAATAGTTTATTTATACATTTGTTTTTCTGGTTGTGATCAGATCATAATGAAAATAAAGAACAGGTCCAAGCACATCCTGCCTTACACACACAGTCATTCAGACAAACGGAAACATACCCTCACATACTCAAACGTCCTACAAAATCAGGGTTCACTGTTAAGTAACCAAAGGATGTATATGCCAACAACATATACCCACACATCTAATACACAAACAAAATCACATAACTTGGTGCTGTACAAGATCAATACAGTGAACAATTTCAATACATAGATCAACACAAATGCAGCTTATTCAGTTCATACAGTACTTCATATTTTGAAGAAAACAATTCATCATTGGGGGAAGATAACAAGGGGTACATGTTATTGCCAATGGAGAGTACCAGCGCTGACACGTGTTTCAGTGATAGACCCCAATCTGGGTCTCGCCTTCTTCAGGGCGCACTGTTCACGTGTCGGAACACGGAAGGAGGTGCCTGGAACAGAATTTTCAGAATGTGCAGCCAAGGCCAAAATGCAGGATACGGTCTCAAACACCACAGAGACCAAATCAAAGGTGAAAGAGGCGTTCCTGAGAGGGATATAAACAAAACTGACAGGGATCAAAGGATCGCAGAGTAAAATGCCCCAAGATTGGAAAAATCATAGGAGAGGGGGGCCCACTCGCATCACCATCAGGGAGGACTCAGCTCCAAATGTCCAGTAAAGTCCATGGAGGTGTGTGCATAGGTTAATACCAGGGCGGAGTGGCGTGGCGTCTGTCAGATGGCCTTCTGATGGTTCGGGCTGCAGTATATGGTCACGCGGTATACCAGCCGGTACCCTAACAGCAATGTCACGATCCGGCTGCAGATAGTCATTGGTAACATTGGAAGTGTAGTGGCCAGCTTCAAAGTAAAGGCCCCGGGCCCAGGAGCCCATGGCGTTGTGCACTACCACCTGCCCAAGCTCACTTTGATTTTTTCCGCCAGGTGGGGGCAACTTCTAAGGGCCGCTTCAGGATCCCCCGATGCAAATATGCAGGGCTGTAATGACATCTGATCAGGTGAGAGTTATGTCTGCCTGCACTGCAGAAGCCAAGCAGCAAGTGAACAGACCGTTGCTATTCCCCTCCTCTCTGTACGAAGGCCTAGGCTGTGTCTCTCAGCTTTTGATCATTAGCGGCGGCCATGTTGGTCCTCCGGTGGCTACTCAATCCCACAGAGAGCAGCAATCTCTCCAGGCGCCGAGGTTACTCGGCTGCTCCGATCACGAGCCTGGAGGACCACGAATGGGGTGCCCTCCATATGCCCCTCGATGTCAGCCAGATAGCGATTGTAGCATGGTTTACTGGTCCAGGCATACAGAGTTCAGATGAGGAGAATACCGACAGGTCATCGTCCTGGCAACTCCCCCAAGAAGTTTTTGGGGGATCGGTGAAGAAGAGGATGATAGACACAATGATCTAAAGACTGACAAATTGAATGCTATGATGTACATCGGAGGCCAAGACGCATATGACAAATCAGGGGAGTTGAAGTTTTATTTCTCTGCGATATGGAGCTTACATATATGGATGGGCCACATGGATGACAATACTGAGCACAATCACCTTCTAGAAAATCATGATGAGAGAAGGGCCACATGAGTGAAGAACCAGGGTTGAAGTAAGCCATGGGGTGTCCTGGGGAAGAACAACTCTTGACAGGGAGCTGTTATCATTGTTTGTTTATCATTCATAGTTGTTAAAAGATGAAGTAGGAAAAAGGTCAATTGAAATGGGGGAAAAAGGGGAGTAAGAACTTCCACTGAGGGTTCAAACAAGGTGTGCAAACTGAGGTAAATCTAAAAATGAAGGACACTAGTAAGCAATATCAAGTCCTCAACATTTAAGGTCAAGAGTGTGCTTAAAAACTGAAGGAGTATAAAATAGACATTACATTTCTACAAGAAACCTAACTAAAGACAGGAGATTCTAGGAGGTTTAAAGCAAATCACTATGGTACTCAGACACATGCTAGAGGAAAACTCCAGTGGTGCAGTAATTTTGTTACTTAATAGAATTAGAGTAATCGTTTTAGAGACAACAGTTGACAGGCTGATAAATATGTAATGGCAAAATGTAGGTTGGTAACTGTAATCTTTATGGTAGCCTCTAATTACACTTCCAGCTAAGGACAAGATAGATGTATTCATGATGAGATACTTATGAAACTATGAGACTTTTCAGAAGGAGAACAGATAATGGTAAGCAACCATAAACCTTGTACAGGCAGAGACTGAGATAGGTTTGGCTAGTTTAGTAGTATGACCAAAGTGATATTGTTGAAAGTAACAGACAATCTACAAGAAATGGGCTTAGCTGACAGTCTGTGCCCCTAACGTCATAAGAGAAGGACTTTACTTTCGGTACACATGTGCACCACATTTATTACAAAATAAACATATTTTTGTCTTCATTGGCCTGCTAGAAATGTTCAATGAGCTGGCATAGTCATATTAGCTTCCACAGACCACATCCTTCTAGCAACAGAAATGAAAAGGTTAGGAAAGCCCTAACAGGTTAAAAATTGATTCTTGTGAGTTACTTTTTACACAATGTTGCATATAGAGCAGAAATAATGGAGACCCTGTGGGAATATCTAGAGAATAACAATACCCAAGTCATAATCCAAAGGAAGCCTGTCATGGAAAGGATTGAAATCTTTGGGCAGGGGGAAACTCATTGTCTTAGCAGCTGTGAACAAAAGGAGTTGGACACTGGTACAAACACAAATAGAGGAAGACTTAAGAAAAGTCTGAGACAAACATAAATCAACTGAGAAGAAAACAGACACTGAGAAAGGTCACAGTGCCTTAGACTCAGCAGAATACTCTCCTAGTAAAATAGTCAATCTAGCCATGTTATGCGTACCAAGGAAAAGCAATGAACATGGCAATAAAGACCAAGAAACCGACAAGTGAGGATACATAGGGAGGGCATTCTAGGACTCAAAGACAGGCTGGGGAACAGGTCTTGGTGACAGACAGAAGAATGCAATTTTCAAGGATTTCTATAGGCAAGCAAATATGACTTAGGGACAAATTTCCCCAAGACCCTCAACAAATCAAAAAGAAAGCCTAAATGAGCCTTTGGTACCAAGGGAGACCTGTTGCCTGGCTCAAATCATAGTGGACAGGTGAAAGGCAACTGGATCCACTGGGTGTGGTAAACAGTAGTGTCCTATACAAACCGGGACGAGGTTCTATGATATGCTCAGCATACAGCCTAATTGTACTGTGAAATGTAGACATTACTCTCTGCTTGAAGATATTGGCCAATAGATTGCCATGTCTTTCTGAACCCGATGCATGAAGACCAATCAGGCTTCATCCACAACAAACCTTACAATATGAGGAGGGTAGTTTATGTAGTCGGAAAATCCAGTTAGAAAAAAACATGTGGACCTATTGAAATTAGATGTTGAAAATCTTTCGACAGGGTCAATTGGTCCTATTCAAAATACATGATGAGGAAATCAGAAGAGAAAAGAGTGAACGGACATAATCATAGCCAAATACACATAACTAAAAGCCAGGATTTTGATCAATGTTTTTTTTTTTCAGAAAGATGGAACATCAAAACAGGCATGAGATAGGGATATTTGATGAATTCTTCACCATTCGCTATGGGAATAGAAGCACTGGCATTGTCAATAAAAGCCTCCTCGGAGATACAAGGGTGAGAATTTGGGGGTGTGAAGCATATGATTTCACTTTTTTAGATCACATTTTGCTTTATTTAACCGAGCCAGCAAATTCCATACTTTCACAACGAGGCTAATGGAGCAATTTGGGAAAACCTTGAGATGCAAAATAAAGCCTGATTAGTCAGAACTGTTGTTTCTGAGAACAGACGATTAGGAATGCGAGTGGATCAAGAAAGAACCCCTTTTTAAGGTTAAAGAACACTCAGTGAAATACTTGGGGTAAATAGAATGTCATTGATTTCACCATAATATAAACTTTACGCCAGCATACAATTAAATTAATTATGAAAAGCAGTAAGACGTCGACTGAAGGATTCAGATACTATCAAATTAGATACTGGCCAGCGAACAAATGTTTAGGACTGCAGCGGCTAGTCCACTTTTCCCTTTCCAGCAACTGGTGGTCTTAATGGAACTTACTAAAGTGGCAGTCTCCAAACTTTACAAGGTACTGGCATTGCTATAGAGCACCGGAGACCAGGCTACATGGGTCGAGGGGAAACGACGGTAGGAAGAGAAGTTCTTGAAAGGTCCTGGGAAACAGTGTGGAGGGACATAGACTTAAATAGCAACTCAGTATTACACAGAGAATCATCTATTAAGGTTATGAGAGGTGGTATCGCACACTTAATATATTTGGTAAACTGTTTGCAGTCACCAGTGACCACTATTGAAGTGGATGAGGCATACAAGTAACCCAGTCCCTTCAGCAGAAAGAAGACAAGAGCAAAAGGCAGATTGGAGTGATGAAAGATGTGCTTGGTCTGAAGGAGTGTGATTACTGATCACTACTGTCTGGCCCTGAATAGGGATGTGCTTTGGACTCTCATACATGAAGTCTATTTTGGTCAAACAGGATTATGCGTTGAAGTAAAGGAATTAAGTCAGTCAATAAAATATAGGCTGAAATAAATCAATAATGTGAGGAAGTGAAAACGGTATAAAGTTTGGTATGGGTACAGGTAGGGCAAAGCAAAGAAAAAGGAGCCAGAAATGGCCAGTGACGAAGAAGCTACAGGCCATTAGTCATGACAAAAGCAAGAAACATGGGAGTTATTAGAGCCAGGGAAGTGTAAAGGGGCAAGGAATTATAGAGGGAAAGGAGAGAGGAAATTGGTCAGAGGGGCATTGGGATGGATGGGAAGAAAGAAGGAAGGAACAAGTGAGTGAAGAGAATATGGGATCTAGAGTGATGCCTGAGGTACACGAGGATAGAGATGAAATTTGGGTAAGTTAGAGGAACCTAGAATAGAAAGCAATTGATCATAAATTGATAGGGAGGAAACTAGAGAATTAAGAGAAGGGAAGCAACCAAAGTTAGTGATATGAGCAAGGTGTCCAAGTAATCTCAGAAAGAATGGAGATAAGGCCTAGTAGGCGATAAACAGAACTTGCAAAGATGATAAATTGAGAGGTAAAATTCCTTAAAAGTATAAGACGTTGATCAGAGAGAGGAGATAACTAGAATTGAGCAAATTAAAGTTCAAGACAATTGCTGACTCACTGCCATGGACAGGGGTGTGGGGGTCTGAGAAAGGTAAAAGTGAGAAGTATTTAAAGCTGCAAGCTTGGTCTTTGTTAAATTAACAAATGCACAAGTCAGTAAATAAAAGTAGGAAAATATTGGAGTAGGAGATCAAAGGTAGATGTAGATCTGTTGAAAAATGAATGTAGGTTCAATAGATAAATGGCTATTCCAGTTAAGGGGCTTTAGTGATGACAGGTTATGCCAAATTAGAGATCCATTATGCATGGTGGTATGAGGGTGCCAGAGAAAGAAGGCTGCAGAAATGAGATACATTGAAGGATTTTTGAGAGCAAGAATTAGAAAGTGACAGCAGTGCATACATGGAACCTATCTGTAGATTGCAACAGAAATTATGGAATATAATGAGCAGCAGAATGGGCTAGCCCAGGCTTTGTAGGCCTGAACTGAGGAAAATAGGTAGTGCCATTGACTCATCATCCATTTGGATGGGATCTTAAAGCATCCGAAGTTGCTGGAGACTGAATGAGCAGCTGCAGATCTTCTGCCGCTGCCTGTCTGAGCATGCATGAATAAGATTGAATCTATTGATCCTGGTATCTAACAGTTGGGATGCTCCATAGGGTAGAAAGCTGGGGTGCGTTTTAACAGCAATGAACTGGAAATGGGCAGGGGAGGTGGTGGAAACTGGCACAATAGCAGAGCTTCCTTCTGAGGTAAATGCATACTTGTATCATAAGAGAAAAAACAATCCTAGACTGCTAATCCTGGACAGACATTCCTCTGTGGCAGTTAAGTGAAGCTTGAGCAAAATTCTGAACAAATAAACAATAATATGGCTCAAGAGGAATATTGATGTAAACATGAGAGCTCTGGTCGGATGCCAGGCCAATAGATTTGGGATAAAAATTTAAAATATGCACCTCTATCAGCTAAAGTTGAAGACATGTTAACAGCTTTTCTTCTGAGCTCAATTCTTGTTCCCATAGTTGGAGAAAAACAATTTCAGCATGCTGATCCTGGATAGATATTCCTTTGTGACAATCTAATTAAGATCATACAGAATTAAAGATGACTAAACACTAATATGGCTCAAAATGGAAATATTGATGTAAAAATGGGAACACTGGTTGGAGTCCTGGGCCAATAAATTAAGAATTAAAATTTAAAAAAAACCTCTGCCAGCCAATGGTGTATGCATATTCACTGCCTTGCTTGCCTTTCTTCTGAGCTCAATGCTTGCTCCCATCATTGGAGGAAAAATAACTTTTGAGTCTTGATCCCGGACAGACATTCCTCTGGGACAGTCTAGTGAAGCTTACACAGTATATGAGAGGAATAAACACAAATTTGGCTAAAAAGGCAACATTTATGTAAAAATGGGAAAACTGGCTAGAGGCCAGAGCCAATAAATTCAGAATTAAAATTAAAAAATAATCTCTACCAGACAATAGTCAAGGCATGTTCACAGTCTTACCTGCCGGGTGTTGTCAAAATATGTCAAATGCATACAGAGCATGTCAAAACAGGTGCATCCCTAGTAATGTGGAGCAGGATCTGAATTTTGCAGACAGTCGTTACTTTGCAGGTGTGTAGCTTCTGGGGGTATATGGGGTGTTACACCCCCTTGTAAATGTATTCTCTAGTAAATAATTGAGTACAGTAGCTTTCATTCCGGTATGGTGAGGTGTCTGTTGGATTTCACCAAGGATTCTTACATGCACATACAGAAAAAACATTCACACACTCTCTCTTCTCTGTTGAGTTCTTAAAACTGTTAGAAATATTCCAACCTATTGTGTTTTAAGTAACCCTGACAATCTGAACTGCTCTCCCTTTACTCTGCCCCTTACGCCCCCTCATGCAATGCTTCTCAGATAATGTATTTTTACCAAGATATGCCAGTGTGATTGTTGGGAAATTTGAAGCTCACCACTGTCAATCCTACTGATTAAGCTACATCCCATGTCCTTTGTAGAACATAAAGGAAGGGGATGTACAAATGTTCACATTATGTTAATTGAACTCCATACACAAACCAGGAAACTTTAGCACATTTCACTTTATTTCTTGACTTTGCATGTCAACATGCAGAGCTGCAAAACAGCATATACATGTTTGGAATAGACTCCGAGCTAATATTTCGGCAAGAAAACTCACAGGACTGAAACTGATGAAGGGTGTCTGTTGTGTAGGTGCACGGGCTGTTCCACAGACAGGAAAGCCAAAGGGTTTACCTTTGTTTTTTAAATTTTGTTTTATTTTAAAAGTTTTATATAGCGCTAGCTTGACCCGTGGGTATCGAGGCGCTTTACATATACACAGGAGATAAAGGTTGCATTACATAGCATGATCTAAGGAAGCAAAAAAAGATATAAGCAAAAACATAATAATTAGGCAAACACTGAGTGGGAGAGAGACAAAAAAAGTAGGTGGTTGACACAGTCCAGTAACCACCTACCCTTGATGGTCAAGTGAGAGTGGAGTCAACTAGGTTATTAGAGTCTAGGTTAGTTGACATTGGTTGGTAAAGTATTTGTTGAGGAGATGAAGTTTCAGGTTCCTTGTGAAGCAGGAGAAGGAGGAGTTGAATCTGAGGTCTCTAGGGAGTGAGTTCCACATCCTGGGTACATTCCAATATAAGGATTGGCACTGAGTGGTTTTCTTTTTCAATTTCGGAGGGATGAGATGAAGTGAGTTGGAGCTTCTGACAGTTCTGGATTTTCCTGCTTTTACCAGTTTGCTGTTTAGGTAGTTGGGAGAAGGTGAGTGAAGGGTTTTGTGTGTGATACAGGCCAGTTTGTAAATACATCTACCTTCCATGGGAAGCCAGTTGAGGGAGTTGAGGGTTGGTGTGATGTGTTCAAATCTTCTTACACCAGTTATGAGTCGAGCTGCCATGTTGAGGACTGATCTTAGTGGGGCTAGGTGAGCTTTCGGTGACCCTGTTAGGATGGCGTTCACATAGTCCAGTTTGGAGAGCACTAGGGATTGTACTATTGTCTTGAGATCATCTTGGGGAATGAAAGGTTTAATTTTCTTGAGGTGTTTTAGTGAGTAAAGCGCACCTTTTGCAGAGTTTTTGATGTGTTCCTTCATTGATAGGTTCTTGTCCAAGGTAATGCCTAGTGACTTAACCAAGTCGGATAGGACGAGGGCGCAGTTTAGGGCATCAAGATTCTTGAGCCAGTCTTGGATTGGTCGGTGGTTACTTTTTGGAGAGAACAGTATTAATTCCGTTTTGTCTGGGTTCAGATTTAAGTGGTTTGCATTGAACCAAGTTTGGATCTTGGTTAGTGTGACATTGAGGTGACGGATGTCGCTGGGAGATTTGATTTTGTAGTAGATTTGTGTGTCATCTGCATAAAGGTGGTAGTTAACTCCTGCTTGTTTCAGAATGATTTTCAGGGGTTCCATGAAGAGATTGAAGAGGGATGGTGAGAGAATCGATCCTTGCGGGACCCCAAGTGTGACTTGTGTTGGCCTAGAGAGACAGGAGTTGATTTTAATTTGTTGCGAACAGTGCTGAAGGAAGGAAGTGAACCATTTTAGTACTATGCCATTAATGCCAGAGCGCCTCTTCAAAGTCTCAAGTAAAGCTGGATGATTTATTGTGTCGAATGCCACTGATAGGTTAATAAGGATGAGGAGACAGGCTTCGCCTTCATCTAAGGCTCTGTGGATATTGTCAGAAATATTGAGCATAGCTGTTTCGGTGCTGTAACCTTTCCTGAATCCCAATTGAAAGAAGTCGAGGAGGTTGAAATCGTCAATGTGTTTGTTGAGTTGTTGGAGAATGCACTTCTCCAATATTTTAGCTAGGAACGGGAAGTTGGAGATAGGTCTGAGGTTGTTGAGATCGTTAGGGTCGGCTCCTGGTTTCTTGAGTAGGGGTGTGATTTGGCCTAGTTGAAGGGAGTCTGGGACACAGCCTGACACGAGAGAGGAGTTGATGATTTTTGTCCAGAAAGGGGTAATGATGTGATTGAGTTTTTTTACTATTGTGGATGGGAAGGGGTCCATAGTGTGGGAAGAGGGCTTTAAGCTTGCAATTATATTAAAGACCTTGTTTTGCGACATGAGTTCGAAGTCTAACCAGTAAGCATTATTTTTTAGTTGGAGGTAGACCTGGTTGTTCTTGGTATGATCTCTTTCTGTTTGGTCCAGGATGCTTAAAGGGGGGCAGGTTAAGAGGGAGGGAGGATTTGAGGTTTGGATGAAGGATTGTTCAATTTTTGTGACTTTATCTGTGAAGAAGCAGGCAATTTCTTCACAACGATTTTTGGTGGCTTTGATTTTGTGTGGGGATGTGCCGTTTGTTTGACTTTTAACAATGTTGAGGAGCTCTCTAGGTCTATTCTTCACCTGGTCTAGTTGGTTCCGGAAAAAGGTGGCCTTTTCTCTGAAAATGTGTTTTTTATAGGCCAACCGCGCAGATCTAAGTTGCGCTAGGTGCAAAGTCGATGGGCTTAGTCTCCAAGTCCTTTCCGAATGTCTGAGTTGTCGTTTTTCATTATTAAGATCCACGTTGAACCAGGATTTAGATTTGATAGGTCTCAGCTGTTTGAGTTTGAGTGGAGCTACTTGATCTAACACCTCCGTCATAGTTGAATTAAAGTGAGCTGTGAGGTCATCAGCCATCAAAGTGGAAGGCTGGAGCTGTAGATGGGCATGAATCCTGGATTCAAGTTCGGTTATAGGGACTTCTTTGATGTTCCAGGTCCAATGTTTCGGTTTGTCAGATTGTATTGGTTGGTATCTGACATGCAAGTCAATATTAAACAGTATAAGGTGGTGGTCAGACCAGTCAATGGGAGAAATGGTTCTCAGAGAGATCAGCTCATTTTTGGTGATGATCGCATCCAGAGTTGCTCCTTTGATGTGAGTAGGTTCATTGCAGAGTTGTTTGAGGTTGGTTATGTCAAGCAGGTTGGAGAGGTTCTGAACTGCAGTGTCTTCTGGGTTGTTCCAGTGGATATTGAGGTCACCCAGGAACACGTCTTTTGTGTCTGTTAGGGAGAATCGTGTTATTAGGTTGGTAAGTTCTTCGGCGAAGAGGGCACACTCCCCCGGAGGATGGTAGATGGTGTGAAATTTGATGGGCGTGGTGCCTTCGACTGTGACTTCAACCCCCAGGTACTCAAGAGTCAGGTATTCTGTAGGTTTTAATGTGGTCAGCTGTATTCCTACTTTGTGAATGATGGCTAGTCCGCCACCAGTTTTGGTTGGTTTGTCGTGTCTGATGATGTTGTAACCTAGGGGGGGTGAGTATGTCTAGAAGGAGTGGTCATTGAGCCAGGATTCTGTGAGCAATGCGATGTCTATTTCTTCAGGGAGTAAAACTTCAGTAATGTCTGTGGCATGTTGTACTGCTGATCTACAGTTGAGGAGCATGCAATATAGAGGACGGGGAGCCTCGATGTTGGTGTGTGCTGTGTGGATAGAAGTGTTTTGAGCGGGAGGTCTGGGTGAGTGTACAGTTCTAGGGATTGTGTTTGTGCCAACTATAACTGGGATAGCGAAAGGAGACGTATTCTGGCTCATTGCGAGGTAAGAGTTGTTGATCTTATCTGCTTCCAGTACAGATATTGGCTGGAGAGCTCGGCTAGGTCGATGTGCTTGATTCCCTAAAGGAATGGAGGGCTGTGAGGTGCCAAGTGGGGCAACGGGAGAGGCTGTGCCGAGGGAAGGTGCGTAGCTAACCTGAGTGTGTGAGCATGGAGGCTTAAACTAGTTGTGAAGGTCTTGATGTAGGTGTAGGATATCAACAGCTAAAGAGTCTATTTTCTGCTCCATTTGGGTCAGTTGGTGGGTAATTGAGCTAGAAGAGCTTCTTGCTTTGGGCGGGAGCCGTGAATGACTAGGGTCTGCAGAAGGAGAGGGTACTGGGTTGTAGGATTGAACGGTATAATTGGGATTAGGAGTGGGGATAGGATGAACGTGAGGGGCCGGGTCATGAATGCTTCCAGGCTTGGTGTTGGGGGGAGGTGTTAAGGGTCTAATGTCCAAGGGGGGCGAGTGAGCAATGGTAAGGAGGAAGTCGGTGTCCAGGGGATTGGCAGTGAGTTTAGAAGTGGAGACTGATTGAGAATGAGGTCGTTGGACAGAGGAAGGAGAATGTGCGGTGGTTTGAGGTAGGTAGGTGTCCAGGGAATTATCAGTGACGTTGGACATGGGGATGGTTTGGGAAGCTGGACTAGGGTCGGTGTTGGAGTTAAGGATAGTTTGAGAGGGTAGAGTCGGATCATCTGGGGTTGATAGGGGAGTGTCTGTGGCTGGTTCAGTCACGGAAAGACAGTAGTTTGTGTCCGGGCTGCCTAGTTCAAGATCAGCCTTGTGATGTTTATTAGCTGTGAGTTTGCTGGTCCTGGTGGGATCAGTTGATGTCATTAAAGTGGGTGTTTGATGGTGGAGTGTGATGACGGGGGTAGTGAGATTGTAATGAGTGATGGTGGATGTCCATGAGTTGTAGAGTGGGTCGTCCGGGAAGGGAGATTGGATCAGCTCTGTGTTGTTAGTCAGGGTGGAGTGGGATAGGGGAGGTTGGGTTTGATGGTTCTGTTGAGTTAGTGAGGAGAGTAATGTTGGGAAGTGACGATCAAAAGTGGTGAGGTGCATGTCGGTGGCCTGTATGAGAATGTTTTCTGTTCTGTAGATAAAAATTGTGAGTTCCCCTTTAAAGGTAGGGGACCGGTTGTAGAGATTTTTTCGCCATAGGGAGCGATTTGTGCAGCGAAACCTCTGTACTCGAACGCAGGCAATGTGCCCTTAAGCATGACACTAACTGTACTGCACTGATGTCCATGGACGATACACACACACACCCAAGCACACAACACACAAACATGTTACATGACACAACACATTACATATATGCAGCACAACTGCCAAGTTTTCTGGTTGCTTATGTGTGACATTTCTATCCTTGCAGTGTGCAAATGAGTGACATTCTACTGTCAAATCTATGACACATTGAGTGACACTTTCTAACATGTAAATCAAAGAAAGAATCAGCATTTGGGTGGATCTTTGTGAGTTTTCTGTTATTTCATCCAGATGTATCACATATAAACTTGCACCAAATAGAAGCCAAACCTGTTGGAGTTGTCAATGCTGGTTTAATTATGAAAATATTGGACTGTGAATTAAAAATTACAAAGTTATCTGGAAGGGGCAGTGGTCGTTTGAATGTCTCAGTTACATTTCCCAATCCTCACTATTTTCCTCTGCATATGTCTCATGGTTAGCCACTAATACTCTTTTTCTCCTCACATCTTCTTGAAATCTTCCATTTCCATATTTCACACTTCATGTCCTTGCTTTTCATTGCTTTCTTTTCGCTCTATCCTGCATGTGCTTTCTTGTGTTGCCCCCCCCCCTTTACCACACACCTATCCATTCTCTTTGTATGCTCTCCTGTAAACACATTTTCTTTTTCTTTGGCACTGTCACTATTTCGACTGCCGTGTACCTCCTTCACACACTTTCATATTAAAGGGCTATTACAATTTTCACATATGTGTCCATCACTCTGTGTACTCAGCAGAGATGCCAAGGACTGGATGAGCATGCATTTGAAACACCTCAAACACCTACAAAATAGGTATTCTGAGAAACTTTCAATGCCTTCATCTTCAACTCAAGAGCTCTCAGTTGTGCCCTGTCTTGCACACCCACCCATAACCTGAACTTCCAGACATCTAGAGGTCACATTTAGTTTACAGTATGTACTGTGCAAAAGTCATGTTGTGCAACCCACAGAAACATAACACCTGCATAAAGCTTATACTATGAGGGAATGCAAGATGAGTCAAAACATGAAATGTACACAGGGATTGCATCATTGAGAATAATTATTTTAAGTATTTACCATGGCTCTGCACTCTGCATAGATCCCAATTACTGGATTAGAATATATTCTGAACACATTAACCGCTTCAGTGCCCATGACGAGATGGTCTCGTCATGGAGCGCGGTTGCGCTGTGCCCATGACGAGACTATCTCGTCATGAACCCCGCCCGCTAATGCAACGCCCGGCACAGGGCGGGGAAAGGGCGTGGCACTGAAGAGGTTAATAATCCACTACCAGGACTAGAAGAAACCCTCACCGTCACCTTAGCTCCAGAGCTGTCAATCATTCCCAGTCATGCGCTGACGTTACCTGAAGCTCCCCAGGTGACTCACTTCGCAGTATCCACTATACAGCAGTCATGTGTCAGAAACACAGCATCAACATGTGAAATGTAAATAGGGTCTCAGATTGCATCATTGCTATCCTGGATCAACTCAAGGGTGGCTACTCCACAATGCTTTGCTGAAAGTGAGTTTCCATTACACTGAAGCTCACATGCTGCTCTGGCTTCTCCCAGCAAGGGGTACAGTTTCGGGACATGTCCCCTAAAACATTAGTTCAGCTGCCACCGAAAGACGCCGCTACTACAGCCTGGTTCGAGGGAGCTGTTGCTACTCTGACATATCTCCCTACCAGCAGAACTTTGGGATGGTCGCCTGGAAAGCATAAAGAACAAACAGAAAATGCTTAGTCTCCTCTCTCATTGAAAACCACATTTAGGGGGAAAACTGCAGTAGATCTATCTGATAAATGCAATCTAGGACAGAATGATTCGTCTGTCCTTAGAGTGCAGCAATTTCACCAGGACAGCTGCTCACTACACTCATTTCCTAATTTCACTGGGCCCTACTAGAAGTAGGGCCCAGTGAAATTAGGAAATGGGGGGGCATAACCAAGATTCACGAGGAGAGACAATTTTTTTAAGTCAAACCAAAACTCACTTTGTAGAAAAGGAACATCCTGAAAATAGAATGCTGTAAATTAAAATTGCAAAGTACCTTAAATTGTACACAAAATGTCCTATGATAATAATATTTAGAGAGGGATTCATGTTATGTCTTGTCCAGATAACAATAGCTATCAGTTATGTAGGCACTGAAAAATTGCAGCATGACGTGTTTTATCCGCGTCCATGTGATTATGGTCTGACGAGAAAAAAAATAGCATTATAGCATGTAAAGAAATTGCTTTCACATATATCAAGGCCCAAAGGCCTTTATTTACCAACATCATTTACACGTTTCCAAAAATCGGATTCTCGCCCCGTAAGCAGCTAATTCTTCAAAATGTGTATGTGAAAGAAGGATATAAAAAGCTTTGATGTTTGTACACACTTTTACCTTTCTGACTTTCTGAATTACTGTTCACAAACCATTTATCCGCAGATGTGGACAAAGTGCTCGAGCTCTGTTTAGTCACAGGAGGGAAGCAAAATGTGAACAACAATTTAACAGACCAAGGGATGAATCCAGATGGCTTAAGGTGTATCTATAAATGTATATTGTGTATGGTTTGGGGTGGAGGGGGGACAATAATCTGGGGGAGACAATGGCCAGACCTAAATACATTTATGTATAAAAGTAAAGTATTATATTAATAAGAACAATATTACCAGCAAAATAAACGAATAGCCTTCATGAATTGCAATCGTTGAGTAGCTGTAATGTGCCTAGCAGGAGGTCGTTGCATGAGACGCCATTACTGAGAGAGAGGACGTTCACAATGTAAGTGTCGTTTTCCACTACCACTCGAAAGCCAGCTGGAGGCACCCACGCTGTTCATAATTGCCATAGCCGGGTCTGGTGGCTCAGTGGACTAATCCATCCATTGCCTGTGTTCTATCTCATGGTCATAGGTTCAAATCCCGGCAGGTCCACTCAGCCTTTTATCCACCTGAGGTCGATAAAATGAGTACCATTGAGTTGGGTAACAATAAACATCTGTTATTCAGCGCCAAGAGACCTATGGGTCAACGTGCGCTTTACAAATACACATGTTATGTTATGGCTCCTTCCTTTCCTGCTTTCAAACTCCACAAACAGCTTTTTATTCTGGGCAGAGCTTTTCGCATTTAGTGTTAGACACAGAAATGCACAGCTTAGTGCAACAAAGAATTGCTAACCCATAAGTTACGCGAATGACGTTCTAATATGCACACTGCTGTGTTGCCATTGCTGGGTAGGGCTGAAGGGAATTTCTGACAAAATAACGCATTACTTACTTTATATATTTATTTGGTTCGATTTCGTTTTTATAGAGCAGCATCAAACCACAATTTGACTAATTCAGAACAAAATAACAATACAATGAATAATACATTTTTTAGGAATGCGTTTACTTTTGCTCATCTGGTCAAGCCAGTCACTTTACGCACCTAGCACTGCTCCATGGTCTATCTCAACGAGTACACTTTTACATGGTAGTTGTGTTCCAATGTACGGTTGAAGTGCGTGAGAAGAATTACAAGACTTGATTGTCATACAAATTTTCATTTTTCGGCAACTTGAAGATATTCTCTTCTGAGTTTAGAATCTGTAAACCTGGGGCCTCATTTATAGCATTTTAGCGTAGAGCAGTGCAGCAAGGCATCTACCTGCGCTGCAGTACGCCAAAGTGAATGGGCAGGATTGCACCATATGTAAGCAATATTCCTGTCCTTTCCGCCTGAGCTCACACAACTTCAGCAGCCTAGCACCAACATAGGCACGCTTGCACCCCTGTTGCAGGCAGGGCTGTTTTTTTGCAGGAAGGAGCACCTTCCCGTACAAAAACAATCCTAAAAGGCGTTTCCTCTTTCTACACATGGAAAGAGGAAAATACGAGGAGAAATGAACATGTTTCTCCTTGTTACGCCTCACTTTGGGAGGTGTATGGATTTGGTGCTTCCACAGGTTTATATCTATTTGTAAATCTCAGACTGCATCAAATTCCGTGGGCGTTGCGTGGGAAAACCCACCACAAAGTCCATGGAACGCATCCTAGGTGCAGACTAAGGCGACACAGCGATCTGCACTGCTTTGCCACACTCATGATTTATAAGGCCACTCAAAGCCATGCAGGGTGGTTTTGCGTGGCTTCATAAATCTTGATGAGAGCCCTGCGTCACACATGTACCACTTTACGGTGTGCAAAAGTTACGCAGAGCTCTCATAAATAAGCCCCCTAGTTTCTTTTCCCTTATTGTGAGATGTGCATTCATTTTTCTCCTTGTATCTCAGACTGCAAAACAGTGTGATGTAAAAATGATATGCTTAATACAAAAATCCTCAAAATTGAATAATGTTTTTTTCAAGTAAGACCTTTCCACTCACCATTTTAATCACACCCTTTTTCTGTAATCTGGTTTTATCACATACGTAATGTTGTGTCTTATAGGACACAGAGAGTCTCATTTACGAGTTTTTGGCCAAGGGCAGTTCAGCAAGTCAATTTCCTGTGCTGCTTTATGTCAAAAGGAAATAGCAGGACTGTGCAGTATTAATGATATATGGCACATTGCTGTCCATTCCCACTGCACTGGCGCCATTTTGGCTGCCTTGTGCCAATGCAGGCTCTGCATTGTTGGCATGATTGTTTTTGTGCAGGAAGGAGCACCTTCATGCACATAAACAATCCAAAGATGAGTTTTACTTGTTCTATGTGTGCTGCAGAATGCAGCATACATGGAAAGAGGAATAAAAGAGGAGAAATTAGAAAATGTTTCCTTGTTACAACTGCTCTGGGGAGGCATGCTGTTTTGGCACTTCCCCAGGTTTACGTGATTTTGTAAATCCAGGGCAGTGTTAAAATACATGGGTGTTGCTTGGGAACACCCACCGCAACGTCCATGGAATGCTTCCTTGACGCAGAGTAAGGCAATGCAGCACTTTGCACTGCTTTGCCTTACTCCATATCTATGAGCCATGCAAAGCCACACAGTTTGGCTGTGCATCGCCTCATAGAAATGATTGAGAGGCCTGTGCCACTGCAGCATCAAAAGAAGGGATGCTCTGGCAGTGCAGGCCTCTTGTAATTAAGCCCCTGGGTGTAGTTGGATGTTCCAAGAGGTTTATGCAACTGAATATAAAATGAGCATGGTATGATTATATTCATAACCCTGTAGAAATTAATTGTTTCATTGTGGACTAAATATGTTGTACGTGAATTTGTTCCTGCGATGCACTGCTTTCTCATGTCTGTGTGTCTTATAGGATATCACGTCCATTAAGAGGTGGTTCAAGTGTCCGTCTTCACCTGCAAAGTCCTGAAAAAGTCAAAAACGTTTTCGCAAAGATGGCCAAGATGTGCACACTTTTCCTGTGGTTAAATATTGCTTTAGCCAACCCCATTCATATTTCAAGATGGATGGAACTGTCCTAACCTTAAGTGGCAGCAGGGCGTACAATAGATGCCACTCAGCATCTGTATGCATACCCTTTTTCACCCAATGTGGAAGTCCAACAGTGGGGAATGAATGGGATGTGTGCTGTACCACTCTAGCAGACAGAAGTAGCTAACAAGTGGTGTGCGTGATGTCTGAGCCTAAAGGGTGCAGCAAAAACAATCCTGATGTTGCTTGAGTTAGAATTCCCTAGAAAAAACAGAAGACAAGAGGCACTTGGCAAAAGAGTTTGTTAAATTAAACAGTTCGGCCGAGACAACAGTTACAGGCACTAGGTCTGAGGACAGCCTCAATTTCAAGTCATAAAGGTTTCCAGTGCACCATATATGGTGATGAATGTTGGTTGCTGCCTTTGGAGTCATAATGTAATGGTCAAATGGTTAGCACAGGTGGGTCTCAACCTTGCGTGGACTTGATGTGGCCAGTGGTGAACATGTCCAGATGTCCGGCATGACGAGCGCATGATCACTACATGTGCTCGGTCCTGATTGGCCATGTGTTCCCAACTCATGTGGCAACTGACTTATGGTGATTTTACAAGCACGCATACCTCTTCTGACCATGTGTGCTTTATTGGGGCAACCTCCCCTGACCATCGTAATGTCGCTGCACCTGTCTGTGGGACTGATAAAGATTCCTGCCCGAGTGTTTGCCTGCCAGATATGCACCCTCCCAACTGTGACCTATCAATCAGCAATTGCCGGACCTAGGTCTCAGGGCCTCCCTAACTACATATTTGCGAATCGAGGTCGATGGAGAGTTCACAATGCACAAATCTGTTAATAAACACGATAATTCAATTCCATAGATGTATGCATCATTTTCCATACTAACTCTGCTTCCATGCATGGCCCTTTCCTGCCCCTAAAATATTGTGAAAAGTAGCAAAGCTGCAAAATGTTAATCTGTGTATCTTCAGATACCCAGTGTTCTATGTAAAGTGATTCCAGCTGCTTTGAGCTCTTTTGTGCTTTATTGCAGACCTACATTACACAAGTAAACAACAGAAAAGGTGTACACGAAACATAACATTATTATATGTGTGTTATTCACATCACTACAAATTGCAGTCAAAAGGGAAAAATGCCTTCTGCATTCATTAGGTGCCAAGGAATACAATACTGTGCATTAACAAAGATCGAGCGAACTGTCTAGAATGACTATATATAGGATACAGCATAAAGAGGACACACACAGGACCTGACAGAAAACAAATCTCACATAATCCCACATTGAATAGCAGTGGATGATCACTAAATATAATAAAACAGTAGCAAACGACAAAGACTTCATACAGTAACAAAAAGTTCATATTGCCATTTTAAAATAGAACTTCATATAAGTATAGTCTACAATAGGATATAACTTTTTAGGTCGTATAAAGTTTACAAAGTTGTTTTCCTAAAATTGATATCAAATATTATCTAACCTACAGTGGCAAATCAATTCAATTACCTGCATCAGTAATCAAAATTGCCAAAGACATTTGGAATGTCAGTTAAGGACTAGGGATTGTTAGCATGTTTGTAGAATGTTCATGTAACAAATGTATATTTTTTTAGTACGCATAAAAAATAGCCTGGTGAAAAATAACCAACTTAATATGTGCACAATAAATGTTCCATTGGAGAAGTCATCCCAGTTTAAACTACTAAAACAGTTCTGATAAACAGCCTCAAAGTCACTGCCATTTCATCTACTTGCCAAATTCTCTTATTTAAAAACACAATCTGCTTACTGTAACCACAAGTGTCGGATACATTTTTCAAAAGATATTGCAATTGGGGGAGCTAATAAAAACAATTTGCATGATATTTTTTCAAGAAATGAACGATTTACTTTTATTTTAAATTCTAATTTTTAAAGATTTAAATTAACCACTTTTCTTTTAGATTCGTGCTCCATTGCTAGTTCTTATGATTGTGAACCTCTCAATGCAGATACGGAAAACAAATGTGAAATATTTACTGTGAAAAAAAACACACCAATATGCAGCGTGTTGATTGGTGCTCACAAATATTTTAAGCAGTTTAATGTAAATGTAAGATACCTTTAAGCAGGTTGTGGTATACAATGTGCGAAATACTTCTGTTTCCTGTTATTATCTTAAGCTTTATAATAAATACACATTTCACAGGGGCAGTCTACTTTTTGACTAATGACTCAATTTTTAGGGAAAAAAGCTCAGAAGAGAGAGATGTAGGGCTAGATGAGCAAAACATTTTTGAGGTTGCAAATGCCTGATTCTCAGGATTGGGCCACTTGCACACACAAAAATGCTTTTTAAAATTTTGAATGTACAAACACCAAATTGCAATTCAGTACCTTGTTCGTGAATTACAGTTTGGGTTTGTGACTAAATACTGATTTAGTATTTGGAAGGGGTGTGTCTGGGGTGTCACTTCCAAATTTTGAATCGTAGTGTTATGTATTAATGCTTTGCAGTTGAAATGTGGTGGCAAAAAATAAAAAATTTTACTGACACCTCAAAGGAGGTGTTAACCCATTTGCAAACGAGAAGCGGTCCCCAAGGGACACTTTGTCCTTTGTTAATGTTAAAAAAATATCAATTTTTTAAGCATTGACAGTGGCCACTGCCTACACTTAAAAAATAAAAATGACACTTAGATTTTTTATTTTTAACTCAGTTGCAATTAAAGAACAAAAATGCTTTATTTAAAAGCTATCACAGACATGGTGGTCTGCTGACCTAAGCAGGCCACCATCCCTGTGATGGCTGTGATTCCTAGTGGGTCACAATTTGCGACCTACCTTATTATTATTCATGAGGTAGGTTGAATTGCCGCCCACTACCAATTGGTAATTTGCAAAACAACCTATTAGTATATAGGTCACCTCACAAATGACCACCCTGGTCACAAAAATACTGGTCTCAAATTGTGCCCAGTATTTTGTGATCGGTTGTACGTATATCTGGTCCCTTATAACAAGCATTTCGTTGATTGAGAAGCTTTTGTAATTCTGCTCAGTAACCTGTCTCTCACATGTTATGCTGCCTGTGGCAAGAAGCTTTGTAATGCCACAAGTCAACTGTATAAATCATTAGAATAGTGATATCGTTTTCCTATTTCCAGTGAGTAGATTTATCAAACGTGTGCTAATCTTAGGAGATTCTAACATATGTGATAGGATGTATGGCCCTATCCAGTGAGGTATTAGATGCAGAATAAGCCCTAGTAATTCCTAGATCCCAGGGAATTAGGGCAGGTTCTCTAAGGAGTCATTCCAGTTCAGACAAATGTGTATCTTGCATGGCATTAGAGCTTTTAATGGACGTTGCTCCTCCCATGGTTGTGCTCATAGCACATTATGTAGGCTAGTTAGATCGTCGAGACTGGATACATTGGATTAATTCCCAACTAGGTGAAAAGACTGGGGGGTTGTTAAGATTTCTAGAATACTGCTAGATTAGAAAGCAATCATAACCCACAAGCAGCATCAACTGCATCTACTGCCAGCTCAGGTGCATGGAACTATGGATGAATATTTGTAGAAATTTTTAACAAAGAATAGGAGGGCTAGATTGAAATTGGACTCCCATATCATCTCTCCATATATGCTATATGAATTAATGAAAACCATTTTGTCCATCATGCACCCCTTCTGGACTGCAGCAGGGTCCACACTATGGAAATCCATGTATGTACCCACGCCACTCACAGGCCCATTGGTCATTTTACATGACCTGGTGGACCTACCCCAGCTGACACACCGTGCTCGTCCATTACTTGTCACCGCCCCCACAGCTGCCAAGATCTGTATCCTGTGACACTGGCGCTCCCCACGATTTTTAATGCACGAGGAAGGACTTTCGGCCTTGTACAAAACTGCTTCTTATGAAAAAGTCATCTATAACCTGATTGATAGACAAAGCTGACCTGTTTCTTCTTACGTGGTCCCCCTTCCTGCAAGAGGAATGACCATTCTCTCAGGCTCGCCTCTGCCTTCTCTCTACCTTCTTCCTTGCCTGCTCACCCCCGCCATGCTGTTTGAGGACACCGCCTGATTATGCCACCCCGCCCTCTAATCCCCTCCCTTCCTCCTGTGACTCATTCATATTCCCCCTTTTCTTTTCTTGTCTCTTCTTCTTGTTCTTTCTCTTATTTAATATGTTGCCTGCACTCTCCCACTCCCCCACAACCTATGCCGCCACCTCATGGTTAGAACTGCTGTACCCCCACCCCCCTTGCTAGTAATGTTTGATCGACATGCAAGTACCAATCTCTACAGTTGTATTTCTATCTTGCATCCATGCTGGACATACATGTCATTGTTATCATTGTTTTTCTTTGGATTTTTTTTCTTATTCACTTCAATAAAAATAATTACAAAAAAAAAGAAAAAAGAAAGACATTCTATTGACTTTAAAATCTGTGAAGATCTACTTAAAAATGTAAGCAATTGTCTTTCTGATGCTTCTTTGGCGGGGGAGTCAAAACAAAAAGGCTTGTTTGAGGGGAAATGTTGAGAAGTTAGGAGGCTGCATTTGGCAGCAGTTAACCTCAAAAGTGTGTACATTCTAGTCACCTACTCAATTAACAAAACAATACAGAATCCCAATTAGAAGAAAGAAAAAAGAATACACTGAAAAATCAGAAAAGTTCGGTAATAACATGATCAACTTCTGGTAACTGATTTCCTACTCCTGAGGAGGGGATTTGCACATACTACAGTGCCAAATAACTGTCAGCTTTTGGTACTCCCACTTTTACAGGTCGTACAGGGAAAATGTCTGGGGGTGGGGGGGCAAAAGAATAAAGCAAACACATAAGATTGATTCCTGGACTTCCTTGATGGCTCACCAGTTTGGCATTATGGAAGTTGAAAATGCATTGAAGTAATTAAAAAAAAAAAAAGGTTTCCTGGCTGGATTTGGTTGCTTCTAATTTCTTACAGCATGGTACCAAGTTGTGCCTCTCCCTGTTCAAACATGTTTTGCATCAGATGTAGATCCCTAGTCGAGGCAGAAAGTAGTGATAATTCTCATATATAATAAGATGGATCAGAAGAATTAATGACATAGGGTCATATGTAGGAAGCCAAATTGTGATCGCAAATGCTGAAATTCGCCGAATTTCAGCGTTTGCGATCGCAATTTGGGCAGTGTGCTATGTAGCACACAAAAACCCACACGCAAAATAAGGAATCGCAAAATTTGCGATTCCTTATTTTGCTAATGCATTTAAGGAATCCCAAATTGCGATTCCTTAAATGCAATGTAGGAAGCACCCAAGTTGTGCGATTTTGGCTTAAGGAATCGCATATTACCACCAACTTCAGGTTGGTGATAATTTGCGATTTCTTTGAAAAATGCACTTTTTTGCATTTTTCAAAGTGCCATGTGGCGCACATACATGCCCTTAGCGCATGTATGTGCGCCACATCTGCACACATGTTTATTTCAGGGGTGCAAAAGGGTGTCCTATTGACACCCTTGCAACCATGAAATTGCATTCTCAATTTGCGATTCTCTAATTGAGAATCGCAAATTGAGAATGTCTTCCTATTCATTCCTATGGGCCTTCTAGCCCACAGGAATGAATGGCAAGGTATTCCTTATTTGCGAATCTCAACTTGGGATTCGCAAATGAGGAATAGGTGGGAATCGCAAAATATTTTGCTAATCCTACCTACATTGCGTTTTGCAATTCTCTAATTGTGATTCCCTAAAAATTGCAATTAGAGAATCGCAAAACACGTTTTACCTACATATGGCCCTAATTTCATTGTTAGAAGAATTGAAAAGATATATTGGAAGCTGCTGAGTGGCTGCCTTGCCAGACATTATCTGAGAAGCACTCTTTATTTAACATGCCAGCAGATTTTAGAAGATCAATTGACACCATTGAGCAGTGCTGCAAGATTGTTTATAATAATACAAATAAATACACCTATCTTTTGTATGCTGATGAATTGGCCTTCTTTGTACACATTGAACATCCCATACTTAAGTTGTTAACAGCATTTCAACTTTGTTTCCATGATAATATCAAACGATTGCCAACAAAGGCAAGGTGTTTCCAAAAGGGAAGAAAGAAAGCCACAAAAACAGTTTCCTGTTTTAAAGTACGAAGCTATGGGTTCAAGTGTAATGGGGTTTCGCAGTTCCAAAACCTGTGATTTGCAAAAATGCAAAGTTTCTGAACACAAAACCTGCTATTTGCAATAACACAGAGTTTGTGAATGCAAAACACCTTCATAAATATATCAATGCTCTTTTATGGGTCGAAAAACTCTATCCTCTTTTGCAACCCATTAGAAATTGCAAATAGAAGGACGCGTCAAAGATGCGTCCTTTTCTAATTGGGATTTCACATGTAAAGTATTAAAAGTTTGAGACCGCAATTAACCTCACAAACCATTGACCAGTTACTGATCCTGGGGGTGGGGTGGTAACTGATTTGCAAAGTGGAAGCTGTCTTTGAGGCACAGATTCCCCAATGGAATTCAGGGTGGTGGCATTGGGATAGAGAGAACCACTGTCTATTCCCCTGAAGTGTTCCCAAATAGGAAATATTTATTTTAAAGCAGCAAATGTTCATTTAAATAACATAGGCTGCTTTAAAAAAATGTCTTCCATTTGAGAATGTAAATGCAGGGATTGAGGTCTGCTGACCATTGCAGCCCTCTATCCTTGCATTCACAGTCAACCACAGGGAGTCACAAACTGTGACTCATCTAATTAATATTCATTAGCCAATTCGATTTGCAACCCCTTAGACATGGACAATTTGCAGTGCAATCTATTGATACATAGGCTGCATTATTACAAATAGCATTTCGATTTGCAAAACAGACAGTTTGCTAATTGCACTCCATGGTTTGTGAATGGGGATATTACATCAGGTGCTATATATTGTGACAGTGCTAGAAATGGGGGTCTCTAGCGGGCAGTGGTTTGCGCCCTGTCAAAGTAAAGACCCTTATTCTAGTCAGGGTAAGGAGATTACACAGCTAAAATAACCCTTGCTCACTCCCTTGGTAGCTTGCACAAGCAATCAGGATTATCTGAGAGGCAATGTGTAAAGCACTTGTACACACACACAAAGTAACACAGTGAAGGCCAAAATGATGAAAAATCCAACATACTTAAGTAAAGATATCACTTTTAAAAGGTTCATAATAGTTTAGTCCATAGGAAACTATGGATACGTCACTTTTAACGCAAAGTACCTGGGATGCGTCAAAATCAAAGATGAAAACAGGCACAGGGGAGGTGAGGTGCTTGAAACGCAAAGTGATACTTTGGTTCCTTACTCACAGTGGAGGTGATGTGTTGGTTCCTTACTGGAGTGCAGGGGAGGTGATGCATTGGTTCCTTACTGACAGGGGAGGTGATGCATCAATCTGCAAACAGATGGCCTAGGCTCCTTGCTGCGTGGCAACGTTGATGATGAACTTGGTGCACAGGGACGATGAGTCAAAAATCTGGACGCACTGGGTTGATGCGGTAGCAGAACAGGCGCTGTTTCAATTTCTCAGTCGCAAAGCCGGTGAAGCGTTGATTTCTTCAGTCGCAAAGAAGGGCCCACGTTGGAGTCAGAGTGTTCATCACGGGCATCGGTGACATGGTGCTCGGGACTCTGTGATCTTTCAGCTGCACGGTAGGTGCTGAGGTGATTCTTTAATCGCAGCGATGTATTGGTTTTTCAACCACACGCTGGTGCTGCATCGGAAAAACAGGCACTGAGAGTCGATGCGTTGATTTTCTTGGTTCTTTGCACCAAAACCACCTCCAAGGGCTCAGAACTGGAACTGGCACCACTTGGCAGGTCAGAACTCCCAGCAGAGGAGTTCAGGGCTACAGGTGAAGTCATTGATGGCCCTGAAAATTCTTAACAGGAGGCAAGCACACACTAACGCTTGGAGAACCTTGGAAGTAGGATGTACAAAGAGAAGTCCAGTCCTCTCACTCCCATGACAGAAGCAGCAATCAGGCCAGTACAATAAAGAAACAAGCAAAGTAGCAGTTCCCCTCCTACAGCATCCAGCTCTTCTTCCAGGCAGAGTGTATTCTTAGTCCAGAAGTGTTCTGAAGTTATGGTGTCAGAGCTCCAGTACTTATACCAATTTCTGCCTTTGAAGTAGGTAAACTTCAAAGGAAAGTCTTTGTAGTGCACAAGACCCTGCCTTTCCCTACCTGGCTCCTGACACATGACAGGGGGTGGAGACAGGTTTGTGTGAGGACAGTCACAGCCCTATTCAGGTGACAGTGAGTGACAACTCCTCCCACCACTCTAGCGATGAAGACCCATCACCCTGGTGATGGTCCATTAGGATGTGCAGGGCACACCTCAGCTCCCTTTGTGTGACTGTCTAGAGTGAATTCACATACAGCCCAACTGTCACCCTCCCTCTGACGTGGATTTCCACAGGAAGAGGCACAGAATGGTAAAGCAAACAGTGACATTTTCAAACACACAATTTTAAAACTAACTTCACTAAAAGATGTGTTTTTAAATTGTGAGTTCAGGGACCCCAAACTCCAAATCTCTATCTCTTCCGAATTGGAAGTTACACTTGTAAGAGGTTAAAAGGCAGCTCCAATTATAACCTTCAGGAGAGATAGCCCTTGGAATAGTGAAAGACGAAATTAGCAGTATTTCACTAACGGGACATATAAAACACACCAGTTCATATCCTGCCTTTTAAATACACTGCACCCTGCCTTGGGGCTACCTTGGGCTTGCCTTACATGTAGTAAAAGGGCTGTTTTGGGCCTGGCAAGTGGGGACACTTTCCAGGTCGACATGGCAGTTTAAAACTGCTCTCACAGACATTGCAGTGGCAGGTCTGAGACATGGTTACAGGGCTACTCATGTGGTGGCACAATCAGTGCTGAAGGCCCATTAGTAGCCTTTGATTTACAAATTTGTAGTCCACCACAAGTAACACTGACTCTATTTTGTTAGGTGCAGTAAAGGTTTCAGTAATTTAAAGCTGAGCGTAACACCTGGTAGCTATGTCACAGAGCAGCCAGACTTAACTGAGTAAAATGTGCATCAAGCCTATGCGGTCACATACATTGATGATATTATCATCTTTAGTTCTAGTTGGGCTGAACATTTAACCCATTTGTTTAAAGTCATAATGCATAGAAGAATACTGGGATAAAAGTCAATCAAAAAAAGAGCAACTTGTCTTCCAGATAGGTAAGATTTCTAGGCTATCTACTGGGAACAGGACTTGTTAGAAAGTAGCCGCCATAAATAAGGTACCATGTCCTACAGCAAAGAAAAATCTCCAAGCCTTCTTAGGATTAGTAGGTTGTTACATGAGATGAATTCACAAGTTTTTATATTGGGCACCACCTTTAACAGGCCTCTTGCAGAAAAAGGTTAATACTAATCAGCTGTTAAAAAATCCTACGCCTCAGGTACAATGGGCCATCCAAACCCTAAAAAATCCTTACCTCTGAACCAGTTGTACATTCACTGAATTTTGAAAAACCGTTCTTGCTACAAACAGATGCATCAGGAGTTAGGTTGGGTCTCAAAGAAAGACTCCATTGGAAACGAAAGAGCTATCCAAATTCTTAGCGTGAATATATTTTTCCCGGAGAATAGAATTACTCAGTGGAAGAAATTTCTAGCCATAAAAAGGGCTATTGAGACTTTAAGGTAGTATCTGGAGGATAGGGAAATACAATTATCATCAACAACACCCCATTGGAATAGATGGCTAAAACAAAAATAATAACCCCAGAGTAATGAGGTGGTTTTGAGCCTGCAACGTTTCAAGTTTACCATTCATTATTAACAAGGAAGACATCAGGGCAATGCCGACTTTTGTTGTAGATAACCACAATACATAGATCTTCCCCAGTGGAAGAATGTAGGAGAGGGGAAATGTGAGAGGAACAGGAGAGAAAATTGACATTTACCTCGGGAGGACAATCCTTATTGGAGAACTGGCTTGCCTTTCTTCCTATCAGTGATCCTAGAAAACAAAAAAGAATAATATATGAAAGGTAGAGAAGAAATAGAAAACAGACACAATACAGAGAGGGTGTGGAGAGAAGAATTAGAAGGATCTCATGAGGAGAGCATACAAAAAGAAGGACATGGAGAAACAGGAACACAGAGGAAGGTCTGATATATAGTGACCAGGAGGGTGAAGACGAAGACAAGAGCGGAGGCAAGCTGGAAGCTGAAGGAGAGGAGAGCCAGGATTAAATCTGATATGAAGCTGGTTGTCCTCACAGGTGGATGCTTCAAAGTGCTCCACAATCCTCGAGAACTGTGGCAACCCAATTAAGTGCTGTAGCTATCCACACAATATGTCTTCCTGAGTGCAAGAATGTAGGAGAAGGTAAATGTGAGAGGAACAGGAGAGAAAACCAACATTTACCTGGGCCCGTTGATCCATACTGGACAACTCCCATGACTACCTTTCCATCAGCATTCCTACACCACAACAAGCATTGGCAAAGCCAACAGGTCTGGCGTTAGCTACCATTTTTTGGGATATTCTTGTATTGTCTAGTCATGTTTTTGCAAAACATTGTTCAGAAAGATGCCAGGCCTTCATTAGATATAATAAAGGATTCCAAAGGCAAAAGTATTTTTCTGGACCCAAAAAAGTTCACATTACCAAGGTAATGAAGGAACTACCTTGTGGATGGATGTGCTCCTTGTGAAAGGGCGGTATGCCAGAACTCATTGTGAAGTCAGGTAATGGGTGAAGTGGGTTAACATTGTCCCTTGATGCATGCTGCAGTGGTTGAAAGAAAAATGTGTATGACAATCCAGACTAATGAATGAATTTTGACTGAAAACCCCTATAAGTAACTATGTTATAATACTTTTTGTGAAATTAAAAGGTCTTAGCTAACATAGACCTAAAAAGGTCATTGGTCTGGCATTGACTCCTAGCCTCACCTTTGAGAAAGAAGGCAAGAAAGAAGGGAAGAAAGGAATAAAGAAAAGAAAAAAAGAAGAAAGGATGGGCAAAAAGGAAGGAAGGCAGACAAAACATTATGAAAGACAGACAAAAAAGGAAGGAAGGCAGACAAAAAAGAAAGGAAGAAAGGAAGGGAGGGGGATAAAATGGAAGGAAGCCAAAAAGGAAGAATTGAAGGGAAGAAGGCAAGAAGAACAAAGAAAGAAGGAAAGAAAAAAGAAAGAAAGAAAGAAAGAAAACAGGAAGGAAAGAAATTGATAAAGGGAAGAGGGCAAGAAAGAAAGAAAGAAGTTGTGAACAAAGGAAAGAAGGCAACAGAAAGAAAGACTGGAGGAAAGAAAGGAAGAAAGAAAGCAAAAAGAAAGAAATAGAGACACAAAGAAAGAAAGAATAAAAGAAAAAAAGAAGGCAAAAAGAGAGAAGGAAAGAAAAAAGAAAAAGAGAAAGAAAGAAAACAAAATAAATAAAAAAGGAAAGAATGAAAGAAAGAAGGCAAAACTAATAGAAAGAAGGAGAGAAAAATGGTAAGAAGGCTCAAAGAGCAAAGGAAAAAAGGCAAAAAGATCAAAGGAAAGAAGAGGAAAAACAAAGAATGCAAACAAGAAAAAGAGATAGAAAGAAATAGGTGAAAAAGAAAATAAGAAAGAAAGAGAGAAAAAGAAAAATGTGAAGAAATAAAGGTGCAAAAAGGAAAGGGTAAGCAAAAAGGAATGAAGGCAAAAAATAAAGAAAGGAAGGAAAAAACAAAAGCAGGCAAAGAAAGCAAAAGGGAAAATATGAAAGAAGACGAAAAAAAAAGAAAGAAGGAAAAAAGAAGAAATGAAGACATAAAAAAGGAAAGAAGTCACATACAAAAAAGGAAGGAAATAACTAAATAAAAAAGGAAAGCCAATAAAGAAAGAAGGAAAGAATGAATGAAAGAAAAACATACATATAAGTATAAATAAGAGAAATGGTTGTATCATTATATATGTAAATAAACATATAAGCATTTTAAAATTGTAAGTCTTTATGCAATTTCACTATTTTCAGACATAATGATAAAGAGCAAGCTATAGAACATCACAGAAAGGAAAGCAATTATTAAGTCACATGGGCTACACCTACAAACAAGAAAGTAAATTGAGGGAAACTGTGAATTGGAAATGCATACGTTTTACACTAATGCATGCTATGGGAGGGTCACTTCAAAAGATGATGCGAACACAATCACCACCTAAATGTGACAGAAATAGAAGTAAGGGAAGTATTGCAGCATAAGAGCTAGCTTAGACTAGCTCCCAGGAGCCAACAATAAAAGCCCTAAAAGATTTTCTCCCAAAAGTCCCCTTGCACATCACATCCTACCTAGCCCCTGTACCCACTTTAAAACGTTTAATTGCATGATCTAAAAAAGTCACCAGCAATAGCCCTCCTGCCCCAAGAAGGTGCCACGATATAAATGTTTTAAAATGACAATGAGGAACCTTGCCTATTATCTAACAACCTAAACAATGATAGATGATTCCTAATATTTTCTACAGCAGATAACTTACTAAAACTAAGCCACTGTCAAACCTGGATTATGGATGAGACCTTCAAAATGTGCCACAAACTATTCACTCAAATATACACCCTACAGGGTGAATATCACAACTCAAACAACCCTTTTATATATGCCCTACTACCAAATAAAGTAGCACTTACTATGAACTCTTAAAGCACATCAAACATAAAACAAATAACTACTACACACAAACATTTATCATAAACTATGAACAACCCAAGATTCAAACCATTTTAAAAGTTTATCAACAAACAGTCAAACGGGGCTGTCACTACCATTTCAATCAAAGCATTTGGAGACATCTCCAGCAATCTGCAATTAGGGGCTGATTACGAATTTGGTGGTCCGACTGCTGCTGGTTGTGCAGCCTGAAACGCGAACACGTCGACGGCGGTCTACCCGTCTGGGCCGTGGCAGATCTCAATGCTGGCGATGCTTACTCTGATGCCATCTGGGCTGCAGTTTCCTGCTGAGCCTATTACAACAGCGGCAGTTACCCTATGGGGGTCAACCGCCGCGGTACACTCACAGCAAAGTACCACAACATTGACCATTGAATGAATTTAAAAACTACACAGCTGATGTCCTTTTGTCAAGTGAACATATCTGCAAATCACACAATAAAACACACCTCATCCTTGACCAGGATCCTTTGCTTCTCACCTGCAGCACACAAGACAGGACCCACCGTTTACACCATTGTGAGCTAAGGCAGCCCTTTTTTCCATCTTCCATCATCCCATTTAGCACCCTCCACACCCTTTCCATTTTATTTTCCTCTAATTCACCAAAATCCCTTGTTTTGTTACCTTTCATTTTGTCACTCTTATTTGTTATAGTCATGCTCACCCCAAAAATCCACGTTTTACAGAGGCTAAGTTGTCAGTCATGGTATAGCTCACATTTTTGGATCCCACGTTCAACATACTCCTCTCAGTAGGAAAACGGAAATGTGGGACAGGATAGTCGACAAACTAAATGCTGGTGGTACCACCTTGCACACGCAGCAGGTAATTAGGAGGAGGTGGGACAACCGGAAGTTGAAGGTGTGTACCCTGGCCTCCAAACACCACCTGGAGGCCCAGAGGACTGGCAGTGGCCCTCTCAGTGGCCCATCACATCTGCTTTCCTGGGTAGAGACGGTCTTGGCCATCTTGCATACTGAGGGCATGACAGGAATACCTGGGAGAGTGGAGTCTGGTAAGTTATTCTTCAATAACTGTCACAATTCCTTACTGTCCTGTTGCCTCTATGCTCTGCTATGGTTATTGTCTCATCTATCTACTTTCCAGACATGCAATCCACAAAGTATTAGAGATGTTGGTTTGTCAGTTTTAATGTTGTTTGTTTGTCCGTGTTAATGTGGAGTGTTGCATATAAGATCACTCGAATCTATCTCCATTCATTGCCATGTGTCGGAATGCTGTTTGTAAGTATATAAATAGAAAAGTATCATCCCAGGACCCATCACATGTGTAAAAATGTAAATGTATGATCGATCCCAAATGCATGTTGCCAACAGGTATGTAACAGTAACCATTTGTCAGGTGTTTGTAATTCAACATAGAAATCACTACAACTACCATGCGGTCCTGTGACTAACTCTAATCAAGTTGCCATACTACTTTTGCCTCTTCTCACTTGTCTGCCATGTCACAACTAGTGTTCACTAATCAAGGACTGTGCAATGTACATACAATGCTCTACTGAGATACGTTTGACCACTTTGCTTGATGGTGTCTTGGTCTCCTCGACTGAAACTATTGATGGCATGAGTGACACCATCCCAACTTTGTACCTCTAATATACGTAAACCATGAAGGAACTCAGCTGATTAGCACTGGCAGATGACCCGTTGACTCTACACTCCTCACATAATGAATAATGCTAAATCTACAACCAAGGTGTGTGTTTGCCTGTATTATACGTAACTAGGCTTTGGAATGCAGTGGCAGCTGGTGCATAGGGGGCGTTGGAGCGGCGCCCCACTGGCATCTACAGAATGAGAAACTGCTCACTGCAGTTCGGGCAACAGAAATATAAGCAGACAAATTGACAGCTTTCACAATTCGTCTGTTTACTTTTCCACACCTGCGTTTCACACAGCTGAAAATGCACATGTCAGCGCACCCAGGATAGGACAGAGCAGGAGTCCAGATGGTATTCCCACGTGAGGGGCACTTTTCATTCAGCCCTCGACTCACATTGACAAATCATTACATATGCTGCGTATGTCCAGTGTTGTGCAGCATATGTAAATATAGCATCCGGCTCGGGCAGTGACGTGTTTTTGACACAGTCGCCCCATGCCCTGTCATATGGAGGGATACAGCTGAGTAAAGAAGGGTCAGCCCCGAGCCACATCCAGCCTTCTGATTTGACAGTCTGAAATCAGCTCCTGATTTCCATATGCATGGCTTTGGAAGGCCCATAGAAGCAGAGGAGAGAATTCATGACAAATTGGGCCTGCAATAAATTGACTTTAAAGGTGGAATTCAGGTTAGTTTCATTTCATTTAATTTTAAGAGTCTTTCTTGTTAATGGCAGAGCACATGAAAAGTGTATGAGGTCATTTTTAAAGATGCTTTTCTTTTTCGTGATGTGTTGAAATGTTAACATTGAGTGTCTGCAGTGACCCCACTTAACCTCTGTAGAGAGCTAATCATATTTAACTTTCTTTCCAAAAAGATTTTGTTTTTACTCTTTACGTGAGGTCGGCGAGCCACTGAAAGTCGAGTCAGGCTCAAGGCTGGCACTGGCTCAGCTAGAGGCCCTGTTAGGTTTCATGTGGCCTCTGGTACCCTCCCTGTACACAAGCTGTGGTATTATGGGAAGAGCTGCTGACTATGGAACTCTGAACCAGGTTCAAGTCTCGGCGTCAGCTCAACCTCATGTGATGCTGGGCAAATCAGTTAATCTTGCCATGAATATAATACCTAATTTCCAAACTGCAGAATAATTCATTAAGAGGTAAAAACAAATCTTAACATAAGAAAAGACATACATACCCATTTACTGGCTGATTTGTACAGATTGAAACCAGAAACCCTGGATAAATCATGGCTTCCTACCTTAAATTGTGTCTTCAGAGGCAAATATTTTATTTTACCAAAACTCTTTTTGCTTTATTATCGTGTAGGAAAGAAATCACTTTCGAATATGTGTGTGTTCAGGCTACCAATTGTACAAAATTACCACTTTTAATAGTGCAGTGCTACAATGTGCCCTATTAATATCAAAGCTTCAACATTTTATAGAATTACACTTCTTTGAACTTATAAGAGAATTTTATTATATTTTATGTCATTTGTTGTGTGATTTACACAACATATATTTTCACAGCTTGGCTAGTGCATGGGCTCTGAGATCCAAGCCAACTATCCCTGTTAATTTGTTGTCTTGTCCATCTGTACTATGTATCAATGCAGCACTGAGAGGGATGTCTTCTGATTCATGCACAACACCTATTGTTACTTTATCAGACAGCTGAAGGGCTGAGTTGGTCCTGCTATAACTGACCTAGTGAAGTGAATGATAGATGGCAAAATGGTAGCATGATGCACTTAGTACAACCAAATGAAGCAGGTTAGTCCTTATATACCTAGAAAAACCAAGGCATACTAGCACATCACAAGAATACTCGAATATGTCATCAGTGTCCTTTCAAAACCTCTAGATTTCAAGCTAATTAATGTTCTAATGGGATCTAAAGTGAACATTTTGCTCTAATATTTTACAAAATGTTTGCAGGGAAGAATCCTTCAAGTAGGTTGTGCTCTCTAGGTTTGTGTGCTTGTCTGCAAATTTGAAGAAGGTATTTACACCTCACCACTTTCATTTTTTTTTTTTTTTAAACCTTTATTGCACATAAGAATCAATACAAACATGGGCCTACAACCACCAGGGCCGGCCGCTAATATGTACATGTTTAACAATATCAAGAAAGCGATGGGCCCCCTGGGGCTCAGCTGAGTTGACAGAATACTGAGTGCACCTCAGAAGGTATCCGGAGACATAAATTTTGAGAAATACGAACAAAAGAAAAGTAAAATAACACCAAAAGACAAGGCGGAAATCATCGAGAAAGAGGCGTCTAACCACGGCTGGGGGTCCACACAGTACCAAATCCACCCTTGGGTGGTCAATGAGGATGATCAAGGGGGAAGTGGGGGCGACGGGAGAGCCAGAACCATCTGCAGATGAAATGCAATAGTCCGGGAACCTCAGGATCAGGGGGACAAGTCAGCATCAGATGAGTCCACGAGGGGGGGTGTGCAGATGTTCCCACGGTACGCGTTCCATTGGCCCCAAATTCTGCCCCACGCCCCCGGCTTGCCCCGGGCCACATACACAGTCTTCTCTCTGCACATGCACCAGTCCATGCTCTCCTTCTATACTGACACAGTGGGAGGCCGCCGGGAACCCCAAAGCTGTGCGATGTCCCTCTTAGCAACCATGTTCCCGAGGGCCGCCCACCGAGTCTGAGTCGTGTTATAATCGTTAGGCTCCCACACGTTCAGCACACATCGGCGAACCTCAGGCAACAGGGCGACCCCAGTGACACTTTCCATGACCGCGTGCACCCGGCGCCAATACTCCGCAACCTCACGGCACTCCCAGAGAACATGGAGAAAAGTGGCGCTGAGCCCACAGCCGCGCCTACAGAGCCCGTCCTCGGAGAAACCCATCAGAACTAAACGAGGGCCCGTCACGTAGACACGGTGAAGAATTTTAAGCTGGACAAGACGGAGACGCGCGGGTATAGCCACCTCCTTAGGGGAGGACAGCGCAGACTGCCAGTCCTCGTCGTCCAGTTCCACCCAATCTCCGATCCATGCCTCCCGCAGATGCACGAGGAGGTCCGCCCGAATGTTTATTAATTTTTTATAGATAAGGGAAATAGTACTGTCGGGCAAGTGACCGTCGAGTATGCGGTCCTCGAGTGGCGAAGACACAGGGACTGCAGTCCCCGCTCCGATGGCCGAGAGCAAAGCGTGGCGAACCTGAACGTACCGAAAGAACTCCCTCTCACTCAATTCGTACTCACTCTGCAGCGCAGCAAAGGATTTAACCGCACCCTTCACCCAAAGGTCACCTACTCTGCAGATGCCAATCGTGTCCCAACGCTCGAATCCCTTCGTCGTCCAGAGGCTTCCCAATCTGTCAGACGCAAACAAGGGGGTCGCGCCCGTCAAGCGATCATTCCAGCCCATGGCCACATTTGCAGCCTTCCACAAGCGTACGGCTATCTTAGTGGGACCGGTTAAGGTCCTCCCAGCAGATCGAGAGTAAAGCGCTCTGTTAAAGTTGCCGCCAGGCAACAAAAACCTATCCATTTCGAAAGCCGGATTCGGACCAGGCGAGTACGTGGCATGGTTAATGGCAGATAGCTGGGAAGCCCAATAGTACCTCCTGATGTCCGGGAGCGCGATGCCCCCGTCGTACCAGGGGAGAGTCAGTTTTGCAAGAGCAATACGTGCACGACCGCCCCAAACAAGGCTCCTTTGTAAGCTCTCTACTTCCCGGAAGTAGGCCGCCGGAATAATACCAAAGGAGTTCTGAAGTGCGTAAGGAAATCGGGGAAGAGACATCATTTTAAAAAGTGCCGCGCGACCGAGGGGAGACAAGGGAAGCTTACACCAGCGGGCCACGTCTAACCTCAATCTCCGAAGCGGAGAGAGGAGATTACACTCGTAGCGGACAGCAGGATCCAATGAGACGTACACCCCCAGGTACGTAAAGCCGGAGCTGGACACCTTAATGGGAAAACGAGAAGGCAAGAGAGGAAAGCCACCGGAGATAGCATAGACACAAGATTTGGACCAGTTAATGATCAAACAAGAGTTCGTGCCGAAGGAAGTGAGGATGTCAAAGTGCACATTAAGTGACTTACGTGGTGAGGTGAGGTACAAGAGAATGTCGTCCGCGTACAACGAAACACGATCCTCGAAGCCAGGGGCCCACTGGATCCCTCTTATCGACGGTTCCCAACGAAGCCAAGCCGCAAGCGGTTCCAAAGCCAACGCGAAGAGCAGGGGAGACAACGGACACCCTTGCCTAGTGCCCCTCCCAAGAACGAAAGGCCGGGAAACCCTCCCGTTAACGACAACCTGTGCCAGCGGGGCAGCGTATAAGAGTTTAACCCAACTAATAAATCCCGCCCCGAAGCCAAACTTTGCCAGGGCGGCCCAAAGATACGGCCATTCTATCGTATCAAAGGCCATCGTGGCGTCCAGGGAAACCAAGATGGCCGGCTCTGAAAGATATTCCGCCCTCGCAAGTACGCCATGTAGGCGCCGCAAGTTAAGGGCCGTATTTCGGTGCGGGATAAAACCGGATTGATCCGGATGCACCAGATCGCAAATAACAGTAAGCAGGCGGTTCGCAAGAACCTTGGCAAGGATTTTCGGTTCTGCGTTTAGCAGAGAAATAGGTCGATACGAGGCACAACGATCCCGAGGCTTACCGTCCTTGGGAATCACGACTATAGTGGCCAGGCGTTGGTCATCAGGGAGAGAGCCGAGTTCAAGCGACTCCGAGAACATACGACGGAGAAGTGGCGCAAGTTTATCCGGTTGCAGTTTATAGAGTTCAATCGGGAGTCCGTTGGGGCCCATAGCTTTGCCTGAGCGAAGGGAACGAATCGCGGTTGCAATCTCGTCAACCGAAAGTGGGGCATCCATCTGCTCACGTTCCTCCACCGACAAGCAGGGCAAAGCAATGTCCTTCAACAAGTGACGAGAGTCAGCCTCATCTCTAGTAGACACAGGGGAGTACACAGCACAGAAGTAATCCGCAAAACACTCCACAATCTCACCAGGGTCAGTCACACTCACTCCCTCCGATGTCTGGAGCACGGGGACCACTCGATTCACTCTCTCCTTCTTATCCAGCCAAGCGATCAATTTACCTGCCTTATCTCCAGCATCATACAGTCTACCCTGCTGTTCCCTATACAGTGTCCGAGCAGCATCCGTAACAAGGGACTTATATTCAAACTGCTTCAGGCTGAGGGCATGAAGTCCGTCCTGAGTGACACCCGTCTCCAAGGCAGCCTCCAACCCCGATATCTCAGCCTCCAATGCAACCACCTCCCCGTTCTTAGCTTTCTTGGCCTCCACGATCAGGGATAGGGCGTGTCCTCGGAGGACCGTTTTGAAGGCCTCCCACAGGGACACTGAGGACAAGACGGACCCCTCATTCTCCAGAAAATACTGATCAAGCGACTTAATGAGACCCTTGCGAATATTGGGGTCACGCAAGTACCAGGGGTTTATGGGGCGATCCGCCCGGCGGATCGCATCCCGGTGTCGAAGAGGAGCCACAATGGGGAATGATCGGAGATGCCCCGGGCCAGGTGCTTAACCTCCCGGACCCGGGTGGTCTGGGCCGCGGGCATTAGAAAATAATCTAGTCTGGAGAGACTCCCGTGGGCCCCGGAGTGGAATGTGTACTGACTCTGTGTCGGATGTATCAACCTCCAGCAGTCCACCAGACCGAAAGTGTCCAAGAACCCGCCGAGCCACGCCTGGGCGGCAGAGAGGGCCCTGGGAGGGTAACGATCCAACTCGCCAGAAATCACGGAATTAAAATCCCCACCCACAATCAGGAGACTATCAGGAAGTTCAAGTAACATACGACCCACATCAGAGAAAGTGGAGGTCTGGAGGCCTGGGGGAACATAGACCGAAACCAATGAAAGAGTTTGCCCCTCCCACCGCCCAGTCAAAGACGCGTAGCGCCCTCTATCATCAAGAGTAACTTTGTCAATCTCAAGCAGGAGGGAAGAGCGCAATAAGATGCCCACCCCTCTGGAGCCAGTGGTGAAGCCAGAGTGTGCGACCAGTCGGTAGCCCCCCCTGTTCATAGCATGACATACATTTCCCACCAAGTGCGTCTCTTGAAGAAATACCACATCAGGGGCCAATCGACGCAAATATTGCAACACAACCCCACGTTTGATATGGTCCCCCAATCCGTTGACGTTCCAAGACATCAGTTTCAACCCGTCCCCCCCCATCCCAACACAAGAAGCTGGAGACACCGGGCACGCAGCCAGACACCTAAAATTGAAAGAAAACAATAACACCGCCTTGAAAAGAAAAAACACACAACCCACCCACCACTGCCACCCTCCCACCCCCACACCATTACCACCCCCCCCACCCTGCACCCCTGCGGACTATTCAGCCCCCCCAACTTGCAGTGTGCCTGTCGCCCTAACAATCCCATGCTACAAAAAGACCCTAGAGGAGGAAAGGGACCCATCCCCGCCCGCACCCAAACGAAACATTATTAGACAAAATATACAATTGAAGTAGAACCTGGCTGAGCACAGAAGGAAATGTCAAAGAGGAGGACCAAGAATTATTCCTGCAGAGGCCCACCGCCCTCGGCACCGCCAGTACGCCCAGTTCGGTCTCCCGGTTCCGGCAGGGAATCCAACCAGTCACTCACTGTGTCGGGGCATTCAAAGAAGAGAGTCCGATCTTCATATTCCACACGAAGCCTGGCAGGGAAAAGCATAGAGTATTTGATGTCGAGATCTCGAAGACGGCGCTTCACCCCCTGAAAGCTCATTCTCTGTTTCTGAACGAGTTGGGTGAAGTCCGGGAAGAGGTTGACTGAGGAATTCTCATATTTGACTGGGCCGTGCACCCTTGAGGCCTGCAGGATCGCATCCCGGTCTCTGTAATGAAAAAGTTTTGCAATGATAGGCCTCGGGGGAGCGCCTGGTCGAGGCCTACCGCCCGGGACACGATGGGCACGCTCCACGGCAAAGAACTTGCTCAGGCCTGAAGGAGCAAGATGATTGAGGATGAGGTCCTCGACCATAAGGTCCACCGGACGATCATTGGAAGTCTCCGGCACACCTACGACACGGATATTATTGCGTCGTGCCCGACCCTCGAAATCCTCCAGCCGCCGGGACATCGCGTCGTTTGCAGACTTTAGATCGCCAAGAGTTGCCTGGAGGTCCGATACGTCCGTGACAAGAGTGGATGTCCTCGAATCCAACGATTGAACCCTCTCGTTAGTCTTAGAGAGATCCGCCCAGATTAACGTGACATCAATGGCAACCGTGTCAATTTTACGGGCCAGAGCCTCGTACTGCTGGGCGATGGTTTCCCGTATGCCGTTGATGGCGCCCATATCGTCCTGCAGCGACAATTCCGTGGGGACGGATGGGCCCCCACCGGAGTCCTCCATGACGGCACCCGCCGGCCCGGGGACCCTTTACCCTGGGTATATCGATCCATGATGTTACTCTGGACCGGTCCCCCACGCAGGGATGTCTTGGTTCTCCGTTTCTCGGGATCCCCCTTGCCCCCCATGTTGGGCGATGCTCACCGGTGGGGTCCGCCCGGACCGCTAGCAAAAGGGCACCAGCAGATCAGACACAAACTGTCCGAGAGCCCGCTCGGGAGAGTTGAGAAAAAGGCACAAATCAGTCCAGTACCAAGGCCGGAGGACGTCCCAGCCGTGCAAAGTAGCTCATCGATCAGGACATGCAGAAGTGCAAAAGCGAAACTGAAAGTGAGGGCGCGGTCATTGGCAAGGCTCCGATGCCGTTGTTGTTCAACTACTCCCCGGCCCCACGGTTCACCAAAGCACCGGGCACAGCTCCCAGGTGGGCCTCAAAAATGCAAGACGCTGTATTTCAGGTCCCCCCGGTCCGATTTTCGTTCTGAGAAGAGTTATGGGTTCAGCCAAGGTTTATCTTCCAGAATCTATCCACAAATCCAGGATAATGTCAGGATAAGTTGCGAGGAGCGGCAAGGGTCCGGGGAGCCCTGTGCTCACGCGACCATCTTGGATGCGCGCGAAGCTCCTCCTCCCCACCTCACCACTTTCAATGTTTCCCAGCCACCACTGTTGGAATGGTCAAATACACATGTTACGACTACACTGTGTTGATTGAAATGTCACATATCAGCACATCTAATTAGATGATCATTTCTACTACATGTATTGAATGTCTCCAAATGTCAAGTAACCAACTCCAGCACCACGCAATTACATTACAATACCAATATCTACTTATTTTGTTTCATCCTAGGTCTCTTTACATAAACAATGTGGATGTAGATACCTCACTTCCACAATGTTCTCTATTTCCCAACAGGTTGATTGAGCACAACACCTGGCCAGAGCTTGGCCACCGAACAGACTTCGGCTCCACCCTAGGATGAAGCCCTCAGGGATGAGAGAACTCCTGGAGATGTGGACATGGAGGATGGCCCTGGCCCATCTGGTCAGCCTGGGCAGATGACAAGAGTGGTGCTCATTGTGCACACAACAACACCTCCCAACCCAGCTGCAACAACACAACCAACCCCTGCACCCCCAACCTGTGTAACTAGCACAGTCAGTACCATCTTGTTTCCCCAGACCTGGATTCAGAGGTGGCTATCACCACCCCAGTCACTGAAAAACCAGTAACCAGTGGGAGGGTCCAGTCTTTGCCCAGGTCACAGGCCCAGGGGGTGTAGGGTTCATGAGAGGGTAATTGTGGGCCCACAAATTAAGCTCACTGGGGCCACTGACACCCATGCCACCATCACCCAAGTCCTGGAAGTCTACCAGGACTCCCAAGGTGTGATGGGCCAGGTACTTACCGAAATACGGTAAATGAAGCAGCTGCAGAGGGAAACATATCAAAAGGTGGTCGGCATCAATTCCAGTCTGGCCTCGCTGGTTGGGGTGCTGCAGGAAATAAACACCACCCTCTACAGGGCTTTTTGACCTGCATCTGCCTGTTTCTGTGGTCAAGTACATCCAGGCCATCAGCAGCTGCCGCAGCCACAGGAAGGGAGGCCTGTCAGAGGAAGACATGTCTACAGACACCCCATCTTAGCAGCAACAGATCTCCCCGCAAAAAGAGAGGACGTCCACCCAAAAATCAAGGAGATTGGGACGGCAAGACACCCACCACCACCAGTAAGAAACCTCAACCCTAATTTCCTCCTGTGTGTCCAACACAATAACATTGTGGACTATTCCTTGATACCTTTCCTTATCTGATGGGAGTAGTATGTTGGACTTTAGACTCCAGACAATTTGCACTCTACAACAATGGTTTCCTCCACCATGACTGACTGCTTCACTTTTGGTTTTCCCTGTGTACAGTTTTGTACACTTTTTTATATTATCCTTGTTCACTTCAATAAATATACAAGCCAGCTATTCATTGTCTCCTGTTGTAACTCTCACATCTATCAATGCATATGTACTACCATGTGAACTTTACAAAACCAAAACTAGGGACTTTTGGAAGCATGGATATGTTGTATGCAAACAATGTTCAACTCTGGATCACTACCATGTCACAACAACACATACATACAAGTGTCTGGTCTGATAACATTGTTATTCCATTGTTCAAATCATAGGCTGACATGATGTCAGAAACACAGTAAATGAGACATTACTCAATTCTTATGTGTCAGTGATCGCATATTCAGTTGCAGACCTTCACAACATGGAAGGAGGTGATACTCACCTGCCTTCAATGTCAAACTTGTGACTTTACTACGGCCAACCCCCACACTATTCGACAGCTACTAGAGCCTGCCGATACTACCCCTATCACGATTCTTCATCTTAACGTCAGGTCACTATCCAAATACCACCTTGAGGTCAATACCCTCATACAGAGCGAAAACCCTGACTTCCTCTTCCTCTGTGAAACCTGGTTATGGGATGGCACCTCTGCCATACCTAACCTTACGCTACCAGACGACTACCTTATGTCGACCATTAATAGGGATGGAAGAGGAGGAGGTATCGCCATAATTTATAAGAAACAATTTTCGTGTTCATTCGCCAAGGAAGAACTGCCCGACTGTGAAAGTGCATATTTTAAAATCATAATAAACCCCAACTTCACTGTGTCGGGCCTCTACATCTATCGCCCCCCTGGCCCTGCTTCAAAATTCATTGAGGCTCTACTCGAGACAGCAAACTCTCTAGTAACAAAAAACTCTAACTTCACCATTCTAGGAGATCTCAACCTTCACTTTGACCTGCTAAATGACGCCACGATCAAAAATCTTCTCGCTGATCTCTCTGCCTTGCAACTTAATTCCCTCATTCTAGCTCCAACGCATCTAGCTGGTCATATTCTAGACCCAGTATTCACAAACATTGAAGAACTTAAAGCAGAGACACCCTTACCAATGGGATGGACAGACCATCACCTTATTAAACTGTCCATTCTAGTCAACAAAATTAGGCACAAAACTGCACCAACTCGTCGTTTAAAAAGACCATGGCATAAACTTTCAATCAGCGATCTTCACACCACCCTTGGGGATTCCCACCATGACACTAATTCTGATATAAACGCAACCTATAGCGCGTTTCATGACTGGATCACCGGAGGACTTGACACCCTCATCCCAGCAAAATGGACGAAAGGACGCAACTCACCATCCAACCCATGGTATAATGATACCCTCAAAACCATGCGCAAAGACTGTAAAAAAGCCGAGCGCTTATGGAGAAGGGAATATAACAACAAAGAAAAAACCAACTATCTACTAAAACTAAAAACGTACCATAAAGCCATCCGCGCTGCGTGAACTGCCTTCTATGCAGACAAAATCGAATCCCGCCCCACCCCTGCCAAAGAAGTCTTTAAACTCGTTCAAGAACTTCAGAGCGGCAAATCCCCCCTACCTAGTATCTCCTCCGCACAACAATGCGAAGATCTTGCTATGTTCTTTGTCGACAAGGTACAGAAAATCTATACTTCTTTTCCTCAGCGCTCCCACAGCCCTTTCAAAAACCCTACTCCTTCCCCCAACCATACTACCCTGACTCACATCCCGAAAATTTCCATTGACAATCTTACCAAACTATGCCGGAAAGTTAAATCTGGTTCGCCGGCAGACCCCATGCGCCCGGCCCAATTTTTAGAGTCACTCAACTTTTTTCTACCTTCACTTACCTCTATTCTGAACCTCTCCTTCACATCAGCAAGTGTACCATCTGCCTGGAAGCAAGCGTGGGTTTCACCCATTATCAAGAAACCCACCTTAGATTCATCTAAACCGGAGAATTTCCGACCAATCTCCCTGCTCCCATGGCTGTCCAAACTTGCTGAAGCACATGTGAACAGTGCTCTATCCCAGCACTTGGTCCAAAACATCATCCTGGACCCATCTCAAAATGGGTTCAGACCAGGCCATAGTACTGAGTCTGCTCTCCTGGCCACCACAGAGCACCTCCGAACGATTTTAGATGCCGGTCAAAGTGCTGCGCTGATTCTTCTTGACCTCAGCGCGGCCTTTGATACGGTATCCCATGATATCCTTCTAAATCGTCTGGAGACATTTGGAGTATCTGGCCACGCATTGGAGTGGTTCCGATCTTTTCTCAAAGACAGATCCTTTCGGGTCTCAGCACCCCCCTTTCTATCTAAACCTCACCCCATTGCACAGGGAGTTCCGCAGGGCTCTGCGTTGAGCCCATCCCTTTTTAATCTTTACATGCAACCTCTAGCAGCAGTGGCCAAGGAATGGGGACTGACTTTGGTGTCGTACACCGACGACACACAACTGGCCATCGCTCTTACAGAAGGCCCTTCCATCGCCTCCTCCAGTTTTAAAAACGGTCTCTCCGCAGTAGCCCAATGGATGACAGATAACTGTTTACAGCTCAATGCTGGTAAAACAGAAGTGCTACTCCTTGGCAAAAACAACAGCCTCTGGAATGAGCACTGGTGGCCGTCCTTCCTAGGCACCATCCCACCTCCCAAATCCCTAGTTAAAAACCTTGGAGTTTGGATGGATTCCTCACTCAACTTTCAGGCCCACACCAAAAAAGTTGCTGGCACCTGTATTGGCCTGCTGAGGAGTCTCAGCCACATACTAGGCTTCTTTAACGCCAAGACTCGCCAACTTATTATTCAGGCTACCATCCTTTCGTGCCTTGACTACGCCAATGTACTCCTCCTTGGCGCCAATAAAGGAGAGATATCACGACTCCAACGCGTGCAAAACTCTGCGGCTAGAATGCTAGTCGGCCTCCCCCGCAGATGTTCAGCCAGAGCGACCATCCAAAAATTACACTGGCTACCTGTGGACTCCAGAATTAAATTCAAGACCCTCATTATTTCCTTTAAAATCATCAAACTTGATACCCCTCCACTGCTTCGACCACTCCTCACCCCCTACGTCCCGACGCGTAACCTGCGTTCCTCCAACCAAAACCTCCTGTGCGTTCCGCGTATAAAACTCCTTTAGGGTCTTTGGAGCCAAACTATGGAACAGTCTGCCGCAATACATCCACTCCATAGAAAGTCTTTCGGCGTTCCGGAAAGCAATTAAGACGCATTTATTCCCTCTTCTCCTAATTCCCTTCATCTTATTTCGCTCAGGCCTGGGTTTTTGCAATTTCTCTAGCGCCGGGACGCCTCATTGCTGGGGCAGCTGTTTGCGCTTTACCAAAACAATACAATACAATACAATACATCTGACAATCTCCTCTATAATAGGTAATGTTAAAATAGGTGTACATCATCAGCTAGAGCCATAATGCCAACCTCACAAAAGGAATCTCACATCAATTAAATAAATAAACAGACATGTCAGTACAACAGTTTCTGTGAACAGGGTCATTCCACTTCAGTGTTGCTTGCATTTGGTGGAATGTCACAAACAAAGGCCAGTATTGTGCCACAAACACTTTGTCCTACAACAAGGAGACAGCTCAACAGCTACATACAGTTTACACACAATGAGGATTTAGCCAACGTAAAGGCAGATTAGGATGATTTGATCCCAACACAACATTGTGTCGGATCACATGACTGCACACAAATTGCTTTAGGTCCAACACACCACAAGGAACAAATCCAATGGAAGACACATGACTTCCATCCTATCGCTGTGCAAGCTGTCTTGGTACTGGATCTGTACATCCAAACTCTGTAACTGACTTTCTCATGAACGATCCATGTTCACTTCATAGCATCATAATTTCACAACTCTGAAATTTATAAATGAAGATGCCATGGTGAAGGAATCTAAAACAGACTAACACAGAGAGAATAGCTAAGTAACCATAAATATGGCACAAATCACATAGTCAACTTTTTGAGAAAACAGTCCAAGACAAAATTCAAACCTACACAAACTTACACTACTAAAACAAACACCTTTCACCAGATATTGCCAGAGCCTTATATTCCTAGTATGTAGCATTAACATCCTCCTCACATCGTAACAGCAAGAGTTGCAATAATAATCAAAGTCATAACATCTCACACCATACATACACTCAGGAGAAGAAGTTTTGGGTGACATCTAGATGCAAGTCCATTCCTTACTCTTTGTCACTATCATCATCATTTGGCATTTCAGGTTCCTCACCCTGTGACTCTTCATGGTCTGCATCCTCTACGATGTAAGGGATGTTCCGTCGCAGGGCAATGTTGTGGAGCATGCCGCAGACCACCGTGGTGGTACAGTCATACAAAAGTAGTTTACCCTTCAGAAAATGAAAATTGTGTTGCATGTCATGGTATCTCACATTACATTCCATGTAGGATGGCCCTGGGCTACATAATGTTAGTGGGCTGGCTCAGTCAGTGAAGGTCATGACCAGGTTTGAGATGAGTCGGCAGATGACCACAAAAGTGTGTATGAATGCTTTAATAGTGCTTAGCATGTGACATTAACACATGTATTGTGTTTGTGTGAGGTGTTAACAGAATGTGTATCGACCATACAAATATCCTAAAACATCCAGTTACAATCTGTTTCTATATTCATTGCATCCATACAGGTCAACGTCCATCAGAAGAAATGCATTTGGACAGCCATCACCCAGAAGGTGGAGACCCTGGGGCTCTTCAACCGGCGTAGCGTCCACTGCAGGTAGAGGTGGGAGATCCTGAGGCATTGGACCCGATAGATCGTGGAGGCCTAGCTGGGGAAGTCCTCCCAACGTGGAAGGGGTGCATGCCAGATCCTGCCCCCCCTCTTATTGGCCCGCATCCTGGAGGTGTCCTTCCCTGAGGTTTGTGGGCAGTTGAGGGCCTGACAGCAGCTATAAGGGGGTGAGTCCTGGCCAAAATCATACCTGTTACTTTGCCAACTTTGTTTGTTACAGGCAGGCATTTCCCAAACAATATTGGTGGTGGCGTATTTGCCACACACAACATGAATCATTGTTTGTGTAGGTCTGGTAGTAGGTGCATGCCGCTGTGCTGTGCCTATTGTATTTCTGACTAAGAACACAGCAGATTCTTGTCCACATCCAATTTTCTTTTTGGAGCAGACACCTGGCTGAGTGAAGTGAGTAATCATCTCATGCTGTTAGTTGTTCTGGGTGACAATTGTACCACACAACTTGTTTTCCTTGTGTGAGGAGTGATGTTCCCTCACAGCTGTCTCTCATGTGATGGTGGCCCTAATACATGTGACATGACACAGTGCACAGTACATGCAGTGACTATACAACAGTTCCCATTGGTCAGTACTGGTACTACAGTGAAATGGGTGTGCAAACATCACTGGTGCTATCAGCATTAGTGCATTTATGTTGGCCACTGTGCATTTGCTAATTGATGCTTCATCTGTAATAGTGTTTAAAAAAACTCATGCACTAACCAGTGACATGCATAAAGGAGTGAGATGTAGAACTGTAGAGATAATATGTCAGTGCCTACACTAATCCTTATAAGGCAATCTAGGTTTGTATTACCAAAGAGTGCTGTGATGTGCCAGCCTATAGGGACTCTAGTGATTCCACATCTTCATGTCATAGATATTCAGGGACACCCAAAACCTTCAAAGGTGTATTGGCTTGTAGGTATACAATCTATGAATGCTGTTATCACCTTGTCATGAGTCCCCTATGCCCCTGAAGGCCGACTGTGATATAGAGTGGTAGAGTGTGTCTGACGAAGAAGAACCTCTCCTTTCTCCACAGACAGACGAGCCTTCACCCTGGACCGAATACCCAAGCTATGATCCTTTCCACTAATCCACTTTTCAAGGGCAATACTCCTTTAACTGGGAGCCGAGACCTGAGGACCACGCACCCAGCCACCACGCCATAGAGCGGGAGCAAATCGCTGAAGGAAACGAACTGGATGCCGATCCTACAACAGCGGACCCCGGAAGATGCAAGGGGTGTGCCCGAGCAGCGTGCATTCTGGAGACGCCGACTCCCATGGAAGAAGCACCACTACTGAATAGGACCAGACTGGAGGCCACGACACCTGCAGAGCCAGGAGGCCTACGTTCCTGTGCTGTGCCTAGCGACTCTCCTCTGGAAGCGTGGCTCAGCCAGGTATGGGAGCGCTTCAGCGGGTGGGCTGGGAGGCGAGCAAAAGCTGCGGAGTAGTAGGCCGACTCTTGTGTCTCCTACCTTGCAAGCTTCCCCTCGCTCACATTTTCCTCACAGGTCATTGGATCCGCGTGGACTCACCTGGGTGTTCCCTCACTCCCTTTTCCCTAAGTGACCAACAAGAGCACCGCACTTATCATTCCCCTTCTCTCTCTCTCTTCATGAGAAAACGCCGAGAAGACCTCCGGTGGAGACAGGAAGACCTCATACTGTGGGACCCAGCGCTAACAGCCGCACGATAAGAAGAATTATTGCCCTGTTACAGACTGGCTTTCATGAAATGTCACATTTGTAAAAAGAATAAAGACTCACAAAGATTCCCGTGTGTAGACCTTAATTCTTGCTCTAAACCGAGCACAAGCTCACACACCTGTACCAAGCAGGATTGGAGATGTTCATATGGCTGCATGAAGTCTTGTGCTGTGTGAATTCTGAGTATCTATCTCAAAATGTGTGGACCTCATTGTTCTCAGGTAACTTTATATGCTACATGTGATACATAGCTAAACTACAGCTGTACAGCTTTCATTAGACTTTTCAGGTAGTGGACATATGATGTAATTTGGAGTACAAAGTCTCATGATTGTGCAATGAGCATTTGTATGTGATATTATGTCTTACTCAACAATACTTGATGGTACATTGGTATTTAACTTGACCTTCATGAGGAATAGGTGGATCTGTTGAACTCTGGGCCTTGTGTGAGCATAGTGTAAATCTCAAAACTGTATCCATCCCAGTTGGTTACATCTTTTTACAATGGTATAAAACAAGTGCCAACGTATGCAAGGTGAAAACTACCCTAGTATGGACATAAGGATGGAATGTAGACAGCTCCATCAATGCATGTGGGCCAGTTTGGGGTAATGACATGAGTGGAACCAACTGTTTGCAGATTATGTAGCATGCATGCACTTATGCTAATTTTGAAGCCCATAGAGTGTACCATGAAGCTGGTGTGATATGTGCACTTCATCAATGTTTTCTGTTGATTTATGATGGTCAGGTGAGGAAACGCAGTTGCAACAAACCCCTGTTACATGTCATTTCAGATACATCCAGGGCAAGCAAAGGAGAAGGAACCAACGTCAGTGTGGACACAGCTGGTCACAGTGGTTCGGGACATGACACCTCAGGTACAGAGGGACCAAGTGACCAGAAGGGTGTGGGGAGTGCCACAGAGGACAGCAGCTCAGGTTTGTCATCATCTGAGTCATCCTCCGGTGGACACTCCAGAGTGGTGGCGAACCCCATAGGATCAGCACCGCCTTCATTGTTTTCCACCACCCCCAGTTCCATCTCTACCCTCTTTGATGTCCCCCAACAAGTTGGCCAGGCCAGCTCCCCTAAGAGGGGAGCAGTCTCCTTCACTCTAGGCATCTCAGCCCCTGCCCCTGTTAGCCCCACTGCCCTGAGTGAGGAGGCTATTGACCTCCTGAGGACCATCTCTGTGGGTCAGAATGCAGTCCTGAATGCAATCCAGGGGCACGGCAACCAGCTGGCACAGATGGTGGCATACCTAGAAGGCAGTCACACTGCAATGTCAGGCCTACAGAGATCTTTCTAGGCTCTGGCCTCCTCCCTCACAGCAGCCTTCCCCTCATCCCAACCTTCAACCCCACTACTACACCTTTCCCATTCAAAGTCCCTATTCCCATTCCTGTCCCAAGGACATACACACCTTTTCAGGCACACACTTCATCAGACACAAGCACCGCACACAAACACAAAACATACAAAAAACACAAACATGCAAGCACTCAGAAGACACTGACCCCTTCACCTTCCCCAGCATACCCCTAGGCACCACAGCAACAGCCACAGACCCCTCCAGACACCACACCAACACTCTGAGAAACCAGATCCCCACTGCACTGAACCCAGTCCAAAACCACAAAAACCCAAGAAATACCATGTGAAACATGTTAAAAATGTTTTTACAAATGTAAAAAAGTTAAGAATAAATTAAATCATAGTATACAAATATAAAATTATTTAATATATACTGAAAAAAACATGTTGAGAATTTGTATATGAAACTGTTTAATTAATATGAAAAAAAGCTGAAAAATAGAAAAACAACCTGAAAAAGGGCAACATACAATACTATTTAAATATGATTTACATTGTTTATATAATAATACATATGTATTACTAATGGTTTATTTATCAATACATACAAGTTGATGCTAGCTAGAACTTTATATGTTAAAAAATTGAAATATTATGTATTAAACCAAAATTGAAAAATATGTAGCAAATCTCTATTCTATGAAAAAAGTAAATAATAATGCAATTACAAATATACACCCAACTTCTATGTTAATTCTTTCTAAACATCAAGATTGCTAATTAAATGACATAAACTACACATACTACATAGAAATACATTTCAACCAAGGATGTTAACACTTCAATGGTTAAATTAAATATTCCCACACAAACCATTTTAAGAGAAAGTGTTGGACACTAAAGACGTTACATGTATTATTCCCACTCCAATCCAAAACATTTTGGGGGAGCTGTTGGTCACTATAGGGGTCACATTTGCTATTCTCACTACAATCTAAACCATTTTAGGGAAGGTGTTTAACACTAAAATGTTTATATACACAATCAATACTCCATTTTCAAATTTTTTTATTTATAAAATAAAAATGAATTACTTAGAAGACACAATAATCCAAACTAAAAGCCTGTATACTTAAAATTAAAGATATACAATGTTACTCACTAAGTATAAATAATACACTTGTATTACTTTGCTGTTAATACTCCTAAATTGAAACATAAAAAATAAATTCATAATCCAAATTTAACAATCATTGAATATATAAACAAACTAATTTTCGAATTATATAATGCATGTAAATATTACATGTAAATTAATACATTAATAATATATATTCTCAACTGCAGATCTTATTTAAATGATAGAAATGATAAAAATGTGATCATTATATTTTACTTATATACGCCTATTGCATATAAATACACAAATAGATCTTAATTTAAACATCATAATCTTATTTATTCCATTTTTATAATATTGTTTAAATACATCAAAAAATAAGAAAATCCAACAATTTATTAACAATGACATTATCATTTTCAAAATACAAAAAAACATACAAATATATTTCAAATGACAATTGAATAAAAAATGTATTAGCACAAAAATATGCAGTAAAACTAAATAAACATACGCCAGCACCACCATAGTGATACGGACAGTACACGCGTGTGTACGGTCCCTATCACTATGGGGGTGCTCGCGTACGTGTACGCCTTAGTAGTCCGGACCGTACACACGCGTGTACGGTCCCTATCACTATGGCGTACGCATACGTCAGCACCACCATAGTGATACGGACCGCACACGCGTGTGTACGGTCTGGACTACTGAGGCGTACGCATACGCCAGCACCACCATAGTGATACGGACCGTACACGCGTGTGTACGGTCCCTATCACTATGGGGGTGCTCGCGTACGTGTACGCCTTAGTAGTCCGGACCGTACACACGCGTGTACGGTCCCTCTCACTATGGCGTACGCATATGCCAGCACCACCATAGTGATACGGACCGTACACGCGTGTGTACGGTCCGTACTACTGAGGCGTATGCATACGCCAGCACCACCATAGTGATACGGACCGTACACGTGTGTGTACGGTCCCTATCACTATGGTGGTGCTCGCGTACGTGTACGCCTTAGTAGTCCGGACCGTACAGACGCGTGTACGGTCCGTATCACTATGGCGTACGCATATGCCAGCACCCCCATAGTGATAGGGACCCCACACACGCCCTCAGAGCGTATGTACGGTGGGATTCACACCTGACAGTGGTGACAGGCGGCACACAGGAATGAATTGAGCTGTCATACATGGCCAAGGCTGGACATCAAGGCATCGTCTGTGCAGTACTACATGTGTCAGGCACAGGTGGGTCAGGCTGTGATGTGGCACCATACTCCTGAGGTGTGAAGCTAATTACAGTATGATGGGCTGTGTACACATGTCACGTGTGATGGTGCCCTATGTGCCACACATCCCCTTCACTCCTTTGACATGTGTGCATGTAGTACTGACTTAGTGGTCCATGCGTCACTGGCATGGCACAGTCACCGACACCCGCAAATGTCCCCTGATGCCAGGTACACGGAATGTTACCCCTGACAATTGAATGCCCGCGTTGCACGCTGTAGCTATGTCATGTGTGTTTCATGTGTTCCCATAGGTTTGCTGTAGGTGTTTGGTCAAATGCATCTGCTGTTGCTGCAACCAACATGTGTCTGTGTGTAGATGGGCATGGCACACTGTTACGCACACCAGCACACATGTGTAATCCGACGTAAGGTGTGTATGTATGCATCGACACAGAGTTTCAAAACAAGGACATATCTGCATACTCAATGTATGTGTGATCAGTATTGAAATGTAATCCTTCATGGCAAGGTGTGTGGTCTGTCCTTTTTCTGTTACATGTGACCTGTGCCTCTAGTGTTCCGCAACCTGTCTGTACAATAAACATCCTTCCTCTGCACATATTTGGATGTCTGTAACTCCTGTAATGCATCTGCCTGCTCACTTACACTGGCCCACGGCTAGTTTCATGGCATGGCATAATGAGGTTGAGAATCAACGTTTGTAGCTGGCTCTTGGTAGGAGTGTCACATGCCTGGCAAACGTGTCCAGGGCATATTGCACAGACCTGACTCTGTATGTAGCATATGTGTATTGCCTGTTGAGCATGTGCTCTGTACATTGACATTGGTGGTGTACTGTACTCACTCTTCGTTGTCCCTTCTAATTCACTGCAGGGCTCCGCCTCTCCCTCGAGCAATTCTGGACTTGGCTGACATGCGGGAAAATGACTGTATACGCCGCTACCGCTTCCCCCAAGGTTTGATTGTGGACTTGACGACACAGCTGGCAGCACAACTCCAACCGCTACACAGGTATCCTGGTGCACTGACACCCAAGATGAAGGTGATGGCAGCCCCACATTTCTTGGCCACGGATACCTTTCAACACACCATTGCCCATGTCGGTGGGATGTCCCAAACCATGTTAAGCCGTGTTCTGCATGATTTTTTAGAGGCCATGTTGGAGCACCTTGATCAGTTCATAAAATTCCCAACTCCTGAGCAGTTGACAGCTGTCAAGCGTGAGTTCTATGCCCTGGGAGGGATGCCCCATGTCATTGGGTCCATAGATGGAACACATGTGGCTTTGGTACCACCACAGGCACAGGAGGTAGCCTTCCGTAACCGCAAGCATTACCACTCCATTAATGCCCTTGTAGTGTGTCTTGCCAACATGGTGATTTCACATGTCTGTTCTCGTTTCCCAGGATCAGCATACGATGCGTACATCATGAGGCGTAGCAGGGTGCCTGAAATGATGCTGCAGCTGCGCAACGAACGAGCATGTATTGTTAGTGGGTATACTCTGGCAGTCCTGTATTTAACGTCATCTTCCTGTCTTACTGCTTCTCCTGACCCACTGTTGTCCATGATGTTTCCATGTAGGGGACGCTGGCTATCCCAACATGCCATGGCTGATCACGCCTCTCCGCAACCCCAGCACGGCTGCCGATCACCGCTACAACAACGCCCATGGGCGGACCAGGCGAGTGATAGGAGGACGTTTGGCCTCCTGAAGAGCCGATTCCGTTGCCTCCACAAGACCGGTGGTGCACTCCCATATGCACCGGTGAAGGTCTGCAAGATCTTCCTCGCGTGCTGCATGCTGCACAACATGGCAGTGGAGAAAGCTGTGCCACTCATCCTGGATCCAGATGAGCAGGACCATCCACCCGTGGAGGATGAAGGGCTTGGGCACAAGGCAAGTGATGTGGAGGAGGAGGAGGCGGTAGAGGACATGCAGAGTCGGCTCATACGTGACTTCTTTGCTTAGTGGTGAGTTCCAGTGTCTGAGTGTGCACGCATTGGGCTGTGTGTGGCATGTGTTGCAATGTGTGTGTCCATCTGCATGTCTTCCAAGTGAGTCAGAGGTGTGTTTGGTTGTATCACTCGAGTGATGGTGCAATAGAAGAATGTTTTTCCAGAGTCATCATTGTCACCTCTCATGTTGACAACCTAATACGTGTCGAGTGCATGCACATGCATGCGGATGTGCTTCTTTTGGCTGACTTCTGGTGTGTCTCCCATCCACAGGTACTTGCGCATGCTGTCTGCTGGTGGCATTGTTGTGCTCCTGCTATTCCTCATGAACACAGCAACATGTGCTGAATCAGCGTTACATGCACGGACAATTTCGAAAATCTCCTTCGGGTAAGGGATGCAGCACAGCTTTTTGGGAGTGGTATTTGTTTTGGATGTGTGTGCACTGCTCCTGTTCATGTTTGGATACTTCACATACATGTAGATTCACCATGGGGCACATGACCTGGAGCAGAATTCACCTGAATTGATGGTCAGACTTGGTGACAGTCATCTGTAATGGGATTGTGATGGAGCCATCAATGTGTGTAACACTGCCCTCGGAAACATACGGGTTGCACCGGGTTGACATGGTGTGTGAATTCCCCATTAGGGGCTCAATGGTGTATAGCAGGCTCTCCGTGAGCAGCAGGGGGTGTTTAGCTGTAATCCGTCACTTGTGTGCCAGTGCCATGGATTTCCAGCATCTGTGGTGGTAAGGGGGGTGCCAGTGTTGGTCCCACGTGTTCATCCACATGACCTGTGTATGTGTTGACAGAGTTGCATTAGCATTCCGACACACATGAGTAATAAAGGTGTCCCTCTGCCTCCAAGGTGCCTCATCTCTGTCAATGGTGGTCTGTTGCCACTGTGCATGCGGCATGTCTGGCATTGTTCTCAGAGATGGTGCATATGAGTCTATGTGTAGAGTAGCAAGATGCAAGCTGTTTGTCAGGGATTAGATTCTGTATTGTGCATGATGTCCATGGCTGTGTAGGTTTTGTGGCATGTCAGTCTCCACGACGGCCACTGTGCCGCATGTGAATCCATTGTGTGTGTGTGTGCCATGTTGAACCAGACATTCCTTCCTTGACGTACACCTTTTGCATGGTTCCTTCCTGAGATCCTTGCCTTTGTGTGCTACTTGTGGCATTGTTTCCTTGACATGGCGCATGCTGCTGCAGGCCCTGCTGCAAGGGCACCCAGTGTCCACGCAAACGAGCTGGTGTTCATCATGGATTGCTTGCTGACATGTGCTATGCTGCTCAGCAGCATCTGTGCCTCATGCGGCAGCACACTCTGCATTATGCACAAGATCCCCAGTTCCATCCACCTCAAGGCAAGAGGGAGACCATCCCCCAGGTCAACTATGACATCCGTGTCTACTCCTACCCTGCACTCTATGGACATGTGCGTTAGAAATCCCATGATACTTGTCCACATCCAGGGTGCATCTGCACAGCTCTGCTACTACATCCGGCGACCAGGCCACATCAACGTCCAACAGAGATGGGGGGAGTGGATCACTGCCAGCTGCAAGATGACCTTCTAAATCCACGCACACACTCAGGATGCAGCCCACAAGCACAACAAAACCATGTGGCACTGTGATCCAACACCCAATTGTGCCATCTCCATGCATCCAACCTTGGCTGGCCCACCATTCTCCACATCCACCTGACTCAAGCATGCAGGACATGGTTCTGCCACGTGTCTACACATACCTTGGACTCCCACCCCAGGACGCTCCACATGATCCCTGACCTCTGCGCATAACTGTTGCTCTTCTAAATAGGTCTGTAGGCACAGTTGTGCGGGCACCCCCTCAGCTGGTTGGGCCCATCACTGGTGAGTATGTTGCTCCATGTCTGTCTTGGATGGTACGTTGTGACCCATGTGTGTCCTGTGCCAGACTCAGACCCCAGGGTATGGATGTTTGGAGTTAATTCAGATATCAGGCATGGTTTGACTTTACAACACACACATGTAGTGGAATAATGCAAAATGACGGCATCATCTTGTGATTGTGATGAATTTTATTAGTGCTGGGGTACGTGTTTGGGGGGTGACAAGAGGTGCTTGGCGGGAGTGTAGAATCTAAAGTTCACAGGGGGAGTTGGTGTCCTTGCCATTGACAGTCATCAGAGTCTGTGCCACAGTCTTTGTCAACATTGGTCAGACAGTGACCAGCAAGGCCATGTGGCAGAGAATGTCCTTTGCTGCTGTGCTGCTGTTGGGCTAGAGGGCCAGGTGCCAGGCCAGGTGGCCTGGGAGATGGTGATGTTCCGCTGACTCTCACGGTCTTTTTCGTGGACGACCCACCTTCCTGCGGGGACCCTCAGACGCCTGCCTTGACGATGCAAGGGACGCTCCGTCAGATGACTCCTCCTCCTCCCTCCCTGTGTCTGGTGCTGCTCTACGCCTGGTGGCACAGGGAGGGTTTGCCAGGCTTTGGGCCATCTGATGGAGGGATTGGCTCACGTCCCTGTGCACCGCCAAGAGCTTTGCAAGTCTTGCCTTCATCCTGGCATGATGCTCAACCTGCAGGGCCTTCATCTCATTGAGGGTCCCCACTACCTGGGCGATGCCTCTCAAGTCACGCCGGTATGCGTCCAGGATGGTTCTGACGTGTGCCATAGCCGGGTCCTGAGCCAACTGGTCAGGTTCGCGCCTCCGCCGTCCTCCACTCCCACCACCCCTGCCCACTTGCGCCTGGCCTGCCGTTGTGGGCACCTCGGGTCTCCGGGACCCCTGAGGGATGGCATTTGCGGTGTCGCCTGCCTCCTCCTGGGTGCCCGGAGAACCTAGTCCCTCCTGGACAGACTGGCTGTGTTGTTGTGTGCGGGCAGGGCTCCTGGGTGTCTCCTGGGATGTGGCAGGAATGGGGGTGGGGGTTGGCACAGTTGTACCTGACGCAGGTGCTGCAGGTGGTTGGACACCAGAGGGGCCAGGTTGGTCTGGGTCATCCACGGAGTGGTGAGAGTCGTCGCTGCCGGTGGTATCCTCTTCACGCAGAGCCTGGTCCTGTGAGTCTTCCCCCCCAGTGTTGGGGGAGATCGATGACGTTGACCTGTGTGTGAGAGAGACAGTGTTAATTGTGTTACATGCGACATCCATGTTTCATTCATTTTTGATTTGGCACAGTTCCTCTGGGTGGTTGGATGTGGCTAGCATTCCTCACACAGTGCACTTGTGCATGGGTATGTCCCTTGGCCACAGCTTTTGACACTTTACCTATGTGTGACACATTCTTAGTTGATGCATCTTTTGGGAACGCTGTCAGCAGTGTAGTGAGCGGGCGTAGCAAGCCATGCAGAGCCGCCTTATGTGTTGCACTGTACGTGGCCAAATGGTGTTTATTCCATGCTATTTGAGAATGCAGGTAGGTAACTTAACAATTTGTGACAGGGTTCTGACGTACACAGTGGGTAGGTATACTGGGTGTAAGGTTCTGTTTGTGCCTGCAGCACGGATGTACTCGTGCACAGATTGACACATGGCCTCGTGTTTATCAAAGGTTGAAGGGGGGGTTAAGGCACTGCCAAACCGTGTCTACATGCACACAGTCCACCTGCTGACGAGCGGACATGGCCACACCACCCAAGGGTGATTTGGTCTCCCTCTGTCTCCCTTTCTCCCTCCCTCTGTCAGCCTCCTCCCACTGTCCGTCTCCCTCTATCTCCCTTTCTCCCTCCCTCTGTCAGCCTCCTCCCACTGTCCGTCTCCCTCTATCTCCCTTTCTCCCTCCCTCTGTCAGCCTCCTCCCTCTGTCCGTCTCCCTTTCTCCCTCCCTCTATCAGCCTCCTCCCTCTGTCCGTCTCCCTTTCTCCCTCCCTCTATCAGCCTCCTCCCTCTGTCCGTCTCCCTTTCTCCCTCCCTCTATCAGCCTCCTCCCTCTGTCCGTCTCCCTTTCTCCCTCCCTCTATCAGCCTCCTCCCTCTATCAGCCTCCTCCCTCTGTCCGTCTCCCTTTCTCCCTCCCTCTATCAGCCTCCTCCCTCTGTCCGTCTCCCTTTCTCCCTCCCTATGCCAGCCTCCTCCCACTGTCCATCTCCCTCTATCTCCCTTTGTCCCTCCCTCTGTCAGCCTCCTCCCTCTGTCCATCTCCCTTTCTCCCTTCCTCTGTCAGCCTCCTCCCTCTGTTCGTCTCCCTTTCTCCCTCCCTCTATCAGCCTCCTCCCTCTGTCCGTCTCCCTTTCTCCCTCCCTCTATCAGCCTCCTCCCTCTGTCTGTCTCCCCTTCTCCCTCCCTCTGTCTGCCTCCTCCCTCCCTCTGTCTGTCTCCCTGTGTCCACCTCTGTCTCTGTCCCTCTCTCTGCCCCTCTCCCTACCTCTGTGTGTCACCCTCTGTCACCTCAGCCCAGCTTCCTGGGCACACACAGTTTGCAGGTCTTTCAAAGGCCATTGGCTTGTTCATGTGGGTTTGTTTCTTCTCTGCCGGCACCCATTGGGTGTAGTGTCTTGAGTCTGCGCTGCTGCTGTGGCGGTGTGTGCTGACAGTCTTTCAGTGTGCTGCGTCTTCATTGGCTGCTGTTATGTGCAAATTGTGCCTTCATACCCATGTCGTCCTGCAACGCGGCCACCATTAGCAGGCAAAACAGTACTGTGTGGGGACACACTGTTGGTATGGCTGTGCCCTAAGCCATATGGGCTGAGGGCATTATTGTGTGCTTCAGAGTTGCTCTATGTTAGTTTTGAGGCCCACCCTCCCGGCATCGGGGACATCCTGTCTTGTGTTGGTGTTTTGTGTGGCCTGTGACTTGGCATGGCCTTGCTTGGGGCATGGGGGCACTAGTGGCATTTGTGTGTTTTTAGAGTGTGTTTGTGTCCGGGGCTGGCTTTGGGGGGGTTGCGTGCATGATTGGTATTTGGGTTGTATATGGCCTTCCCCCATGTGAGGTGAGTTGTTTGTGTACTCACCAGGCTCTCGGACTCCTTCTACTCCGTCTACTCCCACCGGCGGCAGCGTGGCCATCACCTTCTCCTCCCAGGGATGGTAGTGTACCGGTCTGCGGGGCGGACCTCCTCCAGTGATATTGGCCTGGTTGTGGTCGTCCGTCATTTTGCGGCGGACCGTCCTCCGCAGATCGTACCACCTGGCTTGGCACTCATGCCTGGTCCTTCTGGTGGTCCCAACAGCATTCACGGAATTGACTATCCTCTCCCACATGGCAGTTTTTTCTGATATGCTGGTCTGTCTGACCAATGTTCCAAAGAGCTGTGGCTCGACTCTGATGATTTAGTCGACAAGGGACTCCAGCTCGTCCTTTGTGAACTTTGGATTCTTGTTGGTGGGCATGGTGTGGGGTGTTGTGGTGGATGGTTGTGGGGGTGGGGGTGTGGATGGGTGTGGGTGTGGATGGTTGTGGTTGTGCAGGTGTGTGTGTGTGAATGTGATGAGGGTGTGTTTGTGATGGTGGTTGTGTGAAGGGGTGCAAGTGTAAGGTGTATTGATGGTTGAAGTATGGTGCAGTGCGTTGTCTCTGGGGTCTGGCAGCAGTGGATCTGTTTCAAAGGATCATGGTTTGTGTGTGTTGTGCCTTTTTATTGGTCCATTTGTGGGTGTAGCTGTGTTTGAACTTTGGGTGGGTGTGTTACAAGGAGTGATAGTGGTTTGGGCGTCTGTTTCTCTGTTTGTCAGTTGCAGGTCAGTGTATAGGATGTATTTGGCCTTGTTGGATATGTTTTGTGGTGTTGTGTGCCTCGAATTGACTCTCCATGTGTTTTTTGTGTTTGTCCTGGTTCAGTAGGTGTGTTTTTAGCGTCTGTACGGTGCGTACATGGGCCATGTTGTTGTACAGTGCTGTCCTTTGCTATGGCTTAGTACGACTATGGCCGATGTTGGGTGAGGGTGCTGGTGTGTCGGCCTGGGGTAGGGTGCGTACGAACACGGGCAGGGTGTTGGTCCGCACCGTCCATAGGTGGTGGTGTTTCGCACCGTACATACAGGGGGGCTGGGTGTAGGGTCCGTACATACACGGGTGGGGGTACAGTCCGTACTTTCACGGGTGGGGTGGGGGTACGGTCCGTACATACACGGGTGGGGGTGCGGTCCGTACATACACTGGTGGGGTGGGGGTACGGTCCGTACATACACTGGTGGGGTGGGGGTACGGTCCGTACATACACGGGTGTGGGTACGGTCCGTACATACACTGGTGGGGTGTTGGTACGCTCCATTCATACACGGGTGGGGGTACGGTCCGTACATACACTGGTGGGGTGGGGGTACGGTCCATACATACACTGGTGGGGTGTTGGTACGCTGCATTCATACACGGGTGGGGGTACGGTCCGTACATACACTGGTGGGGTGTTGGTATGATCCATTCATACACGGGTGGGGGTACGCTCCATTCATACATGGGTGTGGGTACGGTCCATACATACACTGGTGGGGTGTTGGTACGCTCCATTCATACACGGGTGGGGTACGGTCCGTACATACACTGGTGGGGTGGGGGTACGGTACATACATACACTGGTGGGGTGTTGGTACGCTCCATTCATACACGGGTGGGGGTACGGTCCGTACATACACTGGTGGGGTGTTGGTACGCTCCATTCATACATGGGTGGGGGTATGCTCCATTCATACATGGGTGGGGGTACGGTCCGTACATACACGGGTGGGGGTACGGTCCATACATACACTGGTGGGGTGTTGATACGCTCCATGCATACACGGGTGGGGGTACAGTCCGTACATACACGGGTGGGGGTACGGTCCGTACATACACTGGTGGGGTGTTGGTACGCTCCATGCATACATGGGTGGGGGTACGGTCCGCACATACACGGGTGGGGTGGGGGTATGCTCCATTCATACACAGGTGGGGGTACGGTCCGTACATACACGGGTGGGGGTACGGTCCGTACATACACTGGTGGGGTGTTGGTATGCTCCATTCATACACAGGTGGGGGTACGGTCCGTACATACACGGGTTGGGGTACGGTCCGTACATACACTGGTGGGGTGTTGATACGCTCCATGCATACACGGGTGGGGGTACAGTCCGTACATACACGGGTGGGGGTACGGTCCGTACATACACTGGTGGGGTGTTGGTACGCTCCATGCATACACGGGTGGGGGTACGGTCCGCACATACATGGGTGGGGTGGGGGTACGGTCCGTACATACACTGGTGGAGTGGGGGTACGGTCCGTACATACACTGGTAGGGTGTGGGTACGGTCCGTACATTCACGGGTGGGGAGTTGGTAAGCTCCATGCATACATGGGTGGGGGTACGCTCCATGCATACACTGGTGGGGGTTCGGCGCGTACATCCGCGGCCGGGGGGCATTTTGCGCGTACATGCGGGGTCTGTGGTGGGGTGTTCGGCGCGTATGCGGGCACGTGTCTCCATGGTTGCTATGGGAGTTCGGTCCGTACGGTGTTTTTTCAATACAGTTGTGAAATCGAAAGGACGGGAGTGATCGTACTTGCGTGGTCGGACTTCAATTTTCCGATTCGTACGGTAAATCGTCCGGGGATGTGTCGGACACAATTTCCGACCCGAGGACGTGTGGGGGACTTTTCCAGATGTGATTCGTATGGAGTTTTTCCCATGCGAATCGTACTTGGCAGTTTGTACGCTTCTTGTACGATTCGGACGGTAAAAAGTCCAGATTCAATTCGGACGGGGGACATTTTTCCAGGATCCGAATCGGCACCTATATGTATTAATTGTTCAATATTAATTTGCACATCATTACAAAAATTAACATTGCTTTTAAATTAAAATATTAACTTTTACCCTTATCCATGAAAAACCTATGTCCTAATACTAGAAACAAATGATTCTTTTTACATATTAAGAGAACTAAAAAATAAAATTCAAATATGTCATATTTAATAAATTATCTTACTAATCACAAATTAAAAAAGTAATAAATACATTAATTCAAACACTCAATAAAATACATATAAAATAACTCTTGTAAACTATATTAGATACAGTATTTTTTTTAATGATCTTTTTACAATATAAAAAAACACTTAAAACAAGAGTTTTTCCTTTGATACTCCTCTCCACAATATTTTTGACATCTAGATATTCTTGACACATTATTTTTGTATCACAATATTTCTTGATTGGATATTTTGTCTAAACACCAGTTGGCCAATTGCCCCATGCTGTATGCTTTAGTGGGCAGAAGCAAAATGGGAATGAGGCAACAACAGACCAAATGGGTGAAGTGAGGTGGTTGAAAGCCTCTCTAAGTAGGTATATTATACTTATTATTTTAGTAAAATCAAAAGGTATGCCTAAGGCCAGACCTAAAAAAAGAACAATATTATTGGAAACAGAGAGGATTAATAGAAAACAAGCATAAGACAGAGGTGGCGAATCACAAGGGACAATATAAAAAAATTGAATTAACTCCTAGCAATTACGATATTCATAGGAAAGCCCTCCATACAACTCAGATCCGAGGGCTCTACTAACGAATTGCGCTCTGCGAGTACGAGTCACTGATTCCAATGCACCCATATGGTGACGGACTCGGTTCCCTCGGACTCTCATTGTACTCTATGGGAGCCTATATACCAAACTCGTACACAGGCTCCCATAGCAAAAAGGGGTGGGTGGGAAAAAGCGTACACCCTGTGGCCGGCACCCCATGGTGCCCACCACACTGCATGCATGGAAAGGGGGGACCTGTGGGTACCCCCACGGGACCGATTCGGATGGCCCTGGGTGAAAGGGGGCCTGCCACCGCCCCACAAAGTTCGATTCCCACAGCTGTTTTGTCTTGGAAAAACAAAGTTGATACGGCTGTCCGATTCGTGCATCGTACTCGTTCGGAAGCTGGCTCCATTGCGCGGCACGATTCGACTGTGAACAAGTCGGACTCACAGGATCGGGTTCAGAAAGGAATCGGTCAACACGGATGAGATTTTCGCTTCGTACTTGCTCATTCAGAACGGGGGACGATTCTGTCAGAAACATAGGCTCCAAATCAGATTTGCTCGTTCTGGAACCCATCTGGAGGCCTTCCTAGAGAGATTGTAATCGGCCCCTAAGTAGGGCATTCTTTGGGAGAAGCAGCATATGAAAAGGAGGACACAGAGAAAGGGAACACGAAGGAAGGTCTGACCCTTAGTGACCAAGCGGGAGAAGACGGGTATTAGAATCGGAGGCACTCTGGAAGCTGAAGGAGAGGAGAGCCACAAAAACATATGGTATGAGGACTGGTGGTCTTCGCCGCCGATGATTCAAAGTGTTTACAGTCCTCGAGAATTCTGGCAATGTGCATGAGTGTTCCTCACTTAAACACAAAAGCAGGAGGCAGGCAGGACTGGAAAGGGAGGGACACTTCCTCTACTTCAGCTGAAGCTTCTGTTGTCCCCTTTTAATATTGAGCACATGAGCTTGGGCTTTAGTCTTCTAAAGCTGGAGTGTGAGATTAAGTAATCACAGTTAAAAGAGTTTACAGTTTGATAATAAAGATTTAAGAAAAAAAGCATCAATTTTGGCACGGAAAAGTGGAAACAACTCTATCTGAAATACCCATAATACCTTCACAATTGGGACCCACAGGGACAGAATTGTGACAAGGTAATTAGGAAGCAGTACTCATAGAATAACACAGAGTTGTTCTTTTTATTGGTTCACTTACCTGGGTATCTTTGTGTTTTTTTTAAGGATATGTCGGCGGAGGTCCAGTTGAGGAATTCCTAAGCAAAAGAGATCAGACCTTATCTGGGGAAACCAATTACTATCTATACTACCTGGACAATCAACTATCATGCTTCTTCGACACAGAAGAGAACTCTTGGAACTGGGAACTTATTGTTTGTCTGTTTTGTTTCGTTACATTTATGTAAATCGTTCTTGCCATGTGCCTGCTTAGAAAGCCTCTTAAACCTTATTTCCAACTCACAAGTGGTGTCAGAAGAAGGATTAAAGCAAATGGAGTTTTTCATTGCAAAATTGGCAGAGGGACAACATAAACTATACTGGACTCTGGAAACATTTATGAATACCTCACTGGTCAACACATACGGCCAATTTCCTGGGGCAGGGACACCATCGATGGGACTGAATGTGTTATTCCCTACATGGAGAACACTATGAGTACTTAAATCTTTCTCTCTGTTCACAACTCTTTTATGCAGTATGTAGAGGTGTCAAGTTTGTTTGACATGTCTTGATGTACTTCTCTTCTTTCTACCATTTTCTATTTCTTTTTCTTGCTCTTCTTTTTTCTGTTGCCTTTTTGTTCTACCCTGCAAGTAGCATAGATGGCTGTTTATTAAGGTTTAATGATGCCTGTTCAATCAACTGTCAGATTAACCTTGTTGCACATACATGGTGACTTAAAGGAGTCTTTTGCTTAATGTAGAGTAAAACTTAAATAAAAATAACAATTGCTATGATTATTCTAAATTAAAAATATTAAAAATGGGAAACATACAAAAACTAAAAGCAAACTTTATATAATTACAAAATAAATTAAAATTGAGTTAAATTAACTAAATAAAAACGATTTATATCACATACATTAAGTTTTCATAATCCAAACTTAAATACATGGGAGAAAGTGTTGGAAATTGGCAAGATTAGGTTTACTGTTCCAACTCCTAATTTAACCACAGTAGGGAATATTTTGGACTTGGAGGGTTGTAATATTTACTATTGCTACTCCATATTTAACTACATTGAGGAAACTATTGGACTTTGGGGTGGCTCCAAATGTAACCATAATGGCAAAAGTATTTGACTTTGGGAAGGAGGTCAGATTTACCATTCCCACTACAAACCTAACCACAAGTGGGGAATAATTAGACTTTGTAGGGGTCAGATTTGCTATTCCCACTCCAAGCTTAAACAAACTGAGGAAAGTGCTGGACTTTGAGTGGGTTACCTTTACTTTTCCCACTCCAAACCTAACTTCATTGGGGAAAGTATTGGTCTTTTAAGTGGCTAGATTCACTATTCACACTCCAAATGTAACCACATTGAGGAAAGTGTTGGACTATATGTAAGCTAGATTTACTATTACTAACCCAAACTTGACCATATTAGAGGAAATGTTAGACATTGGGGGATTATATTTACTAAGCCCACTCCAAATTTAACTACACTGGCCTAGTGATTTATTTGTAAACAAATAAGTACCAGGGCCCATGGTAAAATTTGGGAAGACATCATGGCTGGTGCTACCCCTTGCCCAGGCTAACCCTGCCTGAATGCCAGTGTATGTGCTAACTACTAAAATTGCACTCACACAAGAGGGACATTCTGGTCTATCCCAACTCACCTTATGGTGCGATAATGTAATGGTCTTGCAGATTTTATTATTTTTCCATAACTATGTTGCAATGCAATTAATAAAAATAACTTTGTTTCGACGTAAGCCATAAAAGTGATTAATAAATAACATACAACTCATACAAACAACACCATATCAATGCTAAAAAATCACATTTAGCAGCGTATCCAACATTCACATTTTACAGCATGCCATTATTTCCATTGATCAAAAATTGCATAAAATAAATTCATGATACGATCAGTAGGTTTGATAATCATATTAAAAAGTGATCACTATATATGATTTAAAAAAAAATGTAAAGCCTTAAAATCACTTTACAACAATAGCAGCCCTCCTTTTTACCCACATCAGGCCCAAAAAGTTAGCATCTGCGCAAGCACACAGTGGACGTAGGTCTGATCTTAATATCCTTAATGCTACCTAGTGACTTAGGGTGCCCAACTGCCTACACACTGGTGCAATCCAGAGAGCGAAACCTAGCATAAGCAGGGCATACAAAGAGAGCATTTGGTATAGTCTCTTTTTGGCCTTGATCAAACGGGCTGCCTGCACCAACTGAACCCTTCTACTTTGAAGTGAATGCCTTTACAGGAAGTGTGCCCACTCTAAACTGGTGGTATAACTTCCTATCAGGCGAGGCAGTAGTCAGATCCCAGTACTGCTCTCACGCATACGTGGTCTTGAAGTCTAGGAATTCTCATGTCAACATAGCACCCCCAGCCACAAGCTCCTCCCTCTGTATGGTATAGGCTCAATAGTGTTTTTTTTTAGCATACTCTTCGAGGGAATTTTCACTACCTCAGGATGGAGCCCACAGTCACCAATACCAAGCAGCTTCAGTAGCTGCTTAATTGAAGGCAGCCATGGAACTTTGTTAGCTTTATCCATCTTAATTATCTCATCTAGAGCAGCTGCATAGTGCGCCAGCTCCCGCATAACCCAAATCCTTCACCAGTAAAGGAGAAGGCGCAGAGAAGCTTTGAGGGTTTCCCTTTTCAGACCCATGTCCATAAATAGGGGACATAGTGGGGTACTAGTTGGAAGGCAAACCATTCTCTTACAAATGTATTCCCTGATTTCACCATACCCGTGATGTCAGCAATGTTGCAGTGGTAAACGCTCTACCCATTTGCTCTTTTAAAAATAGCAAGGCAGCACCACCATATGGTGACCTCTCATAAATAACTGCTGATGTTTACATGTAAGTAGCAGTACTGAGCACTAGCAAACACCAGAACAAATTAAGCACTACAATGGGGATAGTGTTGAACTTTGGGATAGGGGTTGCATTCACTATTGCCAATCCAAACTTATCCATTTTGGGGAACACTTCCCACCCAATTGCCCCACCAACCTGAATTTAAAATCATGCACACAATAATATCTTATAAGAAATTACACAATGAATGATTTGAAATAATAATATAATGAATGACATTATAAACAACTGTGGTTAAAAACTCAACATTAAATACAATGATATTAAAAAGCGTGGAAAATATGTTATTCTTAGCTGTGATGAAATAGACCACGGTATAAATTATATCACAATAGTCAATATTATAGCAATAACAATAATGACTGATGATATTTTTTGACACAATATCAAGATCATACATACTAAAGGCTTGTAGTATAGAACTATGGGGCTTATTTACTACATTTTCATGCAACGCAGCAAGCTACCTGGCTGCACTGTGCTGCTTGAAAGGAAGAGGACAGAAATGTGCTTTATTTTACATTATACAGTGCATTCCTGCTCTCTGCCTGTGCTGGCGCACAAGGTGCTACCTAGAGCTAAAACAGGCATCCTTGCACCATGATGCACAGGTGCCTGAATTGCAGGCAGGATTGTTTTTGTGCAGGAAGGGTCACTTACCTTCACAAAAACAATCCTAAGAGGCATTTCCTGTTTCCATGTGTGCTGCAGAATGCAACGCAAGTAGACAAATGAAAAGATGAAAAAACAAGGAGAAATAAACATTTTTCTCCTTGTTACGCCTCCCCTGGGATGGTGTAACATTTTGACACATTCCCAGTTCTACCTCTAATAGTAAATCTGGGAATGCGCCAAAATAAATGGGTTGATGCGTGGGAACATCCACTCTCCACCCCTGAAACTCCTCAGTGGGGCAGAGCAACGCAAGACAGGGATTTGCGCTGCCTTGTGTTACTCCACATTTACCAAGCCATGCAGGCCTACGCAAGGTGGCCTTTCGTCGCTGAGTAAATATCATTCAGGCTTTTGCGTCACCCTTGCATCCCCCTGTGTGGCACAAGGGTGATGCAAATTCATGATAAATATGGCCCTAAGTATCTACTCAAACATGTGTCATAATATTGAAGCATACAAATAGACAAAAAGATCCTCAGGTAATGCAAAGGATGTGTTCCAACATTGAGGTAGTACACTTCTGCTCTCTGGAGGTAGCTTAAAAAATGTGATATGGCTCTTTATGGGCCGTTGAGGATGAGGCAAAACTAAACATAAACATACTTCAGTTCAATCAACCATAGAGCAAACGTATATTTGTAATCACTGGCATGTGAACATATTTGTACTGGCAGTATATATTTATCAATTTTTCTATAAACAAATAGAGCTGAAGTAACCACATTGAAGATTACCATTAATTTGTTAAATAAACAAGATTTACATCAAATAATTTTCATTTGAAAGCAACTCATTGAAAAAACCCTTTAACAGATTTTATGTGACAAGTCTCTTGAAACAAATAAAACAATAATTGCTACTTCTAATAGTATCAAGAAGTGTCTAACAGTTAATTGTTTAAAGCTCTTGACAAATTTCATGAGGATTAAAAAGTGGTGTATGGACTCTCCTATTGAACCCTCGAAAGAAGATGAAATCTCTCCAAAATGTTTCGACCTTTTGTTGTGAGTCAAGTTTTTATTTTAATACCAAAGTCTCTCATGAGTGTTGGAATCCTCCTGAGCCTATCTTCCCCATCTTGGCCTTCAAATTCAATGAAACAGGTATAGATTTACGAAAAGGAAGAATTCTTATTTAACTTCAGTTTGAACTTAGTTTCAGGCAGAGTTGACTATTCATAATATTTGTTGCCTGTTTTACTATTTTCTGCATCTTTCATCACCCTAGTTTGGCTTGCGTACCGCTTTTGCTCACTTCGTAACACAGTCAAAGTGCACACACACATTAGAGAAAAAAAGTGACAAAGATACTATTACACTGTCAAACATCTGAAGTGCGATCCAAGTAGACAGAATAATCCTTACAGGCATCAAGAAAATGAAGTCAAATCTCTTCAGGAAAGAAAGGATTCAGGGAAAACAGCAATGAGATGTCTTAGGGCACAAAACTTAGACCATGTCTAAGAAACAATCAAATCAGAAAAACACATAGAGCCCGATTACAATGTAGGGCAGAAAGCCTACAACCAGCTGTCAGATACTTTCCACCCGACATTGTATTAGGATGACGGCAGTTAGAGTGAAACCTGTGGGGGATTCTCATGTGCTTCTGACAGGCTTAAGGAGCCTGTCAGATCATCAGAAGCCATCATAACCCCCTAATGACGGCGGAGCCCAGCACAGATCCGCAGGTGGGATTATCATGGCACTTTCTGACAGTCTTTTCATGTCGCCCTTTTTGACATGGAAAGGCTTTCAGGAAGTGTCTATGGGTGCCCCTAGCAGGGCCCTCTTCCCCCTGACTCTCTGCTATGGGGTCCAAACATCCCTGCACTGTGAGGTGCCTGCCACACAGTGCAGACATTTTTAAAAACATCCATTTTGCAATGGCAGCTTGTGTTGTGGGCCTTTTTCACCCGCCACACAAGCTGCCATTATAAAATGGATGTTTCCGACGGCCCATAGAGCGGCCGCATCCTAATACTGAGGTCAGAACCGCCAACCCAAGTTCGGGCGGTTCCAGACTGCTATGTCCTCCCGATATCATAATGAGCCCCATAGCTGAGGAGCATGTCATACTGAAGGTGTTAGCTGACCTAAATTGTGAGATGAAATAATGGCAAATAGAAATATTAACTTGAAGGAGAGCAGCAAAAAAAAAATAATTCTGGTGGTTCAAAAGAAAACTATGAAGGCTGAAAGCATCAATAGAAAAACTCAAATAGGAGTTGGGAATTTAACCTGAGGATGAGACCACGAGAAGAGCTCAACAATCTAGAAGCCAAATCATCAATAGCCTAATTATTCCCCTGGGGTAAAGAGTAGAGTACACCCTGATAGCAGGCCACTCTACTATAAGAGTAATAGGAGCAGGAACAGTAGCAAACCACTCTCCTCAGTGAAATTCCAGAATCTGAGGAGGATCACAGTTCCAGACCTGATATTTCTTAGGATAATTCCAAGAACTTTATGAGTATCAATTAAGAGCATAAGCCCCAAGGATAGCGGGGCATCTGGAAGCCTGAACATACTATGCTGCCCCTCAGGAAAGTCCTTTCCACTTAAGCCCTAAAGTCCCAACTTAAATGCTGAAATATGGTGGTGTCATAAAAACCTCCAGGAGAAGAATTGGACAATCAAGGGACAAGGAAACAAAGAGAAAATTGAACCCCTTGCAATCGACAATTGTCAAAGCAGAGACAAACAACCCATCCTTGTTCAAGCGAGAACCCCCAACAGGGTATTAAGTTTTCTCTTTCTGAATCCTAGACAGGACTCAAGGAATGAGAGAAAATGAATGGAGGGCATACAGGATACGGGATGCCTAGCACAAGTAGAGAATCCACTGCCCATGCGTCTAGTTCTAGATAAGCACTACAGAAACAAGGCAACAAGTGGATAGCTCTTGTGGCAATGAGATTGAAATAAGAAACTCCAATTAATGAAATAACAGTGCAAAGGTCTCTGGACTTAGATATAATCCCTGGGAAGAAGTAAATACTCTGCTGCAAGATTCCATCATCCTGTTGTATATATCCACACTGTGAATAGATAACAGGGGAATGAGATGCTGTTCTGCTCAAGAACATATCTGTACAGCAACTGCTGTGAGAGAGGGGTACCTGGTCCCACCCTGGTGGTTATTGTATGTTTTACACACCATGTTGTAAGTACTGCCTACAACAGACTCATGAAGAGAGAGGTAAAATGTCTGAAGGGCATGGAGAATGACATTAATTCTTTCAGATTTGAGGATATGCAAAGTTCCTGGTCTGACAAAAATCCCTGTGTGTCAGGGGACCTCAATGTAGCTCCTCATCATAAACCATAGGCATTCAGGACAATAGTTTGATGTATAACCAGAGGTGTTCCTTTTGCAAGGTGCTACTTCATCAACCATCACAGCAGTTTGTTGAAAAAGTCAGAGGGTAAAGAAACCAGAAAATTGAGGAGAAGGCTTGCAGAATACCACTGATGAAGAACATGACAAGAGATTATCTCCAGATGAAGCCATACCCATGGAATGACAAACACTGTAGCAGCATTAGGAAAAACAGAATTGAGAGACTCCAGAGAAAAATTAATCTGTAAATGATGGAGGATCAAACATATAGTGAGTTCAAGCTCACTGCATCACATTGCACTTTAAATCAGCTCCAAGGAGCATACGCCTTCAGCTTCATCAAGGATAGTACATAAGACTGTAGTATGATGATCCTCTTCTCTGGATAAACACTGTATCTACATCTGCCCGGAAAAGATCTGATGAACTGGAGCTCCTGTGATGGGTTGGAATTGGTCTGGTTTATAAGGAATAGGCCTGGGGGAAATTTAGATCATGCCAGTAAATTGAGTAACTATTGGAATTTTGTATTACACTTTTTCTGCAAAATTCAAGAAATTACACCATTATTCTACGTTGTGTAATTATACGACATGCATAGTATAAATTCACCCTGAAGTTGGAATTTTTTATAAAAATTGACAATAAACACACTATCACAGCAGAATGCATGCAGCTTTTGTTCACTCTTTTTATAATATTATACATCCTCACGTCAGAAATTGTTGCAAGGTAGTATTTCACACTAAATACAGCTCTAAATAGCAGACTTGCATTTCACATACTAAAGCATAAGTCGAGTAATTTTACAGAAATTTCTCACAATTACATGAAGTCAAATTACGACACCACCGATAAGGAATGTATGATGATGGAGATGACAGTTTGGACAAGTGAGGGATTATCCAATTATCAAGATATGGATGAACTGAGATTTACTAGTCGTCAAGAAACCTCAACCATGGTGCCAAGCAGTTTGGTGAAGACGCAGGATGCTGACTTAAGATCTAATGCCAGAACCCTGTATTGAAAGTGTAGACTCCCTATGGCAAAATGTATATAATGAGTGTGGTCCATATGAACAGAGACATGAAGGTAAGCCAAAGTCTGATATTTTCAGAATATTCTGGGCAAAAGGTACGTGTTCCGCACAAGTCAATCAACTGGGAGCTCCCCATGGTGTCTAGTTTCCTAAATGTCTGGGATTGGTAGGTTCCCATTGGTGGCTGCCAACCTCAAGTCCAAATTCCACAGCTACCCACATACCCAGAACGGTTGAAATTCAAAGGAGAATTCTTAATGTTTTCAGGTTACATTTTGGAGTCTATACTGTCCCAGGCGATAGGCCCACCTACACATGTGGGGTACAGTTTTGATCGATAGAGGAGTGAAAATGGGTGGTACGAAATATTTGGATCCCAGAAGACTACAGAAATTGTGGGGACATTTTGTGATTTTTAGGCAAAGTTTTTCATTTACAGGAGGTTCGTTTTAAAAAATAAAAAAGAAAATCATTGGGAAGCACACAAGCCACACCACCAGGGACTTCCTTAGGTGTCTAGATTCCAAAACATGTCTGGAGTTTCTTGGTCATATTACCATAGTGTATGTTTGTACCTTTCTTGTGACGTTTCCTGTCATGTCAGGTACCACTTTTATGGCGAAAAGTGTGTGATTAGAGAATCCTAGAAACTCGTTATAATCTGTTGAATTAATTTTTTGACTTCCATATGTAAGTCTGTGTGCAAAAAAGACTCATTATGTCAAACGCCCTGTGAATTACATGATATTGTGGGTAATCTCAAATTTAGAGTGGCACAAATAACCCATATACCTAAACTAAAAGACTCTTGACAAATTTCATAAACACTGATTTCCTTCATACTCGTTTTTCATTCATTAGATTTCACCTTCTAAATTGAGGCATGGTTGAAACACAATGAAAAATGTTTATAAGCTGCATTCCTGTTAGACCTGGCACCTTGGCGTGGGTCTCCCTTCCACTTTTTGTTGCTGTTGCCTCATGTGTTTTGCTGGTGTTAGCCGCTCAGGGTACTGTGCCACTGCCAATCAGTGCCGCAGTGCAAGTGCTCCCTTGATAAAATGTATCCATTGATTGAATTCCATGATTGGTTCATTTGGTTTACTGTCAGGTCCCAGTAAAGTGCACCAGGAGTGCCCAGGGCTTGTAAATCCAAATACTGCTAGTGGGCCTGCAGCACCGGTTGTGCCACCCACAGATGCAACCTTGTAAAATGTGTCTAAGGTCTGCCATTGCAGAGCCTGCGTGCAGTCTGGTACTGTCATGCTGACTGGGCAAGGGCACCCCCTTGCCAGTCCCTAAACCTTCCATTAACTTTATATTAGTCACCCCTATGGTAGGCCCAAGGGCAGGGTGCATTGTAAGTGTAAGGTAGGACAAGCCCTGATGTGTGTGGCATGTCCAAATAGTGAATTACAGTCATTTTTGTTTTCACTATTGTAAGGCTACCTGTTCTCATAGGCCAGAATGGGCTGCTGGAATTATTACACTCTATAATCCTAGCAGACTCAGGGAACATGGTAGAAACTCGAGTTTGATATGCCTGAACTCAGAATAATAAAATACATCTTGTAGCAAAGTTTATTTTAATGTTCTGTATTTGCAAATACCACTTTTAGAAAGTTGGTATTTGCTTGCTTAACCATTTCAACCCGCCTCTGCTCTGATGTGTAGCTGCTGTCTGGTTTGTGTGAGTGACAGGGCTGGGGGATTCCAGGAGACAGTCTGGGCAGCCAGGTGGTGAATAGAAAGATTACACCAGGATGAGTGGAGGAGTTCACCTGGACTCTGAATAGGGCTGTGCTCTGCCACCACAATGCTGGCTCCCCCTCCTGTGGAGCGTCTGATGTCCCTGCCCTGCACACTGAAAAGACAACCCAGAGTCACCACAACAAAGTGCTCAGAAACCAGACTGAACTAGGCAAAGGCCACCTGGCCGCTAAGAACAAAAGAAATGTAGTATAAATATAGGAGCCCTGCTCCTAAGAAATCAGATCCTGCTTGAACCACGAAGAACCTCTGCCCGACTAGAAGGACCTGGGAAAGCTGAAGGAGGAGTACTGTCCCTGACCTGGGGGACTGGCCTGCAGTGGGTGCCTTGCTTAGAAAGGAGAGGTAAAGACTGAAAGAGACTTTGTAGAACTTGTGCTTCAACCTAAATCTCCAAGGGCTTGTGGGTGAGCTTGCCCCCTGTACGGAGTCCCAGGAATATTGGACTCCTCCTGCCTCAAGAGCCGCTGGACATTGCCTTGAAACTTGCCCCGCCGCTGGAGCCTTGATCGAAGTGCGACCCGAAACCCTGTTCGTTCTGCAGCCGTGTCCGTGGCTGTCCCGCACCGTGTGGCTCCGCTCTCCATGAGCCGTACCCGCACTGTCCACTGCCGGGCCGCCCTCAACCCGCTGCACCCTCCCCCCGTGAGCCGCACTGCTCGCCTCGCTGCCCCTGCCGCTGGCAGCTAAGGACCGGAGCGCCCCGCAGGGAGAGTCTGCCCCGTACGCCAAAGTGTACCGACTGCCCCGTACTGCGCCGCTGGGTTCGAATTGGCATCCCCGCTCCAAGGTAAGAAGCGCATCCCGCGCCGCACCGTGAAGGCGCTACAACCCGGACTGTCCGCTTTGCACTGCAGCCCCGCCCAGACGCCCCGAACAGGGTATCTAACTGAGCCGGGCTGCACCGGAGGAGAGCCAACACACGCTCCTGGAGCCCTTCACCTGCAGCCTCATCCGCGTCGACCCCTACGAACTGCAAAGGTACTGTGAGAGTCGCCTTGACTATGTGCGCATCGGACCCGCGTTTCCGAAAAGTTTAACTAACTCTTTTGGGATACGATCTTCCCCAAAACAAACCGCACAGTCAGCGCGAAGCGCACGATACACAAAGATACGCATATCATTAACCAGAAACGCTCCTTTCCAAGATAGTACTGTGGCCTACTGTTAAGAAACGTTATTTGGGTCTTGTACTAAGCCTTTTTGTATAAAGAATACTTATTTTTATACAACCCTGGTGTGGTGTCCATGTGTGATGTTGTCACTGAGTTGCTGTGTGTATTTACAAAGGCTTGACCCATAACGCTCTGAGATTAGCCTTGTCTGCTCGCGCCATGCAACCTAGAGGGTGAGCAGGGGTTATTTTAAGGAGTAAGTCCCTTGCCCTGACTGGAGGAGAGGGTCCCTGCTTGTCACAAGTATTTATCTGTGCCAACAAGAGACCCCCGATTCTAACAATCCCCCATTGATGGTTGTGGGCACTGGATGTTTTTGGAATTTAAAAAAAGCACAACATAACTCTATGACTGGAATGCTCTGTCAGACATAATGTTATATTACTTTTGTAGCTCAGACATAACGGCAAAAAGCTATAGAAGAAATCAGTCTCACCCCTTTGTGTTTTCCCTACTTACATTTGTTTATTTTTTTTATTTCAACAATTAGCGTATTTAGAAAAAGCATGAACCCTTGCAGAATTCCGAATGTTGTCTACATTTCAATAATGTTGAGCTTTTCAGCTTTACAAATAGGTTTTATACCTCTTTACCTTTTAAAGTGCAAGTAGGTAAAAGAAATGAAATATTCATCACAATTAAGAAAAATTACAAGAATTCTGTAAAAATTGTTTTTTTTACAAGTCTCACTGTTTCCAGAAGCAGGGAGAAGAGCAAGCTTACTGTAGCAAACCTTTTTCATTGAGGCGATTTGTGAAGAAAAAAATAATCTCACACTATTTTTTGCGCATTTTTCAAAGAAGCAAACATTTCCTCACAACCACAGTTTTCATGGTGGCCTCACCTCCATGAAAACTGTGGCAGCGAGAAAACTCTTAATATGCTTGGCGGTGCTGCAGCAGCACCAGCACCAGCAGCATATTCGAGCCTCTCACCGCCATGCTACTGCCACGGGATCCATAATCCCCTGCGGTTGCAGTGGCCTTGTGGCGGTCTCACCCCTATTCGTAATACAGTGGTTGGACCGCCAGTCTGGTGGTCCAGGGACACTGGCACAGGTTTGGCAGTCTAATGGACTGCCGAACTCGTAATCAGGCCTTTAGTAGATAAGTGGATATACCTTCTAAATACCTTTAACATGTTTTCTTTTTTTTTACACCACATGCTACGTTTTCATTGTGTATTGTAGATAATGTAAGATAGTGCTTCTAATGTAATGAAACATTTCTATAATGTCTGTAGCGGTATAGACACAAACAAATAAATAGCCCTTTTCTTAGGTATACCCTTATATAAACATAATACCACAATTATTGCATGCAAAATACAAGGTAGACAATACTACTTTGTTATGTCATCAACTGGCCTTGCTTGTGGTAGGAAGCAGAACCTCAGAGAGGAGAGTTTATGTCATGGGATATTAGGGGTCAGGATGGTTCTATGCACAGCACTGTCGGGGGCTGTCCTTTCATGAAGTGCATTTCATTTTATAACTATCTTTTCCAAAACGATAAGATTTATGCAAGATATCTATTTTTCCTGTGCAAAATTAACTTACAAATGTTTTAATTTCACCCAGAACTTGAGATGGTTGCCATAAAGAGAAGTCAGTTTTAAAATTCTCAGTCAATGTGCTATTTATTATTGTCAAATTGTAATGTCAAATTGGTTTAGTTTTTCCTCAGAGCCTTCAATCTTATATCACTGATAAAAGGTAAGAAATGCTTTAAGCACATACTTTTTGCTGGTTCTTGGACCCTTAACTTTAAAGACAACTCTTTAATGATGGCTGCTGTTCTGCTGTGCAGTTAGCGGCCGACAACTTCCCTGTTATTATGTGTTCTTTATAGTCAGTCTGTTTAAAAGGTTTTAGGCCAGTAGTTTGTCATTTCTGTGTGAACCAAAATTTCCAAAAAGGGCACAGCTTTCCATTGACTGATATTTGACTTGCATAGATAAACTGTGCATGTTTGGAGTCTGCATTGTGGTTTAGAGTATTGTACATTTGAATAAAGAAATCAAGACCAAAATGACTAAAATCCAATCACTAGAACCAGAGATGTGCAAGTTTAAAGATTTCAGAGAAAATAGCGCCAAAAAGCACAAAGCACAAACTGCGGTTATCTGGTCACACTGGACCGGGAAAAAGTCATACGTTCAGGCCGACAACGATGGAGCGCAGGCTGACTACAGGGGCCCAGATAGGTCCGCTGAACAATTGTAACTTAATTCCTGGTTGCGGAGTTTTGTGAGGTCCTCCGTGGAGGATTCGTCTTACAGCTGAGGTGATGCCTTGGTTCTGAGGAACAGCGAAGCTGCGATGCGGGGTCCCCCATCATCGTAGATCCCATTAATGAGGGCTTGCGATGCAAAGTCTGGCATCGAGGCTGCATTAAGCAGTGGTGACAATGAGTTGGTTCTGAACAGCTGCGATGTGAGAACTTACATTGTCATAGACGCCGCCGTCAACAAGGATTTTGCAATGGGAGGGCCTGCTTTGGGGAAGCATTGAACAGCAGCAGTTCTGACACGGGCTGTGAGGTTGAAACCAAGTCCTGCGCTGGAAGAAATCTCGCAGACGAGGCGATAAATCACCTCTGATCGGGATTGCTGCACTTAGCAGAGGTGATGCGTTGGTTCTGCTGGATCCACAGATGGGCTGGCAGAGCACCATCAGACCCACTTCCAAGGTTCCAGGACTGAGGGGTGGTACCACTTGTCAGGGTAGGACTCACTGATGGCAGAGTCCAGGTGCTGGGTTCAATGTGGTTGGAGCCGTCTGTCTGTGATGCTCTACTCAGCCAACTAGCTGTCCTTTCAGCAGCACAGCGGTCCTTCTTCCTGGCAGAGTATTTACAGATCCAGAGGTGCAATGAAGAGATGATGTCTGGGGTCCAGTATTAATACCTCAGACTTCCTTTTAACTGGATGAAGCTTCTAGATGGGTCCTTTTGAAACCCACAGACATTCTGCATTCGCTGTCCTGGCTCCAAGCTGACTACAAGGGAGTATGCAGTCCTTTGTATGAAGGCAGGACACAGCCTATCCAAGCGTAAGTAGGGCTGTGCCCAGCTCTGCCCTCTCATCCTGCCAGTGATGGCCCATCCAGGCCCATCTAAGCTCTCCATTATGTGTGGCTGTCTAGGAGGAATACACAAAGCCCAACTTTCAGCTACACCCAGACGTGTCACCCAGAGATAGGCTACGGGCACTAAATGGCTAAGGCAGGAATATGCCAACTTTCTAAAAGTGGCATTTTCAAAATTGCAATTTAAAATCCGACTTCACCATGAGTATGATTTTTTTTTTACAATTCCAAAGACACCAAACATGAACAGGTGACATGCTCCGTTTGGAAATGATCGCTTAATAAATATAGTATGCTAACTCCAATGTTCTCCTATGGGAGAGACAGGCCTTGCAATAGTAAAAAACGAATTTGAGAGTTTTTTACCACCAAGACATGTAAAACTAGAAGGTACATGTTCACCTTTGCAAGATGCACAGCCAATTATGTATAATAAATGTAAATAATTTTATGTATTTTTGTTCCACTAATATTCCATATATAATCCAGTAATTTTTCAAGTTTCCTCTTTCCATTTTCATTCGTCAATCTTATTCATATTTTCACAAGTGCCTCATGAGTCTTTTTCTAAGCAACACTGGAGGGTGCACAATTCCTCATGACGCATTCTTATTGCTTTAAACTCAATGCATTTCGGGATGACTCCCTTCCTCAGGGGTAACTACAATGTAAAATAGTAATAAACACTCATCAGTCCTTTCTGTTAAACATGTACAATGACTCAAAACTAAAATACTTAATCCCTTGTAATACACACAAACTATAATATACCTAGAAAAAAGGGCACACTGCATTACCCAGATCCATCATTCATTACACTTACTGGCATATTTTCAATAGTGGAAAAAGTTATTAAACAAGTCATGCATCTTAACACCCCCGTGGGAGCCTGACACTACGAAATAGATTCACTAATTCAAACTCTGAATCTGCGTAAATGAACAGCACAAAACTCCTAGAAGAAAACCATTTTACAGATGGGATTCTTTGTGAGGTACAGGTGAATTTCTCTGGGCACTGAGAGGAGATAGTTATAGTTGTACTTTAATTTAATTTTTAGTAAGCACGAATGGTTGTTTTGGGTTAACACGGATTGTGCGTAGGTGTTTTGGGCAGTTTATCTACACAGATTTTAAGTTTGAATTAGTGAATTTAAAGCTACATGAACTATAAACTATGAAAATGTGTCTAACGGGAGTGATAAACAATATTTTTTATATTCAGATCATAAACATTGTTTGGTGTATACATAAAAGGATTAAAAACCACTATTATTTGTTTCATTTCTATATATGTCTCTTCTTCCTCTATTATAGCCACCCTTTTTGAAAATGACGAAGTGTTGGTCTGAGGAGTTATGTTTTATCTCTATAAGAGTACTTGACCCCCCAAACCTATGTTTTGACACCAAAATGAACAATATATATCTCATGGTTCTTGAAATATTATATCATCCCTGCAACACACCCACCATTGTTAAAAATGTTGCTAGAAAAATTCGACCTTGATCACCAATGTCTACCCAAGCTAAATTACTTCACTAATGATCCCAAAAAACAAATCAAAAATGAAAATCTCAGGACAACAATTTTTTTTACAGAGGTACATGTGGGGCCGGGATTAAGGAGGGATGAAGGCAAAAATGGGAAAACCACGCAGAGGTTGCCAGGTATAACACCCCTCATAATGTATGCGCTGCCCTGTTTATCCCAGGTAGGTTTGCATTATATAAATAGCGCACACATACGGATACCGCCACAGGATGGGTATCGTTAGCCTTTAAATATAAACACAGAGTATGCAGTTCCTGACTAAAAAGAGAACCAAGACAAATCCTAACTGTAACAATAAATACCAGTGAACGACAGGAAAGTGATCTCCTTGTTGGAAAAAGGCCCTCACACACCTGACAAGAAGGTGTCTTGCTTCATCATCGGGCCTGCTCCTACTCGGGCCGGCGCTGCAATGCCCGATCAGGCGCCCGTGATGGGGCCTACTTATCGGAGATCTTTTTTCCGAAGCCGTTAGGCGAGGTGAAAGTGAGGGTCTTGGTGTAGGTGAATGTGTGAGTATATGGAGTGACTTAAAATAGGGAAAAAAATCCAATCAAAACTATTTTAATGTACATGGTTCTTCCCCTAATTAAAATATGAAAAAATCGCGTATGGACACCCAATGTTGTGTTTTTATATGCTAGCCTTTACCAGATCATCCATTATGTTTGGTCCTATATTTTCCTACATTTTCCAATAACAAATGTTCCTTGTAGTACCACAATTATACTAGGATTTCTACTAGATAAAAAACATTTGGATGGACGTGCCGGGGTATATGTAACTTAATTTGTTTTTGGTCGAGATATCTGTATTATTATATCAGACTGTTGGTTCGGCAATTAAACCAGTTCATGCTACAGCAGAAAATATGCAAATATATCGACTAACTCAGTGTAGTCCTCTCAGCATGTACCAGTTCCCTCTGCCTATTCATCACAGCTCCTTCGCCTGCTATAAACACCTGCAAGCTGCTACTGCATAGATTTTGTATCGTGTGCTTTAGAGCACTAAAAAATCTTTAGAAATGTGTAAGCTCGTAAAATAACATTTTGTAAAATGATCTAATTACTTTAGCGATAGTTTCAACGCAAGTTAGCCAAACTTTATTGCTTATCTAACTGAAAAGATCAGAGTAAACTCTGAAAACCATAAAAGCTTCCAGAACATTATATTTTATGCAGTCCAAAATGTGACACATGGGTCTTTAATAATTCAGCGCTTGTTAACATTAAACAACTGTTAACATGCTCAAATAATTAGTTATGCTTGCTTGACATGTTTGCATCCTTAATAATTGATGCATTTATCTTAATTACTAACAGTATTATGGTAGAGCAGGGCGTCTTATTTCTATCCTAAAACTTGAAAAAAACGACTGTCTGCCAAAAATGATTATTGTCTAACTTTTAATTACCCATTGCAATTAAATCACAAGCTGTAATATTTTATTTGGAAATAACTTCTTCCAAGGTAATCTTTTGTTTATGCTGTAGGGATATTTAAATATTTTAAAACTGAGCTCGACTCTATTGCTAATAGAACACTATTGTCTTTTTGTTTATCTCGGGTAAATCAACACCATTACTCTACAATTTGTGAGCATCAGCTTCTTTTTTTAAACAAACTGCTCTGAACAAAATCAAAAATGTCTCTTATGGAAAGGCAAGGGCTCCAGCAGAAACCAATGGGAGTGCAGGAGGTCATAGTGGAGGGAATTATCACCCCAATGGAAAGCAAAGAGTATGACTTGTCAACATTCTGTGGTACCCTGACCCAGAATTTCCCACACATACCCTGCATGTTGTGTGATAGCCTCTTACTAAACACAAAATATAATGGCCCCATTCATGTAGATTTTGCCCTGACTTACTCTTGTGTTACTCCACACTCACTCGTGAATTCCAACCTGCTCATAACAAACTCTTTATGATTCACTGTTTTTATTAGCTAAATCACCACTGACCCACAAGGGGTGGGGGGTTTTGTGTGCAGTAGCGGTCCATGGAGGGAGTTCGGTGGGGCAGTAAGGCGGGGCGGGGAAATGTAAACACCGGAATATGGATGAACGGAGGTAAGCACACATTTAAATAAATAAAACAAATTCCTTTGCGCACGCTGCATCACAAAATGCATTCCCCGCCCCGCCTCACTGCCCCACCGAACTCCCTCCACCGACCGCTACTGCTAGTTGTGCAGGGGTTTTTGTACCTCTACCTAAACATATGCATAGGGAAACATCAGGGAAATTGATCTGATTAGATAAGCATACCACCTGAATCCATGAATGGATTGGCTCCAAAGATCATCTCGAGTAACCTACATTTTCTCGAAAGAAATTGAACATTGGTCCAAAAACCCGTTTGTCACAAAGTGAATTGAGTAGAGAACATTTGTGATTGGCTGACTGGAATTTCCACCAGAGTTTGCATCAATCTGCGAAGGGGTAAACTAATTTGCTCATTTCTGTCACTGAACTTCCGAAATGCATCTGATGTCCTCATCTCGAATACCTCAGTTGGATTAGAAAATGTATTAACTGACCTTACAAATAATAAAATGGGCTCTCAAGAAAAGCAAACTCTTTCGGACTATTACTAGATTTAAAAAAAATAATAATAAGGGACCATGAACAATGAATGATGTGTTAAAAAATTAATAAAGACCCTACAATCATTCTCCAGGCGACTGAGCTTTGGTGGTAGTGGTGGTCCTGCTTTCATGTTGCCAAAAGGACATGGAAAGACTTTGTCACAGATGATATACATTTTTAACTGTGAAGCTACAGATACTTTCACAACTACACCTCACAAAGTAGCGTATTTTTACTATTCTGCGTGTAGGTTTGCTACTAGTCAAATATATGGCACGAAGAATGGTTGACACAAAGTGTAGAAAAGCGTTTTACACATACCAGTGCATTGCAAACACAGGAGACTGTTTGTTACATGGATGGTAAAAATCCCTGCTCTACACCTCTTTTTTTTATTTTAAAGAACATGTTATTTAAAACCACCGCTAGTTTACAGTGCCTCGTAAATATTCCTACTCATGCAAAATTCAAGCACAAGATTGTTAAGTGCACAGAGAGATTATCCAGGTTGTACCTAGAAATCCAGATATAAAGACAAGGCCTGACATCTCATTGTGCTAATGGAATCACATGAACGTGTCATTAAAGGCTGCCGCATCCCGCAGTGCCCTCCAATAGTCAACATCTCTTTTTACCATATGTGCCATTTTTAATTATTATTCGCACGGCTGACAGTAATCAGAAAGCCGGATGAGTGTCTCGGAGACGAGATCAAAGGTGACAGTGGCACTGGAGAGTGAGAAGCTCCCTTCCCCACAGAGGAGGTTACTTCCTGTCACATCCGCCTCATCATTAATGCTATTCTTGCATCATGTCTCCTCGGCATTTCAAACCGTAAGAAGAACAACGCTGGAATGAAAGACAGAAGAAGGCTAATAAAAGGAGGGATGTGTTGGGCTTGTATAATATGGTGGCAGGATAAACAGGTGAGGTACAGGAAATGACACGTCAGGGGCAGGAATGCGGGAATATGCCTGTGTAAATCATTTCGGAGGAAAATGTCTTTGTATACTGCTTTTTCCTGCAAATTGTATGCATAGTGTAGAAATTATGCGTTTGTCCAAAAATGGGGAAGAAACACTTTGCACTATTTTGTTGCTCACGTCATGGAATAAAACAGTTCGCACAAAAGAAAGGTTTTTGCATCAGAGAGAAATGGGGGAAAGGGCTTATAGAACCTTTGCTAGACATATAAATGATACATTTAACCAGGAATGATGTGTTTGTGTCTTGGAGATTTTCACAAGGAATCCATAGTCCTCGAATCACCTTTCAAAAAAGTAGAGCAATGGATTTAGAGCTAATGCTATATAACAATGTTTAAATGAATAATCAAATAAATAAATAAATACACACACACACACACACACACACACACAACCACACACACACACACGCATATGCACAGGCACGCACACATGCAAACGCACACACAAACACACACACACACATACATAAATATATATACATATATTTGTTCAACCAAAACGCCCTCATTTTGAAAACGCACTCCACATCAGATTAGTTAAGATCAGCCAGCTTTTTATTCGTGGATGTTTCATCAGGCCTGATGTGTTTCGGGTAGTGTACTATTGCTTATTGCTTATTGCGCGATGTTGCGCAGAACTACTTACTGAAATGCACTATTTTTCCCAGCAGGCAACACAAGTTTACTCACCTGGAACCTACTTAAGGAGAACTTTATGCGGGGGAAATATGCGTTTCAGAACACTGCGAACATCGTGGCAGCCTGTGAACAAGGAGCCACGCTCCGAAATCTGTCAGGCCAGATAAAACATCCACAAATTAAAAGCTGGCTGATCTTAGCTAATCTGCTGTGGAGTGAGTTTTCAAAATGAGGGCATATTTGTTCAACATAAAATTAGCGGCAGCACAGCCCTGAGAACTGCACCACCCCGAGATGCTGAATGGGGTCCACGAGATCCTGACAATCTGGAACTTAATTGTGGAACAGCAGAGTAGCGTAATTACTCTTTATTACTAGTTGGAGTTCCACTAAGGGTAGTGTAGTAATGCTTATCGAACGATGTTGTGCAGACTCTACTATAGAACTACTTACTGAAATGCACTATTATTCTCAGCAGGCAACACAAGTTTACTCACCTGGAACATACTTAAGGAGAACTTTATGCAGGGAAATATGCCTTGCAGCACACTGCGAAGATCGTGGCAGCCTGTGAACAAGGAGCCATGATCCAAAAATGCGTTAGGCCATATGAAACATCCACGAATAAAAAGCTGCCTGATCTTAACTAATCTGCTGTGGAGTGCGTTTTCAAAATGAGGGCGTTTTGGTTGAACATTAAATTAGCGGCAGCACAGCCGTGAGAAGTGCACCACCCAGAGTGGATGAATGGGGGCCTCGAGATCCTGCCAATTCGTAACTTAATTGTGGAACAGCAGAGTAGCGTAATTACTGCTTTTTACTAGATGGAGGCCCACTAAGGGTAGTGTACTATTGCTTATTGCACGATATGCGCAGCCTCTACTATAGAACTACTTACTTAATGCTGTCCTTGCCGAGCTGTAAAATGACAAAAGCCATCTATCACTCCAGGCACAGATCTAGAGTGTCGCTGGTGTTGAGAGTGCTCTATACAGGAGATGCTTTCCACCTAAACTTGAGAACTACCCAGAGTTCTCTGCTTCTTTTTTGCATAATTTATTTGTCACTCTATGCCTGAAAGGTTTTTTTTTATATATATATATATATTCACTGAAAAAACCATAGGTTTCACACATGTTATAGTTAGCGGAAATTTTACTGATAAAAAACCAGTGAAATTCCCCCGTTATAGTTAGTGCAGGCAACTATAACTCACGCGACCGCAATCCTCTGCTGATGCTAATACTGTATTTAGACACTTATTTACCCATGTCTTCTTCCATACATTTTTAGCTATACATATATTACAAATATTTTTTTTTCATAAAGACACATATGTCATCAGCAGAAGATTGCGGTCGCGTGAGTTATAGTTGCCTGCACTAACTATAACGGGGGAATTTCACTGGTTTTTTATCAGTAAAATTTCCGCTAACTATAACATGTGTGAAACCTATGGTTTTTTCAGTGAATTTGCAAGGTTTTTTAAATGCTAATTCCTAACTATAACGTGTGTGAAACCTATGGTTTTTTCTGTGAATTTGTACGGTTTTTTAAATGCTAAGTTACTTTACGCCATTCGTGGCGTGCGCGCCCACTTAACGCAGTTCGTTCCGTGCGCGCACGGTGCACTTCGCGCACCGTGCGTGCACAGTAAGCACGCGGTGCTTACTGTGCTTACGGTGCCTCATCATGGCTATGTGTGTGTGAGCTGTCAAAACAGCTCCTTTACATGTGTATTGGTTTTATTTAACTACCTAACTCTCAGTGCGAGAGAGAAAATGGCGGCCGCCGCTTCCTGGTTTCGGCCGATTCGAATGTTTACTAAGATCTAAGAGCCAATCAGAATCGCGCTCGCGCACGCCACCGTACGCGTACGGTAAGCTTACGGTAAGCGTACCGTAAGCTGGCTCAGATATATATATTGATTTAAAGGCTATTTTCTCAGAATCTACTGAACAGATTTACACCAAACCTACAAAAGGCACTTCCTTGACCTAGGGACTACCTCTCTGCCAAATTTCTAGTAATTCTGTTCAGCCGTTCGGGCTGTAGCCCTGTCTAAAGGTCCTATGGAAAAATGCATGGGAAAAACGCGTTTTGGGACCCCCCTTTTATCTCAGCCCCCGCTTGACGAATCCCCCCGAGACTTTCAGGGTAGGAGCGGAGCGTAGCGCCCCACCTATTTTGAGAAATTCGCGAGGATTCGTCGACCGGCGCCAAAGTTATTCAAAATAGAATGTTGCGGATTTCCTATGGAAAAGGGGTCCTAACTATAACTACCTACTGGCGACCGCCAGTAGGTAATATATATATATATATATATTACCCACTGGCGGTCCCCAGTAGGTAGTTATAGTTAGGACCTAGTTTCCATAGGAAACTCGTTTTTTGTTTTCCCAATAACTTTGGTGCTGGTTGACGAATCTTCACAAAATTTTCACAAAATTTTCATATATATATATATTCACTTAAAAAACCATAGGTTTCACACACGTTATAGTTAGGAATTATCATTTACAAAACCTTGCAAATTCACTTAAAAAACCATAGGTTTCACACATGTTATAGTTAGCTGTACATTTCACTCGTAAAAAACCAATGAAATTCCACGTTATAGTTAGATCAGGTAACTATAACTTGCGCGACCGCAATCCACAATGTGTAATTTCAGATGTCATCATTGATGTCATGAGTGATGTCACTGACCATGTCATGAGTGATGTAATATGTGACGTCATCAGCAGTTTATTGTGGGCGCGCAAGTTAAAGTTACCTGATCTAACTATAACGTGGAATTTCATTGGTTTTTTACGAGTGAAATGTACAGCTAACTATAACATGTGTGAAACCTATGGTTTTTTAAGTGAATATATATATATATATATATATATATATATATATATATATATATATATATATATATATATATATATATATATAAATGTATATACACTAATACCATTTGGGATAACATATTTCCCCCATGCATAGTTTAAGGAATAACTTTGATGCTACTTCAAATAAGACACCCTAAATAGGATGAAAGTGAAACACGCCTATTGCATACAAATAATGAACTCTTCAAGAGGTATTGGGTACACAAAGTAATAGGAGCCATTAGAATGAGGGAGGGGTAAGGGGACTAGGGACAGGCAGGGACTGTTAAAGAAGTAGAGAGCCTGTATTCATAAGCAAGTTGATTACATTCATGCAGAGCAAATAAATAGAAGGATGTAAATGGGAGATTCATATTTTGCATATTAATTGTACAAGGTAGACAAAACATATTAGAATCTCAATACAGAGCCATCCGAACAAATGCAGATTATTTGCAGGATTATGTATGATCCTTCTGAGAGATTAGAAAGACATGGATTGTGGTAGGTATATGAAAACTGCCTCTGTTCTGGACAGATCATACTACCCTGATGTTGGGGTAACAAGGAAATGATGAATCCTGTACTTCTAAGAATAAAATCTTATATTGTTTATACACAGTTTTGCTATGTGAATTTGTAGAGCACAGCTAATCACCTGTGAGCGTATCCATGTGCAGAGTAGGGCAGGCCTGATGTGGGAGGAGGAGATCATGCCGGTTTCATCTGGAAGAGGCATGTCTTAATGTTCCATTTGAAGTCCATGAGGGTGGGGGATGTTTTGCGGTGTTTCCGGATGTCATTCCAGGTCTTGGTGTGAGGTATGAGCTGGGGTGTCCTCGGCTTCTGGTCTTCTTGATGCGAGGGAGGTGTACTCTTGCCTGGGATGCAGACTGAAGATGTCTGGTAGATTGGTAGAAGTTGAGGTAAGCACGGCCAGTGTTGTGGAGAGCTTTCTAGGCGTGGGTGAGTAGATTGAACTTGCATCTTTTCTGGACTGGGAGCCAGTGGACATTGTTGAGGTGCCAAGAGTTGTGGTGATTTCATACGATGTTCAGGATGAGTCTAGCAGCAACATTATTCGTAGTTTGGAGTCAGCAGAGGACATGGGCTGGGATTATGACATAGAAGGTGTTTCCTTAATCAAGTATACTTGTGATAAAACCGTTGGTGACCGTTCATCTGCTGTTCAGTGGGATTCCCTTGACAATCTTGCCTAGCATTTGCAGGATTTGGAAGCATGATGAGGATATGGCACTGATCTCTGTGCTCATGTAGAGGCTGGTGTCCAGGATGATCCAGAGGATCTGGGCATAGTCTGCTGGGGTGGATGAAGGTCCATGTTCGGTGGGTCACCAAAACCTGTGTGTGGCAGAGTGGGTGTTAAAAGATTAGGACTACGGTTTTGTCTGTGTTGAGCTGGAGGCACATGTTTTTCATCCAAACTGAAACATTGCTCTTGCAGTTGTTGAAGTTTACTTTGGCAGTGCAGGTTGAGTCAGTAAGGGAGAGGATGATCTGTTTGTCATCGGCATAGGATACTATGTTGATGCTGTGGGCTCTTACAATGTCTGCGAGGGGCATTATGTAGGTGTTGAAAAGTGTTGGGCTGAGCGATGATCCTTGAAGGACTCTGCAGATCAGTTTATTGTGTTCTGAGGTGTAGGGGAAGTCTAACTTGTTGAGTTCTGTCCGTGAGGTAGGAGGATTTCCACCTGAGGGCAGGTCTGCAGATACCCAAGTGCTGAAGCTTTTTGATGAGTGCCTTGTGGGGGACTATTTCGAAAGCTGTGGAGAGGTCGAGGAGAATGAGTGCGGCCGATTCTCCTAGGTCAAGGATGCTTCTGATGTCATTGGTTGCTGCAATGAGGGCTGTCTCTGTGCTGTTGTTGGTGCAAAAGCCTTATTGAGAGCTGTGTAGGAGTTGATGGAGTTCTAGGTGGTCTGTGAGTTTGACATTGATGACTTTCTCAATGTCTTTAGCTGCAAAAAGCAGGAGCAAGATGGGTCTGTAGCTGGCGAGGGTGTTGGGTCTGCTGTATGTTTCTTCAATAGGCGTTGACTTCTGCATTTTTCCATCAAGCCAGGAAGGTGGTGGTGGTTATGGAGGTGTTGATAATAGCAGTGAGAACCAGGGAAGATGATGGTTCTTTCAATTTTGTATATGAAGAGGGTGCATGGGTCTGAGGGGGCTCCTGAGTTGATGGTTTTCCTCAAGTTAGAGGTTTCTTTGCTCTAGAGGGGCTTCCAGTTGGTTAGCGATGAAAGAGGTGTCCAGCTGGTCGGGGGAGCACCTATAAATGTACAGATGATTTTCTTCTGTCCAGGAAATTTTGGAGCAGGCTAAAATAATTGAAATGCTGTGAAGGGGCCTGTCAGACCATTTACTCTGCTAATGGAAGTAGAGAGTTTAGACAATTAGTAGTGATAAGTGGAGGCATGAATGAGTTAGAAGAAAAACCTAAAATCAGATTAGCAATAGTCAAATAGACTTTGGGTTCCATTTATAGATTAGTCTATTGGGAAAAATATTAAGAGAAGTAGCAAAATGAAAACAAGCACTGGGTAAGCCAATGGGACTTGTGTTTGCTGCCAACTTTTAGCTTTGGCAATGCTTGGTTTGTTATGGTTGTTTTAATTACTTTATTTTTGAAGAGCTGATGGGACCTCACATTATAAAAAATACAAAGTTTGTTTTGGTCTCATAAAGTACATTTTACCATAACATTTCCTGGTAGTGGATAGAAATGCAGTATGTGGACGATGTCTCTCTCTCTATACATACATATATCTTTATATAATCACTGAAAAAAACATATGTTTTACAGACGTTATAGTTAGGAATTAGCATTTAAAAAACCTTTGAAATTCACTGAAAAAAACATAGGTTTCAGGGACGTTATAGTTAGTTGGACATTTGACTTATATAAAACCAGAGAAATACGACTGTTATAGTTAGTTGAGCTAACTATAACTCGCGCACCCGCAATGCACTGGTGATGACGTCACATATTACATCACTTATGACATGGTCAGTGACATCACTGATGACATCACTGATGACATCTCAAATGACATCACTGATGACATCACTGGTGACATCATCCAGTGAATGTGTGTTTCTGTAAAGTTTAAATATTTTTCATATATATCTATGCCAAGGTGTATTGAAGAATGAGTGGATTTACAAGTGCCTGAATGGATTATTTAGTAGGTGCATGACTGACTGTATAAGTGAGTGATTGAACATGTGTTACTGAATGTATGGGTTAGTGACTAAACTGTGTGAAAGTCTGTATTAGTGTCTCAGTTGTGTATAAGCAGCTGCATGGGTTGGTCAGTAGCTACATGAGTGTCTATATGGGTTATTGATTTGTTGTCTGAGTATCTGTATGAGTGCCTGAGTGTCTGTGTGGGTGGGTGGGGGGTGTGACTCTGCATACATGTCTGAATGGGTGATGCACTGGTTGTATGGATTCAAAAGTACATCTGGGAAGGGCTGTATGGGTGAGTTAGTGTGTGTATGGGTGTGTTGGTGAGTGAATGAATGTCTCACTGGTATATGTGTGAGTAACTACTTATATTTTAAGGCAGTATATGTGAGTATTGGAGTATATAAATGACTATACGTGAGAGTAAGTTATTTGAAGAGTGGGTGTATAAAAGAGAGTCTGCTTGTATCAGTGATTGTATAAGACAGTAAGTATGTGTTAGTATCTGCATAAATAAGTGATGTGGTGTGTGTATAAATAACGCAGTTGGTGTGTATACCTGTATACATGAGTAAATGGGTATCTGATTGATTCTTTGCATGACTGAATAGGTGTGTGAGTAACTCTATGGATGAGTGGTGGACTGTGACTGTATCTATAGGTGTATGAGTGCATATTATAGTACTGTATTGATGAGTAACTGCAAGTATAAGTGAGTGGATGTGAGTGTAGACCTAGGAAATAGTGGGTGATATGTAGTATCTGGCGTTGTTGTGTGTATGGTTTCAAAAATAGAAGTCTGTATTTTAGAGTGTGTGTATCAAAGTTTATATTAGGCCATCAGTATGTGCATCAGATTATCATGTGGATGATGTCATCAGTAATGTCATTTGAGATGTCATCAGTGATGTCATCAGTGATATCACTGACCATGTCATGAGAGATGTAATATGTGACGTCATCACCAGTGCATTGCAGGCGCGCGAGTTATAGTTAGCTCAACTAACAATAACCATTGAATTTCTCTGGTTTTATATAAGTCAAATGTCCAACTAACTATAACGTCCCTGAAACCTATGTTTTTTTCTGTGAATTTCAAAGGTTTTTAAAATGCTAATTCCTAATTATAACGTCTGTAAAACCTATGGCTTTTTCAGTGAATTTCGAAAGTTTTTTAAATGTTAATTTCATATTTTAATATTTATAAAACCTATATTTTTTCTTTTTTGTTGTTGTAATATTTTGGAACTCTATTATCCTTTTTTTTATTAATTTTAAAAAATATGTAATGTTTTATATCTTCAAAAAACAAGTATTTATATATTTATTTTTTTGAGAAATCTGAAGTCCCCTACCGGTAGTGTACCAAGCTCCATCAGCACACGAATCCTATCCGCCATATTGCTAAACTCGTAAAGGATGCGCATTTCATATCCGACAGGTGCGTGGCACTGCGTCCCACGTAACATCATATACGTATGTGGTCGTGCCAGCTGCTACTTTGGTATGCGATGGGTAGGCAGTACCAAGCTGCGCCTTACGTCATATACGTATGGGGTCACGCCCGCTGCGCGTTGCGTATGTGATGAGTGCAAGCTGCCAGGCCCTGTGTTACGTCATAGATGTATGGTGACGCGCCGGGTACGCCATTCCCTCATTTTGTTTTTTGTCTCAAAACTATATCTAAATAAGTTTAAAGTGTATATGAGAACAAGCGATAATCTAAAATATTTTAAACATTTAGATATTTCTAACTGTAATAAACTTATATTATGGTAAATATATTTTCTCAAAATCGCGTCGGGTGCGGCCTCCTTGCGCGCTCGGTGCGCGATTGCCATGTGACCTTAAAGAAAAGCATTTGATTGGTTCATAACATTTCCCATTGTAACAGTTGGAGGACCCCACCCATTTTAGTCATTCTCTCTACAGCGTTTGATGAGAGACACCTCTTCCACTTAGAGAGCTTTTTTGAAAACTTTTTGCTATGTACACATATCTGACACTACACACAACATGCAACCATCATCTTCATCAATATTCATGTTCTGTAAAGTAGCCTTCCACCTGTGATAGCCATGCATCTAAAAGCTACATAACAGAAGTTTTCCCCACTGCCAGAGGTAACAAGGTTTCATATGCTGTCCACAGCACAATGTAATGTGGTACAGCCCAGGGGCAGTATCATGCATAGATAATGAGCACACGGACACAGACAGATAGTGGAAGTGGGTACGGGCATGTGCGCTCGACTTCTTTTTATTACCAGGGTCACATATCCAGTGACGTCTGTTCTGAATGCGTGTGGGGTGAGTGTAAACCAGCCCTCAGGGAATGGTTGCTGCTAGCATCAACTACAACAGTAATTATTGGATCACACACAGAGATTCAATAATAAAAGGGTCAATAGTTTGTGCTGCAGTAAGGTAGGGACACTAGATGTGAAATAATACAGAAAAGATTCTAACGTAAAAGAACCATAACTTGTGGTATACTGAGATAAAAGCAGTAGATCTGAAATAATACACAAAAAGATTGTATCATAAAGGGTCCATCAGGACTAGTGCACTCAGATAGCCACATCAAAAGCATTCAGCATGTGCACAGCCAGCGATGATGCGTGCTGTGGGCGGGCCGTACTAGGAACAATGTCTGTTGCCTACAGGACTGCCTCATCTGCAATAGCAATTCGATCTGAATTGTAAACACGGCTGTCTGCAGTGTAGGCCAGAGAGTGGTCAGCAGGGGCCCACAGCCACGTGGTGTTGACTTGAGTTTCCCTGTTTGCCGTACGCGAAGCAACAAAAACCGCGTGCGGACCCTGTGATGATGCGTATGCGTGGTGCGGACAGAGCGCACTGGAGCAATGTCTTTTGCCTACAGGACTGCGTCATCTACAATAGCGACTCGATCTGAATTGCGAACACTGCTGTCTTGAGTGTAAATTGAAGGTAGTAGTGAGCACAGTCATCCATGAATACTTTTTCTCACTTCCTCTTCACAAAATATAACAACATAAATTACACAAAACTTTGCAATAGATAAATCAAAACAATTTGAATTGCGATCTCTGCTGTCCACTGTGTACACTGTTATTCAGTGTTCTTTACCACTACAAAGAAGAATTTGGTCATTGTACTAGACCTATAAGTCATCTTAAAAAACTTCTTCAAGCAAGTATACTAAAAGGCTATTGTGTATATTTCAATAGACGTTGTAGTTAGCTGCCTACTGGATTCTGTAATTAAACAATTACCACTCGATCTGAATTGTGAGCCCTGCTGACCGCAGTGTAGGCCAGAGGCAGTGGTCATTAACACCTCACAGCCACGTGCCGTTGGATTCGAAAGCACGGAGTTGGTTGCACCTGATCAGAGGGGGTACACACAAATCATCACAGACTTTAACTTATGACATTCTCAATCACAGAATCAAGACCCCGTTTCACTCTTCCGACCTGCTGTACTGCGGTGTACTCCACCGACTGCAGTCAGCCAAGCCCAATAATCATGTGCAGCAGTAAACTACGAAAGCATAGAGTCTGATGCACCTCAACGGAGGGAGTTCTCTGAAAAACAAGCAGCAGGTAATATCGGACATCGTCCATTTTGGGATTCAGACACTGTTCCACTGTTGGGACCTAGAGTTGGTTGCACCTGGTCGAAGGGAGTACCTTCATCTCCACTCTCAGATGCAGTTCTAACATCGTACATTGTGGGATCAAGACCCCGTTTCACTGTTCGGACCTGCTGTACCACGGTGTACTCCAGCGACTGCAGTCAGCCAAGCCCAATGATCATGTGCAGCAATTAGCCAAGGAAGCACAGAGTCTGATGCACCTCAGCGGAGGGAGTTCTGTAAAAAACTAAAAGCAGCAGGTAATATCGGACATCGTCCATTCTGGGATCAAGACACCGTTCCACTGTTAGGACCTAGAGTTGCATGCACCTGGTCGAAGGGAGTACCTTCATCTCCACTCTCAGATGTAGTTCTAACATCGTCCATTGTGGGATCAAGACACCGTTCCACTGTTGGAACCTAGAGTTGGTTACACCTGGTCAAAGGGAGTACCTTCATCTACACTCCCAGATGCAGTTCTAACATTGTCCATTCTAGGATCAAGACACCGTTCCACTGTTGGGACCTAGAGTTGCTTGCACCTGGTCAAAGGGAGTACCTTCAACTCCGCTCTCAGATGTAGTTTTAACATCGTCCATTGTGGGATCAAGACACCGTTCCACTGTTGGGACCTAGAGTTGGTTACACCTGGTCGAAGGGAGTACCTTCATCTGCACTCTCAGATGCAGTTCTAACATCGTCCATTGTGGGATCAAGACACCGTTCCACTGTTGGTACCTGTTGGACTACTGTGTTAGAAGTATACAGAGCACTCCACGGTGCTGGGCCTCAGGCTGGGCGCTGTGTGCTTGTGTCGCGGTAGCCAGCGTTGATCTCAGGAGCCTTCCCTGCTCACAGACCTCGGCCCAAAAGCTTCCACCGGCATGTGGTTGGCCCTCTTTCACACACGGCGGTGTCTAAAGGTGAACTGTGGGGCATATGTGCGTCGCAGCGGCCATGATGGTTTCTGGGTACCAGCAGGCTGAGAGCATTATTCCCGCAGCCACTTTCGCTCACGGCGTCAGTCTTGTGATCGTGTAAGCTGCGCAGACCTGACAGACATGTTCGCCATTCCGGAAGAGAACCACACCCAGAGAAACGTGCCTTTTATTCATACCCCTATGCTAGCATTGCGTACGTTGAGCCAGCCCACTACGCTAAAGATTTGGGGGGGGCACGTACGCGCTATGTTTTCATAATCTTCCTTACTGACTGTACTACCATGGTTGCGTCCACTGTCCACTTCACTCAATAGACCATCAGTGTATGTTGACATGTACATGTCTGTGCTCTGCATACTCAAGTCTGTCCGGCACATCCCATCAACACTTTGCATTGTATACTTTTATAATCGAGAATCACTTGCCACCTTCGCACATACTTTGCTCCCATCTCTCCCCGCATTCTGCATTGTGTGACAGAGGTGCTATGTTTGGTTTGTGTACAAGGCTAGCCACGGTTCCTACAGTACGTAGTGTCGTTGTGTCTGCTAGGTGTACATGTTGTTTGTCATGTTGTTTGTGATTATATAAGGTAGCGCGTTTATTTAGAAGCAGTGATTTCTCGCATTTACATATCGCTGTCTTAATACGGAAGTTTTTCTCACAGGTGAAAAGTGGGACCACAATGGCAGTGATTCATTACTATGCAAGAATGTCCAACTGCACGACGCTTCTAAGCTTACAGCCCCCAATCTTGCGTGCTTTCTTAAAAGCATACCAACTCCCACAATCAGACCAACATTCACACAGCTTTCTAATGGCAGGTATCTGCTTCTTAATAACATGGACTGCTACGCAATGTGAGCTGGCATACCGTATGTCCTTACTGTTTCAAACCGGATAACTTCCTCTGGCAGTCTCTATTCCCACCCACACAAAGTAACTCCCAAAGTTCAACTTGGCCTTCAATACCTACTTTGAAAACAGATTTTATTAAACGGAGCAAACTGAAAGCGCTTTTGTTTCAAACAGAAGTGTCCCTCACTTCTCCAAAAGTAATTTATCGATTGCAGATAGCACGAACTTCAAGTAAAATACACTCCCTTTTAAATACGAACCTCCCATTACACTTTGTGAATTGTTACACAATTTTCAACACATCTGACATTTAAGGTCTGGCACACTTTTTTAACACTGTCTCCTCCGGCCTTGTCACAGGCTTTCAAACTGTTTTTGGTCTAATACCAGACTTCATTCATTCGATCATCTCTGGAATAACAGGAACAGTGCCCATAATTCTCGCTCTGTTTGCGGCCATCCTACTACTATTATAGCTTGTTAAAAATGGCTGCACTCCCTGTGGTAACAAGCATGTCCGACAGAATACGCCTCTACGCGAAGCTACATCAATACCGTGAAAAAATGGAACAACTTTTTGGCTGCCTGCCTCTATCTATTATCGGAGCCAGCTACAACATGAAATTTATTTACACATATACAATCTGCATGCAACCATCTTTTTATTGCGAAACTTGCCCAATCGACTGGCAAATGGATCTATGCCTTGCCAACATCCCAGCAAACGCTACAGATATCCAGCAGGTAATGGAGTATCTTAAAAACCATGAACTTGATTTTTTGGGCAGTGGAGCAATGACGGATGAAACGCAAAAATTTATCCTGGCGGAATGGGATTTCTGTGCAGCCGCGAAAGATCTCCTGCAACGTGCGACCTCTGACAACATCGCAGATTGCCTGCCAATTCAAATTGCCGCTCCAACATTCGAGGAACATTACTGTCCCTTCGAGGATATGAATTGGATCGCTTTGCTTTTCTCACACAATGGCAACAATCGCCTCTTGGAACATTACGCATCTCAAGCCGCTGAAGAACTTCTGGACTGCAATCTCCAAGACTTGTAAGCAATTCACTTTATTCTTGGATTGATTTTTACCAACTTTTTTGACTTTTTCCTATAATTTTTTTTAATACACTTCAATTGAACTATTTTCATTTAATAACTTTCTAAGTATGCTTAGGCATTTGAACTGTATTTTCATTATTGGCCCTTACGTCTAAACACTAACCAGGGATGGATGATGTATGGCCTATGCAAATACGCTATTTACTTGCTAAATTAGCCTAAACCCAACATCCATTTTGAAACCATATCTATTCTTTGTACACAGTCTCTCTGCCTGCCTGTTATCCACGAAGCCTTTTCACACAAATTAGCTCATCCTGAGCCTCTGCTCACGAGCTGGCGATCAAGATCAAAAAACACAGCATTGTTTAGGAACTGGTTGGCCCAGTGTGGTAATCCTATCCTACCTTTATTTTCATTCTACAATTTACAGTCATTCATGTCTAATAGGTATTGTTTATGTCACATGGAACTGTAACATGTAATGTGGAATTGACTGATGCAGGAGCATAGGTTTGAATACAGCAGAAGCAGTTGGAGTTTGCCTCAGCTGGATGCCTTATCTCTTGCACCAGTGGTTCCATTTATGGCACTTAAATAAAGACACTTTTTATATAACTTGCAGACTCCATCACTTTATCCCACACTGCCACTTTCTTAAACACACCAGATTTCACCATTTGTCTTCTGTGGCATTGCAACCTCCTGCATTATATTCTCAACGATTATTTCTTTATTCCTGCTTGCTAAAACACTCCAGTCGAGTCTTCAGACCGGTAGGGGTGAGTAGTTTGCTTCCCACTCCCGCTATAGTCTAAACCCATACTAACACCACTTGCACAGCTATGCTACAGCGGCCAGTATGCTACAGCGCCCAGAGCACATCAGTTTACAGCAATCAGCTCACGGTTTCATTCCCGAGTGTACCGGCACCTCACCTCAGCACCATCTCACTCTGGGCAAAACAGCACTTTCACACCGCTAGGGGTGAATAAAGCGCTTCACACTCCATCTATAGCATACCCTAACCACCCCACAGAGCTCACAGCGCCATAATCTAAACCCATACTAACACCACTTGCACAGCTATGCTACAGTGGCCAGTATTCTAGATCACCCAGAGCACATCAGTTTACAGCAATCAGCTCACGGTTTCATCTCCGAGTGTACTGGCACCTTACCTCAGCACCGTCCCACTCTGGGCAAAACAGCACTTTCACACCCTTTAGGGGTGAATACTTCGCTTCACACTCCCTGTGTGGCACACCCTAACCACTCCACAGAGCTCACAGCGCTATAGTCTAAACCCATACTAACACCACTTGCACAGCTATGCTACAGTGGCCAGTATGCTACAGCACCAGGAGCACATCAGTTTACAGCAACCATCTCACGGTTTCATCCCCGAGTGTACCGGCACCTCACCTCAGCACCAGCTCACTCTGGGCAAAACAGCACTTTCACTCCAGTAGGGGTGAATACATCGCTTCACACTCCCTGTGTAGCACACCCTAACCACCCTAACCACCCCACAGACCTCACAGCGCTCCTACCCTACTCTTTCCTACTCTGTTCGTCCTTTTTTCCCCTTACTCACTTCAACGGAATCACAAAATGGCTGCCAACACTTCCTGGTTGCAACCGCTCGCACCGCTCGCAGCCAATAAGCAGCAAGTTCGTGCTCGTAACCCCTCAGCCAATCAGAAGGCAGGATTTCCAAAAATCGATATCTGTAAATTTCGGTATTTCTCCAAAACTACTGAATGGATTTACACCAAATAAACAGAAAGCGTGCTTTCTAGACCAAGACCCTTCTCCCTGCCAAATTTGGGGTAATTCCGTTCACCCGTTCGACCTGTAGCCTTGTCTAAACTTTCCTACGGAAATTAACATGGACTAAACACATTTTGAGATGCCCTTTATTCTCGGCCCCCCTTGACAAATCACCCCCAAACTTTCAACATAGGAGCTGATATGAGCAAAGAATTAGTCTGGTAGATTTCATGAGGATTCATCAAACGACGCTAAAGTTATAAGCAAAACAAAAAATGCTCTTCCTATGGAAACTTGGTCCTAACTATAACTGCCTACTAGGTTATATATATTTATATATATATATATATTCACTGAAAAAACCATAGGTTTCAGGGGCGTTATAGTTAGCTGGACTTTTCACTCGTACAAAACCATTGAAATTCCCCGGTTATAGTTAGTTCAGCTAACTATAACTTGCGCGCTCGCAATGCACTGACGTCACATATTACATCACTCATGACATGGTCAGTGACATCACTCATGACATCACTGATGACATCTCAAATGACATCACTCATGACATCATCCTTGTGATAGAGTGGCAGACCTCCTCTCCCCCTAATATAACCTTTGATACACACATTCAAAAATAGAAACTAAAATTTTCAAAACAATGGACATACCAATATCAGTTACAACAACCTATTCAGTAATTCTAAGATTCACATACACATCCACTCATTCACCAACAGTCCTATACAGTCACTCATACATGTATTCACTCATCATATGTACTCATACACCTATACGTCCTGCTACACAATGCCACTCATCCATAGTTACTCACACACATAGTCACTCATGCTAATAAAGAATCAAACATCCATTTACTTGCATATACAGTTATACACACGCCACCACACTTACTTCTACAGAAACTTACACATACTTAGTCTTTTAAACAATCACTTATAGAAACACATACTCATTCATACAGTAACTCTTTCAATCTCTCACTCTCACATATACTCACTTATATACACCAATAGTCACTTATATTAGTTTAAAACATATGTAGTTACTCATAAAGACACTATTGAGACAGTCATTCACTCACTAACACACCCATGCACACACTCATCCACCCATACAGTCCTGCACACATGCTGTCTTCAACACATACAAACAGTGAGTCACTCATTCATGCACCTATGCACTACGTAATACCCCCCACCGAACCATACAGACACACAGACACTCATACTGATACTCAAAAAACCAACTAATAACCTATATAAACACTCATGTAGCTACTCACCAACCCATGCAGCCACTTATACACCAACTGAGAGACTGATACAGATATTTACATATTTAAACATTACTCACTAAGCCATGTATTCACTAAGATACACTTAATCAGTCAGTTATACAATCAATTTTTCAAAAACAAATTATCCATTTAGACACTTATATACCCATTTATTCTTCCATCGACCTTGAGATATACATATATTAAACATATGTAATTTTCAGAAAAACACACATTCACTGGATGATGTCATCAGTGATGTCATTTGAGATGTCATCAGTGATGTCATGAGTGATGTCACTGACCATGTCATGAGTGATGTAATATGTGAAGTCATCAGCAGTGCATTGCGGGCGCACGAGTTATAGTTAGCTGAACTAACTATAACGGGGGAATTTCAATGGTTTTGTATGAGTGAAAAGTCCAGCTAACTATAACGCCCCTAAAACCTATGGTTTTTTCAGTGAATTTCCAAGGTTTTTTAAATGCTAATTCCTAACTATAATGTGCCTGAAACCTATGGCTTTTTCAGTGAATTTCAAAGGTTTTTTAAATGCTAATTTCTAACTATGCCTACAGAGATAGGACATGTGAAGAAAGAAGAAAATACGCACAGAAAGAAAAAAAAGAAATGCAGAAAGAAGCAACAAAAGTCCTCAAAGATGAAGAAAAGTGCAGGACGAAGGATAACGTGCAGAAAGAACAAACAGAAGAGCAGAAAGAAGCCTTGTTGCAAAATCATCCTGTACCCTTAACTTTTTCAGATGCATACTGGTGTTAACTAAGTCTGACTAACCAGTCCTAGAGCCAGTGCTATGTTAAAAGACACTCAGAATACAGTGAAAACACCTACATACACTAGGGAACACTATGCGTTGGGGTCCCCCTGTGATCAGCATGACCTCCTCTGTAAGCCCCTAGTATATAATAGGGCAGGGGATTAAAACTACCTCTTAAAACGCGCCACAGGGCGTGTTTGCACATGTCACCTCAGGCCCCGTCCCCTCACTTCCCCACTGTGTAAACACGCCCTGTGGCCGATTTAAGTTGGGAGATTAAGTCCCCTTGAATCTTGAGGGTCCCTAGGGTCCAACTAGACAACCAGGTACCTCTAGTAAGCGCCACAGAGCTGCGTTGCAGAGAGATGTAAAAAGGGGCATGGCCTAGATGACCTCTCTGCAATGCAGCGCAGTGGCGCTTACTGGAAGCACCTGGTGGGCTAGTTGGCCCCCAGGGTCCCTCAGGATTGAAGGGGAATTATTTCCCCAACTTAAAACGCGCCACAGGGCTTGTTTGCACATGTTAACTCAGGCCCCGTCCCCTCCTTTCACCACTGTGTAAACACGCCCTGTGGCCATTTTTAGTTGGGAGATTAAGTTTATTTGAATCCTGAGTGTCCCTAGGCTCCAACTAGCCCACTAGGTTCCTCCAGTAAGCACCACAGAGCTGCATTGCAGGGAGGTGTAAAAAGTGGCACGGCCTGTGTGGAAATGTGGATTTTCCTGATCAGTTATGTCCCCTATCTTGGACCCCAACGGTTCTATATGCATGTTACAAATACATGTATGTTCCCTCCAGTTCCAGTTTCTAAGAACGCAAATATATGTGTGTTTACCGTCGACATGTTCTCTGTCAGATCCGCCATCAATGGGCTGGATATTCGATTCCTAAGTATGAAAGGCCACCGACTTTATATGGCTAAGTTACTCCATTTTTGCAGTTCAGGCAAGTAGGCCCGATTCTGTCCTCAAAGCCTTTCCCTGCTCTCTGTCTCTGACAGCTTCAGCTTGAGCTCGCATCTGTATCCATGAACTTTGTCCTACTCCCTGTGCAGCTAACGGTGCCTGCCTCGGCCAGTTTTCGCCTGCCTGCCAAGAAGCTGTATTTCACCTTCGAATTATCTATTTTGCTCTTCAGCCGATGCATTCCTGTCTAGTGATTTAGGTAAACATTTCCTTTAGCTCACAAGCAAAGGACTCAGCCTTTCCGTCCTCCTGCAAGTGATTCATAGCCCTGCTGCCATGGAAAGTTTTCTGCCTCTCGCATCTCACATAGACACTTAGGCGTTTATGCACGCACACAGTCAGTATAGACTAGATTCTGTCCGAGAGTCCTTCCTTGTGGATAACATAGTTCTTTAAACATAGGATGTTAGATATGATTTGGGATTAGGTTGACTTGACCCCCCAGACTTCTCGTCTCCACATGTAGAGCTAAATGTCAAGTCCCTTCACCCCCTAGTTGCACGTCACTCACACGTCATGCTGCTGCGCGCGCATCTATGCCAAGTATTATCTTATAGATCCACCTATGTCTGATAATCCTAACCAATCATGTTTCTTTTATTCCTTATTACGCCTAGTTTCGATTACGTACCTGTCATGTCACTTTTCTTATCAAATGTTACGCCTTCTACATTCGTTTCATTGTAATGCACTTATTATAAAAATGCATGTCTGTCAATAAAGTATTGTACTTCACTTCCTGAACCCTCGTGGTGACGGAACCTGAAGGCCGCGACTCGAGTCGGCCATTTTGAATGGAATAAAGCCCATTTAGAAAACCTCTTATACCACGGATTCTGCCTCTTGTTATTCTGAGCTATTTTTACTTTATCTTAAGATTCCGTATGAAATTCAGTCCGGTAAAGAAGATTTTATTTACCACATAATGGCGCCCGAACAGGGACACTTTCTCATCTCACGCGCCGGCGGTGCGTTGCAGGCCCGGTCTCCTGCCACAGCTGGACGGACCATAAACGCGTACCAGCAGGATTTCCTGTAAACTCCCTCCGGTCAAGCGGGGGCGACTGAGGCTGCGATCAACCCAGACGAGGCGGTGAGAAGTGCGAAGTATCCCGACCAGAGCCCAGCTGAGAGAGCAAGATCCGAGGTATACAGAGGCCCACCAGATATTTCGAAATCCCGATGTCCAGAGGGTCCGCTGTCCGCAGTCATCGAGTCCTGTCCATTCTCTGAGGCCTTCCGTTTCAAGGAGCTACTCGGTGAGTACCATCGCCGGGGAGGCGTGTTGACGCGCACATAGGTTGTGCCGGTCAAGACGGATTTGGGTACACAAATCCGGTCTGCACTGTTTAGCAGTGTATATGTACTGTTTAGCAGTATATCAAGTATTCCGAAGTATGCAGTTATTGTCAAGAATTCAGCGTGGTGATTAGTTAGGCAGACTGTCATCATTGTCGGTCATTGTTAAATGTTTAATGTTTAATGTTTTCAGAAATGTCTTGCATATTGTGGTATGAATGAGTGTTCATTGTTCACTGTTCATTATTGTGTTTTCCGTATTAAGTGAGTTCAAGAGTAAGTATCAGATCAGTTGTCAATATGCCGCTCTTCTCGAAGTTAAGACAGATTACTACCAGAAAAGGGGTGCTTGAAGAAGCAGTTCCTATTTCTCCTAGGGACACTCCAGGGCATTTTATGTACCATAAGCATGGCTTAGATGCCATATTGTTTCTTGATCTATGGGTAGATTATACCAAGGGATTGCCGGAAAGTCAAAGGTGGCCCGTAGCGGGAACCTGGGATGCAGAGTGCATCATGAAAGTGGAGGAAGAGTTATGGAAAAGAAAGGTCAGACAATCACAGAAAGACGCTGTTGAGTTATGGCGTAAAGAATCTCATAGACGAACAGAAAAAGCACGTAGACAAGAAGAGAGGAGTAAAGAAAGTTCAAATAAAGTTCAAGAAAATCTATTAATTGAGGAAGGTATCCGAGTGAAATCAGAACAAGTAAATAGACAAAGAAATGCTCTTATGAATGGTATGTATCCCCTTCTAGCCGAAGGACTACCTAAGGCTGCTCCAGAGATGCCAAAAGACTTGCCACCCCCATTATTTCCAATTAAGGTACATCCAAAAGGGCATCCCAGAACCGCAGAAGATGTTTTTCTTTCCTCATATCTAGACGACGCAGCTCCCGAGTATGCTAACGCCGCACCACATAGACCGTCTGGTGTAGGGGTTCAACGTCAGGATCAGGTATCTGTCCCCGTGCAACAGCAAGTCCCGACACAAGCTTCGGCAAGCACATCTGTTTCCGCATCTGTCTCCGCAGTCGACTCTACAGAGGTATCGACACCCATAGTTGCTGTGTCACGTTCAACGAATCCATTCACACCCGACGCCCCAGATGGGGCCACGGGAGGTGCTAGCAGTACCTTTACACCACCCAGAATAAATAAACTTGTTTTTCAAGAGTCAGCGCATTCACGTACACCTAAATTCGTAAGTGAACGTACGCTTAAGGAACTCCTTGTAAATTGTAGATATGACCCAGTGGCTGGTAAGGAGGACGAAATGGTCCTGGCATCATTACGTATCAGGCGAGCCGCAGAGTATTTAGCAAGGTTACCAGGAATGACTACGCATCTAGATAACATATATCATTTTGTTCAAACAGGACGAGATCCAGGATGTATTAACAAAGCTATGGAATTCCAGAAAGTAGAAATACAGGGGGAACTGTTACGTTTCCTCATAAACTGTGTGATCAGAAATCAAGACCGTCCGGGGGTAGACCCGAATACAATGCTTATTCTTACAAGATGGAGTCAGAATATATCAGAAGGGAGACACGATAAGCAAAATTGTATAATAGCCATGTGCCGAAAAATCCGTAAAGAAATAGAGCGTATTCATGAAGAAAGATTGGGAACAGACGAGTTTGAGCAAGATGAAGTGTCCGAATCAGGGAATTCCGCAAGACAGTCAGAGACCATAGCCTATGTAGGCAGAGGAGGATCCTGTGATAATGCTAGATGTTTTTCTGATCCCATACACTCAGTATGCCCAAATAATAGCAGAACGTATCCGACGCCTATAATAAATCTGAAGTCTCCTGAACATTCGTTTCAAGCCGCAGATAAAATACTACGAGAACGAAGGGGTTACCACCTCCTCGATTCCATGGATGAGCAAGAATTAGCCAGATCAGCCGTTCACTGGATTGACAGTCCTGAAAAATACGGTGATGAGACCGTAGCACACACGTTTTTTTAATCTCAGTACAGATGAACAACGTTTAGCTGGAATCTATATGATTCAGCAACTCCTCATATTATATAAGAGCCAACATGCTGACCCTGGTCCTTTACCTGATATATTAACGGAACTACTCACGAACAGATGGAGAGGTTCTAGTAACAAGCTAATTAAAGAGATATTAGTGTCACGTAAGCAGTATGTCCTTTTTGTAAGTCCGGATTCTCTCTCGCTGCCCCGCAGAGAAAGAGCGCCGTACTATATGGATAGACAAAATCCCCTACGAGAAGTGCACCCAATAAAAGGCGAAGACAATGAGTTTCACCGTGTATTTGTTTACACACCCATATCAAAAATGGAATTATTAGAAATGAAAAAAGTAGTACCTAGTCATGACAAAGACCCAGCGGGTTTCCACCGAGAAATTAAAGATATGTTACTGATGGGAGAGTACACCTTTCCTGATATTATGACGATATTAAAGGTGCTTTTGCCTGCTGGCATTTATGAAAAACTGAAAGAAAAAGAGTGGGAAGTGGGAGACCAAAAGATAGACTGGACAGCATTAGCAGAGGAAGAAAGGGGCCGAACTGCAGGTTCAGGGCTCGGGGATAAAGTTAAACTGTTACCAGGTTTACTAGTACAGGTACTGCCACGTTTATTAACTACAAAAAAGGAAGATTGGGGTGCAATCACAGCCTGCAAACAAAAGCAAGATGAAGACACAAGCGATTATTATGCTCGATTTGAAAAATGTTTTGGTATAAATAGTGGTATAAAAGCAAGTAGTGACTCATATCCACATTTATTTGTGACAAAATTAGTGGAAAATGCATTGCCTCCAGTAAAGAATAGAATATTGAAATTCGAGAGTACCTGGCAAAGTAACACTCCGTCGCAAATGCTACAAATGTTACAGTATCATCACAATAGAATTAGGGATGAACAAGAACACGAGCATAGACGCATGAAGGATACAAAAATGAAAATGCTAGTTTCTCAGACAGTACCAGCAGATGGTCACAAAAAGGGTGTGACACATTCTGGTGATTCTGCAGTTCCTGTAAAGGGAACCTGCAATTACTGTAAACAACTGGGCCATTATGTACACGATTGTCCAGTCCTGAAACGTAATATAGCTACAGGTATTGCAAAGGAGAGACCACGATTAGTTAGACACGATCAGAATGAACAAGGAGCTATGCAGCATGGACAGTCCATGCCAGTTCAACAACAGTCCATGCCAGCCTCACAGCAACCCATACAGTTTGTGCCAGCTGCACCACCGTTGCCTGCTACTGCCACACAAACCACAACACGACAAATGTATCAGACTGCACAGTATGAATACCCTGAGTATCAGCGTTACGCATGAACCAGCCTAGAGAGGGAAGTTGACTTACCGCTTATCGAGATTCCTGTAGATCAAGAAGGACCTTATGTACATAGTGAATTATTAGGTCAAGATAGAAAATTCTTACTCGATACAGGGGCAAGTCGAACAACCATAAAACGTAGTGAAGTTCCAGGGGCACCCCTCTCAGGCTCTCAAAATGTTTCCCTTGGTTTTTCAGGAAAACCTATTGTTAATGAAGTATCACAGCCTCTACCACTTACGATAGGACCTTTGACACGAACTACAGATTTATTGCTTACTAAATCATGCCCAGAAAATCTGTTAGGAATTAAAACTCTGAAAGCACTAGGAGCCATAATATGTTGTTCTCCGGAAGGAGTAAGGTTGTTTTTACGTGATTTTAAAGGTCACTATGTGTCTAGAGACATGGATCCCCGACTACAGACTTTACCAGTACATCTATGGGCACAAGGCCCTACGGATGTTGGCTGCATGAACATTACACCCTATCGAGTCACACTGAAAGCAGGAGTGGTACTACCACGAATGCGACAATACAAGTTACCGCATGATGCTGTAGTGGCTTTGCTGAAAATCATTGATGAGCTGATTGCCCAGGGAGTAGTTGTAGAAACAGACTCCAATGTATGTAATTCACCGATAATTCCGATTCTTAAACGAACTGATCCTACTACCCCACCAGTGTACCGATTGGTTATTGATTTGCGTGAACTAAACATGTGTATTGTACCACAATTCCCTGTGGTCCCTGATATATCATCATTGTTGACAGCAATTGATTCCGAAGCAACATTCTTTACTGTAATCGATCTCAAGAATGCCTTTTTCAGCGTCCCAATAGATCCGGAAAGCCAATACTTGTTCGGATTCAGTTTAAATGGGCGCAGCTTTAAATTCTCACGCGCTCCCCAAGGATTCACAGAAAGCCCCAGCATCTACAGCCAAGCACTGAAACGAGAACTTGACAGCATCCACATGCCAGTCAATACTGCACTGCTTCAATATGTCGATGATCTGCTGATCACAGCGAGAAGCGAGCCAGAATGTGAAAAAGCTTCTCTGACAGTTTTACATTTCCTAGCCGACAAGGGGCACAAGGTGTCTCCTTCTAAGCTGCAATTCTGTGTCCAGCGAGTTATTTATCTTGGTCACTCGCTGTCCAAGGAGGGAAGGCAGCTTACACCAGATCGCATCCAGTTAATTGCTAACATGTCAATACCCCAGACACAAAAGGAGGTGCGGGCTTTCATAGGCCTCACTTCATATTGTAGGCAGTGGATCCCTCAGTACGCATTTCTAGCAAAACCACTCATTCAGTTAACCACACAGGAGGCAGCCACATCGACTGTTCTCCCTTGGACTCAGGAACATACACAAGCTTTTGAAAGCCTAAAGGAAGCTTTATGTCAAGCACCTGTTTTAGCAACACCATGTTATAGCAAACATTTTACACTCTTTGTTACAGAACGCGAAGGTACTGCCTTGTCAGTACTCACTCAGGATCAAGCAGGATCACGCAAGCCATGTGCTTATTTTTCCAGTACATTAGATCCCGTAGCTCAGGCTTTGCCTGCATGCCTGAAATCAGTGGCAGCGACAGCTTTAGCAATCAGACAAAGCGATGCCATAGTATTAGGACACCCATTGACAGTACAAGTACCACATGCAGTAGAGGTTCTTGTGAACCGAACACAAACACAACACTTGACCATAGCAAGACTTACCGGTTATGAACTGACATTGTTTCAACCACACATAGAGATCCGACGGTGTAATACATTGAATCCTGCTACACTATTACCTGTAATTGGAACAGACCCACTAGCTCATGATTGTGTTGAAATCATTGAAATAAAGACGAAACCTAGACAAGACTTGACAGACGTTCCATTGTTAGATCCAGACCTGACGTTGTATGTAGACGGATCGTGCATGAGAACAAGTACAGGAGATTTAGTGGCCGCGTATGCAGTCACAACAGACACTGAAGTTATTGAGACAAATTGTATAGATACTTTGTCAGCCCAAGCAGCAGAACTTATTGCTCTAACACAAGCCTGTATTCAAGCCACAAATAAGAAAGTTAATGTATACACTGACTCACGTTATGCATTCGGAGTTGTACACGACTTCGGCGTGCTGTGGCGAGAGAGAGGTTATTTAACCTCCCATGGTGCCCACATTCAGCACGGACCCCTCATTCATGCTTTGTTAGACGCAATACATCTACCCACTGCTATATCGATTATGAAATGTAAAGCACACACGAAGGTTACTGATACCATTTCTCAAGGCAATGATTTAGCTGACAGAACAGCTAAACAGACTGCTCAGAATCGCACATTAGACATGACAAAGCCAATAGTTCAGACACCAACACAGTGTATGACAATTAAGGATCCCGCACTTGACGTAATTGACATACAGACACATGCCACAGCAGAAGAAATAAAGAAGTGGACTGAACTAGGAGGGATCCAGACAGATCAAGGATGGATGACGAAGGAGAAATCTGTATGGTTTCTCCCTGATTCCATGGTTCAAGCCATTATAGCTACAGTTCACAGTCCAGCACATTTAGGAGAGAAGGCTATGCTAGACAGCATTCAGCACATTTGGTTCAACAAACATTTACGAGCAGCAGCTAAACAAAAAGTTCGTACCTGTATGATATGTTGTCAGTTTAATCCAGGAAAGAGTGTTCCCGTAGAGCAGGGTGGATTTCAGCCTCCTGACCATCCTTTTGAAGTCCTCCAGATGGATTATATTCAGATGGAACGTTGTCGAGGATTCAAATATGTTCTCGTAGTTGTCTGCGCTCTCTCCCGTTGGACAGAGGCGTATCCCGTATCAGATTACACTGCCCCGACTACTGCCAAGCAGCTAGTTCGAGAATTCTTCCCACGGTACGGTTTACCACGTGTTGTATATTCAGATAACGGCCAGCCTTTCTCATCCGAATTAATGAAACATGTCTCGCTTTTGTTGGGATATCAGTGGAAATTCCACTGTGTCCGACACCCCGAGGCAGCAGGTCTCGTGGAACGACATAATCAACTTTTAAAAATCAGACTGTCTAAAATATGTCAGGAAAAAGGTGTGGACTGGATAGTAGCTTTACCAGTTGCGCTATTTTACATGAGGATGGTAGCACACTCTCGAACAGGGCTATCACCTTATGAGGTGATCTTTGGTAGACCACCGAATATGTGGGGGACGCCTATACCCCGTAAAATAACTGATGTTGACTGTAATATGCTGACAGATTACCTGGCTTCCTTGATGTCTGCACTACAATCTTGTCGTTCACAGGTAGTCGCAGCTTTTCCCGACAACACCGAGGTGAAACCTCATGATGTAATTCCCGGCGATTATGTTCTCGTCAGGAATTTTGATCGGAAAACCCAACTGGAGCCAAGGTGGAGGCTTCCTGAGTTGGTCCTGCTGACAACCAGAACAGCTGTGAAGATCGAAGGGAGAAAAGGCTGGGTGCATTCCAGCCATATCAAGAAATTTCATGGACTTCCTCCTGACACAAACAGTACTCCCCGTGTGTCTTCCCCCATTGACTCAAAGCTACCTTTGACTGAGGCCAGTAGCACCGAACTCTATAAGCAGAAACTCAGGTCCAGATCTAAACTGTCGGACGATTTGATTGTTTAAGTCCTCTCCAAGGTGAAGCGGTTGAATCTGTCCCGACATGTATCCCTTAGGTCTGAATGATGTAGAGTCCAGAATCATAATGAAACGACATGCTTATCGTAAATTACTGCGTAGCCACTGTATTGTGACTTTATTAATTTTGTTTTTCTTGAGTTTTTTAATAGTTACTGCAAGCATATTGTTGCATATGTATTATCCTGTTTCTAAACGTGCTTTCAATATAACTGATGAACATTCTTTTAGTGAATTACCCCCACATGAGTTGTCCTATAGACTTGCGCTGCGCAACAACACCTTCATTAGTATGTTACATCATTCCCATCAGACTAGTAATGCCACCAATTGTTGGGTGTGTGGCCGACTCCCTCCCTATCAGAATAACAAAGGAGTTCTGCCTTTCTTTCCACATCCGTTCACACACAATGGCTCCTGTGGAGCATGGTTTAGTTTATTAAATTCCATAGACCCAGACACAGCAGTTTATCAACAACATTGGATATGGGGAAATCTGAATCTAGTTTTATTCAAAGTCTGTCACCCTAATAAGGAGGGTCACCCCAGTAGAACAGGAACTGAATTAGAAAATGAAGTGTATAAATTAGGTAATTTTACGCCTAATCTTATGATTTTGAATGTCAAAACCGAAGTTGAACTAATTCTGCCCACTATGTCAGTATTTCCAGTTAAGGGTGAATTATGTGTAAGAAAAGTTGGTTCCATACACATGGGCCATAGCCAATGCGTTACTACAGTAGAATATAGTGATCAAGGTAAATCTTCATTTAGAGCTTCTCGCCATTCTTACTTTATATGTGGTCAGACTGCATATATGCGTCTGCCTCTAGATTGGGATGGTACCTGTTACATAGCATTCCTTTTGCCACCTGTTTTCCTAGCCCCCCCTGATTATTATCGAAATGTTCATTTAGTACACAATAGAGAGCGAAGAGATCTCCCAGTTGTCGATTATACTGAGACGGCATGGGACAAGTATGTAGATTTCAATAAAGGTATCTTTCCCTATATAGGTACAATATCAAATAGTAAGCTGATACGCAGACTCACCAAGACTCTTGAAGCTGTAGTAAACGAGACTATAGCCGCCCTAGGCAATCTGACAGAGGAACAATCAGTGATGAGAATTGTTGTTCTCCAGAATCGTCTTGTCCTTGACGTCATCCTGGCCGATAGGGGCGGAGCTTGCAGGGTCATCGGATCCAGCTGCTGCATATTTATACCAGAAAATTCGCCATCTGTATATAAAGCTATAACACGCCTTCATAAGATTGTGAGCCAGATACACGAGAATCCAGGCACTTGGACGTGGTCCGGGTGGTTTTGGAGTGTGATATCAGCCTGGGGATGGAGAGTTCTATCCTTCCTAGGTATTGGCCTTCTTATGCTCTTCAGTTGTTGTTTATGCCTGCAATGTGGACCAGCGATTTGTGGTCTGTGTGCCACATCATGCATTCCATATCACAGTTCTCGTTCAAAATGCCGGAAGAAGAAGGAAGAAGAAATGATGCTCCATGAGCAAATCGATGGAATGATGAAGATTGATATCTCTTAAAGGGCAAGTAGGGGACAAGGAGGGAATGTGGAAATGTGGATTTTCCTGATCAGTTATGTCCCCTATCTTGGACCCCAACGGTTCTATATGCATGTTACAAATACATGTATGTTCCCTCCAGTTCCAGTTTCTAAGAACGCAAATATATGTGTGTTTACCGTCGACATGTTCTCTGTCAGATCCGCCATCAATGGGCTGGATATTCGATTCCTAAGTATGAAAGGCCACCGACTTTATATGGCTAAGTTACTCCATTTTTGCAGTTCAGGCAAGTAGGCCCGATTCTGTCCTCAAAGCCTTTCCCTGCTCTCTGTCTCTGACAGCTTCAGCTTGAGCTCGCATCTGTATCCATGAACTTTGTCCTACTCCCTGTGCAGCTAACGGTGCCTGCCTCGGCCAGTTTTCGCCTGCCTGCCAAGAAGCTGTATTTCACCTTCGAATTATCTATTTTGCTCTTCAGCCGATGCATTCCTGTCTAGTGATTTAGGTAAACATTTCCTTTAGCTCACAAGCAAAGGACTCAGCCTTTCCGTCCTCCTGCAAGTGATTCATAGCCCTGCTGCCATGGAAAGTTTTCTGCCTCTCGCATCTCACATAGACACTTAGGCGTTTATGCACGCACACAGTCAGTATAGACTAGATTCTGTCCGAGAGTCCTTCCTTGTGGATAACATAGTTCTTTAAACATAGGATGTTAGATATGATTTGGGATTAGGTTGACTTGACCCCCCAGACTTCTCGTCTCCACATGTAGAGCTAAATGTCAAGTCCCTTCACCCCCTAGTTGCACGTCACTCACACGTCATGCTGCTGCGCGCGCATCTATGCCAAGTATTATCTTATAGATCCACCTATGTCTGATAATCCTAACCAATCATGTTTCTTTTATTCCTTATTACGCCTAGTTTCGATTACGTACCTGTCATGTCACTTTTCTTATCAAATGTTACGCCTTCTACATTCGTTTCATTGTAATGCACTTATTATAAAAATGCATGTCTGTCAATAAAGTATTGTACTTCACTTCCTGAACCCTCGTGGTGACGGAACCTGAAGGCCGCGACTCGAGTCGGCCATTTTGAATGGAATAAAGCCCATTTAGAAAACCTCTTATACCACGGATTCTGCCTCTTGTTATTCTGAGCTATTTTTACTTTATCTTAAGATTCCGTATGAAATTCAGTCCGGTAAAGAAGATTTTATTTACCACACCTGGACCACCTCTCTGCAACGCAGCTCAGTGGCGCTTACTGGAAGCACCTGGTGGGCTTGTTAGCCCCCAGGGGCCCTCAGGATTGAAGGGGAATTATTTCCCCAATTTAAAATGCGCCATAGGGCGTGTTTGCACACGTCACCTCAGGCCCCGTCCCCTCCCTTCCCAACTGTGTAAACACACCCTATGGCCGTTTTTTAAGTTGGGAGATTAAGTCCCCTTGAATCCTGAGGATCCCTAGGGGCAAAATAGCCCACAAGGTATGTCCAGTAAGCGCCATTGCAGAGAGGTGTAAAAAGGGGCACGGCTTGCACCACCTCTCTGCAACGCAGAGCAGTGGCGCTTACTGGAAGCACCTGGTGGGCTAGTTGGCCCCCAGGGTCACTCAGGATTGAAAGGGAATTATTTCCCCAACTTAAAACGTGCCACAGGGCGTGTTTTCACATGTCACCTCAGGCCCCGTCCCCTCCCTTCACCACTGTGTAAACGCGCCCTGTGGCCATTCTAAGTTGAGAGATTAAGTCCCCTTGAATCCTAAGGGTCCCTAGGGTCAAACTAGCCCACTAGGTTCCTCCAGTAAGTGCCACAGAGCTGCGTTGCATAGAGGTGTAAAAAGGGGCGTGGCCTCAGAACACCTGTCTGCAACGCAGCTCCCTGGCACATACTGGAGATACCTGTTGGGCTAGTTGGCCCTCGGGGACCCTCAGTATTGAAGGGGAATTAATTCCCCAACTTACAACTGGCCAGGGGGCGCATTTGCAGAGTGCTGCAAGGAGGGGGCGTGGCCTCCGGCGCGATGCCGGTCTTTTATTTATTTTATTTTTTTAAGAAGGAGGGCTGTGTGGCCCCCTTCTTTTTCTAATATACTGGCCCTGGGGACCCCATCCCCCAGGGCCTACAGCCTAATTTTCTTGTTGAAAAAAATTAATTTGGCCCTCCCAAGGCCTTAATCAGCCCCGGGGACCCCAACCCCTGGGTCATGGCTTTTTTTTTTTTTATTATTTAGGAGGGGGCTGCGTTGCCCTCCTCCTCAGGCCACTTATAGCCCCGGGGACCCCATTCCCCGGGGCTGGCCTTTGTTTTTTATTATTTAAAAAAAATATATATTTATAGAAACACCTAGGACATGCTGGACAAACCGTATGTACCTATCACCATGACGATTTGCGTGATATTCATTAAAAGGCAACTATGCATAGAATGAATCCACATGGAATGTATTTACACCACTAGTGAAGCTCTGACGTGTCTGACGCCCTACCGTGCCTAATCCCGGCGCCCCCGCCGGTGGGTACTCTCCAAGTAGACACCCTTGTCGTTTATTTATACAAACATGGGTAACTATTGACGGGCACATTTAATATACACGCACACCAAGCCATTCAAAGGGGATTCGACAAAAATGTGACCAAACTATGCACGAAACCCCCCTCACGGTTAATAAAACACACATCCAATGCTGGATGTGTAATACTTTTTATTTTACTCTCTGGAAAGGAGACAAACCTCACTTGAGAGTCCCAGCGTGCTCCTGGCTGCGCCCAATGCTGTGTTACACCCACCAGTGCCCGCCGAGTGCCTCACACCTTTGTGTTGTATTCCACCAGCTAGTGCGTATGCTATGACACTCTCTATCCCATGTGCACTGTAACACCACCCCGTGAATATGTCATGCCACACTTGCCTTCGCACGGGTTATATTGCCCCATCTAACGTGCCTTCCTCGATGCCTATGTTATAACGCACAGCGCTATGTCATACATATTACAATCTGGGATCCATATCTTTGTCACAGTGCATATGCAACGTTACACTCCCCAGCACATATTTTATATTACAACTTTAGAGACTAGTTAGGTTACACAACACTGCCCTGTGCATATTACACTCCAAGGCGCATATCGCATAGCACGCACTAGTGCCTGTGCTATCTCGCGCTCTCCAATGAATCTGTCATTGCGCACAATGTATTGCATATTATATTTCATGCCCCGGTTCATCTTATATCACACTTTTTGGTGCATAGTTTATACCATATACTATATCTAGTTTTCATTTTCAATCATGCTCTCAGGACTATGTTCTATATAACACTGCGTCCACCTACCCTTTTCATGGGCATTACATTTTGCAATGGGGGTGGAGGGTCAGGGGGTGTTTCTGCCAAGTGAGCCCGGAGTCACAGTCACAAACATCCTCTTCTTCCTGAATAAAAGTGAGATTATGCTGCATACTTGTTCATATTTTAAGTAGTTTGCACAGACACACATTTTAAAAACAATAAAGTTCCTAATCCCCACCTTCTCTGAACAGTTAGCTTGCTGCCCCATCTACCTCCTCCCTATCCTCTGTTGTCTGAATCCATGGACTAGCCTCCTCCCTCCTGCCATGCATGGTCTTATGTGCTGCCACTGCCCTCCATTTAGCATGATGTACCAGTCCACTCCTCCTGCCCTCCATTGCCCAATTCTATGGCTCATCATTGACCTCCTGCTTAGCCTCTGTGCTTAGCTTGCTGCCCCTATTCTCCTTGCCCCTGCCCTCCGATGTCTTTGTGCATGCCCCTGCTCCATCCTTTTTGCCCACCATGTTCCATGGACCTGCCACTCCTATCTACTCTGAGTGTTCTGTTGAGCTGCCACTCCCCTCCCACCTGCCTAGCATTGTCAGATGACTGTAACCTGTCCCTGCCACCTACACCCTGCCTGTTCACATGCCATGTCCCTATCCCCTTCCTCCTGTCCTCCATGGTCCATTTTACTGCCACACCCTTCTGCCCTCCCTGGTCTGTTGTGCTGCAACTGCTCCTCCTGCCTGCCCTGTGCGGTCTGTTGTGAGGCCCCTTCCCCTGAACTCTCTTGTCTGTGCCCAGGTCCTGACCCTCCCTTCTATCCTCTATGGTCCTTTGTGCATGCCCCTGCACCCTCCTTCTTGCCCATCATAGCCATTGTGCTGCCACTAACCCTCCTGCTTGCCATGCATGGTCTTCTGTGCTGCCATGGCCCCTCCCACTTTCCCTGTGTGGTCAGCTAGCTGCCTCTGTCCCCCTCCCACCTTCCCTCCATGGTCTGTGTGTATGCCATCATAGTCTCATTGTTGCTCTCCATGGTGTGTCTTGTTTCTAGTGCCCATCCTGCCTGACCTCCATGGTCATCTTGCTGCTCCTGCCCTGCCCTCTTGCCCCCAACCCTCTGTTTCTATGTGCAGACCCCTATTCCCTCCCTCCTGGCTTGTCTGTTCCATTGTAATGTCCCTTATCCGTCCCTCCTGCCCTTTATGGTCTGTTTTGCTGCAGCTTTCTCTCCTGTCTGTCCATTATGGTCAGCTAGCTACCATTGCCTAATTCCCCTCTGTTCTCTGTTGTCCATGTGCATGGTCCTGTCCCCTCCCTATTGCTTTCTATCTATTGTTGTGCTGCACTCCCGTCCCTCATGCGCTGTGTGGTGTATTGTGTTGCTGCAAACCCTGATGCCTGCCCTGTAGGGTCAGTTTGGTGCACCTCTCCATGTCCCTCCTGTCCTCTGTTATCCAAGTCCATGTCCCTAACCCAATTCCTCCTGCCTACCATGATCCAATGTACCATACTTGCGAACATTTTGAACTTGGTAAGAGGGAGATTTTGAAAAAAAACTGGGGTATTGATTTTCCCCTTTGAGTTACATTGAAAAAGAGATTGTAGACAGGAGACAGATCAAATAAAGCCCATTTGAGCTTAAAAACATTGGACGTTTCCTGGCTGAAACGGGTCTGTTGGCATGTATGGTTGTACTACCACTGCCTCTTCCTTCTGCCCACAATGGTCTATTATATTGCCACAGCCTCTCTTGCCAGTCCTGTATTGTTGGTTTGTTGCCCCTGCCCCCCTTTCCACTGCCCTCCATAGTCTGTTGTGCTGCCACTGCCCTTCCTGCCTGCCCAGTGTGGTCAAATTGTTGCCTCTGCACTCTCCTACCTGCCTCAATTTTCAGAGTCCGTGCCCCTGGCATCTGCCTCTCAACAGTAGCCCAATGAACAACTAGATTGCTTACATTCTATATTTATTACAAAAGTGTGGAACGCCTGAAGTCATCTTGATGTAATCAAAACTGTAATACCTAGAGTATTTCCTTTAGAAATTACATATATGAGAGGGTCTTATTTGCATCAAAATTATGGTTAGTACTCTAAAAAAGTAAAATGAGGACATATTTTCTGAGTTTTCAAATAGCGACAAAGAACTTTTAAATTATTTGTAATCTTTATGTTTTTTTATCCAGTTGACCACTTGATTAAATGTTGCACCTAGGGGAGAGGATGTGGTGTTACTTCCAGAGCTGCAGACTTTGCAACTGGGGAACCAGGTTGGAGTTTCTGCTTCAGCTCAACATTCTGTGAATCTGGTTGAATCACTTAATCTCCCCATGTCTACAACCAAAATGAATTTGATCTTGTGTGATGTAACCAATGCTCATGTAAAGCACTCCAATACCTGACAAGTCTGCACTATATAAAACTGCAAATACACAAAAAATAAGTGTTTTGCACACTTCTGTCATTGGGCTACATGTGGGCTACATCTGGGTTATATTTGTGCTGCATTTGGGCTCTTTTGTCTCTGGTGGCTATCTTGGGAGATTTATTTGTTATGAAGTTTCCTAATTTCCTTATTTACTGCAGTCTCCTCAGTAGGAAATGCTTTCAGTTTTTTACTTTGATTCCATCAAGAAGGTATTCAGATATGTCACACATTTGCCATACATTCTAAATGTTAGCACTCTAGTTGCTCATTAGATCACTGTAGTAAAGCTACTGCTCACCAGGGAAGTCTGCTGCTGGTATTCAAAGTGCATGTTTCAGTCTGCATGTCAGAATTTTTTTATGAAATAGAAGAGGATTTGAGAAGTCAAAATGTGCCCTAATTTTTCTTTCTGCAGCACTAATCATAATTTCTATGGCAAAATGAACCCCCTCATTTTGTTCCTTTGTAAATTAAATGTTTTAAGTGTTACCACTTTATTCCAATCAAGATGGCTTCAGGTGTGCCATACTTTTCTCATAAGTAAGACTGTTAGCGCTCTAGTTGTTCGTTAGAACACTCTGGGACATTCTGTCATTGGGCTATACTTGGGCTACATCTGGGTGATATTTGGGCTACATTTGGGCTCTTTTGTCTCTGGTGGCCATTTTGGGAGACTTATTTGTTATGATGTTTCCTAATTTCCTCATTTACTACAGTCTCCTCATTAGGAAATACTTTCAGTTTTTTACTTTGATTCCATCAAGAAGGCATTCAGATGTGTCACACATTTGCCATAAATTCTGAATGTTAGCACTCTAGTTGCTCATTAGATCACTGTAGTAAAGCTACGGACACAGAGAGTCCGTCTCCCTCCGTTCAGATCTGAAGCCACTGAAGTCCTCTGCGGCGTCCCTCAAGGCTCCTCGCTCAGTCCAACCCTCTTCAACGTCTACATGAGCCCCCTCGCAGACATCGCACGCCAGCACAACCTCAACATCATCTCATACGCTGACGACACCCAGCTGATCCTCTCCCTCACCAACGACCCCGCCACCGCCAGAGCCAACCTTCACCAAGGGATGAAAGAGGTAGCCGAATGGATGAAGAACAGCCGCCTGAAACTGAACTCGGACAAGACGGAAGTCCTCATCCTGGGATCCTCACCCTCCGCTTGGGACGACTCCTGGTGGCCCCCCGCCCTAGGCAGCGCACCCAAACCAACAGACCACGCACGCAACCTGGGCTTCATCCTGGACTCCTCCCTCTCCATGACCAGACAAGTCAACGCCGTCTCCTCGTCGTGCTTCAACATCCTGCGCATGCTACGTAAGATCTTCCGGTGGATCCCCACCGAGACCAGGAAGACGGTCACCCAGGCCCTCGTCACCAGCCGTCTGGACTACGGCAACTCCCTCTACGCCGGAACCACCGCCAAAGTCCAGAAGAGACTCCAGCGGATCCAGAACGCCTCGGCACGACTCATCCTGGACATCCCCCGTCGCAGCCACATCTCCGGACACCTGAGAGACCTGCACTGGCTCCCGGTCAACAAGAGAATCACCTTCCGTCTCCTCACCCACGCACACAAAGCCCTACACAACCAAGGCCCAGGATACCTCAACAGCCGCCTCAACTTCTACGCTCCCAAACGCCAGCTGCGATCGACCAGCCACGCCCTCGCCGCCGTCCCCCGCATCCGAAGAGCCACCACAGGGGGACGGTCCTTCTCCTACCTCGCCGCCAAGACATGGAACTCCCTCCCCACCCACCTCCACCTGACCCAGGACCACCTCGCCTTCAGGAAGCAACTCAAGACCTGGCTGTTCGAGAAGTAGCGGACCCCCCTCCCCCAGCGCCTTGAGACCCTCTGGGTGAGTAGCGCGCTATATAAATGCGATGATTGATTGATTGATTGACTGCTCACCAGGGAAGTCTGCTGCTGGTATTCAAAGTGCATGTTTCAGTCTGCATGTCAGAATTGTTTTATGAAATAGAAGAGGATTTGAGAAGTCAAAATGTGCCCTAATTTTTCTTTCTGCAGCACTAATCATAATTTCTATGGCAAAATGAACCCCCTCATTTTGTTCCTTTGTAAATTAAATGTTTTAAGTGTTACCACTTTATTCCAATCAAGATGGCTTCAGGTGTACCATACTTTTCTCATAAGTTAGACTGTTAGCGCTCTAGTTGTTCGTTAGAACACTCTGGGACATTCTGTCATTGGGCTATACTTGGGCTACATCTGGGTGATATTTGGGCTACATTTGGGCTCTTTTGTCTGTGGTGGCCATTTTGGGAGGCCTATTTGTGATGATGTTTCCTAATTTCCTCATTTATTACAGTCTCCTCAGTAGGAAATACTTTCAGTTTTTTACTTTGATTCCATCAAGAAGGCATTCAGATGTGTCACACATTTGCCATAAATTCTAAATGTTAGCACTCTAGTTGCTCATTAGATCACTGTAGTAAAGCTACTGCTCACCAGGGAAGTCTGCTGCTGGTATTCAAAGTGCATGTTTCAGTCTGCATGTCAGAATTTTTTTATGAAATAGAAGAGGATTTGAGAAGTCACTCAAAATGTGCTCTAATTTTTCTTTCTGCAGCACTAATCATACTTTTTATGGAAAAATGAACCCCCTCATTTTGTTCCTTTTTAAATTAAATGTTTTAAGAGTTACCACTTTAATCCAAGCAAGATGGCTTCAGGTGTGCCATACGTTTATCATAAGTAGGACTGTTAGCGCTCTAGTTGTTCGTTAGAACACTCTGGGAAGCTACAGTAGAACACAAAGGAATCAACTGACAGTCTCTGCCCTTGTTGGATGTACATGTTTTACTGAGAATGTCAGACTTCATTCTCACATGACTGAGAAAGATAATGTGAATTTACACAAAATATGCTCTCAGTTTAGCTTATAGATCACCTTCCAAACCTCCGTGGGAAAAGCATGAGAAAATAGTTTTCTCTCAAACATGATTCATGATATCACAGCAGAAGGCTTTTTCACATGGTAAAATCACCTTAGAACACACCACAATTCCTAAAATGAGTATGGTACCATCAACAAATGATTTATAATGTAACTAAAGTCTTAACACCTTCTATTAACTGCAAGGCTTTTTAATGAGGTGCTATCATGTATATTGGTCCCAAGATGGCTGACAACACTTCTTGGATGAAGTGCTGACAGCCAATCAGATCTCACGATGAGATGTGTGGTTAGGCTCCGCCCAGATAAATATGTGATTTTACTTTTGATTTTCTCAGGAACTACTGAACAGATTTACACAATTTAAGCAAAAGGCACGAGTCTGAAGTGAGGACTACTTCTTTGCCAAATTTGGTGTAATTCCGTTCAACATTTCGGGCTGTAGCTGCGTCAACAGGTCCTATGGGAAAACGTGTTTTGGGACCCCCCTTTTTTCTCGGCCCCCGCTTGACGAATCACCGTGAAATTTTCAGGATAGGAGCGGACCAGAGCTGGCCAAAAGTTTGGAAAATTTTTACTATAACTACCTACTATATATATATTTCATGAGACTTATTTCATGAGACGGTTAGTCAGGATTTACTTAAAATTATTGGTACGAATTACAAATCCACTAACATGAATTAAGATCATTGGGAAGCAGTTTCTAATTTACAGCAAGATAACACTATAGTTATCAAGTCATCTGACAAAGATGGAAACATTGTGGTAATGGGTAGGGATAAATATGTACAAGAGGCTTTGAGACAATTGAATAACCCTGTTTGTTATGAGAGGGTAGATAAATCATATCTAGACACATTATTGACTAGATACCATGGTTATCTGAATGATTGGTTTGAGCAAAAATTGTTAAGTTGGGATGAGAGAAAATACTTATTGAATGAGACCCCAACTACGCCTACTTTTTATTTATTACCCAAAGTACATAAAGATCCGGTTAATCCCCCTGGTCGCCCCATTGTGTCCTCAAAAACAGTCTACTGGAGAAGACATCTGAATATATTGATCATTTTTTGTTTCCTTATGTCAAAGACCTCAACTCATATCTTAGAGATACGAAAGATGTTTTACTAAAAATCCAAAACCTCCACTGGGAGAACAAAGACTGGATGGTCTGCTTAGATGTAGAGAGCTTGTACACAAGCATCAAACACACTGATGGTCTTAAGGCATGCCAATATTTTCTAAAAGCAAGAAATATCGAATTACACGTATGCTCTTGCAAATGATTGAGGTCTGTCTGACTGAAAATGTATTTATGTTCAATGAAAGATGGTACAAACAACTACAAGGTACTTCTATGGGTACCTGCTTCACCCCAAGTTATGCCAATCTTGTGGTTGGCTGGTGGGAGAAGCAGGTACTCTGGAGTGAAGATACTGAGCCATGGTCAAATAACATCGGACTATGGCTCAGGTTTATTGACAACATATTCTTTGTGTTGGAAGGCATTGAATGCGACCTTCTTGAGTTTGTGAATCATTTGAACAGCAATACTATAAATTTGAAATTTACCATGCAATACAGTCAACAGAGTATTGACTTTCTTGATATTAGGCTAACAATAGAGAATGGCACGCTGATTACAGACCTATACAGAAAAAAAACGGCAGGTAACTCAATCCTTCATTCAGCTAGTTGCCACCCGCCCAACTTTAGATGGAGTGTGCCATACAATGAGTTCCTAAGAGCCAAAAGAAATTGTAGCACAGAAGCACTGTATGAAAAAAACAAACGAAGTATGATGACTAGATTACAGAACAGGGGATACCCAAGTAAAATGCTACAGAGAGGTGCTAAAAAGCAGACATTATCAACCACAATGATGCTCTCTTCTTGCCTCCAAAAAAATCTAATAGAAGAGATGATATTGACGTACCAGTCAGATTTATCACTACGTTCAGTACACAGGCAGATGAATTGAGAAAAATCATAAAGAAGAGATGGCATATTCTTCCACAAGACCCTCTCCTTTTAACGAAGCTTTCACAAATGCAGTAAATGCAAAGCCTGTAGTCATAGTGTTGATGTAAAAGAAGTCACACTACTTAGATCAAAAAACAAATGGAAGACCAACAAACCGATCTCTTGTGGCACTGATTTTGTAGTGTACGCCATCATCTGCCCATGTGACAAATGGTATGTGGGGTCAACCGCGTTTCCAGTTAAAAAAAGGATTCTGGAACACTGGCGGGCCACCACAAACCGTGACCTGAGCTATAGTACATCAAGACACTTTAATGAAAAACATGAGGGTGATTGGACCAAAGGTAGATACGTTGGCCTTGCAACTATTCCTAAGCACCCCAGAGGAGGCAATCAAATTCAAACCTTACGTCGCCTTGAGTCAAGGCTGATCCTGCTTGCAGGTAGTACGTTCCCAACTGGTATGAACAACGATGAAGAGCTATATGTGCATTTGTAAACCCTTTAAACGCTTCCCGCAACCTAATTAGGAGTTTCCAGCTTGTATCATTCTACATGAAGGATACATTTTAAATCACTTATTATATCTGTGTGTTGTTCTAGTTTCTTTCCCTTCTTTTTTGAATTATCATAGTGGATGGAACATTGGTTATCAAAAACAGGATGAGAATTATGCAAATGTTATTAACTGAATTGAGAATTGTTAGATTAATGAAATGGCATGTAGAAGTCATGTGTTATACAATTGAAATCTAATGCTATATTTTTTTTACTTCTAATTTTTGACAGATTGACAATACAAGGAGGATAGCCACTAATTTTTGATTAAGAGCACATGAGATTCAGCAAGTTCAGTTGAACTGTCGTCTCTACAGCACCACTATCATTAATTGATCAGTAATGTTATCAAATCTATCACCTGTCAATATCCTAAAGAATATCGGAATATGATGCATTGGATAATGAACAGTTATGCAATTCTTAAGTATAAATTGATGAGAAGGTACTATACCATTTATTTTCACCATTCTTCGTTTGCCCTTTGACTGGTAGGCATATTCAGTCATTTCTTTCTCCTGAGCACCTAATTAATCAAGACTAAGTACTATACCTTGGTTTTTTCGTAATCATATGATTAATTAATTACCTCTTCTATTCCGCTAATGAATTATGACTAAGTACTATACTTTGATTTTTGTGTAATTATACGACTAATTAAGTTTATAATTACCTCCTCCATTTACTTTAGGGAATAATGCTTAATATTATCAATGCAAGCTAATGAAAAAACTAATGTTGTTCTTTAAACTTTATTTGTTATTTTAACTGAACACACAGTTTTGTTCACAAGTATTTCTTTTATGTTCACTTTACACGCTGCGTCGTGTTTGTATACTGCACCGTTAAATATAAGTGAAACTCACCAAAGGTCATGTGACCAAGATCTCGGCTGAGATCGAAACGCGTCGTTTGTCTGCCCAATAAACCCGCAATATTCAGAACACAGAACTGGAGTGGCTTGTCTTTTCTACATATATTTGTGGAGATTTCTATGTGCATATATATATATATATATATATATATATATATATATTATCTACTGGCGGTCGCCAGTAGATAGTTATAGTTACAACCTAGTTTCCATAGGAAATCTCAAAATTCTATTTTGAATAACTTTGGCGCCGGTTGACGAATCCTCGCGAAATTTTTAAAACTAATGGGGCACTCCGCTCAGCTCCTACCCTGAAAGTCTCGGGGTGATTCGTCAAGCGGGGGCAGAGAAAAAGGGGGGGTCCCAAAACACGTTTTCCCCATGCATTTTTCCATAGGACCTTTAGACACAGCTACAGCCCGAACGGCTGAACAGAATTACGTGAAATTTGGCAGAGAGGTAGCCATAAGGTCAAGGAAGTGCCTTTTGCAGGTCTGGTGTAAATCTGTCCAGTATTTCCAGAGAAAATAGCATTTAAAAGCATATCAAAACCTATACGCGCGCACCGTGCGCGCTCTGTGCGCGCACCCTGCCGTGCGCGAGCGCAATTCTGATTGGTTGTTAGATGTCGGTAAACATTCGAATCGGTCAAAACCAGGAAGTGTCGGCCGCCATTTTGTCTCTCGCAGTCTGAGGGGGTGAAACAAAAAGGAGGAGAACGTGAAAAGGGGGCAGAGTGGACAGTTCCTGACCCCCTAGCCTTGGTCAGGGGGTCACAGAAGGACCCCCAAGGGGGAAAAAAACATTATTTTTTTTTTAAACATCGCGAGGTGCGCGCACCGCGCGCGCACAGCACGCACTGCGTACCGTGGGCGCCCACAGCGCGCGCAAGGTGCGCGAAGCGCACCGTGTGCACAGGGTGCGCGCACCTCGCGATTTAAAAAAAATATATATATTTCACACTGCGCGTACGGTGAAAAACCTGAAAAAAAAAAATTAATACATAATTTAGCATTTAAAAAACCGTACAAATTCACTGAAAAAACCATAGGTTTCACACACGTTATATTTACGAATTAGCATTTAAAAAAACTTGCAAATTCACTTAAAAAACCATAGGTTTCACACATGTTATAGTTAGCTGGACATTTCACTCGTAAAAAACCTATGAAATTCCCCCGTTATAGTTACTGTAGGCAACTATAACTCACGCGACCGCAATCCTCTCCTGATGACGTCAGATATTACATCACTGATGACATATGTGTCTTTAAGAAAAATAAATATTTGTAATATATGTATAGCTAAAGATTAATGGAAGAAGACATGGGTAAATAAGTGTCTAAATACAGTGATGTAACTCTATGGATGAGTGGGGGGGTGTAAGTGTATGTATAGGTGTATAGTGTATAGGAGTACATATGATGAGTGAGTGCATGTATGAGTGACGGTATAGGAATTTTGGTGAATGAGTGGATGTGTGTGTAGAATTAGTGAATGGGTATGTTGTAACTGGTATTGGTGTGTCCATTGTTTTGAAAATGGCATTTTGTATTTTAGAGTGTGTGTATCAAAGGTTATATTAGGGTGAGAGGAGGTCTGCCACTCTATCACAAGGATGATGTCATGAGTGATGTCATGAGTGATGTCATGAGTGATGTCACTGACCATGTCATGAGTGCTGTAATTGTGATGTCATCAGCAGTGCAATGCGGGGGCGCGAGTTATAGTTAGCTGAACTAACTATAACGGGGGAATTTCTATGGTTTTGTACGAGTGAAATGTCCAACTAAATATAATGCCCCTGAAACCTATGGTTTTTTCAGTGAATTTCTAAGGTTTTTTAAATGCTAATTTCTAACTATAACGTGCCTGAAATCTATGGTTTTTTAAGTGAATTTTAAAGGTTTTTAAAATTTTAGTTTCTAACTATGCCTACAGAGGTAGGACATGTGAAGGAAGAAGAAAACAAACGCACCGAAAGAAGCAAAAGAAAGGCAGAAAGAAGCAACAGAAGCCCACAGAGACGAAGAAAAGTGCAGGAAGATGCAAGACATGTGCAGAAAGAACCAACAGAGGAGCAGAAAGAGGCCTTGCTGCAAAATCATCCTGTGCCCACAACTTTTTCAGACGGGTACTGGTGGTAACTGGCTGACTAACCAGGCCTAGAGCCAGTGCTATGCTAAAAGACACTTAGAATACAGTGAAAACACCTACATACACTAGGGAACACAATGCGTTGGGGTACCCCTGTAATTAGCATGACCTCCTCTCTAAGGCCCTAGTACATAATAGAGCTGGGGGGATTAAAACTACCTCTTAAAATGCGCTACGGGGCACGTTTGCACAGTGGTGATGGGAGGGGGGTCTGAGGTGACATGTGTGCAAACACGCCCTGTGGCCGTTTTAAGTTGGGAGATTAAGTCCCCTTGAATCTTGATGGTCCCTGGGGTCCAACTAACCCACCAGGTACCTCCAGTAAGCGCCACAGACCTGTGTTGCAGAGAGGTGTAAAAAGGGGCGTGGACTGGCCCACCTCTCTGCAACGCAACACAGTAGCACTTACTGGAGTTATCTGGTGGGGTAGTTGGCCCCCAGGGACCCTCAGGATTGAAGAGGAATTAATTCCCCAACTTACAACGTGCCACAGGGCGTGTTTGCACACATGTCACCTCAGGCCCCGCCCCCTCCCTTCACCACTAAGCAAATGCGCCCCATGGAGAGTTTTAAGTTGGGGGATTAAGTCCCCTTGAATCCTGAGGGTCTCTGGGGTCCAACTAGCCCACCAGGTACCTCCAGTATGCACCACAGAGCTGCGTTGCAGAGAGGTGTAAAAAGGGCATGGTCTGGACCACCTCTCTGCAACGCAGGCCTCTGGCGCTTACTGGAGGTACCTGGTGGGCTAGTTGGACCCCAGGGGCCCTCAGGATTGAAGGGGAATTAATTCCCCAACTTAAAACGCGCCACAGGGCTTATTTGCACACATGTCACTTCAGGCCCTGCCCCCTTCCTTCACCACTTTGCAAACGCACCCCGTGGCACGTTTTAAGTTGGGGGTTTAAGTCCACTTGAACCCTGAGGTCCCCTGGGATCCAACTAGCCCACCAGGTACCTCCAGTAAGTGCCACAGAGCTGCATTGCAGAGATGTGTAAAAAGGGGCATGGCCTGGACCACCTCTCTGCAATGCAGCCCTATGGCGCTTACTGGAGGTACCTGGTGGGCTAGTTGGCCCCCAGGGACCCTCAGGATTGAACAGGAATTAAATCCCCAACTTAAAACGAGCCACAGGGCATGTTTGCACACATGTCACCTCAGGCCCCGCCCCCCTTCCTTCACCACTGGGCAAACGCATCCCGTGGCGCGTTTTAAGTTGGGGGATTAAGTTCCCTTCAATCCTGAGCGTCTGTGGGTTCCCAATTCGTCTACACAACATCTATCGCCCCCCGGGACCACCACAGCCCTTCATTGAGGACTTATCTGATCTACTGGCGCAGTCAACATTATCCAACTCAAAAAATCTCTTTCTTGGGGATCTCAACCTCCATTGGAATGATACCAATGACCCCACCATCTCCCTCCTCACTACACTTCTTGAAATCAACGAACTCAAACAACTCTGCCAATCTCCAACTCACACTAAAGGATCCATACTTGACGTCATTCTGTCCAATGATGATCTGACCTCCGTTACCAATATCATCCCCATTGACTGGTCCGACCACCACCTTATACTGTTCACCATTGCTACCTCAGCAAACCTCCCCGCCCCTAAAACTACCAGACCTAAGAAATTGACCAGAAACCTAAAAGGCATCCCCCCAGGTGTTCTACAATCGAAACTCCAAGCTCAACTTCTTCTCATTCCCCCCTCCCAAAATGCGAATGAGCTGAACTATTTAACAATACTGTTACAGATATTCTTGACCAACTAGCCCCGCTTAAACTCAAAAACCAAAGAAACACCCCCTCAAACTCTTGGTTTAAGACAGAGATAAATAATCAGAGACGGGCACTCAGACTGTCGGAGAGAACCTGGAGACACCATCCCTCACCCTCCCATCTTGCACTTCTCAGACATGCTAGATCCACTTACAAAAAACACATCCTCAAGGAAAAGGCATCCTTCTTCCGCACTCAACTTGACCGTGCCAAAAACAGACCCAGGGAACTCTTCAAAATCATCCGAAACCAAAGTTCCCCCGCACCTCCTAATATGACAGCCTCATCAGACAGATGTGAAGAAATTGCCGACTTCTTCTCGGAAAAAATTGCCAAAATTGACCAATCCTTCCTTCCCACACAACTATCCTCCAACTTCGAATCCAATCTTGTCCTCACCTCTAATGCCTGCTCCACATCCCCTCTTCCAGACGACACTCTCTCTCCTCTGCCCTCTATCCTACCGCTCCCCAGCGAGCCTCCTCACCCACCCATTTCCATTCCCCCAACACTCCACAGGCCTCTCACCTTCCACATCTCTAGTAACCAACTCCCCTAAATCTCAACCTAAGAACAATGCCTCCTTGCTCAACTTTCTCCCCGTCACTGAGCTTGAAGTCCTCAATATAATTGGCAATCTAAAACCGTCCTCCCACACAAAAGACACAATACCCTCCAACCTTGTCCCTGCTCTTAAGCACATCAGCACCCCATTCTGGACCATAATCATCAACACCTCTCTCTCCACCGGCTGTGTCCCCTCCTCCCTTCAGCTTGGTCAAATCTCGCCGATAATCAAAAACCCCAATGCTGACCCCAATGACCTAAATAATCTCCGCCCCATCACTAACCTCCCCCTTCTCTCAAAGGTACTTGAAAAATGTGTCCTACTACAACTAGACAAACACATACAAAATTTCAACCTTCTCGACCCCTTTCAATCTGGCTTCAGAAAAGGCTGCAGCACCGAAACGGCAATGCTCAATGTCATAGATGACATCCATCAATCACTTGACAATGGCGAGACCTACCTTCTTATACTTCTTGATCTCTCCGCAGCATTCGATAGAGTTAACCATTCAGCCCTACTTAATGTGCTTAGGACCCGTTTCGGCCTTAATGGCACCGCCTACAAATGGTTCATCTCTTATCTACAACACCATACTCAGCAAATCAAAATTCAAAACTGTCTCTCTACTCCCACTCCTGTCTCCCTTGGAGCCCCCCAAGGATCTATTCTCCCTCCCTCCCTCTTTAACCTCTTTATGGAACCCCTCACCCTCATTCTTAACCAAGCAGGCATAAATTACCACCTCTACGCCGATGACACCCAAATCTATTACAAGATTAAAACTCATGCTGACATCTTACACCTGAACAACACCCTTACCAAGATCCAAACCTGGTTCCATTCCAATCATCTCAAACTCAACCCTAAAAAAAACAAAATCATTCTCTTCTCCCCCAAAAATAACCCTCTACCCATTCAATCATGGATCCCTGACCTCAATGCACTCAATTGCTCAATCACCCTGTCCAACTCCGTCAAATCTCTTGGCATCACTATCGACAACAAATTAGCCCTGGAGAAGTGGCGGTCCCTGGGGCAGTGTGGGGGGCTTAAAAAAAGGTCTCTTTTTGAACCAAGGGCTACCTTTTTGCCAAATTTGGTGTAATTCTGTTCAGCAGTTCGGGCTGTAGTCGTGTCTAAAGTTTCCTATGGGAAATACCTTGGAGAAATATGTTTTGGGATCCCCCCCCTTTTTTCTCGGCTCCCGCTTGGCCAAGAAAAAACACATTTTCTCCATGTTATTTCCCATAGGAAACTTTAGACACGACTACAGCCCGAACTGCTGAACGGAATTACACCAAATTTGGCAAAAAGGTAGCCCTTGGTTCAAAAAGAGACCTTTTTTTTAAATGGTGTGAATCTGTTCAGTAGTTGCTGAGAAAATCAAAAATAAAAGTTTCGATATTTAGAGGCGCGGTAGATCGGCCCACCCTCCCGATCATGAGCTGCATTCTATTTGGCTGTCAACACTTTAAACCAGGACGTGTTGGCAGCCATCTTGTGCCTCGGTAGAACCGAGCACAAGAAATCAGTAAAACAAACATGAAAAACAAGTAAAGGGGGCAGGGTAGAAACACTCTGACCCCCTAGGCCTGCTTAGGGGGTCCCACAAGGGCCCCTAGGGCCAAAAAAAGCATTTTTTTTTTTTAAATCATGAGATGCGCAGAGGATCCGCAGATCTGGCCGCGAAAATAAAAAAAATGTAGCGCGGCCTCCCGCGCTTCGTTATCAATTAGCCCCCAGGTGGACCAAGTCCTGGGGGCAGGTGAAAAATATATTTGCGGGGTCCCAGGGGGACCCCTGCACCCTCGGGGACCGCCACCCCCGGGGCTTGTATTTTAAATGGGTGGGGGGCCTCCAAGGCCCCCCAAGCCCTGGGGACCGAAACCCTCCAGTGCTTTTCTAAAATATTTGCGGGGGGCTCATGGCCCACCCCGCAGCCCCATGGACCGCCACCCCTGGGGCTTGTATAGCCCCAGGGACCACAACCCCGGGGCTTTTTTTTATTTTTTAAACTACCTGTGTGGGGGGGCTCGAGCCCGCCCACACACCCCGGGGACCGCCATCTCCCCAGGGCACTAACTATGCAACGGACCCCCGAGCCCCGGGGACCACCACCTCCCCGGGACTTTGCTAATGCGTGGGGCCCCCCTCCAATGCCAGTGATGGTCCTGGGGAACGCCACCCCCCAGGCCCGGCTCCTGCAGTGTCCCGGTGTGCCCACCCCTGGGACACTGCTGTTTTCAATGACAGGGCTTGAGCCTCCTGTCATTGCAAACTCTGGTTTGGGTTTTAAAAGCGAGAGCAGGAAACCTGCTCTCGCTTTCAAAATCCAAACCACATTGCTATTCCACACGGCGGGACTGTGGGGGAATTGGGGACCTCCCCACGATCCCCAACAAGAGGCCAGGCCCCGGGGAATGGCGTCCCCAGGGTCATATGTGGCCCAGGAGGGGGGCCACGTGGCCCCCCTCCCCCATTATAAAATGTTTTTTATTATTTTGAAACACGGAAAGGCTGGCCCCGGGGGATGGGGTCGCCGGGGCCATAAATGGCCTGAGGAGGGGGGCCACACAGCCCCCCTCCAATAACTTAATTTAAAAAAAAAACCTGGCCATGCCCTGGGGGATGGGGTACCCGGGGCCAACAAAATAGGAAAGGAAGGGGGACCACACAGCCCCCCTTTCTAAAAAAATTTTTTTTTTTTAAATACCGGCATCGCGCCGGAGGCCCCGCCCCCTCCCTGCAGCACTCTGCAAATGCGGCCCCTGGCACGGTGTAAGATGGGGAACTAATTCCCCTTGAATACTGGGGGTCCCTGGGGGCCAATTAGCCCACCAGGAACCTCCAGTAAGTGCCAGGGAGCTGCGTTGCAGAGAGGTGTTCAGAGGCCACACCCCTTTTTACACCTTTCTACAACGCAGCTCTGTGGCGCTTACTGGAGGTACCTGGTGGGCTAGTTGGACCCCAGGGACCCTCAGGATTCAAGGGGACTTAATCCCCCAACTTAAAAAGCACCACGGGCGTATTTGCACATTGGTGAAGGGGGGGGCAGGGCCTGGGGTGACATGTGTGCGGGGGCACGAGTTATAGTTAGCTGAACTAACTATAATGGGGGAATTTCTATGGTTTTGTATGAGTGAAATGTCCAACTAACTATAACTTTCCCTAAAACCTATGTTTTTTTCAGTGAATTTCAAGGGTTTTTTAAATGCTAATTTCTAACTAAAACGTGCCGGAAACCTATGGTTTTTTCAGTGAATATATATATATATATATATATATATATATATATATATATATATATATAATTATACTCACCGAAAAAAAAATAGGTTTCAGGGTTGTTATAGTTAGTTGGACATTTCACTTGTACTAAACCATAGAAATTCCCCCGTTAGAGTTAGTTCAGCTAACTATAACTCGCGCGCCTGCAATGCACTTGTTAGGGTCTGCCTTCAGAATCAGAAACATGCTAAAATGCATATGTCTATTTAATGCATTCATGTGTTTGGCTGGCTTTCAGAAAAAATCAGGAACATGAGAGCTATTTGTGATGTTAATTATTATTGTTGAATAGCTTTGTCCTTTTTGGTAATAGCTGTTTGTAAAACTGAGCACTTGTTTGATTATATTATTTTTACACCTCGTGTTCAAGCCCCTGCACGTTTTTGTGGCATAAAAACTTGTTTGCAGAACCACACCCAAGAGTCACGGTGACATAAACAGTTAACACGTGGTGAGAACACTGGAGGCTCGCTGAACGGCATTCCGTTGCAACACGTGTATTCCCCGGTGCTCGCTGAACTGAACAACACGTGTATTCCCCGGTGCTCGCTGAACGGAACAACACGTGTATTCCCCGGAGCGTGTTCCAGCAACCCCACCCTGCAACCCAGACTATTTAAACCCAAAGCAAGAGCAAGGCTTTGCTTGCGCTCGTCGGTCTTCCCCTGCTTACCTGGAGTCTGCGTCTTCCTCCGGACCTCCGACAATCCAGCGTCTTCCTCCGGATCTTTGCCAGCGTCTTCTCGCGGACCTTCGGCAATCCAGCCTCTTCCTGCTTCCTGATTTCGGAATCGGGATTTCCGGTCCTCATCCATTTGTCTTCCCCATCGGATCGGCAGCAACAGGACTCCAATTCCTTCGTTCCACATCGTGAATCCTGTTCAGTAGGGACCCAACCTGAAAAAGAGAACACAGTGAGTCAGTGTTTTGCGCGCAAACACATGAACAAAGAAACAAGTAAGTTAATTATTTGTTTTATAAAAAAGCGGACAAGAAAGAGCAATACTCATCTGCAAAGTCTACTTCAGTTTTTTCTTTTGGAAAAGAACTCATAAGCCTGAAAGAGAAAGACAGAGAACTTTATTTTTCAAAGAAAAAGACATTATATTAAACAATAGGTTTATTATATGTAAGTTTGTATCAAAAGGCTTATTGTATGCATATATATATTGATGTGTCACGATTCCTTAGAGCATTATTCAATAGTGTTTGCTTCCATTGCAGAAAGCAGTTAAAAATTGCAAACTACAATTTCGTGCTTTAACACTGCAAAGTTCTGGCAGATGTAAGACCAGAACCAAGAGGTATGAATGTGAGAGGTGGTGTTAAATAGAAAGAAAAGATAACTATTATTATTAGAAACTGATGCTTATAATGGTTTATTTTGTGTTTTGTCACTAGAGAGAAATAAGACCAGAGGTGCCTGAATATTCGCAACACAGTAGAAGAGTAAAGAATCTCTCTCTCTCTCTCTTTTGTTATTTTGTCCAACTTCCCCCTTCCCGTAGGTGTTCGCATTCAGCAAACCGTTATCTAATTCGGTTTGGTGGAGGTGAGCGCTTGGGGGCAGCTGAGAAAAATCTTCACGTCTCCCGAGACAACACCCAACTCTGGACTTCAGGTGAGTGAAGGTTTGACAGAAGCGCAAGCCTTTACAAAGGGTTTTTCTTGGGAGACATGGATTTGGAAGACGAAGGTATTGATGGTCACGCAATGGCTCAGGCGTTAGACGAAGATGTGGATAGAAATAACGCAGTCACAAAGATGATGCAGAAAATGGAAGTAGAAATAAATAAGTTGAAGCAAGAAAATTTGGTTTTACAACAGGAAGTGGTTTGTTATAAACCTAGGGCGTCATTATGGGATGATCCTTGTTCCTCTTCTTTCCCAGACTCTTCTGCATATAACAAGAAGACCACATCTTCTAGGGGGTTTTTAGAGTCAGACACCAATGTATCCCCAGTACAGGTCTCAGTGTCGGTACCTAATGTGGTTCCATTATCTGCTCCAGAACGGTTCTTTGGAGATAGTAATAAGTTTAATGTATTCATTAGTCAATGTCAATTACATTTTATTTGCAAACCGCAGTCATTTCCTACTGATGCTACGAAGGTGGCATTTGTACTTTCTTATTTAGGAGGTACAGCAGCTAACTGGTCTATACCATATATTGATCGAAATGATCCTATTTTGCATAACTGGCCTCAGTTCAAGGGAACAATGACTAAATTGTTCGCACGACACACTTACATTCAGGCCAGTGATAATGAACTATTAAATCTAAAGCAAGGTAAACAAGATTTGTTAACTTATGTCACAGCTTTTAATAGGTTGTTGACCGAAACTCAGTGGCCAGAAGAAAAGCGCACTTCCTTATTTTATAGGGGTTTGCGTGATGACTTAAAAGATTCATTAGCACACATTGTGGACCTCCCTGATGATTATTCTGAATTTGTGGATTTAGTTGTTAAATTAGATCACCGTTTGGGTGAACGAAAAGGTGATAAACCACGATTTGAGACAAGGTTTACTGTACTGAAACAAGATAAGAAGGAACCTGACTCCAAGGCGGTAGATGTTGAACCTATGCAGATAGGGACTATTAAAGGACCGTTGACCTCAGAGGAGAAAGATAGAAGAAGAAAATTGAATCTATGTCTGTATTGTGCCCGGTCTGGACATTTTGCGAAAGAATGTCCTATTAAACCAAAGGGCCCTAAAAAGGTGAATGTAATCACGCAGAATTCAGTAGAACAGGAAAACTAGTAAGCTCGTCAAGAAGGGAGGTCACTTGCACGAGTAAGAAAGGTTCACAGATCTCCAACATGACAAAGATGGTACCAAAAATACCCCGACATTTTGTTATTCAAGTAGTGTTGATACTTAGTACTCATATGCGTCATTCGCTCCCAGTCTTGTTAGATTGTGGAGCTACTGGAAATTTTATAGATATCAAGTTGGCTCAAGACTTACAGATACCGACAGAGTGGAAAACCACCCCTGAATCTGTGTGTGCAGTAGATGGGTCGGCGTTATCGTCTGGTATGATAACAAAAAGAACAACTCCTCTAATCATGGTTTGTCAGAATGGACATACTGAAAAGATTTCTTTTGATTTAATTGACACACCCACATTTGGTCTGATTTTAGGAGTGCCATGGTTGTCATTGCATAATCCTAAAATAAACTGGTCTTCTAGGACGGTAACCTTAGATTCTGCACGATGTCGAGAGTCATGTTATCAGGAAGCGTCAAATGACTTTATGACCATTTTGCATTGTGCACAAGTTTTAACTACTCCAATTATCCCAACTGAATATCAGGATTTTAAGGATGTTTTTGATCCTGTCAAAGCGGCCTCTTTACCTCCACACAGATCATATGACTGTCGAATAGATTTGATTCCGGGAGCACCTCTGCCTAGTAGTAGAGTGTATGCACTAACTGAGGAGGAAACTAAATATTTAAGAACATATTTGGACGACCTTTTGGCGTCAGGTTTCATAAGGCATTCTACATCACCTGTGTCTTCGCCACTATTTTTCATTCCAAAACCTGATGGTAGTCTTCGCGCCTGTATAGACTATCGTGGATTGAATAAAGCTACCATAAAAAACAAATATCCTTTACCTCTCATACCTGTCCTGTTAGATCAGTTGCGTCATTCAACCATTTATACAAAATTGGATCTAAGAGGGGCATATCACCTTGTGAGAGTAAAAGAAAATGATGAATGGAAAACAGCTTTTAAAACTAAATTTGGCTTGTTTGAATACACAGTGATGCCTTTTGGTTTGTGTAATGCGCCTGCAGCATTTCAGTATTTTATTAATGAAGTGTTGCATGAATTTCTTGATGTGTGTGTAATCGTATATATTGACGATATTTTGATTTACTCAAAAGATAAGGAACAACATATTCACCATGTCAGAGCAGTGTTAAACAAATTGTTGGAAAATCATTTGTTTGTAAAATTGGAGAAATGTATTTTTAATGCTGACACAGTTGACTTTCTTGGATATTGTCTGTCACCAGACGGAATCATGATGGATCCAAAAAAGGTGACTGCCATTCGAAATTGGCCAGAACCTACATCTGTAAAAGAAGTTCAGAAAGTGTTGGGGTTTGCTAATTTTTATAGGCGCTTTATCCCTCAGTTTGCTGAAACAGTCTTGCCTCTTACTAAGTTATTGCACAAGGGTCAGGTATTTTCTTGGTCTAAACAAGCGTCTGTAGCATTTGAGTCTCTCAAAGAAAAGTTCACAACTGCTCCTCTGTTAAAACATCCAGATCCCGACTTTCCATTCTTTGTAGAGGCAGATGCTTCACAAATGGCTGTAGGGGGGGGTGCTTTCTCAAAGAGATGCTCATGATGGACAATTGCATCCTGTAGCTTTTTATTCGAAAAAATTACTCCCAGCTGAGCAGAATTATACAGTAGCCGAAAGGGAGCTTTTGGCTATAAAATTGGCATTTATTGAATGGAGACATCATTTGATGGGGACACGTTTCCCAGTTACCATCTTTAGTGATCACAAAAACTTACAGTTTTTTAGTTCTGTAAAAGCATTAACACCACGACAAATGCGGTGGTTGAATTTCTTTAGTGCTTTTGATTTTGTGATCACGTATAGGCCAGGTACTCAACAGGTACAGTCAGATGTTTTATCTCGATATGGCTATACACAAGATTCTAAAAAAGATTCAACAGGACCTCCAATAATCCCTCCACAAAAGATAGTAGCACCGCTGCTTAACCAAGAGTTTTTGACACAATTAAGGACAGAACATTTGTTAATAAACGCACAAGAATGGTTGAAGGATCCTCACCATTCCATACAGGACGGTTTGTTTTACCATAAAACTATGTTGTTGGTACCTACTAAAGGTTTACAAGAAAAAATTCTGGAGTGGCACCATGATTCTTCATTGTCAGGACATCCAGGTTATAAAAAAACGCTGGATAATTGTAAAAAACATTTTTGGTGGTCCTCCATGATTGCTGATATTAAAGAGTATGTGAGTGCTTGTCCTATCTGTGCTAGGAATAAATCTTTACACAGGGCTCCTACGGGTTTGTTGCAACCCTTGTCTACTCCATCCCATCCTTGGCATACCATTAGTTTGGATTTTATTACTAATCTACCCGAAACTAATACATACACAACCATCTTAGTAGTAGTAGATTATTTGTCAAAAATGGCACATTTTGTACCATTGAAAAAACTCCCAACTGCTGCAGAACTGACAGATATATTTCTTAAAGAAATAGTTAAATTACATGGATTGCCCACGAAAATTGTTTCGGACAGAGGCAGCCAATTTACTTCCAAGTTCTGGACACATTTATGTAAAACTTTAAAGATGGAAATAGCTCTTTCTACGGCCTTCCACCCAGAAACAGATGGCCAAACTGAAAGGGTGAATCAAACTTTATTACAAACCTTACGATGTTTAATGGCAGAATTTACGTCCGACTGGGATAAAGCCTTACCTATTGCTGAATTTGTTTATAATAATAATGTACATTCAGCAACCCAGTGTACTCCATTTTACTTTTTGAATGGTTATCATCCTAGAGTTCTACCAATAACCATTAGTCCTTCTTCACCTCCAGGAGTCACAGAAAGACTCTCTTCTTTATTAAAAATACAAGAAAAAGCAATTAAGCATTTAAATAAATATAAAGAGGGGATGAAGAAACAAGCAGATAAACATAGAACCGACATTCAGGAATATCAAGTTGGACAAAAAGTGTGGCTCTCGACCAGAAATTTAAAATTATTAGGAGTTAGGAAACTGTTACCTAAGTATATAGGGCCATTTTCAGTAATCAAAGTATTGACTCCTGTGACAGTGCAATTGGAATTGCCTCCAGAATATTCAATCCATCCTACCTTTCATGTTTCCTTGTTAAAACCATACAACCCAGACACCCGATCAGAACCCCCACCTCCACCCCTTCCTATAGACGGTCATTTGGAATATGAAGTCCAAAAGATTCTGGATGCTAAACGGATACAAAGAAAATTGTATTATTTGGTTGCTTGGAAGGGTTATGATGCTTCCGAGAATTCTTGGGAACCAGCATCATTTGTTCATGCTCCAAAGTTGTTAAGGCAATTTTATCTGCGATTCCCACACAAGCCACGTCCCGTAGGGGGGCCTTTGAGGGGAGCGACTGTTAGGGTCTGCCTTCAGAATCAGAAACATGCTAAAATGCATATGTCTATTTAATGCATTCATGTGTTTGGCTGGCTTTCAGAAAAAATCAGGAACATGAGAGCTATTTGTGATGTTAATTATTATTGTTGAATAGCTTTGTCCTTTTTGGTAATAGCTGTTTGTAAAACTGAGCACTTGTTTGATTATATTATTTTTACACCTCGTGTTCAAGCCCCTGCACGTTTTTGTGGCATAAAAACTTGTTTGCAGAACCACACCCAAGAGTCACGGTGACATAAACAGTTAACACGTGGTGAGAACACTGGAGGCTCGCTGAACGGCATTCCGTTGCAACACGTGTATTCCCCGGTGCTCGCTGAACGGAACAACACGTGTATTCCCCGGAGCGTGTTCCAGCAACCCCACCCTGCAACCCAGACTATTTAAACCCAAAGCAAGAGCAAGGCTTTGCTTGCGCTCGTCGGTCTTCCCCTGCTTACCTGGAGTCTGCGTCTTCCTCCGGACCTCCGACAATCCAGCGTCTTCCTCCGGATCTTTGCCAGCGTCTTCTCGCGGACCTTCGGCAATCCAGCCTCTTCCTGCTTCCTGATTTCGGAATCGGGATTTCCGGTCCTCATCCATTTGTCTTCCCCATCGGATCGGCAGCAACAGGACTCCAATTCCTTCGTTCCACATCGTGAATCCTGTTCAGTAGGGACCCAACCTGAAAAAGAGAACACAGTAAGTCAGTGTTTTGCGCGCAAACACATGAACAAAGAAACAAGTAAGTTAATTATTTGTTTTATAAAAAAGCGGACAAGAAAGAGCAATACTCATCTGCAAAGTCTACTTCAGTTTTTTCTTTTGGAAAAGAACTCATAAGCCTGAAAGAGAAAGACAGAGAACTTTATTTTTCAAAGAAAAAGACATTATATTAAACAATAGGTTTATTATATGTAAGTTTGTATCAAAAGGCTTATTGTATGCATATATATATTGATGTGTCACGATTCCTTAGAGCATTATTCAATAGTGTTTGCTTCCATTGCAGAAAGCAGTTAAAAATTGCAAACTACAATTTCGTGCTTTAACACTGCAAAGTTCTGGCAGATGTAAGACCAGAACCAAGAGGTATGAATGTGAGAGGTGGTGTTAAATAGAAAGAAAAGATAACTATTATTATTAGAAACTGATGCTTATAATGGTTTATTTTGTGTTTTGTCACTAGAGAGAAATAAGACCAGAGGTGCCTGAATATTCGCAACACAGTAGAAGAGTAAAGAATCTCTCTCTCTCTCTCTTTTGTTATTTTGTCCAACTTCCCCCTTCCCTTAGGTGTTCGCATTCAGCAAACCGTTATCTAATTCGGTTTGGTGGAGGTGAGCGCTTGGGGGCAGCTGAGAAAAATCTTCACGTCTCCCAAGACAACACCCAACTCTGGACTTCAGGTGAGTGAAGGTTTGACAGCACTGCTGATGACGTCACATATTACATCACTCATGACATGGTCAGTGACATCACTCATGACATCACTCATGGCATCTCAAATGACATCACTGATGACACCATCCTTGTGAAAGAGTGGCAGACCTCCTCTCACCCTACTATAACCTTTGATAGACACACTCAAAAATAAAAACTAACATTTTCAAAACAATGGACATACCAATACCAGTTACAAAAAACCTATTCAGTAATTCCAAGATCTACACACACATCCACTCATTCACCAACAGTCCCTATACAGTCACTCATACATGTACTAACTCATCATATGTACTCATACACCTATACATCCTGTTACACACTGCCACTCATCCATAGAATTACTCACACACATAGTCACACATGCAAACAAAGTATCAAACATCCATTTACTTGCATATACAGTTATACACACACTACCACACTTACTCCTACAGAAAATTACACATATTTACTCTCTTAAACAATCACTTATAGAAACACCTACTCTTCCAATTCCTCACTCTCACATATACTCACTTATATACACCAATACTCACATATACTAGTTTAAAACATATGTAGTGACTCATAAAGACACTATTGAGACAGTCATTCACTCACTAACACACCCATACACACACTCATCAACCTATACAGTCCTGCAAACATGCTGTCTTCAACACATACAAACAGTGAGTCACTCATTCATGAATCTATGTACTACGTAATATCCCCCACCGAACCATACAGACACTCAGACACTCATACAGATACTCAAAAAACCAACTAATAACCCATATAGACACTCATGTAGCTACTCACCAACCCATGCAGCCACTTATACACAAAGTGAGAGACTGATACAGATATTTACATATTTAAACATTACTCACTAACCCATGTATTCACTAAGATTCACTTAATCAGTCAATTATACAATCAATTTTACAAAAAAAATCATCCATTTAGACACTTATATACCCAGTTATTCTTCCATCGACCTTGAGATATACATATATAAAACATATTTAATTTTCAGAAAAACACACATTTGCTGGATGATGTCATCAGTGATGTCATTTGAGATGTCATCAGTGATGTCATGAGTGATGTCACTGACCATGTCATGAGTGATGTAATATGTGACGTCATCAGCAGTGCATTGCGGGCACGCGAGTTATAGTTAGCGGAACTAACTATAACGGGGGAATTTCTATGGTTTTGTACGAGTGAAATGTCCAACTAACTATAACGCCCCTGAAACCTGTGGTTTTTTCAGTGAATTTCTAAGGTTTTTTAAATGCTAATTTCTAACTATAACGTGCCTGAAACCTATGTTTTTTTCAGTGAGTATATCTATATTTATTATACTATGTATACATGTGAAAATGTCTCAGTCCACCTGTTTGCCTCGGTGGAACAGAAATAATGGGTGGAACTGACGTCAGCACGCCGACGAGGTCCTCTTATGGCTCCGATGACGTCATACGGTGTCGCAAGCAGAGCCGTGCTATTATGACGTCCTCGTCGGCATGGGAGAGCTAGGAAATAATTTCCGTGGAATGCTGGTGCAGGGGATATTCACCTAAGTGTTCAGGCTAGTCCTTTGGGAGCAAAAGTTTATGTTGCCACTCCAGAAACCGAAACCAGTGATCCGAGGGCAGAGGCCCTGCCGATGGCACATGAGGTGGGGTGCCCAGTCGTGTGCACTGGTGGGGCAGTGAAGTGACAAGCACCACAAGCCACAAAAAAGGTAATGAGGGCACTGAATAACACAGGATCTTCTCTTTGTATCTGGCAGGAAAAACAAAGTTAAAATGCCCTAGTACCAAAACGTAGAATTAGTGCTACAGCGGTCTTCAAGAGGACCTGAGATGCCGCTTCTGCCTCCCGTACCCTGGAGGCGGCACATGGGTCACGTGGTACGGTCATACTGGGGTGGGACGCACACTCGTTTACCTCTCATGGCACTGCTCCACACTTCAAGGAGGACGCTTTCCATTAGCTATGTTTTCTGATGACGTGTCACGCCAGCCCCATCCAACAACAGAACTCCTTTAGATCCAAACAGACTCTTCCACTTTCTCACCAGAAGTGAAACCAGGCCACGCGGACACTTTCACAATACAACAGCTAGGAATGCACTTTTTGGTAAGAAAACCACATTCCTTCCTCCTAATTACTCAAATAAACGTCTCACTGAAGAACAGGGGCCAGCTACGATCGGTAAACAGATGTTACAACGACTTTTTTACTTCATGATCCCATCGCAACGCATGCATTACCACGCATGCGTTGTACATCGCGAAGTCATTACTACACATTTTTTTAGAACGCATGGTCATTTACCACGCATGCCTTTACAACAAATTTAGTTGTAAAGGTATGTATGGTAAATGACCATGTGTTCTAAAAAACATGTAGACGATCCACGTTGTTGTAAGGAAACAGAGGCTGTTCCGTTTCCTCACAACGATGTGCCCCACCCCTCAGAGATGACGTGAAGCAGGAACCATGAGGAGAGAGGAACCACAAGGAGTGAGAGGTAAGGGGGATTGGGCATGGGGTGGGTTTTTTTCTAGGGTTTAGGGTAGTACAGTGGTGTTTGTGTAGTGTAGGGGGCAGTGCTGGGGGTGGTGTTTTAGGGTTTAGGGTAGTGCAGTAGTGTAGGGGGTCATGCTAGGGGTAGTGTTTTAGGGTTTAGGGTAGTGCAGTGGTGTTTGTGTAGTGTATGGGGTCATGCTGGGGGTAGTGTTTTATGGTTTAGGGTAGTGCAGTGGTGTTTGGGTAGTGTAGGGGGTCATGCTGGGGGTATATTTAGGGTTTAGGGTAGAGCAGTGGTGTTTGTGTAGTGTAGGGGGTTGTGCTGGGGGTAGTGTTTTAGGGTTTATGGCAGTACAGTGGTGTTTGGGTAGTGTAGAGGTAGTGCTGGGGTAGTGTTTTAGGATTTAGGGTAGTGCAGTTGTGTTTGTGTAGTGTAGGGAGTCATGCTGGTGGTAGTGTTTTAGGGTTTAGGGTAGTGCAGTTATGTTTGGGTAGTATAGGGTGTCGTGCTGGGGGTAGTGTTTTAGGGTTTAGGGTAGTGCAGTGGTGTTTGAGTAGTGGAAGGGGTAGTGTTTTAGGGTTTAGGGTAGTGCGTCCAACCAGCCACAATATCCATGGACCGCGGGGATCCTGACTCTTTTGAACGCTACGCCAATTAAATAATTTGGGTCAAGGGCCCTACCACGTCCAAGACCTATCAATTCCTTTCTTGGTATCCCTCATATACTTGAAGAAAAAGGTACATTGTTTCTCATCAATTTCAGGCGTGTGTGCCACCTTCCCCTTCAGTGAGGGCCTGGGGAATTCTCCCCTCATCCTATTCCTGACCTCCCTTTCAAGGGGTTGATTGATTTTCCCCACCACATACTCTGCCACTTTGGTGTCAGGGGTCCACTCCGCCAACCTAGGATGGTAAATTTGTGTAGGCTCGAACATGTCTGAGTGGACCCCGTCCCCAACCCGGGACTGAGAGGAGTAGGACTCTGGATGCCAGGGTTGCTCCGAGTCCTTGTCCTCATCGGAGGAGAGATCGTCCTCCGATACACCCTCTCCCTCTAAGGGAAACCCACTGTGGGGTCTACAATAGTGGTGACAGCATCGTAATTTTCTCCAGACACCTCCTCCTCCCGGCAGGGAGCATGTTTTAGCATTCGCGCATTCTTGAGGAAGGTCTCCGTAAGTTTATCAAATCCTTCCAAGTTATGCTTAATGGCCCTTTTAATCCCCATCTGGGAGCTACTGGGACCGACCACCCCAAATCTGGGTCACTGAACACCCCAGGGATGCTTTTCGCCAGCTTATCAACCTGATCCCTGGGAGGAGCCAGCACCCTAGAAATAGCCAGAGAGTGTGCTTGGTCCACTGCTGGAGGGAGAAGTTGGGGGGCCATTCCTCCTCCACTTCCTGGTAGGACGAGTAAAAATGGTCTTCTGGAGAAGACATGATAGCAGAGGGTGTGAGCACAGAACAAATGCCCTTAAAATCCTTAAGGCAGCCCCCTTGCCGGCGCTCCAACAGCTGGGCTTTCCCCGAAGCTGTTATAAGAATAGACTGAGGCGCAATACCAATTACCACCACCAGGTGGCGCAGATCACTAACGTGGCCATGTGGGAAAATCACCGCGTAGCGGTGTCAAAATTAGGCGAGGGTTAGTCGGGAATCAAGCGGACACTAAAGGAGTGACCGGATTCCTAAACGCGCGTAAAGACCAGCGGGAGCGCTCGACGGAGCTGCCTCGCTCGGACCAGATGCGCCTGACAGGATCTCACCACACGCAGAGCGCACACCGGGAGAAACTGCGAGGGGGAGAATTCTCTTGGGCAAGAGCCTGCTGCGCAGGGAATATGAAACAATACCAAGGCAATAATGCTAATAACGTGCACAAGAAACCGCTATACAAACAGCAACAACGTCAGATCAAGCCAAGAATGTAAGGAATGCACTTAACTGATGAGCAGTGAAGAAAGAGGAAGCGGAAGGGACGTCACGATATTATATACGAAGGACTGTGATATTATTGGACTATAGTTGCCTTGGAGACTACACCCCTAATGGTTCATGGGTTGTGTAGTCTTTTGTTTATTGATTGTTGTGTTACGTTTTCTTTGAACTGCTATGCAAGTAAAGTGAGGAAAGATATGCATAATCCTCGCCTCCGTCCTGCCATAGAATTCATTAAACTTTATTCGATCTGATTTAGAATCATAGATCATAAAAGTGTACATACAAACAGTAAATCCTCTTTCCCAGTGAGAATTCATTAAAACCAGTAGGTAAAAATGGGTGTTACAAAGCCCGATTCAGAGCAACTTCAGGTTAACAGAATCGTAAAGTTCAATGTTTCGCAAGATCAATCTCATGTACTTCGTGCAAAATACGCAATAAGGGGTCCAAGTAAGATGTTACGCACACTTCTGTCATTGGGCTATATGTGGGCTACATCTGGGTGATATTTGTGCTACATTTGGGCTCTTTTTTCTCTGGTGGCCATCTTGGGAGACTTATTTGTTGTGAAGTTTCCAAATTTCCTCATTTACTGCAGTCTCCTCAGTAGGAAATGCTTTCAGTTTTTTACTTTGATTCACACACACACACATTTGCCATAAATTCAGAATGTTAGCACTCTAGTTCTTCATTAGATCACTGTTGTAAAGCTATTGCTCACCAGGGAGTTAACTGGAAGTCTACTGCTGGTATTGAAAGTGATTGTTTCAGTCTGCATGTCAGAATTCTCTAATGAAATAGAAGAGGATTTGAGACTGTTAGCTCTCTAGTTGTTCTTTAGAACACTCTGGGAAACTGCAGTAGAACACAAAGGCATTAACTGACAGGCTGCTCCTGTTGAAATATAACAGGAAGATATTTGAGATCACACTTGAAACATGTCCTAATTTTTCTTTCTTCAGCACTAACCATAATTTCTATGACAAAATGAACCCCCTCATTTTGTTCCTTTTTAAATTAAATGTTTTAAGTGTCACCGGTTTATTCTAATCAAGATGGCTTCAGGTGTACCATACTTTTGTCATAAGTAAGACTGTTAGCGCTCTAGTTGTTCTTTAGAACACTCTGGGAAGCTGCAGTAGAACACAAAGGGATCAACTGACAGGCTGCTCCTGTTGAAATATAACAGGAAGATATTTGAGATCTCACTTAACCCCTTCAGCGCTGCGCGGATTTCCGCGCGGTGCTGAAGGTTCTGAGCGCGGGCGGGGCCATGACGGAACGGTTCCGTCATCAGCACAGCCCAACCGACGTGCATGACGGAACCGTTCCGTCATAAGCGTCGAAGGGGTTAAAACATGTCCTAATTTTTCTTTCTACAGCACTAACCATAATTTCTATGATAAAATGAACCCCATCATTTTGTTTCTTTTAAAATTAATTGTTTTAAGTGTTACCAGTTTATTCCACTCAAGATGGCTTCAGGTGTGCCATACTTTTGTCATAAGTAAGGCTGTTAGCGCTCTAGTTGTTCTTTAGAACACTCTGGGAAGCTGCAGTAGAACACAAAGGCATCAACTGACAGGCTGCTCCTGTTGAAATATAACAAGAAGATATTTGAGATCACACTTGAAACATGTCCTAATTTTTCTTTTTACAGCACTAACCATAATTTCTATAACAAAATGAACCCCATTGTTTTGTTCCTTTTTAAATTAAATGTTTTAAGTGTTACCAGTTTATTCCAATCAAGATGGCTTCAGGTGTGCCCTACTTTTGTCATAAGTAAGGCTGTTAGCGCTCTAGTTGTTCTTTAGAACACTCTGGGAAGCTGCAGTAGAACACAAAGGAATCAACTGACAGTCTCTTCCCTTGTTGGATGTACATGATTTACTGAGAATGACAGTATAGCCCAATGACAGAATGTCCCAGAGTGTTCTAAAGAACAACTAGAGTGCTAACAGTCTTACTTATGACAAAAGTATGGCACACCTGAAGCCATCTTTATTGGAATAAACTGGTGAAACTTAAAACATTTAATTTAAAAAGGAACAAAATTAGGGCACATTTTGACTTCCCAAATCCTCTTCTATTTCATAAAAAAATTCTGACATGCAGAGTGCAACATGCACTTTGAATACCAGCAGCAGACTTCCCTGGTGAGCAGTAGCTTTACTACAGTGATCTAATGAGCAACTAGAGTGCTAACATTCAGAATTTATGGCAAATGTGTGACATATCTGAATACCTTCTTGATGGAATCAAAGTACAAAACTGAAAGCATTTCCTATTGATGAGACTGCAGTAAATGAGGAAATTAGGAAACTTCATAACAAATAAATCTTCCAAGATGGCCACCAGAGACAAAAGAGCCCAAATGCAGCACAAATATCACCTAGATGTAGCCCCCATGTAGCCCAATGACAGAAGTATGCAAAACCCCTATTTTTTGTGTTTTTGCAGTTTTATATAGTGCAGACATGTCAGGTATTGGAGTGCTTTACATGAGCATTGGTTACATCACACAAGATCGAATTCATTTTGGTTGTAGACATGGGGAGATTAAGTGATTTGACCAGAATCACAGAATGTTGAGCTGAAGCAGAAACTCCAACCTGGTTCCCCAATTGCACACCACATCCTCTTCCCTAAGTGCAACATTTAATCAAGTGGTCAACTGGATAAAAAAACATAAAGATAACAAATAATTTTAAAGTGCTTTGTCGCTATTTGAAAACTCAGAAAATATGTCCTCATTTTAGTTCTTTAGAGCACTAACCATAATTTTGATGCAAATAAGACCCTCTCATATATGTAATTTCTAATGGAAATGCTCTAGGTATTACAGTTTTGATTACATCAAGATGACGTCAGGCGTTCCACACTTTTGTAATAAATATAGAATGTTAGCAATCTAGTTGTTCATTAGGATACTGTTGAGAGGCAGAGGCCAGGGGCACAGACTTTGAAAATTGAAGGCAGGTAGGAGGGTGCAGAGGCAGCAATTTGACCACACTGGGCAGGCAGGAAGGGCAGTGGCAGCACAACAGACTATGGAGGGCAGTGGAAAGGGGGGCAGGGGCAACAAACCAACAATACAGGACTGTCAAGAGAGGCTGTGGCAATATAATAGACCATTGTGGGCAGAAGGAAGAGGCAGTGGTAGTACAACCATACATGCCAACAGACCCGATTCAGTCAGGAAACGTCCAATGTTTTTAATCTCAAATGGGCTTTATTTGATCTGTCTCCTGTCTACAATCTCCTCTTTTTCAATGCAACTCAAAGGGGAAAATCAATACCCCATTTTTTTTTTCAAAATCTCCCTCTTACCAAGTTCAAAATGTTCGCAAGTATGGTACATTGGATCATGGAAGGCAGGAAGAATTGGGGTAGGGACATGGACTCGGATAACAGAGGACAGGAGGGACATGGAGAGGTGCACCAAACTGACCCTACAGGGCAGGCATCAGGGTTTGAAGCAGCACAATACACCACACAGGGCATGCGGGACAGGAGTGCAGCACAACAATCCATAGAAAGCAATAGGGAGGGGACAGGAACATGCACATGGACAACAGAGAACAGAGGGGAAAGAGGCAATGGTAGCTAGCTGACCATAATGGGCAGACAGGAGAGAAAGCTGCAGCATAACAGACCATAAAGGGCAGGAGGGACGGATCAGGGGCATTACAATGGAACAGACAAGCCAGGAGGGAGGGAATAGGGGTCTGCACATGGAAACAGAGGGCTGGGGGCAAGAGGGCAGGGCAGGGCAGGAGCAGCAGCAAGATGACCATGGAGGTCAGGCAGGATGGGCACTAGAAACAAGACACACCATGGAGAGCAACAGTGAGACTATGATGGCATACACAGACCATGGAGGGAAGGTGGGAGGGGGTCAGGGGCAGCTAGCTGACCACACAGGGAAGGTGGGAGGGGCTGTGGCAGCACAGAAGACCATGCATGGCAAACAGGAGGGTTAGTGGCAGCACAATGGCTATGATGGGCAAGAAGGAGGGTGCAGGGGCATGCACAAAGGACCATGGAGGATAGAAGGGAGGGTCAGGACCTGGGCACAGACAAGAGAGTTCAGGGGAAGGGGCCTCACAACAGACCACGCGGGGCAGGCAGTAGGAGCAGTTGCAGCACAACAGACCAGGGAGGGCAGAAGGGTGTGGCAGTAAAATGGACCATGGAGGACAGGAGGAAGGGGATAGGGGCATGGCATGTGGACAGACAGGGTGGAGGTGGCAGGGACAGGTTACAGTCATCTAACAATGCTAGGCAGGTGGGAGGGGAGTGGCAGCTCAACAGAACACTCAGAGTAGATAGGAGTGGCAGGTCCATGGAACATGGTGGGCAAAAAGGATGGAGCAGGGGCATGCACAAATACATCGGAGGGCAGGGGAAGGAGAATAGGGGCAGCAAGCTAAGCACAGAGACTAAGCAGGAGGTCAATGATGGGGCATAGAATTAGGCAATGGAGGGCAGGAGGAGTGGACTGCTACATCATGCTAAATGGAGGGCAGTGGCAGCACATCAGACCATGCATGGCAGGAGGGAGGAGGCTTGTCCATGGATTCAGACAACAGAGGATAGGGAGGAGGTGGATGGGGCAGCAAGCTAACTGTTCAGAGAAGGTGGGTATTAGGAACTTTATTGTTTTTAAAATGTGTGTTTGTTCGAACTACTTAAAATATGAACAAGTATGCAGGATAATCTCACTTTTATTCAGGAAGAAGAGGACGTTTATGACTGTGACTCCGGGCTCACTTGGCAGAAACACCCCCTGACCCTCCACCCCCATCGCAAAATGTAATGCCAGTGAAAAGGGTAGGTGAACGCAGTGTTATATAGAACATAGTCCTGAGAGCACGATTGAAAATGAAAACTAGATATAGTGTATGGTATAAACTATGCACCAAAAAGTGTGATATAAGATGAACCAGGGCATGAAATATAATATGCAATACATTGTGCGCAATGACAGATTCATTGGAGAGTGCGAGATAGCACAGGCACTAGCGCGTGCTATGCGATATGCGCCTTGGAGTGTAATATGCACAGGGCAGTGTTGTGTAACCTAACTAGCCTCTAAAGTTGTAATATAAAATATGTGCTGGGGAGTGTAACGTTGCATATGCACTGTGACAAAGATATGGATCCCAGATTGTAATATGTATGGCATAGCGCTGTGCGTTATAACATAGGCATCGAGGAAGGCACGTTAGATGGGGCAATATAACCCGTGCGAATGCAAGTGTGGCATGACATATTCACAGGGTGGTGTTACAGTGCACATGGGCTAGAGAGTGTCATAGCATACGCACTAGCTGGTGGAATACTACACAGAGGTGTGTGGCACTCGGCAGCACTGGTGGGTGTAACACAGCATTGGGTTCAGCCAGGTGCGCGCTGTGACTCTCAAGGGAGGTTCGTCTCCTTTCCAGAGAGTAAAATAAAAAGTATTACACATCCGGCAGTGAATGTGTGTTTTATTAACCGTGAGGGGTTTTCTTGAATAGCTTTGGTCGAATTTTTGTCGAGTCCCCTTTGAATGGCTTGGTGTGCGTGTGTATTGAAAGTACCCGTCAATAGCTACCCATGTTTGTATAAATAAATGACAAGGGTGTCTACTTGGAGAGTACCCACCGGTGGGGGCGCCGGGATTAGGCACGGTAGGCCGTCAGACACGTCAGAGCTTCACTAGCAGTGTAAATACATTCCACGTGGATTCATTGAATGCATAGTCGCCTTTTAATGAATATCACGCAAATCGTCATGGTGATAGGTGCATACGGTTTGTCCAGCATGTCCTAGGTGTTTCTATAAACATATATATATTTTTAAATATTAAAAAACAAAGGCCAGCCCCAGGGAATGGGGTCCCAGCGGCCATAAGTGGCCTGAGGAGGGGGGCAACGGAGCCCCCCTCCTAAAGATTTTTTTTTTAAAAAAAGGCCATGCCCCAGGGGTTGGGGTCTCAGGAGCCGATTAAGGCCTTGGGAGGGGGTCAAAAAAAAAAATGGGGGCAGGCCCTGGGGGATGTGGTCCCAAGGGCCAATAAATTAGAAGAAGAAGGGGAGCCACACAACCCTCCTTCTTAAAAAAATAAAATAAATAAAAGACCAGCATCGTGCCGGAGGCCACGCCCCCTCCTTGCAGCACTCTGCAAATGCGCCCCCTGGCCAGTTGTAAGTTGGGGTATTAATTCCCCTTCAATACTGAGGGTCCCTGAGGGCCAACCAGCCCAACAGGTATCTCCAGTTTGCACCAGGGAGCTGTGTTGCAGACAGGTGTTCTGAGGCCACGCTCCTTTTTACACCTCTCTGCAACGTAGCTCTGTGGCACTTACTGGAGGTACCTAGTGGGCTAGTTTGACCCTAGGGACCCTTAGGATTCAAGGGGACTTAATCTCTCAACTTAGAACGGCCATAGGGTGCGTTTACACACTGGTGAAGGGAGGGGACGGGGCATGAGGTGACGTGTGCAAACACACCCTGAGGCACGTTTTAAGTTGGGGAAATAATTCCCTTTCAATCCTGAGGGACCTTGGGGGCCAACTAGCCCACCAGGTGCTTCCAGTAAGCGCCACTGCTCTGCGTTGCAGAGAGGTGGTGCAGGCCGTGCCCCTTTTTCCACCTCTCTGCAATGGCGCTTACTGGACGTACCTAGTGGGCTATTTTGCCCCTAGGGACCCTCAGGATTCAAGGGGACTTAATCTCCCAACTTAAAACAGCCACAGGGCGTGTTTTCACAATGGGGAAGGGAGGGGACGGGGCCTGAGTTGATGTGTGCAGACACGCCCTATGGAGCGTTTTAAGTTGGGGAAATAATTCCCCTTCAATCCCGAGGGCCCCTGGGGTCTAACTAGCCCACTAGGTGCTTCCAGTAAGCGCCACTGAGCTGCGTTGCAGAGAGGTGGTCCAGGCCGTGCCACTTTTTACACCTCTCTGCAACGCAGCTCTGTGACGCTTACTGGAGGTACCTAGTGGTCTAGTTGGACCCTAGGGACCCTCAGGATTCAAGGGGACTTAATCTCCCAACTTAAAATGGCCACAGGGCATGTTTACACAATGGGGAAGGGAGGGGATGGGGCCTGAGGTGACGTGTGCACACCCGCCCTGTGGCGCGTTTTATGTGGTAGTATTAATCCCCCTGCCCTATTATATACTAGGGGCTTACAGAGAAGGTCATGCTAATCACAGGGGGACCCCAACGTATAGTGTTCCCTAGTGTATGTAGGTGTTTTCACTGTATTCTGAGTGCCTTTTAACATAGCACTGGCTCTAGGAGTGGTTAGTCAGACTCAGTTACCACCAGTATCCGTCTGAAAAAGTTGAGGGTACAGGATTATTTTGCAACAAGGCTTCTTTCTGATCTTCTGTTTGTTCTTTCTGCATGTTATCCTTCTTCCTGCACTTTTCTTCGTCTTCGAGGACTTCTGTTGCTTCTTTCTGCATTTCTTTTTTTTATTTCTGTGCATTTTTTCTTAATTTATTTATTTTTATTTATTTAGAAGTTTGTTAAGCGCTCAGCTACCCCCAGCGGGGGTGTCCCGGCGCTGAAGACAACATCTAGTGAGGTTCAGTGATGTCCAGGGGGAAAAAGAATGGGCTAGATCAAGGAGAAGAGCCAGGTCTTAAGTTTCTTTCGAAACATAGGCTCTGAGGTCAGAAATCTCAGTTCCAATGGCAGATAATTCCATAGTCTGGAGGTGGCTACTGCAAAGGCCCATCCTCCCGTACGCGCAAGACGAAAACGGGGGCAGAGCATTAGGCGAAGATGGTTAGATCTGAGATTCTGAGATGCTTGTGAGATCTTCAGTCTGTGTCTCAGGTAAGCGGGGCCTCGGCCATTAAGAGCTCTAAAAGCAAGGGTCAGGGATTCTTCACATGTCCTATCTCTGTAGGCATAGTTAGAAATTAGCATTTAAAAAATCTTAGAAATTCACTGAAAAAAACATAGGTTTCAGGGGCGTTATAGTTAGCTGGACTTTTCACTCGTACAAAACCATTGAAATTCCCCCATTATAATTAGTTCAGCTAACTATAACTCGCGCGCCCGCAATGCACTGCTGATGACTTCACATGTTACATCACTCATGACATTGTCAGTGACATCACTCATGACATCACTGATGACATCTCAAATGACATCACTGATGACATCACTGATGACATCATCCTTGTGATAGAGTGGCAGACCTCCTCTCACCCTAATATAACCTTTGATACACCCATTCAAAAATAGAAACTAACATTTTCAAAACAATGGACATACCAATACCAGTTACAACAACCTATTCAGTAATTCTAAGATCCACATACACATCCACTCATTCACCAACAGTCCTATACAGTCACTCATACATTTACTCACTCATCATATGTACTCATACACCTATACATCCTGTTACACAATGCCACTCATCCATAGAGTTACTCACACACATAGTCACTCATGCTAATAAAGAATCAAACATCCATTTACTTGCATATACAGTTATACACACACCACCACACTTACTTCTACAGAAACTTACACATACTTAGTCTTTTAAACAATCACTTATAGAAACACATACTTATTAATACAGGAACTTTTCCAATCTCTCACTCTCACATATACTCACTTATATACACCAATAGTCACATATACTATGTAGTTACTCATAAAGACACTATTGAGACAGTCATTCACTCACTAACACACCCATGCACACACTCATCCACCCATACAGTCCTGCACACATGCTGTCTTCAACACATACAAACAGTGAGTCACTCATTCATGCACCTATGCACTACGTAATACCCCCCACCGAACCATACAGACACTCAGACACTCATACTGATACTCAAAAAAACAACTAATAACCTATAGAGACACTCATGTAGCTACTCACCAACCCATGCAGTCACTTATACACAAAGTGAGAGACTGATACAGATATTTACATATTTAATCATTACTCACTAAGCCATGTATTCACTAAGATACACTTAATCAGTCAGTTATACAATCAATTTTTCAAAAACAAATCATCCATTTAGACACTTATATACCCGTTTATTCTTCCATCTACCTTGAGATATACATATATAAAACATATTTAATTTTCAGAAAAACACATATTCACTGGATGATGTCATCAGTGATGTCATCAATGATGTCATTTGAGATGTAATCAGTGATGTAATCAGTGATGTCACTGACCATGTCATGAGTGATGTAATATGTGACGTCATCAGCAGTGCATTGCGGGTGCGCGAGTTATAGTTAGCTGAACTAACTATAACGGGGGAATTTCAATGGTTTTGTATGAGTGAAAAGTCCAGCTAACGATAAAGCCCCTGAAACCTATGAATATATATATATGTATATATATATATAATCAATTGCCCAGGTTCTGTTTTTAAAATCCCCCCTCTAAATGTTTGCAAGTAAGTACATTAGATCACGGAGGGCAGGATGAATTGGTTAGGGACATGGACTCGGATAACAAAGGGCAGGGGGGAGATGGGCAGGCGCATCAAACTGACCTTACAGGGCAGGCGTCAGGGGTTGCAGCAGCACAATTCACCCTACAGGGCAAGTGGGATTGGCAGTGCAGCAGAAAATACCAAGTACAGCAATAGGGAGTGGACAGGGCCATGCACATGGACAACAGAAAGCAGAGGGTAAAAAGGCAAGGGCAGTAAGCTGACCATACTGAACAGATAGGAGGATCAGTTGCAGCATAATGGACCATGAAGGGTAGGAGGGAAGGAGGAGGGGCACGACAATGGACCAGATAAGGCAGATGAGAGGGGAGAAGGGTCTGCACATGAAAAATGGAGGGCACGGGATAAGGGGGCAGGAGCAGCAAGCCGACCATGGAGGGCAGGTGAGATAGGCATTGGAAGCACAACACACCATGGAGGGTAACAGTGAGACTATAATGGCATCCTCACTGACAACCGAGGGAAGGTGGCAGGGGGTCTGGAGCAGCAAGCTGACAATACAGGGCAGAAGGAAGGGGTAAGAGCTGGACACAGACAAAAGAGGGCAGGGGAAGGGGCTTCACAACAGACCACATGGGTAGGCAGGAGGAGCAGTTACAGCACAACAGAGCATGAAGGACAGAAGGGAGTGGCAGCAAAATGGACCATGGAGGGTGGAGGTGACAGGGGCAGTTGGTAGCCATCTAACCATGCTAGGCAGATGGGAGGGGCAATATCAGCTCAACAGAACACTCAGATTTGAGAAGAGGGTGGGAAGGTCCGTGGAATACGGTGGGTAAAAAGGAGAGGGCAGAGGCATGCACACAGACATCAGAGGGCAGGGGAAAAGAGTAGGGGCAGCAAGCTAAGCACAGAGACTAAGTAGGAGGGCAATGATTGGGTATAGTGTTGGGAAACAGAGGGCAGGAGGAGTGGGTAGGGACATGAAGCTGAATGGAGGGCAGTGAGAGCACATTGGACCATGCAAGGCAGGAGTGAGGGAGCTGGTGCATGGACTCAGAAAACAGAGGGTAAGGAGGAAGTGGATGGAGCAGCAAACTAACTGTTTAGGACTGGAGGGAAAAGCAGTGGCAGAACAACAGCCACATACGGCTGTAATGAGGGAGCAGGAGCATGGATTTGGGGAATGGATAGAAAAGAGAAGGGAGCAAGGGCAGCAAGCTTCGGTGGGGGAAGCACAATGCCAGGCCAGGCCCTGCCCTGCGTTCAACCACCCCCCCACTGTACATTGTGATAGGCATCTTACTTAACAATAATAAAATATAGAAATTCACTGGAAAAAATAAAGGTTACAGGGACGTTTATAGTTAGGCTTCAATCAATCAATCAATCAATCAGATCATTTGTAAAACGCATTACATACCCGCAAGGATTTCAAGGCGCTGAGGGTGTGGAGAGGGGGGGTGCTGTTGCTACTGGTCGAACAGCCAGGTCTTGGTTGTCTCCTGAAGGTTAGAAGGTCTTAGTTTTCTCTTGACAAAACCAGTGACATTCAGCAGTTATAGTTACCTGAGCTACCTATAACTGATGCTTCGCAATGCACTGCTCATGACTTTACAAATTACATCAATGATGACATGGTCAGTGACATAACTCATGACTAAGCCTAGGCGAAGCACTACGCTACGCTCGCGTAGTTTGCGAAGTTCGTGCTACTTCGCACTACGTGAACTGCACGTAGCACAGTGCGAACCTGCGTAGCGTAGTGTTGCGTAGTGCTGCGGTCATTTTTTGCTTGCTCGCGGTCCTCAACGTCAAGTTGGCCACCGCGAGCAAGCAAAATGACATCCCGGCGAGACTTTTTCCTTGTTCGCGATCAGCAACATCAAGTTGGCGATCGCGAGCATGGAAAATAAACCTCCCGGCGAGATTCCCAACGCGAGGAGGTCAGGTTTCTCATTGCGAGGGGTCGCGTATGCTCGCGACCCCTCGCGATGAGAAACTACCAGTTCGCGTTGAGAAAGCTGCCGCTCGAGTAAAAATCTACTCGAGCAGCAGAAAACTACAGCTCGCACTGTGCAAGATGCCATTTTCAATGATTGCACAGTGCCGGTTGCTTGTCCGCACTGTGCAATCATTGAAAACAACATCTTGCACAGTGCGAACATGTTACTACGCAGTTCGCGAAGTGCTATGCGTAGCTCGCGTAGTGCGAACTTCACTTTGCGTAGCTTCGCGACTACGCCCACCCTTACTCATGACATCACTGATGATATCTCAAATGACATAATTGATGATATCATCCACTGGACAACTCACACACTCCTATGCATCCTCTCAGACACCCACTCATACAACCACTCACTCATCCACAGAGCCACATACACATACACTTATTCACTCACACAGCCACTCACATAACCACTTGCTTACCCATACAGCTACTCATACAACCAGTCATTCACCCATACAGTCACTCACACAGCCACACACTCACCCATACTGCTACTCACATGACCACTTTTTCACCTATACAGAAACAGTTTTGTGTGAGAGAGATTGTAAAGGAGGAAAAACTGCTTCAGGGAGAGAGATCATACATCACGGTGGTTCGGACTGATATTGGTCAGTTGGTGTGCCCACACGCTGGGATTGGTTGGTGATGTTAAGGTGAGTACAGTGATAGGTCACCAATTTTGTGAATGCCTCTTTGGGATTTGTTTACAGGATTTTGATGAATAACAACTGATTCAGGGCTGGATGGAATATCTGATATTTACAGTACAGAATCATAATATTGAACTGTGAATTGTTTTCAAATTTTGTGAAAACATTACATTTTTAAATGATTTAAGAGTGTTGTGTGAGGAGATGCTACAGTTTCGATAAGGAAAAATGAAGAGGTACCTCCTGAGGGTATGCCTGCACATTTTAAGTTGACTGAAGTGGGATTCGATGCCTTTTTAGGGCTTTGTCAATGGTGCAAGACCACTGGGTCCATTGGGGTGTACAAAATATTGGAGTTTTAAAATAATAATAATGAAACAAATTAAGGGAAGAATTTTGTGATATATAGCCACCACCTAGACCTGTCGAAATTGAAGCTTTAAGCCTGTGGGAAAAGGCTGCAAGAGACAAAGAGAGAGAGATATACCAGAATAAGACAAAGAGAGCAAGGCATAATTATGCAGATGCTCAATGGGATGAGGAGAAAAACCATAGTTGAAGGCACTAGATTATATCCAACAATTTCTACTAATTGCTGGAGAAAGGGAAGAAGAAAAATACAAAAGGAAAAGAGAAGGAGGGAAAAGATGATGGAAATGATACAAGTAGTGATTCAGAAGATAATATATTAGAAGAGATGTTAGCTGCTCGACCCCTGCCTTATGCAACCACAGCTGATAATCCTGGAAGTAGTGCCACGGCAAGCAGTACAATAGCTACGGCTCCCACAGAAATTAGAGTGGTAAAAGTTGAGAGACCACTTCAGGTGTTGCAGATTGCTCCACAACAAGTTGTGCAGAGACAAATTATTCCTCCACTTGTGGTAAATCCAGCTGTCATGCATGCACCAGCGCAAGCACCACAAGTAGCGACTGTAGAGACAGTCCCTAGACCAGTTGCAAATGCTCCAGTAAATATTAATTTGACTCCAGAGACAAACGGAGCTGTAGGAGGTTTACTTGTGACAGTATTTTCCTGATTTCCCACAATTCATAGATTGTTGTGTGGATACCACCTCAGACAGTTCAAGCACTAAGAGATGGGGAGAGAATTGTTTTTATGACACCAATAACCAAAGAGAAAACTAATCTGTTCAGAGATGGAATTTTTCCACTATGGTTTGAGGTAGCAGAAGGCATTAAAAAGACATCAAGATAAAAAATTCAAATTATTTGGGGATGTTTAGATTTAAATTCACAAATATGCAGCCATTCATTTCACAGAGATGAGGAAGTATATTAGTTCAGCAGAATTACTCATTTACATGATCATGGTATGGTATCCATTTTTTCAAAAAGTGGTGAAGGTGACCATGTAATCAGCATTAAAAACCCAGCCCAATAAAGAGCAAAATTTGAAAGAACTTGATTAAAGAACTGCCACTTATTCACTAAAAAGAACTCAGAGTTAGCTACTTTAATGGAATATTCCAAATATAATCGGTTAAGCACATGAAAAGCTCCCTAACCATTTTTATATGCTGTTTCAGTTCATAGGTTTCAAAACTCGCCATTTTAAAAAGGTGCTCTTGTGTGTTTCCAGCTTTTGTTCTATAATTGTACTAGCTATTATAATCACACAGACAATGTTTTTTCATTCTGATGCTCAAAAGGAATTAGTAAGGCATCAGAAGTCAGTTCCAAAGATGAGCATCTCCCCATAAGCTCTTGGAAATTCTCTCGTAGAAAGTTGGTACTGCTGGCCACATAGCCAAAACTTGAAGCCCATTCATGAGGCTGTGGTGAAACCTGTGACAGACTCCCCTTGACAATTTTTCCATGCTTGATGGAAAAGTCAAACAGTTCTGCAATGAATGGCAAACCAAATTTTAGTCTTTTGTATCGAAACAGACCAACATGTGTAAAAAAGGTTGTAATATACCTGCAATCTTCTTCAAGGTCCAACTGATGATGACCTTTATTTAAATAAAGGTAAGAGAAGGCCTTTGCACCATTTAATTGCATTATCATGCCAGCAATGTGTTGACCTGGATGTCGCTCTCGTTCAATTGCCTTGTTAACCTGACGCATTTCAGCACTAATGCATACAACTCCTTCACTGTTCTTTTTGGGCACTACTACTATGGTAGAAACCCATGGCATTGGACCGGTAGAACGCTCAAAAATATCATGCTTAAGTAGTGATTCAAGTACTTCTCAACAGCTTCTTGCAAATGAAAGCAATTCATCGTCGTCTTTGAGCAACAGGACGGATGTCCTCATTAATATGCAGCTGCACTTTCATAGTCTTAAGTTTTCCCAATCCATGAAATAACGACGGGAACTGACTTAATTTTCCGTGGTGAGCATTGAGGTTGTAATTCACTGAAATCAGTTCATTATCAGTGGCTGGGCTGAAGCTGAGTAGACAGGCACTTGGCGACATGCCTAGAAGCACATGGATGGGTACTTGTACCTTCGCTTTCTTGTGTTTCATTGTTGCTACAAATGAACCTTGGCTTTTGAAGGGAGTCGATGCAGCCCATGTATACACTTTAGTCTTCTATTGCGTAAGTTGCAGTAATGGGGATAAATAATTGCATTTCTCCTCAGGCATAAAGTTTATCGATGCACCACTGTCAACAATGAAAGGTAGCGAACAACCATTTACTTTCAGTGTAATCTCGGACAAGGTCTGAATGACTTTGGTGCTTTGGCATGTCGATTATTCTTTCACTGACATTTACCTTCACAAGCAGCCAAACAAACATGTGCACACTTTTCTGGAATAACCATCAACATGGTGCAATCATTTTCATCACTTTCACTTGATACTGATAGAGAAGAACTGTTTGACGATGATTTAGATGACGATCAACTTTGTTTACCGTCGATTTATCTAGACTGATTTTGCTGCTTGGCCTTGTGGGTGGGTGTTAAATGTTGATTCTGAAAAGTTCTGGTGGCCATTTTGTCTTCGCTCCGTGATGCACTTACCTTTTCCTTTGCTTTGCACACCATCACACATTGGTTCTCCTTCCCACAGCCTTTACATATCTGTCCAAGGGCAGGACATTTACCTCCATGTGGATGCGAAAATGCACATCTAAAACACAACTTCATTTTAAATGTACACATCCCTTTGTGTCCTTCAGTCTTATTGTTTTGGCTTACTTTTCACACTCATGACAGATTCATTCTGGGCTCTTCCATGTCAGCAGCTTGTCTCTCAGCACGCTCTTCAGCTCTGGTAATCATTAACACTTGCTTCAGACTAAGAGTTTCTCTCAGCATTGTTGTCTGAATGAATCTGACAAGCATCCATCAATAACTCTCAGATGGGTAGCTTCATCATCATTAAATTAATAGAACTTACAATGTCTGAAGAGTGTGCCGAGTCTCTCCACAAATTCATCAATGGTTTCACCAACTTTTTGTACTGGATTAAACTTGAAATTCAACACTTCTTTAATCTGACTATATGTAACTGCTTCATCACTTCACAGCATTTTCTTTATGCCTTATTTTACTCTATCAACAGCAAGATTTTTGAGATACTTGACAATCTTTTTGTTATCACTCGCTTCAAATGCATCAATTAAATTATCAAATATCTCTATTCCAGTAGACCATCTATTGCCAATGTTTTGCTTTTTGATGGTATTGAATGCTGGTGGTGGTTTCAAGAAAGTGGCAGCATTGTAGCCATTTCTGGGAGCTGTTGAAATTGAGGGTTGATCTCCCTATGGCTCCCTTATCCGTTCATCTTGAACCTGTTTGTGTGAGCCATCTCTAAGACCTTTAGATGGGCTGGCCTCTAGATCATTCTAAATGACTTTTGGAAAGATGACCTCGGTCTTCCCCTCTATTGGAAAAGCAGCGTTTCACTATTCCAAAGAAATCTACGACCATTCTGATTGTCGCCCACTGCTCTGTTCAGATTACCTTCAAAGCCCTTCAGTTGGCTTAACAGGACACACCAGCATCATAAGCACAACTCCTATGCTTTGCCTGGGTTGTAGCTCCTAGTGGTGAGGTTGTACTGACTCACTTTACTCAGGTTCTAGTGAGTAAATAATTGTTTTATTCTTTGGCGTCTCTTTGCAGACACGTTGTCCTCACCACTTTCTACTGATAGCTATATCTCGCAGTTTGCTGTTGCTAATTGTTGCTATTTAAAACCTGGTTGTATCTGCCTTTAGCGTTCATGGTCCGAATTACATATAACTGTATATTATGTAGCAGCGCAGTACCTTTACAAATGAACTGACCGGCAGATTCTCGTCATGGATGCGAAGATTTCTTTGCAGTGCTTTCACAGTTTTTAACTACTTTATGGTGGCTGGAGTTGCGCTATGACTCCACATTCGATAAGCGTTGGTTTCTCCCTTCACCTGCAGCACACGTGGCATGCACAAGCAGTTTGCTTGGACCATGGCAAACCCTCTGGGAGAGCACTGTTGATCTTCGGGTTACTTATCCCCTAACTCATCGCCAGTTGTAGCGTTCTCCCCAACCTAGGTACCTGCAAAGGACTGAGCAACACACGGAGCTTAGTAATCCACATCTTTATTCATGTACATGTAACTGCAAACTCAACATTCTAAACTAGCCTTCAGTGCATTCAGCTCTAACACTTACATCACAGTTTTACAGAGTCCACCTGAAGCCAAAACAGTTCCATCATTTCTAATTCACAAGACACTACAATGATCATCATCTAAATGGTATTAGGGCCAATAAGGAAGTGTATACAATACTCCCATATATTAAGGCTCCTTGTATATCGGGTGAGTGTAAATTCACTGTAGTATATAAAGCTCCCAGGAATGTGAACAGAAAAGTGTTTCTCCAAGATACCAAGGTGAATACAGGCGTTGATAGAAATCATTTCTCTTTTAAAAGTAATCTGAGAGTGAAATACATTTAATTTGAAGTCAGGCAGAGCCTCCAAATCTGCATCTAAATGTTCAACAGAAAGTGCACAGAGGGCACAATCCTTACTGTTTATACTAACTGCATACATTATGGTTTTATTCCCATTTTAGATGCATTCGGTCTAAATCAAAAAGGCATGTAAGAGTATGTAGGCATGTAATATAGGTTTACGGATTTACGTCCCTCTTTAATCCTTTTGTGTATAGGCCTTTAAGAGTGTTCAGAACAGTCTGTATTAAGTATAATTTTGGGAACTCTTTCAAAAATTAAATTCTCTCTTGATAATACTTAGGCCCTCATTACATTGGCAGTCGGCCAGACCGCCGACCACCATCATATCGAAGAGGTGACCGTCCTACAATGAGTCGACGGTCCCACCTGCCGTAAAATGATAGGACCCCCATGCAGGCGGTTGTAATGTGCTGGTTTCTACTGGGGCTTGTACTGCAGCCCAGTAAAAGGGCCACAGCACAAGCACCAGTAGAAAAAGGCACTTTATGCACATTCATGCACCATGTGCCAAGCACCATGTGGTGCATGGCACACGGTGCATGGATGTGTGGGGGCAATACATGTGCCCCCCCAGGACAATTAACAGTGGCATACGGGGGACGGCTTTGCTTGGGGCCCCCAAAGTCCCTATCCATCTGCTTTTTCATGGCATGAACAGGCATTCGGACAGGCATATCCTAATCCCTACGGCGATGCCTGTGCAAGCATCGCATCCATTGTCGGGTTAGGAATCTGACCACTGTTCTGATGAGATCTTTGATCCTCTCGGAGGTGCCGGTCCGATCCCACAACCTCTGCAGTCCAACTGGCTTCATTTTAATGCATCTGTTGGGCCGATGCCCTGGATGGTGGCCTTTCCGCCTGCCATTATAATGAGGTCCTTAATTTTGTAATAAAATGTGTGGTTAGTAATAAAAAGTCATGTGATATCAATGTTCATGATATTTAGAAATCATTGACAGATTTCGTGGAACAATAACCAGAAAAATGTATGATTAGTTTTGCCTTTATTGTTTTTCTTTATACTCATCATTATTACCTGCCAACCAATGGTTGTATACGATGGTATGTGCAATGATAAGATAAAAATAAAATGACTTCTAACATAAAACTATTGATCTGCAAGCTTTCTGGACCCGCTAGTTATGGACTACAGATTTTACTGATGTGCAACTGCCCATTTATTAAATGTACATATATAGTCATCAGACATCAGTAGAAAAAGGCGCAAGCCAAAACGCGTTCTGTTTGTTTGGTGACCCGGTAAATAAAAACCGAGACATTTTCACCTCTCAAATGAGTACGGTCTCTTCACTTGGTGGAGTTTGGAGCTTGCTATTACCACATGGACCCACTGCCACGATTTTACCGGCACCCGTTCCGGAGTGCTTAGCGAGTTTGTTGGTGGCCCGGACCGATTTGGCGTTGCAGCGCGCGCTATGTAATTCATTTTATTTATTGATTTATTTACTCAACTCCTTTTCCTACCCCCCACCGTGCCCCTCCCCCGCCCCACCCCACAGTACTCCCTTGAGGAATCGCCACTGGGAGAAAGGTGAGTGTGGCCTTGGAACACCTCTTAGCAATCCCACTGTGTGGGATTTACTGGGGGTAACAGGAGGGGTAGTTTGCCCCCAACGGCAACCTTGGGGGCCAACTACCCCTCCTATTACCTCCAGTAAGTACTACACAGCAGGACTCCTAACTTCTCATAGCAGGCCCGCCCCCCTCCCTGCACCACTCTGCAAACGTGCCCCATGGCGCATTTTAAGTTGGGGAATTAATTCCCCTTGAATAATGAGGGTCCCTGGGGTACAACTAGCCCACCAGGTACCTCCAGTAAGTGCCAGAGAGCTGAGAGCTGGATTACATAGAGGTGGTCCTAGGCCATGCCCTTTTTTGCACCACTCTGTAAACACGGCTCCTGGCACCCTGCCATAGAAAACAGCAATGTCCCGGGGGTGGGCACCCTGGGACATTGCAGGAGCCGAACCCTGGGGGTGGTGGTCCCCTGGGCCATCAAGGGATCCATGAGGGGGGCCAAGTGGCCCCCCTTCCAATGTTTGTAAAGCCCCAGGGAGGTGGTGGGACAAGGGGTTCCGCAACAGCCCCCCATATTTAAATACAGAGTGCCCCGGTGAGGTGGCTGTCCCCGGGGCTGTTGGGGCCCCCACAGGCCCCCACACCATAATTTAGAACTGCCACAGGACCTGGCCATCCCGGGGGCTTTTTAACAAATGTATCGGGAGAACACGCTTTGTTTTTAAAAAATAATTGCACCCACTATTAATTCGGATGAAATTATTTTAAAAAAATGCTTTTTTGGGTCCTGGTGTTTCTAACCTGCCCCCTTTTCTTGTTTTTTACCTTTTTTTACCTTTTTCTTGTGACTGAGTCACAAGATGGCTGCCAACACATTCTGGTTTGGAGTGTTGGCAGCCAATCAGATGGAAGCTCATGCCCAGGAGGGTCTGCAAACCCTCCTCAGTGCTCAGATATCGCTATTTTTATCTTTTGAATTTCTCAGCATTTACTGACAGGATTTATACCATTTAAAAAAAGAGTGCTTTCTGAACCAAGAGCTACCTTTTTGCCAAATTTGGTGTAATTCCGTTCAGCAGTTCGGGCTGTACCCATGTCTAAAATTTCCTAAGGAAATGAACATGGGGAACATGTGCTTTGGGACCCCTTTTTCACGAATCACCCCAAAACTTTCAAGACAGGAGCTGACCTGAGTGAGCCATTAGTTCTGAAAATTTCGCAAAGATTCACCAAACGGCGCCAAAGATATTGGCAAAAGAAAAAACGCTTTTTGAATAGAAACGAAGTCCTAACTATAACTACCTACTGGTGACCACCAGTAGGTAATATATATATAAATATATATATATATATAAATATATATATATATATATATATATATATATTCACTGAAAAAACCATAGGTTTTACAGACATTATAGTTAGAAATTAGCATTTAACAACCTTTCAAATTCACAGAAAAAAACATAGGTTTCAGGGGCGTTATAGTTAGCTGGACATTTCACTCGTACAAAATCATTGAAATTCCACTGTTACAGTTAGTTCCGCTAACTATAACTTGCGCCCCCGCAATGTACGGCTCATGACGTCACATATTACATCCTTCATGGCATGGTCAGTGACATCACTGATGACATCATCCACATGACAATCTGATGCACCTCCTCACAGTCTAATATAGCCTTTCATACACCCACTGTAAAATACAGACTACCATTTTCGAAACCATCGAGACACCAATACCAGTTACTACATATGCATTCACTGATTCCTAGGTCTACACACACATCCACTCATTCACCCATACTATCACTTATACATGCAATCACTCATCAATACAACACTATCAGATGCACTCATACACCTATTCAGACACTCACACACTGCCACTCATCCATGGAGTTACTCACACACCTAGTCAGTCATACAATCAATCACGCTCTCATTTACTCACCTATACAGTTATACACACACCACCTCACTAATTCATACAGATACTAACACATACTTACTCTCTTATATAATCACTGATACAAGTACACACTCATCCATACAGCCACTCTCACAATTACTCACTCTCACATATAGTTATTTATATACACCATCACTCACATATACTGCCTTTTACATATGTAGTTACTCACACATGTACCACTGAGACATCAATTCACTCACCAACACATCCATTCACACACTCACCCACCCATCCAGCTGTTTCCACATGCACTCTTGAACCCATACACCCAGTGAATCAACCACTCACACATCTATGCACAGAGTCACACACCTCCAATCACCCATACAAACACTCAGTCTCTCATACAAATACTCAGGCAAACAATCAATAACCCATATACACACTCATGTAGCTACTGATGAACCCATGTAGGAGCTTACACAACAACAGACAGACTGATACAGACATTCACACAGTTTAGTCACTAACCCATACATTCAGTTGACACGTTTAATCACTCACTTATACAATCAGTCACACACCTGCTAAATCCCCCATCCAGACACTTATACAACTACTAATTTTTCAATACAACTTGGCATATATATAAAACAAATTTAAACTTTACAGAAATGCACAGTTACTGGATGATGTCATCAGTGATATCATCAGGGATGTCATTTCAGATGAAATCAGTGATGTCATTGACCATGCCATGAATGATGTAATATGTGACGTCATGAGCAGTGCATTGCGGGGGTGCGAGTTATAGTTAGCTGAACTAACTATAACAGTGGAATTCCAATGGTTTTGTACAAGTGAAATGTCCAGCTAACTATAACGCCCCTGAAACCTATGGTTTTTTCTGTGAATTTGAAAGGTTTTTTAAATGTTCTTTTCTAACTATAACGTCTGTAAAACCTATCGTTTTTTCAGTGAATTTCAAAGGTTTTATAAATGCTAATTTCTAACTACAATGTCCCTGGAACCTATATTGTTTTTAAGTACATTTTTAAAAGACCTGCATACTTTTTGTAGTGAAAAACTAACTGTAACAGTAGTCTGTTATAAGTTATAATTTAACAATGTTTTAAACGTAATTAGCACTAATTAACATATAAGTGTGGAAAGAGTGTGACGCAGCAGCTATGATACCTGACTTTGAACAACAGTGTTCAAAGTTCGATTCCCGGCTCCAGCGGCACGTTAGCCCACCACTATGTCACTGTGGGCACCACCTTGCTTAATCTTTCTGACGCCCCGAGCGCCGGCACACCTTTCCAGGGTTAGCTGTATACTGTACAAATGCTTGCATTTTTTAAATTTAAAACCATAGTGATGAGAAATATTAGCACGTTTTCTTTTACTTGTGTTCTGAAAGATATTTTTTTTAATGTCTTCTATTTAGAATTACGGCAATTAATAGATGTATTTAGTCATGAGAATGGAAATGACACGGTTTGCGGGTAACAGGTTTTAAGCTCTCCAACATATGTACATATTAAGGACCTTATATGTGCTAGGATCGAAATTGAAACCTTTAAGGCTTCATATTTTGTAAATTTTCCCAACAGGTGCACAAGTTAAACAGTTAAAATGTGAGCACGTGTCAATTTTAAAACCTGACATCTAAATGGGCGGAGTCGCATCTTCCTTCCATACACTACTTAATAACCAAAAAGTATATAAACCAGACCCGTTGTTCGATTAGTTTCATTTTTGTGAGTTATTTACGCGTATCCATTCTGTGATGCAGGTTCCCTTTTATAGCGTCAAATTCTTCTTTCGCAACAACAAAACATATTCCGGAGTTGTAAGCTGTTTGATTATGGCATAGTAGATATTTATAATACGTAGCTATTTGTCAATATTTAAACATTTGTATTTAGAAAAAAGTGTTATTGGGTGTTTTTGCCTTTTATCTGTAACGTCAGCAGCTTGTTTTCAGAAACAGACAGAATACACCAAACATTGTTCCTTTTCTTGCTCCTTTGAGCTCATATAGTGTGACTTTGCATATTATAATGTTGACACTGTACTTGACCTCAGAGGTGTTGGTGACCCGTCAGCGCTAAGACTAAACATTTTACATAACGTCACCAGCTTCTGGTTGTTACTCTGTTTCCCCCTTGGGATCATATGCTGTGAATATCTATATTATAATATTAACAATCATTGTGATCTCAGAGAAGTTTATGACCCGTCAGCGCGAAGACGAAAGATTTATATGTAACGTCAGCAGCTTCTGGTATGTAACTCTGTTTCCCACCTGGGATTATATAGTGTGAATATGTATATTATAATATTCACAGTCATTATGATCTCAGGGGAGTTTATGACCCTGCGGTGCAAAGATGAAAGATTTCGAAGTCCCGGGGAAAATAAGCTCTGAACATATTCACCACTGGAAAGTGTTTCATTATTGATCTTGTTTTCTACTGATAACTTTATTTTCATTTTCCTTTTTGTGTGACATCAGTGACACTCTTTATATTGTAATAGAGTGTCATATTGTCACAGAACAGGAATTAGAGATTTGTCTGCGCAAGGAGTAAACCATCTGAAATACAGCTTACAGATAGTTTGCATAGATACTTTCTTAGTGAATACCTTTGATAAACCCTACATTTATGAATGATATTTTGTAATTTCTATTTTTCTCAGTTGCGGTTCCTATTCACCTTCTCCCTATAGAATATATAAGATCAGTAGTGTATATTATTATACTACTTTCCTATATGTTCTTAAAGGAGTATGTGATTTGTTAGCGGAGCAGTGAGTGACCTTTAAGCACTATGACAGAACGTTCCCGAATTCTACAGAATAGAAATTGTAAAAAATGATAAAGCGTACATATCTATGTAATATAAAGTCATTTGTGTTTAACTGTTTTTAACTTGTTATTGTTCTTGTGACCTGAGATGATGTAGTGGGGGAGTGTTTCTTGTAGCACTTCTTTTCTACTTTGTCTGAAAGTAACTCATGCCCTCTTATATTATAAAGAATATGGGGCATCACTTTTACAAAGTATGGCAGTAAAAAAAGGGAGGGTGTGGCCCCGCTTAAGGGATATTTTATTAATTGCATTTTTATTTGTCACCCCTTTGATATATACAGCGTCAGTTTCCGAAGAATGTTTATTTATAATTGCTTCATAAAAACTGTTTCAAACCTAGAATGAAATTTTCACTCCACAACCACACCTCCCCGTCAGAAAAGTAAACACCACATTATAAGTTAATAGTGCTCCTGGGGAATATCTCACCCGCAAACGTAATAAAAAGAAGACCGCAACACACTCTGGTATTTTCCCGCCGTGATTTGTACATCCCACGCAAATTATATAAATGGCTCTTAAAATACATTAAAAACAATTTTTACCTTCACAATCCCTGTCCACCACTTTGTGACCACTGTACAGAGTTAATAGTGTTCCTTCCCTCCCCGCTACTACTTTGTTTTCCCGTACTCCATTGAAGTGCGTCACAAAATGGTTCACAACAGTCCCCCGTTCCCAGCCAATAATGAGCAAACTTGTACTCGGAACACTTTAGCCAATAAAATGTCCATGGTGTTCCGCAGAGGGGGAGGGAATCTCTGCCAACACTTATACTTTCAATGGTTTACAGCCAATGAACATTAAGCTTGGGAAGGTCCTGCTTCAAACACGTTACCCAATAAGATGTCCCTGATGCTCCGCGGAGTGGGAGGGAATGGCTGGCAACACTTCTACTTTCAGTGGTTTATAGCCAATGAACATTAAGCTTGGGAAGGTCCTGCTTGGAACACGTCAGCTAATCAGATGTCCCTGCTACTCCGCGGACGGGGAGGAAATGGCTGGCAACACTTCTACTTTCAATGGTTCGCAGCCAATGAACATTAAGCTTGGGAAGGTCCTGCTTGGAACACGTCAGCTAATCAGATGTCCCTGCTACTCCGCGGACGGGGACGAAATGGCTGGCAACACTTCTACTTTCAATGGTTCGCAGCCAATGAACATTAAGCTTGGGAAGGTCCTGCTTGGAACACGTCAGCCAATCAGATGTCCCTGCTACTCTGCGCATGGGGATGAAATGCAACACTTCTACTTTCAATGTTTCGCAGCCAATGAATATTGAGCTCGTTGTTGGAACACCTCAACCAATTAAACATTAATTTTGTTCCAGGCCCAGGAACAGAACACGCCCTCCCACATAATATTAAATTTTGTCTAAGAAACTGAGACTGTCTGTGATAAAAGTGAACATCGCATTATAAGTAAACATTACTGCGCATTATATTAAAGGAAGGCTGCAATACGGTGCATTGTTATTTTCCCGATATGATTTACACAGCTTACTGAACATTGCCGCAATACTGCATATTCACACTCCCTGTGTGTGCACCCTACACACTGCTTCCCGCAATATGGCGCATTGTTTTCCCGACTGGATTTTTGCCGCAATACTGCACATTCACACTCCCTGTGTGGCGCATTGTTTTCCCGGCGGGATTTCCAGATCCTACGCAACCTTGCTGCAAAACCGCGCACCGTTGTTCTGCAGACGTAATTTCCACGGCCTACGCAAAATTCAAACTCCCTGCCTCTGCACCGTACAGACTGCTTAAACTAAGACCACACTGTTCCTACTATACCCTCTTATACAATTATTCTCATTTTTTTCGCCCTATGCCTTTCAACTCAGTCACAAAATGGCTACTAACACTTCCTAGTTTCAACAGTTCGCAGCCAATGAGCCGCACGCTCGTAATGCCTCAGCCAATCAGATGTCAGAATTCTTAAATATCGATATCTGTAAATTTTGATATTTCTCTAAAACTACTGAACGGACTTACCCCATTTAAACAAAAGCGTACTTTCTGGACCAAGACATTTTTCCCTGCCAAATTTAGCGTAAATCCGTTCAGCAGTTTGACCTGTAGCCTTGTCTAAAGTTTCCTATGGAAATTGCATGGAGAAAACACATTTTGTGACCCCCTTTTTTCTCAGCCCCCTCTTCACGTATCACACCCAAACTTTCACGATAGGATCTGACCTGAAAAGAGGAACATTTTGGAAAATTCCGTAAAGATTCATCAAACGATGCCAAAGTTATAAGCACATCAAAAAATGCTTTTCCTATGGAACCGTGGTTCTAACAATAACTATCTCCTGGTGACTGCCAGTAGATTATATATATATATATATATATATATACACACACTTAAAGATATAAATATAAAGATATGCTGTTTGCTGAAAAAATGCTCTGCATGAATCCTTCAAAATGAGTGCACATAACGTGACAATGTTCTACATTTTATCATCAGCAGACTTTGAACTTTGTGCAACGTATTTTTATCCTATTAATTTTAATGAGCTGAGTACTTAGTACCATATACGTCTGGAGTCTGCAATTAAAATATAGCAATCTGCTCCTATGAATGGTTCTCTTCCAAAAAGAGCCGAAATACCAATTGTGAATTTCACTGCAGTAATGTGTACAAATCAAAGCAGCCATAAGCCAAAATTGCCTTTGGAATTTAGGTAGAAAAAGTGAGCATAACAAACAACACAAAGAATTCAGGAGGCTCAGGGAATGGGAAGATTGACTGCAGTCATACATGCTCGGGGAATCCAGTGCAAGGTGACTAACTGTCCCTTCATGACAGATACAGACACAGAACAGTGTGCAGGAATGCTGCATTGATGCTGTAGATCAATAAATCATGTTTAGTGCTGCGGAAATAATGTGCTGCTGTGTTCTATCACCATGAAAACAAACAGACCATATTTATAGGCTGATGTAATTCTACTTCATGTGGCTCCAGCCACTTTTTTCTGCATCAGTTGCTGTCAAATCCATTTCCTTTGCTATAGCAGTCCCTGCCCTGCCAGCCTGCTTCATCTATTGCTGCTGTTACTACTTCTGGTTCACTGAATGCTGCACAACTCCTATTGCAGCCACTGCTACTATGTCTCCCTCTTTTGCTTACACTGCACACTTGCTCCACTGACTGCTGACAACATTACTGCTGAATCAGTTACTGCAAGTGTTTCTTCTTGTATCCATTGCTGCAGTGATTTATTGCAGCACCCACTGTACTCCTGCTGCATCCATTATTATCAGTAGTGCTCCTGCTCAATCTCCTGCCTGCGGCATGTCACACTGTATTTTCTGCATGGAGGCAATTTCCCCTCACCTCACCCTGAAGTGAAGCGCAGACTGGTAGTTCATCATTCACGTCTGACCAGTCCTCTATGAAAGCTCAAGCTCTTGCCTGCACCAAATTAGCACATCATTTCCAGTTCAATGCACAGTCATATTCTCAATCAATCATTCAATCAGGGTACTTGTAAAGTGCGCTACTTACCCGTGAGGGTCTCAAGGTGCTGAGGGGTGGGGGGGAGGGGTGGGTGGGTGCCGCTACTGCTCGAAGAGCCAGGTCTTGAGGAGTCTTCTGAAGGCAAGTAGGTCTTGGGTCTGTCGTAGGTGGGTTGGGAGGGTGTTCCAGGTTTTGGCGGCGAGGTAAGAGAAGGATCTGCCACCGGCGGTCGTACGTTGGATGCAGGGGACATCTGCGAGGGCGAGGTTGACGGAGCGGATGGGGTGTAGAAGCTGAGTCTGCTGTTCAGGTAGGCTGGTCCGGCGTTGTGGAGTGCTTTGTGTGCGTGGGTGAGGAGCTTGAAGGTGATCCTCTTGTCGATGGAGAGCCAGTGCAGGTCTCTCAGGACGGGGATGATGTGGCTGCGGCGGGGGGCGTTGACGATCAGTCGGGCGGAGGCGTTTTGGATGCGTTGTAGCCGCGGTTGGTGTTTGGCTGGGATTCCTGCGTAGAGTGCGTTGCCGTAGTCCAGTCTGCTGCTGACGAGGGCCTGTGTCACTGTTCTTCTTGTTTCGGTCGGGATCCATTTGTAGATCCGGCGGAGCATGCGTAGGGTGTTGTAGCAGGAGGAGGAGACGGCGTTGACTTGCTTGGACATGGAGAGGGGGGAGTCGAGGATGAATCCTAGGTTGCGTGCGTGATCGGTTGGTGTCGGTGCTGTCCCCAGAGCGGTCGGCCACCAGGAGTCGTCCCAGGCTGAGGGGGTGAGTCCGAGGATGAGGACCTCCGTCTTGTCCGAGTTCAGTTTCAGACGGCTGCTCCTCATCCAGTCGGCGATGGCTTTCATGCCCTCGTGAATGTTGGTTTTGGCGGTGTGAGGGTCCTTGGTGAGGGAGAGGATGAGCTGGGTGTCGTCGGTGTAGGAGACGATGTTGAGGTTGTGGTGGCGGACCACTTGTGCGACGGTGGCCATGTAGATGTTGAACAGCGGTGGGCTGAGGGATGAGCCCTGGGGGACGCAGCAGATGATGTCGTTGGCTTCTGACCGGAGAGGTGGGAGACGGACGCTCTGGGTTCTGCCGGAGAGGAAGGACGTGGTCCAGTCAAGGGCCTTCTCTTGGATTCCGGCTTCTTGGAGGCGTGTCTTTAGGGTGCGGTGGCAGACTGCGTCGAATGCGGCTGACAGGTCCAGGAGGATGAGGGCTGATGTTTCGCCATTGTCCAGTTGGCGTCTGATGTCGTCTGTGGCGGCGATGAGGGCTGTCTCGGTGCTGTGGTTACGTCTGAATCCGGATTGGGACGGGTCCAGGATGTTGTTGTCTTCGAGGTGGTGGGTCAGTTGGACGATTTTCTGGATGACCTTTGCCGGGAACGGGAGCAGGGAGATGGGTCGGAAGTTCTTGAGGTCCGTGGGGTCCGCCTTGGGCTTTTTGAGGAGGGCGTTGATTTCAGCGTGCTTCCAGCTTTCCGGAAATGCCGCTTTTTCGAAGGAGATGTTGATGACCTTCCGTAGTTGGGGTGCGATGGCCGCGTCTGCTTTGTTGAATACGTGGTGTGGGCATGGGTCTGACAGAGATCCTGAGTGGATGGAGTTCATGATCTTGCGTGTCTCGTCGTCGTTGGTGTTGGCCCAGGAGGTCAGGCGGTTGGCGCTGTTGGTGATCGTGGGGCGGGAGGAATCGTGCATCGTTGGTGTGGTCGTGGAGTTGAAGCTGTCGTGGATGTCAGCGATCTTGCGGTGGAAGAAGATGGCCAGTGAGTCGCACAGTTCTTGTGAAGGCGGGATGTCGTTGGCGCTGGCGTCGGGATTGGAGAGTTCTTTCACGATGCGAAAGAGCTCTTTGCTGTCGTGTGCATTGTTATCCAGGCGGTCTTTGAAGGAGGATCTCTCGGCAAGTCTGATGAGGTGGTGATGTCTGCGGGTGGCGTCCTTGTGGGCTGAGTGGTATTCGGTGGTGGATGCACCCTCATGGACGACGTTTATGGCCCCTTGACCTCAAGAAAGCCTTTGACTCCTTAACTGGAAATATATGCAGAGAATGGTTGAAATATTTGGAATAATCACATATATACAACGATGTGTACGGATTCTTTACACAAACTGCCAGAGCTAAGAACTGTCAAAGTATCTCTGATTGCTGTGGCAATGGCACGGGCACTTGTCATGGCTGCCCACTACTGTTTACCACATCTATTAAACCAATAGTTGCCCATCCTTGGCACTTGGGGGTCCATTGGGGAGTGCCAGTGCATGGCGATAATCAGCCATTCACCCTTTATACTGATATCATAGCATGTATCAAGGATTCTACTGCAGACCTTTCAAGTATTATTCAGATGTTAGACAACTTTGTGCTTGTCTCTGGTCTTCTGGTAAATTGGTCAAAGTCCTGCATAATTTCCTTCAGCCCAGGGCATGTTTCACCAACACATTCAGTCCTGGAGGGCAGACTGGCATGAGAGGTCACAAAATTGAGATATATGGGTATTAGATACATGGTCGGATGATAACCGGGATGGGAAGCTGGGTAGGGCAGTTTAAGGTCTCAGAGGAAAAATTGCATTTTGGATGTCACTGCCACTATCTGTTATGGGCCTAATAACGCTTGCTAAAATGATTGTGCTGTCATGTTTATTAAAATATTTTGTGGGAACCCCCTCCCCCCACTCTTTCTTGATACTTCTTTAAGGAAATAGACCGGATACACAGTGGTTTAATATGGATTGGAGACCGGCATCAAGTTGCTGTTTCAATCCTGAAGATACCCATAGAAGCATGTGGGCTGGGACTCCTTGACCTGGGGAAATATTGTTAAGCTGCACAGTTACAGTGGGTATCTAGGTGGCTTTATTTTTTTATTTATTTTTATTTATTTAAACTTATAACACGCAACAGCTACCCGCAATGGGTTTCCCGGCGCAAGGGATAGATCCAAGAAGAAAACAGACCTCTCAAAAAAAACAGCACCGTGAATCATCTAGGCAGCATGCAGATCATTGGAAAAGTAAAGTTTTCAATTTTTTTCTAAAAGTAAAAAAATTGGTTTCCGTTTTCAAGGTGGTGGGTAACGCATTCCAATATTTGGGAGCTAGATGGGAAAAGGCCCGTCCTCCCATTTTTACAAGCTTAAATCGAGGAATAACAAAATTGCAATTAGCAGATGATCTAAGTGTGCGATTTGGCTTGTAAGGTTGGACCAGATTTTGCAAGTATTTAGGGGCCGAGCCCTGCTTGATTTTAAAAAGATAGCATATAGCTTTGAATTTGATGCGACTGGGAATCCTGAGCCAATGTAAAGTGCGCAAAGCCTGAGTGGCCGATAGTCTCCTAGGAATATTACAGAGAAGACGGGCTGCTGAATTCTGAACAACCTGAAGTTTATTTACAGTGGCCGCATCGGCGCCAAGATAGAGGACATTTCCGTAGTCCAGGCGAGAAGTAACTAACGCCTGGACAACTGTTCTCCTGGTGGCAAGAGGCAGCATCCAAAGAATTTTCTGGAGCCATCGCAGAATAGTAAAGCAAATGGCGACCACCTTTGTGACCTGCTGTCTCATGGAGAGTTTGTCGTCAATGAGAAAACCGAGATTGCGCACCACAGAAGATGGCTGAGGAAGGGGTCCCATCTCGCTAGGCCAGTGTTGCGGGCCCCATAGATCTTTATGCTTCCCAAAGATAAGGATTTCAGTTTTGTCACGGTTTAGCTTGAGGAGATGCCTTTGCATCCACTCAGCTATACGTGACAACCCAATTTTCAGAACCGATATATCATTGCTCTCGCTGCTGAAAAGGGAGAAAACAATTTGGGTGTCATCGGCATATGAAAAAATAGTCAGCCCAACTTCCTCTGCAATAGAGGCCAGGGGTCTCACGTAGATGTTGAACAACAAAGGGCTGAGTATGGTCCCCTGAGGAATGCCATATGCCGATGGACAGGTGGAGGAAGTGGCTTTCGTGGAAAAGACTTGGAAGGTGCGCTCACTTAAAAAGGAGGAAATCCAAGCCAAAGCCGGACCGTCCAATCCCAGGGAACGAAGAGAGTTCAGAAGAATGGAATGGGACACGGTATCGAACGCCGCGCTTAAATCCAAAAGGATGAGTGCAGATGTTTCCCCGCGGTCGATACCGTGTCTTAAGCTTTCCGTCACCCCGAGAAGGGCGGTCTCAGTGGAATAGTGAGCACGGAAGCCAGACTGGGATGGATGTAAAAATCCCGAAGATTCCACTAGATGGTATAATTGAGTGTTAACATGCCTTTCCAGCAATGGGTAATCCGTAGGTGGAGCATCCCACCAGAAGGAGAAATGTATTGATGACATCTTGCAGAGACTTCTCTATAAAGTGACTACCTAATTAACTGCCCACTCTATTGCAGACTGCGCTGATCTGTCTGAAATGCAGTTGCACTGTTACTAAACATGCACTTCTCTATCTCCCAGCCATTCCACTACATGGCTTTCCACGCATACATACTAGTTGAAAACTCGTCATTAGTCAATCTTTGAGACCTATTTGCTATTGGGATGGTAATGGACTTTAATACACTTGTAACTCACTGTAATATTGTAGAGGCTTAATAAACGAGAGCAGTGAAAACCACAGCATACTAAATTATCAGAACCACCTCTATCCCAAGTTATCGAAATAACATACATTATGGAAGATGGGAAATGAAGCTCATATCCATCACACAGATCGTACACAGCCTAAATTTAAATTTTGTACTGATTGTAAATCAAATATTGCCAGACCCCTAACTGACTCAGAATGGAAAAGGATACTCATTACCTGAACAAAGTGTTGAATAATGTACAATTTAAATATATCCAGTTTAATATTTTAAACTGAGCCTTCTTCATGCTTAATAGGACTAGCAGAATGTACCTTGCTCCTTCAAGTTGCTCAATCATTTTGCTAACGAGGTTGAATGTGTTAATATGACATGGTCCTGCAGTACACTGACTCCCTGATGGCCGTGCTGTCACAATCTCTGTGACTGGGAGGATATGGGCTGGCTTGAGAGCTTCTGGCAAGATGTCTGGAGTGAGGGAGGCATTGACAATGTTGAGAGAGCTTTGATGAAGGACAAGCGTAAGACATCTTTATAAGATGTGGCTTTAAGGGAGTAGGGTATTTCGACCAGATATTTACAAATAGGTCTTTAAAGAACGGACATTGCATGATTGTATAGGTAGGGATGGGCAACAGTGATTTTCCACTTGGTAAAAGGTTGTTTTATTATGTTATTTAGATATACACTTGTAAATATTTTTGTGATTCGACGAAACATAAAATGCTAGCCAAGTTGTAATAATGGGAAAATGTTGTATACCTTTCCTATTCTGATGTAGAATTTAACTTCAGAGTAATCAGCAGACATTTATGACTCAATCAATTGGCAGTATTTTTAAATTTGCTAGATTGCATGGTGCCTGTCTTAAGAATTATGCCTGATGGCTCAATAGACTAATGCATCCACTGTATTATTCTGGATTTACTTTCATGGTGACAGGTCCTACTACTCCAGGGTCCACTGTGCCTCTCATCGTTTAAGGGTCTATAAAGTGAGCATCATTGGGTACAAATAAACATGTTATTCAGGGCCATGATGCCCTTTGGGGTGAATGTGTGCCTTACAGATGAGTATGTTAAAAAAGTGTATAAGACAAAAGTAGTGTCTACCAGACATTTTGGATGTGGCAATAGGGTTAGGATAATTGTCTCAAAATCCTATAGGAAGCAACATTTCGTTAAATACACTAGCAAGGTCCTGGTTATGAGACAGACAGAAAATAATTTCTGTATGTAATTCTTCTCTGGCTGATCAGATATGAACCAGAGTTTCCATTCTTGGTTTTCTCGGTTGCAGGAACACTGAACCTAATTTTACAGACCAGTAATTCTGGCAGGTAAAATCGCATAAGGCATTTGCTGCAACAATAGTTAAGCCTTGTCTCCTAATCTCTGGCATGCAATGCTCCCCACTGGCAAAATTATTATTCCCTTCATCTCTCCAACACTCCCTGTTTCCAAGCTGAGACAGCAGCATCAAGGAAGTCACAGGAATTGGGAATATCCTCTGTTATAATGTATATACCCTGAGCATTGCATTTGCTCTTGGCAATAATCTTTGAATCTGAAATAAGCTATTGTTTACTATTTATCGGTGTGTCCATGGGGTTTTGATAGTTGACCGGAGACTACTGTTCATTTACAATTGTTTTCCTAACTCTTCAGTTATGCACTGGGTGGCTCCACAGCCAGCAGGCATACCAGTGTCTGCTGCCCCCTTTTAAAAATAAAGCAAACACAAGGATTCGATGGACGGAGAGCTGAAACGTTTCAGACACTCACCCCAGTCACAAATCTGGGTTGAATCCATCATCATTCTTCAGCTCACTTTGCCACCGCAAGTCAGACCCAGTCATATGCAAATCAGTCTTGACCCGTCCAGCCCGAACTGCCAAGCCAGGTATTCCCTGCACCAGAAACAAGCATCCTGGGACTGATTTTGGGGTAACACCCCTCATCAGCCAGGCTAGCTTGAATCCAGTGGCAAAATATCCAGGATGCGCTACATACATAGGATTAGTCATGATTTACCCCTTATTTCCTGAGGAACTAAGAGAGTGTGATCTACCAATTTCAGACAGTATACAGCAGTATATCCTCAAGAGGTTTATGTGGATCTTGATTTGAGGCCCACCTACCCATTTTGAGAATACCGGGTTTACAGGGATAACCCAGTGCTTCTACACACGTTTTCCCCGATTCTGGGAGGTATCCTATGACCATTGGCCACCTGGTGGTAGATGGCAAGCAAGGAAGGGAGTTCTCCAGCTGTGGTTTTACAAAGCACACATTTGTGCTAACTAAATCTGGGATTGACCCTTCCAGATCTCATAATTTTGGGTCCCGGAACACTAACTCACTTGTAGTTAAACAGACATGTAGTCTGTTCCACACTCACCCCCAAGAATAATGCTTGAGGCATCTCGAAATGAGGTCCTTTGTAATAGCACTGCAACTGCAAGTAGGGAGTTCACAAACCAGTGACTGGAACATGATAGGCATTAGTGCTAAAAAGTGGGACCACAAAGAGGTCTGCAAGCTGCACACCGTTGGAATGGGTAATTTGTTGGTTTTGTGTTAAAGTTTCAAAGCATCAACACATGGGTGAGGGGAATAGATCACAAAATTATTTGTCAATGTGTGCTCCCAGCTCTGCCCCTAAACTTACTAAAAGGAGTGCTAGAGCACAAGAAGTAATATGATTTGCTGTTACTTCTTCACTTTACAGACAAGAACCACAAAGTTTGGAATCACTATCTTACTTGAGTGCCAAAGGGACAAAGGTGGGTTCTCACGAGAACCAAGACAAAGGTGTACTCTCCCACCCCCGGAGGATGCCCTTCTTACAACATGTTGAATAAGTGCTCCTCCTCTCTGCTTTCTCTCCTTGCCTACTGTTTTCCATGCACATAACCAATTTTTTACATCAAAGTCCTAGAAATAGCTTTAAATCTGTATAGCAAGTTGTTCCTAACCTGCTTGAATGACTGTCAAATTGTTTCCTTTCTACAGTTTAAGTGTCAGTGTGCCTCTTTAACACTATGCCCCCTTAAGCCTTTTGTGCATGCAATTTGAACTTACGCATGGATGTTTCTTGATTTAAGAGTAGGAGTACAAATTTAAAAGTGCAATAACACTCATAAATCCATTTCCTGACATGGAATTTTACACCAGTATTGTGTAATGTTAAATAGAAGTAAATCTGGTCTCATGGTTGGATTATAGAGGTTACGGAGTGGGGAAGCTCGAGCAAGAAAAGTGAATAGTTACAATCAAATGGGTTTGTGAGCATTTATACAAATTTTCTCAATGCATTCCCACCTTGGAAGTGGTCATAGCTAGTCTTCTGTAAAGAAGTAAATGCATTACTATGGTGGTATTTGGACAAAATGTCAGAAAAAAAGATGGGATACAAAAATATTGTGTCAAGAATATCAGGATATTAAAAATATCATTGACAGGAATATCGCCTGTAAATATTTCTCTTTAAGTGTTGTTTTTAATATTGTTGTAAAAAATATTGATTGGGAAAATATCTTTTGTAAGTGTTGATTAGCATGACATTTATTGTAGTGTATTTGATTCTTTATATTTATTTATTTATTTTGTATTTGTGTTTTTAGTAAGATAATTTATTAGTTATGAAATTGTTGACATTTGTATTTTTAGTTCTATTAATATTTGTAAATCATAGTTTTATCATTTGTTTTAGTAACTGCATAGTGGGCTTTTTAAGGGTTAAGGGTGGGAAGATTTTTCAAAAGTGTATATTTTAAAGTACATTTTATGTTAATTATTTTAACGATATGCAAATTATTATTTTACCATTTTTAAACTTATTTTGTCACAATAATATTTTTAAAGACATTTTAATTTATAATTAATAAAAATACATATTAATCATAGTAAATAAAAAACATAAATAAGAATGTATAAAAATATTTTAAATGTAAAAATATATAAAAGTTTATTTTAGCAAAGTAAAATAATTAGAAATTATTTTATATAAAAAATGTATGATTTGAACTTGAATGTATAACCTGGCAGTCCGTTCTGGTCTTCCGCCCTTGCGGTCACGGTCTATTATTATCCCTGTATTTAAAACGGGTTCCAGAGACTGTCTGGTATAGGCCTGTTTCTCTGACAGATTCGGTAGTCAAGGTGATGGGACGGGTTATTTTTGAGAGGGCTATGGCATGAGCAGAGGACTGTGCCATTCTCTCAGATCTCCAGTATGAGTTTGGCCCGGGGTTAGGCACCTGTGATCAATGCCTGGACCTTTTTCTGTTAATTAATAAATGCACCGTGGTGAAACGAAGGTCATTGTTTATCGCTTTTATGCATCTGTGCTCTGCCTTTGACAGAGTGAACAGATCCAAATTGTGGCTCATTTTGTTAGATCTGGGCATGGACATCGACATCGACATCGTCCATTTTCTTAGGGAGCTGCATAGGGACATGATGGCAGTGGTCCGATATAACTTGGATGGGTCATGTACCAGCTCTGTCCATCTGAAGAGTGGGGTTGGACAGGGTTGCATACTGGCCTCCGTTCTGTTCATCTTGTACATGAATGATCAGGATGCCAGTATGCTACATAAACAGGTGGATTGTCAGTGAGTAGGAACCTGCTGGATCCCCACACTGCTTTCTGCGGACGTTACAGTTGTGTTGGCAGGAACTACTCTGGGTTTTCAGATACTACTTGGTGGCTTTGTTTGGTATATGAACAGTCTGGACCTCTCAACCAACCATGGTAAATCACAAGTAATGGTTCTGGGCCCTAGGGGGACTAATTCAAGATCTTTCCTTGTTCAGGGCCACCAGCTATCTAGGATGCAGACCTATACTTACTTAGGTGTGGTTTTTGAGGTTCGACCTCCATGGCATCCATTGATAAGATCAAAAAGACTAGTCCTGCCTCACACTATTGGGGTGGGTTTCTCCTTTTCTTCTAGAATTGGATGCAAACCACTGGGTGCACTGGCCAAGATCTACCAGGTGAAATTGGTTTCAGAGGCCACATTCAGTAGTCTCTTTTGGGGTACATTGATTCCCAGGGAGCTCCAAGTGGAGGAGCATGGGTTCTGCAGACATCTGTTTGTACTCCCAGCCTCAAAACCAGTAGCAGATGGCAAAGATCAGGTTTGAGGATTGGGGGGGCAAAGGGTAGCAAAAAAAGAAAATTTAACTTACCTCCTTGCCGCTGCTGCTGCATCTCTTCTCATCGTTGCTCTGCTCCAGCTGGAAGCAGGAAGCACCCAGGTTCACCTTAGCCAATAAAAACTCTGCAGTGCAGCGCTGTGATTGCTCTGAGTGCCTTGGGTCAGTGCTCAGCCATAGACTGGGAACCTGGGCATTTTCTCCGCCCAGGCTGTAATATAGCCTGCATGGAAAACATGCAAAATGCGTATGACGATTTGGCTGGCTTGAGATGGCCAGCCAAACTGTCATGCACACTGACAACAATGTATACCACTCCCCATGGGTGCCTGTTATCCTCCTGGCCCTGCCTCCAAGACTCCGGGACACAAAATAAACCAATAATAAACCACTCTGCTGGAAGGGGGGGATATGCTTTTCCCCCATAGCGGAGAAGCCACTGCTGCTCAAAACCCACTTTTATGGTCCATGAGGAATTGAGGTTGACTTATTTGCGCTATGGCCCATGATCAGGTGGCTCACCATTTCGATGAGACCCAAAAACCATCTTAACAGGGAGATAATGATGGACAGTATGCAGCTCCAAGGGTGGAAGTCAATCAAAGGGTGGGCTAGGTAGAGCTACCTTGTTTGATTCGCCTTCTAATATCTCAAAGGCAGATATCTTTTGGACCCGAATTAACTTTATGTTATGGAGGAAAGCAGAGAGAGATGGGCTAGATCATGAGAAGCCTTTGGTGAGAAAGCACACCTTGATCTTAACAGAGCCTACTGCTGAACCTCATCTGCTCAATATGTCCAACTGTCATCACCGGTCACTTCTTAATGGATTCACGTTCAACCAACTTCAATTGTTGTTGGCTCATCGAAAGTCCATTATTCAGAATGTGAAGCTGAGGCCCAGTCCTTGTGATAATTCTTCAACCCAGGATCCTATACATTTTGTTTTTTTCTGTGTTTTTTTCTGATGTTCCTCATAGGACAATTGTATTACCTCTATTGAAATTTCTGAATTTTGTTCAGGTTAAGCCCACTGTCATGTACCTCTAGTTACGTCCAGATGTTTATGTAATCAATGTTGTTGCTTGTTTCGTGGACTCATCTTTGAGGCTGCGAAAGGTGTCTGATATAGGGTTCTGCTTGATCTTTCATTCATAATGCGCTTTATCTTCTGTGTGAGACCTTTTAAAGCTGTCCGGTGTTCTACTGGGCCAGCTGGTATGGACTATGGCATTTTTCTTATGTGATTTGTTTTTCTTTTTAATTAACATAATCCCAGTAGGTTTTAATAAGTATATTTGTTTTGGTTTTGAATAGATTGGATGGTTTATATATTTGCCTATTTTGCACCATTTGATTGCCTGTCCTGTACGCTCAGCTGATTTTGAATGTAATCTACTTTATTGTCATCTGCTGCTTATTTATTATTATTTTAGAGGATTAAATAAGCACATATTGCCCTGGCCTTGAATAGTTTGGATGGTTTACATTCTTGCCTATTTTGCACATAATGGGCCTGATTTAGATCTAGGCTGACAGGTATCTCTTGCATAATGGTGGCGGACATCCCATCCGCCAAAATGTAAATCACATTGTATACTATGGGATTTATATTTCAGCGGACAGGATATCCTGTAACCTGTCCACCGAAATCAAAATCAGGCCCTATGTCTTCTTGCCTTAACTATGTCTGGTTTAGGTTTGATATGTTCGTTGGATCTGAATATAATGTACTCAAGCATGATTTGTTGTTCTATGCTACTGTAACGTGTGGTTCTATTAAGTGCTCTTTGTTTTTTATATGGACCATATATTTGCTTAATTTGCACAACATCTATTTATCCTGTTTTCAATCATGTTCAGCCCTTGAATGTAGTGGTGTCTCAGCTTGAGCTTACAGTAATCGACATTCTGTGTTTTATTGATAATTTTATGTGTCTCAATGTATTTTGTTTAATTGATTGTTTTATGTAATGATGTCACTATATACTTTTATGGTCTAAACTTAACCGAATAAAGTTAATATGATGATGATGGTATACATTTTTTCAAAAATAATTTTAAATGATAAAAATATTCAGATTTTATATTAAACATACATTTGAGATTTTCTTAATTTAAAACTTACTTTAATTTTTTTAATTCAAGATTGTTAATTTTAAATGTTATGGTTTAAAGTTTAGGAATGGTAGTAAATATTTTACAAATATAGTAATTATTTATAGTGGTAAAAAAATGTATATGCTTATGTTTAAATATGAATGTATAGGACTGTAGTTATGGTCATTGTGTATATTGATTACATTTTATTTTACCTTATAGTTAAAAGAATTTGTGTGAGTATGGAGTATCGATTGTATATATAAAATGTTTCATTTGTATTACATTGCATAAAATGTATATTTCACTTATTTAGCGTCTTATAACTTTTTCAAATAGGCTTAGATTAGAGTGAGAATAGTAAATATAACTCCTTTAGTGTTCAATACCGTGTCCAAATTGGTATACATTGGAGTGGGAATAGTAAATTTCACCTTTTTAGTGTCCAACACCTTACCCAAATTGCTATAGATTGGAGTAGGAATTGGACATGACACCCTTTTAGTATCCAACACTTTCCTCAAATTGATTTAGATTCTAAAGGGAATAGTAAATGGCATTCCTTTAGTGTCCAACACCTTTTCCAAGTTGTTATAGAGCAGAGTGGGAACAGTAAATGTTACCCTTTTAGTGTCTAACGCTTTTCCCAAATTGGTATAGGTTTGAGTGAGAATAGTTAGTGACACCCTTTTAGTGTCCAACAATTTCACCAAATTGTTTTAGATTTGAGTGGGTATGGTATATTTCACCCTTTTAGTGTTCAATACCTTCTTCGAAATGGTTTAGATTGGAGTGGAAATAGTAATGATGCCCTTTTAGTGCCCATCACCTCCTGTTGTTGGTTCCAGCCCAGCTATTAGGATGTGACCGAACCTTGTTCGGTCGCAATCCTATACTTTGCTATGGGAGCTTATATTCCGAACAGAATGCATGCTCTCATAGCAAAGAGCAGAGGTGCATTTCATCCCTGCACCTGGTGGCAGGCACCACTGGGTGCAGGGATCAACGGGGTGGCACCATAAGTGCTCCCAAGGCCGTCATTTGGTGACACTGCACCCACGGACACCCTGCTGGAGGTCCCCAAAGACAGTTTCCCAATTCCTTTCTGTGTTGGAAAGGCCAGCACAGAAAGGCAGTGGGAAATTGCAATCGTAATCCCTCGCCAGGAAAGAGCCGGCCGAGGGAATGCTGAAGACCTTCCGAATGGCAGACGGGCTTTGCGGGCCCATTGTAAGCCATTCAGAACTCCTGTTAGGAATAATTTCCGACCAACTCCATCATAATGGGTCAGTCAGAAATTATTTCAAACAGGAGATTACGATGCGGTAAGAATTGCTCAGACCAATGGTTGGAGCTCTTTCTTACCGCATCGTAATCGGGCCCTAAGTGTCCAAAACTTTCCCCAAATTGGTTTAGATTGGAGTGGGATTAGTAAATGCTACCCCTTTAGTCTCCAATACTGTACCCACATTGGTTTACATTGGAGTGGGAAAAGCATTTTTCACCCTTTTACTGGCCAACAACATTTTCAAATTTGTATAGTTTGGAGGTGAGAATTATTAATGTTAACTTTTTAGTGCCCAACATCTTCCCGAAATTGGTATAGTTTGAAGTGGAAACAGTAAATGACACCCTTTCAGTTTCCGATACTTTCCCCAAACTGATTTAAATTGGAGTTGGAATAGTAAATACCCCTTTAAAGTCCAAAGCTTTGATAAACATGGTTTATGTAGGAGTGTGACCATTCAATTTTAAAATTTTAGTCTGATATCCCTATTTTCATTTTATTTGCATGCAGTAGAAATAGCTTGTGTTATTCTTTTTGCATTGTTGGTGTTTAGAAATATAATAAATAAAAGTGTGTTGTATACTTGGAAGCTATAATATCATTAAATAAAGTTTTTTTATCAAATAAAGACATGCCACATTTTTTACATATTTGTTATGTTCTCATATTTTATTTAATGTATATTTTTACATTTTTAAACATATATGTTTGCACTTAAAAAATAAGCATTTATATAGTTAAATAAATAAAACATGTTCATGTTTCTTATTAAATAAAACATGCAATTTATATTAAAATACTATTGTATGCTGTATACTTTTCCTTTTTTCATTGTTTAACACTTTTTAACATTTCTTGAATTTTAATATACATATTTTAAACATTATTATAACATAAGGTTTTAGTAAATAGTATTTTTATACATTTTTTACTAGTATTTAATTGATACTTTACACTTCTTTTACATATTTTAAAACATTTTTGATCAGTTTTTCACTTTTTATTTTTTAAATTTATTTTTTCATACACTTTTTCAAACCTTTTACATAATTTTTCATTCAGTTCCAAGGAGAGATAGTCTTTTCTTAGGTTAATTTAGCTGCCTTTTTATTTTTAGCTACCTTCCATTCTGTAGTCTATTTGTGTTGTACTGCTGTTTGTCGGAATAAGTAAGTCCCTTTTCAAGGATTTATTTACGGTTTTGTGAGGGAGGGAGGGTTTAAGGGAGGTCTAGAAGTTAGTTATAGTATTGTTTTTGGGTTTGATGTAAATTTAGATGTATTATTAGTAGTGGAGTTCACTAGTTTGTAGTTTGAGGTTTTCATATTCTATTTTAGTCATTTTAAATTGCTATTTTAAATTGTGTTATGTTATGTATATTTTGACGATATATGGCCTGATTTAGATCTTGGTGGATGGAATAATTCTTCACAAACATGACGGATATCCCGTCCACTGTATTACAAGTGTATTATATCCTTTGGCACTTGTAATACGGCGGACTGGATATCTGTCACGTCTGTGACGGAGTATCCCATTCGTCTGGATCTAAATTAGGCCCTAAGTGTGATGTATATGTATTTTTGGGATTGTAGTGCCTCTATTCCTTGCTGCTTTACACACCGGCATGTGCTCCTAGATCCTAGTGGTGGTGGCGGTCTTGTGTCGGGCTGGTTGCGGTCTGACCGCCACACTCATAGTGGTTGGCCACTGTGGATAGAGTGGTTTTGGGACCACCGAACTTGTAATCAGGCTGTTAGTGCAGATTGTTGGAGGTGTCTCGACATGCTTTAATTGAAATATTAGTAACAGCCTTGTATACCTGTGGGGTGATAAATGTTGAAAATAGTTTGAATCATGTCTTCGTCAAAGTTTATGATAATTTTATAGGGAGTAGTACTTATTTGTTTTATGTTTAATGTGGTTTAAGAGGTAGTAGTAAGTGCTGCTTTGTTGATTTGGTAGTAGGGCATATATAAAAGTGATAGTTGTGTTTTGATATTCACAATGTGTAATGTATATCTGAGCAAATGGTTTGGGACACATTTTGAAGGTCCCATCCCTCCTCCAGGATTTACACTGGCTTGGTTTTAGTAAGTTATTTGCTGTAGAAAACATTAGGATTTGTTTCCCATATTTTAGGCTATCATGAAGAAGGAAAGGTTCCTCATTATGTTTTATTGTTGCATTTTCTAGTACTTCTATGTCATGGTATTTTCTAGGGGCAGGAGGAGTATCGCTGGTGATATTTTTAGTTTGTGAAATGAAATGTTTTAAAGTCGGTATGAGTGGTAGTTGGCCTGTGATATGTTCGGGACTTTATGCAGGATATCTTTAAGGAGGATGGTTTTGGGTTCTTGCGAGCTAGTGTTGCCTCTCTTATATCATGTAATACCACCCTCACTTCTATTTCTGTCACATTTTGGGGATTGTGCTCTCTTACATGAATTACATCACATTTGTGAATTCCTCTTCCCCCTATTATGCATTAGAATAATATTTGGTACACTTCTAATTTATATTCCCTGTTGATGCACTTACTTGGCTGTAGGTGTAGCCCATGTGATTTAGTAACTGCTCTCCTTTCTGTGAGGTGATGTATTTTGCTGCCTCTGTCACTGTATCTGAAAGTACTGTAATAGTATTTATATGTACAATATATCAAAGTTTGTACATTTATTATCTACATGTAAAATTATCCAACTACCTCTATTTTCACTTACATCTGTTTAGATGTTTCACACTGTTTTACAACTTTTTCATCGGGGTGCTTTAATGTGGAGAAGGTGCTTTTTTTGTTGGATGAAAAAAGTGTTAGTTTCATTTTAAATGAAAATTTGTTGGTAGTTTGTTCAGTTTGAGGTCCTGAGGTTTCTTTTTCTCACTTTCTGAGTAAGTTTATAGTTTTTTAATAATGTATGTATACTTACTTTAAAAAAAGTTTTGCTGGTTTCTGATAGTTATTTGTTTTCTGGCAGTTTATCATGTTTGCAAGTTGTAGTGTTCATATTTTACAATTTTACATTTATTAACAAGTACATTTCAGTTTAAATATTGGTTGTACTTACTGGGTTAGAAATTTGTTGAGATGTATGTATTTCTTCTTTAATGGTCTGGAGACAGAATGCAGCAGAATTAGCTCAGCTTGCAGCATTTGTCGTTTTTGAAGTATTTCATTGTTTATATTTGTGTGCCTATTATATTGTTGATTTAATTGTTTATCAGATTCTATTGGTTAAAGTGGTTTTTACTTTGTTTGCAATTAAGGGCAAATTTTTGGGGGATTGGATTGTTTTGATTTAGGTATATCATTTTTGGTGGCAAATGGTAAATATTTTGGTGATGTAATATATTTATATTTCATTTAACCCCTTCGCCGCAGCACAAATTCCGCCGCGGCGCTGGGGGGGTTTGGGGGCAGTGCGGCGCCGCTGTGCTCATGACGGAACCACGCCGTCATGAGTCACGGGCGAGCTGTGCTCATGACAGAGTGGTTCCGTCACGACTCCGCCCACTGCGCTAAACCCCCGCACAGGCGGGGAATTAGCACCGCGTGGGCGGAGTGGCCGCCAACGGCCGCAGCATGACGGAACCACTCCATCATGAGCACAGCTCGCCCGTGACTCATGACGGCGTGGTTCCGTCATGAGCACGGAACGGGTTAAACAGGTGTACAAACTTTTTTAGGTTTATTTCAATAATAGTTTTACGTAAAAAGTGATTTTTATGTGATCAAGGCCCCACGCGGGCTGAAACGCGTTATGGCGGCAGTGGTGCTGGGCATGAAATAAATCATAATTGCACCATCATTTGGGTTCACTTCGTCTGTTCTACAAACCATTACCTTGGGAAAGAGACAAATTCACTGTGTATATATATATATATATATATATATATATATATATATATATATATATATATATATATATATATATATATATATATATATATATATATATATGTGTGATAATTTACTTATTTTGGTGATATTATTGAAGGCAATTTTATGTGAATCGAAATCTGTGCCAAAAATATATATTTTTTTAAATGTGACAATATTATTGTTATCGATATTTGTGTTTCCAAAATAATTAAAAATTGATATTGATAACAATGGTATTTGTGTTCTCGATATTTGTTGTTTTACTAGTTAAGTATAGGATGTCGATATTTTTGTTATCAATATTTATTTTCTAATATTTGTGTGTTTCGATACTGTGTGCATCGATATTATGTGAGTGATCCTCCACGGTGGCAATGGGTATGTATCACCTCCAAAACAGGCAGAGAGAGAGGCTATATGGTAAGTCCATTCTCCATGGGTAAAATAATTAACGCAAAGTGAAAATGAGAGTACAAAAGTAAGCAAGTGCATTTTCTTTCATTTTCATGTGGCAAAACCCCATTGTGCTGATTTGCATAGGAAAAGGCAAAATCAATACCCCTAATGGATTTGAAGTTTTTGCCCAGCACTTTGGAGCCATTTATAACTTTTCCTTGCTTAAGACCATCATGCTTTGCATGGCTATCTGAGAGAGGAAAAAATGGCTGACACGGTGTAGGAAGGTCCTGTGTAAACCAGTCCATTCTTCTAATGGTAAAGAAGCAGTCAGTCCAACACCTTCCAGGATCTTTCTGGTGTTAGAGCCGGCTATCCACTGCATTACCCCTGGTGCTATATATAAAATAGGGCCAAGCGATTGGCGGGTGTGCTTCTTTCCATTTTTTGCGCATTGCACAGTACAGGGAACATCCAATTGAGTTACTACATTTACATTTATTTTTATTTTGCCCAAGAATATAGCCTGTGGGTACATTCCCAGTGTTAGCTTCCTGAATATGTAAGGAAGAGTCATCAAAGTCTACACAATGGTTGAAGCTAGTGTAAGAAGACTGTCAATGACAAAAAAAATCAATGTTTAATACTTATAATAAAATTATATAATAGAGAACCACTGCGATAACCGCAAGCACATGAATTTGCTCCGTTATCTCACTCACCTTGACATTAAAAAATATATGTATATGATGTCAGGTTGTATTTTGTCTCATGTTCTCAAAACGAAATGCATTTGAGAAAACTGATTTAATATATTCTCTTGAATGCCTGTGTCTGCCAGTTGGTGTTGATGTTGGTGTCAGGCACGTGGTGTAAACTATTGACTCCTAAATGACCTGCACCTGCCAGAAGCGGCCATTGCTCCAGGCAGGTAAATTGAGGAAGTAGTCATTAACTGCGTGCTGATGTTTTTTTCCTTCCCACAGGGCACTCCCCATCCTCCCTAACAACAGAAGATTAATACTTTATTCAGCTAAAATGTATTATAGTATTAGCAGGTGAAACGGGGAGTTGTTTCTCGAGGCTATAGGGCTTGCATGTAATCTCTCAACCCCAGGGACGAGAGAGGACAGAGTGGGGGCTAAGATATTCTAGATGTGCAATGTGACTGAGAGTTTCATTTATATTGATAAATAAAGTAACTTCTTAGAATGCTGTCTCCATTGCAAATGGAAACCAGTGTCTATTAGGAATCTATATCAGCATCTTATTGTTTGTTGCATTGTTTCTATGGCATTTTTGCCATTTACATTTGTTTCACAGTTTTCTCTTACTTCGAGTGAACATGAATAGCTTCTGTGTATTTTTTCAAGGTACACTTACAATACATCTGTTTTACACATCACTTACATGTAACAAAAAGATGTTTTATTTAATTAAAATCTCATACCGAAATGAGCTTTCTTCCAGGGTCTGCCTCGTTTGCATAGACATGTTTTCTTCAGATGTTAGCAGACGGTAGAAGGTCACGCCATGTATAAGTCTCCCACTGGACTGGTGTGCTGTCGGCTCTCTGTGAACGTTTCAGTTATGTGCACCCACGTGGGACTATTTCGTTTAGCATAGTCAAAAATGTTTCTAATTATTACTCAATGAAAGCTGTCGATGATTGCTAACTATCGGCAACATTGGTATGAAATACCTGTTTTATTAAAAGAACATTTTATTAACATATACAACTCAGTATGATCGAGAAAGAAATTATTTTACGAAAGATTTATTGTGAAATGTCATACATAATACTTAAGACAGACTCTTTTCAGGAGCCTATTCCCAAAAGAATTTTGGAGGCACGTAAATTCTTACTTGCGTAGTAGTTCTGTAGCACTATTACATGCTTTTGTGTTTTGGCCTCAATGCATCTAAAATAGGATTTAAACAACTATATTTAAGGAATATTCACATGCATTTAGTATAAAAAAAGGAGTGTGCTCTCTGTGCTCTCATAGGATGTTGGAGGCTTCGGCCTTTTCACAGAAGCATGTTAGAGTACATAAAAGAGTAGTCCTATAGCTTTTGGACTCATACATCCTTTAGTGAATGAGTCATGGGTGTAGCCGCCGCTGTCAGAGTAAGAGGGTAGGGCAAATTATGTAAAATCTTCTGGTGATGCTGGGCACACGAGAGCACTGGGTGCTCCATGGGCATCATAAGGAGAAGTTAGTTCAGATGGGACAAACCGCATATGTGTAAATACTCAATGGGCTTGTGCACACACAGCTCAGGTATCAATAACTAGTACTGTCAAGATTTACATCCATGTATGACATTCAATGACTCGCGGTCAATAATCCAGTTTATTGACCGCGAGCCATTGAATGGAGTAGACACACGGCATTGCTATCACATAATACTCGACACAGTGTACTTTAATATGTTTGTTGGGGCCATACTCGGCTGAATAACCCCGTTGTGCACGATTGACTTGGAGTTTCGATTATTCGGAGCATTTTGGATTTTATGATAAACCTGTTCATTGGATGATTATGGAATTGACACTTTTTACTCTTAGCCGGGATGGATTGATCACCGGTTTAGTGATTTATTCTGATATAGAAAAAAGATGTTATGCCGGGAAGCCCTGAAGAAGTCTTGGGTTCATACCCTGACGAAACACGTGTCGGCTGGGCATTGTTAACCACAATAAACATACGAACGTGAGTCATCTGGAATGTTCTACGATCATTATTGTTTTGGAATCTAATCATAATGAACATTGTGACTGTCATACATGGATGTAAATCTTGACAGTACTAGTTGTTGATACCTGAGCTGTGTGTGCACAGGCCCATTAAGTACTAATTGTAGGGCATTTGTGTCCTTGTGAAGGGTTTAGGGTTTTCCCTTTTGCCCGTGGCACCACACTAATTTTTGGTGAAAGAAAGGGAGGCGCCATCGCATACCGCAGCAACACAAACCCGTCAAGCTATAACCGCATATGTGTAAACTCTTTACATTGTCAAAAGCATCATAGAAATGACAGACTAAATTGCAGTTTCTATTTTAAACATTAGGCTTATAGAATAAAAATAGCAGTTAAGGTGGGGGAATCGAGCTCTGATGAAGCACTTTATGAGAATATAACCGGCAATATTCCACACTTGGGAGCAAACTCGATGATATTGAAAGGGAAAAAAATCACTCAGTTGGGCTGTTTTTAATGGTTCCTTTGGGATTTGTTCACATACATTATTAGCTTTAACAAGTGTGTGCAAACAAACAGTCATTGATGGGGCCCAGTAAACAGTAGGACTCGGTAGTTCAGTTTTTATTTTATTTCTGTTGATTTTGTTTCAGGGCATGCAGGAAACATCTAATACTTCTTAAAGCCAATATTTTTACTTTTGTGTGTTATTGGTCTCATAGTTTGCTGCACATTCAAATTCCCCTCTTCCTTCTCATTTTAGCAACATCACTGTTTTGTGGCCTATTGTATCAATGAGCCAATTCAATATGAGCATCAGAAAAGTACAATCAGAATATGAACATCAGAAGTATATTACACAGGAGATATTTAAAATTGCACTAAAATCCCACACAAAAAACTCGAATTGAAATAAATAATTAATTTTCTATTACTCTCCCTGTGACCTCATAGAAAAGACCTAATAATAATTAAAAATGACTTATTACCAAGCAAATTTAGGGAATTGTGTGCATGATGAAAAATTAGCAGCATATTTCAGAGGAGTAGCTGTGAAGCTTTCAGGGAGGTGAATCCCTACATAGTACTGTAGATAGAAAATAAAAGGGAAAGAGACATGGGGTTCAGCAAACTACAGCTCGAAGCACATTTGTTCTTTTAGACATGTTCCTTGGCAACACAAACCCAGACCTGACAAGAGGCGGGTTTTCTGATTTTTACTCTCCTGCTGCACTTCTGAGTGTAGACATTAATAGCGCAACTGGGGCCTTTATCGGTGCTGGGTCTTGGGGGGAAATGACCTGGCTACATTCTTTGTAAGAGCCATACTTCAACCACAGCAGACTAGTTCTTAAACCTCATCCGTCTCCCATCAGAATGATTCAAAGACCTCCAAACTGGCTCCCATTCACCTTCCTATAGCCTATAGAAACTGTCATCTCTCCATCAGACGTGATTAGCTGGTTACACCCAGCTGGTCCTTTGGCATCCGATATCCCCTAGATTTGGAGATCCCTGGAATTTAATCTGACAATCCCAGAAGGCCATTGAAGATTCTCAGTTATACCATAGAGACATGTTGTTTGCTTTCAGCCACCCAAAACCAACTCTTAAACACCTCTGGCCCACCCACCCCTTTACTGGCTATTAGAAATGTTTAGTATGCCCTCAGATATTGCACAGCTGACCTTCAAACATTTGGGCATAAGATACTTCAGCCAGCTATAAATCTGCATTCAAACACACCCATCAAGTCATTAGATATCATCACATGTCCCTTGGAAATGCTCAGTATACCTTCAGGCACTGTCAGCAGGGCCTCAGAGACGCTCATCCGGCATTCTGACAACCTAGTTGAGTGATGTATATCTATAGCCTCCTCTTTCAACTACACCCAGGTGTTTTTTAGACAATACCAGAGATCTTAGCCTGCCAGTGGATATTTTCACTCTCTTATAAACACACTAATAGTACATTTAATAACCCAGAATAGCCCTCAGCCAGCCCCAACGGGCTGTACGCCCGCCCCTGGACACCTTTATTTGGCCCCCTGACTCACCCTCCTGTCAATCAGCCGCTTTCATACTCTACCATATAGTATTTGAACAACCAGTTTTGATTTCAAAGTACTGGGTGTGCCCTCAGAAACTATACCATTAGAATACATGACTAAACACTCAGAGAACATCAGAATGGCCCAACACTCATTATCACCCTTAGTAGTCATTAATGGCTCTCAGATGCCTCCAGCATACCCTCAAGAGAACCTAAGCTTTCTTGTCATCAGTCACTCCCAGCTGCTCTTAACACTCCACCTGCAGCCCTTATAGACACTAGTTGTGACCAGAGATACCTCCAGCAAGCTCTCAAAAGAGCAGTCTTACCCTCAGAGACCCTCAGCTGGACCTCAGAGCTCACCTCCATTCAAATCCAGCTCTCCTTCAGAGAAGTTCATGGAGGACCCAAATACCCACCTGTGATCCTTAGACAAAAGTTCATCAAGTTCTCATACATCCTCGGATATACAGTCCTCAGCAGGCCAAAAATATCTTACCATCATAACAACCCAGGTCCAGCACCAGCACCTATTCTGTACACCAACACTGGGACAATCCTGCCACTTTACATTGTCCAGTGCCATCAGAAAAGCTATGTCCCTTCTTTGGTGGTAGGTGGTGCTGTGAAAATATTACTTGTCTAAAACCATGAGTAACTCTCTGAATTCATACAGGTCCATTTTTCTGAGGGCCATTGGCAATAAGTTGTCCCTCACATTCAATCACATTGCCAACAGTTTCCATATTTGCAGTGATGTTATATTTTACTGCAACAGGTTGAAGTTGTAGTTGTGGCTCCAGGAGCTAAGTTGATTTCTATTTGCGGGTTTGTGCATCAGTTGATTTTGATGCATCTCCTGTACTCTTCACAAATTAAGAGTGAGTAGTGTGGAACATTTTAAGTGGTTCAACCCCTGGTAGGAATGATGCCATACATCAATTGGGGTACTGCCAATTACTTAAAGGTGAATGGTAACTGGAGGTTTTACATCTGCTCAAGCAGAATTTATTTGTATAAGCGCATCCCTGACACAGAGGTACTTTGCCCCGGAGCAGCATAATTTTGGCTACACTATTACATGTTTATTATGGCCACATATATGTGTCTATGTATGGCGCTATGTAGTTGTGTGATGTAACATTATTAATGTAATGAAGTGCACTTAAATAGTTACAGAAAATTCATCTACTGCGTAGTCTCCACATTTATATGAGTGTATATCAACATTTCCTTTACAGTAACAATAAGTTACAGTTCTCACATATACATTTACATTTGTGTGGTTTGAATAACATTGTAATTCTTATATGTTCACGTATGTCTTTAAATAATGCTCTCCATTTTTTTATAACCAAATCATCCATGATGCGGCCCTGTGTGCTGGTATCCACCCCCTCTACCCCATGCCCAGCTTCTCGCTATCCACCATAGCCATCTACCTTTTCCTTTACTCACCTTATCCTTCCAACCCCTGTGAGTCACCTCATTCACCGCCTCCACAGCTCCCTGACCACCACTTCACTTCTGGGCTCTAACATACCTTGTGTGTGACACCCTAAAGTTGCTGCCATCTTGCCCGTGACCCCTGACTTCTTCCCATAGACTTTCAAAGGCTTCTTGCAAACGCCTTTAAAGCTCAAACATTCGAGATCTCCCTGTCTCTGTGCTTCCCACACCAGGGCCAGGTCCTGCTACTCAACTGCACCCCATCCAACCGGGATTGCTTAAGCGCACCTGCCTGTCCCTGAACCTTCTCCAGTTCCCTATGTACTAGGTGACCCGCATCCACAATACTACATTGCCCATACTCGTCCCCTTGCCTCCCTATCTGCTCATGTTCCCCCACTATACTCCCTGTCTCTCTCCGCTCCCCCTCCCAATGCAGACTGTCCCCTTGCTTTTGCCTGTGATTCCCCAATATTCCCCCTGCTGCATAATATGAGTTTTGATATAGGGACTTGGTTCCCTTCCGTCGCAGAGCTCCAGGCCATAGGCAGTGCCATTTTGTTCCCACCCCTGCCACCCCCTCCCCCCCTCTGCCCTGCGTCATGGAAAGTCTGCGACCCGCCTAATCTGATGATGTTCGTGCCCTGGAGAGATCTGCTTCCATCCTTGCTCCCTGTTGGGTCTCAACTGGTATATTGCCCCCACTACCCCACCCTGCCAAAATTTGCCAGTTGTTTTTATTTTCTGGTACAGCTGCAAGCACGCTAAGACCACCGCCGCCACACCCTCAGAGGCTCAACAAAGAGGCCCGACCCCCACATGCCTTACCTGCCTCAACAAATCGTCGCTGCTGGCTTCCTGCAACAGCTGCATCACTTCTGCCACCCGGTAGTCCTGCATGCTGCACAGAACCATAACCCCAAGAAAATACTCTTCCCTCACCTCCCTACTACCAGTCACTGTGTACACCTCTACACAAAATGGTGTCTGGTAGCCCAAAACCTGGTCCTTTAAGCCTTACCCCTCACCCTCCTACGAAAATAGCCCAAGGCGATATCAGTCCACCTGGACTGCACCAACTGCCCAAATTCAACGGGGGGGGGGGCATACTTCACTTGCCAGCTGCCCCAGCCCCCTTTTTACTGAATACAGCTTTGGAACATCTTTATGTGATATTAGTCTATATTTTTTCACGGGATAAAAACAAGCGACTTTCACTAGGTTATGCAACAAAATCAACTGCCACCAATTTACAGCTTATAACACCAGCAAATATCTCAGATGTCAACAAAAGGATCAAAGAGTAACCATATGCAAGTTGAAAACTGAAAGTCACATTCTGATGATTAGTTAATGCACAGTACATCACAATGGACTCAGTTCACGCATCAGAAGGATTTGGGGATTTTTCTGTGGTGCTTCGCTCACCAATCCAAAGGTCCATGCATGCACGTGAGGGCCAAACTGAATCGATGGCATGCATAAACTCGGAACTCAGAGCCTCAGGAAGTGACGATGTTCTGGGGCGGGTTCTTATATAATTCATAGTAATAAACGACCTCCCCCCACCCCGGCCTCCATAAGGAGTCGAATTCCGATTTTGCTACGGTACCTGTCCGTGCTGAGTCTTTTTCCAGTCGGGACGAAGGGGTTACTTCAGAATTAACGCTGGAAAACGCCTACATTGAAAAAGGGCCAAATCCTGCCGCGCTCACTTTTAAAATGCCACAAATAACAGATTTATAGATTTCTCTAAATACATTATTTTAGCTTGACAGCATTAATCATTCATGCTTCATTCTACCCACAATGGATTATCGAGACAGAAAATAACAACGTCAAAAGGCTGGGAGCCGTATCAAAATGTCAAGTTTGTACTTACAGTTGTATGTGCGCAGACAGGGTCAAGGGCTTCAATTATTTGTATATGTATAGAGTGGTACTACATGAAAGGTTATGTCACCTGCAGCTATTTTCCTGCAGAATTAAATAGAAGTGATATTCAGCTCTACAGTCAGCTAGTGACATGGAACATGGGATTGGAAAATACGCTGTACTCTCGTGTCACGAGCTAAAATATGAACCGCGCGATTGCTGGGTGTAGCTTTGGGCAATACAGCGTATTTCAATCCAAGTCTTTTAAATTAAGTTCTGGTATTTTTGGCCCTGGTATTTTCATTTAAATAAAAGCCAAGGCGTGACGCGGCTGAAAAAAATGCCGTATTTCTTAAGCGAATCTTTTCCCTTCACCTATACGGTATGTTGGCTGAGGAGACCCTCTGTGCTGATATGCGAGTGGAATCTGTGAAAGCCAGCAGACGGCATCTTTAAAGTATTTGTGGCTCTTCGTCGTTTTATAGGAACATCATGAGTCGAATGGATTAACCCTTTAGGTTGCCAAAGATGTCGTAAAATATGATCATATACCACAAAAATAAAAAGAAGAAAAGGAAAAGAAAGTATCCTGCTGACTAAACGTGGTAACCGTGTGCTTGTGAGTACGTTCTTAATTTAAAAGAAGAAAAATAACTATGACATATAATAAAATAAATATTAAGGGTACTTCATTGGACGCACGTGTGCTTAAAACAGGTATAGAAACCCTTTTGATGCTTAATGCCCGTCAAACTGAAGTATGATCAATATTGGTGCAAAAACACAATGCTATTAGCTTTGTGTTACTGTGACTGAAGACATAGTTTATACACCAAAGGCTGACAAAAAGAATAAATGATAAAGAGTAGAAAGAAAAAATAATTGGAAAAGTAAAGTGTCGGCCCAAAAGCATGGTCCTGAAGTGACCTTTATTTTGGCTGGATCTGCACGTGTGCTCAACCAAAATGTCAACACTCACATGTGTAGAGGAGCCATATTTGGAAGTGACCCGACTCATTGCCCCATGCTGTACGTTGGGTGGGAGGAAGCGAAATTTGAATGACAGTTGAACAGAACAATAGACGAAAAAGGCTAAACCATAGCCCATCTATGTGGGTATATGTGTATATTTAATTTATTACTTTGTTTATTACATAAGTTTGGCAAGGTATTTAACCTCTTCAGCGCTGCGCGGATTCCCGCGCGGTGCTGAAAGTTCTGAGCGCGGGCGGGGCCATGACGGAACGGTTCCGTCATAAGCACAGCCCAACCGACGTGCATGACGGAACCGTTCCGTCATCGGCGTCGAAGAGGTTAAGCTGTATCCAAGGCATACTGAAAATGCTCATCACCAAACCGCAAGACTATAGTAAATAAATGTCCATTCCATTCGAGCAAACCGAGGTCTTGCAATCTGCTCACATATCTGACTGAGACAGCTTAAAGTAAAGAAACTCTGACAAAGACACACTGCCAAACTCAACCTTTTGTTTACATCAAAACCTTCCTCACATTGCAGGCCAATAGATTGGCATTGGGTCACCACCATGCTTACCTTTAAGATGTACACAGAACCAACTACAAGTGCACAATGAGCCTGCATACACAAGTGGAATATGCCTCTTCTGGCACATACAGGACCACAATATAGGTACTATAATAAAAAATTAAAAAGTTCACACCAGGTTGCCACCATATGCAGCTCTGAAAGAATATAGCAGCAGTACACATCCCTTCTATGCCTTTGGCTAGATAAAGTCCTAAATGAAGATTATTGTCTATTATATGGGGTAGAACGAATTCTAAACTGGGGTGCAAGTTATAATTATTCCAGTAAATTCTAACTAGTGATTTTCTGTGTTGTTTTAAATAAACTTTATTTCTTATAGTTAGGTTTGGTAATATTATCTTAGTTTACATTAAAAAAAACCTCAGAAGTTCACTGAAAAAAACAAGCATTAAAGTCTCCCGACCACCTTATTAGGATTAGGACAGTCAAACTTCCATTACCCCGCCGCAGCCGCCAGGGAACCACCATTCCCTGGTGGTGTTGCGGCGATCAGGAAGCATCAATATGCTTGGCGGGCTCATCACGGTCCCACCAAGCATATTACAAATTTGCTCTTCACCATGATTTTCCTGGCAGTTCCTCTTCCATGATAACCCTACAGGGCCTCTTTGTGCCTCTGTGCCCTGGGGTGGAGGTATGGAGGAACAACATGGGCCCCCTTGTGTGCATGCACCCTAGTTCCTAGTTCCTGCACTGCATGGACTCTTCAGTTGCGGTGCCCTTTTATAGAGGCACCGCTGTGGGAACGCCAACAAAAGCCCACCAGACAGGAGGAAACTCCTAATCTGGTGGGCGGCCAAACTGGTGACAGCAGGGCGGAAACGCAAAAGTCATAGTCAGGCCCATAGTGGTAAGTGACAAAGTACAACAACAGTACATTTCAAATTATTTACAAAGGTGTGCACTAGGGCTAAAACAGATATGAGCACAGAGGTCTCCGTGGTTGGCAATGTTCTAATTACTCACCTAGTAATTGCATTACTCAGAGCATAACTCCCTCTCATCAATTCATTACATTATGTTGCACTCCTACTTCTGTAAACACCCCACCCATAAGGTTTTCAGTATAGATGCACCCCCTCACCACTCATCCTGTTCAGTTTTCAAGCTCAGCCCAACTAGACTCAGTTGTCTTGGCCTGCAGTGTGAGGGTGGGAGGGACGTATGAATTGAAGCAAGGGAGTAGGACTTGGAGTAATGCAATTACCAAGTGACAACTGGAGCATTACCTCAGCTTCCCTCCCTCACTTAAATTCATAACAAGCAATTAGCCAGACTACTGAGGTTGCATTACTAACCCCAACACCATCTCTTTATCTATACCAGAAAACAGACATGCAGAAACACACAAATGTCCTCTATTACTTCATAGATGATAACACTTTTGATCCGAGAACATTTTCCAACTCAAGAACTGGTGAAATCCTGCAGTGATTTACAAATGTGGATGGCGAAGCCGATGTTGCAGCTCTACAGACCTTGCAAATGGACTCTCCCTGCATCTCTGGCCTAGAAAATTACATGCTACAAGTGGATTTCCCGTGGACTACTACAGGAGGTACCTGATCTACTGTTCTACAGGCTAGAGTGAAAAGAGTTCTTTTCCAATGAATCAAGGCAGCCATGAAGGTTTTTCCCCTTTCTTTGTTGAACCAAAATTAGCTGAAGGAGCTTTCACTATTCCAAAGGGAGAAATTCGGCATACATATATTAGGAGAGCCCTACTAGATTACAAATAGGGACATTTTGCTCTACCTCTGAGGAAGGCAAATCACAAAACTCATGCAAAATTAAATCCTAATCCCTATGAAAGTGAGAGGTAATTTTTGAACCAAAGGACGGTAATAGATGTAAAACTATTCTATCCTGAAAAATCTTACAATGGGAGTGTCTGTAAAAAAGAGCTGAGCCTTCTTGCCTATGTCATTGCTACTAAAAAAAGGTTTTAACACCTTCAATCAGCTTCTTCTATAGGTTCATATGGAGAACTAGATAACACTTCTAGTACTATTTCCAAATCCCAGAAAGTAGACTGTTTTGGGGTTAGCAGATTGATGTTGGTAAAGCATCTCCTTATTCATTACTACGCTCTAGTTCAGATCAGCAAGAACCTCATTAATTGATGAATTTAGAACATCACCAAAGAGATAAGAAAGACAGTGGTCACCAAGTCCCCGTGGACTTGCATGCATGGCACTCTGAGTCATCAGATTCTTTAAGTCGGCTCTTTTGAATCCTTCTTTCTGGTAATGTTACAATGCTTAGAGAAGTCTGAAATCTTGCTCCTATAAAGTGCAGATGCTGTGAAGGGAATAAGCTTGATTATTTCCAGTTCCCTAGAAAGCTGTGACCCTGTAGGACATTGACCACTCTATACTTAAGATAAGAGACCAGATATGTTATGCAGCTTTGACTAACCAGTCATCCAAATATGGATGTGCATATTCCTTCCTGGTAGAGAAGGGAAACCAATGGAGCCAATATAGGTTTGTGACCATCCTTGTTGAGAATTTGAAACCAAAGGGCAGTACCCTGAACTGAAAGTGTTGATCTTCGATTGGGAGTCTTAGGAATCTTTAATGAGACTGTCTGATCAGAATGTGCAGCTCTATGTCTTGCAAGTCCATTGATGTAAGAAAATTGCCCTTATTTACCATTGGGATGATGGCTTGCCGATTCACCATGCAAAAATGTGTAGTTCTTACCCAAGTATTTACCCATTTGAAAACTAATACCAGTACGAAAGCACCCAATACTCTCCTGACCAGCAATAATATATAATAGGCCCTTTTCCGACGTTCTCCTTTTGGGACCGGCACTATTGCCGCCTAGTCCAGTAAAGATTGTATGCTCTCTTGAAGGGCTTTCTTCTTCAATTTGTTCATCAGAAATCTGGGTCACGATTAGCCCTGTGCCTGAAGTCCAATGTACAAAATCTGCTGAGTTGCCATTTCTGACTATACCTAGAGCACAGCAATCCAAGATCTATTCTAGACATGTAAAAAGTTCTGGACTTATTCTCCCACTGGACTCCTGAAACCTCCAGGGTTGGTAAGTCTTTTTTTTAACCCCCCAGCTTGCTTAGAGAAATCAGTCTTTGTGTAAGACTTCTTTCACTGACACATTATGTTTTTTATCAGGCTAATTAATTTTATTCTCTCGTGGATGAGCCTCTTGATTCATAACCCCAGGCCTTTTGGCAGGATTGAGATGCCTTGTGCTTCCATGAATGAGCATATTTGTGATCTTTGATGGCCATAGCAATCATCCTATCCAGTTGAGAACCAAATAGCATTTTGCCATCTAAGAGTTGACTTCTCTGCTGCTTCCACTTTCCACTCTTGCATCCATAAATTCCTTTATCCTGAAACCACAGACCCAGTCACCACGGCCATAATTCTGATTGCATCTGATAAAATATCAGCCAATAGTTTAGATTGCTGCTCCATCATCACCAATAACTCTGCACAGCAAGTACCCTTTTTGATGGCTTCTGATGATATCTGACCATATTTTGGGCCACATAAGCTGAGTAGGTACTAGCTTTCAAAGCCAGATTCTTTGTTGAAAACACCTTTCTCAAAGCTGAATCCACATTTCTATCTGTGGCCTAAGTTACTTCACAGTTCTCAAGATTCAGCAAGGTTAGCCATATCAAGGTTGCCAGGATGGCATCCGCCTTGATGGATTGAGGTAGTGTATCATCTGCTTGTTCCATCAAAGGCCTCACAGAGCTCGAGTGGATTTCAACCCCCTCCAGCTCCGTGAGGCCTTTGTTTTACTAATTAGAACACTCTGCCTTCTAGGAGTGGAATGTTCTAATAGCCTTATAGCCCTCCGTAGAGGGCTATACCGGCCATTAAAGGTCAGTTCCCTTGTTTAAGGACCTCGCCTTTGGCTCAGGCCTTTAACGCTGGAACAGGCCTTTAATGGCTGGTATATCCCTCTACGGAGGGCTATAAGGCTATAATAGATCATTATTACCAGACTTTCACAGGACAAATATAAAATTCTAATGACAAATCATTACAACACATTTCTAAAAATACATACAAAAACTTCTCATGAGTAGATGATCCCTCTAAAAAGAGCCATTGGAAAGTACTACAAGAGATTAAAAAAAGCTTGACACAGGTGTCAGAAATGTTAGGAAATGCAATAGTTACCTTTAATAGTGCATGACAAAAGTATGGCATGAAAGCTGGGAATTAGCTATACATAGTAGAACTCTAACAGTGTAAATAATAATTGTATAAGTTGAGGGAAATGAAAGCATAAAAATACATTTATCACTGCATTCAATGAAAATCAAACCTCAACTCAGCAGAAGGAAGTTGACCAAATCTTGGATCTCTGGCACAATACCATGGTAAACAATATCGTTGACAAAAATCTTGTCTAAAAAATGTCTTTTACCACAATATCGTGCTCCCATACTTATAACAGTACAAAAATATCGGAAAAATAAGATCATTAACACTAATATCTTCCAAAAATAGACATAAATATCGATAGTTTAATATAAATTGCATTTGAAATACTAAATGTTAAATATTTTAATAAAAAATATAAACAATTTTTTTTTTTAATTAAAGTAGATAATAAATAAAAGACAAAAAATTGACAAATCCCCAAAATGCATTTGTATAACATACTATAAACATTAAAAATAATTATTTAAAAATAAAAACAAAGAATTTAACATATACAACAAATGAAATAACTAATGCTAGAAAATCTATTTAACCAATATTATGAAATCTATTGGACTCTAAGAATATTAAATATATTTTTTCCTCTCTAGTTTATGCAACAGTAGGGAAAGCGTTAGGCTTCGGAGGAGTTAGATTTACGATTCCTACTTCAGTCACCACAATAATAGGGAAATGGTTTGATTTCAGTGAGTTAGTTTTACTTTTCTCGTAATATTTGAAAAAGCATTGGTCTTCTGAGGGGTGAACTTTTATATTCCCTCTCCAATCTAAGCAACAGTAGGTAAAGTGCTGGACTTTGGAGAGGTGAAATGCACTATTCCACTCCAGTTTACTTAACAGTAGGGAACGTTTTGGACTTTGGAGGGGTTACATTTACTATTTTTACTCCAAAAACCACAACAGTAGGGAAAGTGTAGGATTTTGGATGGTTGCAATTTACTAATCTCACTCCAGTCTGTACAACAGTAGGGAAATCTTTGTATTTCTAAGGGGTTAAATGTACAATTCCCACCCAACACCGCACAAAAGTAGGGAAAGTATTGGACTTTGGAGGGGTAAAATGTACTACTCCCACTCTAGTCTGTGCAACAGTGGGAAAAGAGTTGGATTTCACAGGGTGAAATGTACTATTCCCATTCCAGTCTAACCAAAAGTAGGGAAATCGGTGTACATCAGAGTGGTGAAATTCAATATTCCACTCCAGTCTACTCAACAGTAGGGAAAGTGTTAGACTTTGGCGGGCTTGAATGTACTATTTCAACTACAAACAGCGCAACAGTAGAGTAAGTGTTGAACTCCAAAGAGGTACATTTTTACTATTCCTACTGCAGTCAAAGCAAGAATAGGTAAAATACTTCACTTCAAGTACATTACATATATGAGTAACCCCATGAATTTATACAAAATATGAAACTCTTACTAATAAAAAAAGTAACATAAAACAAATATATATATGCATACATACACACGCCTCTCTCCTGAACCAATGCTCTCAACTACTCAAAATAAACCACTCAACCCTCAAAAGCAGCATCCGTCACACAAGGAGTGCCGCAAGGTTCAATCCTGTCTCCAGCTCTATTCAACCTTTACATTGAACCCATTACAATTATCCTGAAACACGCAAAAATTGCCTACCATCTCTCTTCAGATGACACTCAACTCTAGATGAGAATCTCATCAACCCAAGACATCCAGCACTTAAATAGCACTCTCTCCACTATTCAATCCTGGTAGACCAACAACCATCTGAAGCTCAACACCAACAAAACTGAACTTCTCATCCAACCCAAAGACAAATCCATTTTTTTAGATACCTGGCTTGATAACCTTACTGTTCTAAACTGCAATCTACCTATATCCAACTCCATCAAGTCACTAGGAATCACACTTGACAGTCACTTGAGAATGAATGAGCATATTAATGCCTCAGCTAAAATTGGATTCTACACGATTAAACATCTAAAAAAAAGTCAAACCCTTTATCCCCATTGAAGACTTAAAACTGTAGTGTAATCACGAGTCCTCCCCAAGCTAGACAACGGCAACACAACAATTGTAGGTGCCCCAAGAACACACCTAGCCCCCCCGAAAGCCACACTCCACACAGTGGCTAGCCTACTGTTGGGGGAGAGACGCTTCCATCACATTACCCCCAACCTCAAGAAGCTCAAATGTTTACCAATCGATGCAAGAGCTATATTAAAAAAAGCATGCATAACCGACAAAGCTCTATACATGGAAACAACAGCCTACCTCATAAATAAATGATCAACAGCCGCACAAAGGAGACCTCTTTGAAGTTCTGACAGTCTTCTCCTGATTTCACCAACATTGTAGAAAGAGAAATTTTGCCTCGGCTCTTTCTCCGGTACCACTCCTAGAATATGAAACTCCCTACCTCAAGATATACGGGACAATCAATCACTCCCTCACTTCAAGAAGAAACTGAAACTTCTCCTCTCCAACAAATTCTTTAACTCACTCCCTTAAACCATCAGGCTGGTTGATTGGCTAACACCCCCCCACATCCTCTAAACATATCTGAGCTTGCTACTTCTGAGAAAACTGTGCCTCACTGCCTCACCCCCACAACACCCCCTTTGGCTAGCTCAAATATCTACCTTGTACTATTATTATATATTTTATGTACTTCACATATAATCTGTACACTTGCTTCTATACTAAATCTGTGCTGCACCGTTTATATATGTACTGTATCTACCACTAAAGTGTCTTATATATATTTATATTCCATAGCTACTTCAATAATCGTAGCACATATATACCCCAAAACTGTATCACCCATATATCCTCATGCCTCTTGTACTTTTCATATTCAGTCAGTCACTAAGTATCTATACTTTCAATTGTAACTCATGCTGTGATAGATGAGCAAATGCTATTAGGCGCTCTGATACCTTCGGGTCGCGTTAAACACAACCCGGCAAATAAATACAAATATATATGTACTAAAAAATCTTAAAACAAATAATCAATTTAAATAATTACTAATCAATAAAGCATTAATTATCGATTAATAAATAACTGTTATTCAATTATTAATTAATTCACTTCCCCCTGTACTCATACAAACCAAGCAGCCCGCACCCAAAATATAATTTAAAAAATCTATTCCATAACTTACATATTAAAAATAAATAAAATAATTATTCAACAATTCATTAATAATTAATTATTACTCATTTTATTTCCCACCCTAGACCCCTACAAAACTAGCACCCCTCAACTAAAATAAAATTTTACTACAGAAGAACAAAAAAAAGAAGAGATATATGAGATCATATTTGCACAATGCACTGAGCACCTTCTTTCAATTGACCTGCTACATACAAACTTTGGGTGATATGGACGAATAAACCATTTAATAATTTTAGAATAATTATATTGATCCGATCTGTCTCATATAGCACCATAGTGAACAAGATTTTAATATAATTTTTTTTATAAAATTGTATTTTTTGTGTACTTTACAGACATATAGGGGCCAATTCCGATCCTGGAAAAAGGCTGTACGAATTGTTGTACGGAGCGTTTTCTCTGTACGACTCGTACCCGGTAAACTCATCTTACAACCTAGGAAGTACGATTCGTACAGAAAGCCTTTTTCCGTACGAATCATACAAAAGACTATACGGCGAAAAAAAAACAACGATTCTGATCCGGAACTGCTTGTACGTGACGTCCAGACGTATTTAAGCAGCGGTTTCCGGCCCAGCAAGTACGATTCGTCCCTAGGGCACTCCGTACGTCTCTTTGATTACGGGAGCGAAAAAGAGCCGGGAAAGCAGAATCCTACAAACGGAGCCCCGGTATGTTACGTACACGCCATGAACCCTGTCGTACGTGTCATCCCGGTCCTCTTGGCCTACGACCTGGTGCACCGCACCTGACGCACACGCCACAGAAGGTGAGAACAACACCCAGGGGCCAGGGTGGGGGTGAGGGGTAGGAAACATACCCCATACTCAAAGCCAAACCTATAATATGGAGGCCATACATTACCACCAGGGTCTGGTCACTTGGGGGGGCGTGTCCAGCAACTCCTGCGTACCGCAATAACGGAGGTGGACGTATACGGTGCGTTGCACACGTACCCCTACGGCACCAGTACAATAGTGATACGATGCGTACACACGCAATGAATGCGTGGGTACGGTGCATGTCACACATACCCCTAAGGCACCATTAGAACAGTGATACGGACCGTACACACGCAATGAATGCGTGGGTACGGTGCATTCCACACGTACCCCTAAGGCACAGTAGAACAGTGATACGGACCGTACACACGCAATGAATGCGTGGGTACAGTGCGTACCACACGTACCCCTATGCCACCATTAAAACAGTGATACGGACCGTACACACGCAATCAATACATGGGGTGGTGCATTCCACATGTACCCCTACGGCACAGTAGAATAGTGATACGGACCGTACACACGCAATGAATGCATGGGTACGGTTGGTTGCACACGTACCCCGTTACGGCAGCAGTACATTTGGGATACGAGGCATACACACGCAGGGAATGCAGGCTTACGGACTGGCCCTGCATGTTACCTTCATATTGGTGTGTGTGTAGGTCCAGGCCAGCAGTGTACTGCTCCAAGGGGGTGCGTGGGTGGGTGCAGAGGACTCCCAGCAGTGTCCAGACATATGAGGACTGGGTGCAGAGGACTCCCAGCAGTGTCCAGACATATGAGGGCTGGGTGCAGAGGACTCCCAGCAGTGTCCAGACATATGAGGGCTGGGTGCAGAGGACTCCCAGCAGTGTCCAGACATATGAGGGCTGGGCGCAGAGGACTCCCAGCAGTGGACAGACATATGAAGGCTGGGTGCAGAGGACTCCCAGCAGTGTCCAGACATATGAGCGCTGGGTGCATATCACTCCCAGCAGTGGACAGAGATATGGGGGTGGGTTCATATGACTACCAGCAGTGGACAGAGATATGGGGGTGGGTGCAGAGGACTCCCAGCAGTGTCCAGACATATGAGGGCTGGGTGCATATGACTCCCAGCAGTGGACAGAGATATGGGGGTGGGTGCATATGACTACCAGCAGTGGACAGATATATGGGGGTGGGTGCAGAGGACTGCCAGCAGTGTCTAGACATATGAGGGGTGGGTGCATTAGACTACCAGCAGTGGCCTGCAATATGAGGGGTGGGTGCAGAGGACTCCCAGCAGTGGACAGACATATGAGGGCTGGGTGCAGAGGTCTCCCAGCAGTGTCCAGACATATGAGGGCTGGGTGCATATGACTCCCAGCAGTGGACAGAGATATGGGGGGTGCATATGACTACCAGCAGTGGACAGAGATATGGGGGTGGGTGCAGAGGACTCCCAGCAGTGTCCAGACATATGAGGGGTGGGTGCATTAGACTACCAGCAGTGGCCTGCAATATGAGGGGTGGGTGCAGAGGACTCCCAGCAGTGTCCAGACATATGAGGGCTGGGTGCATATGTCTCCCAGCTGTGGACAGAGATATGGGGGTGGGTGCAGAGGACTCCCAGCAGTGGACAGAGATATGGGGGTGGTTGCAGAGGACTCCCAGCAGTGTCCAGACATATGAGGGGATGGTGCATTAGACTACCAGCAGTGGCCTGCAATATGAGGGGTGGGTGCAGAGGACTCCCAGCAGTGGACAGACATATGAGGGCTGGGTGCAGAGGACTCCCAGCAGTGTCCAGACATATGAGGGCTGGGTGCATATGACTCCCAGCAGTGGACAGAGATATGGGGGTGGGTGCAGAGGACTCCCAGCAGTGGACAGAGATATGGGGGTGGGTGCAGAGGACTCCCAGCAGTGTCCAGACATATGAGGGTTGGGTGCACTAGACTACCAGCAGTGGGCTGCAATATGAGGGGTGAGTGCAGAGGACTCCCAGCAGTGGACAGAGATATGGGGGTGGATGCAGAGGACTACCAGCAGTGCTCAGAGATATGGGGGTGGGTGCATATGACTACCAGCAGTGGACAGATATATGAGGGGTGGGTGCAGAGGACTCCCAGCAGTGGACAGACATATGGGGGGGTGTACATCATTATCAGATGACCACACCTACATGGTGGTATGGACGCATCCCTAACTTTGGACTATGATGATAGTGCTATTACAACACATCACTGACAGCAGTGTCCCACTCCCCCCAGGAGGATGGATGTCTTTCACACACTGCATGACACACCACATGTGGGTGTGAGGACATATAACACATGCATACCCACCCATGGCGGATGCAGCACAATACACACGACTGTATAGTCATATAACTGCCTACAAAACTAAGATAGCCAAAGGGAACACACACTGTCACGCACATCCCAGGAGTGATAGGAATGTTCAGGTGCTGGTCCAGCCACCAAGATGTTGTCTCTCATGGAAGGAATAGGGTTGAATTCCACTAGATACAATGCCCACAATTGTGAGTCAGGTGCCCAAATACCCTGCATAACAAGTACCATTTGTGTGGTAGGCCGTGATTACACACATGCATAGTGCTGAAAAGGGGCAATTTGTCCCTGAAGGCATTCCTACATACCCAAAACACAAGTACAGTGACTAGCAAGGATGGCACAGACGATTCAGCAGGACACATCGGTGAGCAGGCATGGCCATTGTTGAAGGGATCCGTCACCAACAAAGGAAATGTTGACACAGGTCAGCACAACAATTGTGCAACTGTTTGCAGGGAATATGTCAGGTGCCAGAGAGGAAGCAACACTCCTTGGGCCAATGTCTCCAACCAAAATGAACACACACTAACAATGATTCTTTGCAGAGACATTGTGATGGCACACAGATACCATGGTCCACCTCATGACCATCATACAAAAACATTTCTCAGAACCCTAACACATTACCAGAACACCAACTCCTGGAGCCTCATCACCAACATCAAGTACCTGAAATGCAATAGTGTTGAAAGTAAAAGAAAAGGCGTTATTCAGCACAAAAACAAAAAGCACAAATAGACTATTTACAAAGGCAAATGGCCAGTCCATTTCTCAAGTCCAAGGGGGGACGTAGGGGACTGCGTCCACCCCTACCTTGCCTGCAAAAAGTAACCTCAAGGTTTGTCGACCGGGTGGGCATCATCAGTGGCAGGACCAGGCACCGCAGAGACAGGAAGGGAATGGGTAGGTGTGGTGGGTGCAGCGGTGGACGTCTCCACCACAGGGGGTGGGGCAGCGCCAAAGGTGGAGGTGAGCTCGGTGCTGTACACCGGTGCTAGGACGTCCATCCTAACCCCTGCACCTGAAGATCCCCCAGGGCCAACGGAGGGTCTGGTGGGCGAGGGATGGGGTGCAGCGCTCTTGGGGGAGGGGGTAGACATAGTGGGGGACTCAACTCCCATGCCTGGGGACTGCCTCGTCCGCTTGTGGGGTGGTGGCTCAGTGGGTGCGAGGTCCACCCATAAAGATCTCCTTGGGTGAGAGTGTCGCAGGGGAGCCAAGGGGAGTGGTTTTGGAGGAACAGGGTTGTGAGGACTGCTGACTGCGACTGTGGCTGTGTGTATGTCGTCTGCCCCCAGACCCTGTGGGTGTGCCTACATCCCCCTGAGTGTGCGTGCCAGGAAGTGTGCGCTTTGCCTTACTTGGGGGTGTGCTGCCTGTGTCTGGTGGGGTGCGTGCCTGTGACTGTCTGGGTGTGGGTTGGGCAGGCATGAGAGAGGGCAGTGTGGATGGGTCCGGGGTAGGGGGGAACGGAGCACTGCAGGAGAGTAACTGCTGCCATCAGGGAAGAGTCCATGGACCGCAGAATCCTGCGTTGGTCAGACATCGTTGCTGACATGCCCTCCACGAAGGACACCATCTGTGTGAGCAGTTTAGTGTGTTCATGGAGGACATACAGCACCGATGCCTGCCCAACCTGCAACTGCCGCAGTATGTCCACATGTCCACAGACTCTTCACTGAGGGCAGCAGGGGTGACAGGGGCAGGGGGTGCGGTGCCTGGGCCGAAGGAGACATGGTGGGCCTCTGCACGGACAGAAGGGACGGGAGCAACTGGGAGGGCGGAGATGGTAACGGAGGAGGTGGGGACAGATGTGGGGATGCTGCCAGTTGGTGTTGCAGCCTCCGCCTCCTCAAGGAGGTCAGCGTCGGACCCATCGGCGTCGTAGCTGCTCTCGCCTCCAGACAGGTCCTCCGACTGACTCCCCTCGCCCTCCGTGCCACTGGCTCCTACTGACTCCACAGCACTGGTGGCACTGTCGCTGGGTCCCTCCTCCAGGCCCATGCAGGTGTCTCCTTCGGTTGAGGATGAAGATGCTGTGGGCAAGGAGAAGAAACCGAAATGCATCAGTAACCTGTATACATCTGACACATGAGCACAAAAACAATTGGTCACAGTGCTTATCAGGCAATGCATCATGAGTAACAGCTAGATTAGTCCGCACATATGTAAGCCCTGTACTGCCCAGTTGGTAGACCCACTATGCCACTTGGACACCAGGAAAAAAAGAACACACCAGGCCACAGCTTGAATGAGAAATACACTGAGAAGCTAGTGTCTGTGAACCGGTGAGCACAGCAATACAATGAAGTCATGCCAGCTCTTGTTTACCCTGAAAGAAACAGTAGTGGTGCACCCAAGGTAAACTAACACACCTCAATACTCAAGGTGTCACCACACTCAGAGATCTGTAAGTACTTTGGAACACAAAACGAAAAAATGTTGTTCCCTTGGGACTCACAATACTTTACACAATCGACATGTTTTGAATGTGGCAATTCGCCATTTTGTGAAAAGAACACTCATGTGCCTGCATGAAATATGTCGCACAAGGCAGTGAACAGAAAAGTACATTTGCACTGTCATTGAAGAAGCTGGCACCTTTTCTAAGAAGCCACTGTTAAAAATAAATGGTGTTGCAGAAAGTACATATACATGGGCCCACGGAGGTCTTGATGTCTTGAGACTTGTTAGTTTGTATCTCCAACAACAAAGGAGTCTCACAAAATCAAGACCACTGTGGGAACATGTATATGGAGAATCTGCAACACCAATTAATTCGAACAGTGGCTTCTTTGAAAAGGTGCCAGCGTGTTCCATGAAAGTGGAAATGTCGTTTGGTGTGCACTTCCTTGGGAGACTTTTTTCATGCAGGCACATCAGTGTTCTTAACACAAATCATCAAATTACCACATTTAAAACATGAAGAACTGTTGACAAGTGCTGTGAGTGCCAAGGTACAATTTATTTAGAGTAACAACTTGAATTATGTCAGTTGTCACATGGCCATCCGTCACCTGATTACACAGTTGGCTACACATATGACCTACTGCCTGTCATCTGGAGTGGCACACATATCCACACCCAGGACAATGCATAAGCTAATGGGCCTGCAATTGGGTTGTAAAAAAGCCTAGCTGTACTGTGGGGACACCCTAATGGCAAGCCAGAATGTACACATAGATGTCAGCACACAAAGTCCAAACTGTGTAGCATCTGAACCACACACAGGTGCCAAAAATGTATGAGCAGGATTCATGTTTTTAAAAAACTGACACAGGCTGCAAAGCACAAACATTAAGCACTGGCCAGAATCACAGGGGCACTGCACGGTGAATCTATGTACAGCCAATTCTCACACACAGGTCAGACCTGGCAAGGAAAAATCAGGGTTGCCCATGTAGGCCTCTCCCGCACACCCCCCCCCCATACCTGAGTGAATGTGATTGATACAGATCAAGAAGTGACACCTCTTATTCAGGGTTACAAAAACTGTGCAGCAAAAATTGCTACATTTGCACACCATCACCTCGTGGGGCTGGCAACACATATTTGTGATAAACAACCATCAACAGATTGTTGTGAATAGCCACACAGGCACTGCCCAGTGTGAGTATGCACAAGCAAAATGGTGTATCCCTGTCCAGTGGACACATGTAGCACACTTTTTAAAAATACAAACTAGGCCAGGGAACAATGCCACAGAGGTAGACCCCTGCTGAACCCACAGAGAATGTGCACAGTGTTGGATGACACACATGATTAGGAGGCCAGGGTGTCTCAGGGGACTGTAGTGGGCACACTGCTCCGTGTTCCTGGAATGAGCTGACTGTACCATGATCAACCGTCATGGCACTATGCATATCTTCCACTCATGCACATCATGTCTGAGGCGACAACATTGGTCATGCATGGTGCAAGGGTGTTCAGTTGAAACCTCACACTCCTATGTTGAGAATCATCATCATTGCCAAAAAATATGGACCCCCAACATAGTGAACAGGTCATGGCACAGGCAAGGTACCAACACAAGTCACAGACCACCTTCCCACATGATGCAGAAAGCAATGTGAACTTTGAATTTCGGGCAGCCTAGATGACCATGTGAAAATGTGATTACACACAGACCAGGGGACACATGTCTAGGAGGGGAAGGGATGAAAAAGAGCACCAGGTGACATTGGGGAACAGAAAATGCACTGCACGTATAAATTCTGGGAGTGTATACAGGCTACAGAGCACTTCCAAAAGCTGGTGACACATAACACAACATACAGCCATGTACCTACCCCCTCTTTGCTGCAGTCTGTCCTGTAACTGCCTATCGAGGTCAGGGAAGACCACCGCCAGGACACGGCTCATGTGCGGGGTCAGGCGTCGGCAGCCGCCGTGGGGGAGAGGAGGGTCGAGCCCCAGCTAGACCTGGGCGATCCTCCGGGTCCAGCACCGGATGTCCTGCCACCTCTTGCGGACCTGTGGCAGCTGCCGACTACGCTCCCCTGCAGATCTCATGGCCCTGACAATGTCCCGCCAGATCACACCCTTCTCGTAGGCAGTTACCTGTCAGGATGACAAAGTGACACAACATCAATACACCTGCTCCATGTCCCACAGACACACATTTGAACATCTTTGAAATGTTGAACAGGGCATAGGATGCTGACAGGAATTGCTTCATTCACAATAAGAAATTGGCCTGTGTGCAAGCCCCAATGCACTACATGGCATTGAAAGTCAACAGGTGGCATGAGGGGTGCGACACACTCACTGATCATGCCACACACTGTGCAGCACATGCAACAGCAGGCTGATGGCCAGCATGTGCCAAGCAGTCACATGTCCCACTCCACTGACGCACCCTCAGCAGACTAGACAGACACACCCAGGCACAGATCACTTGCCTGTCATTGACAACAGCGGATACAACCCTCACTCAGGACATGTGCCATTTGCCAGTGAGGTGTCACAGGTGTCGTGCTAGCTCTGCAAGTCAGACACACAGCACGGCTTACTTGTCACATCAGATGGGTAGATCTGTTTCCTCCTCCATGCAGCTGTGGTGCACCACTTCACATAGACACTCACCCACATGACAAGGAACATTCACACACATCAATGTCCATGAGGTCGTACACATCATTTGGACACTCTCACCACAGGTCCACTCAACTCATACGCATCTGTGGGTACAGTCACCTGTCACACCGGGGGGACCACTGAATCATCTCAGGACAACAGGAAAAAAAGCCACCAAGGATTTGCCAGGCTGAATGTGTCATGCACTATGCAGTGAAAGTCACAGTAAGCACTATGCAAGTGATGAGTGCACACAGGAACTACATCATGCTCTGCATGAGAGACATAAGCATGTCCCCCCCCCCGGGACCCACTCTAAACAACATTGCATGTCTGTCCCACCTGGACACAATATTGACAGTCACACAACAGGTGCATCGGCAAAGGTAGTGGAGTCAGCCCTCACCTGCTCTCCTGGTCTCCCATACAGCTTGGTGTACTGTGGGTTGAGGCAGTCCAGCAATGCCTCATTCTCCTCATTGCTGAATGGCTGGGCCCTCTCCACAGTACGTGACATGGTCCAGGAGAAGCAGAGACAGCAGCAGTGTGGTCGACTCTAAAGTTGTGCAGGCAAGTGCCCTCTCAGGGGTTCTGGCTGCCTTATATCTGTTTTGCTGAGGGGCATTCATTTTGAGGAGTACATAGTGATTGGCCTGAATCATTGGCATCATACGTTTACTCCAATCCCTTTAAACATACACCAATGACACGCATTCGCATCGTTCAAATTTTGAGCATCATGTAAAGTTAACAACCACTTTGCAACATTGTATTTTGTGGCCAACTGACTGTTCCAGGACACCTGATGGACACATTTCAACTGAAAACTCTGTATCCATGACAACCAGCATGCATTTAGGGCCTAATACTTGTCCCTTATGTGTCCCCTATGTAATTTTGAAATCCACACACATGTACGGTGCGTTTCACACGTACACCTACGCCAATAGTTGTACAGTGCTTCTCAAATGTACATGTACGCACTAGTTGTACGGTGCGTTTCACACATACACCTACGCCAATAGTTGTACGGTGCTTCTCAAACGTACATGTACGCACTAGTTGTACAGTGCATTTCACACGTACACCTACGCCAATAGTTGTACGGTGCTTCTCAAACGTACATGTACGCACTAGTTGTACGGTGCGTTTCACACATACACCTACGCCAATAGTTGTACGGTGCGTTTCACACGTACACCTATGCCAATAGTTGTACGGTGCTTCTCAAACGTACATGTACGCACTAGTTGTATGGTGCGTTTCACAGGTACACCTACCCAAATAGTTGTACGGTGCTTCTCAAACATACATGCACGCACTAGTTGTACGGTGCGTTTCACACGTACACCTACGCCAATAGTTGTACGGTGCGTTTCACACGTACACCTACGCCAATAGTTGTACGGTGCTTCTCAAACGTACATGTACGCACTAGTTGTACGGTGCGTTTCACACGTACACCTACGCCAATAGTTGTACAGTGCATTTCACACGTACACCTATGCCAATAGTTGTACGGTGCTTCTCAAACGTACATGTACGCACTAGTTGTACGGTGCGTTTCACAGGCTTACAATGGTAATACAGGCGTACACATGCCAGGAATGGAGGGCTACGAGTCGCACAAGGATGTCCATCAAGTACTCGTCATTGCATACTTACATGTGCAGGCCCTAGGCGTGGCAGACAGTGATATTGCACAGGTCATCTCATCTAGTTGCACAATTGATGTGTGATGACCTGTGGACACATGTCATGTGTGATGGGTCACTATGTGGCACACATCACCTTGACACTTGACACATGTGTGTCATGCACAGCAGCAGTGGGATGGCACAGTCAACAACACCCGCACCTGTCTCCTGATGCCAGGGACAGGGACACTCTATCAACTGACATGTCACAATCAGCGTGCCCCTTTGTGACTATGTCAGGTGTGTGTCATGTGTTCCCATGAGCTTGCTGTCAGTGTTCCGTCAACTGCATCTGCTGTTGGTGCATCCAACATGGGTCTGTGTGGAGATGGGCATGGCACACATCTATGCACACCATGCCACATGTGGATTCCCACGGCTGTAGGATCTGTGTGCATCGGACATCATATTTTCCCAGGCATACATGTCTGCGTTGTCTCAATGGCTGTGTTTTTCTGTTGTCACGTGTACCCCTTCATCGCAATGTGTTTGATATGTACATTTGACATTCCATGTGACCTGTGCGTGTGCCTTGCAGTCAGCTGTCTGGATGAGATGACATCCTTCCAATGCAGCTATCTGGTTGAGTTTCACTCCGGTGATCTCTCTAGCTGTTCACTCAGACCGGCCCCCAGCTCATTTCAGGGCATGTCATTCCATGTGACCTGTGCGTGTGCCTTGCAGTCAGCTGTCTGGATGAGATGACATCCTTCCAATGCAGCTATCTGGTTGAGTTTCACTCCGGTGATCTCTCTAGCTGTTCACTCAGACCGGCCCCCAGCTCATTTCAGGGCATGTCATGTAGACTTGACAATAAACAGGTGTATCTGGCTTTTTGTAGGAGTGCCAGCAAGCTGGCATATGTGTCCTGGAAGTATTGCACACACCCGACTCCATAGTTACCTGATGTGTATTAGCAGTGTAGCATGTGCAATGTTCATTGATGTTGCCCGACTCTCAATCTTCATTCTTCCAAACAATGTTTTGCAGGGCACCGCCTGTCCCAAGACAAATGCCAGACTTGGGTGCCATGAGGGAACGTGCCTGCATCCGCCGTTACAGATTCACTCGCCAGTTGATTGAGGACTTGACAAACAAGCTGGCACCACACCTCCAACCACGACACAGGTATCCTACTGTGCTGACCCCCAAGATAAAGGTGATGGCAGCCCTACATTTATTTGCCACAGGTACGTTTCAATTGACCATAGCTGATGTTGGTGGGATGTCACAGACAATGTTCAGCCGTGTCCTGCGTGATGTTTTGGCAGCCATGTTGGAGCACCTTGATGAATTCATCAAATTTCCTACTCCTGAGGAGTTGACAGATTTCAAGGGTGATTTCTATGCCCTGGGAGGGATGCCCCATGTAATTGGGTCCATTGATGGCACACATGTGGCTTTGGTACCACCACAGGCACAGGAGCAAGCCTATTGCAATAGAAAACATTACCACTTGATAAATGCCCTTGTGGTGTGTCTTGCTAACATGCTGGTTTCCCATGTCTGTGCACGTTTTCCAGTATCAGCACACGATGCCTACATCATGAGGCGTAGCAGGGTTCCACAAATGATGCTGCGGCTGCACAACGAACGAGCATGTCTTGTTGGTGAGTATACTCTGTTTGTCCTGTGTGTTGCGGTATCTTTGTCTCTTACGGCATCTCCTGACCCACTTATTTACATGATGTTTCCATGTAGGGGACTCTGGCTATCCCAACATGACATGGCTGCTGACACCTCTTCGCAACCCAAGAACAGCTGCAGATCACCAGTACAACAATGCACACGGGCAGACCAGGCGAGTGATTGAGAGGACGTTTGGACTCCTGAAGAGCCGATTCCGGTGCCTTGACAAAACAGGCGGGTCCCTCCCATATGCACCGGAGAAGGTCTGCCAAATCTTCCTCGTGTGCTGCATGCTGCACAACATGGCAGTTGAGAAGGCAGTGCCACTCATCCTGGATCCGGATGAGCAGGAACATCCACCCGTGGAGGATCAAGGGCTTGGTCACGAGGCTAGTGATGAGGAGGAGGAGGATGATATCCGGAGTCAGCTCATACGCAACTTCTTCTCATAATGGTGAGTCACTGGGTATGAGTGTGCAAGTGTGTAGCATTGAGTGGCATGTGTTGCAATGTGTGTGTCCAGCTGACTGAATGCAAGGTGACTTTGATGTGTGTTCAGATGTGTCACTCTAGTGATGATGTCATGCCACGTAGTTTAGCGGAGAGACTTTCTTTGAAATTTGCATGTGTGCAACATTGTTCATGTTTCGTAAATGTTCATGTGTGCGGCGAGAATTGTCTCAGGTGACTTCTTGTGTGTCTGTCATTCCCAGGTTTTTGCGCCTGTTGTCTGCTCGTGTCATCGTTGTCCTCCTGCTATTCCTCATGAGGATTGCAACGTGTGCTGAATCAGCGTTCCATGCACGGACATGTGGAAATGTCCATTTGGGTAAGGATTGCAGCAAGGCTTTTTGGTGTTAATACGGGTTGGGAATGTGTGGGCCTGCTTCTGTGCATGTTGTGGTACCATGCATACATGTCTTCTCACCATGGAGCATATCACATGTAGCATCACTCCCATGACATGTAAGTCACCCTTCTTGACAGTCATCTGTAGTGGAGTGTGGCATCTGATGAAGGCATCAATGTGTGTAAACCTTGCCTCTGAAACATTGCGGATGCTACGGGTGGACATAGTGTGGGACATCACAACAACAGGCTCTATGGGGAATTGCAGCCTCTCCGTGTGCAGCAGGATGTGTTTGGCTCATCCCCTTAACTTGTGTGCCAGTTCATTTGGATTTACATCATCCGTGTTGTGAAGGGGGGTCCAGCGTATGTCCCACATGTTATGTCAACTGACCTGTGAGTCTGTTCACATGGATGCATTTCCCTTTGTGGGTGTGTGTGGAATAAAGGTGTTCAGCACAATCCAAAGTGCCTCATCTCTGTCAGTGCAGCTCTCTTGCCAGTTTGCATGCGTCATCTATGGCATAATTGTCAAAGATTGAGCATATGAGTGTATGTGTACTTCGGAAACATGCATGCAGTTCTTCATGGCTGATAATATCTATTGTGCATGAAGTACCTGGTTGTGTATGTATTTGTGCAGGTTGCTCCACACAACGGGACGTCAACACCTGCTGATGGTGTGTCTCCTGTGCGCAGCTCTGCATTTTGCTGCCTGATCCTGTGTCCGTAATTTCTGGGGATTGTTCATACATTTTCTCGGAGTGACCCATGAGTAACCTGACACTCCTTCCTTTACATACACCTGTTGCACTGGGCCTTTCTGACCTCCTTGTCTTGTTGTGCTAATTTTTGCCTAATTTCTCACCCCTTCCGCCTGCTGCTGCCTCACCTGCGGCACCGCCCCATCGAGTGCCCAGATTCTGCAACCCACACGCCTCCAAAATGCTCCTCCCTTCCCCCTCCACCCATTCTAAATGCAGGACCGTCTGCGCCTGCAACATGCACAGTGCACGACCCTCTGGTCTTTGCATGACCCACGTCACACAACAGGCTCATGCTGCAGCCACCCTCCATGCAATGTCCTCCAGACAATCAACCACCTGCTATCAGGCAACCCCTAAGCACACACACGACACCTTCGCATGCTTACACAGCGCTGCCCAGCCTACCAGACCCTGTCAGAACAACCAGGTCATGTGCCTCCAACTCCACACCCGCTCCGTCCACCAGCACGCCATTGGACTCTGTTAACTCCTTAACACAACAGCCCCACACATCACATTCCTGACAGTAACCTGGACAAAAGCATCCTCAGCACACAACTTCTTCATTGCCATCTCAGACGGATACAAGATCACCCGCAGGGACGGCACCAACAATCCCGGAGGATGAATTGCAATATATTCCCAAGTACACCCTCAGAGTCACAAATCCGGTTTAGCACCAACCCCCTGGCAACCCTCAGAGTAACACTCATCTACAGATCTCCAGGCCTACATCCACAATTCCGCTAAGCCATCAACACGTACATCTGCACGCACGCCCTCACCTACACAGGCTACATGTGGCTGGGGGCCAGTAACTTCTTGCTGGAGGGGAACCACACCACCATCCATCATTGGTCCATCAACATTTGCATCCACGATTCCGACAAGCAACACACTTCCCCACACCCCGCTACCGATCCCCCAAAGATGCTTGATGTAAGTCACCACAGACAAGCTGTGTGGGACACTCAAAACAACACCACCGCCACACCCTGCAACCTCACACACTGGATCAGCAACTGATCCAACAATCTTGCCACATTGACGGACTTTCCTGTGAAGCACAACACCTGGGACAAGGCAGACCTACTGGACTCATACAGATCTAGCCGGACTCTTGTGCAAACCTTGCAACACAAAGAACCATCAGTTACCTTACAGCCCTGGAAAACGCCACACACAGCCGTCACCATATCATCAGCAAGGACAAGTGGAGACCCTTAAGATAGGGTCGAGGCACCAAAACACACAACATCAAGGTGCTCATCAGCATTGCGAGTGAACTGACAGCAGATCTCCATCCAAAAGACACCCCACCCTTGCAAGGCAGATCACATCCCTTGCAACGTTCTACCACTGCAAGCTCATGGCCATACACGACAGCCTTGGCACTCAGAGGCAGACAGCACTATTATCCACAGGACAAACCCCACTCAGGTTCTGGACTCCCGTCAGCAGCAAAGAAACCACCTGGCTCATGTGCACCATCCACTCTGGCTCTCCATCAGGCCCCTTCCCACACAACATCTCAACCACATCATTCCCCATCCTTGAAGCTCACGTCCAGCGCGTCATGAATGTCTCCTTTGAGTTAGCCACATTCCATGGGAGCTGGAGGCATGCAGAGACCCAGGCCCTTGTTAAACAATGGATGGCAGTCCCGCAGGATCTCCTGGGACATCACCCTGCTTCCCTACCCAGCAAATGTAATCAGGAAGACACTCAACGAGCAACTGACAAACTTCCTCCATGCAAACAGCTCCAGGCAACCAGCACCGTCATCATTGCCAACACCAGTGACAACTTTGCCCTGCTCAACAATGGTGAGCCCACCCCCCTTCACCTCTCAACGGCATTCTACACCATGTGCTACCACACTGTCAGCTCACACATCTCCAACACTGGTATCCAGAGGAGGGCCCAGGATTAAATCAACAAGTAGCTCACCAGCAAGGCCCAGGGAGTCGGCCTCCAGTCTGCAGCATGTAGTACACTGGGGTCATCTGGCCCATGCCCCAGGGCTCTTCTCTTAGCGTGACGATCTTCAATGTCTCCATGACCCCCCTCTCCACCATCACATGCGCACACAACCTATTTATATTTTTTTGTAAATCTGTTTTTATTAGTTTTTCAAAACAATTACAGGAATTCGGCTTACTTCCATATGAGTTCATTTGTCGTATCACTCATTGCTAATAACAGTACATATCAAGTGTGAAAAGGCATAGCTGTGTAATAGTTTTCAGAATGTTGACTTCATCAAATTGTTCATAAACCCCATATGCAGTTTGGTCCTCGAACATAGCTAGATACAGCCCACTATACCGAAACATGAGTACATCAAAATATCCCTTTAGGTCCCTCAGCCGAATCCATATCTGTTTCCAACAGATAATAGTGAAACAAAACAAGTGAAAACTCAACCACCTCAACTTAGACCAGCTCCACTATGCATATTCCTGTCTCCGCTACCCTTCTGTTCCCCCCCTCTCATGTCGCTGTGCAGTGACTTAGCTGTTGCTCTCAGTCATGAGCCTAGATGCGCTTTCTCGTGGTGTCCACTCTAGATGTCAGTCGTGTGTGGAACATTACGATTTCACTCCAGCAAAACCCCCGTTTCCTGCCCTGAAGGTGTCCGCCCTGCCGGCTCTCCCCCTAAGTCCGACCCCCCAACATGTCTGAGCGCCTGGAGCAACTCCTCCCACTGTGCGACTATGGGCGTCTTCCTCAACCCTAATGTCTCCTCCCGTCTAATGGCGGTCCCCTCCGCTCCGGCCCACGCGGCAAGCGAGTGCCTCCATGCCTGCGGATGGGGTGAGTCCTACGCCTTCCACCTCCTAGTTAGGAGGCGCTTCGCGACCGCAAGTCCCAAATCCAGGAACCGAGACGTCACCTTGGTGGTCGGCGTCCTGCGGAAATGGTGCAGCAGGTGAACCGTCCAGTCAAAGGGTATGTCACGGCCTGTTATAATGCGCAGAGACTCATTGATTGCGTGCCAGTATGGGTGTAATTTGCGACAGCTCCACAGCATGTGTACTAGGTCAGCCCCAGCTCAGCGCATCTAGGGCACAGTGCGTCAGTGCGATGAAAGTATCTATTGAGGGCCGCGGGGGTAAGATACGCCCTGTGTAGGACGAACAGCTCTATCCGTCGGAGGCGCATATTTCTGGGTATACGCACCGGGCCTTTCAATATTCGTTCCCATTCTTTATCCGCCAGCTGTCTCCCCAGATCTAGTTCCCACTTGTGCCTGAGCGGCTCTAGGGTGATCGCCGTGTGTGTCCGTAATGACGCCGCAAACCATCGAATCAGGCGTTGGCCTCTCCCCATGACGTATAAATACTGTATAGTGAGGTGCTGCGGTCATGTCTCCCCACTTGGCAACTAAGGTCCTAATTAAGGAGTGATAAGTTAAGAATTGTCCCAGTGGTAATCCCCCATCCTCAACCAGCGAGTCATATGGGAGGAGCACTCCATCCCGGTACAGGTCACCCAGAGTCTGTATATCTACCTCCCGCCAATGTGCAAGCGCAAGGGAGGTGAGCGATCCTGTCCCTCTAGGGGAGCCCTCCAACGGTATTGCCGGCGCATATGGGACCACACTTCTGGTGAGGAATAAGGAGTCGGCATCGCAGCCCTAGCGGCTGGGTGGAAAAGCACCAGCAACTGCTCAAGAGAGCGTGGCGGCAGCACGGACGTAGTGTCCTCCCGACCCTTGTCCGCCAACCAGCGGGCTATCCACTGCAATTGGGCCGCTAAGTAATAATGCTCAAAACAGAGTACGGCCAGGCCTCCCTGGTCCGTAGGGAGATAGAGTTTCTTTAGCGACATCCTATGCCTACTGTTCCCCCAGATGAAGTCCCTAAGAAGTCGCGACAGTTTAGCAAAAAAGGCCGCTGGGACATATAAAGGTAGGTTAGCAAAATAATATAGCAGCCGTGGAATGATCACCATTTTTGACAGCGCCACTCTACCTATGACTGTTAGCGGCAATGCGTTCCAGAAGCGCACCTGGGACTTAATGGCCGTGAAGGCCCTACCCAGATTGCCGTCAAGTAGGTCCGCCGGTTGACGGTAGATCCGGAGTCCCAAATATCGGAAGGTGTCTCCTCTCCACTGTACTCTAGTGCCATTCAAAATGTATCAGGGGTCCTGCCGCCCTTCGCCGAACGTGTAAAGGCAAGATTTACTGGCGTTCACCCGAAGTCCTGAGATAGCAGCAAAGTCGCGCAAGATGTGGGCTAACTGAGGGGGGATATCGTCTATGTCTCTCACGTACACCACCAGGTCGTCAGCATAGAGCGACACCTGATGGACTGCATCCCCCAATGGTATGCCAGCCCCCATCCTCTCCCGTAGAGTCGCCGCCAGGGGCTCCATCGCCAAAGCGAACAGGAGTGGCGATAGCGGGCATCCCTGGCGAGTGCCCCTACAGATTGGTATGGCGCCAAAGGTGTACGGGCCCAACCGCACCCGCACCATAGGGTCCTTATATAGAAGGCCCACCAGTTGCAGGAAGCCCAAGCCAAGGTCATAGCGCAACAGCAGCACCGAAAGGTATCGCCACTCCAGGCAATCAAATGCCTTTTCCAGGTCCAGTATAAGACAGCCTGCCTTGGGCCACTCCTATGTGCTATCCGCCGCTATCCTAAAAAATGTCCTCAGGTTCAGCGACGTGCTGCGTTTTGGCACAAAACCATTCTGGTCCTTGTGAACCAGGTGCGAGACCACCGGCGCCAGTCGCTCTGCCAACACCTTAGCAAGGACCTTACAGTCAACGTTAAGAAGCTCCAGTGGGCGATAGGATCCCAGGTCTGTGGGGTCCCGATCCGGCTTGGGGAGAGACACCAGATAAGCTTCGCGCATCGAAGGAGGTAGCTTGCCCGTCTCAACCGCCGCCGCGTACACTTTGTGGAGGCGCGGCACCAAGTGCTCCCGGAAGGCTTTGTAGAACACCGTGGGCAGGCCATCCGGGCCCGCGGTCTTCCCGGAGGCCATGGAGGATATAGCATTCCCTATCTCCTCCAGAGTGAGGGGGCAATTAAGGGCGTCTTGGTGCTCATCAGTAGCTGTTGGCAGTTGTGCTTGTCCGAGGAACCGCTCTAGGTCATCCCCCGAGCAACGGACTTTTGCACGGTACAATTGTGTATAATGATTCACCATAACCTTGTGAATCTCCCTTTGAGTACACACAAGGTCTCCCTCCGGCGTGCGCACCGCTGCAATCGGGGCACGAGTGGCATCTTGTTTTAAGAGCCAGGCAAGTAGCCGTCCTGCTCTGTCTGCCGAGGCATGCGCGCGAGCCGTGTGCGCCGCATAGTTCAGGCACCTCAGGCGCTCCAGGAGTGTGGTGTGATTCGTTCGGAGGTCAGCTAGTTGATTTGCGTGTCTACCGCTGCCCTCCCCCTCCAGTTCGTACTGCAGCAGCTGGGACTTGAGATCGCGAGCGACCGCGCCAGCTGTCTTCGCATGTTCCACATGGCTCCCAAGCAGTGACCTCGGAGCACTACCTTAAGCGCGTCCCATTCCACCATCGCTGTGCCCTCATTGAGCTCAAAATAGGAAAGGAGAGCATTCTCCACTGAGGTGCGAAATTCCGGATCCTCCAGAGCGGTAGGCTGGAGCCGCCTTGTGGGTATGGCAGGACGATCCGCATCCCAGCTAAGCTGGAGCCACAGGGGATTGTGATCGGAGTGCGTTCGCCCCAAGTATTCTGCTTTCACCACCAGCGGCAGCAACACCGGGGATCCCACTATTCTGTCCAGTCGCACATGTAGGTCATGCATCTTGGAGTAATACGAATAAATGCGGTCTGCGGGGTATAGGGTCCGCCAGATATCGAGTACCCCCCATTGTGAAAGCCATTCAGTCAGCGCGCGTGCCGGGGAGGCAGCCGACGTCGTGCGAAGTGGAGGAAAGGACCTGTCTAGGTGCACGTCGAGTACAGAGTTAAAGTCCCCTCCTATCAGCCAGGGGAGCCCGGTGTAAGGGGTCAGCTCCAGAGATAATTGTGTGAGGAAGGGTATTTGGTCGACGTTCGGAGCATAAATCAAGGCCAGCAGTACGGGTTGGCCATTAAGTGTGCCCCGTACAAGAGTGTACCTACCTGCAGGATCCATGGACACGGCTGTACTGACGAACGGACTCCCGCCCTGACCCACACAAGGGTACCTCTGGCATGTGCCGAGTACACTGTGCCATACACCTGCCCTCTCGAGCGCCTTCGCAGCTTCTCTAACTCTGGCTGAGTCATGTGTGTCTCCTGTAGTAGAGCGATTCCAACTGAGTGTCGCTGGAGGTAAGCAAAGATGGAATATCTCTGCGTGGGAGTATGCATGCCTCGTATGTTCCACGTGAGGATGCTAACGCGTGTCATGGCTAAACAGTATAGACACTAGGGGAACCGGGGTCGGGACCTGTGTCAGCCAGCTTGCGCTGCGGTGAATTGTGGGAGCTTTGGCCTGAGGTAACAATGACAATATAGTAACAGTAAAAACTTAACGGCTGGGGCGAACCTCACAAGTGTGTCCGTCCAAACTTATGCTACCTTGCGCAGGTGAAAACTAGGTCAGGGTGTGACCTGGGGGAGTGAGCGTATAGATGACAGCTCGTTGTCGCTATCCCCATGTGCCCCATGAGCGTGCTGCCCCGCTAATAAGTGTTGCCAACCTTGGCTTCTGCAGCTAGTGAGGCACAGGCAAAGAACACGGGAACTGCACACATCATCTACTACCCCATGAGGAGTCCCAGCGGGGGACGGGCATTAGTGAACTCGACGGCTCCCTCACCCAGTCCGGCAGGCCCATCTAGTCAGTACCACAGCCCATTCTCCCTCCACTCCCCGCCGGCTACATCAACAAACTGTGGGATACTTGCACGAGCGATACATTCTAGACAGCTTCCCAGTCCAGCATACCGTCTGCAGTTTGTGGGGTAACCACTGGCCCACAAAAATCTTCGGATTGTGTTGTCGACGGCGACGTTGATCTGCTCACCACCACCTCGTGTCGCTCATCAGCGTCTAATTGGTCCGCCGGACTTGGGCTTGCAAGTGTTGTGATCGCTTGCAATACATTTTGGCTTTCCAATCTCATTTTCTCTGGCGTTGGGGCTGCTGTCAACGACGGTATCTCCAGCATGGTCCTGCGCCGCCTGCGTCGCCCATCCCTCTTGCTTGGCCGGGCTCCATCCCCCGAGTCGGCCGGCCTCGGTCCCGTCCACAGCCCAGACTCCTCTAGCCAGTTCCAGACTTCTGCTGGTGAGTCAAAGTAGCGGGTTTTTCCTTTCTCCACCACTCGCAGTCTGGCAGGGAACAAAAGAGAGTATGGCAATGCCAATTCCCTAAGTTGGCGTTTCACTGCAATGTAGTTGTTTCTGCGGCATTGCACCAATGTAGTGTAGTCCGGGAAAAACATAACTTGGCTGCCGCCCACTGAGAGACCATTCATATCTCGAACTTCTCTGAGTACCGCATCTCTGTCCCTGTAATTAAGGAGTTTGAACAGGAATGGGTGCGGTCGGGCTCCTGGCTGCGGCCTTTGGGCGGGCACACGATGGGCTCTTTCCACCGCGAATTGGGCCGACAGTTTTCCCAGCGGCATTAATGTGCAAAGCTAGGTCTCCACGTATTGTTCCGGTTCTCGCCCCTCTTCTCCCTCCGGCAGGCCCACAGCGCGAATATTATTGCGACGGGAGCGCCCTTCTGCATCTTCCGCCCTGTCTTCTAAAGCGTGAATGCGATCCAACATGTCTTGTAGGGCAGCGGCATGACTGCGGGTGACCGGTTGCAGCTCCTTGAGTGTTTGCCCCTGGGTGGCAACCGTGTCCGCCAGCTTGCGATGGTCCGCATGAAGGAGTGTGAAATCTGAAGTGACTTTATCTATTCGATTCTCCAGCGACGTCCTGGTATGCTCTAGGGTTGTCCCTGTTTTCTCCACTGCGGCAAGCACAGAGTCCATCTTTGCCGTGAGCGCTGCAGATGTCGGCCCCTCCTCCATCTCCTCTCGTTGGCGTGTGCGGTCGGAAGCAGGCGCCTGCAGCGGACCCTGCTGCAGCTTGGCACGCATGCGGCCCATCACCAGTTGCTGCGCCGTGGGCATCTGCCGCCAACCCCCAGCAGATTAGGTGCACCCGTGGCGTCGTCTTGTCAGCCCCCCTGGAGAAGTAGCAATCAGCCGATAAGCGAGATCCACCCGGTCAGTGTTTCCCGATAGAGGCTCTCAGGCGCCACCCCGGCGGAGGAATCTACACGTACTCAATTGCGGGCGGGTTCCGTGAATGGGGTCCACAGCAGTCTCTAGCGGTTGGCCCGCACCCACATGGATCTTCTGTCACGTCCCCTCAGCGGCAGCAATGTGCGGCAGGCACGGACACCTCCTCCCACGGGGGCCACGATCCGACCCCCAGTCCCTCGTCCACGGGTCAGCACCCATCAGGAACCAGATGGGGCAGCGCGCCCAAGCTTGCAAGGGCGATTGCCCACCAGGGCTAAATCCAGAAGCAGGACGCAAGCTCCTCCTCTGGGGGCAGCGGCACACCCCGTGGGGCAGATCATCGGTCACAGCCTCGCCTTTCGCGGCCTCTTCCTCCCGCCAAGTAGCAGCTATCTGGTATCGCCCACGAGCGCAGATAAGATCCAAGGCACCCGCGGAGTCGCCAGTCACGTCCCCCTCCGCAGTCCCACCGCTCACACCGCCGCAGGGGGCCAGCAGCAGTCTCCACTCAGCGCACCTCACCGTCCCGCTCCTCCGACTCCAGGCGCGGCGTCAGCAGGTCCACCACTAGAAGCGCCACACAACTGCAAAATCCGTTTCTCTCCCCGCTCAGCTCCGCTTCCTCAGTGTCCACCAGTGGGCTGGGGCGAACGCCCTTGGGGGGTCCTTCTCTTCTTTCTCCTACCTTGGAAGGGGGGCGTCTGCGTCCCGCCCAGCCGTAGCTCCTCCGTAGGTATCTCGCCGCCCGGCTCCTCCACTCTCACGTCACCTGCGATGCCCTGTACTGAGCGACCTCAGGGAGCTAGTCACAAAATGGCCGCCACCGTCAGGTTCCCGCTCCGCTCAACAGCCTCTATCCCGATCCAGGGTCTCCGGCACCCAGCAACTGTCAGATTCACAAGTCGCTATAGTCCCCCACCGTTCATCTCCTCCAGCATCCCCGGCGAGCTATGCCGCCCAGGCGCGCCTTCCACCAGGTCCGCACTTCGTGCAACAGTCCTCGGGGGCGTCCCGCACCAGCAGTTCCTCACGGGGCCCCGCGCGTTCCTCCTGGCGCCCCGGCTTCAGTCCGCCCGCAGCCTCCTCTCCTTTGCCCGCTTTCCAGCTCCCGTTCCCAGGGGCCCGCCTGCTATTAGCACGCCTCATCCGGCGCTGGTTCTCGCCACTTGCCTGCGCCAGCTCAGGCGTCCCCGACTTGCATCCGCCGCGGCGGGCGCCGCCGGTCACCTCAGCTCTGGGCGTGGTCAACGCGGCTCCCCTGCTTTACTGCTGTCCTCGGTGCTCAAGGCCACGCTTCATCCTTGCTCCGCAGCCCGGATACCGCACTCTCGCAGCTCCCGAGTCTCACCAGCACCTCCGCCCAACTGCACCACCGTTCCGATAGCCTTCAGCGTGAAGGCGGCACCTCAGGATCCCCGTGATCAGGATAAGTCGGGGATATACAGCGGAGCTCTACGGGTTTGCGTCCGCCATTGCGGCCAGCTAGCTACGCCCCCGCGCACACAACCTCATCATCATCTCGTATGCCATTGACACCCAGCTGCTCCTCAAACTCACAAAAGACCCAGCCATTGCCAGATCCAAACTTCAAGAAGGCATGAGATCCGTTGACGAATGGCTGTACATCAGCCACCTGAGGCTGGACTTGGACAGGACTGAGGTCATCATCTGAGGATTTTCCCCTTACGGCTGGGTCAACTCCTTGTGTCCCACTGGTCTGGGCACCGCACCAGCACCCAGTGGCGAAGCACACAAGCTGGTGTTCATCATGGACCCATCGCTCACAATTACCATGCAACTCACCACCATCTGTACCTCATGCTGTAACACCCTCCGCATGCTGCAAATTATCCACAGGTAGATCCACTCCAAGGCAAGACAGACCGTCCCCCAGGTCCACGACACCAGCCGGCTCAACTACAGTACTGGCCTCTACGGAGAACAACAGCAAAACTGCAGGAGAACTTGTCCACATCCAGGGTGCATCCGCACACCTCATCTTCAACATCCCCCACCCCAGCCACATCACCATCCACCTGAGATAGCTACAGTGGCTCACTGTCTGCTGCAGGATCACCTTCAGACTCCTCAACCACACTCAGGAGGCAGTCCACAACCCCAGACCCAAAACAAACCTTGGACGTCTGTCATCCAACACCCCGTTGGCCCAACTCCATGCAGCCCACCTTGCCCTGGCCACCATTCATCACTTCCACATAAAAACTGCATGCAGGAAATAGTTCTCCCACCTTGCCAAACAGACCCGGGTCTCCCTCCCCGGGCACATCAACATGACCCATGACCTCTACACCTCCATGATACTCTTCCAAATTGGTCTGTCTGAGCAGTATTGCAATGCCCCCTCAGCAGCTTGAGGCCATCACGGGTGAGTATTGGGCTCCATGTCTGTATTTAGTGATACATTGTGACCCATGTGTGTCCTCGACCGGACTCAGATCCAAGTGTATGGATGGCTGGAGTTAGTTCCACACTCAGACATACTTTGACATATCCCCACCTGTATGTTGTGGACTCATGCTAAATGACTGCAACATAAAATTTAAAGTATTAATTTTTTAATTATAGCTCTGGGGCGTGATTTGTGCACAGAAAAAGGTGCAATGCAGGGACCATAGAATCCAAAGTTCACAGGGGGAGATGGGATCCTTGGCATTTGAAGTCATCAGAGTCCAGACCACAGTGTTTGGCATCATTGGTCAGACTGTGACAAGCAGGTCCATGTGGCAGATTATGTCAGTCAATGAGGTGATGCTGTCGCACATGAAGGCCAGGTGCCAGGCCAGGTGACCTGGGAGATGTGGATGGGCCGCTGCCTCTCACGGTCTTTTCCGTGGACGACCCACCTTCCTCGGGGGACCCTCAGATGCAGGCCTTGACGATGCTTGGGACGCTCCGTCGGATGAATCCTCCTCCTCCTCCCTCCTTGTGGCTGGTGGTGGTCTTCGCCTGGTGGCACAGGGAGGGTTGCCCATGTTGTCGGCAATCCGACGGAGTGAAGGGCTTATGTCCCTTTGCACCGCCAGTAGCTCAACCAGTCTTGCCTCCATCCGTCCTTGGTGTTCTTGTTGACTGGCGTGTTGCTCGGCCTGCTGGTTCTTGATCTCTGTGAGGGTCACCACTACCTGGCTGAACTCCCTGGTGTCACACCGGTATGCATCCATGATGTTGTGTATGTGTGACATACCGGTCCCTTCAGCTGGCTGGTCAGGTTCTCGCCTCCGCATGCCTCCACTCCCACCACCCCTGCCCACACGAGCCTGGCCTGCCGTTGTGGGCACATCGGGTCTACGGGACCCCTGAGGGATGGCAGTGGCAGTGTTGTCTGCCTCCTCCTGGGTGCCCGCCGCACCTTGTCCCTCCTGGTCAGACTGGCTCAGTTGTTCACTGCGGGCAGGGCTCCTCGGTGTCTCCTGGGATGTGGCAGGAATGTGGGTGGTGGTTGGCACAGATGTTCCTGAACCAGGTTCTGCAGGGGCTTGGACACCAGAGGGTCCAGGTCGGTCGGGGTCATCCACGGAGTGTTGAGAGGCATCGCTGCTGGTGGGATCAGGTTCCTCCCGAGCCAGGGACTGTGAATCTTTACCCCCATTGTTGGGGGGAGATTCATCACGTTGCCCTGTGTGTGAGAGACAGACAATGTTAATGCTGTTTCATGCAACATGCATGTTTCATACACATTAAAGTTGGCACTGTTCCTCCAGGTAGTTGTATGTGCCTAGCATTCTCCTCAATGTTCACCTGTGGATGGGTATGTTGCGGGGGACAGATTGATATGTTCTCCTGAGTCTTTGACATATAGAATTTTGGCTTGGATGCTTCTTCGGCTATGTATTGGTCTTGTTGTGTTACATGTCCATTGTGACAGTGGGTAAATCCATTGCCTGTCCCGGGGGTGTCTGCTTGTGTAAGGGGTGTGTGTGACAGGGCCTGCTGTGTGTGTAGTGTGATTTTGCCCTGGGGCTCCTAGTTGATGTAGCTGTCTCCCCATGGGATATCTGACCTTGTTGTCTTGGTGTTTGTGTTTGCACTGGTCACAGGAGGGCCTTGTGCTGCCTACACACGGGCAGAGTGTGAGCTATCTTGTCAGTACTTTCCCAACCCCTGTGCATTGCGCATGGTGCATGGGTATGTACCTGGGCCATATGGAATGAGGGCAATTGTGTCTGATTTGGAGTTCAACAATGTGTTTTGTGCCACCCACCCTCCCAGCATACCGGACATCCATTCTTGGGTTAGTGCTTCGTGTAGTATGGGACATAGCATGGCCTTGCTTTCTCAATGGGGCATACACATGTTAGTGGCATTAGCGTTATTTTTGACTGTGGGTCTGGCCGGTGAGGGCTTGGGGGTAGTTGCGTGCATTTGGTGTAGTTGGGGTGTGGTTGCCATTACCCCCATGTTACCTAAGTTGTTTGTGTACTCACCAGGCTCTGGAACTCCTTGAAGTCCATGTACTCCCACCGGCGGAAGCAGGGCCATCACCTTCTCCTCCCAGGGATGGAAATGTACTGGTCTGCGGGCCACCACCTTCAGTGATGTTGCTCTGGGCGTAGTCATCATTCATTTTGCGCTTTACCGCCCTCCGCAGATCGTACCACCTGGCTTGGCATTCATTCCTGGTCCTTCTGATGGGTGCAACAGCATTCACCCTATCGACGATCCTCTGCCACAGGTGTGGTTTTTCGGCTATGCTGGTCTGTCTGACCAATGTTCCAAACAGCTGTGGCTCGACTCTGATGACTTCATTGACAAGGATCTCCAGCTCCTCCCTTGTGAACTTTGGATTCTTGTCTGTGGGCATGGTGTGGGGTGAGGGTGTGGATGGTTGTGGGTGTGTGGGTCTGAATGTGATGGTGTGGGTCTGAATGTGAAGAGGGGGTATGTGTGAAGGAGGTTGTGTGAAGGTGTATATGTTAAGGTGGATGGGTGCAGTTGTTGGGGTGTGCTCTCTAGCTGCAGTGAGTCTGTTGCAAAGGCTCATGCTTTGTGTGTGTGGGCCCTTTTTATTGGTCCATTTGTGGGTGTGATTCAGTTTGAATTTTTGGTGGGTGTGTTATAAGGGGTGGTTGTGATTTTGCCCCTCTGTTTGCCTGTTTGGATGTGTCCAGGTCAGTCATTTCCATTTTTTGTGCACTGTAGACGTGTTTTGTGGTGTTGTGTGAGTCGAATAGACACTCCTTGTGCTGTTTTACAGTGTCCGTGGTTCAGTACGGTACAGGGGTACGAGTCGTACAGGCACACATCCCCATGCGTTGTGTATGTACGGTGCATACACGGACATTGCTATGTATGGTGCATACACCGCCATTGCTATGTACGTTGCGTACACCGACATCGCTATGTACGGTGCGTACACCACCATTGCATATGTAAGGTGCGTACACCGCCATTGCGTATGTACGGTGCGTACACTGCCATTGAGTATGTACGGTGTGACACCAACATTGCTATGTACGGTGCGTACACCGCCATTGCGTATGTACGGTGCGTACACCGACATTGCTATGTACGGTGCGTACACCGACATTGCTATGTACGGTGCGTACACCACCATTGCCTATGTACAGTGCGTAGACCGCCATTGCGTATGTACGGTGCGTACTACAACATTGATGCATACAACAACATTGGTGCGTACAACAACATTGCGTATGTACGGTGCGTACACCGCCATTGCGTATGTACGTGCGTACTACAACATTGGTGGGTACAACAACATTGGTGCGTACAACAACATTGCCTATGTACGGTGCGTACACCGACATTGCATATGTACAAGTCATTCCCCGTGTACGGGACGTTTTCCGTTCAATTCGTAAATCAGAAAGCCGGTCCGGATTGTATTTGTACGGTCGGACTGTATTTTTAAGCTTCGTACGGAAAAGTGTCCGGGTTCGTCTCGTACAACTTTTCCCAATCTGATTTGTACGGATAGGGCAGATCCGTATGTATTTTTCACATGCAAATCGTACTTCATGGGTCGGACGGGACTTGTACGATTCGTATGGAAAAATTTACGGATACAAGTCGTACGGGAAAAAAAAATACAGGATCGGAATCGACCCCATAATGATCATCAAATTCTCGTTGCTATTTTAGAAACGTATAGTTCACTCCTCTACGTTCCTTCTACTCTCGAGGGTACATAGCCCTCTCCTACGCTCTGTCTACACTACACACATCTCTCTTCTTCTCTTCCTCTCTCCTTTCTTTTCCTCCCTTTTTAATCCTGTTAAACCTTTTAATCTCTTAAAGCCAGAAATAGGAATGGAAGATCTGCTGTATTTAAATAATTTATACATTTCTCTTTCCTTTTATAAGAAAACTGTCATCTTTTAATAATCATGAATTAGATTGTGAGAACTTTTTTAACTGCCATGGTACTTTACCATTAGTGTTGCGAGAAAAAATGGCAACCACTAATATCCAAGGTCTGCAACAAGAACCGAGGTTAGCAGTCTAGTCTATTTTTAATTGAAACAAACAAGGGATCGTATGCACTATGTCACTTTAAAAAGATGTTTTAGATGGCAGGATTCTATGGTCCAGTTGAAGGCAGTCGCCGAAAACGTGTTGACCGTTCATGCTCGCACTTATGATTTACTAAATAAAGCACTTTTTGTATTGAAATACCTGTGGACTCTCTCTGGTGCTGTGGAGACTATTGTCGAATGGTGAGGATTGGTGAGGAGTTTTGTTGAAGAAATACAAATATATATGTACTAAAAAGACTTAAAACAAATAGTCCATTTAAATAATTACTAATCAATAAAGAATTAATTATCGATTAATAAATAACTGTTATTCAATTATTTATTAATTCACTTCACCCTGTACTCATACAAACCAAGCAGCCCGCACTCAAAATATAACAAAATCTATTCCATAACTTACATATTTAAAATAAATAAAATAATTATTCAACAATTCATTAATAATTAATTATTACTCATTTAATTTCCCACCGTAGACCCCTACAAACCTAGCACCCCTCAACTAAAATAAAATGAAAATAAATAAGTATGCCACAATTAAAATATTTAAACTTCAATTAAATAATTATTATATAAATAATAATTAATCAATTATTACTTAATTAACTTTCCACCCTATACCCCTACAAACCTAGCATCCCAGAACTAAAACATAAGTAAAATAAATCAGTATTCAAATTTTACATAATTAAAAATAAATTAAATAATTCATTAAAATTGAATAATAAATTGTCATTTAATTAATTCTAAATTAACTTCCCACCCATCACCCCTACAAGCCTAGCTGCCCACAACTAATACATAGGTATTCCAAAATTACAGAATTTAAAATCAATTGAACAAATAATTATCTGATAATTAATAAATAATTGTTATTTAATTTTCACTTAATTAACTTCGCACCCGATACCACTACAAGTCTAACAGCCTGTAAGTAACATATGGCACAAATAAATCAGTATTACATAAAATACAAAATAAATATAAATTATATAAATAAATAAATATCATTAAATCATTTTGTATTAATTAAATACCTTTGCACCCTTCCACCCCTACAAACCCAACAACCAGCTACGGCACTATAATTTGCTATTAAAAATTCATTAAGAAAACACTAAACCACTTTAAATTACAAGGTATGTTTTAAAAACAATTAAAAACATATATATAAACAATAGTAACAAAATTAATAATCAACTAAACCACCTTAAAATAATTGTAAAATTATATTTTAACCACCATATTAGTAAAAACGATATTAAAAACTTCAAAATTATTTAGAACTATGTTACTTACCTCACAAAATGTTATTCTTGTCAAAGATATTTGTGCATAATGATATTGCTGTTTCACAATATTTAATTTCCAATATTTCTGTCTCCTGATATTTTTAAATCAATATTTTGTCCAAACACCCACACCTTTAGGTTATGAGTGACCCGGTGTATTGCTAAATATGCAGCACCTTTAATTACCGTGTGTATCACAGTTATGATTTTTGTGCTAAATATCAGCAGATTTCACCTGTCAGTATTTATTGGGTGAAAAATGCCCGGTATTTACAGTAATATGCAGATTTAAGAGCAGTAAGGACCGAAATCTGCATGTCATGTCCAAAGACATGGTATTTATGTCACCTGATAAATTCCGACTCATTGGAGTCGGATTTTATCAGGTGCGATAAATATCACACCAATTACTTGTACACTCTCAATGAGGGCCATAGTAAGTTATCAGAGTGCTGAAAAAGTGATTCTTGGATTCTCGGCTGGAAGATAATTAAAAACTTTGAACCTGCATTGAACAAAGGATGAACATTTATGGAGACTTACATATTGCGATCTCTAATGACACCTCTCAGTGGTGCAGTTAAGACTTTAAGAAATGATGGATCTGAAAAATAAATCATTGTAAGGGGAATCACCTGCTAGAAAGTCAGCTAAAACTGCATATGAAGCAAAGCGAAAAATGTTGCAGTCTACAAAGATGCCGGGAGTGGCTTGTCAGTAAGTGTGCATCACACATGGACAGCACGAGTAGGGTAAAATCTTCATAGGAAAAAAACATCTAGAAAAGGACACTGCATGGCCTATTTACAAGCTGGTTTGTTTTGCTCTTGCACCATGCAAAATGGTGCAAGAACGACGCAAACCTTAAGTCAGATTTATGAAGCCACGCAAGGCCACTTGACGTGGCCCTGAGTTGCTCTATAAATCTGGAGTAAGGCAATGCAGAGCAAATCTCTGTTTTGCCTTACTCTGCCCTGGGAAGGAATTCCATGGGTGTTGCGTTAATGTTCCAACGCAACTTCGATGGTTTTGGATGCATTTCCAGATTTATCAGAACTGGTAAGCCAAAGAAATATGCCTTGCCAGGAGAGGTGTAACGAGGAGAAATATCTTTATTTCACCTTGTTGCTTCCTCTTTCTATGTGTGATGCATTCTGCAGCACACACAGATAAAGTAATATGCCTCTCAGGACTGTTTTTGTGCAGCAAGGTGTCCCGTCCTGCACAAAATCAATCCTGCATGCAACACAGGCACCCTTGCACCATGGTGCAAGGGTGTTTGTGTTTGCACTAGGATGCCAAAAGGTCGCCAACCCAGAGGAAAAGGCGGGAATGCGCCTTAGTGCCTTAAATACAGTTCACTCCAGCCCATTCACTGTCATGGTGACTTGCTGCGCTGCGCTGCACTGGGTGACTTTTTCATAGAAAGGCCCCCTGAGTTCCCAAATATCACCAAAGCTTAATAAGAGTAAATTGAGTGCAGACTTTAACTACTATGGTGCCGATTCCGATCCGGGTCGTAAACCGTACCGACTGACACGGATCTGGACAGAATTCCGACTGACGTGTACACGCGACGTACGACCGGCAAAGTACGATACGTCATTTACAAAATGCAAACGCTCCGTACGGAAAACATTCAATTTGACCGTAACTTACTTAAAAGTTTGACTTGCTCATAAACGGAGCCGGAACCCTTCCTACCGACACGACACGAACAGGCGCCGTACAACCGGTGAAATTCGTTGCAATGCGTGTGAAATTAAACCGACTCGCACGGAGAGCAAGACGTAAAACGGAAGCGCACGGAACATCGGGTATAGCAATGAAAAGAGCCTGTCGCAACCGACGTGAACGATGCAACATAGCACAATGTGAGTGTGACTGACTTGGATCACCCTGCAATTGACGCCACACTCGTCCGTTCCCGTCAACTAAACGTCTCCGTCATGCTCAAAATAAATCAACCAAAAAAGACAGAAAAAGGCCCAACAAGCTTTGCCAAAATGCAAAAAAAAAAAATCAAACTACGACACACCCACAACTCCACCTATATACAGGCCCAACATCCACACCATGATCCTTTGCAAATTCAACAGACCTGCCAGCAGAGACACCACTACACTGCACTGAGACATACATCCACAACCCACCCACTACACAACCTTCACACCACTAGCACCTCTCAGGAAGCACACTCACAAACACCCAGCTTCACTCCCACTCACTTACCCTCACTTCCACACTCACTCACATATCCATCTCCACCACGACCCACCACCATGCCCCCAAAGAAGAATCGAAAGTTCACAAATAGTGAGTTGGAAGTGATGGTTGATGAAATCAACAGAGCAGAGCCACAGTTATTTGGTGCATTGGTCCAACAGACCCCCCTGTCCCAGAAAACCAAGATGTGGGAGAGGATTGTGGACAAGGTGAACGCACAAGCAGTTTGCCTGTGCACAATGGACGACATCAGGTATAGGTGGTATGACATACGCAGGAGGGTCAAGAAGCTCATTGGCAAAGACCATGCCCTGAGCCAGCATACAGGTGGTGGCCCTCTTGCCAAACCTGTGTATTTCACTTCCTGGGAGGAGAAGGTGTGGGCCATCCTCCCACCGGTGGGCATCCATGGATTATCCAGAATACCAGAGCCTGGTGAGTACACAAACAACTAATCTAAATTGTGAGGCAATAGCAATCCACACCCACAGACATCAATGTCATGGGGTCAGTGAAACCATTCACTGTCATCAAGCCACATCAACCCAAAGCAAAATATCCTGTGATGCGTATGCCAATTAGATAAACACAATACGTGCAATGTCTCAGTAACATGTAACTATGCCAACACATGTACAAGCGTACTGACAAATACAGCAAGGATTTGGACCTAAACAACAACAAACACTGTCAACCATCTTTCTAGCACAGTTACACTCACTCCCAGGTAAGCAGAGTCCCAGGAAGGAAGGTTTGGTCTACTGGGAAGGTGGGCGTAGCATAAAGCATGATGGGAGTTGAAGTCACAGCCAATAGTCCTCCTCCCACATGGCCCAGGAATACCCCCATGCACCATGCTCACCTCACAGGGACTGGGAAAGTACTGTCAAGATGGCTGACACTGGCCTCTGCTGTGGGGAGCACAAGGCCCTGCTGGGACTTGGGCTCCAACAAACAGCAGGACACCACTGTCAGACAACTTGAACATTAACTTTGACTCACTGTCATGGAGGCATGGGCCATGGTTGCCTGTCTGCTCCAGGGGGGAGGAGGAGTGTTACCTCAGACTACACCTACCAGCAGGCCCTGTCACACATACCCCTCCCAACAATATCAAACAACACATCTGTGTCAGGCACGGGAGTGCACTTGTGTTGCAATCTCCATGTAACTCAAGTAACCAATACATGAGCTGTTCATGCACACAGCTCTACGTGCACAAAAAACCCATCAGGTGTTAATGACAATGTTCTAAGCCAACATTGGCATCTGTCTGTGACAATTGAGGACAATGTAATGCACAAACACCCATCATGAAGCACAGAAGCAACTTTAATGTGTGTGATACGTTGATGTGTGCTGAACCACAACATACATTGTGCGTCTCTTCTGCCCACAGGGGCAGATGTGGAGATTGCACATACAGAAGAAGAAGAATCCCAGTCCCAGACTCTGGTTGACCCTGAGCTTTCCAGTGTGGATGCCTCTCAGTCCTCTTCGGATGACGACAAACTACCTGGCCCCTCCAGTGTGGATCAGCGTGCAGCACCAGCAGTTGTAACATCAGCACCCCCTGCCACCACTACTGCTACATCAGCAAACACCCAGATGACCCCTACTAACATGGACACACCAACTCAACATAACAGCGAGGGCACAGCAACACAGGGCACCCTGGAGGTGGTGGGCAATATGACCAGGGCCAACACAGAAGGAGGCCCAGTGTCGTCTGTGCCTGCAACGGCAGGTTGTGTTCATGTGGGTCAGGCTGGTGAGAGTTGGGGCAGGTTGAGGCCACGGCCTGAACATAGTGCTGCACCGCAAGATAATCCACAGTTGGGACGCATCATACAAGCCTATCAGGAAAGCACCGGAGACTTTGGCCTGGTAGTGGGGATCCTCAGTGACATCAAACAACAGCAGGCTGAACATCATGACAGATTGGACTCACACATGTCCCAGGTGGAGACACACATGTCCCGCATGGAGTCCAAAATGGACAAATTGGATGACGTTATGGCGGTGCATAGGGACATACTGACATGCCTCCGCCAGATTGCAACCAACATGTCCACACCTCCCTGTGTGCCCACCACATCTGTTGCCACAACATCTGCAACTGCCACAGGGAGGGATGAGGACTCTGACATAGAGTCCACAGAACCGCCGCAGCCTGCACCTGAGGGTCCCCCTAAAAAGAAGAAGAGGTGTCGTCCATAGAAGGACAAGTGAGAGCCAGCTAACCATGTACATCCCCCAGGAAGTGAACACGAGCTCCTGATATCACCCATTGTGTGCAAACAGTTCACCTTGTTGACTGTCACCCAACTCTCCCACATGTGATGGAGGGGCTAAGTTGGATCAATGAATCAAATGACTGTGGACTTTACTCAGGATAAATCATCTACCAACACTGCCAACTCCTCTGTGAACTTTGGATTTACATTGCACTGTACAGCACTTTCTACCATCTATACCAGTCACACATATGTATGTAAATACATTCTTTATCACACAATACTTGCCTCTGTTGTAAATTAAACTGGGTTTGTCACATAGATACTCCAAAATAATCCTTCATTTAGCCGATTTTCAAAATGTTATATTTCAGTTTGTAAGTACTCTGTTTTTTTCACACCACATGTGGGGAATCATGCTATTTTTAACTGCTTCTAATGTTCAAGCTGTGCCCATCCGGACCTCATTCAAGAACACGATGAGAACACATGATTCATCCAAAAGAGTTTTCTTTTATTTCCACCCAATGCATTTCGGGCTGCCTGAGCCCTTCTTCAGGGGTGACTACAATTAATGAATGAAAAGAAACACCATTACTTCATATGTTCTAACATTGTTCCATAGGTATGACATAAGAAACATGCTAAAAAAAATTAGTTCAGTGCCGTGCTGTATTCAAACCAAACACATAAATGTACATCTCGAACTAAATAAATTCATCAAGCCTCATCTCTCCACTTGCTTCCACACCTACCCTTTACGACGAATAACTAAACCATTACAATCCCTCATCCCCTGTGTGCTTTCCAAAATCCCCCTATTAGTGCTCCTTTGAAACTACAACTTAATCTTACTCACTACTGCATTCACCCCTGCTTCAGAACGCTAGCTTCTTACATAACGTCCTCACCCGATTCCTCACAATCACATTTTACACTGACTCTACTTAAACATTAAACCCACTCACAAGCTACCAAACACACCAACCGCATTTCATCACACACAGTAATTACACTCTTACCACATTCACGCCTTCACTCTTTACACTCACCCCCTGCTATTCACATATGAACCCCTCACACTTTCCTCAACCACAAATTTCTCACGTACCTGTGAAAACTGCATCATACTATTCTCGTAACCTCCATTATAGTGAAAATGTTTCCTCCCCCATGTGACTGCTCAACTTTAAACCTTCAACCAACAACGTAACCCCTCCCTCAACAGTGCGTGTCAAGCAATCACCTGACTTTCCCTCACCTACCCACTAACATCCCCGATTTCTACAAACTACAATGCCGATAATTCATTGTGTTCCCCAAACCAAAATGACTTTTTTAGAAAAATACTGTTTTTTCGAGGTGTTCTACTTGAAGGATAAAAAAACATCTTTATGCACAATATATCCAGAGTTCAAAAATATACATGAGAATCAATGGTGATTATCCGTTGCACTAATGACTGAAAGTTGCTTAAAGGACGAGATGTTATACCATACACATGGTGATGGTGACAATCTTGACAACAGTTAGTTCCATTTAATCTCGGGTGCAAACCATCGAAGGGCAAATTCATACAATGATACGTCAAGGATGATGGGATGCACAACCTACTTTTCAAGTTAACCATGTTTAACGTGAGCAATAATCCATGAGTGCGTGCTCTCTGGTGTGCGCCTTGCCCAAATGGCCCGTTAATGAGCATCTAAACAGTATGGAGCGCTGTTACACCCCAATTACCAGGAGAACAGCCGAAAAAGAATTTGCACATTGGTACTCCAAAATAATCCTTCATTTAGCCGATTTTCAAAATGTTATATTTCAGTTTGTAAGTACTCTGCTTTTTTCACACCAAGTGTGGGGAATCATGCTATTTTCGAATGCTTCTAATGTTCAAGCTGTGCCCATCCGGACCTCATTCAAGAACACGATGAGAACACATGATTTGTCCAAAAGAGTTTTCTTTTATTTCCACCCAATGCATTTCGGGCTGCCTGAGCCCTTCTTCAGGGGTAACTACAATTAATGAATGAAAAAAACCACCATTACTTCGTATGTTCTAACATTGTTGCATAAGTATGACATAGGAAACATGCTCAAAAAACATTAGTTCAGTGCCGTGCTCTATTCAAACCAAACACATATATATACATCCCCCACTAAATAAATTCATCCAATTCAACCCTCTCCCTGCGCCGTAATTTTTAAAGCCTCATCTCTCTAAAGTTGAGCAGTCACATGGGACGGAAACATTTCTACTATAATGGAGGTTACGAGAATAGTATGATGCAGTTTTCACAGGTAGGTGAGAAAGTCGTGGTTGAGAAAAGTGTGAGGGGTTTATATGTGAATAGCAGGGGTTGAGTGTAAAGAGTCAAGGCGTGAATGTGGTAAGAGTGTAATTACTGTGTGTGATGAAATGCTGTTGGTGTGTTTGGTAGCTTGTGAGTGGGTTTAATGTTTAAGTAGAGTCAGTGTAAATCGTGATTGTGAGGAATCGGGTGAGGACGTTATGTAAGAAGCTAGCGTTCTGAAGCAGGGGTGAATGCAATAGTGAGTAAGATTAAGTTGTAGTTTCAAAGGAGCACTAATAGGGGGATTTTGGAAAGCACACAGGGGATGAGGGATTGTAATGGCTTTGTTATTTGTCACAAGGGGTAGGTGTGGAAACAAGTGGAGAGATGAGGCTTTAAAAATTACGGAACAGGGAGGGTGTTGAATTCGATGAATTTATTTAGTGGGGGATGTATATATATGTGTTTGGTTTGAATAGAGCACGGCACTGAACTAATGTTTTTTGAGCATGTTTCCTATGTCATTCTTATGCAACAATGTTAGAACATATGAAGTAATGGTGGTGTTTTTCATTCATTAATAGTAGTTACCCCTAAAGAAGGGCTCAGGCAGCCCGAAATGCATTGGGTGGAAATAAAAGAAAACTCTTTTGGACGAATCATGTGTTCTCACCGTGTTCTTGAATGAGGTCCGGATGTGCACAGCTTGAACATTAGAAGCATTCAAAAAAAGCATGATTCCCCACACGTGGTGTGAAAAAAACAGATTACTTACAAACTGAAATATAACATTTAGAAAATCGGCTAAATGAAAGATTATTTTGGAGTACCAATGTGCAAATTCTTTTTCGGCTGTGCTCCTGGTAATTGGGGTTTTATAGCGCCCCATACTGTTTGGATGTTCATGTTGATGTGAGACATATGAGAGACAGACACTACTAGACCAACACAACACTAATTCACTATGCCCATCATACTCATCGCCTACAACAGTGTGATCTGAAAATACACAGAAATACAAAGGCTGTGGAAATCAGGCCACAGGCATAGTATGCCAAAGATTGTCAGATGTGTGGCTACAGAGGAAGCACATCACAAAGTGGCGCACACCTTTCTTACACATATACAACAAGTGAACTGACTAACAGATGCAATGTATCCTCACATGACAGTGAGCACAAAGTAACACAGAGGGCCAGACATGCCAGTACAGAGGTGTGTGGGACGATGCATCCGGGTTCCAGTAAACGTTGCACTCTATAACCGGAATGCTGTTTTTGAAAATCACATGTCACTAGACAACAGCCAAAGGACCACGTGAAGGACAGACATACAACAGTATTGAAATCACAAAATAACTGCATGCATCTACAATACACATTACATACACAATTCCCAAGAGTTGTGAAAACAACCTATCAATCATGTCTACACTGTTTGGGAGAACATACTAACTCGAAGGACACATTAATGCCCTGATAATGGCAGTTAGCATCCAGCCACACGTATGCACCCACATAGCACCACAAAAACACATATCAGGGAAGGAAAAAACGTACACAACTCATCACTGCATACTCCCAATCATGAGAAAAAGTTGTTGATGAGCTGAGTCTGGACATCCCCCTCACCCTCATCGTCACTCGCAAAATGACCCAGGCCTGGATCCTCCCCTGCTGGCGGTTGATAGTCGTCATCATCTTCGATGAGAGGCAACTCCTCCCTCACTGCCATGTTGTGTAGCATGCAACACACAATAGATATCTTGCACACCTTTTCAGGTGCATATTAGAGGGCCCCTCCTGTCCGGTCCAGGAATCGGAATCTGCTTTTCAGGAGCCCAAATGTCCACTCTATAACTCACCTGGTCCGCCCATGTGCTTCATTGTAATGCAACTGCGCTGGTGTGACTGGGTTTCTAAGAGGTGTCAGCAACCACGGCATATTGGGGTATACAGAGTCACCTACATACAAACAAAAAAACAAGTCATGGTTCAGGAAAGAGCGTAAAATTATAAAAACACAAAAAAACACAAGGTAAACAGAGATCACACACCGACAAGCCAGGCACGCTGGTTCTGCAGCTGTGACATCATCTGTGGGATCCTGCTATTCTTCATGATGTATGCGTCGTGTGCAGAACCAGAGAAACGGGCACAGACATGTGATATTGTCATGTCCGGAAGACATACCACCAGGGCATTAATGATGTGGTAATGTTTTCTGTTTCTGTATGTCTGCTCATGTGCATGTGGTGTTACCAAAGCCACATGTGTACCATCAATTGAGCCTATGACATTTGGGATCCTTCCCAGTGCATAGAAGTCACCCTTTATGGCAGGCATTTGCTGTGGATTTGGAAACTTGATGTATCTGTTCCGATGAGACAACATTGCCTTCAAAACATCACGTAGCACACAGCTGAACATGGTCTGTGACATCCCACCAGCACCAGCCACAGTGTATTGGAAGGTTCCTGTGGCAAAGAAATGTAGGCCTGCCATCACCTTCACCTTGGGGGTCAGCACAGTAGGAAACGCCCATCTAGGTTGTAAATGTGGGGCCAACAGCTCCACCAAATTCTCAATCAGTGGTCCTGTGAAGCTGTAACGTTGGATTCAGTCACGTTCATGCATGGTTGCAAGGTCTGGGAAGCGTCTGTGGACATTTGCCCTCCTGCAGTATATAGGGAATCAAAGAAAGATTGTCAGTTCCCCTACATATGGGGTAATGACCATGCAAAATGGCACATGCTACATCATTTCAAGACACAGCTGAGTAAGGTGTGTGCTATTCATCATGGACACACATGCCAGCCATGTGCCCCTCACATAACCTTTCAGCTCCATATGGTGATACAACAAGTGCTATGCTATGCTGTCGTCAATCTATGGGCTCTGTCACAGCACATCTGAACAAATGTCACATACCAAACACACACCTCAGTGACTAGTGAGGATAGATGTGTTGTCAAGATGACAGGTGTTTGTAAGTAACACTCACAGAGATCATGTATTGCCACATGGACAAAGTCATTATGTAACGTCTGATGTACATGTACCAACACAACCATTAAACACCCATGATGTGCTAACAGGCTTGTTTGCAGGGTAGACATGGATGTCTATGACACACAGACACAACAGCAACTCACATGCCCAAATCAGATGGATGTTGGAGAGGATTCAAATCTCCCAAATACAATTAGGTCCATGTGTGTAACACTATACTCAAATACTCATGATGTACCCCACAGTGCCATCTCAGGAACACCCTGTAACACATAATACATATCATGTGCAATTTAGGGTGTATGTAACATGTCATGAGACTATGTGCCCCAGTCACTGTGCCCAGGCCACGTGTATTGATCAGCAGAGTTCTAACTGACAGTGGTGAGGTGCATCAGACAGAATGCCTTTTTGTCACCATGTAACATGTCACATCCTGGTAGTGTGTGCCACGATGTGCAACATACAATATGAAATGTGTAGACATGTATCCACACATGTAATGAAGCATGAAATGTGCTTACATGTACTGTGTGACAGGCTGTCAGTGTGTTGTAGAGCACCTGAGTCCCTGACAAAATTATTTTTGTTGGCATCCTTTGGCCGTTCACTAGAATGGTGACATACGCGGGTGTGTTTTCAAAAGACGTGTCAGACACTTAGGGCCCAAGGCGTGGGCACGCCTTGGACCCTGAATGTAATGTTGACATACACGGGTGTGTTTTCAAAAGACGCGTCAGACACTTAGGGACCAAGGCGTGTGCACACCTTGGACCCTGAATGTAATGGTGACATGCGCGGGTGGGTTTTCAAAAGGCGCGTCGGACACTTAGGGACCAAGGCGTGCGCACGCCTTGGACCCTGAATGTAATGGTGACATACGCGGGTGGGTTTTCAAAAGACGCGTCAGACACTTAGGGACCAAGGCGTGCCCACCTATTGACTATTGACTGTCAAGGAGACAAACGCGTGTTTGCTACGTTTACGACTCATGCACACAGATTCCATTGGCTCTCTGCAACACTGTTTCAGAGTCAATGGTGTGATGATGCAGAATATTTGAACAGCGTGGAAGGCGTGTCCGATGCGTTCACTGGCACGGATTGGGCAATGTCGGAAAATGCGAACAACTCTGACCTATCTCTTTGTCCGCATCAAACAGATTCTGCCTCAGCAGCACAGATATAAGGCTTTCTGTCCCCCAGAGACTTCACTTGCCTGCACTACATGCTACAGGATTGGAAATCAGAACACCGCTGCTGCTGTCTCTGCATCCCCTGTGTCCTGCAATGGCATGTACTGTGGAGAGAGCACCATCATTCACAGAGGAGAAGAACTAAGTCCTGCTGGACAGCCTCCTTCACAGTACTGCAAGCTGTATGGGAAAGGAGGGGAGCAGGTGAGTGTAGAGTCCACTGCCTTTTCAATTGTACATGTTAACTGACTGGGACTACTAGCATTTTGATCACAAAGGGCAAGCATGCACTCTAAGTAAGTTTAAGTCTCAGAGTGTGTAGATGCATGTACTGTACTTGTACAGAGATGAAGAAGAGTACTTTTTGCAACCTTTGAATTTAAAGGCACTGTATCATGTTGTGAATGCAGCCTTGCACACAGGACAGCTGCCCATTACCATAGTTGCATTACCTGTATACATCATATGCACTGCTAATTTCAACATGTATGTCCAACTGTGTGAATGAGAAACATGGTGCATGTGTAGTAATGGTGTCTCGCTTTGTCATCCTTACAGGTTACTGCCCATGAGAAAAATGAAATTTGGCAGACCATCTCGTCTGGGCAGTAAGATCGGTGGGGGTCTTCAGACGCTGCATCCGCCACTGCCAGAAGAGGTGGCAGGACCTTTGTGGCTGGACCAGGAGGATAGCCAGAGTCCAGCTGAAGCTGTTGCCTCCATGCAGACGGGGCAGACGCCGGACCCTGACCCCCACATGCTCTGGATTCTGGCGGTGGTCTTCCCAGACATGGATTGGCCGTTAAAGGCCAGACCGCAGCAAGGAGGGGGTAAGTCCATGTTATTTTGGTGTATTGTGTATAACCTGCAGTTTGCACTCCTTCAGCCTTTTTACATTCCCACAGTTTGTCTGTCTGCTCAGACAAGTACCATGTGGCTGAATTTGGTGATGCACTCTTCTCATCTGATGACCAGGTGTGTCCCTTCCCCTCTTTGACATGTGTCACTTGGGTTGTGTGTATTTGCTGTTGTCCAAGGGAAAGTTGAGAGCCACATCTGCAACAGGTGCATTAAATTGAGCATAATGGGTGAGGCTATTGTGTGACATGTATCAGCACATTGACTGATAACTGACCTGTGCTCTGTGTGTGGTTCGCATATATGCACAAAGTGCTTTTGTGGGTCATCATAGGTGTGTGAGGTATTGACTACACACCCATGCAGCAGCCATGACCAATGTTGAGGCCTCAGACAACCGATGTGTATGAGTGTAACTAATGCATAGTCACCTGCATAGTGCTCCTGGTAATCCCATTTATCACATGGCCCATGGACAGGTATGCCTACTCCGGTCATCTGAGACGCTCTGGCCTCCAAATCTTGGGTGTGAGCCAACACTTTGCCCATTGTGAACGTATTTATCATGTGTCTGATTCTGTGTCATGGTGGACTGGCATAGTTTTTAGTATTCCAGAAGTCTGCTATATGTTTCTCATGGACAGACATCTGACATGTGGCTAGTGGATCTGCACACAGGGCAAAACATTTGTGTAGACATTCGACTGTGCATAATGGTGGATTGAACAGATATGTCTAAGCAGCCGTACTATGTTCCTGTGAGGCTCTTATGTGTACAGGTAGACAGAGTTGTTGACTCACAAACAGGAACGTCATTTTTATTACGTGGCATTGTCAGATTCTCTGACATGGGTGTAGCATGTGGTGATCATGTACACATGACCACTACTGAAGTTCCAATCACAGTGCAAACATGAGTGTGACATAGTGCTGACTGTGGTGTCCGCATGCATTGCCCCTGGGACAGAAGTCAGTACTGACTGATTGGCCAGACAGGCCTGTGGCCTTGTGTTTCAAAATCAGATCTGGAGCATGCAGTATGGTAACTTGTCTGTTGTCCTGCAGCCACACTGTTGTAGCTTTGTGTTTCAAGACATGAGGCCATCATGGTGTCTGGGAATGGAAGTATGTTCATCATATCAACAATGAGTTAGACCATCACAAATGCTGTCCCAAATGCTGAGTCAGTGTCCTGAGATGAGACATGTTTTTAATAACACATGACAGTAACCATCATTGCAGATCAGACAACTGGGTAATCAGGGAATGGCTGCCCATGTGATGACTAACATCATACATACCATGGAGTGATGGGTCCATTGCTAGCATGTGTACGCGAAGCATGATTTACTGGCAGATTGATAAGTGCCAGGTTCACTATTGTGTATTGAATTTAGACGTGGCATTTAAATGATGCCAGGGCTTGCACAGTGATGTGTTGCATTTAAGGTCATGTGTCCAGTGAATACAGGTAACTGATGTGTATATGTTTCTCCTCCTTGTTCACAGAATCATCAGCAGATACTGCAGGGGACAGCTCCACGGACCGAGAGGAGGTGCAGAGCCAGGCTGGTTCCAATGCGGAGGATTCAGAGGGACCCAGTGGCATGGAGGGTGAGGGGAGCCACACTGAGGGCCAGGCAGCAGCCAGATCCTCAGCTGAAGACCGCCCCAGTTCCAGTGAGGACTCCCTTGTGGAGACCTCAGACCACAGATAGCGAGTCTGTCCCCGCCACCACCGCCATCTCCACCCTCCCAGTTACCCCCATCCCTGATGTCTGTGGAGCCTCCCATGTTAGGGAGCATGTCTCCTTCAGTCCAGGCACTGCACCCCCTGCCTCTGTCTCCCCTGCTGCCCTTAGTGTGGAGTCTGTGGACTTGCTGAAGCAAATCCATGTGGGTCAGACATCGATGCTGAATGTCCTCCATGCTCACACTGGTCTATTGACCCACTTGGTATCATTCATGGAGGGCATCTCAGCAACCATGTCTGCCCAACAGCGGATCAGTCAGTCCACCTACCTCTGCCCCATCCACAATCACCACTACCCTACAGGACCAAAGCACACTCACACAGGCACCTGCACGCACAACAACAGACACAAGCAGCACACGGCAAGGTCAGCCAAAGCCTAAATGCACAAGCACACACACTCAGGGGACTGATGGCACACACACAGGGGATAGGGTATTGACACACAGGCAGGCATCCATGACCACTCCGCAGTCCTCAGATACCTCTCCCTCCAAAACCCCTTCCCTTGACTCACCTGCAACCCACCCTTCCCAAGAAGCTCTTCCTCTGTGAGCTTGGCCTCTTCCCCATAGATACATCAGGTCCAACTCACAAGGGAAAGAGGAAACCATAACACCCAGAGGGTAGACCCTCCCACCCCCGCACACCCTCCCACAAAAGCAGAGACACTGAGGCCCCCACCCGCAAATCACCCAGGACCAGTAAGAGCAAGACCCCACCACAATCACGCACTCCCACCACACTGTCTCCGTCATCCAGCACCCAGGCCACCACTCCTTGGGTTCCCACACCACACCCTGCCCTCGGTTCACCCACACACAGGTACAACATCCCCAAGTTGATTAGAACCCTTCTAACACATTTTAAATGCAGACGCCCTGAAAATTGTAACACGCTCCACGCCAGTACTATTATACGCAGACGATGCTGTCCTAATTTCTAGAACAGCAAACGGGCTGCAACTCCTTATAGAAAACTTTTCATTATACATGACCAATAAAGACCTACAGCTAAATCTAAAGAAAACGTTCGTCATGACATGTGGGAGTAATAAACTGAAGAATTAACAACACCACGTGGGCGGGCTTATCATTTATAGAGTTTTATCTTTTTCATACCTGGGGATGCTTTTTAATAGGCAAGGCACATGGAACACCCATATAGAATCATGCAATATGACATTTTTAAGAATCACGGAGAGTATTTTTAGATTCTCCGTGAAACTAGGAAATAAATCCATACGAGAAATCCTAGCTCTATACCGGAGTAAATGTGTCTCAGGGGTCTGTTACGGGGCTGCAATTTGGGGGAGAGCTAACACCGCCTCCCTAAAAATTCAAGAAAATATCTTCTTTAAAAGACTGTTGGCAGTCTCTATATCAACAGCGAACTACATAGTTCATAAGGAATTGTCGGTTTCATATCTAAGTGACACGATAAATATGGCTGTCCTGACATTCTGGCGAGGGTTATGGGCTAAAGAAGAAACAAAATTTACTAAAGACTTAATAATGGACTGCTTAACCCTTCACCTTAGCAGGAAAATACCATGGTTGGAGCATATTTTTAATCTATTAACATGCAGTAAAATAGACATTGACAAAAAGAATCCAACAACTATTCAAGTGCTCATTAAAAGTGACCTGAAGCTTAGATATTCATATTTCATGGAAACTGAAAGAGAAAGGGCTGTCATTCAAAAATACAGCGTTGTCACCTACTGCGTACGTCCGCTCATGAAGGGCCTACAGCCATACCTTGTGCTGGTAAGAAACATCCAACACAGATTCTATTTAACCAGGTTAAGGATGAGTACATTGCACTTTTTAGTATCATTTCCAATAATGGAAAAGTGGTGCCACAAATTTCAAAACTGCCCGTGTGACAGAAAAATCCCTCAATCTACGCTGCATTATATTCTGTTTTGTAGCTTTTATAGGGATATCTGGAAAACATTTTTAAAGCCCCTTTTTTTTAATCAAACATGCTTTTTAATTATAAACAAGCTTTTAACTTTGTTTGTAACTTGGGAAACGTGAAAATTATAAACTCTGTTTCCGATATGCACAACAGGCAATTAGAAAAAGAAAAGATTATACACACCTGGATGCATTGTTATATGAAAATATGGATAATGACCCCTAGTCCTTGAGGACCATCATCCATACATCCTGACAAGATACGTCACTTTGCACTTTATGTAACTTGATGCACCTGTGACCATTAGCACTTTATACGTGGACGTTTTATTCTCTGTATAGTTCGCTGACAAGCTTTCCATTTCCCTTATTTAAATGAGTGATGAGTATAGATAAGATGTGGCACCGTGCACTTTATGTATTCTCTATGCACTAATAAGCACAAGCACTTTAAATTAGAATGAATTATCCTTTTTCCCTTCAACTCCCTATGGCTGTTTTATAACAGCACTGTGTATCTTATGTATTTTATATGGATTAGTACCTTGTCTTTGTTATTTTTAAGTTTTTATAATTACGTTTTGTCATTTTCAATAATTTAACCATGATACATTGTAGGAATGTTTTCTTTGAATAATATGCTTTTATTGGTGGTTTTTATTTGCACCAAATAAAGCTGAATTTGACTTTGATTTGACCCATCCACATGCACTTCCACCCCAACCTCACCCCCTCAGCCTGTTATTACGACTGCTGTGGAGACCGTATCCCCCCCATCTGATGCTCAGACTTCATCTGAGCCCCAGACAACACCTTTGGACATTGACACTGCAGTGAAGACCCCTTCCACTCCGTCTGACTTGGGCACTGCAGTGGTGATGGCGCCCACTGTATAAGACACATCCGCTGCAGTGGCCACTGACACTCCTGCACCCACCACACCCACCCTGCCCCCTACTTCTATGCCCTAATCCAGTCCCTGTGGTGCCTGGACTGCCCCTATGTATGCCCCTCCAAGGGGAGATGTCCCCTGCTGTAACTGTGCAGGCAAGCATTGTGTGACCAGTAGTCCTATGTCACACAAAAACAAACATTTGCAATGGACTGGCCATTGGCCTTTGGATTGTTCATCGGATGGAACTGATCATTTTTCTGAAGCTGAATAAAGCTAAATTTCCTTTTTTTCTCAAGTTTTGCATTTAATGTACATGTTGTTGCTGATGAGTGTCATTCAGTTGCTGTTGCTATATTTTTAATTGGAAATAAGTGATTTGGGGATGAGATGGACTGCATGTGGTCCATGGTATATGTGTCCTATTACAGTATGCAGCCATGTCATCCTTTGCTGAGGATTGGGATAGTCATGATCCCAAGTACTTGGCATAATGAGTGTCACCTTCTTTTCACAACTTTACGTCTTTGGCTTCCACTGTTGCACATATGTTGGGCTCAGATTTGTGCCCATTGTACTTTTTTCCAGACTGTGGGCCCATCTACACTACACATGCAGATTGTCACTTCAATTCTTGACAAGTGATGTGTATCTTCAGTGCAACATGCTAGACATGTGTTCTGATGTTGTGCAGATTACTTAAGAGTCACTCCTGTGCACAGGCTGATGTGACCAGAGCTTTCAGGCTGCCGTAATGGTGTCTCAGTAACCAAGTTTAATGCTGACATGACTTAGTCCTGCACAGACAACGTATGACAAACTTGACCTTACACATGAGTGGAGTCACCTCATGACAGTGTGTTATTCCGTGACATTGACTGGGCCCATGTGGTGTTTTATGTGAGCATTTCTCTGTGGGTAACCTTCCCTGTTTCTACACAGCCTATATTCCCAGCAGATGTTCCTGTGTGTGATGTTTGCTGATTTGTCCTGTGTTTATCCAACGCCTTTGGAGTATGTTTTCTGGGATATAGGTTCATGGTGGACTACTGGTCATTCGGGTGTAATCCGTGGGTCATTTTGATGTAAGGCTCTGGATTGTGGGCAAACACACATGGGACATATTCAGGATTCACAACGGCACATTTGTGTTTCACACATCAGGTTGTTTTCACTATGTGGTGTCTTTATGTGACAGGTTCACTTGCATGTGTGTGTGTGACTGCTCACATTCATCAGATCCTAGCCTTCTATGTTATATGATGTCAACATGTGTTCTTTGTGGGTCTCCTGGGGCTCTTCATTGGTCTGGGACTGTGACAGGGATCCCAATGTGTCTGAAAGGTTTCACGTCATGCACATGTAACTCATACTATGCAGTGTGGAAAACATTCACAAGGGTTGTTGACTGGCCATGTGTGATGTGTTTGTACGACTTGGATCCTCCCTACCCCCCTGGGATTGTCATAGGTGCATGTGCAATGTCACCAGTCCCTGTGAGCTTAGCTGATGCACATTGTTGCAGATCAAGGTGTGTGGTGTTGAGAGTGGGCATATGTGAGTTATCTCATGTCTAGGCCCCTACCTACATAGTGACCTTGAATTATAGGCCATGGCCAGGGAGATTCCTGTGTGAGTGTGATGTAAGTTGGTCTGACAAGGTGCGCCACTGTATGGGTTACATCGTAATCAGTCATCACAGAGGGATTATCATACAGGCTACTGTCACCACAATGTAGGGTCCATGTGGGTACTGATGGAGTGGGTCTGTCTCTTGCTGTGTTGATTTCTGTTCCAGGCAGCTTATGTCACATGGGTCTGTTGTGAACCCACTCATCTGACAATGCCTGATTGCCCACGGAGGTACACAATTCCTGTAAAACTTCTGGGTTGCACTGTGTACACATATGTCTCATTGGTGACGAGCCCCACATCATGTGTATTAGCCTGGGTACACGGAGAGACACACACACAAGTTGTGTTCGATATGCAGTTTGAGGCTGACTGGTTGTGTTTGTGCATCTGCACACATGCATTGGTATAGCTTTTGTGGGCCATTGGCAGGAAGTTGGTTGTATGTTTTTTCATGCTGTCCCTGGGACTCCTACCTCATCAGTCTGCACATTCATCATGGTTTGTGTGTCCCATTGCTGCCATGGTATGGATCTTGATCACCAAAAAGCTGAAGTCTACATAGGATTCCCTAGTATGTGTGTCTGTTGGTGTGCATATGTGTGAATGCATTATGATGGTCACTACTTAAATTGTGTAATTGTCCATTGGAGCCATTGTCAACCCCCATGTGCAAGGAGGTTTAGTCAACACAAATCTTACACTCAAGCGATCAATGTTTGTTTGCAACCCAACCACTACTATTTCACTACATTGCTTGTGGTGTTACGACCGGGAATGATGGAGGTTTTCAGTTGTGGGGGAATTTGGGCAAGCAATCACCTATTGCTCACTGTAGTGAGGTGGGGTTAAAGCTCATTATGACAATGATCCTGATATGCTGGAGTTTTGGACCCCACACTGAGCTTTTTGTCACTGGAGTGGGGGGAATTAAACACCATCACCACAATGTTCATGTTAGGCTGGTGTTTTGGGCCACAGACTCACATTTTGGTCACTGGAGTGCACGGGGGATAAACCACATTGACACACTTTTACTCAACATGCTTGGTGTTTGGGCCCTACATTCACCTTCTGGTCACAACTGTGATGGGAGTTAAAGTATGTGTTCCCTTTCAGTGTCACTGTTGCAGCCAGTTCCCACACAATACACAATCTTTCCATGATGGAAGAGGGGGTGTTTAGCCTACAACCCCTATGGGTGGGAATGCTAGTGGTGTTAGCAATCACCCCCTAGAAGTAGGGACTGCTGTTAGTGTTGGTAACCCCCATGAGTGGGACTGCTGGTGGTGCTAGCCATCAAGCCCCCTATGGGCTGGACAATGGGAGTGGTGGACATACATCCCCTATGGGTGGGGACGACTGGTAGTATTAGCCATCACCCACCCTATGTGTAGGGACTACTGGTAGTCATAGGTATCCACCCCCCTATGGTATGGGACTGCTGGTAGTGATAGGCATCCACCCCTCTATGGGTTGAGTGATGTTGGAAGTGATAGGCATCCGCCCCCTATGGTATCGGACTGCTGGTAGTGATAGGCATACACCCCCCAATGGCATGGAACTGCTGTAGTGATAGGCATCCACCCCCCTATGGGTTGAGTGATGCTGGTAGTGATAGGCACCCACCCCCTATGGTATGGCACTGCTGGTAATGATAGGCATCCACCCCCCTATGGTATGGGACTGCTGGTAGTGATAGGCATCCATCCCCCTGTGGTATGGGGCTGCTGGTAGTGATAGGCATCCACCCCCTATGTGTTGAGTGATGCTGGTAGTGATAGGCATCCACCCCCCCTACGGTATGGGAATGCTGGTAGTGATAGACATCCACCCCCTATGGGTTAAGTGATGCTGCTAGTGATAGGCATCCACCCCCCTATAGTATGGGACTGCTGGTAGTGATAGGCATCCACTCCACTATGGGTTTAGTGATGCTGGTAGTGATAGGCATCCACCCCCTATGGTATAGGACTGCTGGTAGTGATAGGCATCAACCCCCCTATGGGTTGAGTGATGCTGGTAGTGATAGGCATCCACCCCCCTATAGTATAGGACTGCTGGTAGTGATAGGCATCCACCCCTCTATGGTATGGGACTGCTGGTAGTGATAGGCATCCACCCCCCTATGGGTTGAGTGATGCTGGTAGTGATAGGCATCCACGCCCCTATGGTATGGGACTGCTGGTAGTGCTAGGCATCCACCCCCTATAGTATGGGACTGCTGGTAGTGATAGGCATCCACCTCTATGGTATGGGACTGCTGGTAGTGATAGGCATCCACCCCCTATGGTATGGGACTGCTGGTAGTGATAGGCATCCACCCCCTATAGTATGGGACTGCTGGTAGTGATAGGCATCCACCCCCCTATGGGTTGAGTGATGCTGGTAGTGATAGGCATCTACCCCCCTATGGTATGGGACTGCTGGCAGTGATATGCATCCACCCACCTATAGTATGGGACTGCTGGTAGTGATAGGCATCCACCGCCTGTGGTATGGGACTGCTGGTAGTGATAGGCATCCACCCCCCTATGGGTTGAGTGATGCTGGTAGTGATAGGCATCCACCTCCCTATAGTATGGGACTGCTGGTAGTGATAGGCATCCACCCCCCTATGGGTTGAGTGATGCTGGTAGTGATAGGCATCCACCCCCCTATTGTATGGGACTGCTGGTAATGATAGGCATCCATCCCCTATGGTATAGGACTGCTCGTAGTGATAGGTATCCACCCCCATAAAGTATGGGACTGCAGGTAGTGATAGGCATCCACCCCCCTATGGGTTGAGTGATGCTGGTAGTCATAGGCATCCACCCCCTTATGGTATAGGCATGCCCCCTATGGGAGGATGCCTATGGGTTGAGTGATGCTGGTAGTGATAAGCATCCATCCCACTATGGTATGGAACAGCTGGTAGTGATAGGCATCCACCCCCCTATGGTATGGGACTGCTGGTAGTGATAGGCATCCACCCCCTATGGTATGGGACTGCTGGTAGTGATAGGCATCAACTGCCCTATGGGTTGAGTGATGCTGGTAGTGATAGGCATCCACCCCCCTATGGTATGGGAATGCTGGTAGTGATAGGCATCCACCCGCTATGGGTTGAGTGATGCTGGTGGTGATAGGCATCCACCCCCACATAGTATGGGACTGCTGGTAGTGATAGGCATCCACCCCCTATGGGTTGAGTGATGCTTGTAGGGATAGGCATCCACCCCCCTATGCTATGGGACTGCTGGTAGTGATAGGCATCCACCCCCATGGTATGGGACTGCTGGTAGTGATAGGCATCCACCCCCCTATAGTATGGGACTGCTGGTAGTGATAGGCGTTCACCCCCCTATGGGTTGAGTGATGCTGGTAGTGATAGGAATCCACCTCCCTATGGTACGGGAATGCAGGTAGTGATAGGCATTTACCCCATGATGGGTTGAGTGATGCTGGTAGTGATAGGCATCCACCCCCCATGGTATGGGACTGCTGGTAGTG